>NC_067491.1:36739135-38131635 GCF_947179515.1 Apodemus sylvaticus
TTATAAACTTTACTTAGTAGACACTCAAAGGGCAAGAGAGATCACATGTTAACAACTAACTTTAAGAATTATATGTTTATAGCTACAGTGTACTCATATACATAAATAAATAAGAATTATATAATAAGCAATTATGGTTTATTATATAAATATTTCTAAAGGTTTGATGAACAATATATCTGTGATACCAAATTATATTTATTTCATTTTGACTAATCTGTATTAATTGTACACATTAATGGAATACAATGTTCTATTCTATACATACACTTAGTATGTACAGATCAAAACCAATCTCTATTTGTTCTCACATCTCCTCACCTAAACTGTTTGTAAAAACTCTTCTCCAGTTAGGTCAACTTTCTTCTGCCTTTTCTGTATGGAAGTGAAAACACAGTTCTTATATATCTGTGTTGACATATTTCACTAAATGTGTGCCCTCTAGTTTCCACCAAGTAGCTTCAAATGATAGAATTTCATTTCATGGCTGAATACTTTGTTGTCTGACTGATTGGTACGTTTTTGTGAATTATGTTTATTCATTCATATGTCCATAAGTACCAACATTGATTTTATAGTATGGCTGTCACAGATACTACTACAGGAAATGTGAACATGCTGGCAGCCCATTAGCATGCTGATTTTACAGAAATGTAATAGGTAAGCTGGCATATCTCATTCATTCATTTATTTATTTTGGAACACAATTCCAGTATTAACATGCCTTCTACCAAGTTCTGGGATTATGCGTGTGTACCACCACCATGTTTTGTAAGGAGCTGTTTCCTTGTTTTCCACAATGGTTGTACTAATTTAAATTCTCACCAGAAATGCATATTTTCACATTCATAACAGACTTTGCTATTATCAGTTTAGTGAGCATTACTATAATTGAAGTGAGATCATGCATCATTCTGACTTCAGTTTGCATTTCTGTAATGGTTAATAATGTTGAGCCTATTCCAGAATATTTGTTAGTATTTCATATTTCTTCTTTGGAAAGGTCCTTTTTCAGGTAAAATGTACACACTTTTTAATTGGACCTCTTGTCTTTGTTGTTAGGTTTCTTGTCTGACTATCATTTCTTTGCTGAAGGAATAGCTGGCCAATGTCTCCATTCTGAGACCCCCCCACCCCCACATCATCATTCCCTTGGCTTTAAAGGAGCTTTTCCTTGCTGTAACCCTTATCAGTCTTTTGTTTGTTTCCTGTGCTTTCATAGTCATAGGTCGAAGGATCTTGTTGTTTTGTTTGGTTTTGAGTATACTAACATGTTGAAGTGTTTCCTATATGTTTTCTTCTAGTAACTTCACACTTGCAGGTCTTTTAGTTTGACATTATATTCTTTCTACGTAGTTTCATACAGGAGAAGGCAGAACCATAAGGAGGACACATGATGTTTACTCTTAACTTTATATATATATACACACACACTTGATTGGAAATAATATATAAAATACATGTATATGTATATGTATATGTATATGGATATGGATATGGATTTTAACCAAGTTTGCATGGTGCCTTCTTTCTCCTTCCTTCCTTCTTTCATTTCTTCCTTCCTTCCTTTCTCCCTCCCTTCCTTCATTTTCTTTCTCTTTATCTGATTTTTCCTTCCATTGAAAATAGATTATTTCCTTGTATAACTTGATATAGTTCCCAGCCCTCTATTACCCCCTGTTCTTCCCTGTATACCCACCTCTTTCCATTTTCTCTTTAGAAAAATAAAACAAAGAAACAAACAAAAATCCCCCTAAAAAACAAGGCTAACGTGAGAAAATAATAAGGTAAAGAAAAAAAGTCATCCTATCAAGTCTGGCCTATGCAACGCCACAGGAGGCAGAGAGCCCCAAGAGCAGGCATAAGAATCAGGGACCCACTTGTGCACTTGTTTAGGAGTCCCATAAAAACAATAAGCTGAAAGCAACAATAAATACACAGAAGACTTGGTACAAACAATTGTGATTTCTGCGTTAGTCTCTGTGTGTTCGTATGGGCCTTGCTTAGATGGTTCAGAGGGCCAAGTTCTCCCTGTGTCCTCCAGCCCCTCTGGCTCTGATATCCTCTCTGCCTTCTCTTCTGTAGGGTTTTCCTTGAACTCTAAGGGGAGAAATTTGAATGAGATATCTCATTTAGAATCTGCCTCTCTCTCAGAAACTTTTGGCTGTTGGTCTCTGTAGTTTTTCCTGTCTGTGGCAAGAGGAAGCTTCTCTTATGCAGATGGAATAAAGCACTATTTTTTATTTATTGATAGTTGCAACCCCATTAGACGTTAATGTTCACACATGAAAACATACACATTTGAAGTGCTCCAAACTGTTTTCTTTTGACACTTTGAAAACTTACCAGTGTCCACTCCTTATTACAAATCAGGTCTGGGACCTCAGAAAAGTACATTTATATTTTTGTTCCTGAGATTCCAAGATAGCTTTCTGTTCTGGCTCTCATACAGAATGAAGTCATTAGAAAGGAAAAAGTTCTGAGAAAACCTGTGACATGCAATTGTGAATAGCAACAGACATCCCAGCAAAGAGAGGGCTTTAGAGGCCGTCTCCAAAGCATACATGTGCTAACACACAGTGCTCCAATGCTTCAAGTACTTGCTTTTTGCACTTCAAAATACTTGCTTTTTGCAAATGTTAAGGACACTGTTCTTTCATATGTCGTATTTGATCAGTACAAAGTCAATGATGACCAACCAGTAAATAGGAGGTTCCAGTTATTTTTCTTTTTCTTTTTCTTTTTTAACAGAGTGTAGGGATATTTTTATTTGTGTACTATAATGTACAGGAAAGATCACATATTTGTAATTTGATGGCTAGCAATTTACTATGCTTCACTTTTTTATTGAAAAGGGAAGTAAAAACACTTTATGATAAAATTAAAGATTTACATGGAAAATATTTTAGATAAACACGTTAAAATTGACAATTTTCATGAAAAATGAGAGTAAAGTGGTAGACATGTAAAACATTGCTAAATTAATTGAAATATGGAATAGAAATATTTTGTAATAGAATTGAAGATTTACGTGGAAAATATATTTTATAAAATTGTAGAAAGATGTAGAAAAAATTGTTAGATTTGAAGATTATCATGAAAAATTTTATATAGATATAATAATGGTAGGCACAAAAGTATTCCTAAGTTGATTGAAAATGGAATTATAAACATTTTTAGATAAAATTGAAGATTTACATGGAAAGTATTTCTGGTAAAATTCAAGAAATATATAGACAAACACATTATAATTGACTAATGGAAAATTTTACATATAAATAGAGTATATAAAAACTCTAAATTAATTGAAGGTGGAATTAGAAACATTTGTGATAAAAATCAAAGATTTACATTGAAAACATTTCTGATAAAATATAGAAAATATATAGAAAGACATATTGAAATTGAAGATTATCATGAAAAATAATGCAGATAAAATGGTAGACATAAAAACATTAGTAAATTAATTAAAAGGGGAATTACAAACATTTTCTGATAAAATTGAAGATTTACATGAGAAACATTTCGTTAGTCTATGTCTTTTTATTGGGGAGTTGAGTCCATTGCGGTTGATATAAAGGAATAGTGATTGTTGCTTCCTGTTATTTTTATGTTTGTGTGGGTATCTTCTTTTGGGTTTGTTGGAAGACGATTACTTTCTTGCTTTTTCTAGGGTGTAGTTTCCCTTCTTGTGTTGGCATTTTCCATCAGTTATCCTTTGTAGGGATGGATTTGTGGGCAGATATTGTGTAAATTTGCTTTTATCATGAAAAATCTTGGTTCCTCAATCTATGATGATTGAGAGTTTTACTGGGTATAGTAGCCTGGGCTGGCATTTGTGTTCTCTTAGGATCTGTTAGAGGTATGCCAGGATCTTCTAGCTTTCATCATCTCTGGTGAGAAGTCTGGTGTAAGTCTGATAGGTCTGCCTTTATAAGATACTTGCCCTTTATTTTTTTTAAAGTTACTACTTTTAATAGTTTTTCTTTGTTTTGTGAATTTGGTGTTTTGATTATTATGTGCTGGGAGGACTTTCTGTTCTGGTCCAGTTTGTTTGGAGTTCTGAAGGCTTCTTGTAGGTTCTTGGGCATCTTTTTCTCCAGGTTAGGGAAGTTTTCTTCTACAATTTTGTTGAAAATATTTACTGGGCCTTTAAGATGTAAATCCTCGCTTTTGTCTATACTTATAATCCTTAGGTTTGGTCTTCTCATTGTGTCCTGGAATTCCTGGATGTTTTGGGTTACCAACTTTATGCATTTTGCATTTTCTTTGACTGTTGAATCAATGTTTTCTATGGTACCTTCAGCACCTGAGGTTCTTTCTTCTATCTCTTGTATTCTGTTGTTGATGCTTGCATCTATGACTCCTGAATTCTTTCCAAGGCTTTCTGTCTCTAGAGATGACTCACTTTATGATTTCTTTATTTTTTCTACTTCCACTTTTAGATACTGGATGGTTTTGTTCAGTTCCTTCCTTGATTGTTTGTGTTTCCCTGTAATTTTTAAAAGGATTTTTGTGTTTCTTCTTTAAGGGCTTCTGCCTGTTGACCCATGATCTCCTGTATTTCTTTATGGGATTTTTGTGTTTCCTCTTTAAGGGTTTTTTACCTGTTGGCCAATGTTCTCCTGGATTTCTTTAAGGGAGTTATTTAAGTCTTTCTTGAAGCCCTCTACCAGCATCATGAGATACGATTTTTAAATCTAACTCTTTCTTTTCCAATGTGTTGGGGTATCCGGGACTTGCTGTGGTGGGAGAACTGGGTTCTGATGTTGCCATGTGGCCTTGGTTTCTGTTGGTAGGTTTCTTGTGCTTGCCTTTTGCCATCTGGTTATCTCTGGTGCTGGTTGGTTTTGTTGTCTCTGGCTGGAGTTTGTTTCTCCTGTGGGCCTGTAAGCCTGTGTCCTTACTCCTCTGAGCTCAGAAGTGAAAGCACTGTTGGGAGATCTCTCTCCTGGTGGGCTATGCAGAAAAGGCTGTGGAGTCACCTGGCTCTCCAGTGCAAATGCTCCGGTTAGTTTTCTAAAGACACTCTACATGCATTTATGTGAATGTTCTGACCCATTCCCCACTGATGAATCAACCCAGTTGTTTTTGCAGGCTCTCTTCTACTTGCAGAGCCAAGTCTTACCAGCTTCTTTGCAAACGGGAGGAAGCTTTGGTTGCAAACTGTGATTATTTCATGATGTGCTCGCTGGTGTTTCAGTGTCATATGATGGTGATTTCATAATGTTATATCATTATTTCCAGCTCCAGTGTGTTTATTGTCTGACTTGGAGTTCCAGGACAAGCCATAACTTTAATGGCTTTTGCAATAACAACATACTGTGCAAAACAGACTATATTGGAAACGGTTACATATTTGGAAGCGATCTTTGTGTTTTTTCCTTTCTGAAAATTTTCTCCTGGTTTCCTTTCTTTGTTTCTCTCCCATTATATTTATTTTTCAGAGGTTACATTCATAGTTAACCTTATGTTTGGGTGGGATCATCCTCATTTCAGTGAATGGAGAAAGTTACTAATGCAAGCCTTTTGGGATCCAGGGGTTTAATCGTTTTTCCCTATGGAAGCTGCTTTGACTTGGTCATTATCTTCATATGACTTTCTTCACACACTTCCACATGGTTTGGTAAGTTTGGCATAATTTAAGCCTTTTAGCTAGCTATTAACAGTGATGGCTACCAGACGACTGCTTTCTAAAAGCCTCATAACATTTGAGGCTTAGCAAACAAGTTTACCTGTGCAAATATTGTGCTGCTAGAATTCTGAGAGCATGTGGGTAACTTAATAAGTCACTTTTAAAACAAAGGCAGGAGAATAGTGTAGTGTCATGGTGTGTGTGTGTGTGTGTGTGTGTGTGATTGCCGTTTAAGTAGCTGATAGAACAATTACAGGTGGGAAGTGTCTTAAGTGATTGTACTTTATCGTGGAGGAGAAAATATGGCAGCATTTAACCTGTTGTGGCAACTTCTCATACCACAGGCCACCAGGAGGCAGATGAACAGCTGGAGCCGTAGATCAGGCCTACTACAGTTAGTCAGGCTGTACCTACAGAAGCTTCTATAATCTACGAAAAACACAACCACAAATTGGAGGGGAAACACTCAAACAAGCAAGCAAGCATGCAAACCAACAAAATCCAGCCTGTTGTAGACTTTTCCATTGCAAATCACAAAATATATTTGACTCTGTTGATGTTTGTTGCTGTTTTTGAGTTATTATACCTGAATTTGTACTGAAGCTAAACTTAGCAGTTGAAAGACAGCACTGATGATTTATTTCAAACATGGGGTAACATTCTACACTGGTGCAGCAGTTTGTGGCATCTAGAGCTGTATATCTGAACAGTGACCCCCCCCCAAAAAATCCATGATTGAGAAACAGTCTGCAGTTTATCATGACACTAGACTTTTCCACATTGCTGGGTCCTTGAGCTTAAAGCTCTCTAATATGTTCTGATTAAGCCCACAAAAGCCAGGGAAGAAATATATAGCAAATAATTACCTGCCACTAATACCGTGTTCCTTTATTCATTTATCCAACATGCTAGACAGAGAGATTTTCCTAGAAACTGCAAAGCAATTTGGCAATGTGCCATGAGGAGCAAAGAACTCCCCAGCACTGAGTGCTCAGGTATTGGCCTATACACTGTGTCATACTTGGTGGGCAGTGTCTAAAAGCAGAACACACCCTGTGCATAACCGCAGGCATGTGCACTACTTCGTATACAACAGCAGTTTGTCCACTTCCTTCAAAACTGCAATTGAGAGTGGTGTTTAGGATCCAAGCTCTGAGATTAGAGGGTCAAGTTCAAATCCCAGCTCTGCCATTTCCTAGCTTTGAGTCATTGGGTAAATCAGTTAAACTCTTTAGGTTGCAAATTCCTTATTGGTAAAGTAGGCATAGTAATTGTGCCTTCCTCATACACTCATTGAGAGAATTAAATGAGTTGATCCATATAACGCAGCCTGCACAATTCACTAAGCTATTCAGCGGTGGTAGTTGCTGTTATTATCCCCACCATATTGCAGGGAAGAATGCAAATCGGAAAGTAGGTCAGAGAGATTAATATTATGTTCCCTTCATAGAAGTCTAATGTGGAGTCAGCTATAAAACGCAATTACTTTGTAAGTAGTAAACGTGATGCCAGCGATTAGCAGAGGGATGTCTAGAGTAAAAGGCCGTCATTGCTCTGAGTACAACAGAGTTTTGTGCAGGAATTTTTGAATGAGTATCCTTCTCTCTTCTTTCTCCCGAAACTCTCATTGTTTTTATTTTTTTACCTTTTATTATTATTTTGCCGCAGGGTATAATATGTATATGCCAGGGAAGAAAATCTTCTGAAAAATGGCACAACGCAAGATGAATATGTGCTTGCTTTCCATACAGGTTTCTCTTGTTATTGAGGGTATATATAGACTTGGGGGAGGGGGACAGAAATCATTTTGCATTCATCCCATTTTCTGGAGCCCCTGTGAGCAAGGGATTAACCTTTAACCTATATTGCTACTAGACCCTCAGTTTGAACTTTTACATGCATTTGCTTTACAGTTTTCCAAAATAATGACAATTTAAAACAAGGAGACTGTTCATAAACACCGAATTATCTGTGAGATGGGGCCAAGCTACACCAGCTGCACTGGCTTAGATCCTACATCTGGGCTCTGAGGCGGGTATCAAAAAAAAAAAAATCTCCATGAACGGTATTTTAAGAATTTTGGCAACATACAGGACAGGGGAATTAAAAAGAATTCTTTTCTGAAAACAGTACTGGTGGAAACGATTCTGTTTGCTCGCCACAGTTCAGTCAGCAGTCCAATAGGCCGGGCCTTAGATACAGGCATGCCTGGAGTTCTGTCCAAAGCCACCGTGTCCCCATAATCAGGGCCAGTGTACTTTATGGCAGAGGCCCAAGAGCTGGGAATGGCAGTGTGTGTTCTGCAAAGCATAAAATGGTTTCCCAGATGACTAGTTTTTAGCCTAATGGTAACAGTTCTCAGCAGCGAGTTAGAGAGAAAGTGTCGGTTGGAAGCATTGGTTCCTCCTCCTCCTCCTCCTCCTCTTCCTCCTCCTCCTTCTCCTCTTCCTCCTCCTCCTCCTCCTCCTCCTCCTCCTCCTCCTCCTCCTCCTTTCTTCTCCTCCTTTTCCTTTCCTTCTTAGAATTCTTCCTCCTCTCTCTTCCTTTTTCTTCTCTTTTTCCTCCTCCTCTTCTTTCTCTTCTCCTTCTGTGTAGTCCTCCTCCTTCATCTTCGGTCCTTGAAATAAATCAGTGCCAGTCTTTACTTTCGTTGCTTCTCTAGGAATTTGGTGTATTCCCATATTGGTGCATTCATTGTATGCAAATAGGGAAAGGAAAAGAGTGGTGTAAAAAAAAAGTACTTTCTTCAGAAACAGACTAAGAAATATATACTGAAAATTAATTCATAAAATTTAAGTACTGAAGTAAAGGAAAAGTGTAAATAATACTAGGGCTCTTCTGTATAGCGGTTGACAGAATGGTAAAGAAAAATGACTATTTCTAAATAATTGTATATAATCTTATTTTAATGAAATGATGGATCCCTTTTCTAGAAAAGTTCAGCAGACCCTTGCATTATAATGAAGAACTTTATAGTCTAGAAGACACCAAATGTCAGAAAACAGACAAATCAAAATGGCACATATGGTCATTATTTGATGTATTAAGACAGTTAGAAAATATGGAATTCCAGTCGGATGTTGGAGTGAAAAATCAACCAGGAAGGTAGTTATTTGAATGCCTAGTGATTGGAGCAAATCTGTGGGGTAATAAAAATGGGCAAAGATCTTTCAGGCTTCAAATGGAAACTGTGACAAAAGAAGAATGTGATGAAAGAAGAGACATATTGCTTTCTTGCTGACAGGATTTCTGGAAACTGGGGACAGAGAGGCACAGGAAGACATAGGCACAGGATACAATCATTCAAGCTAGTCTAGTCAACTCTATCATGCCCTCCCTCATCCAAACCGGTGTAGTCAATTCTATGGTTCAATGGAATAAGAGCATAGATGACATTGGATGGTTTACAAAACTTAGACTATATAATCAGATTATGCGACTGGCAAAATGAGAGATCATGATATCTAAAATTGGCTGCTGGTTCCAGGCAGCATAATTTATGGGAAAAAGAGCTAGGATAAGGATGGAGATGTAAAAATATTAGGATGTTGTCCCCAGATTAGCAGACGATGAAAGGCAGTAAATCAGATACTGGACTCCAGTGACCTGACAAGCTGCCTGGACTGTCATAAGAGAAATGAAGGAAGAAAAGAAGAGAAAAGGCACCTTCCATACCACTGTGGGTTTTTTTTTCATTAACTGCCTTATATTGCTATTGTTTGTTTGTTATTGCTTGTATTAAGAACTATTACTCCAGTCTGAAATCTTGTTCATGGCAACCTTCATGTGTGGAATGGCCTTTGGAGTATTGCCTATATCAAAATATTGCAATGTCTTCTCAATTAGATAATTATTCTCTTTTCTCATAAAAACTAATGGGTTGCTGTTAACATAGTAGAATGCCCCGTGGTATGGTTGGGGCATCTTTGGGGTATATTCCCAAGACTTGTAAAGCTGGGTCTTCAGGTAGATGCTTCCAATTTTCTGAGGAACCTCCAGACTGATTTCCAGAGTGGTTGGACCAGTTTGCAATCCCACCAGCAATGGAGAAGTGTTCCTCTTTCTCCACATCATCTCCAATATTTGTTGTTACCTGAGGTTTTGATCTTAGACATTCTGATTTGTGTAAGGTAGAATCTCAAGGTCATTTTGATTTGCATTTCTCTGATCACTAAAGACTTTGAACATTTCTTTAGGTGCTTCTTAGCCATTCAAGATTATGCAGTTTAGTTCTATATCCATTTTTTTTTAAATTGGGTTGTTTGGTTTTTTGGTGATTAGTTTCTTGAGTTCTATACATATTTCGGATATTAGACCTCTATCGGATGTGGGGCTAGTGAAGATTTTTTTCTAATCTGTAGGTTGCCAATTTTTCTTATTGACTGTGTTCTTTACCTTACAGAAGCTTTCCAGTTTCCCCGAGGTCCCATTTATCAATTCTTGATCTTAGCCATTGAAGTTTTTTGGTTTTTTTGTTTGTTTTTTGTTTGTTTGTTTGTTTTAATGAAATTTCCCCCTATGCCAATGAGTTCAAGGCTCTTCCTCACTTTCTCTTCTATCTGATTGAGTGTTTCTGGTTTTATGTTGAGGTCCTTGATCCACTTGGACTTGACCTTTGTGCAAGGAGACAAATATGGGTATATTTTCATTTTTCTACATATAGACAGCCAGTTAGACAAGCACCTTTTATTGAAGATACTTTCTTTTTCCATTGTATATTTTTGACTTCTTTGTCAAAAATCAAGTGTCTATAAGTGTGTGGTTTTATTTTTGTGTCTTTAATTCTATTCCATTGATCAGCGTGTCTGTCTCTGTACAAATACCATGCAGTTTTTTTTATCACTATTGATCTATAGTAAAGCTTGAGGTCAGGGATGGTGATTCCCCTGATGTTCTTTTATTGTTAAGAATTGTTTCTGTTATTCTGGTTTTTTTTCTACCTTTCCAAATAAATTTGAGAATTGCTCTTTCCATGTCTTTGAAGAATTCTGTTGGGATTTTGATGGGGATTCTATTAATTATATAGATTGCTTTTGGTAGGATGACCATTTTTACTATGTTAATTCTGCCAATCCACAAGCTTGGGAGATCTCTCCATTTTCTGAGATCTTTGATTTCTTTCTTGAGAGACTTGAAGTTATTGTCATACAGGTCTTTCACTTGTTTGGTTGGAGTTACTCCAATATATTTTATTATTTGTAGCTATTGTGAAGGGAGTTGTTTCCCTAATTTCTTTCTCAGCCAGTTTACCATTGTATAAAGGTAGGGCTACTGATTTATTTGACTTAATTTTATATCTGGCTACTTTGGTGAAATTGTTTATTAGTTGGAGAAGTTCTCTGGTATATTTTTTGGTGTTTATTATGTCTACTATCATATCATCTGCAAATACCTTTATTTCTTCTTTTCCAATTTGTATCCCCTTGATCTTTTTTGTTGTTGTTGTTGTCTTATTCTTCTAGCTAGCACTTTTAGTACTCTATTGAATAGATATGGGGAGGGGGGGCATCCCACAGTCACAACTCTGACCTATAATTGTTCCTGTCTATAAGAATTACAGGGATGGAAATGAAGAGAAGCTTGAGGAAAAGAAGATCCAGTGACAGGTCAAAAGTGGAATCCAGCTCAAGGGGAGGCATGACACTATTACTGAGGCTATGGAGTGTTCACAAAAAGGGACCTAACATGACTGCACTCTGGAAGTCCCATCAAGCAGCTGAAAGAGTCATATGTAGATATTTGCACTCAATGGACAGAATCAGCTGACCCCTGTTGTTGAATTAGGGAAGGCTGAAAGAAGCTGAGGAGAAGGGCAATCCTACAGGAAACCTGGAAGTCTCAGTTAATCTGGACCCCAGAGATCTCTCAAACATTGGGCCACCAAACAGGCAGCATACACCAGCTGATATGAGGCTCCCAACATACATACTGTAGAGGACTCCTGGGTCTGTGTTCATTTAGAGATGATCCACTTAACCCTTAAGAGACTGGAGGACCCAGGGATTTTAGAGGTCAGGTGGGGTAGGGGGTGGGGACATCCACGTGGAGACAGGAGGTAGGGAGGAGGTATAGGATATGGAATGGTAGGAGGGTGAATGGGGCTTGGGGGGAATAAAATATGGAGTATAAAATAAATAAATAAATAAATAAATAAATACATTGAGAATAAAAGTAATAAAACCTAATGGATCATATTAGGATCTCTACTACCCTCTTCTCTTACATAGATACTTCTTAAGCCTGTCAAAAGTAGTTCTCTTATTTTATTTACTTACTGAAAGAACACACTAGTGTCTGTTCTATTATTTGTTTCTGTATAGCAAACCCTCTTAATCTTTACAGCATTAAATACCAATCTTCTTATTAGTTATTGATACTTTGATGATTTGACTTGGTCTTGTTGGGTGGTGCTTCCAGAATTCCCCAAATGGTTGTGTGACTGGACTTTTTTATCTGATTGGCCCTTGGGCTGAGAAGAGCTGAGATTTCATGACTGTCATTCTTCTGGGGTTTTCAGGATATGTGGAAGGGAGCCACAACTGTCATACTCAAGAGAAAGAGCCAGGTGGAGACCATGTTGCCATTTATGATTTAATCTTGGGAGTTAGACAGTGATACTTCTTCTCCCATTTCATTCTTTGATGGAAGCAAGTATATTGTCGAAGTGGAGGGAAAGTCAACTGCACCTTTGAAGAAAGAAGGCACAGGAGTTTGTGACCAGTTCTGAAATCCTTGATAGTCTCCTTCAGTCTACTCTACTCATCAAGTATTGGCATTATTTCCTGAGATGGTGGTCCTGTCTCTCATTCTCTACCACAGTCCAATGATTCCTTTATTTCCATTGCAAATCTTTTATGAAAAAATGTACTAGAAGAGCTGAATGTTCTCAGATTGTATAAGACAAATGCACGGGTATCAATTTTGCCTTTCAGAGTTATCCATCTGTGATTAAAGTCATGAAACAAAGCACTTAGCAAGGTTATTATTCAATTCAGAATTCAGCAAGTATGTGCTGAAGATCTACCATATACCTACATAGGGAATACAGTAAGGAACACTCAAATTCTGTGTATATATCCATGATGGCCCTAATGAAACCACCTAATAAAGAGGTGTATACTCTTCTATTGAAACACTTTCCTCCAAAGGTAAGCAATGATGTCTTCTCACTCCAATGGTGCAAACTGGCAATATTTACTTTATAGCAATCAGTATTTGTCATAGTTAATATTCTTTATACATTGGTGATACATTGAGATGAAGTGATTTGTTTTTGTTGCTTCTTTTGGATTCTGGCTTCTTGGTTGTCACTTGGTTGACAACCTCTACTCCTTTTCTACTTTGCTGCCTCTGTTTTCTCTCAACTGTTGTAGATATTTCAGAGCTCAATTCTGGGTCCTCTGCTCTTCTCATCCTCTGCTTGAATGATCCTATTCTACTTTACCAATTTTAATGCCACTTAATAAGCAAATGGCTCCCAATTTATCTCTCAATTTATCTTTCTAATGCTCCTTAACCTTTTATCTAATTGCCTAGTGACCGAAAGGCCTACCTACTTAACAGAAAAACTTAGCAGGTCCAAACTTGAAATTTTGATTTCTCCAAGCACTAAAGTCCTCCTTTGTAATAAATCACATCTAAATGAATTACACTATCATTTACTCTCATGAAAAATGCCTATGGGTTACTTTAAATAAACACTGTATTTGGAATTGTGTCCCAAAGTCTATGATTTGAGGGCTTGATTCCCCAACCTGTGACAGTATTAGGATATACGGTGTCTCTAAGAAGTTGGGCCTAGTGGGAGGAAGCTTAGTCATCTGGGGCATGACCTTAACAAGGATATTGTGACCTCAGTCACTCCTGTCTTTTTAGTAAACAGAGGCAACCAAGCTTTCCCTACAACAATTCCTTATCATGATGTTTTGTGCTTCCACAAGCACAAAGTAGTGAGGTTGACACACGATGAATCGAAGTCTTTGAAACTGTACTCTCCCCTCTTCAGGCATTTTGAGACAGTGACTGGAAGTGGTTAAATATAACACCATCTTTCACTTTGTTACTCTTTGTTATCTATTTACCAATTCTGTTAGGGTTTTGTCTAAAATAAATAATAGACAGTCCAATGTCTTCTTTGCATTTTCTTAGCTACATTGATCATCTATTTACATACACTATATGACACCTGGATTGGAGGAAGTGCTTAAGGAGACTTGGTGAGTCAATGTGCAATAAGCAGAGCGGGTATTCTTGCTAGTTATAGTGTTAAAGATAGGCTGAGTTGGACGAATGGTGCATATAAGGGGATGGGGGTATTGAGAAAGGCATCAAAGCCTTTGGGATACTAAGCCTTATTTAAAAAATCCTATAACTACTGATATCCATTTAGGATAGTAGAACAGAAATGTTCTGCTATGAAAGTTATCTTTCCATAACTTTCAGGGAAATCAGGATGCTAGATGTTAATAGCTCAAAATATTATTTTTTTCTTGGTCCTGCCTGTCCGTTAACTTCTAAATTAAAAGAGTATTGTTCTATATATTTCACATTGAAGATTTCTTTCTTTCTGTTAAGGTAAAACTTTTCTTTTCCTTCCTTCCTGGGTATTTTGGAAGAACATTATAATAGAGACTTGCCAGAGAAAATACATTTTTCTTCCTAAAAGTAAGTGTGGATTTTAACTTTAAAATATCTTTTCAGAAAATGTCCCTGGAAGCACAGTGCACTGGTATTGAAAAAAGCAAATATCTTTATGTATCTTGACACTTTCATAGGAAATAATAAAACTCCCCCATTTCTCAGAAGTATATGACTCAGTGTCCAATAGCCAAAATTTTATTTTGGCAGAAATTGTTCATCTAGATTATGCCCACTTCCTCTACAATGCTGCAATCAGCCTTCAAGCTGGGCCAAGAAGGACTTGTTTTGGCTTTCTCATTTTTCCTTGATTTTTTTATTTTACTCTTTTTTTTTTTTTTCAGAGTTACCTTAGGAGTACTTATATCTGCCAAGATTACCAGGTTGAACTTTTTAAAAGCACTTTACAAAGGTGTTAAAACAAGCTGGACAGCAAGGTATGACTTAGGAAAAGAGCTCACCTTAATTTTACTTCTGTCAATGAGTCTTATAAAACTGAATTAAGTCATCAGTAGAAGGAAGAAAAGAGGAAATAAAACAAAAACAAATATTATCGAAAGGGGCAAGATTCTGGGCAGAACTGGCAACCAACTATCTAGCTAGAAACACTCCTTCCATGTGAATCAGTCCCAAGCATTGTTGGGATGGCAGGATGCTCGGGGTTTCCTATGGGAAAAGCTCCTTGGCTTCTTAACAGGAGGAGTCAAGTCAGCCGAGGCAGCCTGAGATGCAGATGAGTACTTTAGAAAAGACACTACCTCTTTTAAACTTCCCTCAAAACTTAGTTCTTTTCCTTTTCATCATCCAATGATGCCATTAAGCAATGATACTAATAATAGTAACAATGAAAACTAACATTTTTTTTTGTTTCCCATCTGCCAGGTATTTAAGCATTTACTCTATACCTAGAATTTTTCCACTAAAGAATTAGAGGTCTAGGAGTGGAGTGGAGCTGGAGAGATGGCTCAGTGGTTAGGAACACTGACTGTTACTTCAGAGCATCTGGGTTCAATTCCCAGCACCCACGTGGCAGCTCACAACTATCTTCACATAGACATGCATGTAGGCAAAACGTCAATGCACATAAAAGAAAACAGAAAAAGAATAGAGGTCTGTCATATTCTGAATAACAAGCAGCTTTGTCAACTTGTACATACATATACATATAAACACACACATATACGCACACATACACACACACACACACACACACACATAAACACACACACAAGCACGCATGAACAAATTTGAAAGGAACAAATGCACTAGTTGAGAAGAAGGCATCAGCCAGAGTAGGAGAGGATAATAGAAGGCCACAGGTGGTGGTGGATATGCTCACAATACTTGGTATACAAGTATAAAATGGTCAAAGCTAAATATGTAAATAAAAGGTACTCTACTCTCAGTTGAAGAAAGGAAAAAGAAAAAGAAATTGGTGAAGATTAGAAGCATAAGCTAGTTTAAAGTAGAGCTACAGCTCAGCTGTGTTTGACTTCCAAGGTGACAGACACAGATATAAGCCTCTTATCCTCTGTCTTGCACATCCTCCATATCTGCTCCTTCCTTACCGGTCTTCAGTGGCTGTTCTGTCATAAATCTGCAAGGGCACAAGGTGTAATCATATTGGTATCTCCTGGGCTTGGGTAAGCCTTCTAAATTGAGACTGTACTAAGTTCAGGCCTGGCAACCAATTATAGTATCCTTTTAGCTTCAACTCGAGAGAAATCCCCAGAGCAAGTGCTAAACTTGCTCACCCACACAACTTCCTCTCTTGGCTGAAGGTCAGAGAAAATGAATTCTGGATCCTGCATAAAGTCTTAGTCAGGAAATAATAACTGCCCCAGCCCAAGTACTTGGAGTCTCAACTTTGAAACTGAGTTCATGGTCGTTACCCAATTTTATTGGTTTTGATAGGGTGTGGGCCTGGTTTCTAAACAATAAATACACATTCTTCGCTATAATTTATGAACTTTTACCTTTTAAATTATAACAGATATTCTACAAATTAGTAGCTCTTTGAAGACAGTATTTTTCAATGTAATCCCCTCTCACAAATATTTAATGCTTCTAAAGAAATATACCACTTGTAGGCTACATGTCTGCCTTTATATCTATATGACAAGTCTTCTTAAAAAGAAAAATATTCTCTCTTAAAAAACTTTAATGTAGAACATGATTTGACTATTTGGATTCTTTTCCTACTCTCTTTTGTATGCTTTTCTCTTCTGCTATCTTCTTAAATGTGTGAAAATAATTTTTATCTGAAGAACTTTAAACTCACACATGATGCTTCTGAAATAGAATCCAGTTGGTGATCTATTGAACGGCTACAAAAAAAAAAAAACAAACCCATATATATACACAAACCTGAATATATTCAGCATATCCAGAATATAGATTTGATTAAAATGTGGAAAAATAACATGCATAAAGTTGAAAATGAAATACCTCAAGGAACACAATATGTAATATAGTTTTTATGTTAACTTCAAACATTTTTGAGAGAACAGGCATACTTAGTATTCACTGTAGCCGCTACATCTTATAAACGATTCAGAAAACAAATTTTCCTTCCTGCCAGTTGGCCTTGATGTTCTCTGTTATCTAAAGTCATAATTTCGTTAGATGTTTCTGTTCCCTTGCTCCTGAGGGCAGGTCAAATCTACATTACCACTTTTATTCTTAAATACTATCGCATGTTGCAATAATGTGCTTGCATATTAGGCTATTTTTATGTATATATGTATTGTGTATGCATGTATGTATGCCTGTTTATATGTGTGAGCATGAAAGCCAGCTAGAGAATAAAAATGCATGTATTAAGGGGATCTTGAAAATAGCATTATATAGGTGATCAAGAGTAGGAAGAGTATGAGACACTGTGTGAGAGAAAACGAAGTGTGCTTTAAATTGTAGTTAAGGTATTTACTCTGAGGTACATTGTGTGGTTTGTGAATTTGCTTTGCTTTTATGTATAATCTCTATGTCTCATGTAAAGAAACACAATAGGAATAAGAAAGATTGAACCTATTTGGTTTTTCTCTCAGTGATAAATTTAATGTGAAACAGAGTAGTGGCTTATTACATTCATAGTTATTGGAAATATATTCTGCTCAAATTGATAGAAACTTAAGGAACAGCGACTGGAAAAATTTCTATTGCCTAAATTTCTACTATCCCTAAAAGCTTCATAATAATACTGTATATGATTGCATTAATTGCATTGTCTTCAATGCCTAGGAATATCAGAATCCAGGGTTGTTCGCTAACCACACATTCCTAGGAATAGATATTTATTAATAATCCAGCTCATGAAATGATAATTTTAAAACTCGCATCTCATGGGAATTCAGGAGAGCCCCACCAGTTATGTTCCAAGCCTGTCCATGACAGGTGGATCAAATGCACTGTATTATTATCTGTGACTGATGTTTATTAATTATTAAAAGTAGTTAATTCCCTATTCAAGTTAATATAATTTAAGCAAACTCTTGGAAAGAGTCAGCTATGGTATCCGCTTTGAAAGATCAACAATTCAGGTCATGGCTAATATAATGAATTGAAAATCATCATTTATTCTATTCATGTTCCTTCTCTCATATATCGTTAATTCAGATGAGCTCCAACCTAGATACCTAACCACGGAACTGGACTATTACTGGACTGGCAGATATGAGAACACAGGAGAAGTGTTGGTAGGGGAGAGATATAAGTACAAAAACCAGGGACTAATTTTACAGTATAGACATAGAATTAACTTTTTATGTCACTCTCTTGAGGGAAAGAAAATATGTCCTCCCCATTTTGGTTCAGTTAAATCATAGATTCAGTTATCCCAGGATGAATAGCTTTTAAATAGTAAAACAGTAGTGTGATGGCTGAAATTCTTTATTAATTATTTCTGCTCAGTACTTAGAAATATAGAAATAAACATTTAATTAGCTTACCAACAAGGTTCATATATTTTTATTTTCTACTTAAACATATGATATATACAGATATAGGTACATATAAACATATAGATATATACAGATAAAGGTGTAGATGTAGATTATAAGTATAGGTAGAAGTAGAGGTATATTGTGATAGTTATGTGAGGTACTTGGCATGGCATATGTGCTGGCATTTGAGGACAGTGCTGCCATGTTTCCTCCCTTTATGTGGGTCCCAGGATCAAACTCAGGGAGGTCAAGCTTGAATTTTCAGGGCCTAGCTTATCTATTAGCCTTATCACAGTCTCTAATTTATTACTTGTTTCCTATAGAAGGATTTAGCTGGATAGTGATGTATAACATCTCTACTTATCAATATAATAATGTAAGTGTTAGAAAATCTTTGGTTGTTAATTATATATATATCTATAATTATTTCTATAATTATATATATTATATATTATATTATATGTAAACATATATATATATATATTATATATATATTATCCAATTGTATGAAGGTAATTCTTTGAGTGACCTGAACAATATAAAGTTGGGGGAAAATTTCCATCCTTAACTTTGGGAATAGATGTCAGTAATTCCAGTGAGGCTTCCAAATCCAGATGACCCAGTTCATTTTATTTCAGGGCAATGAGCAGATGGCGAATGTTCTCAGTCTATCTGGCATTAACGCGCACTCTGTCACCATAAGACTTAACAGTGGCAGATGGCAGTTATGTTAGCAAACATTCAGTTCTCCCTGCCCCATTCTTCCCTTAGGAGTGAGGAAGGCCCAGTCATGGCTCTCAGCTGAGTCACAGCAGTTCCCTGTCCAGTAATCCTGAGGAGAGAATGTCAAACCACCGGAAGCCCTCACTCATGTGGGCTTTCCGGGCAGCAGGTAAAACTGGGCCCTCTTCAAAAGCTTGTGGATGCCACTGCGTCGGTGTAAAATCCTTTCAACTATCCAGTGACATCTCAGGGCCTGGATGAGCAAGTCTATAGCCTGGGTGGGGTTTCTCACCCTCTGTGGACAGTTGCCTGGAGATTTAAGGACAGCCTTTCTTGGCCTCTGTGAACTTTGCTGAGTAGTAATGCAGTGAACCATCTTTAGCAGAGTGTTTTTCAATAACATGAATCACTAGATGGTTTTGGTTACTGAATGAAAACATTAAGAAAATCCTGTGATTTGCAACCCCACCCCCACCCCAAGGATGATCTCTACATTCTGGAATCTAGGTGGGAATATGTCAGATACTGCACATGGGATTCTGCAAAGTTGTTAGTGACATCCTAATTGCGGCATAGCTGGGATAAATTGACAACAGTTCTTATATTTTTTTAAAAGTAACTCTAAATTACTACACCAATAAATTAAGACTATGAAGATACAGTCTTGGGAGACATTCAAAGTCTGACAGAACTATAATATAATATCCATTTGTTTTAGGATCTTGCAAAGTATATTCTCTAATAACACGTATAGGAGGAAATGCACTCAAAGAATGTCTGGAGACTATCAAACCATTTATCTCTGCTTTATGGGCACATATTTTTCCAGTATAAGATTTTAAATTCTTAATCGTTTGAACAACCTCTTTTAATTCTGATAGCTCTCAATCCTAAGCAGACCAGATGGGCAAAGCCTACCCAAGACAAAAGCAACCGATACTTCGAATTGCACACGATCAGCAATGCCGACTTGCTATCAACAGACCTGTGGGATGCGCCAGAAAAGACATAGATCTGTCATGTCTGAGTTAGGAAATGGAGCTACAGAGCGATGGTGCAGGCTTAGTATTCATTGCCGCTTGAAACACGTGTAAGGATAAAGCCCTGTGATCCAGGTCACAGCCTGACTCACCAGCTTACCCATGACGTGTAGCCATAAGCTGCAATCTGTTTCTGGACTCAGGTCCTGCATTACTGAAGGGCGATATGCGAGCATTTTAACAGTTCACAAGACTCACTCAACACTGGTCGTGCTGCTCTGGGTACTTTACAGTCAGTGTGCTAGCTTTCAGGAAGTGAAAAACAGCTGCAGTAAATGTGTTGGCAGCGAATCAAGATGGCTTAGGGCATAGCAATGTCAGGCTTTGAGCTAAACATGGGGGCTACATTAGACGCACGTTAGGACAGGTAGTCCTTTTCTAAACGTTTAGAGGGCTAAATGAATTGATTAAAATGTGATGCATTTAGAGGAATGTTAGGACAAACTGCTCTAACTTAATTGGCTTAGTTTTTTTTTTTTTAATTTCAAAGGCACATTCCTAGATGTATCATAGTTGCATACAGATGTGTATACATATATATGTACATGTATTTGTGCAAATTTTTGATTTGCTATTATCTAATATATTTCTTTAAGCCATCTTTTCATCTCTAAAATGAAACATGTTGAATTTTATGTGAAATGCAACTTTGATTTCTTAAGCATGTCTACAGAATAACACTCTGTTAGTGTGAATTTTTTTTTTGAGTAGGACTATAAATCAAATGGATTCATGCAGAACTACATTTTGATTTCTCCTTTTTATATTTTCAGAATTATTTATACAGCTGTCTGAATACTCTGATTTGATTTGCCTTAAGGCCCTCCCCTAAATTTATTTGTGTTAATCTCACAAGAATAATGACAAGTGCATTTTTCTGTTGGCTTTGAAGGTGAATTGGAAGCTTTTTAAATATTTAAAAGGTAAAGCCACTGGGTTTTAGAGAAGTTATGGACTGAATTCACTCTTACATGATAAAGCTCAGAGAACTTGGAACTTTAATAAGGTCATGAAAATAGAGTAGAGCTGCCACTGAATCCTAATAGTCAACAAGGGGAGCTGTTTTGGTGTCCCTATAATAAAATATTAAGACGGGATATCTGTAGGATTCTAGTAAATAAAAGCTGACTGCAGAAGCTAAGAATCACCTACACAAGTGGCTGCTTCTAAAGTAACTTACAATAAAAGATAAAATGCAATGCCAAGAAACTTACTTTCCAAGTCTCGCAGTGCTATTTTTCCTTTCCTTTCCTTTTCTTTCTTTTTCTTTTTCTTTTTTTTAATTGAATATCATCTTCATTTACATTGCCATGGTAAAACCTTTCCCAATTTCCCCCCTCTCCAAAGAACCCCAACTCCTCCTCCCTCCCCCTGTCTCCACATATATGCCCCTCCACCTGACACACTCCCACCTTCCCCCCTCATTTTCCCTTTGTTGGGGCCTCTGTTGAGCCTTTACCTGACCAAGGACCATTCCTCCCACTGATGCCCAACATGGCCTTCCTTTGCCACATTTTTGGCTGGAACCATGTGTGCCCCTTGGTTAATGGTTCAGTCCCTGGGAGTCTTGGGATATCTGGGTGGCCAAAATCATTGTTCTTCCCATGGGGCTGGAAACCCCTTCAGCTTTTCTGGACTACCCTCCAGCTGCTCCATTGGGGACCCCATGCCCAGTCCAATAGTTGGTTGCTAGCATCTGCCTCTGTATTTGTAAGGCTCTGGCAGCGCCTCTCTGGAGACAACCATTGCATGCTCCTTTTGATATACACTTCTTGTTGTCCTTAGTAGTGTTGGGGTTTGTTGACTATTTATAGGATGAATCCCCAGGTAGGGCAGTCTCTGGGTGGCCTTTACTTCAGCCCCTGCTCCGCACATTGTCTCCCTTATTGCTCCTGTGAGTATTTTGTTCCCATTCTTAGAGGAACCAAAGCACCCTTACTTAAGTTCTCCTTCTTTTTGAGTTTCCTGTGCTGGGTGAATTGTAACTTGTTTATTTTGAGCTTTTGGGCTAATATCCACTTATTAGTGAGTGCATACCATGTGTGATCTTTTGTGATTGGGTTGCCTTGCTCAGGATGACACTTCCTAGTTCCATCCATTTGCCTAAGATTTTCATGAATTCATTGTTTTTAAAAGCTGAATAGTACTTCATTGTGTATATATACCACAGTTTCTGTAACCATTCCTCTGTTGAGGGACATCTGGGTTCTTTCCAGCTCCTGGCTATATAAATAAGGCAGCAATGAACATCGTGGAGCATGTGTCCTTATTACATGTTGGAGCATCTTCTGGGTATATGCCCAGGGTCAGCAGGTAGTACTATGTCTAATTTTCTGATTTCCAGACCAAACCAAACTGATTTCCAGAGTGGTTTTACCAGCCTGCAATCCCACAAACAATGGAGAAGTGTTCCTTTTCCCCCATATCCTCTCCAGCATCTGCTGTCCCCTGAATTTTTCATCTTAGCCATTCTGACTGGTGTAAGGTGGAATCTCAGTGTTGTTTTGATTTGCATTTCCCTAATAACTAAGGATGCTGAATATTTCTTTAGGTGCTTTAGGGCCATTCAAGTTTCCTCAGTTGAGAATTCCCTGTTGAGCTTTGTACTTCATTTTTTAATAGGATTATTTGCTTCCCTGGAGACCAACTTCCTGAGTTTTTTTGAATACATTGGATATTATCCCTCTATTGGATGAAGGGTTAGTAAAGATCTTTTTCCAATTTGTTAGTTGCTGTTTTGTCCTATTGACCGTGTCCTTTGTCTTACAGAAGCTTTGCAGTTTTATGAGGTCCCATTTGTTGATTCTTGTTCTTAGAGCATAAGCCATTGGTGTTCTGTTCAAAGTGCTTTTTTAATCAATAAACTACATGACAAAATAAAAGTTATTATTTATGCCAGTGTTTTAAAAATATTTTCTTATTTTTTGAAATTAGTAGTTAACATTATCTGCCAATATCTCATGCACAATCTCCCCTTGATATATCTCAACTTTATGGCCTCTACTTTTAGTTGTTACATGAATATATGCACATATACATACATATTTATCTATTTACATATACTTTGCAATTCAGCAACTATTCATTATTGAAAAAAATCTCATAAAATAGGACAATGAGAAAATTCCTTCAACTGTGAAATGCTTCTTTTAAGTATTACGGTGTTGTTCTTATAGAACACAATGAAATTTTAATTTAAACACATAGAAATATACTTGTAATTTTAAGTTTGTTAACTTGTGACAGTTTCATATTGCATTCAATGTGACCTGATTATAATGTTCTCCCTTTGGTTCTCCCTCTTATCCCCTCTAAGGTCTTAAGGACCACAGTCTTCCAACTTGTTTCTCTCACACCCTTGTAATCATTATTTCCTTCCTTCCTTCTTCCTTCCTTCCTTCCTTTCTTTCTTTCTTTCTTTCTTTCTTTCTTTCTTTCTTTCTTTCTTTCTTTCTTTCTTTCTTTCTTTCTTTCTTTCTTTCTTTCTTTCTTTCTTTCTTTCTTTCTTTCTTTTTCTCTCTTCCTTCCTTCCTTCCTTCCTTTTTTCCATCCCCTCCCCTCATCTCCCTTTGTCTCATTTCCTTTCCTTCCCCTCCTTCCCCTCCCTTCCCTTCTCTTCCCCTCCCTTTCCTTCCCTTCCTTTCCCTTCCTTTCCCTTCCCTTCCCTTCCCTTTCCTTCCCTTCCCTTCCCTTCACTCCCCTCCCCTCCCCTCCCTTCCCCTCCCTTCCACTCCCTTCCCTTTACTCCCCTCCCTTCCCTTCCCTCCCCCTCCCTTCCACTCCCTTCCCTTCACTCCCTCCCTTCCCTTCCCTCTCCTCCCTTCCCTTCTCTCCCCTCTCTTCCCCTCCCCTTCCCTCCCCTCCCCTTCCCTCCCCTCTCTTCCCCACCCTTCCCTTTCCCTTCCCTTCCCTTTCCCCTTTCTTCCCTTTTCCTTCCCTTCCCTTCCTTTCCCTTCCCTTCCCTTTCCCTTTCCCCTCCCTTCTCCTCCCTTCCCCTCCCTTCCCTTCCCTTTCCCTTTCTCTTCCCTTCCCCTTCCCTTCCCCTCCCCTGCCCTCCCCTTCCCTTCATTTTCCCTCCCCTCCCCTCCCGTCCTCTCCCCTCCTGTCCTTTCCTCTCCTCCTTTCCTCTCCTCCCCTTTCCTCTCCTCTCCCCCCCTCCCCTCCCGTTCATTGTGCTGGGTATAACAGCTACAGTGAGTTTATGATTGCATCAGTAGCATTGTCCCTTGAAAATAGTGTTCCACCTCACTCCTCCACATTTGTTTTTCGCTCCCAAAGACCTCCTAGTCTGTCTTCCTTGGCTTTGAACATCTTTCTTTGAACTCGGGTCAGGGACTGGTTGACACAATGAGCTTATTGACCATGTATGAGTTCTCATTTTGACCACTGCTCACTACTGACCACTGTTTTTGTTTTTTGCTTTTTTGACTGTGCAGCTGGCCTCAACATCAATAGAAAAGTAGTTGATAATCCCTGTAACATTCATGGTACTGTGGGGCACATTTTGTCAGGCATCTTGTCAGTTCTGTAGTTTTCAGTCTTCAGATTTGATTACTGATGACATTATCTCTGTGTGGCACTAGGAAAATTAGCAGCAGAGAGGAAATCTCCAGCTTGACCCCTCTGTGTCCTGATTTCAAAGTGAGTGCTATCTTCATCAATATAGTTTACTATGAAGTTACACTAGGCATCCAAGAGCAATGGTAATAGCCTGTGTCGTTTGGGAGCCTCTGGGGCTCTTTAGAAAAGAACTAATATGGTACATCCCACAGCTGGTACTAGCATTTTGAATTAAAAGCCTATGACTTTTGCCTGTCTACCTATACAAAGTACCACCCTTAAATCTTCATGTCTGGCTTCTAGCTACAGTACAGAGAGAGTCATTGTAATAAAAACAGTAATGCACTGTCACAAAACAAATATGGACATCAATAGAATAAACTCACATGTCATCATAATTACAGTCATTTTCTATAGTGATGGCCTCCATGCTCCCTAAAATACACTGAACAAAGTACAGTATATTCAGCTAATGGTCCTGGATACCTGCATGTAGAAGAATGAAACTAGATCTCGTCTTTCACCCTGCATGAAAATCAACTCCAGTTGTGTCAGAGAGTTTTAATCCAACATCTGAAATTCTGAAGCTGCCAGAGGAAAAGGGTAGAGAGGAGTAGAGGCTTCACGATACAGCCGGGGTAGGGACTTTTCTTTTTGATCATGGCTTTATTTGTCACTAGTTTGATCTTATACTTATTGTACTTATACCTCAAATGTCCAAAATCTGGGATCGCAGACAGGAGCTTCTGTGTTTGGCCTCTTTATTAGTGTTATACATCATATTTAGGATCTAGTATATAAAATCCAATAATTCTTTTACCTCAGGAAAGCAATGATTACTTTGTGGATGCTGGAATGTGAGTTATACAGAAGAATCTGTCAGAGTCCCAACTCTAAAAAGAGGCTATCAAAAGTTAAAACTGATGAACGTCATAGCTTCTCTTAGGAGCAATGGCAGGTGACAAGATACATAATGCTAAACTCTTAAACGTAATATTTCAAATACTTTGGTAAATGTTCTTGCTGTATTATTTCATTGGAGTCTTTTTTGTCTTGTTTTGTTTTGTTTTGTTTTTTGTTTTTTCAAGACAGGGTTTCTCTGTGTAGGCTGTCCTGGAACTCACTCTGGAGACTAGGCTGGCCTTGAACTCAGAAATCCACCTGCCTCTGCCTCCCAAGTGTTGGGATTAAAGTCCTGTGTCACCACGGCCCAGCTTGTTTTTTTATTTTTTTATTTTTTTTACTTTTTTTTTATTCAATATATTTTTTATTTACATTTCAAATGATTTTTGAGTCTTTTTTTAAAAATAATACTCTGAGTTAGAGAATATTAACATTCCCTTATTGCAAATAGCACACCAATGATTTACATGAGTCGTGGAAGATTCCTAAGATCTTATGGACGAATCCTAGTTCTCTATTGTTTTTTTAATTTTAATTTAATTGAACTAAAATTTAACTGCATCACCATTCCCTTCCCCTCTTCAACTCCTCTGATATATACCCTCCTCTGCCTTGCTCCCTCTATAATCCATGACCTCATTTTCTTTAATTGTTATTGTTATTTTACAAGCATGGCTCTAAGATATGGCAAAGAGAATAAATATATCAGGGTGTGCCATGGCTTGGTGCATTTCAAGATGTAAAGGTATTAGGACCAAAGTGTGCTCTGACCAGATTTAGAGTTGACTATTAAGTACTCAGGAATTACAATCCTATTTTTTAAGTTTTTGAGGCATCGATACAGTTACTATGGAAGTTTTTATACCAAAGAACTTTGTAACTGCTGCCAACCAAGTCTTTGCTTCTGTAGAGCAGGTACTTAGCACTGTAATGGGTCTTAGAGTACTGGAGTTAAGACACAATATTCATACATGAAAGTACATGATTTTTTCATTAATTAAGTTCTATGCAATAAAATAAAACAGAGATCATAAAAATGAAAACACCAGAGACCTAATTCTACTTAATCTTTTCTCTTTGGCCAGATATTCCCAAAAAGTCAAGGAAAACATTATTAGCTTTAGTAATCCTCAAAAAAGGTCTTTAAAACAAACTTCATTTGGGACAGCTATCAGATCAAGTCCATATCAGAGCAGACATAATGGAACGTGAGAGTAGGGACAAACAGGAAGTGTAAGCTACTTCACTTAGGTGGCCTATTTCCTTAATAATTTTTAAACAAACAACTGGCACTGCCCATCTTCCTCATCCTCACCTGCCTGGCACAGCAACCCACTTCACAGGGAGCCATATTGTGCTTTCAGCTAATAATCCATTAAAGCCAAGAAATAAGACCTAGAACGAAGGTGTCATGTCAGAGAAGATGTACGTCATGAGGTGAAGGGAGCAAGGAGAACTAGAAAGATGAAAATACACTACTAAGAAAAGGCAGCTAGCAGCAGTGTGTGGTCATGGGCTGCTATGTTGAAAGATTTCAGACCTCCATTGAGGGACAGCTGGGTTCTTTCCAGCTTCTGGCTATTATAAATAAGGCTGCTATGAACATAGTGGAGCATGTGTCCTTATTGCATGCCAGGGAATCCTCTGGGTATATGCCCAGGAATGGCATATCAGAAAATGTGGTATTTTACACTATGGAATACTACTCAGCTATCAAAAACCATGAATTCATGAAACTTTTAGGCAAATGGGTGGAACTGGAAAATATCATCCTAAGTGAGGTAAGTGAATCACAAAAGAACACATATGGAGTACAGTCACTGAGAAGTGGATATTAGCCCAGAAGCTCTGAATACCCAAGACACAATTCACATATCAAATGAGTCCCAAGAAGAAGGAAGGAGAGAGCCCTGGTCCTGGAAAGGCTTGATGCAGCAGTGTAGGGACAGAGAAGTGGGAGGGGGTTGACTGGGGAACAGGCTGAGGGAAGAGGGCTTATGGGACTCATGGGGATGTGGGAACTGGGAAAGAGGAAATCATTTGGAATGTAAATAAAGAATATAGGAAATAAAAAAAATAAAAAAAATAAGATTTCAGACAGCAAGTAGAGAAACGTTTCTCACAACTGAAAACCCAGAGATCCTTCTAGCAGACATGTGCAACCTTGTATCCTTGTGTGTTACATGCATTTTAAAAGATACGTAAATCAGATTTTATACTCCTCCTCTGCTGGTGAGATTGCAAGGTGGTACAACTACTCTGAAAATCAGCCTGGCGGTTCCTCAGAAAACTGGGCATGACACTTCCAGAGGACCCTGCTATACTACTCCTGAGATATACCCAGAGGATTCCCCAGCATGTAATAAGGACACATGCTCCACTATGTTCATAACAGCCCTATTTATAATAGCCAGAGGCTGGAAAGAAGCCAGATGTCCCTCAACAGAGGAATGGATACAGAAAATGTGGTATATTTATACAATGGAATACTATTCAACTATTAAAAACAATGAATTCATGAAATTCTTAGGCAAATGGGTGGAACTGGAAAATATCATCCTGAGTGAGGTAACCCAATCACAAAAGAACACACATGGTATGCACTCATTGATAAGTGGATATTAGCCCAGAAGCTCGGAATACCCAAGACATAATTCACATATCAAATGATGCTGAAGAAGCAGGAAGAACAAAGTATAGATACCCTGGTCCTTCTTAGAAGGGGGAACAAAATACCAACAGAAGGAGATACAGAGACAAAGTGTGGAGCAGAGTCTGAGGGAAAGACCATCCAGAGACTGCCCCACCTAGTGATCCATCCCATATACAGTTACAAAACCCAGACACTATTATCGATGCCCACAAGTACTTGTTGACTGGAGCCGGATATAGCTGTCACCTGGAGGCTCTGCTAGTGCATGACAAATACAGAGGGCGACACTCTCAGCCAGCCATTGAACTGAGCACAGGGTCCCCGATGGGGGAGCTAGAGAAAGGACCCAAGGAGCTGAAGGGGTTTGCAGTGCCATAGGAGGAAAAACAATATGAGCCACCCAGTGCTCCCAGAGCTCCCAGGGGAAAAAAAATCATCAAGTAAAGAGTACACATGGAGTTACCCATGGCTCCAGACACATAGGCAGCAGAGCATGGTCTTGTTAGATACCAAAGGGAGGAGAGGCTTTTGGTCCTGGAAAGGCTAATGCAGCAGTGTAGGGGAATACCAGGACAGGGAAATGGGAGAGGGTTGATTGGGGAACAGGGGGAGGGGAGATGGCTAATGGGATTTTCAGGGGGTGGTGTAACCAGGAAAGGGAAATCATTTGAAATGTAAATAAAGAATATTTCTAATAAAAAACAAACAAACAAAACCTCCAAAAAAACAAAGAAAAGCAAATTAAAAACAAAGTAAGCTCCATTACCTTTTTCTGGTCTATCAGGGACCACCAAATATGTTTCACATGTATGTAGTCTTATATACAGACATATAGGCCTCTGAAGAAAGGGCTTAAGTACAATCATTAGGGGCTGATTTTTCCTCATCTTTTAGTCAGCTGTACAGTGGAGTGATTTCTTGGGTGGCAGCACCCGGAAACAAGGAAAGCTTGCTCCTTCTGGTCAGCTGGGCACTGGGGTGTTTTCCATGGTGGCAACACCCAGGAGAAAGGCAAGTTTACTTTTTCCACAGCACAACTGTTGTGAACTTTGGGAGGACTCTTGAGCCAGTGATCTAGTCTTTTCTGAAAACCCTAGGCTTATGGTTTTCTCCACTGTGTGAGTTTTTCCTCCTGTGAGGGTTTTACATCATCAAGAAAATATAGTAAGACGATAAGACTTGTGTACAGATCTCGATATTGCCAGAAAAAAACTTGAGTGTCAATCCCTGCTTATAAAGTCTTTTTGTGCAGGACAAATTGAAGGTTCAAATATGTTCACAGATTATTTAAACACAGCACCCTGGGCCAGCATTCTCCTCCTTTGAGGAAAGAGAAATATTTGGGGGTTTTCAACTTTAATGCAGTGTGTTTACCATACAATCTGAAATCCCTGAGTTTATAATCTGTGATTTAACTACATGCCCAGAGTAAAGACAAAAGCTGCAAAGTCTAAAGCCTTATCTTCTTCCCCGACTCTCAAGGACAGTCTCTTTCAACAGCTGTTCACCACCTGATTGGGATAATGGGATTTCTGAAAAGGTCAAAGGGACAGAGCTAACTAGCACAGCTGTTGCAATCACAGGACCATATTTCCCATACATTGGAAAACCAAAACATTTTAAATTCAGGAAATTCCAAAAGCCACGCAGAGCATGACTTCCCTGTGATCATAAGTTATGGTACCTGCTCCTTTCACCATGCTGTTCCCAGTCAGACAGTAAAGTTACTTTGTCAGATGTTCTTTAGAAACCTAGTCAAAACCTGGTGTTGTGTAGGGGAGGCAGCTCAGTAGGTAGACCACTTGCTTTATGCAACTAAAGCCTTGGTTCCATCCCTGGTGTCACATAAATGAGACATGGTAGCACATGCCCTACTACTACTAATACTCAGGAGATAGAGACAGGAGACTCAGAAGTTCATGGTCAACTACATAGAGAGTAGCTACATAGGATGATTTTAATGAGTGGATTTCCAAGCCAGTTTGAAATATGTGAAAGCATGTTTCAAAAGAAAAACAGAAAACTAAAAGTTAAAAAAAAAAAAACCCAAAATCAAAATCAAAATGAAATACAATAAGCTAAGCTCACCTTGGGTGTTTGTGCAGGTCCACATATGTGCATATGCATTTGGAGGTCAGAATTCAACTTCAAGGGTTGTTCCTTGGAGATGGGGGGCTCACAACTGTCTGAGCTGGCTGGTTAGCAGCCTTTTGGGATGTCCTGCTCTTATAACAGCATACCAGGCTCTTTACTAGAAACCTGAACTCAAGCACTTGTCTGTGCTCCCCCTGCTCCAGTTCTGATACCACTTTCCACTTTACTAAGTGTCATTACTTAATTTTTTATCACCTTATACTATTATTTCCTGAGAACTTCGGTACAGGTATGTGGCTTCGGAGTGAAAACTCAGTGTTCTACAATTCTGAATGCTACCCAACCTCCTTGTCACACAAAATCTAGATTGTATTTCTTTTGCTAAAGTTCTTCGTAAATTAAGTTCCACTCCCTGAAATCATCCTGTCTATAATAGGAAATATCCTGCCCTGAACAGTCTTGAATGATGCATTCCTCTTTACTGACCCATCATGACTAAGCCTCAATCTTCCTGCTGTTTCTGTATAAATTATCTAGTAGTATCACCTGTGCATGCATGAGCTGTGAATAAAAAGACAGCTGGCTGAAGTGTCACATTTTGACAAATACCATCAATGATTCGATGTTAACTTGAAGTGACACAACAAATGATGTTCCACAGATGTTACTTCTTGGGATGGGTAATATTTTACGTGGAACTTAGATACAGAAGCAGGAATATACTAAGAATGTTACTGGCGGACGCAGAAGTCATAGTGGAAGGAACCTGGTCCCTGGTTTGCTCTCTCCCCTTTGCAGTCTCATCATAGATTGTATGTATTATGGATAATGATAAATGAAGACACAGAAATTCCAGAAACACTTGCTTTCCCCAACTTTGTTAAATAAATTACTACAAGACAGGTGAAGCCCACTAGGACCCTGCTTGCATCCTAGACTTCATGATGTCTTTTCGTTTGTGGCAATGAAACATGTGGGCCAATACTACCATTCCCGATCACCACTGCTTGTATCTCAGTATAGTTTTTACTGCTTCCTTAGCTGGATTTTTCTGCATCAGCAACAACAAATACTTATTTGGGGATGTCACCGATTTAACTGATGATACACTAGGAAATAGAAGATCATTTCTAAAGTACTAAATGATGATTATGAACATCTAGAAATATTTTTAAAAGCAATTATGATAAGAGGTTTTCTACTTTATGATGCAAGCCAAGATTCTTCACAGTTTAGCTCATCTAAGAATCCCGTTCTCCCTCAGGCATCTCAGTCTGAATGTGAGAGAGACCTGCCAAACCCATGCAGATTCTGCTACCACTGAGATCTCTAGAAGGCTTCCCTCAGTTAGATAGGATTACTCATGCTTTTCAGACTAGGCTGTGACTCTCCTCACTGTGTCTTTACGCTTATTCTTACAATATCAGAACAGCTCTTGGCTTCCTTGGGACCTTTTCCTATTTCTAGGAAACTTGAAAGAGAATGACCATCAAAGATTGCCTTTCCAAGCCCCCCAGAAATCCATTTTGGTCCATTAGGATTTTCATTTTCTTTATTCATTTATTCAGTTTGCTTAGTTCATTAACTTGTCCCAAAGGCACATGCCTTCAGTTTCTTTTGTTCTGAAGTCACAGCAATAGTTATTTGCTTATGGAAAGGTATTGTCAGTGCAGCACTGTTCCCACAACCTGGTGTCTCTGTTATCTCTGGACTGCTCCCATCATACTCAGGCTTTCTATTACTGTGATAAAACATCACGACCAAAGAGCAAGTTGGGGAGGGAATGGTTTATTTGGTTTTTATTTCCAGATCACAGTCCGTCAATGAAGGAATTTAGAGTACAGGAGCTGGAGCAGGCTGGAACCTAGAGGCAAGAGTTAATGCAAAAGCCTTGGGGGAGTGATGCTGATTGCCTTGCTTCCCATGACTTGCCCAGCCTGCTTTCTTACAGAACTCAGGTCAGAAGCACAGGAATGTCACCACTCACCGTGATTTGGGCCCTCCTCCATCAACCACTAAGAGAAAATTCCTTACAGCTGGATCTCAAGGAGGCAATTTCTCAACTGAGGCTCCTTTCTTAGTTGACTCTGATGATTCTAATTTGTGTCAAGTTAGCATAAACAACCATCCAGCACAACTGACCCCTTGTCAACTTGCCATACAAACACATCACCATTAAGGGACAACCCTTTCTTTCTTATTCATCCCCAAGATCTTACATTAAAAACATAAATAACTCAGAAGTCTCACAGTCTTTACAAAGTCAAGCACACTAAAATTTCAATCTCTTTAAAGTATTCAGTCTCTTAAAATATCCAAAACCTCTATCAAAAGTTCAAGTTCTTTCAGCTATGACTGCAAGTAAAAATCAAAATTAAATTAAATACTTTCTTCAAGAGGAAGAACCAGGGCATAGTTCCAATCTGAACGGAGCAAAACTAAACCCCAAAGTATAAATAATTCATTGTTCAATATTTGGGATCCACACACAATCTTTTTCACTCCTCCTAAGAGCTTGCGATACTTTTCTAGCTCTGCCCTCTGTAGTATACAGTTTACTTTTTGGACTTTGGCTGACTCTACTTTGTTGCTACTGCTGTTCTTGGTGGCCATTCCATGGTACTGGCATCTCCAAAACAATGGGGTCTTCTGTTGTAACTGGGCTTCACTTTCACCAATAGCCTCTCTTAGACTCTCTTCATGGTGTAGAGCTTCAACTTTAATACAATGACCCCTTTCATCCTGGGTCTTCAATTGACATTGAGGCTGCACCTTCACTAATGGCCTCTTTTGGTTTCTCACAGTGCCAAACCTTAGCTGCTTTGCATGACCCCTTCATGCCTTCAAAACCAGTACTGTCTGGGTGACTCTTATACATTACCAAGTCTGGCTGCCAGCACATGGTACATCCTTGACTATCTCTGGAACACATCTTCTCTGTACTCTCAGAAAACACTTCCCAGAAGATTTCACCTCTGTGATACTGGTCTTTTCTTAATCACCACTAATTTCTTAACCCAATCTAACTAGCATCAATTGTCCCATTAACATAAAAGCTTTACTTCAGTAGTTTTGATATCTTGTCAATCACAGTTCCAGCTCCAGCTAACCAGAATCACAGAATCTTAAATCAAAATAGCAATGGTCCGAGAGAGCCTTTAATATTCTGCCTGAAATTTCTTAATCTGGGTCCCCAATCCCCCACATATGTCTTTAAACTCAAAAGCTTTTCTAGCATGAAGTTCCAAGTACTTCTATAATCCTCCTCAAAATGTGGTCACGTCTGCTACAGCAATAACTCGTTCCTGGTACCAACAAGTCTTGGTTAGCATTTGTCTCTTTGTTTTGTCTCTTTCTGATAAAATATAGTTCATAATATTGTGCTTCTTTAAATTATCACAAGGATAAACATTACTAGTATTGAGACATACTCAGTTATTTTGTTCTTATTTGTAAGATGGTACTTTCTAACCCTTAGGCACTAGGAGGGAGACATTAGTCTCTGAGCACCGAGTATGCAAGAACTTTCTGTGTAGTGTTCACTTGGTGACCATGAAAAGATTGCCCAAGCTGACTGGTCTTTTATGGTGATTCTCAGTCTTCCTCAAGGCAGAGGGTCCTATTAATTCCCTTTATCTCATAATATGAGACAAGTACTGTCTTATTGACTTTAACAGAACACGTAAGATAAGAAATACATCTTTGTTCATTTAAATAAGTCATATTTCAGGCTATTTTGTTGGTAAGATATAGCTTAAGCAATCTAGATAAATAACATCTTCATCCAGAGCAACTCTCCTATAACAGCAGACATCATATTCACCAGAAGAAGCATAAAATTTCAGAATGTAAGAAAATGATAAATTCATCTAGAAGACTTTAAAAAAATAAACCAGAAAGACTGAAGAATGAGTTTTTTTTTTTCCAGGCTAGATAACATTCTGATTTATTAAACTTGGACTAATTCGGAGACTTAATTTATTTTTAGTGTCCAAAGATGCAAATTGCTTTTCTGTTTGTAAATTGGATTTCTTTTCATAATGCTGTTTTCTACAAAATTGTTGTTTTATTTCTACTTCATTTCCTAAGACATTTATATCTAAGGAGACAATTGAATTCTTACAGCTGCCAAAACAACTCAGTTTCATTATCCCCATCCCATTTTGGGGCTCAATTGCATAGTACAGAAGAAAGCGCTCTCAAGCTGTGCTCCCATTCTATGGAAACTTATCTGAGTTTCTCTTCCCAATACCACCCCGAGTATTGTGCTTAAATTATTCTGGAATATTTTTTCTATGTCTGGTCCCCATCCTTAGCTGGGACCTGGAGTTTCCACCTAACTTGTTTCCTACATTCTTATCTAGGACCTGAATGTCAACCTTTCTTTATTCTTTAACAAAAGCTATTTTCCTATTCACCATTTGCCCAATCTCTCTCAGCACCCGAAACTGCAAGCTCGACTGACTCTAAGCTTAAAATATTCGGGGGGGATAAGAGGGCAACCATAGGAGATCAATCAGAAAAGCATGATCCTAATATGAGTAGAAATGGAAGACAATTTTGTATTATTTGGGAAGATCAATCCGGTTTTCTTATACTTTTCTAAACTCTTAATCACTTCTGTTCTCACCAGTTAGCAGATTACTTCCTAAGGGCATTGTAAATCCTTAAAATGAAGCTTGCATTAGTCTTTATATAAGTCAGACATGAAATGATAAAGACAGATTGACTGCAATGTGCTTTATCAAGAACAGTTTTCTTATTCTTCAACTAAGTCAGGAGACAGCTGGAAAGAAAATCTCAAATGTTACCCAAAGGCTAATAGCTTTATTCGTTTTGGCAGCATTATGGAAATAATGATTCATTGGGAGGGCAATTATTTGTTTGGTATGGTTTTTAAGTTTGCATACAATGTTGTATTGCCTACATTATAATATTCTCATATACTCTTGGTTGCTATTCTCTCACACACTTTTGATGTCTCTGCCCATCCTGATCACTCCCTCTTCCCCCAGCCAATGGCCTCTTTCTTCTCTTCGGTCATCAATACTCATTGCTCCTTTTTCTTAGTTTGCTTTCTGTTTCCATTAGAATGCTGTATTTCCTTTTTATGGTTGTTTTATTATTTTGGTACCATTTGATAACACTGATGATTTAAAGTTCTCCATAGTTCTTCTTTGTTTTTTTTTTAATTCAAATTAGTTTACTTTTGACAAGTTCATACATGTGTGTGCGTGTGTGCATTTATATGTGAGCATGTGTGTGTGTGTATTACATTCTTGATACATTCATCCCTTCACTCTCTCTTATTTACAGAAAGAGACAATTTGTAAATATGCATTTCAATCAATACAATCAGATCAGACTGATTTATTTCTCACCCGTTTTCAACGCTCAAATGACTGAGATTTCAATATTAAAATGGGTAGAAAATAAGGAAGGTAAAAAGGTTTATCATGCTTTATGTCTCCTTTAGAAAGATAAATAAAGAAGTGTTATCCCTCACTCATTAGTTTTACAAATCCTTGAGTTTTTTGATTTCCTTCCTATTGGTCATGGGAAATTCACAATGGCTTTTTAGCAGAGGATCCAGATCTTTAAAAGAATATTAATTTTTTCCTAACACAATTCATATTTTTATATAAAAGAACATCTCCAGTTAGAAAATTTCCATGCACAGTCCATGAGGTTTAGTGTGGTTAAGTTTAGAAAGCATCCCAGCACACCTGCATCCTAGCTCTGCTTCCTCAGCTCCCGGTCCAGTCTCCCACTAGTGCACTGCTTGGTTGCAATGTTTTATTTGTCTTTTCAAGGAGCATTGCCTTATTGGTATTCACCTGGAACCATAATGCACATAGCTGATTAACATAGCTCCAAAATTTGAGAATAGGTTGTTCATAAAATGGATCATTTGGTATCCAAACCAAAGACATTAAAACCTTCAATTGAATTTTGAAAGGAACAGAAAAAAATCCAAAGCTTTCTTTAAGCAGGACCATGGAGGGTTTCTCTTTCTCCATTTACCTTGTCTTTCTTTTCCATATGTACTGGTGTTACAAAGTGTAACTCTGTTTGTGGTTCCGTTACTTATCTGCATTCTTTTAATAATTGCTGCTGCATTTCAGGAACTCCCAAAACACAAAAGCTGAACTTGTGTTCTTCAAGCTGTTGACACATCCCATGAGATTATATAGGTTTATCTATGCCACTGTGAACACATTTTCTCACTTTGTTCTTTTTCTATTCTAAGCATGCAGCGCCTTTATTTAAATGTGTTAAAAAAAAACTATCCAGATATTTGAGAATTAGAAAAACCCAAAATTATAGCGACCAGAGAGATGGTTCAATAGTAAAAGGCACCTGTTGTTTTTACAAAGGACCTGGGTTCAATCTGTTCACCCATAACTCCATTTCCAGAGTGATACAAGGCACTTCTGTGACCTCTATGGGTACCAGACATGCATGTGATACACATACATCCATGCAGAAAAATATACCTGCAATAAAATAAACAGATATTTTAAAATAGTTAAAGAATATTGATATATGAAATGACTATTATGTGAATACCAAGACTTCCTGAGCTGCTTTACTTTGTTCCTGTTCAAACAGGACCTGGAGTGACTACCTAAGTAGCTGTGTGGTTTGCCTCTGGCTCAACATATTTCGGTATGCTGCTATCTATTATCAATTTTTTTTATGGTCCACTCAGTTGATCCTGCATCATTTCTCTTTGTGGGCACTGTGTAAGTCTGACTGCATCTAGGTGGGTGTTCTCATTGATCATTTCTCTAGAATGCAAAAAGCAATCTTGCTGTTTGGATACTCTCACAGTTCACTGTCAAGTCCTCATTCAAGAAAGTCTACAACGATGAGGAAATAGGAAGCTGTCCTTTATAATTACATCTTTACTAATATACATGCTTGCACAGACATTAAAATCACATTTGCTTCATGTTAGAAGACTGCATGTTAAGTTATATAATAGATCTCATGGAATGAATCAAATCCACTATGCAGTGTTGCTCCTGTGTTTCTATTTCTTTCTTTTTTTTTTTTTTTTTTTTTACTTTTTTTAAAATGATTTTTCTTGTCTCTTTTTTTTAAATTTTTTTATTCGATATAATTTATTTACATTTCAAATGATTTCCCCTTTTCTAGCCCCCCCACTCCCTGGAAAGTCCCGTAAGCCCCCTTCTCTTCCCCTGTCCTCCCACCCACCCCTTCCCACTTCCCCGTTCTGGTTTTGCCGAATACTGCTTCATTGAGTCTTTCCAGAACAAGGGGCCACTCCTCCTTTCTTCTTGTACCTCATTTGATGTGTGGATTATGTTTTGGGTATTCCAGTTTTCTAGGTTAATAACCACTTATTAGTGAGTGCATACCATGAGTCACCTTTTGAGTCTGGGTTACCTCACTTAGTATGATGTTCTCTAGCTCCATCCATTTGCCTAAGAATTTCATGAATTCATTGTTTCTAATGGCTGAATAGTACTCCATTGTGTAGATATACCACATTTTTTGCATCCACTCTTCTGTTGAGGGATACCTGGGTTCTTTCCAGCATCTGGCAATTATAAATAGGGCTGCTATGAACATAGTAGAGCATGTATCCTTATTACATGGTGGGGAATCCTCTGGGTATATGCCCAGGAGTGGTATGGCAGGATCTTCTGGAAGTGAGGTGCCCAGTTTTCGGTTTCTATTTCTAATCATGGGTGCGGCATGCTGCAGATGTAGTGACTTATGGGACTTGCGGGGAGTGGAAACCCAGAAAATGGGAAATCATTTGAAATGTAAATAAAGGATACATCGAATAATAAAAAAAAAAGAAAAAATGTGTATAGTAGTATGAAAGACATATACTGGCTCAAAGTAATCTTGAGAAAGAACAAAGCTACTGGCATCATGTTTTATCTTTTAAAAATATACTATAAAGCCATAACTGAAACAGTATCTAACAACCATAGAACACACATATATAGATAAAAGAGCACAGTAGAAATCATAAATGCAAGGATAAGTGTATACTGAACTACAACCTTCATGGCTTGGTCTTAATGATGGCTAGGTCAGGAAGGAAATGAAAAAAAGGACAGAAACACAAACACATGTGCAGAAAAGCCAGAGTCAGGTGGGATGTACACACTTGAAAGGAGTGGCTATAACTAGGCAACAACTGGGAACCCTAGCAGGTTTTTTTTTCAACCAGCATACAGGTTGTTGTTAACTAGTCCCACTAAGTGCTTTCTGTAGGTGAGCAGTCTCAGTCTATGAACATCTACGAGGAGGAAAATAGAGTTGCTAGTTTTGCCTGCAGTGACTGTTTACAAACTCTGATGCACATAGTGCCAACACTAGCATTCAGAAGAGAAGAAAACTTTACCGCCCTCTGAGCCCTAACCTGGGGAAAGGTTTTGACAATTCCGTATGGTCCAAAGGCCCGTAAAGTCCTCGGCATGGCTGTGTACATGCTAACAAAACACATTTACTCAGGACTTTCACTGTTCCTTACAAATCACCCAAAGGCTTCTTTGTCTCTGCATATAACACTTTAACAAATGCACCAATGATATACATAAAGAAAGGCTATACTCCTCAGCAAAGGTTGTTAAGGAAAACTGGATATTCATATAGAAAAGAAGGACATTGTTTCTACATGTTTTATATTAGACCATAAAATTTACTCATAGTAATTATGATTAATGATTTAGTTCTTAAATGTAAGATCTGATAGCTAAAATCTTCAAGATTAAAATGCTCTGCAAGCATGTCTTAGGTATTATCTTTAAGCACTAGCAAAAAATGGAAAAATAGATCGAACTACATCAAACTAAAAAGCAAAGGAGAAGGAAACAATCAAAAAATAAAAAGCCAATCTATGGAATATTTGTAATTTGGAAATATTTGTAAATTGCATATTTGATAAGAAGAAAATATGTAACATATATATATATATGACATATATATGTATGTATGTATGTATACATAAATCTTCATGTGACCAAAAGTAATCAAATTATGTGAAAAGAGACTTGAATAGGCATTTTTCCTGAATAAAATACATAAATATTCAGCAAGCATGTGATTAATCACACAACCTTTGTTATTTATCAGGGAAATGCAAGCCAGGACCACAGTGAGATTTCACTCGCTACCTGCTATGAGCCCTTGTATCCTCCAAAATCACCTAAAGTACTCCTTGCTTTTGTTTTATTTGTTTTAAATTTCTTGCAAACTGATGCTAAAAGTCAGTCTGCAGCAGATCGCCATTGGCATCCTGCCACTTCTAATTCTTATGCCATGTTAAATGGTAAGACCCTTTAACTAATACATAGAATCGTCCAGACCCTGTTTTAATATGAAGAAGATCTTCTATTTATATTTTCTCTCAAAAATAAGATGGAGTCCAATGGCTGCCAGAAAGATTGGTATGGCAGGTAAATAGAGACCCTGAATCAGCTGGTAAGTATGACTAATTCAATAATGTTCTTAAAGCTGCTTCTCCCATATTGGGAAAGTAGGCTGCTTTTCCTCTAGCCATTAATTTGCAAGCCAGGTTTTATTCCTGAGCTACTAATTTACAACCAAATTAAATACCATGGGCCTTCCAGAAACAGCCCAAGCAGTTTTTCCTTTTAATCTCTTGTGTTTTATGTAGGTATCTCTCAGATACAGCACTCAAAGGTGGGCTGCTATAGCAATTGCTTCCAGGACTTGAACGTGGGCTGCTATGAAGGCCAGCCAGCTCATATTCACAGGGCATTTACTTTACTAGTGGATCTCCAAAACTGGAGCTGCATAGACCTCAGATCTATGCGTGTTTGTTAATTAAACAAACATGGGCACCAGCAGGAGGTGCGAGGCAAAGCTCTGCAAGGGAAGGGCCATGTTTTCTGGCTTTGAGTTCCCTGAAAGCACACCTGACTGCATAGGGGTTGACATTGAGAGACTGTCCTTATAATAATAGTAAGGAAGTCTATTCCCCTCCTCTGCAAAAGACGTCATATAATATTTAAGGGGGTCATGGTCAATGGTTTCCTCCTCTGGTCAAAGCCCACCATCTTTTGGAGGATACTTATCCACTGGTTTTTCTTAAAATTAATAAAAAGAGAGGAATTGTGACCTCCTCCAGCCCATTTCTCTCAAAGAATAGCAGCCAGCTACCTGAACCGCCTGCCTCCTGCAGAACAAGCAGGACTGGTTTCCAGCCTGCCAATCCACGAGCATGGCAGATTTTTCCATTTTCTGAGATCTTCTTCGATTTCCTTCTTCAGAGACCTGAAGTTCTTGTCATATAGATCTTTCACTTGTTTGGTTAGAGTCACACCAAAATATTTTATATTGTTTGTGGCTATTTTGAAGGGTGTCATTTCCCTAACTTCTTTCTCAGCCTGCTTATCCTTTGAGTATAGGAAGGCAACTGATTTGCTTGAGTTGATTTTATAACCAGCCACTTTGCTGAAGTTGTTTATCAGCTGTAGGAGTTCTCTGGTGGAGGTTTTTGGGTCACTTAAGTAGACTATCATGTCATCTGCAAATAGTGATAATTTGACTTCTTCCTTTCCAATTTGTATCCCCTTGACCTCCTTATGTTGTCTAATTGCTCTAGCTAGAACTTCAAGTACTATATTGAAAAGATATGGAGAGAAAGGACAGCCTTATCTCGTCCATGATTTTAGTGGGATTGCTTTAGGTTTCTCTCCATTTAGTTTGATGTTGTCTACCGGTTTGCTGTATATTGCTTTAATGATGTTTAGGTATGGGCCTTGAATTCATGTTCTTTCCTTTCTTTTAGCATGAAAGCATGCTGGATTTTGTCAAATGCTTTTTCTGCATCTAATGAGATGATCATATGGTTTTTTCTTTGAGTTTGTTTATGTAGTGGATAGCATTGATGGATTTCCTTATATTGAACCATCCCTGCATTCCTGGGATGAAGCCTACTTGATCATGGTGGATGATCGTTTTAATGTGTTCTTGAATTCAGTTGGCAAGAATTTTATAAGTATTTTTGCATCAATATTCACAAGGGAAATTGGCCTGAAGTACTCTTTCTTTGTTGGATCTTTGTGTGGTTTTGGTATCAGCATAATTGTGGCTTCATAGAATGAGTTGGGTAGAGTTCCTTCTGTTTCTATTTTGTGGAATAGTTTGAAGAGTATTGGTGTTAGTTCTTCTATGAAGGTCTGATAGAATTCTGCACTGAAGCCATCTGGTCCCGTGCTTTTTTTTTGGTTGGGAGACTTTCTATGACCTTTTTTATTTCTTCAGGTAAAACATATACTTAAAAGAGCATATGTTATGCTCTCTAGTGAGAAAAGAAAACAACTTTATATTGCTTTATCTGCTGACAAATAGTTCTCCAAAAATTATAGGGGGAATGTATTTTTCTATCAATTAATTTTCACACCCCAATTGTAAAATCATCACATCCATTAGCCATTTAAGTGATGTAATACATCTCACATTAAATAGATTATTTCTTTTTTTTTCTTCTTTTCTTTTCTTTTTTTTTATTATTCGATATAATTTATTTACATTTCAAATGATTTCCCCTTTTCTAGCCCCCCCACTCCCCGAAAGTCCCGCAAGCCCCCTTCTCTTCCCCTGTCCTCCCACCCACCCCTTCCCACTTCCCCGTTCTGGTTTTGCTGAATACTTCTTCACTGAGTCTTTCCAGAACCAGGGGCCACTCCTCCTTTCTTCTTGTACCTCATTTGATGTGTGGATTATGTTTTGGGTATTCCAGTTTTCTAGGTTAATATCCACTTATTAGTGAGTGCATACCATGAGTCACCTTTTGAGTCTGGGTTACCTAACTTAGTATGATATTCTCTAGCTCCATCCATTTGCCTAAGAATTTCATGAATTCATTGTTTCTAATGGCTGAATAGTACTCCATTGTGTAGATATACCACATTTTTTGCATCCACTCTTCTGTTGAGGGATACCTGGGTTCTTTCCAGCATCTGGCAATTACAAATAGGGCTGCTATGAACATAGTAGAACATGTATCCTTATTACATGGTGGGGAGTCTTCTGGGTATATGCCCAGGAGTGGTATAGCAGGATCTTCTGGAAGTAAGGTGCCCAGTTTTCGGAGGAACCGCCAGACTGATTTCCAGAGTGGTTGTACCAATTTGCAACCCCACCAGCAGTGGAGGAGTGTTCCTCTTTCTCCACACCCTCTCCAACACCTGCTGTCTCCTGAATTTTTAATCTTAGCAATTCTGACTGGTGTAAGATGAAATCTCAGGGTTGTTTTGATTTGCATTTCCCTAATGACTAATGAAGTTGAGAATTTTTTAAGATGCTTCTCCACCATCCGAAGTTCTTCAGGTGAGAATTCTTTGTTTAACTCTGTACCCCATTTTTAATAGGGTTGTTCGGTTTTCTGGAGTCTAACTTCTTGAGTTCTTCATATATATTGGATATTAGTCTTCTATCTGATGTAGGATTGGTGAAGATCTTTTCCCAATTTGTTGGTTGCCGATTTGTCCTCTTGATGGCGTCCTTTGCCTTACAGAAACTTTGTAATTTTATGAGGTCCCATTTGTCAATTCTTGCTCTTAGAGCATACGCTATTGGTGTTCTGTTCAGAAACTTTTTCCCTGTACCGATGTCCTCAAGGGTCTTCCCCAGTTTCTTTTCTATTAGCTTCAGAGTGTCTGGCTTTATGTGGAGGTCCTTGATCCATTTGGATTTGAGCTTAGTACAAGGAGACAAGGATGGATCAATTCGCATTCTTCTGCATGCTGACCTCCAGTTGAACCAGCACCATTTGTTGAAAAGGCTATCTTTTTTCCATTGGATGTTTTCAGCCTCTTTGTCGAGGATCAAGTGGCCATAGGTGTGTGGGTTCATTTCTGGATCTTCAATCCTGTTCCATTGATCCTCCTGCCTGTCACTGTACCAATACAATGCAGTTTTTAACACTATTGCTCTGTAGTATTGCTTGAGGTCAGGGATACTGATTTCCCCAGATTTCCTTTTGTTGCTGAGAATAGTTTTAGCTATCCTGGGTTTTTTGTTGTTCCAGATGAATTTGATAATTGCTCTTTCTAACTCTGTGAAGAATTGAGTTGGGATTTTGATGGGTATTGCATTGAATCTGTATAGTGCTTTAGGCAAAATGGCCATTTTAACTATATTGATTCTACCGATCCATGAGCATGGGAGGTTTTCCCATTTTTTGAGGTCTTCTTCCATTTCCTTCTTCAGAGTCTTGAAGTTCTTGTCATACAGATCTTTCACATGTTTGGTAAGAGTCACCCCAAGATACTTTATACTGTTTGTGGCTATTGTGAAGGGGGTCATTTCCCTAATTTCTTTCTCAGCCTGCTTATCCTTTGATTATAGGAAGGCCACTGATTTGCTTGAGTTGATTTTATAACCTGCCACTTTGCTGAAGTTGTTTATCAGCTGTAGGAGCTCTCTAGTGGAGTTCTTTGGGTCACTTAGGTAGACGATCATGTCGTCTGCAAATAATGATAGTTTGACTTCTTCCTTTCCAATTTGTATCCCTTTGACCTCCTTATGTTGTCGAATTGCCCGAGCTAGTACCTCAAGTACAATATTGAAAAGATAAGGAGAAAGGGGGCAGCCTTGTCTGGTCCCTGATTTCAGTGGGATTGCTTCAAGTTTCTCTCCATTTAGTTTGATGCTGGCTACCGGTTTGCTGTATATTGCTTTTACTATGTTTAGGTATGGGCCTTGAATTCCTGTTCTCTCCAAGACTTTAAGCATGAAGGGATGCTGAATTTTGTCAAATGCTTTTTCAGCATCCAATGAAATGACCATGTGGTTTTGTCCTTTGAGTTTGTTTATGTAGTGGATTGTATTGATGGATTTCCGTATATTGAACCAACCCTGCATTCCCGGGATAAAGCCTACTTGATCATGGTGGATGATCGTTTTGATGTGTTCTTGGATTCGGTTGGCAAGAATTTTATTGAGTATTTTTGCATCGATGTTCATAAGGGAAATTGGTCTGAAGTTCTCTTTCTTTGTTGGATCTTTGTGTGGCTTTGGTATCAGCGTAATTGTGGCTTCGTAGAAGGAATTGGGTAGTGTTCCTTCTGTTTCTATTTTGTGGAATAGTTTGAAGAGTATTGGTGTTAACTCTTCTTTGAAGGTCTGGTAGAATTCTGCACTGAAGCCATCTGGTCCTGTGCTTTTTTTGGTTGGAAGACTTTCTATGACTCCTTCTATTTCTTTAGGCATTATGGGACTGTTTAGATGGTCTAGTTGGTCCTGATTTAATTTTGGTATTTGGTATCTGTCAAGGAAATTGTCCATTTCCTCCAGATTCTCCAGTTGTGTTGAGTATAGGCTCTTGTAGTAGGATCTGATGATTTTTTGGATTTCCTCAGTTTCCGTTGTTATATCTCCCTTTTCATTTCTAAGTTTGTTAATTTGGATACTTTCTCTGTGCCCTTTGGTCATTCTGGCTAAGGGTTTATCTATCTTGTTGATTTTCTCAAAGAACCAGCTCCTGGTATTGTTGATTTTTTGTATGGTTCTCTTTGTTTCTACTTGATTGATTTCGGCCCTGAGTTTGATGATTTCCTGCCTTCTACTCCTCCTGGGCGAAATAGCTTCTTTTTGTTCCAGGGCTTTCAGGTGTGTCATTAAGCTGGTAATGTATGCTCTCTCCATTTTCTTTTTGGAGGCACTCAGGGCTATGAGTTTTCCTCTTAGCACTGCTTTCATTGTGTCCCATAGATTTGGGTATGTTGTGTTTTCATTTTCATTGTGTTCTAAAAAGTCTTTAATTTCTCTCTTTATTTCTTCCTTGACCAAGGTATCATTGAGTAGAATATTGTTCAGTTTCCACGTGTATGTGGGCTTTCTGTTGTTTCTGTTGCTATTGAAGACCACTTTTACTCCATAGTGATCAGATAGGAGGCATGGGATTATTTCGATCTTCTTATATTTGTTGAGGTCTGTCTTGTGACCAATTATATGGTCGATTTTGGAGAAGGTACCATGAGGAGCTGAGAAAAAGGTATATTCTTTTGTTTTAGGATAGAATGTTCTATATATATCTGTTAAATCTAATTGGTCCAAAGCTTCAATTAGTTTCATTGTGTCCCTGTTTAGTTTCTGTTTTCCTGATCGGTCCATTGAGGAAAGTGCAGTGTTGAAGTCACCCACAATTATTGTGTTAGGTGCAATGTGTGCTTTTAGTTTTAATAAAGTTTCTTTTACGAAAGAGGGTGCCCTTGCATTTGGGGCATAGATGTTCAGGATTGATAGTTCTTCTTTTTGTATTTTTCCTTTGACCAGCAAGAAGTGTCCCTCAGGGTCTCTTTTGATGACTTTGGGTTGAAAGTCAATTTTATCTGATATTAAAATGGCTACTCCAGCTTGTGTCCTGAGACCATTTGCTTATAAAATTGTCTTCCAGCCTTTTACTCTAAGGTAGTGTTTGTCTTTGACCCTGAGGTGTGTTTCCTGTAAGCAGCAAAATGTAGGGTCCTGTTTACGTATCCATTCAGTTAGTCTGTGTCTTTTTATTGGGGCATTAAGTCCATTGATGTTAAAAGATATTAAGGAATAGTGATTGTTACTTCCTATCATTTTTGACGTTATTTTTTAAATTTGAATGCTTAACTTCTTTTGGGTTTGATGAAAGGTTACTATCTTGCTTTTTCCAGGGTGAAGTTTCCCTCCTTGTATTGGTGTTGTCCTCCTATTATCCTTTTTAGGGCCGGGTTTGTGGATAGATATTGGGTAAACTTGGTTTTGTCATGAAATATCTTAGTTTCTCCATCTATGGTGATTGAGAGTTTTGCTGGATATAGTAGTTTTGGTTGGCATTTGTGTTCTCTTAGAGTCTGCATGAGATCTGCCCAGGACCTTCTAGCCTTCATAGTCTCAGGTGAAAAGTCTGCTGTGATTCTGATAGGTCTTCCTTTATATGTTACTTGGCCTTTTTCTCTTACTGCCTTTAGTATTCTTTCTTTGTTTAGAATATTTGGTGTTTTGATTATTATGTGACGGGAAGTATTTCTGTTCTGGTCCAGTCTGTTTGGAGTTCTGTAGGCTTCTTGTATATTCATGGGCATCTCTCTGTTTAGGTTAGGGAAGTTTTCTTCCATAATTTTATTGAAGATGTTTGCTGGCCCTTTAAGTTGTAAATCTTCACTCTCATCTATGCCTATAATCCTTAGGTTTGGTCTTCTCATTGTGTCCTGGATTTCCTGGATATTTTGGGTTACAAGCTTTTTGCATTTTGCATTTTCTTTAACTGTTGAGTCCATGGTTTCTATGGAATCTTCAGCATCTGAGATTCTTTCTTCTATCTCTTGTATTCTGTTGTTGATATTTGCATCTCTGTCCCCTGATTTCTTCCCAAGGCTTTCTATCTCCAAAGTTGTCTCCCTTTGAGTTTTCTTAGTTGTTTCTACTTCTGATTTTAGATCCTGGATGGTTTTGCTTAGCTCCTTCACTTGCATGTTTGTGTTTTCCTGTAATTCTTTAAGAGATTTTTGTGTTTCGTCTTTCATGACCTCAGCCTGTTGACCAAAGTTCTCCTGTATTTCTTTAAGAGATTTTTGTGTTTCGTCTTTCATGACCTCAGCCTGTTGACCAAAGTTCTCCTGTATTTCTTTAAGTGTTTTTTGCATTTCCTCCTTGTTGGCTTTTGTATTCTCCTGGATTTCTTTCAATGATTTTTGTGTTTCCCTTGCAAGGGCTTCTAACTTTTGATCCATTTTCTCCTGAATTTCTTTATGTATGTCCTTCATGTGTTCCTGTACCAGCATCATGACCAGTGATTTTAAATCCAAATCTTGTTTTACTGGTGTGATGGGGTATCCAGGACATGTTGGTAGAGGAGAATTGGGTTCAGATGCTGCCATATTGCCTTGATTTCTGTTAGTGACGTTTCTGCGTTTGCCTTTTGCCATCTAGTTCTCACTGGTGTTAGTTTATCTTGTCAGTGCTGGACTCACCAGTGCAAGCTGCCCCTTCCCAGTTGGCCTCTGGTGCACAGCTTACCTCCTGCACTGCTTGTAGACAGCGTGCTGCTGCCCAGGCTGTTCAGATCCCAAAGCAGGCACCCGAAGGCTCCCGCTGGGGCCCGCTGGATTCCCTGGAGCACACTGACTTCTCCCAGCTGGCCGCCCGGAAGCCCAGCTAGCCACTTGCAGGACTTGGAGATGTAATGCTGCTGCCCAGACTGATCTGGATCCGGAAGCGGAGAGAGTAGAGCTAAGGGCTTCTGCCTGAGGCCTTGCCCCAGATTGTGTCTGTGGACCAGATGGAGCCTGTGTGCACCCCCAGGGCGCGCCGAAGGTGTATGCTGCTGTGTCCTCCCCTGTGTTCCGCTCACTTCGCTGGGCAGCCGATTCCCCAACCAGGCTGGCGCACACAAGGTTAGCCTGGCCGCCCAGTCCCTGAGTCCAGGCAAAAGCCTGGGAGGCCAAGGTCCGAGCAAAGTTCCCCTAGGGCTATGACTGTTAATTGGGTCTGCCAGGTGACTAGGATGGCGGGCGTGGGCGCCCGAGCTCCCTGAAAACGCTGGGAGAGTCTGCTTTGCTAACAATCACCTGGGCGGGTTGACTCACAGATGGCCCACCAAGCCGCCCAGTTCTTGGGGTCAGTCCTGTGCCTTTTGGGGCCTGGACCCCCGCTTTGTTAGCCTTAGGCTATGCCTGTTACAGGTCTGCTCGCCTGAGCTCTCTGTCGTCCTGCAGGCAAAATGGCGGCGGCGCGCGCGCAGGCCTGGGCAAAAAACCTCCTGGCTGGGTTGGCACCCCGATGGCCCCCCGACCCGCCCAGGGCCTGGGTGCAGGCCAACGCCCGTCGGGCTCAGACCACCGCGGTGTTGGCCTCAGATTATATTTGTGTACCTCAGTCTGTCCGATCCCTGGAGTACGGAACCAAGATGGATGCACCTCTCCTGACTGGTGGGAGGCCGAGTTCTGAAGTGGCCTCCGTGCAGGATAGGCGCAGCACAACTGCAGCTGCTTGCTGCCCGGCTGGTCAACGAAGGTCAGTGGTCGTGGGTGCAGGGCCTAACTGGTCCCTGTGACGCCTTAGTTCCACTGCTGATGGCCCTTCAGCTGGAGCAGCCACTGATTATTTCTTTTAATGGAGCTTATCTGGTGTTTACCAAATCTACCTGCCTAGAAAACCACACTTCATTGTTGTTTTTTCCTGCCTTAGGTCTTTGTGTTACCGTTATTTCCTTTTATGGGACTAGTGCCAATGGATTGCTAGTTAGGCACCTAATGGGAAATGCTGGCTCCTTACCTAGAATGATGCTTATGATGACACATTGTTAAGTGAGGACAGAGGAGCACAGTGTGACGTAAATCCAGTGATTTTCATTATCAAGCTCCTTCATGTACAAAAAGAAGTGGAACTGAGTCATACCTTACTGTATCAAGCAGCACTGGGTGATGGTTTATTAGCATTTTTCCTATTACCATAGCAATCCTGGCTCTTCCACTCCCTCCATGTGGGCCTCTGAACAAATAAAGAAACTATGTTTCAGTTCCTTGGATTATAAAGTATAAATATAAAATGTTTATGTGCTGTAAGATATCTGCATCTCTTTTCATAATTTATATTTAGTATGCACCATGTGTGAAATAAAATAGACTGGGCTCATTTGTGTTTTCCCAACTAAAGCATCAAGGAAAACCCTCACAACTCATATGTATTGAAATAAAATAAAATATGCCATGCCATTCAGACTCAAATCCTATCAGTGCAACAATTTCTGTGAGTGGATGTCACAGTGCTGTGTGTGCTCTGTCCATGGTTCTTGTGGACAGCTAGACAGCATAATCAAAAAAAAAACTACTCTTAACTAAGACTGTATTATTCCTATTCATTGTCTACACTTTTTAAAATTATATTATTTACTTTTGACAAACATATTTTTATTGTTTTTCCAATTTTTTGCATTTATTTTCTTTCATGTATATGTGTGTGTATGTGTACACACATGTATGATGATGAGTGTATCTATAAGTATGATAACCGTGGAGTCCAGAGTGCTTCTTTTTTTCCTACCATGTGGGATCTGGTGATTCTAAATTAAGTTGCCAGGTTTGATAGCAAGCATCCTTACTTACTCTCTGTCTGGTATTTAGCTTTATCCATCACTCCAGTCTAATATTTATCATTCTTTACTCTATTCAAGTGGTAAAAAAATTACATCAGTAATTATTTTTATTTCTTTTATGTTTTATGTTTTGAGCAGCCAAAGGACTAATAGTTTCAGATCTTTTAATTGTGTTTATAGAATGGTATGCCAGCTGACAGACTCGAGAGGGCCCTGTTGTACAATTAGATACGGAGGTGTGCTCAGGTGTATCTTATAGATTAACTATTAGCCAGATAGGAGTAAGATTTGCTTCTAGAATCACTGACATTCTAAAGTAACACAGAGAGGAGTTTGCTCCTAAGCCCACACACTGTAATGGTAATTAATTTCAAGCTTGTACTTATGCTTCTGTTTATAGGTATCTGCAGATAAATGCAGGTGCTCCAGTAGTTCAGACACATTGGAGATGCTTGGAACCGGAGTCACAGCAGTTATGAACTACCCAATGTTTAGAAAAATGAAATTGGGTCTTTTCAGAAAATAAGTGTATGCCCTCAACAGCTGAGCACATCTTTAGCTCCAACACCTATTAATTTGGAAAATAAAGTCAAAATAGTACTTTAATGGAGTATTTTATTTTCTTAAAATAATGAGGAAACAGTTTTACAATCACAAGTTCTAAATCCAAAATGTTAAAAATATATTTTCTATTCATATTATTACTCAGGGACCACAAAATCAGTTTTGGTTCACTTTTTGAGTCATCTTGATACCATTGATATTTAATATCTTCTCTCTCTCTCTCTCTCTCTCTCTCTCTCTCTCTCTCTCTCTCTGTGTGTGTGTGTGTGTGTATGTATGTATGTGTATACTTCCTATGTAGTAGGATATTTGGCCTTTGAGCATTAGATGCCAATAATCTCTTGCATTCTGAGGACTGAAAATGCCTCTAGATATTTGCCAATGTTTCTTGAATTGCAAATCCATTGCCAGTTGAGACAACACTACTTTGAATATTGATAACTTTTTCTTCTGTTGATGTGATAATGATAAGAGAATGAATATATGAAGTCTAGTAAGGGTGTTTGAACAAAAATTCAATTTCAAGTTTAAACTCTTTTAGAGAGATTTTTTAAAAACAACTTTACTGTAACACTAATTCTACATCTGAAAGTCTGAGGACTAGGTTTGTTTTAAATGAAGGATGTATTTACTTAAGACTTCATACCAGATGTGAATATAGGTATCATAGGAGAGATCCTTTTAATTCCTCTTTTATTTGTGTAACCATTGGCTTCCATCCCACAACATGTGGATTCAATTGTTGTACCTTGCATGGGCTGCTCTTCTGAACTGCTAATATGTGGGCTATTTCCCCAATTTATAGCATCACTTAGTACAGTTAAAAGTTCAAAAATGGACCCAGTCTATTGGGACCCTTGGAAAGGCTAGAGTGAAGGAATGAATAAAGAGTAAGCTCACTAAAGGCTAGGCTGAGTCTCAAGTATAAAAGGCCAACTTCAGACATGGATTTAATCAGATAATTAGGCATCATTGGAGTCTCCTGACTTGATCTTCATAGAATCAGAGTATACATAAAAATTGACCTTCTTAATGTAGAGCACACACACACACACACACTGTCTTTCTCTCACTAATTGCTAAGATTATGAAGTTGGCCACCATAACGAAATACAGATTAAGAGGTATACATGCCTATTTATTTAACTCTAGGCTTTATATGACAAAAATGATATACACAAAGGAGTCTGGAAGTGTAGACTTGTGTATTTTTATGCTCAGCCTTTTTGAAGGATGCTGATGGAAAAGAAGGGCTGAGGAGCTCATGGTGATAAACCAGGCATCTTAGCAAGGCTATATTTTCAGATTGTGGTTGGCAGATACGATGCTTGAAGATAAAGTTGTTCTTTTTGTTTTATTATAGAGAAGAAGGGTCATCTTGAATGGAGTGGGGTCTTATGACCTGCTTTAACAGGTGTGATGAAGAAAGGGATTAGTTACCTTCCTGCTTCTGCTGCCATAATTTAGATTTATGTGACCCAAGCCCCATAATGGGGGACTCTCCAAGGAGAAACTTCATTGTGTTACCTCCTCCATAAAATCATGACTGAAAGGGGCTTTCCTGCTTTTCACATGGGAAGCAAAAAGGGGTGACTGAGAGTTGCTACCTGACCTTAGTGACAATAGCATATCTGGTTCTAATGAGTAAGAACTGGAGAGAGTTATTGGATGCTTCCAGCCTACCAATCTCTAGTTGTAGATGTTCTTTCCACTGATAACTGCCTATCTGAATTCAAGGCATTATTTGGAAATATACCCAGACATTTTGTCAACAAATGGTATAATCATTAAACCTGACAGTCTTGGTTGTTCCTGGACTAGGGTTTCTCAGTCTTTATCTTGACATTGTACCAAGTATTCTGCAATGTGCTTATTCAATATCAAGGGAAGGCAGAAAGGAAGAGAGAGAAAGAGGGAGAAGGGAGAGAAGGCACAGATAAAGGAAGGAGAGAGAAGAGGAGAGGAGAGGAGATGGGAGGGGAAGGGAAGGGAGGGGAAGGGAGGAGGGAGGTAGGGAGGGGAAGGGAGGAGAGGAGGGAGGGAGGGAGGGAGGAGAGAGAGAGAGAGAGAGAGAGAGAGAGAGAGAGAGAGAGAGAGAGACTTTTTAGCTTCATTTGGTATCTGCAAATTGTAAGAAAACATATTTAGAGATAGTGGGGATTTAAAACTATATCAGACAAAAGTGACCCATTTCAGTGTAAATGAAAAGAAATCATACTCTCATAATAACTCTCAGTAGGACAGATAATGATTGAAAAGTATATCTCTAGCAGTTTATGCGCTTTGAATGAATGGGGGAAAAGTTACCACCCTTATCATCATTCTGCCTGCTACACATATGACTTCTGTGCAGTTGGAGAATCTATTTTATGCAACTATAAATTTGATTAAAATGCAAACTGTATTATGAGCTGAATGTATTCAGTATGGCTTGGACTCATCTAGTTCTATTTGGTACTCTGCAAGAAGTAGCTAGGACAGATACAGAAATACCATGACTGCTCCAGTACAAAAGAAACCAAATGAGTCAACCTGTTTCTTTTGTTTTTTTTCAGTGTAGAAACCCCAATTAACGTTTCAATTTGTATACTCCTCTGCTTTCTAACTTTACTTAAAAAGCAAAAACACATTTTTCTGAGTTACTGTGTTATCAAGCCTCCCATTTTGACACTATGAATATATACAAATAGCATTATTTCCTGCTTAATGAGGAACAGGTCAGTGGCCCTTGGGGGACTAGACCTGTGAGGGATGCAGTGAACACTGCCAGTCCTGAGGGTGGCAACTACTCAAGGTTCAGATTGCTGGTTCCTCCACCAGGGTGAATCTTCTAGAACCCTATGTCCAACTCTAGGGAAGGCACATAGAAAACATGATGCAATGTTTGCTTTCTTTCTACAGGACATTCTGGTATAGTAATTTTCTAGCAGAAGAACTATTTTTCTAACTAGTTCTGTCTGCTTGTAATAATGCATTTATCAAAACAGTGTTTCTTTTAAAATTTTTGAGCATCCCCAGAGCACTTGGCCTCCCTCAGACATACCCAAGCAAGAAGATACTGGCTGATCATCTCAGGACAAGACTGGATGTGAGATGGAAGGAATTCAGTTTTGTCCTATGATCAATGGCTGGTCTGTTGGAGACAGTAGAATGACCAACCAGGGCCACAGACAATTTCCACATTTTCTTACTAGTACCACAGTGTTTAGTTTGTAGTTTTAGGGCGCTGTTTTAGAAAGTGCTACAACTTGTGATTTTGTTTAATTGATTTTTGTGAGCACAGATATTCTTGATCAATACGGTATAAATAATGTACTCATGGAATATTTGTTTTGCTTCAATGCACATTGTCATTTTTAGAACCCACTCAGAAGAATGCATTGTGGCTTATGAGCTAAACACACACCCTATCATTAACAGAGGCAGGAGTAGCAGCATTGATCCATGTGCCCATGGACAAAAAGGAAACAGGGATGGTCTAATGTAAATTAGGAATTGACCTTACATAAAATACAAAAATCAATGCCAATATAAAAAAGTCCACTCATAAAATTATTAGCAGGAATAAGAGTTATGTCATTGGCCATGTAGCAATACATGAAAAAAATTGATACGGTCCTATATAGCAACAAAATGAACTAGAAAATGTATCAAATAGGAGAAGTATCACCTCAAGAGGGAAGGGTAAGAACTCTAAAAACGGTAAGAAGCAACACATGAAAACAGTTAACCTGAGCTTACTTTACCCAGAAACAAAACAAAATCAGAAATATAGATATGCCATATGACAGAAGTGCAAAAAATCGTGCTGGTATCTAATTTAATCTCCACAAGATGATTTTGAGATTCATCTATATGTGGGTGGGTTGAAAATTGTAAATGCAGAGGAAAGGGATGATGCTGTTCTTAGCTTCTCAAATATTTAAACATGTTTCCAAGTTATAATTATCAAATCAGTATAGAACTGTGTACAATGAGTCTGATTATAAATGAATTCTTGATATAATTTAGGACACTAAAAAGAAAAATATTAATCACTCAAATGGGAAAGGATTATGCAATAGAAAGCTGGAACAATCGGTTAAGTGTTTAGGAAAAAATCAATTAAGACAGGTTTCCTCAAGTAAGATTCTTAACCACTATTCAAAAATTATATAATGATTATCATATGAAATAACATACTAAGTCGAGGTGGACAAAATCTCCTGTGCTAAGAGACAGGATTAAAGGCACATCTGTACAAAGGAATAATAAGGATCTAGTTCAGGAATGCTACCCACACCCAAAGCCTTTCTGCTTCCTTATTCCTGGGTTTCTATGACACTCCTATAATATCATAAAGCTCTTTTGTTTAAATGTCTTCCTGTTTATTTTCTAACCAAAATGCCACATAATTTTAAGTTTATTTCTGAACATCTATTCTGTGGAAACAATTGAAAAGGGTAGGGAGGGATTTTAAGTTATAATACTTTCATAATGTCAGTCAACTGGTATAACTTTATTCACTGAAAAGTTAATTAGGCCTTTTGCATATTATGATGGCCAATGATGGTTGTCAAGTTGACTACATCTGGAATTAACTAAAACCCAAGTGTCTGGGTACATCTGAGTTTTTTGTCTGTCTGTATTTTTTTGTTTTATTTTTTTTAATTTTTTTATTTATTGAAAAGGGAAATAAAAGGAAATAAAAACACCTTATGATAAAATTAAAGATTTACATGGAAAATATTTCAGATAAACACGTTAAAATTGACAATTTTCATGGAAAATTAAAGAGTAAAGTGGTAGACATGTAAAACATTGCTAAATTAATTGAAATATGGGATAGAAACATTATATGATAGAAATGAAGATTTATGTGGAAAATATTTCTGATAAAATTGTAGAAAAATGTAGAAAAACATGTTAGAATTGAAGAGTATCATGAAAAATTTTATATAGCTATAATAAAAGGTAGGTATAAAAGTATTCCTAAATTGATTGAAAGTGGAATTATAAACATTTTCTGATCAACTTGAAGATTTACATGGAAAATATTTCTGATAAAATTGAAGAAAGAGCTCCATCCATTTGCCTAAGAATTTAATGAATTCATTGTTTCTAATGGCTGAATAGTACTCCATTGTGTAGATATACCACATTTTTTGCATCCACTCTTCTGTTGAGGGATACCTGGGTTCTTTCCAACTTCTGGCAATTATAAATAGGGTTGCTATGAACATAGTAAAGCATGTATCCTTATTACATGGTGGGGAAACCTCTGGGTATATGCCCAGGAGTGGTATAGCAGGATTTTCTGGAAGTGAGGTGCCCAGTTTTCGGAGGAACCGCCAGACTGATTTCCAGAGTGGTTGAACCAATTTGCAACCCCACCAGCAGTGGAGGAGTGTTCCTCTTTCTCCACACCCTCTCCAACACCTGCTGTCTCCTGAATTTTTAATCTTAGCCATTCTGACTGGTGTAAGATGAAATCTCAGGGTTGTTTTGATTTGCATTTCCCTAATGACTAATGAAGTTGATGCTTCTCCGCCATCTGAAGTTCTTCAGGTGAGAATTCTTTGTTTAACTCTGTACCCCATTTTTTAATAGGATTGTTTGATTTTCTGGAGTCTAACTTCTTGAGTTCTTTATATATATTGGATATTAGCCCTCTATCTGATGTAGGATTGGTGAAGATCTTTTCCCAATTTGTTGGTTGCCGATTTGTCCTCTTGATGGTGTCCTTTGCCTTACAGAAACTTTATAATTTTATGAGGTCCCATTTGTCAATTCTTGATCTTAGAGCATACACTATTGGTGTTCTGTTCAGAAACTTTCTCCCTGTACCGATGTCCTCAAGGGTCTTCCCCAGTTTCTTTTCTATTAGCTTCAGAGTGTCTGGCTTTATGTGGAGGTCCTTGATCCATTTGGATTTGAGCTTAGTACAAGGAGACAAGGATGGATCAATTCGCATTCTTCTGCATGCTGACCTCCAGTTGAACCAGCACCATTTGTTGAAAAGGCTATCTTTTTTCCATTGGATGTTTTCAGCCCCTTTGTCGAGGATCAAGTGGCCATAGGTGTGTGGGTTCATTTCTGGATCTTCAATCCTGTTGCATTGATCCACCTGCCTGTCACTGTGCCAATACCATGCAGTTTTTAACACTATTGCTCTGTAGTATTGCTTGAGGTCAGGGATACTGATTCCCCCAGACTTTCTTTTGTTGCTGAGAATAGTTTTAGCTATCCTGGGTTTTTTGTTATTCCAGATGAATTTGAGAATTGCTCTTTCTAACTCTGTGAAGAATTGAGTTGGGATTTTAATGGGTATTGCATTGAATCTGTATATTGCTTTTAGCAAAATGGCCATTTTCACTATATTGATTCTACCGATCATACTAACATCATACTAAGTGAGGTACATACATACATCATACTAAGTGAGGTAACCCAGACTCAAAAGATGAATCATGGTATGCACTCACTAATAAGTGGATATTAACCTAGAAAACTGGAATACCCAAAACATAATCCACACATCAAATGAGGTACAAGAAGAAAGGAAGAGTGGCCCCTTGTTCTGGAAAGACTCAGTGAAGCAGTATTCGGCAAAATCAGAATGGGGAAGTGGGAAGGAGTGGGTGGGAGGACAGGGGGAGAGAAGGGGGCTTGCGGGACTTTCGGGGAATGGGGGGCTAGAAAAGGGGAAATCATTTGAAATGTAAATAAAAAATATATCAAATAAAAAAACTTAAAAAAACCCTCTAAATTAATTGAAGGTGGAATTAGAAACATTTGTGATAAAATCAAAGATTAACATTGAAAACATTTCTGATAAAATAGAGGAAGTATATAGAAAGACATACTAAAATTGAAGATTATCATGAAAAATAATGCAGATAAAATGGTAGACATAAAAAACATTACTAAATTAATTAAAAAGGGAATTATAAACATTTTCTGATAAAATTGACCATTTACATGAGAAATATTTTGTTAGTCTATGTCTTTTTATTGGGGAGTTGAGTCCATTATTGTTAAGAGATGTTAGGGAATAGTGATTGTTGCTTCCTGTTTCTTTTGATGTTATTTTTATGTTTGTTTAGGTATCTTCTTTTGGGTTTGTTGGAAGAAGATTACTTTCTCACTTCTTCTAGAGGGTAGTTTCTCTCCTTGTTTGTTTTAATTAAACCATTTGCAGTGGGGAGAATCAAGTTTTATCCAGACCTTTTGAGGTCAGAAGATCCACCTTTAATCTGAGCCACACCTTCTGACAGCAGGTCTGTGACAAATAAGAAAGAAGGAAGCATTTGCTCTTTGCCTGCTTGCCCTTGCTCTCACCAGTGAGCTCATGCCTTCACTGGCATTAGAGCCTACTTCTTTGGGATTCCAGTGTATATTGAAGACCAGCTGAGACATTTCATCTTGTCTATTGAATAGCTGCTGGGTTCCTGTTTCTTCTGTTGGTAGATAGCCATTGTTGAACTGGTTGGATATGTAAGGCACTCTAATAAGTCCCCTTTGAATACACACACACACACACACACACACACACACAAACACACACACACACTCAAACAGTTATTCTCTTCTAGAGAACTTTGAATTATAGAGATTGATTTTCCTGAAATAATTCTTTTTCTAGTGAAAAAAAATTTTTAACTCTGAAGTACCCCATCTCTCTTCCACTTCCTCCTTACACAGACGTTGGTTAGACTTCATTAAGTTTCTCAGAATTTTACCTTACAAAAATTCAGTAAGTACTACGTAGGTTAGATTCAGACTTTAATATTTGTTTAAAACCCATCTCAACCTGCTTCCCACGAGCACCAACAAACTTCAGTCAATTAGCGTTTGGAAGTTAAGGAGTATAGAGGTCAATCAGAGGCAAACATATATGGCTCTGGGCTCAGCTTTCAAAGTCAAGGTCCTGTGTTGTTTAGATCAGGATTGGAGGAGACGTAGGAGACAACAGATTCTATTATGTAAATGACCTGTGTCCCAGTTGTAAGATGTCCTAGCTCTTGCCCTTATGGATTTGATCTGACTCTTGGATCCTACACATTCTGCTATTGTCTCAGGTCTGTCTCTTGGCTGTTTTATTTCTTTGCTTTTGTTAGAGATCACATAGTCAGTCAGAAGCTTACATAGGTAAAGCTCTGTCATCCCCTATAACTGAGGGTTATCCAAGGAAATACTAGAAATAAAATAAACAAAAGCACCAGCTTTCACAGTTACCTGGCCTGGGTTCTTTCCAGATATATAGTCAGTAACCTGAAGATGGGCAAGAGCAGACAGAGTAGTCATTGTCCAAAAGCCAATATACTTAAGACTCATGGAAGGGTGATGCTTAGGTTTGAGACCCAAGCCTGGGGAGACTAATATTTCAGTTCAATGGACCAGGAAGGAATCCTACTCTTCTGTATAAGGGCCCATTATTTTATCTTCAGCTGACTGAATAAGGCCCATTTATACTATGGAATACAATACACTTGGATTTATTAACAAATTTCAACGATAACCCCCAGCCCCTGAAATATCGAAGGAAAGGTTTGACTAAACATCTGGGTATGCAGTGGTCAAATCACGTCGACACATACAGTTAACCACCACAGATTTTATGAAAGATTTGAGGAGTGACATTTGCTTTAGTCCTGCTGCTTCTCACCAGGGTTCTGAATCAAACACAAAGTTGTTGGAAACTTTGTTCTTTAGTTCTTGGCATGAATATCAATTACATGATATCAGGGGATTTCTCAACTTAGTGATTTGGTAGGTGGCTCAGAAACTCATTTATGATGGGGTTCTATGACCATAGCCATTTAGAAACCTGAGGTCAGTAGATTCCTTCTCTAGGGCATAATAGTGTTCTAAATGTTATTTCTCCAAGGAGTAGAATTTCATGCTATGAATAGAATGACCTTGCACTACAACCAGGACATGCATTAATGGTCTTTCTTTGTGCCTTGGAGCTGTCTTCTCCTTTCCCAGTGCATATTAATCTAGGTAAATTGTTATAGTAGCTACATGGAAATAAAACTGATGAATATTCATGAAATATTGTGTATATTGATTAATACTAACAAATGATACAACGTACATTTAGGTCCATCAAAACAAATAAACAAACAGACCAGACCATACTAAGTAAAAAATAGTTTTAATAAAGCATAGCTAGCATAAGTGTGCATAGGAGGTGCACACCTGAAGAAAACTAACTCTGTGTTCCCTACAGCTTTCAGTTGCCAATAGCTGCCCAGCTACTGCGGGACTTCCTAAAGTCTTCTTCCATTCATGTAGGGACTATGATAGTTTATTTTCTGCAGGTCTTATCATTCAGTCACATTTATGAATTTAGGTGTACAATGACCCAGTCATGTCTACAAAGTGCTGCTCAGGATGACATCTACTGTTTATGTCTCTATAACCTTTGAGCCCCCTGAACCCAGTAGATGGTTCTACCCATGAACATATTGGCACATAAAGAACTGACTAGCCTCAGTACATTTTTCTTTATTAAAGCCTGTGAATCTGGGATAGTAAAGCAAAAATGAAAGAAGGGAAAGAACATTTTCAATCCCTGATAAAAAAAAAATCTTTTAATAGTACTGAGAGAGGAAAGCCAAATTTCCTACAAAGTGTCAAAGACTGAGCTAATGACAGAAGTACCCCTAGGGACAATGGAAAAGGTATAATTCGAAGTCCCAGAACAAAATAAATATCAATATAATTTTTAATTTATTCAGACTCAGTAAGAAGGAAGAAATACATGCATGCTCAGATTAATAAAGTGATACACATTACCATCAATATGAAATATGATCATTGATAAGAAACCTGAAAGTGATATTTTAACTAAATGGAAGCCATCCAGGCAAGAGTTATAAAAAATGGAGCAAACAAATTAGTAAATGCTGGCAAACAGGCAAATGTGTTTATTTTAGGGAACATATATCTAAGATAAGGCACTAAAAGCAAGACTAAAGCAAAAATGTCTTGTAACATACAGTCAATGATGTAGTTATCAGAATTTAAGCAAAATATTATTAGGTTGTACATAAAGTCTGTACTGTTCTTGGTCTTTGTGGGTCACATAAACAAATATGTTTTAAAATGTGACAGGCAATGTGATGCATTTATTTAGCATATCGATTCAATATTTTATGCTGGGAAGAAAATGATTTTTCATTTTAAATATCCAGAAAGCATAAAAATTTCATTGTCAGTGTCAACACTTATTTCTTATATCTTCAAATCATAAATAACACAGGAAACATTTTCAATGTTTAAACTTCAAACTGAAAGCAAAGCGTTTAAAGCAGAAATTATCTCTCAACCATTGGTAGGTTAAGAATGAATAAAACATTAATATCCAAGAAAACAGATTTAGTAGGATGATCATAATTTAATTATATGTCCGTAGACACAGGGTTTTATATACCCCAGCACTGCTTCCAACACATTATACAACCAATTATGGCCTTGAAATCCTGACCCTTCAATTATCCCTGGAGATGCCTGTCGTGAACTTTGCAACCATATCAGGTTTATTTATATTTTGGTGTTCTTTACAAGATAATTTGTGTGCTAACATTTTAAATAATCTATTTAAATTATTTATTAAGGCACAATTAATATATTATTAATTTTGCCAACTTAAAGTATACAGTTCAATTATATCTTAGTACATTTATAGACATAGACAATCATCACAAGATTCTAAGATTAGAACATTAAATTCCAGGAAAATGAAGCTTCATGACTCAGTGATGCTCTAACTAGGCAGCTACGCATCAATCTTGAAGTCTTTGAGTTACTTCTCGCTATTTCCTAAATAGAACATTCAACAAATGGAATGCATCATGTAACTTACAAATGATCATTGAGATAACTTTCCCACCTTAGAATTGGTGTATTTTTACTTTTTTTTGTTGTTGACTTGGAAACATTTTCTATATTCTATTTACTAGTCTTTCTTAGATGATATATAGCTACCTTCTATCATTCTTTGAAGTTTAATTACATTTTCTTGATAGTATCTTATGAAGAACAAAAATCTGATACAATTAACTTATTTTTCTTTCATAGATTTTGCTTTTGGTTTTATCTACGAAATAAACTCAGCTTAAAATTATTAAATTGTATTCATATTTCTTCCTAGTAATTATATTTCTCTGGAAGCCTTTCACTTACATGTGTGACAAATTTTGAGTTATGCTTGTGCATATGCTGAGTGGTAGAGTTCTGACTCCATAGTTTGCATGGGAATGTCCACTTGTCCTCATATTATTTGATATAAACCTCTATTCCTTTTCCCTTGTTGAATTGTTCTGGATACTACAGAAATATCACTTGACAATAAATTGTGAGTTTGCATCTAGTTCATGACCATAGTCTGTTGACTAATTTGCCTTTTTTTAAAAAAATGCCAGTGTCACGTTGCTTGATTAATGTAGCTTTGTATTACATTTAAAAAGTGGAATCTGTTACCTCTCACATTTATTCTTACCTTGGGCATATTTGTAGTCTTATATAAGCTTGGAAAATTGATCCCTTATCATAGCATAACGTTCCTCATCATCCTAAAAACTGTGCTTGTTCTGTAATTGGGTTTCTGAAACTGATTCAGAGGGAGTATTTTATCATCAGATAAGATAGGTCAGAAAAAGATGGGCATAATTGGGATTTATATGAAAAAATAATTTCAAATCTGGAATGACATGCCCAGCCTTGGAAGCAATGATCCATATCTGATTGATATTCTGGATAGTCCAACAGTCACCATGCTGGAGTCTTCCAGAGGAACAACTTGCAGTCTTTTGATTGCTAGTGATGATGTGTACTGTCCTCATGAGTTCTTTCACAATGATGAGGTTGTCGTGGATGACCTTGACCAGGGGAATAAACATTTGATGATACAGAAAGCATTGTTGGAAATATATTTTATTATTGAAAGTATAATAGTGATATTTGTTTATTTAAGATGAAGTCCAGGGCTGGGATGTAACTTAGTTGGTAGAGTGCCTGTCTAACATTCAAAAGGTCTTAGGATCAATCCTCCAGCAAAATAAAAAATAGGTGTTGTAGAACAATCCTGTAATCCCAGGACTTTGGAGGTGGAGATATGGGTATCAATAGTTCAAGGCCAGCCTGATATATATGAGAATCTTTCTAAAAAATAGTAGCAACAATAACAATAACAACAACAATAACAACAATGATGATGATATTGCTGCTGCTGTTGCTGCTGCTGCTGATAGCACAAAGCTAAAGCCTCTAAAAACTGTAACTTGTATGTGTTTATGGACATCTACCATGGAGGTATGCCAACAATTGCAAGTGCTACTTAAGAAATGTTTTTCTTTTTTTTTTTTCATTTGTTTTGTTTGTTTGTTTTTCTCCTGGACACTGAATCTCACATAGAGATTTTATTGTATTGCTATCAACAAACTCTCAGAGCTTTGTACTTTAGCTTTCTTCATGGGGATAGACCTGTAAGATACTCAAATGACTCTAAACAGAGCTTGGATAGAGAGAGATGGGGCCCCCTTCTGTAATCAGCCTTTCTGTTACTCTCCCTGGCCTACTTTATTATTTCTTTTGGTCATTCAGTATCTTCCATCATCTCTGATATTCAGTCACTAGAATTAATGTTGTTTTGTTTTGTTTTTTCTCACACCTGCCTTCCTGGGGACTGGAATATTTCCTACAATATTTGGCCAAACAAACATGGTGGATATGAACAGGGATGAGACCAGGGTGATTCAAAATTCAGGATGATTCCATTACAGACCAAGGAAGGAGAAAATCTCAGCACCACTTTAGGAATTAAATCTAATAGAGGAAAAGATTGCACAGGCAATAAAGTGCCTACTTTGAGAGCATCAAGATCTAAATTTTATTCCAAGAAGCAATATTTTAAAAGCTGGGCATGACAGACTACACTTATAACGTCACTACTGGAGAAGCAGAGTTAGATTCTTTGTTAGCTGGCTGCCAGTTACAGACCAATGAGAGACTCTGCCTCATAAAGAACAAGGTGGGGCCTGCAAGATGACCTGGCAAGACACTTGCTACCAAGCCTGAAGGAATTCAAACCCCAGGACCCACATAGCGGAAGGAAAGAATCAACTCATCCATTCTGTCCTCTTCTACATATGTGCAATGCATACGATACACAGAGACAGAAACACACACACACACACACACACACACATGTATATATATATATATACATATACAGAGAGATACAGAGACAGAGACAGAATAAATAAATGTAATTTTAAAGCATAATCCAAATAAAAACGAAGTAGTTAGTGTCTGGGGTATGACAACCAAGATAGTTCTCTTTCCAAAGTGTATGTCCATTACAAACATGGTATGAGCAGAAAGAGCAGAAATTATGAGTATTTAGGGTAGACCCTTCAAGTGTTCCATGATCTTCTCCACAAAATACTTGGTATCAGCATTATCACCATTTAATGTTGGCAGGATCTTGTTCATAAAACATAGAGATTACCTTCTTATATTGATGACACATTTTCTATTAATAGCCATTACTCTAGTTTGGAACTTGCTTTGGGGAAAATTGATCTGGATTATGTAGACCATGTTGTGCAAGTCGGTGAAAGGGTCAGGGATGGTGACAATATACATTTTCCCAGAGTTGAAGGCAACAATGATAACCAGGCATGCACTATGGCCAAATCCATTCACTCCGACCTTCACCATTGCATCAGGGACAGAGGGGCAGGAGACAGCGGCTGCCTCCTCAACAGGCAGGAGCAGAGAGCCTGTGTCCTGATACATGGTTGCCTAGCTACACTATTACTGAGGCTTCTGCTGTTCCTCATGAGAAGCAGCTTGTAGACTATGTTGGGATACATTTATATACTTAGAGTAACTTGTTAATCCTTTGTAATGACTCCTTTTGTTATTTTCTCCTTTCTTTTCAATGTCTTGACTGGTGACTATGACTATAAACCTTTGTTTTGTTTTGTATTCTTCACCATATAGATTAATATTTTAATTAATTTTCAGCATTTAATTTTTCTTTCACTTTCCCCTTTTTTCTGTGACTCCGATACATATGTGTTTAAGGGAATCTCTCTTTTCTTTGAGCTTCTGCTCTTTTTCTTCCTCTGTTTTCTTTTCTTAGATTATACACTTTGTACTTTAAAAATTTAAGTTGTTATAATGTTCAAATCTATAAGCTGCTCTTATGTAATGCTTTTTGTTTATGTACTGTATATAATATAAAATTTCTGTCATACCTTCATTGTTTAGACAGTATATATATATATATATATATATATATATATATACTGTCTAAATGTATGTATGTATATATATATACATATACATACATGCATTTATGTGTGTGTGTGTGTGTGTGTGTGTGTGTATAGCTGTTTATGGTTCAAATATATTCTGTCATTTTACTCACACTTGATTTCTTTCCCTTTTATCACTGAATTTTTATGTTTGTCCTTGAGGCTCTTGCTAGTGCCCAAAGAGCTCAGGGCTTTTTCTATGTGCTCTAGTAGCTTGGATGGGCCCTCAGTGATCACTGTTGAGTAGCTCCTTCCTGCACCTGACCTTTACCATATATTCTTAACGTGCTTTCCTATAGAGTTGGTTTGCTTACAGCCTGACACTTCCATGAAAAAGGTGTTCTGGATCCTTGACAGGAAGCTGCAGTTTAGAAACTGAGGCCCTCTGCTCACATATCTATGATTTAGCTAGACAAGAGAGCACCAAGTGCCTTAGACAGGGTTTCTATTCCTGCACAAAATATCATGACTTAAAAAGCAAGTTGGCGAGGAAAGGATTTATTCAGCTTACACTTCCACATTGCTATACATCACCAAAGGAAGTCAGGACAGGAACTCACACAGGTAGGACCTTGGAGGCAGGAGTGGATACAGAAGCCATGGAGGAAGGCTGCTCACTGACTTGCTTCCCCTGGCTTGCTCAGCTTGCTTTCTTATAATTCAAGACTACCTTCCCAGGGATGATGCCACTCACAATAGGCTAGGCCATTCCCCCTTGATCACTAATTGAGAAAATGCCTTACGGCTGGATCTCATGGAGGCTCCTGTCTCTGTGATAACTCCTGCTTGTGTCAAATTGACACACAAAACCAACCCAATATTACAGCCAGTAATAGAACCCTCACTTTTTTTTAAGTCTTTCACGTAAGGATGAACTCTGTGTACCAACAGTCTCTTATTGTCTATTGTTATTCTACATGCGGTACAGTAGGTTTTCATGAGTTAGTATTTTGCATTTTCTCTTTCTCCCTGCTTTCTCTCTGTTTCTGTCTCTCTGTCAGCTTTTCCGTGCCTGTTTCTCTCAGACTCTATCTATCTATCTATCTATCTATCTATCTATCTATCTATCTATCTATCTATCTATCTATCTATATCTCCCTATAATTCATGTAGCCTTCTAAACTCAAGCTTCCCTTGAACTCACAGTGTTCCTACCTCCACTTCCTTCATGATGATATTACCTACCTGTCTCTCCTCTTGTTATGTGACTGTAGAGTAATAGGTTAATATCTACAACCTATAGATTAGTGTTTTAAGTTTTACATAATTGTGGTCCTTGGTGTTCTGGTGGTCAGTCTGTTGATGTATCGTTAGTGGTACTTTTCAGTTTTTAGTTACTTTTTTCCTGTCAAGTAATCTATTTTTTCTTGTATTGAGTATGCTATCAATCAACATAAAACAGCAGACTTTTAATTCCTTCATGACATTATTAATGTTTTCTTTATTTTAAGCATTTATTGTTATGTTTAAAATAAACCATATAGTGCTCTATCCTTTTGCATACTGTTTTCCTGAAACTGAATATATTTTCCCTTCTTATTATGATTTGTTACATTTAGATTCATGAGCTGTAGATACAAAAATTACAGCTTCTCCAAACATTGTCTTCTCTTAAGTGTATCAAAGGTATCATTAGGCAGGTAGAATTGCTTACATTAGTAAAAAAGAGACTTGAGTTTTATTCTTAGCTCAATCATTTGCCATCTGCTCACTCTGCAGCCTTGTATAAAGCTTTTGCTGGAGTTTTCAACCAAAGTCCCAAGTCTAACAACCCCAGCAAGCTAGCCTTGGCTACTTGTCCTTAAGTGCCAATTGACAAGACAAGAGATGGTGAAGGGATGAGGGAGAATGCTTACTACATTGGGAGACAGAACAACCGCAGGGTCCCAGTCACCACCAGGACATCGATATGAACTTTAAGTTTAAATAAAAATAGAACTGGGACACACAGTCCATGCATCCATATTACTGAAAATATAGCTGTCCTGGTGGTTATTTACTTTCTGGTTCTTCAACATAATCTGAAGTTCTTTCTATCCCAGCCATGCTTTCATTGGCTGGGGTGATCAGTGTATTTATTGCAAGATAGCTAATTTTCCTCCTGGATGAAGCCTCTTTAGCACAGATGTCTCTATTGCTATGAAGATAAAGGACGATTATAACATAAATTATTTAATCATAGGCTTGTGTACTTTCATAGGGTTTTTGCATGATCATAATGGCAGAAAAGGTCATGGGAGGCAGTAGCAGAGAGTTTACAAACTGATCCATCAGTATCAGGCACATAAGAGAGTGATCCCGGAATGGGCTTTTGGAACCTCAGTGACCCACCACCAGGGACACACATTCTTCAACAAAGGCTCACTTTCTAATCTTTTCTAAATAGTCCACCAGCTGGGAGCCAAAGATTCAAATACAAGAGCCTATGGGGACATTCTCTTTTATATTACCACAACACATATGTGTTCCCATCTTGGAATGGTCCATTCTGGAAGGCTTAACTAACTGTTCCTGAAATCGAAGGATGTCTTCCTTTTATTTTCTTACTTTTATTTATGTCTGCATGAGTGCTTGTGTATATGTGAGGATGCATGAGCATGCGTGTGTGTGTGTGTGTGTGTGTGTGTGTGTGTGTGTGTGAAGGCATCAGTTCCCCTGAAGCCAGATTATGAGCCTCCTGACATGGCTGTTAGGAACTAAACTCTTTTCCTCTGGAGGAGCAGAACCTGCTCTTAAGTCTGGGCCAGATCTCAAGACCAAAGGCCAGGTACCTGAAAATTGAGGACAAGGGGTTATCTCTGTGATATCAGTCTTGAAGGATTTGAAACTGGTTAGGTAGTTCATCTTGACTGAGTGACTAATTTCTCTATATAGAATGGAGAAAAGTATAAAAGAAAAGAATGAGAGATGCCAAAACTTCCTTCCTTCAGTTAATGACCTTGTCATTAGTCATTAGTGTGTAATTGTCTGTCATAAAGCCTGTAAGAGCCCTGAACCTCAGTTTCTTCATCCATGAACAGGACTGAAATCCATCTGGCTAATACCAATAACTATGGAGGCAAATATCCAATATAGCAATAACCTATGAGATCTGCAAAGAAATGGGTAAGTTCAAAACCCATATTAATGTCAGTCATTCTGCCAGTCCTCATAGAGTTGCATCCTGCTTAGAGCAAAAGTTAGAGAAGGGTTTGTTGCATAAAAAAATGTATTATTAAAAGTAGGTTGTTTGTGATTGGCTGTTTTTGTTCTTCTTTAGTATTTTTTTCTTCTTTCTCTTTTTGTGACCCATATAGCCTAAGTGCTTCTTATTAGAAGAATGTAGAACCTGCTTTCTGGGGGCAATGAGTGCTCATGAAGCCAGCTATGACTACAAAGTGAGAGCACATTTAATGCTAATTATGTTGTTACTTGCGGAAGACTTCAGTCTAGGAATGGATCTCAATGCTTACATGAATCTCAGTCTATTGTCGCATGATTCTTTATCTCAGGTCTTAAAGAGAAACATACTTTGGGACAACTGGGGCCATGATGTTTGCACGTCCTCACAAGATGAGAGCACCCGTTCCTTTGCAGGAGGTTTGCAGATTCCACGTTCCACTCATCCCAGGCCACACAAAGGAGAGATTGTTTCCCTTATCTTGTGTTTTATTAACAAGGAAAAACCTCTTGTACTTAAAGCATTATCTTCCTGAAAACAGAATGATTAATTTGACACAGTGCCAAATAATTTCTGAGCATCTAGATAAGATGAAGTAGCCCTGGCTTTTCTGAACTTGTTTTTGATGACTTTCTCATGGTCCTCTCTAGTACTTGAGCCAAGAGTTTCCCTTGCCTGCTCTCAAACTTCTATTTCTGCCCTACATTCCAGAAGTCTTTGGAAGGCTTCACATCACGTAGCATCCGAGTCATGCAATTTTATCTCTAGTGTGCAAAAGTTTTCAGTGCAAATAGATTTGTCTCTTTTGAAAACAATGTTTTCCAAGCCCTAGTACATCCCATGATGCACTCTGCTTAACCCTTGTTCTTGCTGATAACTGAGGCTGACCATCAATTGCTCTTCAAAGGCAAAGTGACCCTGTTAGGCAGAATACTAAGTTAAAAATATCTTTTAAAAACCTCCTTAAAGGCTCATTTCCTTTTCTATCTCCTCCACAATGTCTTTAATGCGCTGATTTGGGTAATAACACTCAGCAGTCAGGGAAGACAGAAGCAGCTACCTTGATTACTCTCAGGATACTTATGCATGAACTTAGTCTTGAAGCATGAAGGAAAAACACTTCAAGGTCGCATTCCTGATGTCCGTCTGAGTTATTCTTAAGCGGGAATTGTGGTACTCTCTTAGGAGAAGTGGAATGGAGTTATGAAAATATGTGTTCACAAAGTCTAAACACTAGTAACTGTACAAATGAAGATCTGTGATGGGGTAGGGTCCATACTTCAAGATTCTGAGGCCAAGCCTTCAAATAGCTGCTTGCTCACTTCGCTGTATTAATTGTAGCTTCAGGGAAAAAAAGAAATCAGAAAATAGTCATGTTTAATGGCCTGATTCTGCAGCACAGCACAGAATTATACTAGTCAAATGTTTGGATACTACAAAGATCCTAGCAATTAATTGGATGTAAAATGATTTCCAGCTTATTACAACTGGAAGTCTCTTTTTTTGCCCATTATTCTTAATGTTGCTAAAGAACACATTTGGGACAATGCTTATCTGAAATACCAAATCATCATTACAGATAATACCAGGAAACCAGATGAAGCTATGATTGCAACCAATTTGTTTTTAAGATGAGACTTTTATTTACTTACTTACTTATTTATTTATTAAATTGGTTTGATGGTGACTATGTTTTTCAAAAATAATATATTTCTAGAGTGGATCAACCCCGAAGAGTGATACTAATGTTTACCAAGTCAGGAGAAAGTGAAAATGTGAAGTGGCTTATATGATTGTCAATCAGAAAAAATTAAGACATTGAAATGTCCAGGTAATCTCTGATGTTATAGTTCTTCAGACTGGCAAAAATGACAGTAAAGAGGCCCTTACAGTCAGGATGCAGCAACATTGGTCCTGAGCCTCAGGACCTATCTGTGACATCAGTGGAAACAGGCCTTCCATTAAGTCTCTCAGCTTTGGTCTTCTTCATATTCGTTGATGGATAAGTCTCCCTCCTGAGGAACTGTCCCTGTAAGTTTGAGCATTCTGAGGCGTTGCCACCATTTTCTATCCACTAAATGTGAGCGATGCCCTCCAACTGTGAAAGTCAAAACTGTCTCCAGATATTTCCATGCGCTTCTTGAGGACAAAATTATCACTCGCTGAGAACCACTCCTTTAAATACTCTGAGATTTAGCTCTAGATGAAGTGGGTCTGTTCAGTTCTGATAGTCTCTGCTCATTCCATTTGATACATTAAATCAGTGAGAAACTACTGACTGAGGAAAAGTTTGAATATTTATGTTGCTTTATGGTGCTTGGAGAAAGATTTTTCATAGGGACTCATTGCTTAGCACCTTTTCTGGCTACTTCCATCTTTTATGAATCTCTACCCTTCTCATTTTTATTGATTATTTTATTTATTTACATTTCAAATGTTATCCCCCTTCCCAGTTTCCCTTCCACAAGCCCCCTGTCCCCTTCCCCACCTCCTTCCCCTGCCTCTATGAGGGTGCTCCTCCACCTGCCTGCCCACACCTGCCTCAGCACCCTAGCATTACCCTACTTTGTGGGTCATTGAGCCTCTCTACAAGACCAAATAACTCCCCTCCCAGTGATACCAGATAAGGCCATCCTCTGCTGCATATGTAGCTGGAGCCATGGATCCCTCCATGTATACTATTTGGCTGGTGGTTTAGTCCCTGGGAACTTTGGAACCTTCTTGATCTGAGAATAAGATGGCTGAGGATGTTGTCTGACATATGTACTCAAGTCTTCTTGGTTTCTCCTTGATGCATGTGGTTCTAAATTTCCAAAGTCAAGGAAGTACAGTGTGTCTCTGATACTGTCTCATACACTGCTTTCGAGTGTTGTGAGTCAATGCTCTCTCCTGTTTCTCTGGCTGGCATGTCACAGAATTACAAACAGCAGGGTGCTAAAGTGCACCCCCCCCCCTTTTTGGCGAATTACAACATGCTTACCAATGCAGTGGACTATTATTTTATCTGTATGTTTTCTGGCAATGCGCACACCTCAAACATCTTGTAACTGACACTTTCATGATTATATAAGAAGTCCGAGATTTTGTTTATTGTTTTTTGATCTTTCTGGATTATTTTACCCTAGATTCCTGGGAGACCCAATATTCTGATGCAAATACAGGTTCTTCTTCAAGTTCTAGATCAAGATTCAGGTGCCCACTGTGCTGAGCAAGTTCGTGCTCATCCACCCAGCACTTCCTGGTAACGGGATTCCCAATAGCAACAGAAGTATGTTCAGGTTTTATGAAATTACTCTCTGATCATCAGAAAATAAAGCTTGGTTTTAAAACTCATATGACTAATCTTCTGAAACACTTCTCAGAGCATTCATGGTGAGTCTGTTTTTTTTTTTTTTTTTTTTTTTTTTTTTTTGGTTCATTCTTTCCTTTAGAGAGAACAGACATCTCCAGGAGCAATGTTACAGTATGCTCAGTTCTAATCTCATAATCCCCCTACAAATCTTAGCTTTCTTCTTAAATTCAGATCATCCAGCTTTATTATGTAAATTGTGCCAGATTGGGTATCTCTTGGTTATTTACTTACCAAGACTTCATTATTTCATAAAATGAAAATCTGTTATGTGCCCTAGAATATTCCAAAGCTGTTAGGATATTTCAGTTTACAATGCCAGGAAGAGAGTTCCCATGAACACAGAAAGGATATCAGTGTAGAAATGAATTTTACGTTCCCATTATGTGGAATATAGAATTTTACCTTTCATTTTCTCTCATATCATTCCATGTATTTTAGCTAGGGAGCCGGCTAAACATTTGTATTTATTACTGCTTTTTGTACGCAGCAATACAGATGTGGCTACTAATATCCAGTTAATCCAAGAGTGTGCATGATTCCAATGAAAATTTATCTTTTCTTCCCTTGGTATATTTTAAAATTTATCTAGTAGCATGCACTGATGAAAATCTAAGTATTCAACTAAGTATTCCACTTCGTGACTATGGTCTCAATGGATACTTGTCAACATTATATTCTCATTATGTATAATTTTGTGATAACTGAGGAGCCAAAATTGAGAGACCAGTTTAGACTGTTCTGCAGCAGCAAGATGAAGACTGACTAGGAATGAAGAAGATATACTTGTCCATCATGTATTTAAAGGCAAAATAAAGCATTAGTAGGAAAACAGTAATTATTTAATAAGAGTAGATAATTCAGGAAACAAAAGCATCTCAGTGAAGACTCAAATTTAACTTACAGTAAGCATAGTATGTTTTCTCATCATTTGGAACTGAACCGTGAACATTATTGTTAAGTTACAAATACTTTTTTCATGTTGCTTACTGTATCAACTACAGTAAATTATCAGTATTAATCATATAAAATAAATCAGTGATATAAGACAAATAATGACAAAAATACTAGCAACAATTTAATAAAATTACCATCAAAGTGCATAGTAGAAAGAACACAAAATCTTAAGAATATGTAATCCTCAACTCTTTCACTGAGAACATGTAACTGACATATGAAATCACAAGGCCAATTATATGGTCGATTTTGGAGATGGTACCATGAGGTGCTGAGAAAAAAGTATACTCTTTTGCTTTAGGATAGAATGTTCTATATATATCTGTTAAATCTAATTGGTCCAAAGCTTCAATTAGTTTCATTGTGTCCCTGTTTAGTTTCTGTTTTCCTGATCGGTCCATTGAAGAAAGTGCAGTGTTGAAGTCACCCACAATTAATGTGTTAGGTGCAATGTGTGCTTTGAGTTTCAATAAAGTTTCTTTTATGAAAGAGGGTGCCCTTGCATTTGGAGCATAGATGTTCAGGATTGAGAGTTCTTCTTGTTGTATTTTTCCTTTGACCAGCAAGAAGTGTCCCTCAGAGTCTCTTTTGATGACTTTGGGTTGAAAGTCAATTTTATCTGATATTAAAATGGCTACTCCAGCTTGTGTCCTGAGACCATTTGCTTGTAAAATTGTCTTCCAGCCTTTTACTCTAAGGTAGTGTTTGTCTTTGACCCTGAGGTGTGTTTCCTGTAAGCAGCAAAATGTAGGGTCCTGTTTACGTATCCAGTCAGCTAGTCTTTGTCTTTTTATTGGGGCATTAAGTCCATTGATGTTAAGAGATATTAAGGAATAGTGATTGTTACTACCTATCATTTTTGACGTTATTTTTAAAATTTGATTGCTTAACTTCTTTTGGGTTTGATGAAAGGTTACTATCTTGCTTTTTCTAGGGTGAAGTTTCCCTCCTTGTATTGGTGTTTTCCTCCTATTATCCTTTGTAGAGCTGGGTTTGTGGATAGATATTGGGTAAACTTGGTTTTGTCATGAAATATCAAGGCATCTTTCTGATTTTTTTTCTAAGTTTGCAGTGACCCCTGCTTGGCATGCATGGACAGTGCATTATTTATTCTTGTTTTAGAACTCTATGTGGACAGCAGTGTTCTTTGATCTCATCTGCTCAGCTAATAGCATCCATGCTGCATGCGGCCACTTATTTTCACTGTTGTATAATATTGTACACAATGAAAACAAAACTCTTTATGGTTTCTCTGCTCAGGCTCTGGATAACACGTGCTAGATTAATCCTAAGATACACACAAACACACACACACACAAACACACACACACACACACACAAAGACTGCAAGGTAGCTCTGGATGTACTCACAGTCTCTTCTAAGTATACAATGTATTAATCACAAAGCCCAGGATCTTGGCCTCAATTAATGAATAGTTCTGTCTTTCTCTTTATTCTGGTGTCCCATATTTGCACATGCCAATGTTTGGATTGTGGCCTTGTTCTGAGCCACTCATTCTTTTACATTATTTCTACCACACTGTTTTGAAGACTTCAGCTTTAAAATACATTAAATTCAGCGAGAATTTCCCTATATCCTTTGCAGCATCTTGGTTATTCTTAATTCTTTGTTCTTACATGTAATTTTCTAATTTTTTGAAAACACTAATTTTCATTAAATTAATAGCAAATTTTGGAAAGAAGTAAACATTATAGTTATTTTATTTTTCATTAGGATAAAAGATTATGCCTAATATTTTTGAGGAACAAAATAAGAACATTTTTCTAAATGATTATACTGTCAAATTGCCTTCTAAATATATGTTTATACCCAATACACATGAGCAGCATTCAGCTTTTTCAAAGATGCTTCGTTTTGTACTGGTCAGCATTCAGTGGGGGAAAGTTCTGGGACTGTGAGACTCAGTGCTCAGCTCTAAATGGGGGCATTTATATTATTAATACCATTATCACAAAGGTATAATGAACATGCTAGGAGAAGAAACCTAAAAATTGAAATAGCCAAAGGATGAAAGATGGAGAGAGGTTCTGTGGGGTACTGTCTTCTGGATATGATAGTTGTCACAATTATGAACTCATTGCAGTTGTAGCTGCCTATATATGACTCACACAAAATCAAGCTAGACTAAATCTCAGCACAGACAAGCCAGAGGACCTCTTGGTCATACCATCCATTAAGCATCTAATGGTAGTTGGTAGTTTATGAAGTGTGCGTGGAGGCTGGGGTGACAAAGATCTGTTTTTGAGGATGTGAAAAGTGGTAGGCTTTTCCATTCTGTAGCAGATGACCTCATACTCTTGTACATGTTGCTAGAACTTAATTATTAAAAAGAAAGAATTAAAGAAAAAAGAAAGGAGGTGAAATTGAGATGAGATCCTGTCTGGGACAAACATGGAGGAGAGATAGAAGGAGCAAATATGAGTGGATATGTTATATTTTATTGTATACATTGTGAAAAATCTAAAAAAATTTAAATGGAATTTTTTATTAAAATTTTACTTTTGCATTGGTTATGTCTCTCAGAAAAACTACAATGTGTGCAATACTATGTAACTATAACTATAACTATAACTATAACTATATATATATATATATATATATATATAGTTTTATATATATAGTATAACAGGTGTGAACATGCAAACACATACACACCATTTATGTAGAAAGAGAAGAAACATAATTTCCCTCTAGACAAGCAAATGGAAAAGGATACTCAGGTACCACCTCTGTGTGAGTTCTCTTAGAGGTTCTCTTTCCTTTGCACTAAGTATTCTCTAGGCTACAGGCAATTCACTCTGAGAACTTTTATGCTTACTTCCTGTCTACACTGATGAATATAATATGGACAGACAGACTGGCAATTTGAGGAAAAAGAACATGTAAGGACTATTGGAGGGTCAACCCACAAGGGAGGTGAGACTCTCCAGACTTAGAGATTGACTAGAAGTTGAGTGATCTCAAGGATACATGACAGATAATAGTCACTCTTTTGCATTGTGGGTCAGGCACAGGTAGGCAAGGATCAAAAGAGGGAAAATTCAGGAAAACTCCATTAAAATTTTAGGGATTAGAGTGATGTGGTGTCCTAACAGTAAGAGCCAATATCCCGTTAGATTTCTTTCCTCATCTTCCCTAATCAGAGAAGACAAGATACAGGAAATATAGGTCTCTGTTTTTAAGGGCATCTAGTCCAATAGCCTCTCCTTTCTTGTATTTGTTCATTGGAGAAGAAACAACGAGTGAAGGAAGGAGGGAGAGAAGAGGAAGAGAAAAACCCTAGAAAATTATTTGGGGAGAAAAACAGGGACAGGACATGAGATAGATTGTAATATATTTCCCCTCTGTCTTTCAGAGTGGATACTAATGTACTTCTAGACTGTATTAATTTAACAGAAAAATTTCAGATGTAATTCTTTGGGTTGGAGAGCACCAGACGCTCTAAAAGACTGAATCGCCATTCCTAGCACCTACATGGCAATCCATGATTATAACTATACTCAAAAATAGTTACTACTATCTATTTCATGATATAAATGTGTCTTTAGTAGAAGCACCAACAGGATGTCATCTATGGGGAAAGAGAGATTATTTTCTTAGAAATAACTATCAGTAGAGTTTTCATAGTGAAACTATGTTTGTATCTGTTTCTTAATTCCAGACCTTCTTCTAGATGGTTTTAAGATTGTCTGCAGATGAGAGAATGCAACAATGAAGAAAGAAATCTACCTTAGGTGGAAACATAGTATCACCTTTTCCCTTAAGTGTTAAGCTAGTTGGATGGGTTCATAACCTCGCTATAGGACCATCTCTCAGGATTGAGAATCTAACCACAGGGTCTAATGACCTTAAACCAGGCTAAAGACATATGTGAAAAGTTACCTTTAATGAGATCTGTATGTTCCTTCCCAGAATCTCTTCTCTCCTGACACAGTCCCTATGTGTGTTCCTTCCAAGAATCTTCTGTCCTACTCCCCTACAGTTCCTACAAGCTGCTGTGAGGTTGATATAATGTTCACTCAATCTGCCTATGGTTTATTTTTCCTTTTATTTTCTATTTCTTCTGTATGCTGCCAGAACCAAAGTATGCTTTTCTTGCTCTGCATTTTAGACTACTTTATCCTTTCTCAAAAGCATTCTACAATATTCTCTCCCACCCTCTTTCTCTCTCTCCAGCTTAACTGAAATGATGGCTTCCCACTTTCTTTCCTCCATTGTTATCCTCTTTTTAAATGTCAAAATGCACAACTTTCCTTTCCTGGGGTTAAAAAAAAGTTCTTTGCTTAAAATCAGAAAGAGCGTTGGGAAGGAGGGGATAGACATAGACATATATATATACAAAGAGAGAGAAAGAAAGAGAGAGAGAGAGAGAGAGAGAGAGAGAGAGAGAGAGAGAGAGAGAGAGAGAGAGAGAGAGAGAGAAAGGGAGAGAGATTTCTTTCATAATTATGGGTGGTGACAAATTAAGATTTTTCAAAACCTTTTTTTAAAAAAATTTTAGGGGATATTTTTTTATTTACATTTCAAATGTTATTCCCTTCTTGCAAGAGGAACAATTATATGTATCAACCAGTATCCCCAGAGCTCCCAGGGACTAAACCACAAACCAAAGCGTACACATGGAGGGACCCACCGCTCCATCTACCTATGTAGCAGAAGATGACCATCAATGAGAGAAGAAGCCTTTGGTCCTGTGTAGGTTCAATTCCACAGAATAGGGGAATGCAATTCAGGAAATTGGGAGGGGGTGAGCAAGGGGATGGGGGTTTTCAGTGGGGTAACGTGGAAAGGGGTTAACATTTGACATGTAAGTAAAGCATATATCTAATAAAAATTAGAAAAAAAGGAACGAAAACAAAAAAGAGAATAAATAACACTAATATTCTAGCTTTTTGGATTCATGAGAGAGGAAGATGGGAGAGTAAGAGGTAGGGAGGAGAGGGGAATGGAGAAACAAAGAGGAAGAGAGAGAAGAAGAAGGAAGAGGCATTGATAGAGTTCTTCCCTGTGCTTTTTGCTTTGATTAGTATGCAAATGCATAAATATGATCACACTGGATGCACTGGATTGATTGCCACCCTCACCCAGAAATACTCAAACATACATGCAGCAATATTAAATATCTGGACTATCCCCTTACACAGTCACATCGACATATGATTATGATACTGCCACAGTTAAGTTCAGCTATCAATTTGACACACTTTGGATATTACAAATACAAAAATAAATATTTTATGCTTAAAATGGCGTCATGGGAAAGAAAAAGAGAGACTGAAAAAATACATATGAAAATTGTACACCTGGTTACTGACACGAGTGATGTGTACCATAGGCTAAAATAGTAATAAAGAGAAAGTTTTGAGTTAAATAAAAAAGAAAACTGCATGCATAAAAAGCCACATTAGTACATTTATACTCATACATAGTAAGTTAGTGTGGTAAAAATTAAACTCATATATCTTACTCCTTAATAGGAAAACAATCAAAACTAGAATCCCAGGTGAAGACTGGGAAACAGCTCATTAGTTGATTTTCTCATATAAAAATTAAATCTCCATCATTATTGTAAGAGGAAAAGAATTAATAGCATGATGAACTTAGCCCAGGAAGAGTCAATATCAGATTTAATTACTGGATTTATTGTGATTGATGACACAAGGAAATTCAATTAATGAAACATATTTTGGGTTCTCTTCAATTGTGAAGATTCCCACGGTGGTACATTTCCCCAGTACCTTTTCATTGCAAAAGATTTGCTCAGCTGTAACTATCAAGTGAATGGGAAAAGCGAACACTCTAATCATCTCTTACTGATTTGTTCATGTTTTCCATGCATTAGAACGCTTCTTTCCCTCTTATAATGGTAATAACAGTTGATCAGTTTCAGAAAATCAGCCTAGGCTCTGTGGCTATCAATGCAAAGGGATGTCTCTCCTTGAAGAAAGTGGTTCTTAAAAGTGTGGTCCTGGGACCCAAGGCTGTTCTCAAGCATAGGACAAAACTTTCTTTTGTACAAATGCTAAGACATTATTTGTGCATTTCAGTCTCCAGTTGAAGAGAGTGAGGTTCCAGAGAAGCTTGACTGTGCTTTCTGAGTGTACCTCCTTCCACAGACCTTTGTATGCTGGAATCTAGAAGCTAAACAAAGCCTGTCACGCACGTGTGTGTGTGTGTGTGTGTGTTTATGGAGAGTTCATAACACAGGTATAGTTGATTAAATTATAGGTCATTGATGACCAGCATAACTTTAAGTGCCTCTTCTTTCCCATGTATTGGGAGCTAGAGCTAAAAAAAAAAAATCCCTAAGTAATTATGGCTTAGTATATGTCACATGTTGAAGGTTTCCAGGACCATCAAATTACATCCTCAGAAAACTTACTAGAACCAGAAAATTTATTCTTATCATTTCTGGGATTTTACAGAAATTAACAGTTTTCTGCTAAGCAATTGGGATAAAGTATAACTCTCACATCACCACAGTATTATTGTTGTGCGAATATAAGATTGGTACTCTCCTACTCTGTTATTGGGGTTAAAACTGTCAAACTTTTGGGAATATATGCTTATAAGAATAGAAAAACTTTCACACCCTAACTAAAACTTGTCTCATTCTTTACAAAGCATTCTGAGACTGTCAATCCATGTTTTTAGTGGGAGAGTCATATCTTTCTCTGAAGCACCGTTTAGGGCTACAAAATAGTGAGAAAAATGAAAGTGTTCATAAGATATGGCATATCCTTTCTACAAAACATTAAGAAAATAATGTTTAGCGTAGAGAAGTTTATATAGAAACTCCTTCAGTGCATAGCTACAATTATTGTGGTTGCATTTCACATCTTTAAGTCATTTATTGAACCATGTGCACGTGATGTATTCATTAAAAAAGAATAAATACATATAAGTATGTGTCTTTGTGGAAGCCAAAAGAAGGTGATGAATACCTTAGAGATGTTACTAAGAATTCTGAGCTCCTTAAGTTAGGAGCTAGCAATGGGAGGAGTAAGAGTTCTTAACCACAGTGCTACTTCTCTGGTACCTGAGTAGTGATGTAGTGATGTAGTGATGTAGTGATAGAGTGATATATATGTATATATATATTTGCATATATATGCAAATTCTGGTGCATGAATGGGGAGAGGATGAATAGATAAGACATAAGTATGTATTTACATATCTATTTCCTGAAAGAATATATAAGAACCAATTAGTAGTAGATATTTAGAGCAGACATAATGTAAGGTTGACTCATGGATACCGTTTTTATGCCTCTATCATCAAGTACAAAACTTGTCTAAATACTTAAAATCACAAATATGTGTCAGTTTGTCAATATTTTTACAAACGGTCTTTCCAACACTTCAAATATAGAACTATTTTTAGGAGTTTACTTTCAGCACAACTTAATTATCTTAAACACAAAGTGCTTGAAGGTCGTGAACACATTACTTCGATGGCTTAGTCTGTGATAAAGTTACATTCCAATCATGATTCAACAAGCTGTCGATGTGAGTTCAGTTATTACAGGGCCAGGTCTGCAGCAATATTCACACAAGTCTGAGCTATATTCATGGAAACATGAAAAGTCTGGGGAAGAGAAGCCCCAGGAAAATGTCCCCTCAGGGTGTTATTAATATTTCCTGGTTCTGACGGGACATATGCCTGAGGACAGAAGTGACACGTGGGAGGGAAAACAGAAGATACAGAAATGAGCAAATTTCCATGAATTGTACTAGCAACATTTTCTTTAAAGAATAAGTTTTCTTGAGAATTCACCCTGGCCTGTGTGCAGAAAATATATTATAAAATGACAGTGATATTATGTAATTTATCACTATAATATGCTATAACATTAAATGGCATTATTCATAGTGTTAGCTTTCTATCAGTATCACAAAATACCTAAAGGGAAAAAGTAAAAAGGAAGGCAGGATTTTGTGGTTCAGATTTAGGGGCTTCAATCCATTTCTGAGCAAAGTAGGGTATAAATGTTATATCCTTAAGGTGTCTCTTTCCTTTCTCACAGATCTTGTCAAGTAACCAAATATAAGGGCAAATAGAGACTATTAATGTCTAGATCAATTGTTCTCAACTTAGGAGTTGTCCCCTTTGGGGGTCAAATCATCCCTTCAAAAGGGGGTGCCTAAGACCACTGGAAAATACATATATTTACATTGTGAACCATAACTAACAAAATGACAATTATGAAGTGGCAATAGAAATAATTTTTTGTTGGAGGTCACTACAACAAGAGGAACTCTATGAAAGAGTATAGTGTTAGTAGGTTAAGAACTACTGATAATGTTTATTTCAGATAATACATGGCAAGTTGGTGGTATTTGAGAAAGGAAACAAACTTTCCCACATTTAGCCTACGTTTTCCCAAATTTATATGACCCATGTCATACTGCACATTCATACATAGGTCATATAAAGGCAAAGCACGCTAATGGTGTTATTTACATAGTAAATCTAATAGTAAATTATACAGCTTCCTTGGGAAGCTCTGTTGAGACAGTGTCCATTGGTCAAGTTGACACTATTAGATTCTCTCTGCTAGGTGCTTTCAATAAATCTTATGTCTCATATTTTTGTTTAGTTATTTTCTTTAGTCTTTTGATATCTTTACATTTTATGCTAGCATAACAATGTGTTTGACTGGAGGAGGCTATTAACCTGACAGTTGAGGGGAATCAGAGAAAGGGAAGATCTGGTAATAAGACAGCCAACCCCAGGGACTTGGTTCATCTAACTGTACGTATTCCATTTCCAAACAGCCCATTGATCTTACAAGTGAACAGTGGAGGGAATCCACTGACTAGGTTAGTACATTGTGATCTCTTCTCTATAGGTACCTGACTAGGGAACAAGCTTTCAACATGAGCATTTGGGAACATTGTACACTCCAACTATAACCCATATCACAGTCTATCATCTTATATTACATATTATTATTGTATACATAATGGCAAATGATAGTATATTACAGTTTCATTTCTGTTCAAATAATTTCTCCTTGTCTGGGCTTTCAGGGAGACACAACTCAATTTTGTGAGGATGTGAGGACATCACTTAGAGATTAAGGAGTTGTTCCAGCTTTTGCTTTCATGGCTAGTAAATAGAAGATCTGAGTCTCTGATTTTTGGGTTCTTAAATTTCTTTTGGTATACTCTCTTTTTACTGTAAATACTACTTACTTCTACAGCTTGCAGTCTGAACTGATTTCTGTATAATATTTACAAGATTTAATCTACAATTTCAAATTCCATATCTCATATTTGACTAGATTTTAAATATTACCTGTATAATGTCATTGCTTGTTTTAAGCTCTTAAGTAATCATTAACGTTCTTTCTTGAGTATCTCCTTTGTCTAGGGCATTGTCCTGGGGGCTCCAGGTGTTAACTGAAATAAAATTAACTTACCTTTTAAATGCTAATTGATTTTGTTTTTATAAAACATGAATGATATAAGAAAAAAAGGTGTTATGAGGAAGAAGTGGCAACTTTTGGATAAAAACATAGAATAGAGAAGTTCAAAGGAATGATGATTTTACTAACTTTTATGGTTCAGGCTCCTTACTAATTCACTTTAAGATCCCTCTCCTATAAAAGTGAGTTATGCTTATATGATTTGTGTTAGTATGCTTTGCTTATATGATTATCCTTTATGGTTATATGATTATATATTATAAAGCAACAAATGCCTGACTCATTGTGACTTTAAGAAGTGAATGCTATTATTGATAGTTTTTCTTCTTCCTCTGTCTTTTCCTCTACCTCATTGTTCCTGAAGTTAGACTGAATAGCATGAGAGGACTCAGTGAATCTGTAAGAAATCAGAGAAGTGGTTTTTTAAAAATAAAATAGGTGAGAAGCAAATATGCTATAGTAGTAATTTTGGATCAGAATAAAACACTTAGGAGAATAATTCCAATTACATGAAATTCTATGTGCCAATTCTATACAATTTGGGGTACATTGTTAGGTAATGACAAATGCAAAGTTAAAAAAAGAAAAGAAAACAAAGACAGTTAAAGCAGATGAAGGACTTTGCTATTGCCCTTCTTGCTGAGAAAGGATATTTGAAAGACTTAGTTTTGTGGAATTACCCTCTTAGAGGCTTGCTCTTTAATCATCAAAAAAGAAAATGAAACTCATGATGACACAGTATTTTGATGGGACATAAATTGACAAGATGTTCTAAGGAGGAGGCTACTTAAGGAGGATATTAAAAGGAGGACGGACCATTCCATCCTGGAAAGAATCTCCTTAGTCTCAAGAAGTAAATGACTCAATGGCGTCAGGACGTTCCTGAAACTGACCAGATTCATTAAGTCCTTCTTTTGCCACACAAATATAAATAGAAAAGACTACAGAGCTCAGAGATACTCTCTGATCATCTCAGCCACCTTGGAGAAAAAAATAAACCAATGGAACTTTCTGAAATAAGCTTAAGTCAACTGAGCTACCTAGACAGAATATTAGCCACCTGCTGAGCTTCCTGCATATTGCTCACTTCAGCTTTCCAGTACTCGTGAGCTTTCTCTGTATCACCATCTTCATTGAAGGAACTGTCTTTGAATAATTTCTGCTCCTTCAAGTAACCCTTTACCCACACTACTGCGAGTTAACCATAGAAAAGTCATTGATTCAGCAAATTGTACTTTTGTATAATTTTGGTCTGTCATGTATTTCCCAGATGTCATGAAAAGATGTTTATTTACATATTCCCCAGGAACAGTTTCACACACCAGTAGAGGACACAGGCTTAGAAGAAGCAATAGCTCTTTTACTTGTTTGGTTAGAGTCACACCAAGATACTTCATATTGTTTGTGGCTATTTTGAAGGGTGTCGTTTCCCTAACTTCTTTCTCAGCCTGCTTATCCTTTGAGCATAGGAAGGCAACTGATTTGCTTGAGTTGATTTTATAACCAGCCACTTTGCTGAAGTTGTTTATCAGCTGTAGGAGTTCTCTGGTGGAGGTTTTTGGGTCACTTAAGTAGACTATCATGTCATCTGCAAATAGTGATAATTTGACTTCTTCCTTTCCAATTTGTATCCCCTTGACCTCCTTATGTTGTCTAATTGCTCTAGCTAGAACTTCAAGTACTATATTGAAAAGATATGGAGAGAGAGGACAGCCTTGTCTAGCCCCTGATTTTAGTGGGATTGCTTCAAGTTTCTCTCCATTTAGTTTGATGTTGGCTACCGGTTTGCTGTATAATGCTTTAACGATGTTTAGGTATGGGCCTTGAATTCCTGTTCTTTCCAATACTTTTAGCATGAAAGGATGCTGGATTTTGTCAAATGCTTTTTCTGCATCTAATGAGATGATTATATGGTTTTTTTTTTTGAGTTTGTTTATGTAGTGTATAGCATTGATGGATTTCCTTATATTGAACCATCCCTGCATCCCTGGGATGAAGCCTACTTGATCATGGTGGATGATCGTTTTGATGTGTTCTTGGATTCGGTTGGCAAGAATTTTATTAAGTATTTTTGCATCAATATTCATAAGAGAAATTGGCCTGAAGTTCTCTTTCTTTGTTGGATCTTTGTGTGGTTTTGGTATCAGCGTAATTGTGGCTTCATAGAATGAGTTGGGTAGAGTTCCTTCTGTTTCTGTTTTGTGGAATAGTTTGAAGAGTATTGGTGTTAGGTCTTCTATGAAGGTCTGATAGAACTCTGCACTGAAGCCATCTGGTCCTGTGCTTTTTTTGGTTGGGAGACTTTCTATGACCCTTTTTATTTCCTCAGGTGTTATGGGACTGTTTAGTTGATCTATTTGATCCTGATTTAGTTTTGGTGTCGGATATCTGTCTAGGAAACTGTCCATTTCCTCCAGATTCTCCAGCTGTGTTGAGTATAGGCTTTTGTAGTAGGATCTAATGATTTTTTGAATTTCCTCAGTTTCTGTTGTTATATCTCCCTTTTCATTTCTAAGTTTGTTAATCTGGATACTGTCTCTGTGTCCTTTAGTTAGAACTTCAGGTCTCTGAAGAAGGAAATCGAAGAAGACCTCAGAAAATGGAAAAATCTGCCATGCTCGTGGATTGGCAGGATTAATATAGTTAAAATGGCCATCTTGCCAAAAGCGATCTACAGATTCAATGCAATCCCCATCAAAATCCCAACTCAGTTCTTCACAGAGTTAGAAAAAGCAATTCTCAAATTCATCTGGAATAACAAGAAACCCAGGATAGCTAAAACTATTCTCAACAACAAAAGGAATTCTGGGGGAATCAGTATCCCTGACTTCAAGCAATACTACAGAGCAATAGTGTTAAAAACTGCATGGTATTGGCACAGTGACAGACAAGTGGACCAATGGAATAGAATTGAAGATCCAGAAATGAATCCACACACCTATGGTCACTTGATCTTCGACAAAGGAGCCAAAAACATCCAGTGGAAAAAAGATAGCCTTTTCAACAAATGGTGCTGGATCAATTGGAGGTCAGCATGCAGAAGAATGCGAATTGATCCATTCTTATCTCCATGTACTAAACTTCACTCCAAGTGGATCAAGGACCTCCATGTAAAACCAGACACACTGAAACTAATAGAAAAGCAACTGGGGAAGACCCTTGAGGACATGGGCACAGGGGAAAAGTTCCTGAACAGATCACCAATAGCTTATGGTTTAAGATCAAGAATTGACAAATGCGACCTCATAAAATTACAAAGTTTCTGTAAGGCAAAGGACACTGTTAAAAGGACAAAGCAGCAATCATCAAATTGGGAAAGGATATTCACCAACCCCACATCTGATAGAGGGCTAATATCCAATATATACAAAGAACTCAAGAAGTTAGACCCTAGGGAACCAAATAACCCTATTAAAAATGGGGTACAGATCTTAACAAAGAATTTTCACCTGAAGAAATTTGGATGGCCGAGAGGCACCTTAAGAAGTGCTAAACATCATTAGTCATTAGGGAAATGCAGATCAAAACAACCCTGAGATTTCACCTTACACCAGTCAGAATGGCTAAGGTCAAAAACTCAGGAGTCAGCAGGTGTTGGCAAGGATGTGGAGAAAGAGGAACACTCCTCCACTGCTGGTGGGGCTATAAGATGGTACAACCACTGTGGAAATCAGTCTGGAGGTTCCTCAGAAAACTGGACATGAGACTCCCAGAGGACCCTGCTATACCTCTCTTGGGCATATACCCAAAGGATTCCCCGGCATGCAATAAAGACACATGCTCCATTATGTTCATAGCAGCCTTATTTATAATAGCCAGAAGCTGGAAAGAACCCAGATGCTCCTCAAAGGAGGAATGGATACAGAAAATTTGGTATATTTACACAATGGAATACTACTCAGCAATTAGAAACAATGAATTCACAAAATTTTTAGGCAAATGGTTTGATCCGGAAAATATCATCCTAAGTGAGATAACCCAATCACAGAAGAATACACATGGAATGCAATCTCTGATAAGTGGATATTAATTAGCCCAGAAGCCCTGAATACCCAAGGCACAAATTTCATAACAAATGACTCCCATGAAGAAGTATGGAGAGGGTCCTGATCCTGGAAAGGATTGATCTAGCATGGGAAGGGAATATAAGGACAGAGAAAAAGGAGGGAGGTGATTGGAGAAGGGATGGAGAGAAGAAGGTTTATGGGACATATGGGGAGGGAGGATCCGGGAAACGGGAAATCATTTGGAATGTAAACAAAGAATATAGAAACTAAAAATATTAAAAAAAAAAATAAGAAGCAATAGCAGTAGTTTATGTTGAGTAAGAAGTACAGAGAGGAAGAAGACAGAAGAAATGCCTTGCTTGCTTTTCCGCTTACCAGAGTTAGAGTGTAGGAAGATCAGGAGCAAACAAGAGTACAGGATTTCAGAAAACTTCTCACAAATGTCATGAAATATTCACACACACACACACACACACACTCACACACACACACACACACACACACACACACACACACACACACACATACACGCGCGCGCGCACACACATATAAGTCATACACACACATGCATGCATGCAAGCATGCAAGTGCACATGCATGCACACACACAGAGAAAGACAAGGGGGGGAGAGAGAGAGAGAGAGAGAGAGAGAGAGAGAGAGAGAGAAAGTAGAATGACTCACCCTGAGGAACCCCTGTGCACATCTAGCTAAACTATGTCCTAAGAAAGTTGATATTGAGAACAAAATGATAAAGACACAAATTACTTATACCATGCTATCATTTATTTCAGTTGTGTGCAGAATTATTGGAAGCTAGGAGACTCCTTATTGTGACTTTTTAAAAATTTAAAAAATTTATTGTAACCTCCATACAGAAAATGGCATGAACCTGTTTACTAAGTAATAATGAAGACAGAAGCTGTTTTGAAACTATTCCAATGTGAAGGAATGCTGTAGAGGCAACACTCTTCCTCACTGGCCTCTTCCCCTGTAACCTTGATTTCTGGCCACATTCTAATTTTCTCTTAGGTATATTTTTTAACTTTATATGCAGTTACTTCTTTGCATCTTTGTTCTTGTATGTTGTTCTTGATGCATGTTTTTGTTTGGCTTTGTCTCTATGCTAGATCGTATGATACTGAGTGAGTACTGCACAGTTACATAGTTCCATTATTTGGTTGATGTCCTTTAGGGAAAGATCCAATTTGGAGATATTCAAATAATGATGACACATTCCTATATTTGTCCATTAATAGTCCCTGCTCCTTTCCCCTCTGCATTGAGAAATAGTGATGCTGTGTGTACAAAGTTGTTTCAGAACTTTCTCCATTTTACCTCTTTTACAAAAGCCTTCTAGAATATGTGTGGTAGTACTGCATCAATAACCCTTTTTCAATTTGCATAATGTTCATGACTAAAGAGAGCACATTTTTCTTAATTTTTCTCATCACTGACCAACATCTTTTTTCTAAGATGTTGTTTATGGTATCTGAGCAATTTTCCCTTCTTAGATTGTTTATATTTTTCTAATTAATCATAGTATTGCCTCTAAGGCTCAAAGACCATTCCAGAAGAGGGAGGGAGTGGAAGGTAGTGAAGGTAATATGTTAAGGAATAGAGATACTAAATAATATCTTCTAGGCATGACACAATACCAGAGAACCCCCCTCCCTAGCCAAGTGACACAGCAGGGAGAGAAATCCTATTGAGATAAAGAATGAAACTTCAGTTAGGATCATCTTTGTAGGCACTGGGACAAGATTTTCAGAGACTGATATCATTACTCTTATACATTTAAGGACAGTAGAAGTTTGGGAAAGGGTTTCTACATGACAATTATTGCAAGAAAGCTTTAGGCATAGCTACATAGAAACTCTCCAGCAAGTTATCAAAGCCCCTGTGACTTTTATAATCAGAATGTAGGTTCTATTAGTTGATAAACAGAACACAGAGCTAAGGCCTAGAAGAAGGACCTATGATAAGCATAAGGCCAGATTTTGTTAGTAGAAGATGCAAAGTATATAGGACCATTTTTTTAGTGGGAAGAATTCTGTTCACAGAGAGACAAAGCCCAGGATTGGGATCTAAATAATTCTCAGGATATTAGGGATATTCAGGTGGAGGCTGGCTCCTAATACATTGGCAAAATAATTTGGAAGGAAGGGAAGGAGAAGAATTTTATCAAATGGATTTCAATAAAATAAAATAGTGTTTCAAAACTTTAAAAACATTGTAATTTTGACAGTTTTCCACTGTTACCTTCTTCTATATCTACCTCAGGTGAAGAAAACTACCTCATTCAAGGCCTCACGCATCTAGTACAGTACCATATTTATTAGGATTAAAGAATACAGACAGCCATGTCTATTAAGCACTCTACAGTACTGATGAGCCCCTCCAACTCTAGACCTTCTTTACAGATTTATCTGCTGTTACTAAGCCTGCAGAACCATTTAACTTTTACATTCAGTGGTGGGACTTTAAGGAATCGTGTATCCAGAACTGTCCATTATGAATGACTTTTGTCTGGTGTATGAATAGACCCAGGAACAAACTGGTTTAGTGAGAAGTGATATATTCAAAATGCATAAAAAAACAGAACTAAAGGGCATAAAGAAATTCATTAATAGGTAGCCCATTAATATAACCATATAATTGACTGGTAAAGAAGAACAAAAGCCAGAGTTTTGATTTAAAGATGGGCCAGATTTATTGTGAAAACATATAAAAAATTGATAATAGCTAGCTTAGTACTTAGTGGTAGTCTTGAAGGAGAGTACAAAGGTATGCATCATCCCAATGGGCTGTTTTAGGTGCTATGTCTGATATCCAGCTGGTGTTCTGAGAAACAGTTCACAACTCAGGCCTGAGTGGTTAATAAAGAATGAGGGACTATCTTGGATAATGGAAACAGTGCAGTTTCTTTGAAAGCTTCTAAAACTTTTCTTCGCATGTTTATGTCCGAATGGATATCTGTATTCCACTTGATGCCTTCAGGGGCCAGAATAGATCAGATCCCCTGGAGTTATAGAGGGTTGTGGGCTACCATATACAGGTTCTAGACATTGAACCTGATTTCTCTATAAGGGCAGACAATGCTCTTAACTGCATCTCTTCAGTTCTTGATATACATGTTATCAGTTTCTTACAGACAAAAGCAAACTTTCATTATAGAGCACAGGAACCATTCTTGTTATTTACTAAAATCAAAAATAGAGGTCCACTCCCAGCCCTGTACAGTGATAGTTGCTTTACTTAAAATTATACTAAACTGGTGGAGAAAAGATGTTCTTCACCAGTTGCTTTTGTTTTAGTGTGACTATAGTATCCAGTAGAAATAACTTAAGGGATAAAGTGTTTATTAAGCTCACGGTGTCAGAAGAATTTTGGCTTACTATAGTGGAGAAGGCTTATTAGAATTTCTCTGTTCATAGTAGGATTAGAGTAAGGAAGAGACCATTGTATTTCTGTGGAAAAAGATGCAGAAAGAGATACCGAATTCAGAGCCTAGTGTACCCTTCACATGCCTATAAACAATAGCACTTCATTATTACTTGTATTTGGATAACACTACACTCTGTATATACATATTTTCTTTATTTACTTAGTCACTGTTTTAATTTAGGTCATGATTCCTGTTATTATCACTAGTGTTAATGGACTGATGGAAAGTGTTTTAACCCTATTTGTTGCAGAGAAGAATTTTATCAAATGGATTTCAATAGAACAAAATAGTGTTTCAAAACTTCAAAAACATTTTAATTTACACTATGTTAGAAATTATGCAAGGTAACTCTGCCTAGAAATGCCTACTTTGACCTCAATGATAATATTAATAACTTTCATACCTTAAGCCAAGGAAGAAGATGGATGATGCAGAATTCATTATGTTAGTTATCCGATGCTGCATAACAAAATTCCCCAAATGTAAAACACCATACAAAAAATATTTGTTATTTTATTTGAGTCTGGGATTTAGGAACACCTTAAGTAGTTAGTTCTGATTTAACTATGAGGAGGGTAGAATTCTGACACAATCTACAAGATTCACAAATCCTATAGTCCACATTTATATCCTCACATTTTAATGTAAAATATTTTGAAAAAAATATAAAAACAGTAAATATAATTAAAGTTTCTAAACTATTTGTGCTCTAATGAATTTAATATCACCAACAAAGTGGTTTTAAAGTGTGTCCCTAAGAGGCAGATAAACAAAGGCTTGTTTGAGTTAGCTACCAGAGCATTTTCTTAACCTTGTCATGAATGTTTTGTGCATGGAAATCAGTAGGTAATAGGTAAATATTCTTTTAAACATCTTAGTAGGTGCTAAGTTACTATACAGAAAGAGGAAACAAATATGGGGTTTTGTGGGGGAAGTTGAAGAACCCCCAGTGAATGTGTAAAGAATAGATGACCTTAACACAGACACAACCATGATGAAGACCCAGTGACTCAGACCAATGAGAATAGCAATGTTTTCCTGGTGAGACTCAGACACATGGCACAGACTTTCTCTCTCCTAAGTGTGAATGCTGACAGTGTGCAAAAATCGCAGCTATAGCCTCTTCCCATGGATGGCTTCCAGCTCCGACTGTTTGCCTACAGCAGCTGATCCCTCTCCCTTTCCTGCACATACTACAAGCACCAAGCAGCTGATCCCTCTCCCTTTCCTGCACATACTACAAGCACCAAGGTTCTGGATTGTTGTGCAATACTGGTACTTGAACAGCCAAATGAACACTACCTACCTGATCTCAGTTTTTCTGTTCCAGTGTCTGGGGTCTGTTCTTTCTTCATCTCTCTGTGTCTCTATTAAGTCAAGACCAAAGCCATGGGGCACAAGCCCAATTATAGTCAAGAGGTTAGCTAGGGCTGTGAAAATATAAGCTCATGACTAAGATTTTAGTTTCCTTTGCAAAGGCCTCTCACATGGCTATCAAGGCCTATATTCCTTGAAAAATTATCTGCTGCTGCATCAATGTCCTCAGGACACCAGTAGCAACATCGGCTTTCTCAAGACAGTCTCATCTATGACCTGGCCTAGAGGCTGGTTTAATTAGGCTGAATGGAGAAGAAGAAGAAGAAGAAGAAGAAGAAGAAGAAGAAGAAGAAGAAGAAGAAGAAGAAGAAGAAGAAGAAGAAGAGGAAGAGGAAGAGGAAGAGGAAGAGGAAGAGGAAGAGGAAGAGGAAGAGGAAGAGGAAGAGGAAGAGGAAGAGGAAGAGGAGGAGGAGGAGGAGGAGGAGGAGGAGGAGGAGGACAAGGAGGAGGAAGAGGAGACAAAGGAGGAGGAGGAGGAGGAGGAGGAGGAGGAGGAGGAGGAGGAGACAAAGAAGAAGAAGAAGAGGAGGCGGAGGAGGAGGAGGAGGAGGAGGAGGAGGAGGAGGAGAAGAAGAAGAAGAGAAGAAGAAGAAGAAGAAGAAGAAGAAGAAGAAGAAGAAGAAGAAGAAGAAGAAGAAGAAGAAGAAGAAGAAGAAGAAGAAGAAGAAGAAGGAGAAGAAGAAGAAAAGGAGGAGGAAAAGGAGGAGGAGGAGCAGGAGAAAGATGAAGGTGAGGAGGAGGAATTGGAGAGCTAAGAAAGCAAAGGAGGAGAGGAGGAGAAGAGAGAAGGAGAAGAAGATGATGAAGAAGACAAGAAGAGGAGGTTGAGGAGGAGGAGTGGGGAAAGAAGTAAGAGAGACTGAAGAGCTTTATGTGGAGCTGTAGCCCTTTCATGAATTTATCATGGGTAGATAGGGTGATATTCCACCTTTTAAAATGATATTCACAGGTAGTAAATTACTGCAACTTTTCTCCACTAAAATAAGAGCAGTCTGCTTTAAAGGTCAGAAATATCAAGGAATTTGTAAATATTCATTCAAAACTACCAAAGTAATATTTACTCTTTTGGCTTCATGGATTTTATATTAGCCTTGGGCAAAAGTTATTTTAGCAGTATTATTTGCTTTAATTTTTAAAATATTAGTAATGGTCAGACTAAGAATCTGGTTTTCTGACTATTCATATGATATAACAACTTTAAAAATATTTTCTTCATATTAGCTTGACCCAAGTAAGTTCTCATAAAATAATGTTCCCATTTCTAGTGACGCACTTGGCAAGGAAGGCACAGTCACCTGCCAACAAGAATGTACTGAGAGGAGGGTAGCAACAGATAGACGGCATTGAAATAAAAGTTGTTCCATCATTTTTATAGCTATAGGAGTTAAAAAAAAACTCATTTTTTAAAATTCCCAATGCTATTCTATTAGATCCATCCACTTACTCTAAAGAAAAAATTTACTCTCATCAAAATATATTATAAGTGCATTCACTGGAGAAAAATAAAGCATATTACCCAAGTGAGGAAATCGTTGGTGTAATTTCTCCAAGCCATACTTTCACATTAAGAAATTAAATGGACATTGTCCCTTAGAGTTTTAGGTATGTGACATTATGCAAATTAGTGCTTTTTTTTTCTCACTGCAGATGTTTAGGACACTGAAATATAGAACAATTTGATTTTGATGTTGTGAGAACATACTTATGATTTCTTCTCATTTCCATGCCAATTTATCTATTTAACATTCATTCCTTCACAGAATATGTCATTTATTCATAAAGCATATAATTAGTGCTCTAGGCACAAATATGAGAGAAGAAGTCAGGATATTTATATGATGTATACAGTTCTTTCCTTAAGAACTATATTCACATATAATATGAGGGAACCCCTTTGTCCACGTATGTGAGTCAAAGAAGATAGTCCAGTGAATTGGAGCTTGAAATGACGCTGAAATGCTACAAAATACTTTGTAATCAGTGTCATAGGAACATTCATGAATGGGGAGGAAGATGTGTGAGGCTGTGGAAAAAGAAGAGTAAAATAAACTGAAAAAAAAAAGGTCACTGGAGAATATTAAGAGGTTTGAGCACAAAGCCAAATCAAAGTCAGTCGCTAGCTGATGCAAAGAAGGGAAATTTTTGTTTTGAAACTTTTTATTTTAAAATTCAGAAAACATCTAGCTTTAAGGGCTAATGCCTATAATTTCAGCATTGGGAGGGGAGGCTAAGTCAGAAGGGTGACAAGCTCAAGACCTTTTTTTGAGGCATAGAGTGAGTTCAAGGTCAGTCTAAGCAAAGTAATGAGACATGGTCATGAACTATAAAATAAAAAGATATCTGAGGCCATAGTTCCACGGTAGAGGACTTTCCTAGCATGCTTATAGTGCTCATGCAGTCCCCAGGACCAGAGGCAAGGAGGAAGGAAGGGAGGAAGGGAGAAAGGAAGGAAGGGAGAAGGGAAGGGAGGAGGGGAGAGAGAGACATAGAAAGAAAGAGAGACAGACGTGGGCTCTGGAAGAACAAAAGTTGTGCTATTTCATGGAAGCAGAGCTAGTTCACAGCCTGTCAATGTTTTATATAAATGTGTAATCAAACCCCATCACACCAGTAAAACAAGATTTGGATTTAAAATCACTGGTCATGATGCTGGTACAGGAACACATGAAGGTCATTGAGGAGAAAATGGATCAAAAGTTAGAAGCCCTTGCAAGGGAAACACAAAAATCATTGAAAGAAATCCAGGAGAATACAAAAGCCAACAAGGAGGAAATGCAAAAAACACTTAAAGAAATACAGGAGAACTTTGCTCAACAGGCTGAGGTCATGAAAGACGAAACACAAAAATCTCTTAAAGAAATACAGGAGAACTTTGGTCAACAGGCTGAACTCATGAAAGAGGAAACACAAAAATCTCTTAAAGAATTACAGGAAAACACAAACATGCAAGGGAAGGAGCTAAGCAAAACCATCCAGGATCTAAAATCAGAAGTAGAAACAACTAAGAAAACTCAAAGGGAGACAACTTTGGAGATAGAAAGCCTTGGGAAGAAATCAGGGGACAGAGATGCAAATATCAACAACAGAATACAAGAGATAGAAGAAAGAATCTCAGATGCTGAAGATTCCATAGAAACCATGGACTCAACAGTTAAAGAAAATGCAAAGTGCAAAAAGCTTGTAACCCAAAATATCCAGGAAATCCAGGACACAATGAGAAGACCAAACCTAAGGATTATAGGCATAGATGAGAGTGAAGATTTACAACTTAAAGGGCCAGCAAATATCTTCAATAAAATTATGGAAGAAAACTTCCCTAACCTAAAGAGAGAGATGCCCATGAATATACAAGAAGCCTACAGAACTCCAAACAGACTGGACCAGAACAGAAATACTTCCCGTCACATAATAATCAAAACACCAAATGTTCTAAACAAAGAAAGAATACTAAAGGCAGTAAGAGAAAAAGGCCAAGTAACATATAAAGGAAGACCTATCAGAATCACAGCAGACTTTTCACCTGAGACTATGAAGGCTAGAAGGTCCTGGGCAGATCTCATGCAGACTCTAAGAGAACACAAATGCCAACCAAAACTACTATATCCAGCAAAACTCTCAATCACCATAGATGGAGAAACTAAGATATTTCACGACAAAACCAAGTTCACCCAATATCTATCCACAAACCCAGCCCTAAAAAGGATAATAGGAGGACAACACCAATACAAGGAGGGAAACTCCACCCTGAAAAAAGCAAGATAGTAACCTTTCATCAAACCCAAATAAGTTAAGCAATCAAATTTAAAAAATAACGTCAAAAATGATAGGAAGTAACAATCACTATTCCTTAATATCTCTTAACATCAATGGACTCAATGCCCCAATAAAAAGACACAGACTAACTGACTGGATACGTAAACAGGACCCTACATTTTGCTGCTTACAGGAAACACACCTAAGGGTCAAAGACAAACACTACCTTAGAGTAAAAGGCTGGAAGACAATTTTACAAGCAAATGGTCTCAGGAAACAAGCTGGAGTAGCCATTTTAATATCAGATAAAATTGACTTTCAACCCAAAGTCATCAAAAGAGACTCTGAGGGACACTTCTTGCTGGTCAAAGGAAAAATACAACAAGAAGAACTCTCAATCCTGAACATCTATGCTCCAAATGCAAGGGCACCCTCTTTCATAAAAGAAACTTTATTAAAACTCAAAGCACACATTGCACCTAACACAATAATTGTTGGTGACTTCAACACTGCACTTTCCTCAATGGACCGATCAGGAAAACAGAAACTAAACAAGGACACAATGAAACTAATTGAAGCTTTGGACCAATTAGATTTAACTGATATATATAGAACATTCTATCCTAAAACAAAAGAATATACCTTTTTTTCAGCACCTCATGGTACCTTCTCCAAAATCGACCATATAATTGGTCACAAGACAGACCTCAACAAATATAAAAAGATAGAACTAATCCCATGCCTCCTATCTGATCACTATGGAATAAAAGTGGTCTTCAATAGCAACAGAAACAACAGAAAACCCACAAACACGTGGAGATTGAACAATACTCTACTCAATGACACCTTGGTCAAGGAAGAAATAAAGAAAGAAATTAAAGACTTTTTAGAACACAATGAAAATGAAAACACAACATACCCAAATCTATGGGACACAATGAAAGCAGTGCTAAGAGGAAAAATCATAGCCCTGAGTGCCTCCAAAAAGAAAATGGAGAGAGCATACATTACCAACTTAATGACACACCTGAAAGCCCTAGAACAAAAAGAAGCTATTTCACCCAGGAGGAGTAGAAGGCAGGAAATCATCAAACTCAGGGCCGAAATCAATCAAGTAGAAACAAAGAGAACCATACAAAAAATCAACAAAACTAGGAGCTGGTTCTTTGAGAAAATCAACAAGATAGATAAACCCTTAGCCAGACTGACCAAAGGGCACAGAGAAAGTATCCAAATTAACAAACTTAGAAATGAAAAGGGAGACATAACAACGGAAACTGAGGAAATCCAAAAAATCATCAGATCCTACTACAAGAGCCTGTACTCAACACAACTGGAGAATCTGGAGGAAATGGACAATTTCCTTGACAGATACCAAATACCAAAATTAAATCAGGACCAACTAGACCATCTAAACAGTCCCATAAAGCCTAAAGAAATAGAAGGAGTCATAGAAAGTCTTCCAACCAAAAAAAGCACAGGACCAGATGGTTTCAGTGCAGAATTCTACCAGACCTTCAAAGAAGAGTTAACACCAATACTCTTCAAACTATTCCACAAAATAGAAACAGAAGGAACACTACCCAATTCCTTCTACGAAGCCACAACTACGCTGATACCAAAGCCACACAAAGATCCAACAAAGAAAGAGAACTTCAGACCAATTTCCCTTATGAACATCGATGCAAAAATACTCAACAAAATTCTTGCCAACCGAATCCAAGAACACATCAAAACGATCATCCACCATGATCAAGTAGGCTTTATCCCGGGAATGCAGGGTTGGTTCAATATACGGAAATCCATCAATACAATCCACTACATAAACAAACTCAAAGAACAAAATCATATGGTCATTTCATTGGATGCTGAAAAAGCATTTGACAAAATTCAGCATCCTTTCATGCTTAAAGTCTTGGAGAGAACAGGAATTCAAGGCCCATACCTAAACATAGTAAAAGCAATATACAGCAAACCGGTAGCCAGCATCAAACTAAACGGAGAGAAACTTGAAGCAATCCCACTGAAATCAGGGACCAGACAAGGCTGCCCCCTTTCTCCTTATCTTTTCAATATTGTACTTGAGGTACTAGCTCGGGCAATTCGACAACATAAGGACGTCAAAGGGATACAAATTGGAAAGGAGGAAGTCAAACTATCATTATTGGCAGACGACATGATCGTCTACCTAAGTGACCCAAAGAACTCCACTAGAGAGCTCCTACAGCTGATAAACAACTTCAGCAAAGTGGCAGGTTACAAAATCAACTCAAGCAAATCAGTGGCCTTCCTATACTCAAAGGATAAGCAGGCTGAGAAAGAAATTAGGGAAATGACCCCCTTCACAATAGCCACAAACAGTATAAAGTATCTTGGGGTGACTCTTACCAAACATGCGAAAGATCTGTATGGCAAGAACTTCAAGACTCTGAAGAAGGAAATGGAAGAAGACCTCAAAAAATGGGAAAACCTCCCATGCTCATGGATCGGTAGAATCAATATAGTTAAAATGGCCATTTTGCCTAAAGCACTATACAGATTCAATGCAATACCCATCAAAATCCCAACTCAATTCTTCACAGAGTTAGAAAGAGCAATTATCAAATTCATCTGGAACAACAAAAAACCCAGGATAGCTAAAACTATTCTCAGCAACAAAAGAAAATCTGGGGGAATCAGTATCCCTGACCTCAAGCAATACTACAGAGCAATAGTGTTAAAAACTGCATGGTATTGGTACAGTGACAGGCAGGAGGATCAATGGAACAGGATTGAAGATCCAGAAATGAACCCACACACCTATGGCCACTTGATCCTCGACAAAGAGGCTGAAAACATCCAATGGAAAAAAGATAGCCTTTTCAACAAATGGTGCTGGTTCAACTGGAGGTCAGCATGCAGAAGAATGCGAATTGATCCATCCTTGTCTCCTTGTACTAAGCTCAAATCCAAATGGATCAAGGACCTCCACATAAAGCCAGACACTCTGAAGCTAATAGAAAAGAAACTGGGGAAGACCCTTGAGGACATCGGTACAGGGAGAAAGTTTCTGAACAGAACACCAATGGCGTATGCTCTAAGAGCAAGAATTGACAAATGGGACCTCATAAGGTTACAGAGTTTCTGTAAGGCAAAGGACACCGTCAAGAGGACAGATCGGCAACCAACAAATTGGGAAAAGATCTTCACCAATCCTACATCAGATAGAGGGCTAATATCCAATATATATAAAGAACTCAAGAAGTTAGACTCCAGAAAACCGAACAACCCTATTAAAAAATGGGGTACAGAGTTAAACAAAGAATTCTCACCTGAAGAACTTCGGATGGCGGAGAAGCATCTTAAAAAATGCTCCACTTCATTAGTCATTAGGGAAATGCAAATCAAAACAACCCTAAGATTTCATCTTACACCAGTCAGAATGGCTAAGATTAAAAATTCAGGAGACAGCAGGTGTTGGAGAGGGTGCGGAGAAAGAGGAACACTCCTCCACTGCTGGTGGGGTTGCAAATTGGTACAACCACTCTGGAAAGCAGTCTGGCGGTTCCTTAGAAAACTGGGCACCTCACTTCCAGAAGATCCTGCTATACCACTCCTGGGCATATACCCAGAGGATTCCCCACCATGTAATAAGGATACATGCTCTACTATGTTCATAGCAGCCCTATTTATAATTGCCAGATGCTGGAAAGAACCCAGGTATCCCTCAACAGAAGAGTGGATACAAAAAATGTGGTATATCTACACAATGGAGTACTATTCAGCCATTAGAAACAATGAATTCATGAAATTCTTAGGCAAATGGATGGAGCTAGAGAACATCATACTAAGTGAGGTAACCCAGACTCAAAAGGTGAATCATGGTATGCACTCACTAATAAGTGGTTATTAACCTAGAAAACTGGAATACCCAAAACATAATCCACACATCAAATGAGATACAAGAAGAAAGCAGGAGTGGTCCCTGGTTCTGGAAAGACTCAGTGAAACAGTATTTGGCAAAACCAGAACGGGGAACTGGGAAGGGGTGGGAGGGAGGACAGGGGAAGAGAAGGGGGCTTACGGGACTTTCGGGGAGTGGGGGGGGGCTAGAAAAGGGGAAATCATTTGAAATGTAAATAAATTATATCAAATAAAAAAAAAGACAAAAAAAAAAAAAAAAATAAATGTGTAATCAAATAAAATAGAAACCACCTGCTAGGTAGTGAGATAGAGATGCTGATACTCACTTTACATAAATGAGCTTCACCACAGAGTAGACAATTTTTTTCTGGTTATTGCAATATACTTCTTTAGTATGATTAAACTCAGGTATTTTCTCGACAGTCATTGTTGTCTGCCCTGGTCTTTCTATGTTCCTCCTTTACTTCCTTCTTTGACTCACTCACTGGTTAGTGATCAGTGTGTGCAAACTGCTGTGAACATAGCAGTGAGGAAAAATTTTCACGTGGCATGACATATATAGTTGGATAAGAAATATATAATAGAGAAACAGCATCTATTTACACTTGACAAGCGATAATTTAGGAACCTAGAGAGATGAAATAGAATGATTGGGTAAGACAGTGTTTTATGCAGAGGCCACGATGAGCTTCACTCACAAGGTGACATTTGATCAGAATCTTGAATGAAGTGGGCTCCGGAAGGAGAGAGGAGAACAAGTACAAACACCAATATAGGAGGATGCTTGACTGAAGAGGACATGAGGCAAGTTGGCGCCAGTGAAGTAGGTGTGGAGGACTCACGAAAGGAAGGTCACATAGACTGGCAGATATCCAACGGCCTTGTGGGACACCGCAATGAATCTGGCTCTTAATTTAAGTGAGAATGGAACCTCAGGTAAATAAGGCTGCCTAGAGCAGAAAAGACAAGATTTCTTTAAAAAGTCATAAGGGGGGAATTGTTTTAAGGGATTACCTATGTACCTGGTCTGCTTTGGGAGAATGGAAAGACAGAAAAATGCTTGCGATTTAAAGCAAGAAGCCAATCATGCAAAGCTTTGATTAAGGGATAGCAAAGGCATAAAGATTGATTGTTTAGATGCTCAAAATAATTTCAAGATAAACATGGATGCATATAGACTGCAAATACAGAAACTGTCATTGTAGAAATGGTAGTTCTAGCCACAAATCTTAATTGGAACACAGAGGTAGGAAGTTTGGGCAGCTTGTGAGACAGGTAATGACATGTGACCCAGGAACATATTATATCCCTGACTCGTTATTCAACAACTCTGATACAGTTTGAAGTTAGCTATCTATGCACTTTCGAAATTACTTAATGTTATAGGATGAAATAAATTATGGATGGTTTTAATGTCAACTTGCCACTAATTAGAATCACTTGAGTAAGGAGCTTTCTAGGAAGAACTATCTGGATGGCCTCCATTGAGGTTGAAAGACCCCTCCAATTTATGTTGACACCTTTTGGTAGGTTTTGAGATGGGAAAAAAAGAACATGACAGGAGGAAGACCATCTTGGCTCTGCTGCTTGACCTCCCCTGTAGCTTTTGAGCTGATTTGCCCTGTTGTTACTTCTGCTAATTACTTTACTGATGGCAGAACTAGTTTCTAAAATTTCATCATAGACGGGGGCTCCAGTCACCTTCCAGCCTTGAAGCTCATGGACCAAACAACAACTATTCATTGCCCACCCAGTGGTGAAAGACAGCTACTATGGGGATATTTGGACCATTGATTTGGATTGTAGTGGCTATTCCTGGTTGTCAACTTGACTATATCTGGATTGAACTACAGTCTAGAATTGGAAGGCTCACCTCTGATCCTAATTTGGAGGCTCAGAGATAAAAGTTTCTGACCTAGATCTTGGCATGGAGACCTTGAGGCATAGTGGCTAAGACAAGGAGATCTCTGAGTTCATGGATGCACACACCTTTAATCTGGGCCACACCCTCTGTTGGAGACCTACAGCCTTTAATCTGGGCTACACCCTCTGCTGGAGATCTGTAAGGACTTTGGAAGAAGGAAGATTCGCTCTCACTCTTCCTTGCCTGCTTGCCTTGTGGACTGAGAAACTGCTAGATCCTTGGACTTCCATCCACAGCTGCTGCTGATCATTGTTGGGGAGTTGGACTATAGACTGTAAGTCATTGACAAATTCCTTAACTATATAAAGACTATCCATACATTCTGTGACTCTAGAGAACCCAAACTAATACAGTCATTCAGTCTCAACGAGATGGTTTCTCAGCTCTCAGTGATCCTGCTGTTAATACGAGGTTAAAGCAGATTTACTAAATTCCAGTATGAATTTATCCCCTTGCTTTTGTTCCTCCAGACAATCCTGAGTAAAATAAAATATAAATGGGTTTCATACTTAAAACCAGAAAACTAGGGATCTTCATCCCCTTGGATGATGTGTTTCCTTCTTGACATGGCAATGGGTGGCTTTTGTCTATAGTCCCATGAAAAGACATTTCCCAGAATTCCCTCCCCCTGACAGTTTTCTGATAATCTGTAGTAGGAGACACTCATTTGAAGTGGAGGGGAATGAGAGAGCATGGCTGTGTGAACAATATGGGGCAGAGTGCTCAGAGTCCACATCCCTTCTAGCTGTTCTCTGGGAGTCACTGTGTTAGAGTGTGGGCATTGATGTGCTAGTTGTTATCATTTTCCCGATGTTCTACAGCACATTTCACATGCCCAAAGAATCAAATTTGGCTAAGGAGAGCACAAATGCACACATCTTATAATCATTTGAAAAATGAGAATCTTCAGAAAACATATCTAAAATCATTTTTAAAATCTCTGTTTCCCAAGTTAATAATGTTTATGTTGAGAAAACAAAAAATTACTCTTTTATGTCTTAAACAATCATTTAAATAAAAAACATTTAAAAATACTATTGCAAAGACCTATGTGTATCATGCAAATTGTGAGAAATATGTTTAAAAATGAAAATGAATATGATTAAAACATGCAGATATTTCAATTTGTATTCTCATTATTCAGAATAGTTGTTAAAATACAGAGTTCACATCCTTAATTGGAATCTTATTCTGGAAGAAGTGATTTAGTAAGAAAAGATTATACTTATCTTAAGCCTTGTCACTTGCTCAAAATGAGCAGAATCTAAAACTTGGAGGAGAAAAGTTTCAACACTTGGGATATAGACAGAGGAAAGTTGAAATGAGGTCTCAGCGGGGCTTCTCCTCATCTTTCCACCCGTCTCATTAATGTGTGAATTTCTTGGCAGGGCAAGCATTGAATCATGACCTGGCTATCCCACAATGGACAGAGCATTGGTTTTTTTCCCATAGAAGTTTAATTATCATTCATCATGGTTACTCCAAATTAACATCCTACTGAGAGCTTTATGAAAACAAATGGACTTTTCAGACCTATTTCGACTTATTAGTTTACAAAGTGATGAGATGTAGCATGTATTATTGAGTTCTGTTTCAAAATTAAAGATGTAGATATGCAATCCAGTCCTGGATTTGAATTCTGAGCATCATGCATATATCATTCCTAAATGCAGCTTTTATATAAAACACTCATGGAAGATTTGTATGTAGTGATCAGGGCTGATTCAGAAAGAGCTAGTGTCTTCATACCTCAGAGGTGCACAGTCCAGAATATTCCATGGGGATCAATTGTATTTGGAGGCAATGGATGCAGAAAGATAACATCTCAAGGATCCCCTTTCTCAAGTCACTACAAAAATTGTAAATTCCTTTAATACCTTTACTTAACAAGGATCTGTGGTCCTGAAGAAGAAAAATATTCTCTAATAAGATAAACCTGAACAAGTAAACTTTGACAGCCTTTCTTCTCATCTTTTTTACCTTTCCTCATGTTGTGATTCTCAGAAGCCTTATAATCTTTTCTAATGTGGCTGACCTGAGGTTTGTGATGTTTTATAAGAATGATTGTATGTCCAGTTTCTACCCCCTTTGGATTGATCAGCTCTGAGATTCTTGAACAACCCTATCGCTTCTCCCTTGTTCCTCTAATTTTTCAGAGTTCCAGGTAAGGAAGCTAGAAGATTAGAGGAACAAAGATGGGGCGGGGGTGATTCTTTTTCTTGCAAACATTTTGAAACCTGTTGTTCAATTAGATTGCTTAGGATAAAGTCAAAATCCAATCCTGCCAATGACTAGCTTCCCTATAGTAAGATCACTACTCTGAATCAATTCCTTCTCTGAGAACATTGTAGAATTGACCCCTGATAGAATAGTTGACACATTAGATTGGCAAAAAGTTCAATACTATCTGCACCAACTATGTGCTTGGTAAATTGCAGGTATTATGATTATTTTTACAAGTCATTAATGAGACAGTTGATTGCTCAGTGAAGAAGTAGCCTTCAAACTACCTCATTCAGATTGGAGAGTATATGGATTACATAATGTAATTCCAGCTTTTATGATGCTATGATAACAGCAGCATCAATAACACTTCTCACCTATTTGAAATGTACAAGTTTCTTACCTAGCAATAGAGAAATGGAAGTTTGTCAATAAATGTATTTAAAGCAATTTGTGTGCTAACCATACATCTTACATGAGGCACAACCCATACTTCTTTTAGACTTAGTTCCATGTACTCAGTTCAGTACCTCGCTTGAGTATGTTATCCTTTAACTTGATAAGTAGAGTAAGCAGAGGGATAATCTTTCTTTCACAACTCCTTCCTGGTACTTCACTCTCCTTGGTAATTTGTGATAGCCTCCACTCTTCTGTCCATACCAGAAACAAAGAATATATTCTAAAATTTCCATCTGTTTTTATTTTGTATAATAATTTAAGGATTAGCAGTATTAGCTCTTTTTTGAAAGTCTAGTAGGATTCTGCACTAAAACTGTCTTCTTCTGGGCCTTTTTTGATTGGGAGACTTTTAATGATTATGTCTATTTCCTTAGGGGTTAAAGGACTATTTATCTAGTTTACCTGATCTTGATTTAATATTGGTAAGTGATATCTATCTAGAAAATCACTTGTTTTGTTTAATTGCTGGTGGGACTGAAAACTTGTACAACCACATTGGGAATTGGTATAGCAGTTTCTCAGAAAATTGGGAATGGTTCTACCCTAGGACCCAGCTATATCACTCTTGGTCATATATATGCTTTTCCATAGGGACACTTGCTCAACTATGTCCAGAGCAGCTTTATCCATAGTAACCAGAAACTGGAAACAACCTGTATGTCCCCCAACTGAAGAGTGGATAAAGGAAATGTGATATATCTACACAATAGAATACTATTCAGCTATTAAAAACAAAGTCATCATGAAAATTGCAGTCAAATGGATGGAACTTGAGAATATTATCCTGAGTGAGGCAACCAAGTCCTCAAAGGACATGCATGGTATGTACTCATTTATAAGTGGATATAACCCATAAAGTATAGAATACCCATGATACACCTCACAGACCCAAAGAAATTGAGTAATAAGGAGGACCCAATGGAGGATTCATTAATCTCACTCAGAAGGGGAAACAGAATATTCATCAGACATAGGTAGAGAGAGGTAACTGGGTGGGAGAGGAAGTGAGAACAGGAACAGGGATGTGATCTGGCGTTGGGAGAGAGGGCAGTAGATGGCTTGGAGTGAGAATGGAAATCAGTGGGGATCATCTCTTGGACAAGTTGGAGGCCTGGGACTGTGGAGGCTGTGAGGAGTCTATGGACTCTAGCTGAGAATCCTACCAACGTTGTATGTGAAGACTAAAGTGGCTACCTCCTGTAGGCAGACAGGAGGCAGTGCATTAAGGTAGACATCAACCTACACACAAAATCTTCAACCCCAAATTTGTTCTGCCTACAAGAACTGAGGGGACAGCCAACTAATGGCTGTGCTAACTGAAGACCATTCCCATGTGAGAGAGCCAATCCCCGACACTATTCTGCTATGCTTACATACAGGAGACTAGCATAAGTCTCTCCTGAGAGGCTTTACCCAGCAATGGGTGGAAACAGATACAGACACCCACAGCCAAATATCACACAGAGTTTGTGGAGTCTTGTGGAGGAGTAGAGAATAGAATTGAGTGAGCTTTTGGGGACAAGGACACAAAAAGACCCACAGAGCCAACTTATCTGGGTCCAGGGTGGGTCATAGAGACTGAACCACCAATGAAAGAGCATGTAGGGGCTGGACCTAGGCCCCCTACACATGTTTAACATATGTGTAGCCTTGGTCTTTATGTGAAGCCCCTAACAATTGAAATAGGCACTATTTCTGACTGTGCTGCCTGCCATTGGATACCCTTCCCCCACCTACCTGGTTGGGTCTCAGCAGGAGAGGACCTATCTTGCTGGTACTAAATATCCCAGGGTGGGGTGATGTCCATGGAAGGCTTCCCCTTTATTGAGGAGAAGAAGAGGTAAGAAGGGGTGGGGGGAAATTTGTAAGGCTGAAACTAGGAAGGAAGGATGGAGCTGTGATTAGGATGTAAAGTAAATAAAAAATACATTATTAAAAATTAAGGTATTCTCAACATCATCTTCTCTGCTATTCAATTAGCCAACCCATCCTTAGACAACTGCTTCCTAATTACTTATTAAATCTGCCCATTCTTTCAATTCCTCCTCTATGATTGTATTTTGATTATGAGAAAAACATAATGATAGTAATATCCTAATGACAAGTTATCAATTCATCTTGTTTTGCCCCAAACTGTTTCTTTTCAGTTCTTCATTGTATTCAGCTTTTTTCTCTGATGGGTCTACATCTGCAGATTCAAACTTTTGAATATGGGAAATATTTGGAAAGAAATGGTCCTGATCGTGTGAAGACTTTTTTTAAAAAGATTATCTGAATAATATACTTTAGTGACAATTTACAGCCCACTAGACCTTATAAATTATCCAGAAATGATTATAGCATATTGGAAGAGTTTTACTCATTCTGCACAGGTACTATACCATTTTATATGACAGATATGAGCACTTGGAAGTATGGGTTTTGAGAAAGGTCTTGCAACTAGCCACCATGCACAGCAAAAGGATATTACCACTTTTACTCTTAATCCCCAAGAGCTATTTTGTTATAGCCATTTTTCTATTACAAATGCTTCATGGTTTCTAATGCTTTTGTGAAAAAGTCTTGAGTAACTCAAAGTCATGCAAAAAGACCTATATTTCAGGCTGACTTTTCCTTCCTAATTGTGAGATGGTTCTGACAACTTTCATCATACATCTGAGCCTTTACCCATAATGACATATATGCCTGAGTCTCACCTTCCCCAGATTTGGGTACATGCTAGATCCCCGCTCATCTTTTAAGAACCAGCAAATATAACTATTTTCCATTTGTTTTTGAATCATTGGCTTACTTTGCAGACAGGCCTGTGCATTATGTATGGTCCCAGTCATACCATTGGGCATATTTATCACAATTATTTTCAGCCTTTTTTGTCGTTTGAAATATCCAGCAGACTGTGAAGTTCTTGCTAGTATTCACCTGTTCTGAGCATGTGCTTGTTAATAATGCCTGTCTCTAAAGTACATGAGAAATATATAAGAACAAAATAATGAAAGATTCAATAAAGAGGCCATTCCTACTTTGCTGTGTACAGATGGTCTATGGGATAATAGTAGCCTTGGGCTGTGCATAGCTTCCTGACTTAATGCCTAGAATGTGTTATCTCAGTAATTTTTATAGGATCCATAGTCAGAAGAACTACCATTAGTTTAGAACTAAAAGACCTCAGACTTCTTGTTGGATATAAAAGTTAAGAACAGTATTCATTTTCATATAACAGATCATCCTATGAAACAAAGATTAAGCATGAAAGGCACTAGGAGACTCTGAAAGCAGAAAGTTTAGATGTAGGCAGCTCAGTGTGTCAAAGACACATGATTTGTTTGGCTTTTCACACATCTTTTTTTTCAAGATGGCTGATGGAGTTCTGTGGCCTGTAGATGTATCTTTTGGCAAGAAGAAGGGAAATATGTCAGCATTAAAGAGGTATAGGTGGCAATGCATGAAACCACTTCCTTTCTGAGGTCCCTTGTGCTGTCCCCTTATCAACAATATGGTACCTGATAAATGGATTTCAGATAGGATCTTTGCTAACACCGAGAATGTTGGCTTACTTTTAAGTAAGAAGGAAAGAATGTTTGCTGGCAAGACTTGTTTAGCTTTGAACGCTACAGAGTTTTGGTTCCTTTAACTGTAAACAAAGGCTTAAATCTATTTCAAGGAGTCTGTGTCCATTAATGAAGAGAAATACTATTAGTGCTGTGCGGTGTACATTTCCTGCATATGTTGGATGTAAAACAACAACCTCATTAGCCAAATGATGTGAAATACAAGATACTTGCCAAAGAAACATAAGCTCACAGATGTTTGTGGGTTTCCTTCTAATTCATGTCCGTTGATACAGATTATGCAAAATTAGGGCAATCATAATGTGATAAATGAGATCTGCATGCTCTCTACCAGAGATTGTGTCAATTTTTCTGCTCTGAAGGGAGAAGCATAGAGAGATGTTTTCACAGCAGTGCTAAATTGAAGACAAGAAGCTAGAGATGGGCTACACCCAGATTTCTGAACTTCTGAGGAGGGCATTTCTTATACCACAGAAGAAAGATTCACTTGGTTTCCTCTTATGTTATAATTTTATGCAATGATTATATGTTAGCCTTCCTAACCTCCATATATCAAATGCTATGGGGATCTATAAAAGAAGGTATGATGCTTCACTTCAAATAGTTCGCAAATAGAATATGTTAGAAAATAGTCACGTATTATGTGGAGTGTATTTGTGGCTAGTTTTGACTTTTCCTCTCTGCTGTAGTTATTTCAAGCCCTAGAAACCCTAAAAATCATCATTTTGTGATGTGGCAATCACAAGAAGCAGAGAAGATATTGTACCTGTTCTAGGATCATCAAGGTAAAATGCATTTATGATTAGTGTTTTTTAAGGTTTTTTTTTCATGAAAATGCATTGTAGCTTTAATCTAATGCTAACATTTTGGGGGAGATTTGGCTTTCTCAGAAATTTGGGATTCTACTTTTTCATTCTGTAGGTTTTTATTTCTAAAACTATCACAATGTTGAGAATTACTCTTTCTTTTCCCCACAGAATGTTTGTCTCAGTGTCTCACTTCTATATTCCTCTTGTCTTACGCTTTTCAAAATATTCTTCTTCATGTTTTGTCCATTATTTCCTCTTTTCTATGCAACTAGCAGATGATCTCTTGGGGGGGTGTTAGATTAACAAGGAGGCATATTTCATGTAGTAGAAAAATTATATTAGTTTTTGAGCAATATTTAACCAATTTATTATAAAAATATATTCATTCAGATATTAACATCAGAGTCTTTTGTGTTTGCAGCAACAACAAAATCAATGCTGAAAGAGGAAACCTCTAGTTGTGTCATGTAATCCAGACTCATGCCATATTTTGCTGAAACAAGATCACTGAGAGGACATGTGATGTTTAAAAAGAGTATAAGTAGGACCCAGCAGCGACAGAGAGGTTACACAGCTAATCATGAAACACTTTTCTGGTCTCGAGTCTTCACTGATTTTCACTTCACTGATAGAGGCTCGGCAGAAAACTTTGGGCTTTCTGGCTGGCTCTGTGGCGCCCATTGACTTGTGCCAGGTTGGCAGAGGCCTGGCTGGATTCTGCTTCATCATGCTGCCATTGCGGATTCATGCTTGGTGGCACTCTTTGAACTGGGCTGTTGTTATTCTGACTCTACTGAGCTGGACTGCTGGTATCCTGATAGCAGAGATTGGAATCGCCCAAAAGAGCTACTTCTATCCCCTTGTCTTATTTACCATTTTCTCCCCTATATTTGGACAATGGGTAAGAAATGAGGGCTTGATGCATTTGAGAACCCTTATTAAAGTAGGTTTTTTTTAAAAAAAAAAAATCTAAGCATATACAATATAAAATAAAATACCTTACATTCTTTGCAGAAATTTTGTACATAGTAGGTAGTTTACTAAGAAGTTTTAGGTAACTACTAAACTTTAGTAGTTACCTAAACTTACTTTTGGCTGCCTTCCTCTTCTATGGCAAACAACTTCTGCAATATCTGGATGTATTTAACTTAAACAGAATGTTCTTTCCTCTGGTTTATAAATATGTCCTCACTAAAAAAACATCCCAAGGTTTATAACTCATGAGACAGGTATGGCTAGGAAAAGAACTACATGGGATAAATAAAAACCAATGTACCCAAAAAGAAAAGAGAACTGTACAAATATTGTAAACTCTTGGGAAGCATGGTCTTGTTGTTTTAACAAATGTAGACAAGGAGGACAACATGCTAGATATTTGGAAATCCTAAACAGAACTAGAACCTTATCTCCTAGTCTTAAGAACTCCATCTTGTTCATTCTGTCCTTATCAACTACTCTAATTACTTTACATTGTTCATTCAGCAAGAACTCCAAAGCTGTGTGTAGATTACACTCTAGGATGTCAGGTAGTCTTCATGCGTGAATATTATGATTTTATACAAGGATGCAGCATTAAGAAGAACACTGAAAAATTAGTCAAACTTTAAAGTCATAACAATAAAAATACCTAATTTAATACAGTAAATAAGTAGACAAACCAAATGCAAAAAGGATTAAGGAATTTTTGGAACTATAGAAAGTTGTATAGATGATGTAGATTGTGTAGAAACAATGATAGAAAAAGTTAGATTACTTGTTGTACTGTAATAAGCCTTGAGGGATGAAAAAAAAATATACATGGCATGAGATACAGAGACAAAGTGTGGAGCAGAGACTGAAGGAAAGACCATCCAGAGACTTCCCCATGCAGTCCCATGGGGATCCATCCCTATGCAGTCACCAAACCCAGACTATTGTAGATGCCAACAAGCGCTTGCTGACAGGAGCCTGACATAGCTGTCTCCTGAGAGGCTCTGCCAGTAGCTAACAAATACAGAGGTGAATGCTTGTAGCCAACCATTGGACTGAGCACAAGGTCCCCAATGGAGGAGCTGGAGCAAGGACCCAAGGGGCTGAAGGAGTTTGCAGCCCCTTAGGAGGAACAACAATATGAACCAACCAGTACCCCCAGAGCTCCCAGGGACTAAAGCACCAACCAAAGAGTACACATGGAGGGACCCATAGCTCCAGCTGCATACGTAGCAGAGGATGATTTTGTTGGACATCAAAGGGAGAAGAGGCCCTTGGTCCTGAGAAGGCTCAATTCCCCAGTATAGGGGAATGCCAGGACAGGGAAGCAGGAGAGAGTTGGTTGGTGAGCAGGGGCAGAGGGGATGGGGTAGGGGGTTTTCAGAGGGGAAAGGAAGAAAGGGGATAACTTTTGAAATGTAAATAAAGAAAATATCTAATTAAAAAAGTCAGATTACTTGTGCTGTAATAAGCCTTGAGGGGGATTTGGAATTGGATTATATCCACGCTTTTGTGAATTAATGAGACCAGAGAATGTACTTTTACTCATGCATCTTTTTGCTGAAGTTGAATTAAGTGAGATAATAATGAAATTCTGTTCACATAATGAAAATTATGTTCAGATATTGTTTTCTAAATTCATTGACAAGGGCAAGAGTCTATCCAGGAAATAAGCATTCATGGTTTACACACACAAGCACGCACACATGCACACACTTTCATGCATCCCTGCTACATATGTATGTTATATATAGTATTGTGTTTTACACATATATGTATGTATATATCTTTTTTATTTTCTATATTCTTTGTTTACATTTCAAATTATTTCCCCTTTCCCAGTTCCTCTCTCCCCATAAATCCCATAAGCCCTCTTCCCTCTGACCATTCCCCAATCAACCCCCTCCCACTTCTCTGTCCTAGTAATCCCCTACAACGCTGCATCAAGCCTTTCTAGGACCAGGGCACTCTCCTTATATCGTCTTGGGAATGATTTGGTATGTGAGTTGTGTCTTTGGTATTCAGAGTTTCTGGGCTAATATCCACTTATCAGTGACTGCATTCCACATGTGTTCTTTTGTGAATGAGTTACCTCACTAAGGATGATATTTTCCACTTCCACCCATTTGCCTAAGAATTTCATATGCTCATGCACACACATACACAGCATGCCTTGACATTTTTCTTATGTTTACCGTTGTTCATGATGCTCAGGGTTTTAGTACTTATGTAGAAAAAAAAACAAAGATCAAGCAAAATTCTTGTTCTCATGAAATGTTGCACAGAGGACTGTGAAACTATCAATAATCTTCATTATGGTCATAAGTGGAATGAAAAAAGAGAGAACGGAGGAGACATTAAAATCATGTGGTAAAATCTCATTACTATCGATGGATGCGGTAGATTTAGAAACTGGGAAACATATTTTCCCTATCACTTCAAGGCTCTGTGGGAAAAGGAGAGGAGAGGTGGACAAGGAACTAGAGAACAGCCTTCTAGTGGCTCAAAGCCTAGGAGAGAGGCAACTTTGAGTGCCATAGACATCTTTTGTGGAACCAACGTGTAGTGACATCAGTGTCTATGCATTATATGACCTCTAAAAATACACTGTTATTAATAGAGGAAAGCAAAAGCATGGAATTTAAACACTTTAATGAAGAGTTGGTGCACATGGCGGCAAGATTGACAGAGACATAACATTTGAATAATGGCTGTTCATATGTCCCAGGCCTCCTGCTGCTGAGTCGACACCATGTGAAAGGAAAGCCGTCCTTCACAACCATTTATTTTTGCCTTCTTTCACCATTATTATTAACCAGAATGATGGCAACTGTGAACTGCCCTAGTTTTTATTTTTATCTTTTAATTTTTTACAAGGTCTACATATAAAGAGAATAAGCAATTCCCCCTTGATGACCGTATCTCCTTCAATTATGGCAATGATTTTCCTAGAATGATGGTTGTATTGATTGCTCAATTGCAATTTGTGTGCCAAAAATGCTTAATGTTATCCTGTCATTCACAATCTGCTTAATGGTAAACAGGGGATTTATAGTCTGTCAAATTTAATGACCAGAAGAACCAATAAAATATGACAGAAAAGACTTCCCACTCTTTCAAAATGCAGTGTTTCCATCTGCACAAATGATAGCATGCCGGAAAATCCCTGTGGTTTAAAGAAGAATAAAAACACAATTATATACTTCTGCAAAAGAAAGGAAATGTGCATGACATCCATGCACAGAAGGAAATGCTATGGTTTAGGAAATCATTATTCAGCATCCCTTGTTTTGTAAGATTAAGGTATCAAAATGAAAAATGTATGTTTCTAATCAGGAATGAAATTTTATATGGCCAATTTTAGCTCCCAGGGCAATAGAAAGCCTTCCAATGGAAGAAGCCACTACTTGACTAAACTTTGAATTCCAGAAAATTATACTGTATTGGCAAGATGATCAGTGCTGGTAGATAGAAGACAGCAATGCAAATGGCACCCACATGGCCATGTTTCCTTCCTCCATACTGAATGGGCATGCATATACAAAACTCATACAAAATCATACAACACACAATACATATATAACACAAAACACACATTCCCAAATGCAGCATAGACATAAACACAGCACAATTGATACAGAGGAAACACAGATCCACAAACATGTTCATATACAATATACAAACAACACATAGCATATATACATACACAAACACACACAAGCACACAAACATGCAGGGAGAGAGAGAGAGAGAGAGAGAGAGAGAGAGAGAGAGAGAGAGAGAGAGAGAGAGAGAGAGATGCATTGATACTGATGCCCTTATTCTCCCAACTGCTCTCATTTTAACCCTCTACTTTAGTCATTAGGTAGTGGTTCTCAAAATATACATTTCAATTACTTGGCAGTAATTGGCCAATCTCCATTTTCCAGTTACAATGACTCTATGGTCATATTTTGGCCTGAAATCTGACTTTATTGTTCAACCTTTATTTTTTCGAGGATCCTGATAAATTTGATGTCATCAGTGTAATACCATACTTTAAGGAGCTCTGTATACATTCTGTAGTTAATTAAGTGCTAGGTTGTTATTGACAGCCGCATGTTGGCTCACTTCCTGGTTTTCCCAAATGCCAGCTTGAGTAGATCATTACCTGTCACATGAGGACACTGTGAAGATAATTTTAAAATGGTCTCTGACATTTATTGGAGGTCCTTAAGAGTTGGTTAATGCTGTTTTGCTGGCTTTTGTTGTTTCAGCTTCTGTAATTATTAACCACAACCTCAAATTAGTTTAAGAAACAAAGGGAGATATTTTGTAAGGGATCAGTGGGACCCGTGGGACTCATCAACTGAAAATATAGTAAGTGTCATTGACGAAGTCCTGGAAGCAAAAGCTGGAACTAGACCACAGAGAACCCTGCCTTTGTCTTTCAGGGAAACCACAAACCTCATCTCCAGTTCTCAGTATGTTCGCTACATTCTACCCCGTCTCTCCCCTAACTGCTTTTGTTGTCCTCAAAGCGTGATGGAGTGTGGTCTAGATACCCCATTCATTCAAATTAATTCATATAAGTCCCATGTCCCCTCCAGTCTCCATTTTCATATTCATGAAAGAAAGACTGATTAAGATTAGGATTTGGTTACTTGTTCTTTGTTCAACATGCTGTGACATGGTTTTCAGGTTCTGAAGTGCCAATAAACTCCCAGGACAAAGTCAAATGATTAATTAAGCTATATAAGCAGGGAGGAGGCTGCCACACTAGCTCCTAGTATTCCTAAGCTAGAAGGGAGGCACAATACTTCTATGGAATATATTATACATTGTGATACCTACCCAAAGTATTTTCAGATCCAAATTACTGTTGTGTATACTGTATGGATTTCTTAAAGTTAATATAATATACATTATAAGTGAATGAAACACAAGCTATTCATCTATGAAAATTATTAAGTAGACTTATTATCAATATGGTATTTCCATGTCCTGCACTGTAAGCATTTAATTTTTTCTTTTTTAAAATTTGATATTTTCAATATTTACATTTCAAATGTTATCCTCTTTCCTCATTTCCTCCATGAAAACCCCTTATCCCCTACCCCATCCTCCTACTCACCAACCCATCCATTCCTGCTTTCCTGTCCTGGCATTGACTGTTAATGTTATCATTTGTTTCTTTTTTTTTCCCATTTTTTAATTGAGTATCTTCTTCATTTACATTGCCAATGGTAAAACCTTTCCAAATTTCCCCCTCCCAAAAGCCCCCCTCCCCAATGATTCCCTACCCCTCCTCCCACCCCCTGCCTCATGTATATGCCCCTCTGCCCCACACAGTCCCACCTCTCCCCATAACTTCCTCCCCCATCTGTTTTCCTTTGTTGTGGCCTCTATTGAGCCTTTACCTGACCAAAGACCACTCCTCCCACTGATGCCCAAAAAGGCATTCCTCTGCCACATTTTTAGCTGGAACCATGTATACCCCTTGGTTGATGGTTCAGTCCCTGGGAGTCTTGGGGTATCTGGGTATCCAAAGTCATTGTTCTTCCAATGGGGCTATAAACCCCTTCAGTTCCTCTGAACCACCCTCCAGAGACTCCATTGGGTACCCCAAGCTCAGCCCAATAGTTGGTTGCTAGTTTCTGCCTCTGAATTTTTAAGGCTCTGGCAGAGACCCTCTGGAGACAGCCATGGCATGCTCCTTTTGGTACACGCTTCTCATCGTAGTGTTGGGGTTTGCTGACTATTTATAGGATGAATCCCCAGGTAGGGCACTGCCTGGGTGGCCTTTACTTCAGACTCTGATCCACACATTTCCTTCCTTGTTGCTCTTGTGAGCATTTTCGTTCCTTTTCTCAGAGGAACCATAGCTCAGAAAGTGCTTCTACATGTAATAAGGACACATGCTCCACTATGTTCATAGCTGCCTTATTTATAATAGCCAGAAGCTGGAAAGAACCCAGATGTCCCTCAACATGGATACAAAAACTGTGGTATATATACACAATGGAGTACTATTCAGCTATTAAAAACAATGAATTCATGAAATTCTTAGGCAAGTGGATGGAACTAGAAAGTGTCATCCTGAGTGAGGTAACCCAGACACAAAAGAACGCACATGGAATGCACTAATAAGCGGATGCTAGTTCAAAAGCTCAGAATAAACAAATTACAATTCACCCAACACAGGAAGCTCAAGAAGAATGAGGACTTAAGTGAGGGTGCTATGATTCCTCTGAGAAAGGGAACAAAATGCTCACATTTGTTTCTTTTAATTAAAAATTTCCAAAAGAAAAAAGGAAAAGAAAAAGAAAATTCAGAACATGTAGCATCTCTATTGATGCTTTATTCTCAATTATACTCACTTAAAAATGCCATGTCGAGGGTACAAACATTTACAAAAAAGAATGAAAACTCAGATAACTGTGGAAAAGCAATTTCTGAATTCTGGTTTCTTGTGAACTCTTGAATAATGCTAAGGCAAAAAAAAAAAAATCACCTTACCATCTTTCTGCTTAGTTCTGTCTACTAGCTTCATTATGTTTATTTATGCAGTACAGAAAATTTGCAGTTAAGCCCAATAATTGAGTCATAGCAGGGAATGAGATCTACATCTTCAGTGGTGCATCGATTTATGCCATAAACCAAACCAATGTTTGAACTTTAGATTTGAAAAGGAACCAGGCTACAGTGGTCACCGCACAAAGCTTATCCACTGTGGTCAGCTTGGTTTCACAAGGTTCTCTTCAGAAAAATCATTTTTTTAGAGATGGACTAGACTCATTAATATTTTGTGTACTCCTAATATTTTTTTAAAACAGGATTTCATTTTTTAAATGTGTGATCCTTATACACTAAAAAATAAATATATTTGTATACATTTTATAGTGTAAAAAATAAATAATCTCTATGGTATAGCACCAAATGTGTCAAAATTATTATTATTAATATGAAAATAATTAGAGAAAATTACAGTCATCCATGTATGTTTGAATGGTAAGAAAAATTAATAGGATAATGTAGCTTATGTAAATCATTTGTTCTTTTGAATGCTGCAGATACATATTTAATTTTAAATGGCATTTACATTTCATAGTTATTGACATAGCTTGTATTTTAATCATATTAACAAAGGGAAAAATGTAAAAAAAAGAAATATAATATATTTATTGTGAATTTTAAGCTATTTCATTCTTCTCCTTAGAGCAAACATGGTCAACATTGTCAACACGTCTTAATTCCTGTTATTTTTGAGGAAAATAGGTATTTGAGAAAGTTTTGTTGCTCATATGCAATAATTAATCATTTTCACTAATCTTGATAAAGCTGACTTCTACCACTCAATTCAAGAATGACACTGTTAGTGGAAGACAGAGAACCTTTCATATAGGCTGTTGGATCCAATTTAGTTTGAGTAAAAGGAAAAACTGGTGGGAGGATTTTATTTGGGAGGCAGGTAAACACAGAAGGAAGGAGTGGAAAGGGTAAAATAGATGTTTGAAAAGATCATAAAAATCGTATTATATGTTTATTTAAAATTATACATAATTTGTATATAAGTCTATATGTATACATATGCATAAAGAGTTTAAATAAAATTTCCCACATAGGCTGGCAACACTACACACAACTACTATAGCCTAACAAAACCTCCAGTTTCAGATATTAGTAACCCCTTTAGGATTTGTTCCTCAGCATTGTCTAAGAGATTCCTAAAACATTGCAGGCTGTTATTGTTGCCCTTGGTTACCTCCAGTTGTTGAAGGAAAGTCCCCTTTACTACAAATGCACTTTGGACATAGGACCAAAGTATCTGTCCTGATAGCCTCTTCTCTGAGGACTAATTTTCATGTTAACATCAGACACCCGGGAACCTCTAAGGGATAGTAGCAGTCAGTGGTCCTATCTGGCTATGGTATCTATGAACTTCAACAATGATCAGCATGGAATGATGAACACTAAAGGTGCAACAGTGGTACATACATCTTGGTTATAACAATCTAAAGTTTTTCTGGACAAGAGGGAAATCTTGCTTGGTTCTGGAAACCTATCCAACTAACTTGAGGATAACAAAGTTGTGGATATTGGGAGAAAACCTATAACCTCCACTAAATATTTAGTCTTAATATCCACAGAGAAATGTGGCTCTTATCTCTCATCACAAACTGACCAGACTATAACAGCAAAAAACTAATTCATGTGTAGAGAAGAAGGAATTGTACGGTAGCAGATCCACTGGCTGTCGACAATGCAACTTGTGCACCCAAGGCTTTGGAAAATGGTAGAAGAGTAGACAAACAGATTAAAGAGCCTGAAGAATAGGAAGTCTGCTGTGATATTGTTTCTTCTACAGATTTTAGCTCATCTTTACCCATGCAGTCTCAAAACATGAATGCCTAAGCAAAACATGAAAAAGAATAACATCAATAGAATAATAATGTGAACAGGGGGGATATCTCATGGACCTCTAGTCTTAGATAAAAAATTACAGGGAATTAAGAAATGCTGCAGGTAGGAGAAATAGTCTTCCTGGGGAATAACCTCCCATTTGGTTTTCCAATAGCAATCAGTCATCCTTGCTATCATATACATACAAGTAATAATATGCAGACTGAGCAGATGATATTTTCATAGTTAAGAATATAGACACACATACTCACAAACACTTCAAAAGAAGCCCAGAATTAGAAAGAACAGTGGAGTATATGGGAAAAGTTTGAGATAGGAAGGGAATAATGTAATGATATCTTAATTAGAAAAATAAGAACTCCAGTTGAACCAGCACCATTTGTTGAAAAGGCTCTCTTTTTTCCATTGGATGTTTTCAGCCTCTTTGTCGAGGATCAAGTGGCCATAGGTGTGTGGGTTCATTTCTGGATCTTCAATCCTGTTCCATTGATCCTCCTGCCTGTCACTGTACCAATACCATGCAGTTTTTAACACTATTGCTCTGTAGTATTGCTTGAGGTCAGGGATACTGATTCCCCCAGATTTCCTTTTGTTGCTGAGAATAGTTTTAGCTATCCTGGGTTTTTTGTTGTTCCAGATGAATTTGATAATTGCTCTTTCTAACTCTGTGAAGAATTGAGTTGGGATTTTGATGGGTATTGCATTGAATCTGTATAGTGCTTTAGGCAAAATGGCCATTTTAACAATATTGATTCTACCGATCCATGAGCATGGGAGGTTTTCCCATTTTTTGAGGTCTTCTTCCATTTCCTTCTTCAGAGTCTTGAAGTTCTTGTCATACAGATCTTTCACATGTTTGGTAAGAGTCACCCCAAGATACTTTATACTGTTTGTGGCTATTGTGAAGGGGGTCATTTCCCTAATTTCTTTCTCAGCCTGCTTATCCTTTGAGTATAGGAAGGCCACTGATTTGCTTAAGTTGATTTTATAACCTGCCACTTTGCTGAAGTTGTTTATCAGCCGTAGGAGCTCTCTAATGGAGTTCTTTGGGTCACTTAGGTAGACGATCATGTCGTCTGCAAATAATGATAGTTTGACTTCTTCCTTTCCAATTTGTATCCCTTTGACCTCCTTATGTTGTCTAATTGCCCAAGCTAGTACCTCAAGTACAATATTGAAAAGATAAGGAGAAAGGGGGCATGCAGAAGAATGCGAATTGATCCATCCTTGTCTCCTTGTACTAAGCTCAAATCCAAATGGATCAAGGACCTCCACATAAAGCCAGACACTCTGAAGCTAATAGAAAAGAAACTGGGGAAGACCCTTGAGGACATCGGTACAGGGAGAAAGTTTCTGAACAGAACACCAATAGCGTATGCTCTAAGAGCAAGAATTGACAAATGGGACCTCATAAAATTACAAAGTTTCTGTAAGGCAAAGGACACCATCAAGAGGACAAATCAGCAACCAACAAATTGGGAAAAGATCTTCACCAATCCTACATCAGATAGAGGGCTAATATCCAATATATATAAAGAACTCAAGAAGTTAGACTCCAGAAAACCAAACAACCCTATTAAAAAATGGGGTACAGAGTTAAACAAAGAATTCTCACCTGAAGAACTTCGGATGGCAGAGAAGCATCTTAAAAAATGTTCAACTTCATTAGTCATTAGGGAAATGCAAATCAAAACAACCCTAAGATTTCATCTTACACCAGTCAGAATGGCTAAGATTAAAAATTCAGGAGACAACAGGTGTTGGAGAAGGTGTGGAGAAAGAGGAACACTCCTCCACTGCTGGTGGGGTTGCAAATTGGTACAACCACTCTGGAAATCAGTCTGGCGGTTCCTCCGAAAACTGGGCACCTTACTTCCAGAAGATCCTGCTATACCACTCCTGGGCATATACCCAGAAGACTCCCCACCATGTAATAAGGATACATGTTCTACTATGTTCATAGCAGCCCTATTTGTAATTGCCAGATGCTGGAAAGAACCCAGGTATCCCTCAACAGAAGAGTGGATGCAAAAAATGTGGTATATCTACACAATGGAGTACTATTCAGCCATTAGAAACAATGAATTCATGAAATTCTTAGGCAAATGGATGGAGCTAGAGAATATCATACTAAGTGAGGTAACCCAGACTCAAAAGGTGAATCATGGTATGCACTCACTAATAAGTGGATATTAACCTAGAAAACTGGAATACCCAAAACATAATCCACACATCAAATGAGGTATAAGAAGAAAGGAGGAGTGGCCCCTGGTTCTGGAAAGACTCAGTGAAACAGTATTCAGCAAAACCAGAACGGGGAAGTGGGAAGGGGTGGGTGGGAGGACAGGGGAAGAGAAGGGGGCTTGCAGGACTTTCGGGGAGTGGGGGGGCTAGAAAAGGGGAAATCATTTGAAATGTAAATAAATTATATCGAATAATAAAAAAAAAGAAAAGAAAAGAAAAAAAATAAGAACTATGTAGAAATATATTTAGAAATTTTATACTCTGATAATAACACAAAAAGAGGCAACAAAATGGATAAACTTTCCAAATACAATACTCAAGAATCTTGAAGTGTCTTTTTTTTTTAATTTGGATTTGGTTTTTTCGAGACAGCGTTTTTCTGTATAGCCCTGGCTGTCCTGGAGCTCACTCTGTAGACCAGGCTGGCCTCGAACTCAGAAATCCACCTGCCTCTGCCTCCCAGAGTGCTGTGATCAAAGATGTGCACCACCACCGCCCAGCTTGAAGTGTCTTAAGACTTTTGTCAGAGTGTTATAGATCAGAGGGATGCCAGGTTAAGTGAGAGGAGAAGAAGGTACTTTAGAGCAAAATTCCTGCACATATATAGATATACATGCACACATACATGCATATACACATATATACATATATAAAATACATTCTACATGCACTTCATAATAAATTTGTAATTTCCCTCATGTTTCAAACTGACTTAACCTTTCTGCAATTCACAGCATTCCAGGGCATCCAAGAATGAGGTATTTGTCTTCTTTCTTTCATTTTTTTCTCCCTGTCTTCTTTATTATAATCAAATGACAGAAATGTTGCAAACACCATGTGAAATTGTGTTTTGACCTTTGCTGCTGTCCCTTTAAAGCCAGTGCTACATGTGGGAACTTGGAGAGAGGAGGAATTGGCCAAATGTGCTTCTAAAATAAATCTCATGAAACGAATTTTAAAATAGCTAACTTTGACTTAGAGTTCTTGGTTTGGCCATTTTGATGTGGTCCCTGTGTTATTTTGTGGTCGCCAAACTTAATATACTGGAAAAGGGAACCTCAGAAGAACTCTGTGCTAAGATGTCTCTCCCTAGACTCCAACTTTCCCTAACTTGGTTATTTTCTGTTTTGCTTCTGTTTAAAAATAGCTAAGTCATTTGTGGTAATTACTCTGGGACAACTATCAATCATCACTTTAGGGAGCTCTTTTTGTACAGAGTTAGTAGAAAAATTGATTGAAAGTTTCACATAGCAGGAACTTTTAATATTGTTCTTTAAGTTAATTGAAGCCGAGTCTCTTTAATTTTTCCTTTTATGTTTCTTGTGTTATTCTTTGTCAGTGCAGAGAATAAAACCAAGCTACTACTTTAGCCCAGATGACCTTTCATTACTACATTCTTCTGTCCTCACCATGGTTAGCATGTAAATTTGAACTTAACAGATTATTCAAAGAGGAGACTGACTATATTACCAAAAAGAGAAATTAAAGGCTTTTTCTTGAATTCTCTTGTTTGCATCAATTTTTTTCCAACTATGGAATTATTGAAATTGTGCTTTAATGCATTTAAGGAACTTCCTAATGATTAACTTTAGCTATTTAAAGCCATTCAATCATAACCACATACAGAAAATGCACTTCTTTCTGCCTCCCTCTTTTTAACTACTTCCTTTTTTTTTCCATTTGTATAAGACAAAGGAAAAATCCATCACAATTATTTATCTTATAGCTTACAGTGATGGTTTTATTTGGAATAAATACTTCTGGTAAATAAAGATAATTTAAATGTCATCATTATTGATTTTTTACTACTTTAATTAGCAAGACAATTGATCTTTAATCTTTTTTGTGAATCCCTCTTTGATGCAATCAATTATGGCTGATGTGCTGGCTAGTCTTATGTTAATGTGCCACAAGCTAGAGTTATCTCAAAGAAGGGAACATCAATTGAGAAAATGCTTACATAAAATCAATCTGTGGGGTATTTTCTTAATGCGTGATTGATAAAAAAGAAAGAAGCTTCTAACTTTAATTTTTTTTAAACTTTATTTTTATTTGATGCTTTTTAAATGGTCTAACCTCTCTTTTAGCTCAACACCCACCAGAAAGAAAGCATATGGGGAAGTGGGCCTGTTGAGAAAGATTCTTTGGAGCAACTATTCTCTGTGTTGTCTGGAACTTGTCAGTTCAGTTCATAGGGCAGCAGAGGCAGCTCGATTTACCCAAAAGTATTTCATAGATATACCACATTTCCAGTTGGGTAGAGTCAGGATAGGAAACATGAATCAGCAGTGAAACTACCTAGCTGAGAGAGGTAGACCTCAGCCTAGGCACAAATCAGCATGCAATAAAGACACATGCCTCACTATGTTCATAGCTGCATTATTTATAGTAGCCAGAAGGTGGAAAGATCCCAGATGTCCCTCAACAGAGGAATGGATCCAGAAACTATGGTATATTTACACAATGGAGTACTATTCTGCTATTAAAAACAACGAATTTATGAAATTCTTAGGCAAATGGATAGAACTAGAAAGTGTCATCCTGAGCGAGGCAACCTAATCACAAAAGAACACATATGGTATGCACTCACTAATAAGCAGATATTAGCCCAAAAGCTCAAAATAAGCAAATTACAATTTATCCAGCACAGGAAGCTCAAGAAGAAGGAGGACTTCACTGAGGGTGCTTCGGTTCCTCTAAGAAAGGGAAAAAATAGTCACAGGAGCAATAATGGAGACAATGTGTGGAGCAGAGACTAACGTAAAGGCCACCCAGAGTCTGCCCTACCTGGGGATTCATCCTATAAAGAGTCAACAAATCCCGACACTATTATGGTCGACAAGAAGTATATACCAAAAGAAGTATGCCATGGTTGTCTCCGGAGGGGACCTGCCAGAACCTTGCAAATACAGAGGCAGATGCTAGCAACCAACCATTGGACTGGGCATGGGGTCCCTAAAGGAGGAGCTAGAGGATGGCCCAGAGGAGCTGAGGGGGTTTGCATCCTCATGGGAAGAACAATTATTTCGGCCACTCTGATGCCCCAAGACTCCCAGGGACTGAACCACCAACCAAGGGGCACACATGGTTCCAGCCAAAAATGTGGCAGAGGAAAGCCTTGTTGAGCATCAGTGGGAGGAATGGTCCTTGGTCAGGTAAAGGTTCAACAGAGGCCCCAACAAAGGGAAACTGGGGGTGGGGGAGGAGGGAGTGTTTAGAGTGGAGAGTTATATGAGTGGAGGCAGGGGGAAGGAAGAGGGGGAGGGGTTGGGAGTCTTAGGTGGGGGGAAATCGGGAAAGATTTTACCATTGGAAATGTAAATGAAGACAACATTCAACAAAAAAAAGTAAAAAAAAATAAATAAAAAGGTAATTCTTCATGACTAAGAGAGAAAATAAATAAATAAAACTTTCTTTAAAGTCATATTGGCACTGAAGACCCAAGTAGTATTTATAAAAACTGTTTTATGTCGTTGATGTTGAGGAATCACCTGGGAATTGGCTTCTTTGTCAAAGTCAAAATATATGAATGTTCCATCATGTCCTTGTCCATGAGAAAATATTTGCAAATAAACACACACACACACACACACACACACACACACACTAATAATTTAAGTCATCTGTAGATCACTTATATTCCCTAGTAAAATAAATGCTATGCAAATAATAGGTATACTGCTTGGCTTAGGGAGTAATGATGAACAAGGTGTGTGATCACTACTGATGCAATTTCTCCCAAATATTTCCGTTCCTCAGCTATTCCAATCAATGTATAAGGAAGCCAGTTGTGCTAGATTTCTAAATTCTGTGCATCTTTGTTCTCTGCAGTTTGGGCTCTTTAAATTTATCATTAGGTATTTCATAACAATGTTATCTCAGTGAAATGACACTGACATTAAAAAGCATGAAATAAACATGCTCTATGTAAATATTCTGGACTAATTATGATTTCACATGTGATATTTTAGATCTTGCGTTAAATTCCCAGTACTGAATGGTGGCTCACAACTATTTGTAATCCCAATTCTAGGGAATCTGACTCCCACTTCTGGCCTCCAGGCATATAAATGGTACACACAGACATACAGGCAGAAAAAAATACCAGTCCACATCAAATGAAATGAAATAGAAATTTCAAAATGAAATTAATTTCCCATTTACTTTTTAAAATTTTAGTTCACTAGACCTCTTAGGGGAAGAAGTTATTACAAAATTAATATGTGAGAACATGTGCAGAAGAACCTGAGAGCATTGTACAGATAATTCATTTCATAGAACTTAGCACTTGAGTTGCCTGTACATGGGATCTGTTCTAGCTGGGCTGCCTTGTCTGGCCTCACTCAGTAGGAGAGGAAGAACCTAGCCTCTCAGAGACTTGAAGTGCCAGGGTTGGCACTACACAGTGGAGCCTCCACCTTCTCAGAAGAGAAGAGGAGGATGATGGGGGAATGATTATAGGAGGAGGTGACCAGAAGGGGAGAAGTGAAAGGGATATAAAGTGAATAGGTAAAAAATAAAATTTAATTTAAAAAATCACCTCACCAGGGGTGAGGAAGAAAACTTTTTTCCCTCTCCTAGCAGCTAACAGTTGTCAAGCTTTAGTATGCATTCAATACATGATCTTATTATCATACAGTCATGCATATGATATATCATAATATCATACAGCCAATAACTATAGTGCTATTGGCTATCCTCCAGAACTTGATTTAGTACCCTATTACTGCAGTATGACTCACATATTTGAATCATAGAGCATGAAGCAATCTAACTGATAGGGACCTAGAAGCTGTATCCCTATTAGTGGTTGATCCTCAAAATATCGTTTGGAAAGCATGTACAGTTGAGGCTGTGCTTACAAAAATTTAGTAAATTGAATTTACAAATACTTTAGTTTTTCTCCTATTTTGATTAGATTTTTCTTTTTATTTGTCACTCAATGTAGTATTGTAACAACGAATGAAAAAAATGAAAGTGGGAAAATCATACAGACAAATAGAAAAAAATAACTAAAGGTGATTTAACAAATGTATGTAACAAATCAAACAAGAGTTTAAAAGATACTCAGCTACCTGCTGTTACATCCATGTCTCTTTCTGCAGCAATGATTCCAAAGATGGTGATGCAGTTATATATCAATGGAAGCATCTAGCAGTGAGGAACAGGAGAGTGGCTTTTTCTTTGTTGTTGTTGTTGTTGGGGAAGTGAATCACTTCTTTTTTGAAGTTCCTTTAGTAGTGTTGGCTGTCTGGGCTGACCTGATCAAATGGACACAGTCAATTCTCCACATGTTGATTTTTTTGACACTTCACTAATTCAAACCCAATGCACATCCAGAGTCTATTTATCTTGAATGACACACTCTGAAGCGGTTATTTGTAGAAACATATCTGAGCACACTATTGCAATTTCCTCTGTTCCTAAGGCTAAATCTTTCTGTTCTGAGATGATCAAAATGATGCATGTGTTGTGTGGGCGTTGTTTCCTCTAGGTTAAAGCACACTGTGTGATGCCAAAGATATTAATGAGTGCACTCTTCACTCCCTTACAGTTCCTCCCCATGGCCTCTTAGTAATTCTCTGACTTCCATTGGTATTCCAACTGAAGCACACATATCTTCAAGATTCAGAGTTAATATCTGCTGATGAGAGAAACCCTAAATGCACTGGTATAATGATGGGTAAAAAGAGAACAATAGAACAGGGATGATTAAAATTGGCTTGTGTAGTCAAGGCTACAGTAGAGGATGGAGAATGAAGAGAGATTAATGACACTAAAGATAGTGTCATTAATAGCTTTTTTTCAAAAAAGCTATATACAAACTTACATATACTTATATACATATAAATAACTAAATAAAATTTCTTCTTAAAATGGAGTTAACCTATAATAGGCAAAAAATCTTCTTCTATAGCCCAGAGACTAAGACAATACTTGGTGCCAGGAGCAGGTTGTCCTTTTTGGTGTTGTTGGCCAATGATATTCCCATAGACTACTTTTTTCATATTTATTTTTTTATTTGATATATTTTTATTTACATTTCAAATGATTTCCCCTTTTCTGGCTTCCCACTCCCAAAAAGTCCCATAAGCCCTCTTCCCTCCCCCTGTTTCCCCATCCACCCCTTCCCACTTCTCTGCTCTGGTATTGCTCTATACTGCTGCACTGAGCCTTTCCAGAACCAGGAGCCACTCCTCTGTTCTTCTTGGACATCATTTGTTATGTGGATTATGACTTGGGTAATCCAAGTTTCTAGGCTAATATCCACTTATCAGTGAGTGCATACCATGATTGATCTTTTGAGACTGTGTTACCTCACTTAGTATGATGTTCTCCAACTCCATCCATTTGTGTAAGAATTTCATGAATTCATTGTTTCTAGTGGCTGAATAGTACTCCATTGTGTATATATACCACATTTTCTGTATCCATTCCTCCGTTGAGGTATACTTGGGTTCTTTCCAGCTTCTGGCTATTATAAATAGGGCTGCTATGAACATAGTGGAGCATGTGTCCTTATTGCATGCTGGGGAATTCTCTGGGTATATGCCCAGGAGTGCTATAGCAGGGTCCTCCAGAAGTGACAAGCCCAGTTTTCTGAGAAACCGCCAGACTGATTTCCAGATTGGTTGTACCAATTTGCAACCCCATGAGCAGTGGAGAAGTGTTCCTCTTTCTCCACATCCTCTCCAGCATCTGTTTTCTCCTGAGTTTTTGATCTTGGCCATTCTGACTGTATTGGCAGTGCTATTGGCTACACTCCAGAATTTGGTAGTATAGCATCCTATTGCTGCAGATATCACATACTTGAGTAATAGAACAGAAAGTAATCTGGCTGTTATGGACCTGGAGGCTGCATCCCTATTGGTGATTAATTCATTAGCAAAATAGAACACCATGCACAAAATCTATGCAAACTCAAGCTAGACAAGCATCCAGCATAGAGACAAAATTGGGGCATTGAATTTTGACATTTGCTATGAAGTTATTGACCATCATTAACTGCTGTGAGAGGGAGGAATTTTCTCTAAGGAGAGCTTCCTTGGAGAATCTACCAGGCCCCTTTGGAAGACCATATGTTAGAGAATATTTGGTCATCATAAATTGATCTTAATGAGTTAAACGAAAAGATAGCAAGCTCAGTGTATGTGCAAGAAGGGGTGGATACTGGAAGAACTGGAGAACAGCAAGTATAATAAAATATTTTACAAAATCTCAAAGAAGTAATATATTTTAAAAATAAAACCAAAGATCTTGATGAATTTATGAGTAAAGAATTTGTAATCCAATTTAACACACATAGGTCATGAGATTTTTATTTGGCCTCTTTAAAAAGTGGAGAATAACATAGCATGAGTGTACAGTCCATGTTTATTCCTTCTATCCACACTTAAGCACTTCACTAGTAACCTCTCTTATGGAACTCTATGACTAAGCAGAAAAGTCATAGCTGGGATATCATCATGCGTAGCACTTCAGAACATGTAGACTGGTGACTCAGTAAATACAAAGTATGAAAGATGAACTGTAGTTGTTCAATGAATGGGATATTTATCTAGCATAATAAAATTATGCTTCTTTTAAAACATTTTCACCTATCTTCAGTTTCTAGTCATAAAATGAATCTTTGTAAATGATGTAACAAAAGCAGACCCAATTTACCAAGGGAGATGGCTCCCTAGACTGCTAACTATAAGGACTAAGACTTCTACTTTCCTCCATTGGTATGACATAAAACATCTCTTTCATATCGCTTGTCTTCTTCCTGAATCTTTATTGTCACTCATATTTAAGTCTTAATTTTTGATTGTAGATTTCTAGAATAAGCAAATATTATCTACTTCCTTTCCCCTTCTTTCATTTCTTCTTTCTTTCCTCCTTTTGCCCTTTTCTTTCTCTCCTGTGAATAGAACTCAAGGCCAAACATATAATAAACAAGTAATCTACCACTGAGCTACATACCCAGCTTTTAATTCTGTTTTTTTTTTTTTTAGAGTACACCCTTCTAAGAGTTATAGTCACCATGGAGACTCATGTATTTGTTACCCATTTTGGGGGTATTGGAAGAAGGAAGGAAGAAAATAGAGAACTCTATAAGTAAGACCCCAATGTCTGGTAGATTTTTAGGAGATGCAATCATGTACAGAGGAAAAGTAATCTTGATGTGAGTTCTACAGTGGCAAGGATCTAAGGAAATGGGTTCTATTCAACACGTTCTGTTCTTATATTGTTCTAGATGACTCCAACTCCAGAACTGGACATGCAGCCTTCTATGCTACAGATTTCAAAACTATGGACGTGTGGGGTGAATGTTTTTCTTGCACATTCACTTACAGTTTCCCACACATATTCAGCATGAGTAAGTATTAGACAGCCTGATTTTCTGATGTTGAGGATGGGAAGTTTTTGCATCTTCTATAGTCTTCTTCTTAGATCAATGTTTAAAAGTTTATATTGAACAGAGAGCCTTTGCTGCCTTGGTTACATTTAATCATGTTAATTATTTTACTGTTCGAGACTATTGTGAATAGGATTGATTTCCTGGGTTCTTTATCAGTATTCTTGTTGTTTCTGTATATGAAAGCTACCAGGTTTTGCATATTAATTTTGTATCCTGATAGTTGCTGAAAGCATTTGTCACATCTGTAGATTATCTGGTAGATTCTTTGTATAGAACCATGTTATCTACAAATAAAGATTTTTTTTTATTTCTTCCCAATTTGTAACCCCTTAATGGTCTTTTATGTCTCATTGTTTTAACTAAGGGTGTACAAGTTGAGATTTGGTCTGTTCCTCTGTATTGTAATGCTAAATACTGGTCCCCAAGGTTTGGTTGCCCCCAAGGATGAGGAGATCCTGATGTATACCAAGTGATGCTATGTAACCATGTCTTGGACGTTATCCCTGATTGATCACTAAAGATGTGTACAGCTTATAGCTGAACAGAAGAGAGATAAGGTGGGGCTTTTGGTTCCTAGCCTTTGAGTCTGAGAACAGACCACAAGGGAAGGGCAGAGAGGTGGAGAGGTGCAAAGATGTCATGGGGTAAGTGAATTCTGAGAACATGGCCATGAGGGCTTCCCAGTAGGAGTGGAAGTAGCCCAGATGGAACATGACACATAATATCTTGGGGACATTGACAGGGAAGTAACAAAATAGCAGAGTGTTGATACCTGTCCAGATTTGCTGTTAAGGTTTATTATAAATTTAAAGCTTTTGTGTCTTTTATTTGAGAATTAAGTGATTTGAGGTGAAGTAACCCCCAACTAATATTTACCAAAACATTTTGGCCTCCAAAAGAAACCCCATTGATATTTGTCACAAGTATATATTGAAAAGGAATAGAAAGCAGAGGCATGTTTCTTGTTTCTAATTGTGATGGAAATGAGTTTTCCTCATTTAGCAAAATGTTTTTATTTGCTTTATGTATGTACACCTTATTATATTAAGATCTATTTTCTATATACCAAACTGTTCCAGAGTTTCTTTGGGATTTTGTAAAAAGACTTTTCTTTATCTATTAGGAATGTCATGGGATTCCTGCCAATGACTCCATTTTTGTGATGAATTCCATAATTTCTTTTTGTACACGTATCTTTGGAATGAAGCTGACAATTTTGGGGAAAGAATTTTTTATATTTGCTTCTCATTAAATTGGCTTTGCATATATTTATATTTCTATTATACGAAATTATTTTTAAATTAAATATGATTATAAACTTCCTCTATTTCCTCAGCTAAGCCCCTAATTTTCCTAATAGCTACACTTTCTGACTTTATGTAGATCTATATCATGCCCATATGTACAGGAGCCATCCTCTGGAGCATGGTAAACCTATCAGTGGTCACATGAGAATTTTTTCATCATTGTCTGCCAGGTATATTGGTATGTTAGTTGTATGTGTCTGTGTGCATCTGTGTTTATTTGCTATAGCTATCAGTGGAGTAGTGGCCTTCTTAAAAGAACTTGGAAACATAAAACCAGATACACTGAATCTAATAGAAGAGAAAGTGGGTAAGATTCGTGAATTCATTGGCACAGAGGGAAATTTCCTAAACAGAACTCCAATGGCTCATGCTCTAAGTTCAAGAATTAATGAATGGGACCTCATGAAACTGGAAAGCTTCAGTAAGGCAAAGGACATAATCAATACGACAAATCAGCAATGCACAGATTAGGAAAAAAAATTTCACTAACCCCACATCCAATAGAGGGCTAATATCCAAAATATATAAAGAACTCAAGAAACTAATCACCAAAAAACGCAAACATCCCAATCTAAAATTGGGGTATAGAACTAAGCTGAGATTGCACAACTAAGGAATCTCAAATGGCTGAGAAGAACATAAAGAAATGCTCAGAAGTCCCTAGTGATCAAAGAAATGCAAATCAAAACAAACCTGCGATTCCACCTTACACCAATTAGAATTGGTGACCACACATATTGGAGAGGATGTAGAAAAAGAGGAACACTCCTCTATTGCTGATGGAATTGCAAAACGAAACAACTCATTTGGAAATCAGTCTGGAGGTTCCTCAGAAAATTGGAAATAGATCTATCTGAAGACCCAGCTATACCATCTTGGAAATATAGCCAAAAGATGGCCCACCATGTTCCACTATATTCATAGTGTTCCACTATATTCATAGCAGCCTTATTTGTGATAACCAGAAACTGGAAACAACCCAGATGTCCCACAACAGAAGAATGGATACAGAAAATGTGGTTCATTTACACAACCGAATACTACTCAGCTATTAAGAACAAGGACATCCTGAGTTTTGCAGGCAATTGGATGGAACTAGAAAAATATCATCCTGAACGGGGTAATTCAGACATAAAAGGACATCCATGGTATGTACTCACTAATAAGTGGATATTAGCTAAATAAATAAATAAATAAATAAATAAATAAAGTACAGAATACCCAAGATACAGTCCACAGAACTCAAAAAGTTCAACGAGCTGAAGTGAGCAAGTGAGGACGCCTCTGTCCCACTTGGGAGGGAGAACAAAGCAATCACAAGTGGGGAGGGAGGGAGAGATGGAAGAGAAAGGGAAAGTAGACACAGTGGGGGAGAGGAGGGAGAGTGGAACCTGATCTGGTATTGGGTGGGGGGAAAGGACTGAAGCCCTGAGGACCAGCAGAAAGAATGGAAACGGGTAACCTCAGGAGACAGAAGTTTGGGGGACCCTCCAGAATATACCAGAGACCTGGGAGGTAAGAGACCCTCAGGACTCAAAGGGAGGGACCTTAGATGAAATGACCAACAGTAGGGAGAAGGAACTTATAGAGCCCACCTCCACCAGGAAGACAACATCAAATGAAGGAGGGGGCATCCCACAGTCACAACTCTGACCCATAAGTGTTCCTGTCTGAAAGAATTAGAGGGATGAAAATGGAGAGGAGCCTGAGGAAAAGAAAGTTCAGTGACAGGCCCAATGTGAGATCCAGCTCAAGGGGAGGTATCAAGGTCTGATACTATTACTGAGGCTATGGAGCATGCATAATATAGGATCTAACATGATCACACTCTGGAAGACTCAATGAACAGCTGAAAGAGTCAGATGCAGATATTTGCACCCAACCAATGAACAGAAGCAGCTGACTCCTGTTGTTGAATTAGGGAAAGCTGAAAGAAGCCAAGGAGAATGGCAACCCTGTAGGAGGATCAGCAGTATCAATTAATCTGGACCCCCAAAATCTCTCAAACTCTGAACCACCAAACAGGCAGTGTACGCCAGCTGATATGAGACCCCAACACACATACAGTAGAGGTCTGACGGGTCTACGTTAATTAAGAGATGATGTACCTAACCCTCAAGAGACTGGAGGCATCAGGGAGTTTAGAGTTCAGGTGGGGTGGGGGACAGGGACATCCATGTGGAGATAGGGGTTGGGGAGGAGGTATGGGACATGAAACAGTTGGAGGGTAGACATAGGGGTGATAGAATATGGAGTGTAAAATAAACAAACATATATATATATATATATATATATTTAAATTTAAAAAGTATAGGATTTTTAGTTCTTCCTTAAAGGTATGGTAAAATACTGTAGTGAATACATTTAGAGCTGTTTTTTTTTTTTTTTTTTAGCTCAAGAAGACTTTATTGGCTATTTTATAATACCCCAATGGTGCTGATACATGAGTGAATGAATATATCAAATGGTTAGTGTTGGTATAGATGCCATATGAATGCAAAGGGATGAAGACTCAACTCCCGCTGAGGAACTCAAAGAACACTTTATAGAAAATCCAATGTTCAATTAAACATTGAAGTGATATTAGAATTTATGATTAAATAAAATCATAGACAAAATACATGATGCTTTAAATTTGTAAACTTCTTTAACCTAGTAAAATAGGAAATAAATAAAATGTAATTATGCTAAAATGTGTCTGTAAATAAAGTAAATTCTTTTGTGTGCTTTAATAATAAATGTTCTCCATCAAAAGTACTTTTAAGATGAGGTGCCTGTAGTACCTTGGGTCCCATTGTCTAACTCTGGGTTTGCTCTTCAGTCTGAAGGATCATTGCAAGACCCCAAGAGCATCCTATCTTCCTGTGGAAACACCTGGGGGGCACAAACTAACTAGCTTGGAATCTGTTTGACCAATCCCATACCAGTCAGATCTGCCCACTATCCCATTTGGGTCTAGTTGGGACACAACCTGCAGAGTAGGCTTTGCCTCAGGCAGAGCCAGCAGATCGGGTACTCACAAAAAGCAAGACCAAGGGCAATATAGTACCAGCAGATTCCAGCCATCATGCTACAACAAACCCTGGATATTCAAATGAAACTGAAGCACAAGAAGGGGATTTAAAAGCCAATCTTATGAGGATGATAAAGGCCTTTAAAGACGACATGAATAAATCCCATAAGGAAAGACCTGAAAATATGTTCAGACAGGTAAAGGCATTAAAAGAAGCAAATAAAAAAAAAATACCGGAAAATACAATAAAACATGTGAAGGATAGAAATAAAAATTGCCCAAAACCTTAAAAAGGGAAATAGGAGAAATAAAGAAAATACAAACTGAGGCAATCCTGGAAATGAAAAACCTAAGAAAGAGAACAGGAACTACAGATACAAGCATCACTGACAGAATACAGGAGATGGATGAGAGAATCTCAGGTGTAGAGATACAATAGAAAAAAATCAACATACCAGTCAAAGAAAATGCAAAACTCTAAGAAGTTCATGACACAAAACATCTAGAAAATTTGGGACACTATGAAAAGACCAAACCAAAAAATTTATAGACTACAAGAAGGAAAAGTTTTCCAGTTCAACGACCCAGAAAACATCTTCAACAAAAACAAACAAGAAATTTTCCCTAAACTAAAGAAAGAGATGCCTGTAATGGTGTAAGAAGCTGATAGAACACCAGGCAGATTTGACCAGAAAAGAAAATCCTACCACCAAATAATAATCAAAACACTAAATATACAGGGAAAAAAAGAATTTTAAAAGTAGTAAGAGAAAAAGGCTAAATAACATGAGGCAGACCTAACAGAATTACACGCAATTTCTCCACTGAAACCCAAAAACCTAGAAGAACTTTGATTTTCAAAGTGAAAATATTCTTAGATAATACATTTTTTCCATTTTGTCTTTCCTTTGTATTGGTTTTAGGTAAAATAGTATTAATTGTATCGGCAGATTATTAACAAATGGTACATTTACATAATGGAGTACTACTCAGCTATTAAAATCAATGCCTTCCTAAAATTCTTGGACAAATGGATGGAACTAGAAAATATCATGCTAAGTGATAGAACACATATGGTATGCACTCATTGCTAAGTGGATATTAGCCCCAAAGTTCAGAATACTGAAGATACAATTCACAGATCACCTGAAGCTCAAGAAGGAAGATCAATATGTGGATGTTTTGGTCCTTAGAAGGGGGAACAAAATATTCATGGGAGGAATTATGGAGACAAAATGTGGAGCAGAGACAGAAGGAAAGGTCACGTAGAGACTGTCACACCTGGGGATCCATCCCATATACAGTCACCAAACCCAGACACTATTGTGAATGCCAACAAGCGCTTGCTGTCAGGAACCTGAGATAGCTGTCTTCTGAGAGGCTCTGCCAGAGTCTGACAAATACAGAGACAGATGCTAGCAGCCAACCATTGGACTGAGCACAGAGTCCCTAATGGAGGAGTTAGAGAAAGGACCAAAGGAGCTGAAGGTCTTTGCAGCCCCATAGGAGGAACAACAATATGAATCAACCATTACCTCCGGGTTCACAGGGACTAAACCACCAACTGAAGAGTACGCATGGAGGGACCCATGACTCCAATTGCATATGTAGCAGAGGATGGCCTTGTGGGGCATGAATGGGAGGAGAGGCCCTTGGCCTTTTGAAGGCTCGATACTCCAGTGTAGGCGAATGCCAAGGTGTAGAGGCAGGAATTAGTGTGTTGCTGGGTGAACACCATTATTGAAGCAGGGGGAGGGGAGATAGGAAAGGGGATTTCCGGGGGGAGGAACCTGGAAAGGGGATAATAAATAAATTTACATTTATTTGAAATTTAAATAAGGAAAATATCCAATTAACATATTTTGTAGAATGAAATCTTAATTTACTATGTCTATAAAATATTTGAAATCCACAAAATTCATTTTTTGAGTTTTTGTCATTTTTAGATCTTATAACATATATATATATAATTTATCATACATAACAAATACAATATAGTAAAAGTTCTGTTGTTTTGCGCTATGACTTATATTTTATATAAGCAAATCTTTCTGTGAACTTAATTCCTTTTCTTAATGTCTAGGAAGCATTAATAATGCGCTATAGCGAGTTTGTGGTTCTAGCTCTGTAGTTGGTGTCAGTTCCTTACTTTTTCTGGCTAGCTATGGTATTCATAATAGATTTTTTTTAAAAAAAAATCCATCAAGGTTATTAAATGGAGTGTTTAAAAGCTATGGGGACTTGCAGTAATGACTGTGCTATGCCAAATTCATTTTTTCAAAACAAGAATGTAAAAGCCTGATTAGTGTGCTAATCATTTTGGCAAATCCTTTTACTCCACCATTTTATGACATAGTTAAAAAATTTGATGCTGATTAAATTAGTATTTGGCCACTGGATATATCGAGTTAGATAAAATAAAAATAGTCACTAAAAAAGAATTGAAGTCAAACATTGTATTGAAGAGTATTCAACATCATCCTAATGTCCACCACTAACCTCATTTGAAATAATTGTTCCAGAATGTTATTAAAAGTTCTCCCTGATTTTTCTCTCTCCTCCAGCAGGTCATGCTGAAAGAAAAGAAGGTCAAGTGGATGAAGGTGGCTCCAGCCCCCATGTTTCTAAAGAATCAGAAGGCCAAAATATTGTGAATTTGTTTGCCACTGGACTAGCTATCTCCCCCGCCCCCATGTCATCTATTTTGTCACATGGTCTCATTGTATCTTTCTACAGGGCCTTTCAGGAGACATCTATATCAGGTTCCTGTCAGCAAGCACTTGCTGGCATCCATAAGAGTGTCTGTGTTTGGTAACTGAATATGGAATATATATATATGCCAGGTGGGGCAGTTTTTTGGATGGTCTTTCCTTCAGTCTCTGTTCTACACTTTATGTCTGTATCTCCTCCCATAGGTATTTTGTACTCCATCTAAGAAGGACCAAAGTATCCATACTTTTGTCTTTCTTCTTGAGCCACATTTGGTCTCTAATTCTATTTTGGGTATTCCAAGCTTCTGGGCTAATATCCACTTATCAGGGAGTACATGCCATGTGTGTTCTTTTGTGATTGGGTTACCTCATTCAGGATGATATTTTCTAGTTCTATCCCTTTGACTAAAGATTTCATGAGTTCATTGTTTTTAGTAGCTGAGTAGCACTCCATTGTGTAAATGTACCACGTTTTCTCTATCCTTTCCTCTGTTGAGGGACATCTGGGTTATTTCCAGCTTCTGGATTTTATAAATAAGGCTGCTATGAACATGGTGGAATATCTTTCCTTGTTATAAGTTGGAGAATCTTTTGGGTATATGTCCAAGAGTGGTACAACTGGATCCTCAGGTAATGATATGTCCAGTTTTCTGAGGATCTGTCAGACCAATTTCCAGAGTGGTTGTACCAGCTTGCAATCCCACTAACAATCCTCACCAGCATCTGCTGTCACCTGAATTTTTGATCTTAGTCATTCTGACTGGTGTGAGGCAGAATCTCAGGGTTGTTTTGATTTGAATTTTCCTGATGACTAAGGATGTTGAACATTTCTTTAGGTGTTTCTCAGCTATTCAGTATTCCTCAGTTGAGAATTCTTTGTTTAGCTCTGTGCCCCATTTTTTAAATAGGGTTATTTGCTTCTCTAGAGCTTAACTTCTAGAGTACTTTGTATATATTGGATATTAGCCTTCTATCAGATGTAGGATTGGTAAAGATTTTTTTTCCAAATTTGTTGGTTGCCATTTTGTCCTATTGACAGTGTCCTTTGACTTACAGAATCTTTGCAATTTTATGAAGTTCCATTTGTCAATTCTTGATCTTAGAGCATAAACTATTGGTGTCTGTTCAGGAAATTTTCCCCTGTACCCATGTGTTCAAAGCTCTTACCCACTGTCTTTTCTATTAGTTTCAGTGTATCTGGTTTTATGTGGAGGTCCTTGGTCCACTCGGACTTGAGCTTTGTTCAAGGAGGTAAGAGTGGATAGATTTGCATTCTTCTGCATGCTAACTACCAGTTGAAACAGCACCATTTGTTGAAAATGCTGTCTTTTTTTTTCCACTGAATGGTTTTAGCTCCTTTGTAAAAGATCAAGTGACCATAGGTCTGTAGGTTTATTTCTGGGTCTTCAATTATATTCCATTGATCTACCTGTCTGTTATCTTACCAATACCATGCATTACAGAATATCTACATAGGAATTTCCAAATATGGAGGACTGAGTACTTTGTGGTGATTTCCTTTGCTGTTGTTCTGCCTCCTTCTCTGACTAGGTTATTTCAGGGTTTTTCTGTGATATGCTTTTGTCTGTTTGTTGGGCTGGAAAGTCAAAAGAAAGTGGTCAGTTTTAAAGCTGAGGATGTCTCTAAGAGACTAGTAACAAAAGGTTCTGGATAAGTGAGTTGCCATCAGACAACACGCTGACAGTGGAGCAATGAATTGTGTGCATTGAATTGTGTAACACTTGGAAGTTTCCTGCTATGTACTTGAACATAAGGATATGGGGCAAGGCAACCCACCATCAGAACTGATAAACATGTAAATACCTTGACATTTTAAATGTGGCTCCAGGCCAAGTGTCTGGAATATACAGAACTCCTGGATTTTTCTTTTATTTAAAATATTTTTCATCAATTATTTGAGAATTTTATGTACATGCTTTAAGCATTTCCATCACCCTCCCTAATATAATCCCAGATCTAACCTTCAGACTGTATCCTCTAATTTTGTAGCTTCATGTTTCTTAACCCATGTAATACCAATAGTGCTGTATGTGACCATCCGTATGAGCATGATAGACCTACTTGTGTCCACACCCTTAAATTGAACTAACTCTTCCTCTCTTAGTAGCTATCAATTACCAGTAGCTCCTCATCTAGGGGTAGGGCTTCACATTCTCCTCTTCACACCACACAGGTTTAGTATGATTTGAGATTCTTAGGTTTATGTGTGCTTTCATAACCACTGTGAGTTCAAATTGCCTGCTTATATTCTGGAAACATTGTTTTCTTGTAGTCACTCACCATCACTGGCTTGTTCAGTCTATCTATAGCCTCTTCTACAATGGTCCTAAGCTTTGGGAGGAAAGAATGTATCATATACCAGTCGCATTTTGGCGCTGATAATGGTACCAGGAATGGGTTCCATCTTGGGGATTGGTTCTTAAATGGAAACATGAAGTATTAGTTTATTCTGATGCCACAGATGCCCCTAATGAGCTAGTGGGCATCTTTCATAAATGAATAAGATTAATGATAATGTTTCTATTCTGGTTGACTGCATAGCCCCTTATAGCTCATGAAAGCTAGCCAGTAGAGAGTAAGGTTCCACGTTCAAACTGCTTCATTACAATAAGGTGTTTCCATCAATTTCTTGAGGAAAAATAAGAACAATGAGAGAAGCCTATAATATCTAAAGGTTTATGAGACCTGAGACCTCACTGACTGGTAACTCTCATAGAAGCAACTTATTATTAACATTGGGCCTTTTCATTTTGTTATCCTGTAGTGTTTAATAGTCATCATTCTCCCCTTATAGGAGAAATTCATTTAATCTCAACACACACACACACACACACACACAGAGAGAGAGACACACACACGCACACACACACATATACACACACACAGACACACACACACACACACACACACACACACACACACAGTGGTTTTCTAAAGTAAAAATGATTGCTTCCAGTTCCATCCATCCATTTTCCTGAAAATTTCTTAATATCATTTTCTTATTAACTGAATCATATGTCAGACATCTAGGGTATATCCATTCCCTGCCTATTGTAAGGAGAAGAAGAAGAAAATGTATAAAAAGTATCTGTGTAGCAGGATATGTTTTTGAATATATTCCCAAGAGTGCTATATTTAGAATGTTTCTATTTAAATGTACATGTAGTCAGAGACATCTTTTTCCTTGAGTTTATTTCTCATTCCATATAACATATTACATGCAATTAATAATCAACTTTAAAGAAAAATTCAAGTTTTTCATTACTTATGGTTTAGGTATAAATTATCCTAAAGAAAGAATAAATGTCCAAATTCACATGACTAAATGGTGGGGCTGGTAAGAGGGGATTTTGTCATTGGAGTATAACTTCATGTATGAATGGGTTCACTGGTAAATTTAAGCTGGATGAGCTCTTCAAAGGTGGGATGTAGGTGAATGAACACAGCCAATGAGGGCATCTTTTTGAAATAAGCAGCCCTTGTTACAACTTCTAGCTATCGTGATGTTCTGTCTTGCTGTATGTCCACAGTGCTATGGAGCCACCAAGCTAAATGCTTAACCTATGCAGCCATGAGCACAAAGAAATGTTTTTCTCCTATATTTGCTTCAGTGAGTATTTTTGTTACCCTTTCTAAGAAGGACTGAAGCACCCACACATTCATTGGTCTTCCTTCTTCTTGAGCTTCACGCGGTCTGTGAATTGTATCTTGGGTATTCTGAGCTTTTGGGCTAATATCCACTTATCAGTGAGTGCATTCCATGTGTGTTCTTTTGTGATTGGGTTACCTCACTCAGGTTGATATTTTCTAGTTCCATCCGTTTGCCTAAGAATTTCATGAAATCATTGTTTTTAATAGCTGAGTAGTACTCTATTGTGTAAATGGACCACATTTTCTGTATCCATTCCTCTGTTGAAGGACATTTTGGTTCTGTCCAGCTTCTGGCTATTATAAATAAATGGAGCATGTGTCCTTGTTATAAATTGGGTATATGCTCAGGAGTGGTACAGCTGGGTCGTCAGGTAATAATATGTCCAATTGTTTGAGGAAGAGCCAGACTGATTTCCAGAGTAGTTGTACAAACTTGCAATCCTGCCAACAATGGAGGAGTGTTCCTCTTTCTACATGTCTTTACCAGCATCTCTTGTCACCTGAGTTTTTGATCTTAGTCATTCTGATTGGTGTGAGGTGGAATCTCAGGGTTGTTTTGATTTGCATTTCCCTGATGACTAAGGATGCTGAACATTTCTTTAGGTGCTTCTTGGTAATTCATTATTCCTCAGTTGAAAATACAGGAGCAAGTACAGAGACAAAATGTGGAGCAGAGAGTGAAGGAAAGGCCATCCAGAGACTGCCCCACCTGGAGATCCATCTGATATAAAGTCACCAAACCCAGACACTATTGTTGATGCCAAGAAGTGCTTGCTGTCAGGAGCTCATGATATAGCTGTCTCCTGAGAGGCTCTGCCAGAGTTTGACAAATAGCGGCAGATGCTAACAGTCAACCATGGACTGAGCACAGGGTCCCCAATAGAGGAGTTAGAGAAAGGACTGAAGGAGCTGAAGGGGTTTGTAATCCCATAGGAAGAACAACAATATCAACCAACCAGTGCTCCCAGGGACTAAATTACTAACTGAAGAGTACACACAGAGGGACCCTTGGCTCCAGTTGCATATTTAGCAGAGGGTCTCCTTGTTGGATAATCAATGGGAGGAAAGGCTCTTGGTCCTGTGAAGGCCCGATGCCCCAGTGTAGGAGAATGCAGGGCTGGGAAGTGGGAGTAGATAGGTGGGTTGGGGCACACCCTCATAGAAGCAGAGGGAGGAGGGTTGGGATTGGGGTTTTCGGTTGGGGAACAGGGAAGGCGATCACATTTGAAATGTAAATAAAGCAAATATCCAATAAAAATGGTCTCTTTCTCCATTATCTTCATGACATTGTTAATAGTTCAACTATTGCTACAAAAGTCTTCCTGCATGTTAATCCATCTGGAATTTGAGGCTAAAGTTACAAAGTTTTGCAGGTAGAAATTGGCCATTTCATAATGAACGAAGTGTCGTTACATTTTCTGTGTGTATAAATACTATCCATCTTGTTTATAAAACAGAAGCATACAGAGTTTTGAATGACTGTTTTGATGTTCTGGGCAAGCACATTCACTATGGCAATTTTGAAAACAAACAAAAGAAACAAAAAAGATACCTATATTCATTACTCACTATCTGTCATGTCGTCAAGAGATCAAATTCAGATAAGCCAATGTGGTGGCAGGTGTCGTTACCTGCTGAGCCATCATATTGATTCTAAATTTTACTATTTTCACAAATTACATTTTCATCTTTTCTAGGTGGTTTATTATTATGCACAGATATGGAATTGTAAGTACAGTTTTTCTGTTCACCAAAAGTAATTTTCCTAAGCTATCTTCCTCAGATATCTGAAAAGTAACTTGAAAAAATATCACTTAATTTCTTTTCAGTTGGCATGTATTTACCCTGGACTTAAGGGTATTTTTCTGTAATGGCAATTCTGAGCATTTCACTATTTTAAGAAATAAAGAGAATTTTTGATGAGGCGAGGAAGCAATTCCATTCAAATTGAAGTATTATGATCAGAAAATGCTCATCATCAGTGTAATATGCTTTTTATGAATAACATATTATGATAGTACACTTTTTTTCTTTGTCTCCTGCTGTCTCTGTCTCTGCCTCTCTCTATGACCCCTACCCCCTGTGTGTTTGTGTGTGTGTGTGTGTGTGTGTGTCCCAAGTGCAATAAAGGAAGGAGTGGGTAGTTGATGCTGGCCAGGAAGAAAAAGCAGGATATGTCAATTTAGGATTTAAAGAAACTAAAAGAACTTAGACGACTAAAATCTGAGACCGGAACCTGGCAATTATGAGCTGGAAGGTATTCATGCAATTTATGAGTAACTCTATTTTTGGCTGAAAATATAGCCAAAGGAATCACTCACTGCTTGACATAAAACCCAGGTATATTGGCACAATCACTAACAAACAACATCTCCACAGTGTTTCCAGCAGCTCTTTATTACTAAAAGGAATATAAGTGGAAAATCTTCCTCACTCAGGGCTTCAGTGATAGCCACCTACAGGTATTTTTCTTTTGTAGTGTTAAAAAAAAAAAGAAACCATAATCCTTTAAATAGTTTGTTCTTGTAAGATTTGTGTTAGAACAGCACATTAAGTTATGGTTTTAAACTGAATTAACGATTTCTAACTTGTGTGCAAACTAAATTTACTTGCAAAAGCTTTTAGGAAGGTCACAAGGAAGCTATTCTAATTCTGCAGCTTTCAGCAAGAGGCTGTTTGAATTGAACCATAGTATCATGGCTTCCTGCTGAGTATTGCTCTGCAGTGTGGAATAATCAAAACCGTCTGGTAAAACCAGTTCCCCCATCAGCCTTGAGCATGATGGATGGTGATGTGAAGAGCTTTGTTCTTGGAGTCTGAGGAGGCTGTCACATGTTTATTTTGAAAGGTAAGGTGACCCTTATTACATAGGAGTCTGGCATCCAGCATAGAAAGTGTCTGGGACATAAAACGGGTACTTGAATCAATCAGTGAAGGAATCTGTGCAAGAATGAGTGAGTTAATAAATGGGTGCGTTACAGGAAGGTACCCTTAATCCTTTTCATCAGACTTAAGAATGGGTACTCTCTGTCATGAGAGTTAATGTCGAATAAGGAAATCCAGAGCAGTTTTCACAATAAGAGCTCAACTGTCATTTCTCTGAAACATGGATAACGCATCTGAGCAGTCTACTCGTAGCCAAAGCATCTTAAAATAGCATCTCTGCAGTCAGCTACCACCAATCAATTAAGTTGGCATAAGAAGTACAAATGCTTGTTTTCTAAGTTTAAATATATCTGTAAAATTCAAATTTTATCAATGAAGAAAAATAAATAAGGATGGACCTCCCATTTTTCGTGCATCGTCAGTAGTGAGTGCATTTTGTACTGTATATTTACTCATCGTTCACTCCTGTCAATAAGTGTCCAGAGAACTCCACAAAGGTTCATGGTTGTGAAGAAACACTTATGTGGCTAATGGAATGTAAGAATTTGTTAGCACTAGGCATTCACTGAGGTCCATCATAGGGGAATCGAACGAGGAGCTTAGTCCGGGCTTGTAGGTGTAGAGTTGAAATAAGCATCTCCGATTCTAATCAGTTGATGCTAATTTTGTTGCCTCATCCTCATGACAAACTGAGTTCTGAGGATAGCCAATTGATTCTCAGTCAGCCTCGCACTGAATTATTTGGAGGGACATTAAAGACGGTTGCAGTATTGAGGCTGGAGTCACTCCTCAGAGATTCCAGCTCACTTTGATTGAATTATGGCTTGGGAATTGGCTTTCAAAACTTTCGCTGGTAACTGTAGCACGAAGGCAAAGTTACATGCTGATGATGCTGTAAACTGACTTTGGAACCTTGTCCTTACTGGCCTTATTTTGTGTTTCCTCCTCTCTCGGCTTTGTTTTAATTATGATTTCCATCTATCTCAATTATTGCTGGTTATGACTTTCTAAATTTCTTCTTCAAGGCTTAATCTCATTTTTCCTGGGTGGTACTATTTTTGTCTTGCTCCCTCTTCAAAATCCCGACTCCAGAACAGGAATTCTTTGCTCACATTTCTCACCATGGGAGATGATAAATATGCGGAATCTATCAGTTTTAAATTGGGAAGACATTGAAAGAGCCTTAGTATTCATTGCTGACAGGTAGAAGACAAATAAAAGGTTATGTAGGTCGATAACTATGTGTCAACTATATCCATACGTGCTCCAGGTTAGAAAAATCCTTCACTTGCTTCTTTCCATTCCACATGAGATCAGATTTTTGGTAAATTCAAGGCTAAAGGTGACTGTAGATCCATGCGCATATTTACTCCTGTTGTGCCCTGCTAGTGAGGAGGTCCACACTGGAAAGAATTATAGGCTAAGGGTGGCTGTTAGTCAGTTGCCAGATTTCCAATCACATAGTCATGACAACCAGCAGGATTTTCTATGTTCAAGCCCGCAGATGAGATGTTTTCCTTGTTTAATTGTAGTGAGATTCTAAACAAGTAGACTTAACTAACTATTGACAAGATATTTTACTTATGGAATTTATGAAATAAAGTCTGTATGATGTATGCCATATTTTGCTATATTCCAATAGAAAAGTAATATAATAGCCATTCATAAGGAAATATTTGTATTTATCTGACTAACCCCAAAATCACTGAAAATTAATTTTTCAAAGGTGGATATCAGACTCTGGATAATCACATAGTTTGAGTTCCCTTTCTTCTAATGAAATAAATGAATAAACATATGCTGTGTAAAAGTACTCACAGGAGATGTAATGCTACATTACTCATGATTAAGACTTCTGTGATTTCATTACTTGTGATGAAATGTGATTATAAGTTTTTAAAAAAGAAATTCTGGAAGAAGATAACCCACAGATTTTAAATTGGTCACACTTTTGATTATTATGATGAAATCTTTAAGCTTTCTCTGTACCATTAGAGACAAGAATTTTCTCTTTGTTCACAATATCTACACTGTATATGCTAATCTACCCAAGAATAGGCATCCCAGTTATTGGATTAACTACCACAGTATCAAAATGCTTATATTTAATTAACTAATATTTCACTTAATAATTGTCCCATAGTAGTGAATATTTATGTTAGCAATATCTCAAATAATAGGTTCAAAATACCTTCTTTAAGTTAAAAAGTAAAAAAGTACAATTAGATGTTGAGAGAATGAACATATAAAACCTTTATTACAGTTTACAGTTTATTGTTATAATTATTTAAATATATTATTAGTCATTATAGTCAATCTTATTCCTAATTTATAAGGTCATATATCTCATATATATGGTTTTATAGGAAAAATCATGGCAAACAAATGATTTTATGTTCCCCATGGTTCCAGAATGTATGCTATGTGAATAAGGTAATAGTATTATATAAAAATGAGGAGCTATAATCTATTATGTCTTCTTTAGGTATTTTATGTATTCTTAAAAATAAAAACTCATCAGATAGAGGACTAATATCCAATATATACAAAGAACTCAAGAAGTTAGACCCTAGAAAACCAAATAACCCTATTAAAAATGGGGTACAGAGTTAAACAAAGAATTCTCACCTGAAGAACTTCAGATGGCGGGGAAACATCTTAACAAATGCTCAACTTCATTAGTCATCAGGGAAATGCAAATCAAAACAACCCTGAGATTTCACCTTACACCAGTCAGAATGGTGAAGATTAAAAACTCAGGAGACAGCAGGTGTTGGTGAGGATGTGGAGAAAGAGGAACACTCCTCCACTGCTGGTGGGGTTGCAAATTGGTAGAACCACTCTGGAAATCAGTCTGGCAGTTCCTCAGAAAACTGGGCACGTCACTTTCGAAAGATCCTGCTATACCACTCCTGGGCATATACCCAGAGGATTCCCCAGCATGTAATAAGGGTATATGCCCCATTATGTTCATAGCTGCCCTATTTATAATAGCCAGAAGCTGGAAAGAACCCAGGTATCCCTCAACAGAAGAATGGATGCAAAAAATGTGGTATATATATACACAATGGAGTACTATTCAGCCATTAGAAACAATGAATTCATGAAATTCTTAGGCAAATGGATGGAGCTGGAGAACATCATATTAAGTGAGGTAACCCAGTCTCAAAAGATCAATCATGGTATGCACTCACTAATAAGTGGATATTAGCCTGGAAAATTGGAATACCCAAAACATAATCCACACATCAAATGAGGTACAAGAAGAATGGAGGAGTGGCCCCTGGTTCTGGAAAGATTCAGTGTAGCAGTATAAGGCAAAACCAGAACAGGGAAGTGGGAAGGGGTGGGTGGGAGAACAGGGGGAAGGAAGGGGACTTATGTGACTTTCGGGGAGTAAGGGGCCAGAAAAGGGGAAATCATTTGAAATGTAAATAAAAAATATATTGAATAAAAAAAATAAAAACTAAAAATTAGTTTTGTGATTTTGGTTTTCTCAAACCTAATCATAATTTAATATTTTATTTCTGAAAGAACCCCCTCATTACCACACTAAAAATCATGTGAAAAATACATCTTTGTGTCATTGACTCAGTAAACAAAGGGTTAATCTCTATACAGAAACAAACCTCAGAACCAAAACTCACATTTAAATAAACAGGAAAGATACTGGAAATCAAAACATCTTATAAAATACATAAATGAATAAAAGTGAACTTTACTTTTTTTTTTAGCAAACTCTAAAATAAAATGCACTGATCATTTTATATTTAAAAAATGTAATGCATTTTTAATAGCTGTCAGAAAAATGCCAACAAAAGGTTAGTTTCTCTATAATTTGGAAAAGCAAATACATTTTTTCCAGCCCTCTTAGATCCTGTCTCCAACTAAAGAAACTCATATTAAGTTCTCATTAAGTGTGAGCTGTGCAAGACATTGTAATCGCAGGAATGATTAAAAAAGGTTTTCCCTTAAAGAGTCCACAGTCAAGCTCACAGCTTTTTCCATGTAGATATCACTCACAAGGAAAATTGAAAGTCAACCTCACAGGAAGTTCATTTGCAAGGTTGAGAAGAGTGGATGCCAATTACCTGATTGACACTGAATGTGATGCAGGATCCTTGTGTGAAAAAGGAGCTAAATGCACAGTTTTTGTTATAGGTATCACATCAATATTATTTTAAATTATATTTAAAAAATAACCACATTTTCTTTTTCCTCCACTGGTAAGAAAATCACATTTCTCCTGTTCCCTTTTTAATGCTTGACTCTCTTGTGTCACCAGGTACAGGACATTTGTGCAAAATGAAATGCTCCAAGCATACTAGCAAGCCCACATTTATTTGACTGTCACATCCTGGAACAAGAAAGTATTTATTCAGATTTATATAGAATATCATTTAATCTATCATCATGTAACTTCTTTTTGTTGTTGTTGTTTGAATATTGTTGTCTGTATTTTGGTCATATAACTTCTATGAAGACTTTGGGGAGTTTTAATTGCTTTGAAGATTTTTTTTTTTATCTACTGAATGAGCACTTTTCACAGTTGGGCAAAAATCATCCATTCACCTGGCAGAGGGGCAACTATTTAATGCTGAAAATAATGTTTGATGATGTGAAAATAATACATACTATTTATTTATATGATCCTCTGTAATACCAATTAGTTGATCACATGTCTCAGCAGCTAAGAATGATGAAGTATAGCTTCCCTCACAATTGGGTATTGTCCTGTAACTAAGTTCTAGAAAATAAGATTGAAACAGAGGTTACTTGTGAATGTATATGATCTTTTAACAGGAAATGGATACTTTTTCTCTCTCTAGTTTCACAGACTGCAATGTGGATTACTAGTAAGCCGTATTTAATTTGGAACACGCCTCTTGGAAAAGAAACATAAATGGAAATAATTTCAATCTCTTTTACCCTTGCCATCTTCATGCAAACAAGTAAGAGAGTACATATTCAGACTTTCAGAAGTCAAGGACTCTCAATGAGGCACAGAAGAACCTATGATTAGAGATATAGAGATCTACCTGAAATCATTCATACATTAATCTAACCAGCAGTTTACCAATACATTTCCCATAAATATCACCTCTGTGGCTGTGTTAACAAGGTACAGGTTATCATTGATCCCTTTAAATGAAGATTAATATATATTTATTCATGTGTAGTATCTATTTAAATAATTTTATGACCTAATTTTTTTTTTAGTATCTATCCTTTCCTTTCTAGAGTATTTCTAAAAGTTTGACAAATTTCCTAGCACTTCAGTGATAGGAAACTAACATGGGCTGTTCACACAAACTGATGTTTGACATCTGTTCTCTCTTCTGAGACATTGTTCTCTATTTCTGTTTAAAGTTAGACATGAGGCTATAGAAAGCTCATTGCTTAATTGTACTTGTTCATGATGACTTTTCAAAAACAGTGAGATCGTTCTCGTTTTGTGAACCAGGCTTTGCTGAGGACCAGAGCTTTGTTACTTTAATTCCATTTTCACCCCAAATTTCACCCGTTTTTACCTGACCAGGTAGCAGTTTTTAGTTGACAGCTATTGGTGCTATATATTACCAACTATTTAGATATGACTTGTTAGAGAGGATGGATTATCTCTGGGGCCTTATGGTTGAACTTAAAATTAAATTGTGAGACTTGTGTAATATGTGAGCTCTTTTGATCTTTGTCAACTGATTAATTACAAATCCTATTTGAAGATACATATTTTTGAAAATTATTTGAAGGTTTACAAACTCACTCAGTACACCTAAAAGGCATATTAAAAATCAAATAGTCCCAACAAAGGTAAAACTAAAGTAGAGATCTGGACAATTGTATATAAGATGAGCATAACATATGTGTTACTATAGAGAAACAGAATTTAGTTTCAAACCGGACAGATCTAATTTCAATAATGTGCAAAATTTTCTCAGATTTCTGTTACTAAAATCTTTATATGTCCTGTCCCAGTTAATATTTTAATACAAGAATAATAGATCACTTTTTACTATCCAGTGCTTCTCGACCTTAATACAGAACATATAGTTTCAAAAAAATCTGAGAAAATCTTAAAATTACTATCTTGATATATCAATATTACATGTTAATATAAAATGGAAAAATTCTTATGTGGAATAAAGTGACATTTCTTACTATGGAAGTCATGTGAAAGAGAGAAGATGGTCTTTGCAGGTCATTTAAAATAGAATTTCACAATAAAATATTTTAGAAAGGCCATTTTAGGTTTTTTTTTGTTTTGCAAAGCTAGAAGAGATTAATTGATTGAAAGAAAACAATTTAAGATGCAAGAACAAAACAGATAAATGAATTTCACACATACACACAGAATCAAAAGTCAGTTCCAAAATAGCTGTAGTTCTTTGGTGAACAGACCCATCTTTAATATATTTGCTGATAATAAAACATAACACAATTATAGAGTTGGTCTTATAGAGCTTTCACTCTCTTATCTCCTTTCACGTAGGAAAATGCCAACTAATATTGGCAATATTAATGATGGGATATGTACTATTAAAGTTTTTTGTAATGTAAGTTTGGAAGTATATTTTGCAGTAGCCAGGTAATGGGTGTTCTATTAAACAAGAGTCATAATGCTCAACCTGAATATTTGTATCCTATGTACTTAAACACAGTCCTGAAAGTCACCCAAACAGAGTTTTGACAGAGAAGTCTAAAATTAAAATTCTCCAGTAAAACTGGATAGAAAATGCATTTCAATGTTAAGTAAGAGTAGCACTCCTATTGGCTCTAAGCACAAAGCACATTCATGAGTGGATATTTAACAGCTATCTTAACAACGGCAAAATAACAAATAGTCAAGAGGAGGTATGAAATCTGCATGAACATAAATTATAAATATAGCATAATGTCCAAGCATTCTATGATGTGCTGAAGTAGTGGAAAATAATTTTACTTTTTACCCTATGCTCTATATTTTCTTCCTTAATTATTTTTAAGAGACTTGTATGTAGATGGCTACATGTTTGACATACACATCAGCATATAACTGATTTAATGGTTAGCTTTTCCATAATAGACATGCACAAAATCATATACTTACTTACTGTTGCTTTTTAATTAGCAATGTTTTAGTGTTTCAGGGTATGTTGATTTGTGTTCCAACTTAATACTCTTCTAACTCATCTCTTTCTTTCATATAGTTACCCCAAAGTCTATGCAACATAGAGTGGCATACAGCCTATGAGCATGCTACCATAAGGATTCGAATATGATCAGACGTATTTAGTATTAATGTAGAATAGCTAGTCCATGCATGTGTCAATTACATGTATGTCCCGACCCGTGGGACCCAGTTTTTCGGGGAGCCGAGGAGAACCCAAGCCTGAAAGAGAGAAACGGGCGGGAAAGTTGAGCGAGGCAGCAAAAGTTGGATCTTGTCAAAGTCTCTTTAATGAAAAGCAAAACGCATGGTTTTGAACACTCCATTAGAGGAAGTAGGGAGGGGCTGAGGGGAATGCTAAAAGCACAGAAGGAGGAAAAGTCATCTTGGACTGATGCTGGCTGTAGCATCCAGCAGCATTTCTGGAATGCTGGTTCCACCTAGACAACCCCAGGTGTTCAGCCAGGATAAGAACCAGTTGATCAGCTTTGTGTGAAGAAGGGGGTGGCTCAGCTGTAAACCTAAAGGTCAGTGGAATCTCAAGGTGAGAGCTGTTGAGGGTCTGCTTTTCCATAGTTTGGTCTCCGACACATGTATTCACTTTTAGAACAAGCTATGGTTTTATTTGAATTTCTACTTCCATGGTGTGATCTTTTTGTCTTATAACCTCATTTATACCTAAAAGAACCAAAAATTTCATGTATAATCATTTCTGTGGTGATATTTGAAGACCCCTTTTTAAATGCTAGTTATGTATTATTCTACTTTTTATCTTTTCACTATATATATTTATATATTTATTTATCATATATATACACATACATACACTTTTATATGTATATATATATTTATCATATATATATATATACATACATACATTTCATTTTATTGAAAAGAGAATTTTTTTCTCACATAGTGTGTCATGATTACAATTTCCCTTTTTCTGTACCCCCAGCTCCTCCCCACCTCACCTCCCATCTGGATCCACCCCCTTTATGTTTCTCATGAGAGAAAAACAGGCTTCTATGGGATAATAATAAAATAAAATAAATACATAAGATACAACAAAACTAACACATCAAAAGACAAAACATGAACAGAAGGAAAAGAGCCCAAGGGAAGGCAGGAGAATCAGAGACCCAATTTTTCTCACAGATGAGGGCCTTCTTCATTAGTGTTCTCCATACCCCTTAGCTCTTACATTCCCTCTGCTTCTTCATCAGAAGTGCTCACTGAGCCCTGAAGGAAGAGATTTGATGGAGATAGCTCATTTAGGGCTGGTCGTTTTAAGATCTCTCACTTTTTACCAACGGTCTTGCTGAGGGTTTCTGTATATGTTTTCATGTACCATAGGAAGAAGCTTTCCTGATGATATCTAAACAAGATACTGAGGTGAAAGCAGAAAGTCATTACACGTTTTTATTTAATTTAGTTTTTTAGAACAGTAGTATTTGGTTTTCTCTTAACTCCCAGGTTCTTGATCACTCAAGGAATGTTATATATTATGAGTTCTAGTTCATGGAATGGGCACTCAGTCGAATCAGATGTAGGTGGGTTACTCACATGGGCTCTGGGCCCCCACCCCTATAACTGTCTTGCTGATGGAGCATCATTGCAGATCAAAGCTCTACCATGAACTACTTTGCATCATGTTTTTGGTCTTGTTTAACTTTGCAGATCCAAGTTTTAGAATCTTATTCTTCAATGGTGATAAAATGTTTGGTTATTATTGAACTAATACAGTAATTTACACAGTTTGGAGATTTCACATGAAGTTTTCTCATTTATTTTCTTATTTAATCTTTCAGACAAACTAGTGATATAGCAGCATGCTAACTAGACATATGATTAACCAGAACAATGTAGTATTTAATCAAGCTGGATAGCATAAGAGTCATTTCTAAACCTGGCCATGTGTCAAGATTAGCAGCAGAGGGTTTTTGTAGTTATTTTGTTTTATTGTCACAAATTAAAAGCCAAGCTGAACTATGTACAACATATAGTACACGGAAAGGTTTCCTGAGATACATATCATGTATTTTAATTGCTTCACTTAACAGTACTTTGAAGACAGCTGATCGTATCACCCCAGCTTCTTTACTCTCTTCAATGGCTCTTTGTAATGCCAATACATCATGTTTATTACAGTTGTATATTTGATTTTATTTGCTGGGAGTAAATTTTGTGACTTTCAAGGTAAATTGATGTAATAATTCTGGTGTATATTTACACATATTCATTTGAGTATATTTAGATATATTTTTATATATCTTTATATATGTTTGACATTTTTTCCTACGGGCTTTCAGAGAGAATATTTTCATAGGTAGCTAGTTCATTCCAAAGACACATGGGCTCAAATTTTTGATAGCTATTGCTATTGCCTTCCAAAGTTTTCTATCAACTTGATCCCACTACAACTTTTCACCAAATATCTACCTACAAAAGCAAAGTCCATCTTTACACCTTAATGTGGACATCAGCATTTTGTTTTAGTTCTAATTACATTTCTTTATTTAATTACAATTGTATTTAAGCCACACTTTTCATATTTACTGGCCTTTGTGTTTGTGCACATGTGCATACCAGCTGTTATATGTATTCTTGGTCATTTTTTTCATTGTTACATTTTCATATATTTTTGTACCAGTTCAAGACTAATACAAAAATTAGTCTTACTTACATGCTTTGCCAACAGCATTCCTAGTTTGTACCTTGGTAGAATATTTTAACTTGAACACATAAGCATCTGTCTCTTTCCCATAGTATTGATTGTTTGGGTCTTTAGGTCTAAGAACGAGGCATGTGGAATTTAAAAAAAATTTCTTCAGGTGGTTTTGTGTAGCTGATCATACATAGAATGATAAGCTATTAGCTTCTATTGCAGACATGAATGAGTTAAGTATGAAAACCTATGTGACTAGAGAAGATATTTTTGATCATAACATGCAGAAGAATTACGGAAACGATGACTCTCCCAACTGGGAATCCTTTCCTCAAGGGTGTTAATCTGGAAGCTATTTTTCCTGACAAAAGGATCATGGCTATAAAAACTCTGCTTGGCACCATAGTGCAGTAGAAATATAGAAAATTTCCAAGAAATGGAAGATCGACAAATCTATTTCTAGGGAAGTTCAGAAGAGAGATTTTGTGAACATTTTGAGATGCAAGTATTCTCTGCAATAGTGTAAGCCAAGTACAGATGAGATCAAGAGTGACCAGTCATCTATGAAGTATCCAGTAAAATTAATTATAAAGGGGGGCATAGTTTTGCAAATGGGAAATACAGCCAAAGCTGTGATGATTTCTTCATAAGGGAATATCAATAATCAAAAATAATATCACTAATTATTCATATTATTACATTCTATTATAGGTACTGCATATGATAGTAATTATTACAGCAGCACTTTAAGTATTTTGCTAAGGGCCTACATGATCAGGCTACCTATCATTCTATTTTTGAGGAAAAAAAAAGGGTGTCTAAAAGGGCTATGTATTTGTCTAGGAATAGATACTAAACAAAACAAAAAACTTGAACATGCAATTTCCAGTGCATTCTTCTAAAACTTCTCAGTACATTCGTTTTCTCATAAGTCTAAATGAGGCATGAAGGTATCCCACAAGATATATTTAGACTCTTGGAAACATCCCTTCTCCTCTACATGTGTTTACTTTGGCTCATGACAAAAATAAAGATCCACTAATATTTTCAGGCAATTTAGAAAATTTGGGGGCATATATGAGACTTTTTCTATACTCTTGTTCTTCTCCCTAGGATAGAGGACTTATCCAAATGTAACTATTTCATATTCTCCTTTGTAAGATCTTCCTAAAATTGTTTTATGTTGTTTTTGTGCTGTTGATTTTCTCCCCAGCTAAGTGAAAGTTTATGGCGCTTCTACTTTCCATGAAGCAATGAGATAAGTGGACTTGGATCTATTGCATGTAGACTTAGCTCTTGTTCCTTTTGAAAACATTTCTTTTTCTTTCTTTTTTATTGTTTTTTTTAATTCAATATATTCTTTATTTACATTTCAAGTGAGTTTCCTTTTCCTGGGTCCTCCCTCCCCGAAAGTCCCATAAACCGTTTTCCCTCCCCCTGTTCCTCAATCCACCCCTTCCCACTTCCCTGCCTTGGTATTCCCTACACTGCTGCACTGAGCCTTTCCATTATTGGGAGCCACTCCTTCCTTCTTCTTGGGCATCATTTGCTATGTGCATTGTGTCTTGAGTATGCCAAGCTTCTAGGCTAATATCCATTTATCAGTGAGTGCATACCCTGAGTGTTCTTTTGAGACTGGGTTACCTCACTTAGGATGATGTTCTCCAGTTCCATCCGTTTGTCTAAGAATTTCATGAATTCATTGTTTCTAATGGCTGAATAGTACTCCATTGTGCATATGTACCACATTTTCTGTATCCATTCCTCTGATGAGGGACATCTGGGTTCTTTCCAGCTTCTGGCTATTATAAATAGGGCTGCTATGAACATAGTGGTGCATGTATCCTTATTATATGCTGGGGAATCCTCTGGGTATATGTCCAGGAGTGGTATAGCAGGGTTCTCTGGAAGTATCATTCCAGACACAACCAGATTGAAAACATTTCTTATCTGATGCTCAATATTGTCTTCACCAGATGGCCTGTGGGAGTGCATGCCTTTAACCCCAGCACTCAGGAAGCAGAGGCAGGTCAATCTCTGTGAGTTTGAGGCCATCCTATTATATAGAACCAGTTATTTGACAGTCAAAGCTTCAAAAAGAAACTGTCTTGAAAAAAACCAAACACACATACACATACATACCTATTTAACTAATTAGTTAATTAATTTATCTATGTTTTTAATAATACATATAAATAAATAGTATATATAAACTAGTATACGTATATATGTATACTAGTGTGTTTATATTTGTATAAAACTCTATGCAGTTTCCTCAGTAATAGTCACATAATATAACCCACGGTTTTATATCTGAATTTTTTCAAATTATCATAAACTATTATAAAAAACAAATGAATGTTTAGTGATTCACATTATAGTATATGATGGTTCACTAAATGGGTCATCATTTAAACTAGAATACAGATTTAAGTATCCCATGAGACATGGAGAAACTTTATTTCTGGCCGGTGGTTTTAGGCTGGTCCTGGGATTAATATGTCTGTGTGGGTTTTAAAAGCTGGGTAGCTAAACTCAAACAACACAGTGCTTGACATGAAACATTAGAGATAAATCCAGGGTATGCTAGCAAGAAGACTCTCCTCAAAGGTGAAGAAAATTTATGCAGGATTGTACAATGAATGAGGTCTCGTCTGAGGCTAAAAAGAATAGAGACTTCTGTGCTGGGATTAGAGGTCTCTTGGGCAGGTTAATCTAGAAAAGCATCTTCATTTCCCTAAAGACCATCAAGACTAATTCCTGGACCTTTAATCGTCTCGTAGAAATAATGGGCATGTCTATATTTTTAGTTAATTTATTTCAGTTAATCTTCCTCTATTCTGTTTACACGATAGGATAAAAATGAGATCATATAGTGGTATGATGCAGAGATGAGATTTGAGAATGACAAAAATTTTTAAAAAGCAAACAATAAACAATAAACAAAACAAAAAATTAAAAAAAACCCAATCCAACCCAAACCAAACAAAAGCAAAACAATGGGGGCTACTGAAGTTTAAGGAAATAACTAATGAAGAAACAAAGCACATAAGGAGGTGCTTTCTCTGATCTCCATAGGCACAGTCTCTGTCAGTGCTGCTGTGGTTTAGGTGTGTCCCCAAATTCAGGTGGTGGAAACTTAATCTCTAATGCGACAGCTTCAGAAAGTAAGACCTAGTGAAAGGAGATTATTTCCCAAGAGTCCAGGCTTCCTGAATAGTTTAAAATTAATATCTATTTTGAACTTGTTTTAAAAGTGAACCTCTCCCCCTGTGCTTACCTTCCCTTGAATGCATTTTTGCCCTTGGTAATCTTTATGACACGGCAAGGAGAGTCCTACAGCTGAATCTTCTTATCCTTTGTACTTCTTACCCAATGTCTGTGCATGATGAAACCTTGCTCTCATCAAATTAGAAAAGCTATGTTCTGATGACTCCTACATGTGTTTACTTAGATTGCCATCCCTCAGTGTACTTTTGACGAATCCCTGTGGCCATAGATGTGTACATTATCTAAAACCTGTAGCAAGTTGTAAAGCTAGGGAAGATGGAGGATATGGGACACAGCAGAATTCAAGGCATTCGAATTTTGCTTTTAGTTAATAAGCTTCATTGTTCTATTCAGAATAGGTCAGTTCATCTTAGTGGCTAGCAATGCAAGATTCAAAGATGGAGCCATGAACACTATTCTGCACGTATGAGATACAAGCAAGGCAAAACAGACACCTCAACTCAGTCTGACGATTGAAATTACCACCATACAGTTGTCTACAATGCAGGAAGATCTTATGTTACTGTCAGAAACATAGACATATATACATATATCATGGCCTGCTGCCATGAATGTGGGAGGCGCAGTGTCATAAATTCCATTTCTCAGATGTGGTTAAAACCACACTGTATATTATAAACATGTGCCTGGAATAAAAGCTTTTTTTTTCTTGAAGGCTTTCTTTATTTCTTTATCTATATTTTGACTTTGTCTTGCACTGACTATGTAGCCTGGATAAACTCAGTCCTGTATTGTGAGACCATGGTTATATGCTGGACTAAACTCCATGGTCCAGATTATTGTGTGTGCAGCCTAAATTCCATGGCAGAAAAGCCAAACAATTCTACACCTTTGCTGACTGTAGGCTTTGGGAAAGTGGAATGTAGGGAAGAGACAGGCTTTCATTCTTGAACTTTGGAGCTCCAAAGAGTCAACACCCATTTCTGGTGGTGAGGCGTGGGCGTGGAGAACAAATCTACTCTGCAACACTGAAAAGTAAAACAGGAAAGAACTGGATCAATTTTGGAGTCCTGAATAAAATTCTTTGGCTAATAGCATGCTTTTATCTTTGTTTGGCACTTTGTGTTTATTAATCAAATGGGTGGAACTAAAAACCGAGAGGAAGGATGAGTCATTCCCGAGTAATGCTTTTGTACTGTCACTTTTAAAGTCGCTAGTTAAAGGACTTCACAAGAATCAGATGAAAATCGTCACATACTGCATGATTGCTTTATGAGGATTCTGTAGAAAAAGGCAATCCCTAGAGACAGAAGCAGATTAATATTCTGATGCTGAGGGTGGATATGTAGAGTGGCTGAAAGTGGCATAAGGTTTTCTTGCAGAGACATCAAACTGTTCTACAATTAGATGGTGGTGATGGTTGTATGACTGTAAATTTACTATGACTGAATGGCATGCTTAAAATTAGCAAATGATATGGTATATAAAAAGATGCTTTTAAAAAATAATGAAAACCAAAATAAATCATCAAGCAGAGAATGATATAGACAGCTATGTGAGCCAGATAGATCCTAATTTAAAAAAATGGCTGATAAAATGCTAGTTTCAACAATAACCTATCCAGATAAGTTAGGATAGGTTTAGGCTTTTTTTTTTTTTCATGAGTATATAACATACAATTTGCATCAGCTTTCCGTGTAAAGGGATCTTCAATCAAGAGCCATGAGTTAGATATTTGAGCTGTACTTAACACTAAAACAACAACAAAATGAACTGGAAAGCCCTCCTTTCTTGTTCTACTGTATTAATACTGTCTAAATGTAGTAAATGGCAAAGGTTTCTTTCACTTAGTTATGAATAAGAATTTGTGGGGCTAGAGAGATGTCCCAATGGTCAAAAGACACAAACAAAGCAAACTTGCTGAATAAACATGAGGATTGGAGATTTGATTTCCAGCTCCCATGTAAGTGTTGAGAAGTTGTCACAGGGCATCTTCTATTTCAGTGCTTGGGAAGTCGAGACAGAAGATTCCTGAACTAAGCCGGTTAGCTAGACTACCTGAATCACCAAGTTCTGAGATCAAGGGAGAGATCCTCTCTCAATATGTAAGGTGAAGAGTGATCAAAACCATGTGTTACATCAATATCTGCCACCCACATATGCCATACACTTATGACCACACACAGGAAAATAAATGAACATACAAATACATGCACACAGACACATACAAGCACACATAGACACAAACATCTCAAGATCTATATTCTATTTTCATACATGCAGTACACAATATTTCTTTGTTTTTAAGAAGTCACATTATGGTAAGGCTTCATACATAAGCTGTTCATGGTGATAAAATTCTTAGATTATTCAGGAATCTCAAGGCAGATGACACTTTGCTACTTGGATCAGTTTTGCTGCTTACAGGAAACACACCTCAGGGTCAAAGACAAACACTACCTTAGAGTAAAAGGCTGGAAGACAATTATACAAGCAAATGGTCTCAGGAAACAAGCTGGAGTAGCCATTTTAATATCAGATAAAATTGACTTTCAACCCAAAGTCATCAAAAGAGACTCTGAGGGACACTTATTTCTGGTCAAAGGAAAAATACAACAAGAAGATCTCTCAATTCTGAACATCTATGCTCCAAATGCAAGGGCACCCTCTTTCGTAAAAGAAACTTTATTAAAACTCAAAGCACACATTGCACCTAACACAATAATTGTGGGTGAATTCAACACTGCACTTTCTTCAATGGACCGATCAGGAAAACAGAAACTAAACAGGAGCACAATGAAACTAATTGAAGCTTTGGACCAATTAGATTTAACAGATATATATAGAACATTCTATCCTAAAACAAAAGAATATACCTTTTTCTCAGCACCTCATGGTACCTTCTCCAAAATCAACCATATAATTGGTCACAAGACAGACCTCAACAAATATAAGAAGATCGAACTAATCCCATGCCTCCTATCAGATCACTATGGAGTAAAAGTGGTCTTCAATGGCAACAAAAACAACAGAAAACCCACATACACGTGGAAACTGAACAATATTCTACTCAATGATACCTTGGTCAAGGAAGAAAAAAAGAAAGAAATTAAAGACTTTTTAGAACACAATGAAAATGAAGACATAACATACCCAAATCTATGGGACACAATGAAAGCAGTGCTAAGAGGAAAACTCATAGCCCTGAGTCCCTCCAAAAAGAAAATGGAGAGAGCATACATTACCAGCTTAATGACACACCTGAAAGCCCTGGAACAAAAAGAAGCTATTTCACCCAGGAGGAGTAGAAGGCAGGAAATCATCAAACTCAGGGCCGAAATCAATCAAGTAGAAACAAAGAGAACCATACAAAAAATCAACAAAACCAGGAACTGGTTCTTTGAGAAAATCAACAAGATAGATAAACCCTTAGCCAGACTGACCAAAGGGCACAGAGAAAGTATCCAAATTAACAAACTTAGAAATGAAAAGGGAGATATAGCAACGGAAACTGAGGAAATCCAAAAAATCATCAGATCCTACTACAAGAGCCTGTACTCAACACAACTGGAGAATCTGGAGGAAATGGACAATTTCCTTGACAGATACCAAATACCAAAATTAAGTCAGGACCAACTAGACCATCTAAACAGTCCCATAATGCCTAAAGAAATAGAAGGAGTCATAGAAAGTCTTCCAACCAAAAAAAGCACAGGACCAGATGGTTTCAGTGCAGAATTCTATCAGACCTTCAAAGAAGAGTTAACACCAATACTCTTCAAACTATTCCACAAAATAGAAACAGAAGGAACACTACCCAATTCCTTCTATGAGGCCACAATTACGCTGATACCAAAGCCAAACAAAGATCCAACAAAGAAAGAAAACTTCAGACCAGTCTCCCTTATGAACATCGATGCAAAAATACTCAATAAAATTCTTGCCAACCGAATCCAAGAACACATCAAAACGATCATCCACCATGATCAAGTAGGCTTTATCCCGGGAATGCAGGGTTGGTTCAATATATGGAAATCCATTAATGCAATCCACTACATAAACAAACTCAAAGAAAAAAAACACATGGTCATTTCATTGGATGCTGAAAAAGCATTTGACAAAATTCAGCATCCTTTCATGCTTAAAGTCTTGGAGAGAACAGGAATTCAAGGCCCATACCTAAACATAGTAAAAGCAATATACAGCAAACCAGTAGCCAGCATCAAACTAAATGGAGAGAAACTTGAAGCAATCCCACTGAAATCAGGAACCAGACAAGGCTGCCCCCTTTCTCCTTATCTTTTCACTATTGTACTTGAGGTACTAGCTCGGGCAATACGACAAATAAGGAGGTCAAAGGGATACAAATTGGAAAGGAAGAAGTCAAACTATCATTATTTGCAGATGACATGATAGTCTACCTAAGTGACCCAAAAAACTGCACTAGAGAGCTCCTACAGCTGATAAACAACTTCAGCAAAGTGGCAGGTTATAAAATCAACTCAAGCAAATCAGTGGCCTTCCTATACTCAAAGGATAAGCAGGGTGAGAAAGAAATTAGGGAAATGACCCCCTTCACAATAGCCACAAACAGTATAAAGTATCTTGGGGTGACTCTTACCAAACATGTGAAAGATCTGTATGACAAGAACTTCAAGACTCTGAAGAAGGAAATGGAAGAAGACCACAAAAAATGGGAAAACCTCCCATGCTCATGGATCGGTAGAATCAATATAGTTAAAATGGCCATTTTGCCAAAAGCAATATACAGATTCAATGCAATACCCATCAAAATCCCAACTCAATTCTTCACAGAGTTAGAAAGAGCAATTCTCAATTTCATCTGGAACAACAAAAAACCCAGGATAGCTAAAACTATTCTCAGCAACAAAAGAAATTCTGGGGGAATCAGTATCCCTGACCTCAAGCAATACTACAGAGCAATAGTGTTAAAAACTGCATGGTATTGGTACAGTGACAGGCAGGAGGATCAATGGAACAGGATTGAAGATCCAGAAATGAACCCACACACCTATGGCCACTTGATCCTCGACAAAGGGGCTGAAAACATCCAATGGAAAAAAGATAGCCTTTTCAACAAATGGTGCTGGTTCAACTGGAGGTCAGCATGCAGAAGAATGCAAATTGATCCATCCTTGTCTCCTTGTACTAAGCTCAAATCCAAATGGATCAAGGACCTCCACATAAAGCCAGACACTCTGAAGCTAATAGAAAAGAAACTGGGGAAGACCCTTGAGGACATCGGTACAGGGAGAAAGTTTCTGAACAGAACACCAATAGCGTATGCTCTAAGAGCAAGAATTGACAAATGGGACCTCATAAAATTACAAAGTTTCTGTAAGGCAAAGGACACCATCAAGAGGACAAATCGGCAACCAACAAATTGGGAAAAGATCTTCACCAATCCTACATCAGATAGAGGACTAATATCCAATATATATGAAGAACTCAAGAAGTTAGACTCCAGAAAACCGAACAACCCTATTAAAAATGGGGTACAGAGTTAAACAAAGAATTCTCACCTGAAGAACTTCGGATGGTGGAGAAGCATCTTAAAAAATGCTCAACTTCATTAGTCATTAGGGAAATGCAAATCAAAACAACCCTGAGATTTCATCTTACACCAGTCAGAATGGCTAAGATTAAAAATTCAGGAAACAGCAGGTGTTGGAGAGGGTGTGGAGAAAGAGGAACACTCCTCCACTGCTGGTGGGGTTGCAAATTGGTACAACCACTCTGGAAATCAGTCTGGCGGTTCCTCCGAAAACTGGGCAACTCACTTCCAGAAGATCCTGCTCTACCACTCCTGGGCATATACCCAGAGGATTCCCCACCATGTAATAAAGATACATGCTCTACTATGTTCATAGCAGCCCTATTTATAATTGCCAGATGCTGGAAAGAACCCAGGTATCCCTCAACAGAAGAGTGGATGCAAAAAATGTGGTATATCTACACAATGGAGTACTATTCAGCCATTAGAAACAATGAATTCATGAAATTCTTAGGCAAATGGATGGAGCTAGAGAACATCATACTAAGTGAGGTAACCCAGACTCAAAAGGTGAATCATGGTATGCACTCACTAATAAGTGGATATTAACCTAGAAAACTGGAATACCCAAAACATAATCCACACATCAAATGAGGTACAAGAAGAAAGGAGGAGTGGCCCCTGGTTCTGGAAAGACTCAGTCAAGCAGTATTCGGCAAAACCAGAACTGGGAAGTGGGAAGGGGTGGGTGGGAGGACAGGGGAAGAGAAGGGGGCTTATGGGACTTTCGGGGAGTGGGGGGCTAGAAAAGGGGAAATCATTTGAAATGTAAATAAATTATATCGAATAAAAAAATTTTTAAAAAAGAAGTCACATTATGGTAAGGCTTCATACATAAGCTGTTCATGGTGATAAAATTCTTAGATTATTCAGGAATCTCAAGGCAGATGACACTTTGCTCCTTGGATCAGTTTTCATGAGGGGCATTGGGCCTGGTCACTGGGAAGCAGTCCTTGCAGACTGGTAATCAAGTTTTGCCCAAATCTATAGAATGGTGTGATCTAAAGTTCTAAAGCAAAGTTGGATTGCTCTTTACAAATGATTTGTAAATGATTATTTTCTGAGTAGGTGAAATGCATTTGAGGTAATGAAGTTTCTTCTGTGCTTCTGAGAAACATTAGTAGTAATGGATTCAGATGAAGTAGGTCCTTTTTCTACATTCTGCAGATGGTAAGGCCACAGATGTATTAGAGGTTTTATTCCCCAAAGTTTTACTTGTGAAAATAAAAAACAAAACCCCAGAATGACAACACATAGGCCAAGGATTAAGACCTTCATCATTGTTCTTAAAAGTAAGTTTGATAGGGTTTATACACTTGCATGGGTTTTAATGGTAGATAAACAGGGAAATGTGTAGATGAAACATTGGAGAATCTTGATAGAAGAATGTAAGGAAAGAACGCTACAATGCCTAGGAATTTTGTGTAGTGAACATCAACCTAAAACCCTAGAACAATTTGAGGTAGAGGCTGAGTTTGGACTAATGACTTTTAAGATTCACCAATTTTACAAGTGGTCTGTGTGTATGTTTGTGTTTGTGCATGTGTGTGTGTGTGTGTTTGTGTGTGTAAATAAATTTATAATATACCACATTATACCAAATGTATTCATGAGTGCAGTTTTCTATCTCTTCATATAACATTATTCTTTGTAGCCATTTTTAACAAAGGACATTGAAGTGCTTATTGGGGTTACAGATATACAGACTGAAAGTCCAAGATTCAGAAGCTCCTCTGCTCTGCCACTGATGAGGGTTTTGTGGTTAGATCCCAACATGGTGGAGGCACAAGACAGAAGCATATGTATGGGTCAGGAAGAAATCCTATCATCTCAGAAAGCAGGAGACCAATTCAAGGTCAATGAAACAATGTAGAGCAACGCCTTACCATGTGAGCTAACTCAGCTTTGTAAGACACAACCTACTCTTTAAGTTTTCCTGAAATAGCCTTCCCAATAGGTGTGTGTGTGTGTGTGTGTGCGCACACACACACATACACATTTGCATACATGTGCATATGTAATAAATGAACTGATTCATGCTAACTTCTCACTTTTTTTAGTACATAGAATTATTTTCTGCAATCATGGCTTTAAATAGAGAAGATTTAAATCCTTAATGGTTTGAGTAACTTAAAAATCTTTTCAAATATGAGAAGGTTCTTTTCTCCTAATAAGGTATGTAACACATTCAGAAATCATGGCGATTTTCTAAGTGCTGCTCTGATCTTTCTGTGTGACTCAACTATAGTTGGCAAAATGCAGTCAACGACACAATCTTGGCAGAGCTTCTGGCGCACTGCAGCAGAAACAGTCTCTCTTTTCTTCATGCTCATGAATTGGTATATGGATATGCAACAGTGATCACATTACAATTCATGATATAAAAATGCACATAGTAATTGTTATACTTGATTTCCATGTGTTTTGGTCATTTTTCAGAGGGCTAGTAAGCAAATGGTGAAGGTCTAGTGCAGGTGTATTCTAAGGGAAATGTAGGGATGGGTTTTCTCAAGCTAGATAGTTTGAAAATATGTCTTTTACTGCTGTTATTTACGTAGATGGCAGATCACAAATGTTTCTAGAAGTTCCTTACTAGGGCTCAGAGCAACATTAAGACTTTAATAGATGGGCCCTTATATCCTATACTTGGTGATCCAGAAATTTTTGGAAATTTGGCACTCCTAACGTATTGTATTAAAGCTCACCTGACAAACTAAGACAATAGAATCTCACTTCTGTCTCTGCACCTCTATCTGTCCTTTTTTTTCAAATCTAACTTTCTTTTTTTTTCAGATTTTTTTATTCAATATATTTTTTATTTACATTTCAAATGATTTCCCCTTTTGTAGCCCCCCACTCCCCGAAAGTCCCGTAAGCCCCCTTCTCTCCCCTTTCCTCCCACCCACCCCTTCCCACTTCCCTGTTCTGGTTTTGGAGAATACTGCTTCACTGAGTCTTTCCAGAACAAGGGGCCACTCTTCCTTTCTTCTTGTACCTCATTTGATGTGTGGATTATGTTTTGGGTATTCCAGTTTTCTAGGTTAATATCCACTTATTAGTGAGTGCATACCATGATTCACCTTTTGAGTCTGGGTTACCTCACTTAGTATGATGTTCTCTAGCTCCATCCATTTGCCTAAGAATTTCATGAATTCATTGTTTCTAATGGCTGAATAGTACTCCATTGTGTAGATATACCACATTTTTTGCATCCACTCTTCTGTTGAGGGATACCTGGGTTCTTTCCAGCATCTGGCAATTATAAATAGGGCTGCTATGAACATAATAGAGCATGTATCCTTATTACATGGGTGGGGAATCCTCTGGGTATATGCCCAGGAGTGGTATACCAGGATCTTCTGGAAGTGAGGTGCCCAGTTTTCAGAGGAACCGCCAGACTGCTTTCCAGAGTGGTTGTACCAATTTGCAACCCCACCAGCAGTGGAGGAGTGTTCCTCTTTCTCCACACCCTCTCCATCACGTGCTGTCTCCTGAATTTTTAATCTTAGCCATTCTGACTGGTGTAAGATGAAATCTTAGGGTTGTTTTGATTTGCATTTCCCTAATGACTAATGAAGTTGAGCATTTTTTAAGATGCTTCTCCACCATCCGAAGTTCTTCAGGTGAGAATTCTTTGTTTAACTCTGTACCCCATTTTTTAATAGGGTTGTTTGGTTTTCTGGAGTCTAACTTCTTGAGTTCTTTATATATATTGGATATTAGCCCTCTATCTGATGTAGGATTGGTGAAGATCTTTTCCCAATTTATTGTCTGCCGATTTGTCCTCATGATGGTGTCCTTTGCCTTACAGAAACTTTGTAATTTTATGAGGTCCCATTTGTTAATTCTTGATCTTAGAGCATACACTATTGGTGTTCTGTTCAGAAACGTTCTCCCTGTACCGATGTCCTCAAGGGTCTTCCCCAGTTTCTTTTCTATTAGCTTCAGAATGTCTGGCTTTATGTGGAGGTCCTTGATCCATTTGGATTTGAGCTTAATACAAGGAGACAAGGATGGATCAATTTGCATTCTTCTGCATGCTGACCTCCAGTTGAACCAGCACCATTTGTTGAAAAGGCTATCTTTTTTCCATTGGATGTTTTCAGCCCCTTTGTCGAGGATCAAGTGGCCATAGGTGTGTGGGTTCATTTCTGGATCTTCAATCCTGTTCCATTGATCCTCCTGCCTGTCACTGTACCAATACCATGCAGTTTTTAACACTATTGCTCTGTAGTATTGCTTGAGGTCAGGGATACTGATTCCCCCAGAATTTCTTTTGTTGCTGAGAATAGTTTTAGCTATCCTGGGTTTTTTGTTATTCCAGATGAATTTGATAATTTCTCTTTCTAACTCTGTGAAGAATTGAGTTGGGATTTTGATGGGTATTGCATTGAATCTGTATATTGCTTTTGGCAAAATGTCCATTTTAACTATATTGATTCTACCAATCCATGAGCATGGGAGGTTTTCCCTTCCTTCTTCAAAGTCTTGAAGCTCTTGTCATACAGATCTTTCACATGTTTGGTAAGAGTCATCCCAAGATATTTTATACTGTGTGTGACTATTGTGAAGGGGGTCATTTCCCTAATTTCTTTCTCAGTCTGCTTATCCTTTGAGTATAGGAAGGCCACTCATTTGCTTGAGTTGATTTTATAACCTGCCACTTTGCTGAAGTTGTTTATCAGCTGTAGGAGTTCTCTAGTGGAGTTTTTTGGGTCACTTAGGTAGACTATCATGTCATCTGCAAATAACGATAGTTTGACTTCTTTCTTTCCAATTTGTATCCCTTTGACCTCCTTATGTTGTTGAATTGCCCGAGCTAGTACCTCAAGTACAGTATTGAAAAGATAAGGAAAAAGGGGGCAGCCCTGTGTAGTCCCTGATTTTAGTGGGATTGCTTCAAGTTTCTGTCTATTTAGTTCGATGCTGTCTACCGGTTTGCTGTATATTGCTTTAACGATGTTTAGGTATGGGCCTTGAATTCCTGTTCTTTCCAAGACTTTAAGCATGAAAGGATGCTGAATGTTGTCAAATGCTTTTTCAGCATCCAATGAAATGACCATGTGTTTTCTTTCTTTGAGTTTGTTTATGTAGTGGATTGCATTGATGGATTTCTGTATATTGAACCAACCCTGCATTCCCAGGATAAAGCCTACTTGATCATGGTGGATGATCGTTTTGATGTGTTCTTGGATTCGGTTGGCAAGAATTTTATTGAGTATTTTTGCATCGATGTTCATAAGGGAAATTGGCCTGAAGTTCTCTTTCTTTGTTGGATCTTTGTGTGGTTTTGGTATCAGCGTAATTGTGGCTTCGTAGAAGGAATTGGGTAGTGTTCCTTCTGTTCCTATTTTGTGGAATAGTTTGAAGAGTATTGGTGCTAACTCTTCTTTGAAGGTCTGATAGAATTCTGCACTGAAACCATCTGGTCCTGTGCTTTTTTTGGTTGGAAGACTTTCTATGACTCCTTCTATTTCTTTAGGCGTTATGGGACTGTTTAGATGATCTATTTGGTCCTGATTTAATTTTGGTATTTGGTATCTGTCAAGGAAATTGTCCATTTCCTCCAGATTCTCCAGTTGTGTTGAGTACAGGCTCTTGTAGTAGGATCTGATGATTTTTTGGATTTCCTCAGTTTCCATTGTTATATCTCCCTTTTCATTTCTAAGTTTGTTAATTTGGATACTTTCTCTGTGCCCTATGGTCAGTCTGGCTAAGGGTTTATCTATCTTGTTGATTTTCTCAAAGAAACAGCTCCTAGTTTTGTTGATTCTTTGTATGGTTCTGTTTGTTTCTACTTGATTGGTTTCAGCCTTGATTTTGTTGATTTCCTGACTTCTACTCCTCCTGGGTGAAATAGCTTCTTTTTGTTCCAGGGCTTTCAGGTGTGTCATAAAGCTGGTAATGTATGCTCTCTCCATTTTCTTTTTGGAGGCACTCAGGGCTATGAGTTTTCCTCTTAGCACTGCTTTCATTGTGTCTCACAGATTTGGGTATGTTGTGTCTTCATTTTCATTGTGTTCTAAAAAGTCTTTAATTTCTTTCTTTATTTCTTCCTTGACCAAGGTATCATTGAGTAGAATATTGTTCAGTTTCCACGTGTATGTGGGTTTTCTGCTGTTTTTGTTGCTATTGAAGACCACTTTTACTCCATAGTGATCTGATAGGAGGCATGGGATTAGTTCGATCTTCTTATATTTGTTGAGGTCTGTCTTGTGACCAATTTTATGTTGGATTTTGGAGAAGGTACCATGAGGTGCTGAGAAAAAGGTATATTCTTTTGCTTTAGGATAGAATGTTACATATATATATATATATATATATATATATATATATATATATATATATATATATGTTAAATCTAATTGGTCCAATGCTTCAATTAGTTTCATTGTGTCCCTGCTTAGTTTCTGTTTCCCTGATCGGTCCATTGAGGAAAGTGCAGTGTTGAAGTCACCCACAATTATTGTGTTAGGTGCAATGTGTGCTTTGAACTTTAATAAAGTTTCTTTTATGAATGAGGGTGCCCTTGCATTTGGAGCATAGATGTTCAGGATTGAGAGTTCTTCTTGTTGTATTTTTCCTTTGACCAGCAATAAGTGTCCCTCAGAGTCTCTTTTGATGACTTTGGGTTGAAAGTCAATTTTATCTGATATTAAAATGGCTACTCCAGCTTGTTTCCTGAGATCATTTGCTTGTAAAATTGTCTTCCAGCCTTTTACTCTAAGGTAGTGTTTGTCTTTGACCCTGAGGTGTGTTTCCTGTAAGCAGCAAAATGTAGGGTCCTGTTTATGTATCCAGTCAGTCTATGTCTTTTTATTGGGGCATTGAGTCCATTGATGTTAAGAGATATTAAGGAATAGTGATTGTTGCTTCCTGTCATTTTTGACGTTATTTTTTAAATTTGATTGGTTAACTTCTTTGGGGTTTGATGAAAGGTTACTATCTTGCTATTTCCAGGGTGAAGTTTCCCTCCTTGTATTGGTGTTTTCCTCCTATTATCCTTTGTAGGGCTGGGTTTGTGGATAGATATTGGGTAAACTTGGTTTTGTCATGGAATATCTTAGTTTCTCCATCTACAGTGATTGAGAGTTTTGCTGGATATAGTAGTTTTGGCTGGCATTTGTGTTCTCTTAGAGTCTGCATGAGATCTGCCCGGGATCTTCTAGCCTTCAGTCTCAGTTGAAATGTCTGCTGTGATTCTGATAGGTCTTCCTTTATATGTTACTTGGCCTTTTTCTCTTACTGCCTTTAATATTCTTTGTTTAGTACATTTGGTGTTTTTATTATTATGTGACAGGAAGTATTTCTGTTCTGGTCCAGTCTGTTTGGAGTTCTGTAGGCTTCTTGTATATTCATGGGCATCTCTCTCTTTAGGTTAGGGACGTTTTCTTCCATAATTTTATTGAAGATATTTGCTGGCCCTTTAAGTTGTAAATCTTCACTCTCATCTATACCTATAATCCTTAGGTTTGGTCTTCTCATTGTGTCCTGTATTTCCTGGATATTTTGGGTTACAAGCTTTTTGCATTTTTCATTTTTCTTTAACTGTTGAGTCCATGGTTTCTATGGAATCTTCAGCATCTGAGATTCTTTCTTCTATCTCTTGTATTCTGTTGTTGATATTTGCATCTATGTCCCCTGATTTCTTCCCAAGGCTTTCTATCTCCAAAGTTGTCTCCCTTTGAGTTTTCTTAGTTGTTTCTACTTCTGATTTTAGATCCTGGATGGTTTTGCTTAGCTCCTTCACGTGCTTGTTTGTGCTTTCCTGTAATTCTTTAAGAGATTTTTGTGTTTCCTCTTTCATGACCTCAGCCTGTTTACCAAAGTTCTCCTGTATTTCTTTAAGTGTTTTTTGCCTCATTATTGACTTTTGTATTCTCCTGGATTTCTTTCAATGATTTTTGTGTTTCCCTTGCAATGGCTTCTAACTTTTGATCCATTTTCTCCTGAATTTCTTTAAGTATGTCCTTCATGTGTTCCTGTACCAGCATCATGACCAGTGATTTTAAATCCAAATCTTGTTTTACTGGTGTGATGGGGTATCCAGGACATGCTGGTAAAGGAGAATTGGGTTCAGATTGGGTTGCCTTGATTTCTGTTAGTGAAGTTCCTGCATTTGCCTTTTGCCATCTAGTTCTCACTGGTGTTAGTTGGTCTTGTCAATGCTGGACTCACCAGTGCAAGCTGCCCCTTCTCAGGTGGCCTCTGGTGCACAGCTTACCTCCTGCACTGCCTGGAGACAGAGTGCTATTGCCCAGGCTGTTCAGATCCCGAAGCAGACACCTGAAGGCTCCTGCTGGGGCCCGCCGGATTCACCGGAGCACACTGACTTCTCCCAGCTGGCCGCCCGGAAGCCCCTCTTGCCTCTTGCAGGACCTGGAGATGTGGTGTTGCCGCCCAGGAAGCGGAGAGATCTGAAATCTAACTTTTCATAGTATTTCCAGTTTCCGTTTAACCTAATAGTTGTTAAAGGGAAGTTCCCATCTCTCAGGAAGCTTTCTTGCTATCTCCATTTTATACTCTATTCATTATTCAATGTGTGTACCTCTATGAATGTGTCTTCAATACATAGATGGATAGTGATTATGTGTCTGTGTAGATATGAACGTAATTGGAATTGTAGTCATGAAAGATAGATGTCAAAACAGTCCTACAATGGCAACCTTCAGGCTGGAGAGTTAATAACATCAATGATGTGTCTTACTATATTCCTTAGTTGTAGTCCAAAAGTGTAAGAGCTTCTAGTGCAGTTTTTCTCAACCTTCTTAATGCTGTTACTCTTTAATACAGTTCCTCGTATTGACAGAAACAAACATAAAATTATTTTCATTGATACTTCATAACTGTGATTTTGATACTGTTATGAAACATAATGTAAATATCTGTATTCTCTGATGGTTTTAGGTGAGTCCTGCTGAAAGGTTCATTCAACCTCTAAAGGGGTTGCGACTGACAGGTTGAAAACCACTGTCACTGTACAAGAGGGTCAGTTGTACAAATCCCTAAACATCAAAACTGAAGGCCTTGTAGTGTAATGGTCAAGGGTAACAACAAGAAAATGATGGATATGATGGTGTGGGTGGGGCACCTGGGTATTTTTCTATCCATCTGAGTACAGCCACTCATTCTTTTCACTCCTCCACCTGCCAATATTATCTGGAGATGCTCATAAGAACCCTAGATGTAATGGTTTGCCAGCTCTCTGAATATCTTTCCAGTTAGTCAATTAACCAAAAAAAAAAAATGATAATAATCATTGACTCCTTCACTCTAAGGCTCATTCACTTGGATTCTGTGCTTGTTTCACCTTTACAACATTTGGGGAATTTGGTTGGATTATGTAGCTAGCCTTCCTTTCCAGTTTCCCCTGAAGGTATCCTATTGTAAGTTCCTTTGTTATTTTCTTCTGAAGTTGGGAGATTCCAAACAAGTCTGGCAGCTCATTTCATCTTACAGGAGCTCATTTATTTACAGAAATGCAGGTTTCATCTACCTTATAAAGGAGTTATTTTGAGAGTCAATACAGCTACATGGCCATGTAGTGAAAAAGAATGGGCCTAGGCAATAGCGATCTACCCACTAGATTAAATCATTGGTCAGAGGTACTGGCCTTTCCTATAGATCCTGATAGATAACATGGCAAGTAGGTCATACTGTGTTTGTCAAGTTGGCTGACTGTATTGCAGGCAGTCACTTAAAGTTCATCAGCAAGATGCTGCAAATACAGGTCAGGTTGTGCTGGAAAATTTCATATCGAAGTGTGATCAGAATTATTTGTCTTGATGATCATCATTCTATAAAATCATTCATGCACAAGCAGATTGATACATTTTAGAAGGACAACTGATGGTGAAGAAATTTCCAGAGTCAATCCTCTACTCCAGAGATGAGTAGAAGCATACACATTTTTGCAGCAAGAAGACAAAAGAGTAGGAATTTTCTTTTAGGTTGTCACACATCAAAGGCATTGAAATTATGTCAATTGAGCAAAGTAGACTTTATGCTTAAGTCTAGAATGTGAAATTAATCTGAAAGTTATTATATATTGACAATTCCTTATAGATACCTTCAGCATGAAACAACCCTCTGTGCAGTATATGAATTAAAATAAACTCTGGAAACCATTTTTCCTGAATTAATCCCTACTCTCCCATTGCTTCATTATTCCTTCACAATTAGTTGTTTGGGGTTCATGTTTCTGTTAATGCTTGGCCTTGTTTCCATTACATCTTCAGAGTAGTGCCATGGCTTCTGGACTTGAGTTGTGGTCATGCAAATTTCTTAGTTTTGGTATTAATATTTTTGTCCTTGGTGTTTGATGAGAAGCAATGTACTTTTGTCCTCACTCTATTTCAATTATAGAGTTAACACTAAAGTAATTGTTCATGTATTGTTCCTCAGATAAAAATTTTGTCAGTCATGTGTTTGTCTGGGATTGACTAAACTGTAGTTTTAAAAATAATACCTAATGTTTACTAATGAAGTATTGGTTTCATACCAGATATAATTTTTATCATCTTTGAAGTTTAAATTGGTGGATTTTTTTACTTCAATTTGGACATTTTGGATATGATTGTAAGATATTTGTAACTGAGATATTCATAGATTATGTAATGGAATAAGGAATATGTTTTGTGGGAGATGTATGTGATCTTTAGTGTTTATAATGTTGGGAAAATGTTCAGAAAAATCACAGAATCTCTGTAGTAGGTTTGTCATATGTAGCATTTATTTTGTTGATTATGTTTCTTTTATACCCATCTTCTTTAGAGAAAGTAGGACTTATATAAAAGATTTTAATATCTAATTTGTTAATCATGTAATTTCTCTCTTGAGCATTTGTGTTGAACAAATTCTTAATTTGTACATCTTTCAAATTTTTGTAATGAAACTACTCAGATGATGATGATGATGTATAAACATTTCTCATGTTTTTATACTTAGTTCATCATGGAAATAGGCCCATAAATGGTCTATCTTGTCTGGTTTTGGTAACAGGGCAATATTGGCTTCTCAAAACAGTGTGGTAGTGACCCTTCTTTTATTCTTTGTAGAATGGTTTAAGGAACAATTGTAGTATTTCTCCGGCAATATTCTGAAAAACTTTTGTAGTAAATGCTTTCTAGCCCTACTTAGAGTTTTTGTATGAGACTATTATTGCTCTATTCTCATTACTCAGTATGATCCTTTAAACGTGTCAATATGTTTTTAAATTAATTTTGGTTTGCCATATGTATTCAAGATTTCCCCAGTGATACTCTGGAACTCATTGGACTCTATTGTGATGTCTCTATTTTTTAATATTTGATCTTATTTATTTAGGTTTCCAGTCTCTTTCATTTATTAACTTAGCTAAAATAATGCCAATATTAAACTGTTTAAAACCAAGTGTTTCATTCATTTCTGTATGATGCTTATTGTTTCATTTTGTCCAATGATTTTTGGTTTTGCTTCCTTCATTTGCCTGAGATCATGAGGGATATTACTCATTTATTCAAGTTTTCTCTGATTTTTCAAGTGAAAATTCTCATAGTTAATACATTCTTTAGGAACACTCCTCCACTGCTGGTAGGAATGCAAATTGGTACAACCACTCTGGAAATCAGTCTGGCGGTTCCTCAGAAAACTGGACATGTCACTTCCTAAGAACCCTGCTATACCACTTCTGGGCATATACCTAGAGGATTCCCCAGCATGTAATAAGGATACATTTTCTACTATGTTCATAGCAGTCCTATTTATAATAGCCAGAAGCTGGAAAGAACCCAGGTGTCCCTCAATGGAGGAACTGATACAAACAATGTGGTATATATACACAATGGAGTACTATTCAGCCATTAGAAACAATGAATTCATGAAATTCTTACACAAATGGATGGAGCTGGAGAACATCATACTAAGTGAGGTAACCCAGTCTCAAAAGATCAATCATGGTATGCACTCACTGATAAGTGGATATTAGCCTAGAAACTTGGAATACCCAAGACATAATCCACATATCAAATGATGTTCAAGAAGAACTGAGATGTAGCCCCTGGTTCTGGAAAGGCTTTTTGCAGCAGTATAGGGCAATACCAGAACAGGGAAGTGGGAAGGGGTGGATGGGGAAACAGGGGGAGGGAAGGTGCTTATGGGACTTTCGAGGAGTGGGGAGTCAGAAAAGGGGAAATCATTTGAAATGTAAATAAAAAATATATCAAATAAAAAAAACTGTCCCCATACTCCACTGACATCATATGCTCCAGTGTTGCTCTGATATTTACAGATTTATGAAATCTGGAAACAATGTCATTCTTCAGTCCATTTGATAATTAATTAAACTTCTTTTAACCTGAAGGAACAACAAAAAACAATATTCTTACTACATCCAAAAACTTCCAGTATGTTGTATTATTCTTTTCACCTGATTCAGGAAAAATTTTCAGAAATTCCTTCCCATTTCTTCAGTAATTCAGTGATCATATACAATTATTCTGTTTGATTTTCATGCATTTGTATAGTTTCTCCTGATAATAATTGCTAAGTTTATTCTATTATGATCTGATAAGATGAAAGAAATTTCAACCCATTTTTATTTGGTAAAACACACCTTGTCATCTAACAGGAAACCTATTTCAGAGAAATTTATGCAGGATATATAGATCAATGATCACTCTACACCTGTTGGATGGATGTTCCATTGTGATCTATGAAGTTCATTTGATCTGTAATTTAGATCTATACATTCATCATTGATTCTTTGTCTGGATGATATATGAATTTGTGGTCACACCTATAAATTTTGAACACTGAACTCAACCACCATTATTGTATGTGGAATTTTTTGTTCTTTTATGCTCAGTGATGCTTTATTTATGAAATTGGGTATGTTGATATGCCATTTCATTCACCTATATTAATAATTATTATAAATTACATGGCTCTGTTTATTAATATATGGTGGCTCTTTTAATATCTTTTTATTACTGGTTACTTCAAATTGACTATACTAGGTATAACACACACATTTTTTGATATTTATTTGCTTGGTATATTTTTATCTTTCCACTTTAAGTCTATTTATATCTTTGTAATTGAATTATGTTTCATGCAAATAACAAATAGTAAGACTTTGTTTTTGATTAGTCAGGTAGTGTGCATCTTTTAATAACATAATCAAGACAATTTGCACGTAGTATTACTATTGCAAGGCTTTTGCTAATGATTGCTTTTTTGTGTGTCAGTTTCTCAAGTGTTTAAAATACTTTTTTCCTTTCCTCCTGTTCATATCAGATATCCACTGATATGATTAATAAGGATTACATTAATTATTCATTCTTTCCTACTCCGTGTTTGAAATGTATGTATTTTTCTTGTGCTCTCTTTCTTTTGCATATATTTCTTTTCCCTCTATTGGTAGAATTTCTTTAAATGTTTTTTATAATGCAGACTTGGTTTACCAATTACTTTAATTTATGCTCGTCTTGAAACTGTATTTGAATATTTTTATGTAAAATAATCCTTCAGTGTTATAGTTAGAGACTTGTGGTTAGGGTGTTCTCTAGAGGAAAAGAAAGAGACTAGGTTAGAATAAGTTTCATTGATCACATGCTCTGAGAAGCAAGATTAAACAGAAAGAAGACAGCAAGGAATTAAAGAAAATATTATGATTCATGATAGGTTTGTAGGGAAGGTTCACTTATGACCAGGGAATATGAAATCCAAACTATGGATATTGCAAGTTCTGTTTTTAGTTTCAAAGGCAGATACCAACATTGAAATTGTCTTTGTAAATTCTGAAGATACTACAGACCCTTTCCTAAACACACACACACACACACACACACACACACACACTGTTCTTTTGTAATGGTAGTAATAAAGTGAAGGCCTATGTGCAAATGTGAGACTATCTGTTTTGAATACCAGTTTTTAATGAATTATAACATTTTTGTTTTATTTCAAGTTTTTTAAATTATGCAGTCTGTGCTTGACCATTTTGTGGTAGTGAATACAAAGTTCAGCAGTTTGGAGCTATGGGGATACATCCTATACTGTTTTATACCTCAGGAGAAAGTTAGAACTAGTCAAAGTGTCAATGAAGCTCATTGGAGATTAAAAGAAAAATCAAGACAAACCAAAATTGTAGGAACATGTTATTAGAATATCATTCAATATATACAAGCTGCTCTTACATGTATGGGTTTAAGCAAGGGTCTTAGAGGGTTTCTTAGCGGTTGTGATAGGGAATGTAACTATGTAGGTTGTAAACTGAGCTAATCTCTCTGAGCAAACCCTCATAGCTATTCCCTGTCCTCAGATGAATGCTCTATGTTATCAAAATAAGGACATATAGAAAAACAAATTATCAATGCAAATGTAAATAATATCCAGACAGATAGTTTGCAAGTAGTAGATTGAGACTCAGTAGGATTTTAAGGCAAAATGTTTAGGTTGTAATTCAATATCTGCCTCTTACTAACTCTACTTGTAAAAACCAAATTAAAACTCTCGAATCTTGACACTGTTCTTTCAATAGAATGGAAATTTTATGTGCAGTAACTTAAATAATGACATCATAGTCTATTTTAGGAATAAATTTGAGTTACATAAAAGCATTTTGTAAGGTTGTAGATTTTTAACTACCAATTTTAATAACTTAGAGATATGCAATATAAGCTCTTATTACAGTAAGGTATATTTTAAATTGAGCTTTGTAATTGAATAAGCAAGAAAATCATTGCATATGGTGAGATGACTCTGTTTGAATAATTCTTGCTGATTCTAGTTTAATCTCTTTCACTCATGTATAATATTGGGTGCAGTTGGGGGTCCAAGTGATGGAGATGTGGGAGCAAAGAGATTCCTGGAAATTGCTGGTTGGCCAGTCTAGTTGACTCAGAGTGCTCCATTTGCAATCGGAGACTCTATCTCAATAACTAAGTAGGGCAACACAATGGCTTAACCAGAGTGATGGGTAATCTTGGATGTTAATTCGACTATATATGGAAACAACTATCAGAGAAGCCACTTAGATTCCCGTGTGGGACCTTCCTTATTGTTTTTAAATTATTTTATTATTTTATGTATATGGATATTTCTCTTTACATATATATGTGAAAGATCAGAAAAGTATAAGAGATTCCTTGGAAATGGAGTTTGGATAGTTGTAAGCTTCTATGTGGGCACTGGGTGTTGAACCCAGGTCCTCTGTCAGAGCAACAAGGGCTTTAAACCACTTAGCTGTTTTTACATCCCAAAGAGATACTTTTGATAAGAGAGCTTCCCCCTTTCTATCAATAATGAGCTGTATTAAAAGCAGAATTGGCTCCTGATCCATGAGATTTCCTAATTATTTTAGAACATTGTTGCCTCTAAATATAAATATAATGTTTCTATTTCATATTATATTCAGTGATTGGGAATGAACGCAAGATATATAATTGTGTAAATTGTACTCCTTTTGGTACCGCTTATATTTGCTGTACTGCATACCTCCTATATTTGGCCTTCCTTCAGGAGCATATAACAATTATTATCTTTCTACTGCATTAATAAGTGTCCATAGGAGAGAGGAGCAAAGATATAGAAAGACTATGAGATGACAGACTGTATATGGAATATATCTTTAGCAATTTGTTAACAACTCATATTATTAAAGAAAAATACATCGTCTAACAAACTCATTGCTAGAGTCATGGGAAGACTTGTATGTCACTTAGAGATAAATAAAAACAATTGACATTTTGGGAGAGTGTGTAAATGTAAAAGAGTATCAAACTAAGAAATTAATTCTCATGGGAGCATACTAAAATGTCCGTGGAGTCATGGACGGGTACAATCAGAGGATTTTACAGAGACATTTTTTCATGTTCGCCTGTTTTATTTCTTACTTATTCTTTATTGTTATCTTCTGGGCATTACCTTTAAGAGTTTACTGTGGAAAGAGTTGCAGCTTGTCAGTTTTGAACTCCTCTCATATTTGAGAACCACAGTGCACATATTGTAGCCCCACTAGAGAATACATTCTGCCACCAACTCTAGGCTTCAGCCATTGCGAGCCAAGTTCCCTTGTGACTGGGAGAGTTGTGCAATTTCTATGAGATGCTGAAGGAGATCTTTACCCTGCCCTCTTTCTTTCTATCTTCCCTGTACTTCACAGTTCTGAATTCTGCTTTCATTCCAGCAGATGCCACAGTCATGTCTAGGTCTCTGAACCAAATTTAACATGTGCAATTAGAAAAGATTCTACCAGTACAGCAAGCATTTTCACCTGCTGAGCCAGTCAGTGGGCCTGAGCTTGTCCAATTTTACTGGTGGGTGTTGTAAACAGCCAAATGAGAATGGAGAGTTCACATCATCACAGCTTATATAACACTCTGGAAGCAAGATACTCAGCTCCACCATGAGCAATGGCTAGAAAAATGTTTCTGTTCAGAAATATATCTGGCCTTTATGGTGGATAACTTCTGTGTCCAAAACTTGAGAAGTTGGTATACACAGTGGTGCCTTCTTGCTGCCGAATATTGCTACCACAATTCATGAAATTAGCAGAATGCCAGTCTTTCAAATGATAGCAGGAACTAATGATTCTAATGACATAGATTTGGGTACTGCATGTTAAATCAGTACCAACTAAACAATTTGATCAGCTAAATTAGGTTGTTGAATGGCTTGTAAGTGATATGGCTCCAAAAGGCAGAATTTAAAATTGATGACTTTGGTGGCCACCTTGTCTAATGTGGAAAAAAACTCAGCCATTTAGAAGGTATATATAAGGTCTCTGGTACCAAAGAATCAATCCTATTACCTATTTATATAACAGCAATGCATATATCTTTTGCTTGCCCTGAAGATGCTTGTTTGACATTTTGTCCAAGCAGTTTCGCATTCTTTATGACAGGCCAGCATTGTTTCCACAACCCTGGAAGACTCTTTAGACCAATATGATGCTGCATTCTTTGTAGCATTTCTATCAGTAGCAAATTCTAAATTAACAAGTCCCTTTGTCCATTAGAAGTATTAGGAGAGAAAGAGAAAGATTTTCAATTCAAATGGAGTCCAAGGGGAGTATTGAATGAATAGAGTGATACCAGATAAAATAGATGTCAAATAAAATATAGTAATAAAAACAAATAAAGATATTTAATATAAAGAACATTTTGTATAACAGAACATTCATTCTTCGTGAGCATCATAGAATATTTCCCAAGATGTGTTCATATCCTGATCTAAAATAACAAGTAAGTTAAAAAATTAAGTCTTAGTGAAATAAAAACAACTCAAATCTCTCATAGATAGTATCTTTCTTCCTGATGTCAATGAATGAAAGTATTGTAAGTTATTAATATTCCAATGGAAACTGGAATGTAGAAACTAGACAAAGTACTCACCTTCTGAGTCAAGTAAAAAGAGACATCAGAAAATAGAGACAAAATAATGAAAATGGAAATATAGCATATTAACCTTTACAGGGCTGAATAAGAACAATCCAAGAGGGACCTTCACAATGGTAAACATGCACACTCAGTCAGGAGCATCTCAGATGAGCCAGCTAAGTCTCCTGGTCAGGAAACTGGGAGCTGAACCAAATGTCTATAGAGAGCTAAAGTGCAGAGTTAGGAAAGCACATGGCAGTTACAAGGAACAACTGAAGGAAGCAGTGGATTAATCACTGTAGATTTACCTAAGCTTCACAAAACTGAGAATTACACCAAAAAGTGGATTCAGCCCATGTGTTCAAAATACAGAGACAAAGTGTGGAGGAGAGACTGAAGGAAAGGCCATCCAGAGACTGTCCCACCTGGGGATCCATCCCATATACAGATACCAAATGTAGACACTATTAAGGATGCCAAGAAGTGCTTGCTTATAGGAGCCTGATATAGCTGTCCCTTGACAGACTGTGCCAAAGCCTGACAAATCCAGGCTAGGATGCTCAGAACCAACCATTGAGCACTGGGTCTCTAATGAAGGAATTAGAGAAAGGACTGAAGAAGCTGAAGGGGTTTGCAACCCCATAGAAAGGACAACAATATCAACCAACCAGACCCCCCTTTACCAGAGCTCCCAGGGACTAAACCAACAACCAGAGTATGCATGGACCCATAACTCCAGGCACATATGCAGCAGAGGGTGGTCTTATTGGACATCAATGAAAGGAGAGGCCCTTGGTCCTGGCAAGGCTTGATGCCCTAAGATGCCCCAGCGAAGGGGAATGCCTGGGCCGGAAGGTGTGTGTGTGTGTGTGTGTGTGTGTGTGTGTGTGTGTGTGAACACCCTCACAGAAGCAGGGGCGGGGGATGAGATAGGGAGTTTTCAGAGGGGAAACCAGGAAGGAGGACAACATTTGAAATGTAAATAAATAAAAAATACAATAATAAATAAATAAATACAAAAAGTGAATTCAAATACCTGTAACAAGAAATGAGAGAGAAAACATTATAAATGAATATTGACAAACTGAGAAGTATAAGAGTAAGAAAACAGTTGTATGCTTGCAAACTGGGTGGCCTAGAAGGAATAGTAAAGCTCTGAAAAATAAACAAGCTTCCAAACTCAGGAAGAAAAGGAAAAATCCCACAAAAGTGATTTTCTTTTACTTGCATCACATTTTTTTTTGTCATGTGTCATACATTTCAGGACTACCGTTTTGAATCATACAAGTAAGTGCCTTTTGAGTGGAAATCCATTCTCACAGAATTATTATTGACATCTTGTTTTGTACTTTATTTCCACATGTAAGCAAAACCAAAAAAAATAATGTTTAAAGTCCACCTCACTATCATATTCTTTAATCTTTGCAGAAATAAATCACTAGGACGATTTGACTGCTTGACTGGGATTTTGAAATTCATAAACAGGAATAGTTGTGCCGAAAAGACAGGAAGCATCCATTCTAATAGGCTGTGTTTGGGGAAATAACAAAAATCAACCAGCCAGCTCTCCTGCCCCATGCTGAGCCATCTCTCTTGTGGTCCTGCTGGGGCCATTTCTCCAGCTGGGGTCCTGAATACCTCTCACTTCCAGACCACACTCCATACACCCCCAAGATTTGATTTGCCACCTCAACACCTTAATTACCTGGTAGATCCAAGACTCTTAAAGCTTAATTAACCAATCAGATTTATGTGTAAATAATATCACAATTTACAATATGTCAATATAATAATTTTAGAGGCAATTGATAGTGATAAAAAGCTGTATCCCAATATTTCTCACCTTGTGAAAACTTGACTACTTGTGGCCGGTAATTGTCATGTGGGTTCACCTTTCTTGTGGGCTTCTCTCTCTCTCTCTCTCTCTCTCTCTCTCTCTCTCTCTGTGTGTGTGTGTGTGTGTGTTCACCTTTCTTCTGGGCTGCTCTCTCTCTCTCTCTCTCTCTGTGTGTGTGTGTGTGTGTGTGTGTTTGTGTGTGTTGTGTGGGTTCACCTTTCTTGTGGGCGTCTCTCTCTCTCTCTCTCTCTCTCTCTCTCTCTCTCTCTCTCTCTCTCTCTCCCCAACTCTTAGCTCCACTCTCTTTTCCCTGTCCAATCACAGACTTTCTCTACACTAATGTAATTGGACAGGGAAAATCCTTCCACAAGACTGGATTATCATGAGATACTTAGAAATTTAACTAGTTTATCTGGGATATCTTCTTATCCATTCATTTGAATAGAAAATACTTTCCAGTATATTTCTTAAAATTTATTTTTATTTCATTACTCCAGCTAATTAATATCTCATTTGTAGGGGGTAAACAACATATAACATAAGGTTAAAATGAAGAGTGTCTAAAATGCTATTGATGAGAGCATTCATATGGAAATGTGAAAATTAATTGAATCATGCATGCCAGTTGCAGAGTTAAAGTGAGCAAAAGCATCATGACCCATCTGTCATCATCCATAATGACTAATACTGTGTTTCAGGTACTGTATATATAGCAATTACCTTGCAATTAACTGTGTTCCCTTTCATTCAGCTGGTACCCTCCTGTGTTAAAGGAACTTTGTTCTTCTCATTATTGTCAAAGATCCATTAGAGTTTCTGATTAAAAAGTACCTCCTCGTTGAAACATGGTAGTTAAGCTTTCAGCTTGAGATAATTTTCTTTCTTTGATTCTTTTCAACCCCAGCAATACAAATTATGTACCTTTAAAATGATGTATATGAGTTCAAACACTTTTCAGAAGTCATTAATAAGCTGCAAAATGAAAAGAGCTTGTTTCTCTACAGAAAACTGGCAAATATGTTAGAGAATTTTGTATAGTGTAGCAAGAACAAATCTTGTCCAGCCAAAAGGGCTTCAATCTTTAAAAGTATGAGTTCAAAGATATCGAAAGGTGTTTATTTTTCTCTTTTCTATGGGAATACCTTTTACTTTTCCAACTAACCATAGCCCTGGATCAGAACTCTTGGCAGCAGAGAAGTTTGGACAGGACTCACAGTGAGTGCTGGCAGGAAGACACACACATAGCGAGGTACATATCAGTAGTAGGAAACCCTCATCTCTCTATCTCTGCTTAGATGTTCAGATCTTTCTTTGATACAGTGATTTTATTTTATTCCTTCCCAAAAGAATGGAAAAGAACTCATTATATAAGGCTTTTCTCATATCTGGAATATTGCGTGAATAAAGCACAGCATCACCCAGCTGTTGAGATCATGCAGAAGTTAAGTGTTTTTTAATTTTAAATATTGGAATTATAAATTTGAGAAGGACTAGAAAGCACTACTTCTGGCTTAAAGTAGAAAGACTCTCAATGGTCTTGTATTTTTTCTAGAATTAACTATCTGTTGACTTCAAGACAACAATTGTTTGGATATTTATGTCTCTCTTCTCTTCTCCAAAACATTCATTCCAAGGTTTTATATCTTCAAACTAGGTACAAGAACAAATGTTTATTGATCCATAAATTCAAAATCTGTAGGCTTTATGTTTATATTTACAAGAAAAGTTAGAAAGAACTTAGCATGAAAACATTAGCATTTTATGCAGACGAGACACCTGCATTTTGAACAGGATGAAGAGTTAGCAATTGTTCATAAATATGAACAATTAGGCCTGGCGAGGTGGCTCAGTCAGTAAAATTCATGCCACAGAAGTTTTGGATCTGAATTTACATCCTCTTGAAAAGTGCCAGGCATCTATACTCTTATTAAACCCATGGCATACCAACATGCAGTAAAAATAGAGAGTAAGGTAGCAGTTAAGGACCAATATTTTAGGGTAGCCTCTGACCTCCTCAGTATCCTTTGGTGTGTATTCATTCTCCTGCATATCACACACTCACTAGCATACATACACAAAATCATATTTAAGAGGAATATATATATGCATATATATATTCAATATTAATTTTCTCTTAACTATGTGGAATATAAACTTATTTTGTGCTTTCACTATTTCCAAAAGGAAGCAAATTATAACTAAGCCCTGGACAGCCTTATACGGGATCAGATGCTCAATACAAAAATAATGGACAAATAAATATTGACCATATACATCTAATATATACCTACTATACACTAGACTATACACTAGACTTATTAGTTGCTCTCAACAGACAAGACCAATTGTGTAAAGTTATGGCCAACAATTAACAGCAGTAGACTGAGAGAGATGGCTAGCAAAAGGTTGGGGAAAGTCAGAAGACAGTGTAATTGGTGCTCTAAGAAAATATTTTAGAAGGGGAAACATTTATGCTTATTATTTACTTGAAGACAATCTAAAAAACATGATCCAAAGATGATGTAGGTAACCATCATGCCATTTATTATGAAGCAGGTGAATTTTGGAAAATAAAAACCAAAACAACAACAACAACAACAACAGCAACAACAACAAAAACTTACCACAATTGGTTTGAAAAATGCTTAAAAATGCTCAGGACAGAAACACAATTTTATCATTTCTTTATTTTCTAGGTGTCTATGATTTTTTCTAATTTTTTCATATATGTTCTTTATAATTTAATACAATTTTATGGAAGTGTTTATTACTTGATTTTTTTTTGAAAACTGATGGCTAGTCCTAGGACAGCTAATGATTCTCATATATAAAATATTTTTGTTTGTGTGTTTATCATATACTTTGATACTTTAATGCAATGCTTATTCTTGGACTTTGCCAGTTGATTTAGGTTTTCTAAGCATCAAGTTATAAATTTGAAAGTAATATTACTTAACCATCAATATCTAATTCACCAAGACCTCTTAAAATATAAAAAATAAATTTGAATTTTACTATGTGCTGTTTTAGGATCTATAAACATTGTGTCTTCATTAAATTATTAATGTCAAGAAAAGTATTAATGGCTTTTATAATATTGGACTGTCCTATTGTTTTGGGAATAAAGTGCTTATCATGATGTAGAGTTGTAATATTCCAATTAACTTACTAATTATTTAAAAGAAAATCCACATTCATTCATGTAAGCAGACTATAAACTATTCTTTTGTAACCTGTCTCAATTAAATTTTAGTGTCCTATGGGCACAAATCATGAACACTGTGGTTACCCTAAACTAAAGCTCCTCGTTTTGTGGGACCAGAGAAGCAAAAAGTTCCTAAGGTTGAGAGGTCGGTGTGCCCAAGAAATGATTTACCAAGGGAAGGCATATTTGTCCAACAAGCTTATGAGCTTATTTATCATGAAGATATTCTATTCTTTGGTAGTCTTTTGGAAATACCAGTCTTTCTGAATCAATGTTTCTTGGTTATTATCTCATTATTTTCATATCATTCCAATATTGAGGAAAACAGAAGCATTTTTTTCTTTCTCCATATTGAATTTATTTACTTTTACAGTTTTATTAGTTTTTTTGAGATTACAATTTATAAGCATGCTATTTTCTAGATTCTGTTCATCTGTATACTTCCCTCAATTTATTTTCATCAAATCATCATGAGATGTGAATTGAAACATCTCATTTCACTGGCATGAATTATGATGTACATTTAATCACTCCATCCATGATCTAGTTCTTCATAGAGCTGTGCATCTTTAGGTCTTATATTCTCTAATGCAATCCAAGAGGATAGCAGACACCCGATAATTACTTGTACAACTGGACACTCTACTCCTGCCTCACCTGCCATTTCCTGAACTCCCCGGGAAGGAAGTGTTACTGCTTTCTTGTGAAAATAATTTCATGAAGATAAAACAAGCCTAGTCCTTACACTCGAGCTCATAAAATTTCGAGATGCACAGGGTGTCTATTTCTCTTTGTTATTTAACTTTATAGAGTCATATTCTGAAATACTTTCAGTATGAGGCATCTATTTTTAGTGTAAGATTAGTTTTGACAAATGTATAATGCAGGATAATCACAACTGAAATCAAGTCACACAGCATTTCTATCACACAAGAAAATTCCCAATGGCCACTTTGCAATCAAACTTCCTGTTATCCTCGTCACTAAACAATCACTGAAATGCATCCTGTCACAGTGAATTAGCTACAAAAGGTCATCTGAAGGAAGGCATAGAGAAGCCTACATGTGTGTGTGTGTGTGTGTGTGTGTGTGTGTGTGTGTACAGGTTAGGGTTAGGGTTATGGTTAGGGTTAGGGTACTGCTTCCAGAACCATAACTGCTTCCAGTGACCATTTAAAGATTCATTCAGGTTGCTATCTGTATTCAAATGATATTAATTGATAGATGTGGATTAAATCACTTTCCTTATTGTCATACATTTGTGTTTCTTTCACTTTTTGACCATTGTAATAACCTTGCCTAAACATTAATTCAAGCTCTATGGGTCTATTCAAATTTCTTATGTAAATAGTTTTATGTCATTTTCTGACTAGAAAATATGCCAGAGGTCCCCAGCAAGCCTGTTGGATGGGCCTTGCTTACATGATGTGAAATTTTCCAACGCTCCATTTTCTAAGTTTTCTTTGTGTCGAGATACAATGTAGGGAACTTAGTGCCTTTGCCCTTGATAGGCAAGCACTTTACCAAGAACCCTACATAAGCTGTTCTTTGGCTAAATTTTATGTTGAAATAGGACTTCACAAAACTGCTTTTTAACTTATATTATGCCTATTTTGGCCTCTTTAATAGGATTCCATATGTGGCTCATAACTTTTGGCTAGATGTTAATGTTTGAAACTCATTAGCTTTACTTATATATGAGACAATAAAATAATTTTTACCTCTGTAAGAAAAAAGACACTGTCAATAGGACAAAACCACAACACACAGATTGGGAAAAGATCTTTACCAACCCTACATCTGATAGAGGGCTAATGTCTAATACATACAAAGAACTCAAGAAGTTAGACTCCAGAGAACCAAATAGCTCTATTAAAAATGGGGTACAGAGCTAAACGAAGATTTCTCAACTGAGGAATCTTGAATGGATAAGAAGCACTTAAAGAAATGTTCAACTTCCTTAGTCAATAGGAAAACAAAAATCGAACCAACCATGAGATTCTACCTCACACCAGTCAGAATGACTAAGATCAAAATCTCAGGTGACAGCAGATGCTGGCAAGGATGTGGAGAAAGAGGAATACTCCTCCATTGTTTGTGGGATCGCAAGCTGATACAACCACTCTGGAAATCTCTCTGGGATTTGCTCAAAAAATTGGAAATAGTTCTACCTGAGGACCCAGCTATAACATTCCTGGGCATTGGCCCAAAAGATGCTCCAACATGCAACAAGGACACATTCTATATGTTCATAGCAGCCTTATTTATAATAGCCAGAAGCTGGAAAGAACCCATATGTAGCTCAACAGAGGAATGGATGCAGAAAATGTGGTACATTTACCCAATGAAGTACTACTCAGCTATTAAAAATGATTAGTTCATGAACTTCTTAGGCAAATGAACGAAAATAGAAAATATCATCCTGAGTGAGGTAAGCCAGTCACAAAAGAATACACATGATATGTATTCACTGATAAGTGGATACTTGTTCAAAAGCTCCGAATACCCACGATACAACTCACAGACCATATGAAGTTCAAGAAGACGGAAGACCAAACTGTAGAGGCTTCACTACTACTTAGAAGGGGAAGGAAATATTCACAGAAGATAGAGAGAGGGAGGGACCTAGAAGAGAGGGGGGCAGAAAGGGGGACATGATCAGGATTGGGAGGAAGAAGTACAGAGGGTCAGAAAGTTGAATGGAGGTGTGTAGCAGTGGTGGATGGGGGATGGGGTGTAGCCACTAGAAAGTCCCAGATGCCAGGGACCCAAGAGATTTCCAGAACCTAATGGGAAGGACATTAGCTGAAATATCAAACAAAAGGGAAATAAAACCTGTAGAGACCATGCCCAGCTTATAGACATGGCCCCCAACTGAGGAATGGGGTCATCCACCCATCTTAAAAATTTTAACCCAGAATGGCTCCTATCTAAAGGAAATGCAAGGGCAAAGAGTCAGGCAGAGACTGAAAGAAAAGCCATCTAGAGACTGCCCCACCTAGAGATGCATCCCATCTGCAGACACCCCAGACACTATTCCTGATGCCAAGAAGTGCTTGCTGACAGGAGCCTCGTATATCTATCCCCTGAGAGGCTCTGCCAGAGCGTAACCAATACAGATGTGGATGCTCAAAGTCAACCTTCTGACTGCGCATAAAGATCCCAATGGAAGAATTAAGGGAAGGACTGAAGGAGCTGAAAGGGATTGCAATCCCATAGGAAAAGCTATAATACCAACTAACTGAACCCCCTAGTGCTCCCAGGGACTAAACCACCAGTCAAAGAGTATACAAGGAAGGACCCATGGCTCCAGCTATATATGTAACAGAGGATTACCTTATCTGGTATCAGCGGGAGGAGAGGCCCTTGGTCCTGTGGAAGTTCGATGCCCCAGTGTAGGGGGATGCTAAGGTGGTGAGGCTGGAGTGGAAGGATAGGCATACTCACAGGTACATGGAGGCAAGGGGAATATTCTCTGGAATTGAAATTCCCAAGCTTATCACAGGAGTCCTGAGACCGGAATTACTGATCTTCATCTTGGTACAGCATAGACATAGTTCTTAATCATGAAGCTAACCCCCAACCCTCTTACGTTCTTAGTAAAGTAACTTATGTTGATGCTACCTTGCTTCTTTAAACTTGACTTGATCCTGATATCTTTCTTTCCATTGATTTCAGCTGCTTTCTTTTTTATTTTTATTTTCTACATTCTTTGTTTATATTCCATAATGATTTCCCCTTTCTCTGTTCCCCCTTCCCCATAATCCAAATGGATCTCCTGACCCATCTCCTGACCCATTCACCCCTTACCATTGTTGGCTAATATTGTTGTCATTACCATATACTTTGTGAATTTGAATATTCAGGCTGATGACCTCTCCTTTTCACTAATGGTTCTATCAGATTTATTCAAGCTACTGTATGCTGCATAATTTTCTTTAATATTGTATCTAATTATCTTCTGTGTAGATCTCTATTAAGGTACTGTCATGGCTTAAACATTCTCATACTGATAGATAGTACTGATAGAGACAGTACTATGATATGTATGATAGTATCATGAGTACTGTTTTCTCTCTCTTCAGCAGTGATGTGCTTTAGCTGTTCTACATTTACATCAATCATTGGTAGTCCTTATCATTTTGGTTATCTCAATAGGTGGTCATATGGTCTCAATGTTATAAATCACATTTTCTTTATTAATAACATCATTGGTTAAACATCATTTTATCATTGAATGTTACTCAATAACATTTTTTTAATTTATTGATATATTTATTTACATTTCAAATGGTTTCCCCTTTTCTGGACCCCCACTCCCCGAAAGTCCCATCAGTCCCCTTCCCTCCCCCTGTTTTCCCATCCAACCCTTCCCACTTCCCTGTTCTGATTTTGTTCTATACTGCTTCACTGAGTCTTTCCAGAACAAGTGGCCTCTCCTCCGTTCTTCTTGTACCTCATTTGATGTGTGGATTATGTTTTGGGTATTCCAGTTTTCTAGGTTAATATCCACTTATTAGTGAGTGCATACCATGATTCATCTTTTGAGTCTGGGTTACCTCACTTAGTATTATGTTCTCCAGCTCCATCCATTTGCCTAAGAATTTCATGAATTCATTGTTTCTAATGGCTGAATAGTACTCCATTGTGTAGATATACCACATTTTTTGCATCCACTCTTCTGTTGAGGGATACCTGGGTTCTTTCCAACTTCTGGCAATTATAAATTGGGCTGCTATGAACATAGTAGAACATGTATTCTTATTACATGCTGGGGAATCTTTTGGGTATATGCCCAGGAGTGGTATAGCAGGATCTTGTGGAAGTGAGGTGCCCAGTTTTCGGAGGAACCGCCAGACTGATTTCCAGAGTGGTTGTACCAATTTGCAACCCACCAGCAGTGGAGGAGTGTTCCTCTTTCTCTACATCCTAGCCAACACCTGCTATCTCCTGAATTTTTAATCTTAGCCATTCTGACTGGTGTAAGGTGAAATCTCAGGGTTGTTTTGATTTGCATTTCCCTAGTGACTAATGAAGTTGAGCATTTTTTAAGATCTTTCTCCGCCATCCGAAATTCTTCAGGTGAGAATTCTTTGTTTAACTCTGTACCCCATTTTTAAAATAGGGTTGTTTGGTTTTCTGGAGTCTAACTTCTTGAGTTCTTTATATATATTGGATATTAGCCCTCTATCTGATGTAGGATTGGTGAAGATCTTTTCCCAATTTGTTGGTTGCCGATTTGTCCTTTTGATGGTGTCCTTTGCCTTACAGAAACTTTGTAATTTTATGAGGTCCCATTTGTCAATTCTTGATCTTAGAGCATATGCTATTGGTGTTCTGTTCAGAAACTTTCTCCCTGTACTGATGTCTTCAAGGGTCTTCCCCAGTTTCTTTTCTATTAGCTTCAGAGTGTCTGGCTTTATGTGGAGGTCTTTGATCTATTTGGATCTGAGCTTAGTACAAGGAGACAAGGATGGATCAATTCACATTCTTCTGCATGCTGACCTCCAGTTGAACCAGCACCATTTGTTGAAAAGGCTATCTTTTTTTCCATTGGATGTTTTCAGCCCCTTTGTCGAGGATCAAGTGGCCATAGGTGTGTGGGTTTATTTGTGGATCTTCAATCCTGTTCCATTTATCTGCCTGCCTGTCACTGTACCAATACCATGCAGTTTTTAACACTATTGCTCTGTAGTATTGCTTGAGGTCAGGGATACTGATTCCCCCAGAATTTCTTTTGTTGCTGAGAATAGTTTTAGCTATCCTGGGTTTTTTCTTATTCCATATGAATTTGAGAATTGCTCTTTCTAACTCTGTGAAGAATTGAGTTGGGATTTTGATGGGTATTGCATTGAATCTGAATATTGCTTTTGATAAAATGTCCATTTTTAACTATATTGATCCTGCCGATCCATGAGCATGGGAGGTTTTCCCATTTTTTGAGGTCTTCTTCCATTTCCTTCTTCAGGGTCTTGAAGTTCTTGTCATACAGATCTTTCACATGTTTGGTAAGAGTCACCCCAAGATACTTTATACTGTTTGTAGCTATTGTGAAGGGGGTCATTTCCCTAATTTCTTTCTCAGCCTGCTTATCCTTTGAGTATAGGAAGGCCACTGATTTGCTTGAGTTAATTTTATAACCTGCCACTTTGCTGAAGTTGTTTATCAGCTGTAGGAGTTCTCTAGTGGAGTTTTTTTGGTCACTTAGGTAGACTATCATGTCATCTGCAAATAATGATAGTTTGATTTCTTCCTTTCCAATTTGTATCCCTTTGACCTCCTTATGTTGTCGAATTTCCCGAGCTAGTACCTCAAGTACAATATTGAAAAGATAAGGAGAAAGTGGGCATCCCTGTCTAGTCCCTGATTTTAGTGGGATTGCTTCAAGTTTCTGTCTATTTAGTTTGATGCTGGTTACTGGTTTGCTGTATATTGCTTTAACGATGTTTAGGTATGGGCCTTGAATTCCTGTTCTTTCCAAGACTTTAAACATGAAAGGATGCTGAATTTTGTCAAATGCTTTTTCAGCATCCAATGAAATGACCATCTGGTTTTTTTCTTTGAGTTTGTTTATGTAGTGGATTGCATTGATGGATTTCTGTATATTGAACCAACCCTGCATCCCTGAACATTTTTTGATAAATATTTATCCAGTATTTTTTGTATGTTGACTATTCACCATATATTGAAGCAATATGCATTTTTATGTTAGTTGTTAAAAAGTTTAGTTGCTCTTAGTTAATATTTAATACGTTTAGTTTCAAGTGAAAGCTTTTAGGTTTTGATGAAATCTGATTTATCAAGCTTGTGCATGTGTGTGTGTGTGTGTGTGTGTGTGTGTGTGTAAGTCATACTTTATTAGTTAATGTCATTGCTACTGTGACAAAATATATAAGTAGAACCCTATTAAGGACTGATACAGTTTTTTCAGCATTATGCCCCAAGGGATAAAGGTCATCACCACTAGAAAGTCAAAGTTGTGAAGCTCAAGACAGTTGGTAACATTGTGTCCACAATTAGGAAGTGGAATATGTTTATCATTTTCACTCAGAGCCTCCTGGACTTCTATTCTACCCAGTGCCCAAGCCTGCAGAATAGTGCTGCCTCATTTTACCTAATATAAAACTCCCCATAGACCTTCCCAGAAGTCCAATATCATGGTGATTGTGCATCCTGTCCAGTCGGCAATCAAAATTAAAGACTTCATTTATTGTTTCATGTTCATTACCCACAACTAACATTTAATTATGCATTTAGATTAATAGCTGTTGCCATTTTCGCTTAAATTTATATAGCATACAGAGTAAGAATAACAATCAACTATTTTTTTAAAAAAATATCTCATATTAATTTGTTTGAACATGAATAAAAAGGCAACAATTTTCTGATAAATAGATTTAATAGTTTTTCCTAAAGTAAATGTGTAAGCCTATTCCTGGACCCCATTCTGTCAAGAAACATTCTTCTAGCTTTACAGGACTCTGGCACTACCCTGCTTACCATAGCTCTATAGCAAGTAGATAATTCTCTCTTCAATGTTTCTCTTGTCTAAAGTTGTTTTTGCTGTCCCTCCCCGTTAAAGCCCCAGGGATTTTAGAATTGCTTTGCCAATTTCTATAAAAGCAATAACACCAAAAATCCTGCTTTAGCTTTATCTTGAAGGCTCACTGAATCTACAGGTCATTTCTAATCCAAGTACACGATATATTTTTTTTCCACGACCTTAGAATGCCTCTACTCTTTCAGTAATATATTAAAGGATTCCATGTCTATTAATCTTTGCTCTTTTTCGAAATTGGTTTATATAGCCTCAGTGGAATTAATATGTGTCATAATTCACCAGCTGAGGTGTATTTAGACATGTGGTTTCATTTTCACATTCTTGGTAGTATTGATTGAAGAATGAAAGCTTTGGTTTTAATGAAATGTCATCCACATTGAAGAATACATTTAAGATTAGAGAGATGCATATCTACATTTTCGTTCAGGAGAGTCAGTACTTCAGGTCATAATGTGGAGTCTTTGATAAATTCAAGTTAATTTTTGCTTTTGGCAGGAGAAAAGGGTCCAATCTCATTTTTTTGTGTATGGATGTTAAAATTAATACTATATTTTAGAAATGATGAGAACCCATGGTAGTGAGAAAGGCAATGAATTTCCAGGGAGATGACAGTATGTACCCAATCCCTTGGACAGATTAATGATTAAGTAAATATACCAGTGTCTTAGTTGCATTTATAGTTCAGTTCTAGGATATTTTTATAGTTGTTGGGTGTTTTTTAAAATATATGTAAAATTGGAAATCTAGTAACTTACAAAGTATGCCTATATAATATTCATTTCATAATTCAATACTTTTTTGTTAGAATGCAAATTTGAAGCCATTTATAAAACTCATACTTTACATGTAAAATTTATTTTGCTGTATGATTTTGACTATTTAGTACATAAACATGTTTCATTTTCATTTAGCAAAAAAAAAAAAAAAATTAAATGCCCCTAAACTTTTCTTTTATTGTGTCTCCTTGTTTCCCCATTGAGAAATTGAAAAATCACATGTGGAAAAAGTAACAAATTCCAAACATAGCTGGATTCAGTTTAAAAGTAAGAATCCAGAAGATTGGGTATATTTAACATGAGAAAGCATTTATTCTTCTTTATCCCTTATTATTCTGAATCAATAATCAATTTGAACAATCAAATGCTTTGTTCTGTGTAATTTCAACTTCAACCTCTAAAAGATTGTTATTCATTGAAAAGGAAGAGATTGTGTTATTTCCTAATAGTATCAATCAAATTATACCAACACAATCACATTCTCTTCATAAAGAAGAAACGACAGAGCAGAAGAACAAAGACGCTTAAAATTTTTATTGTACTACAAGTCAAGAATAATGAAGTATCTTGCCCAACTGAGTAGAAATGGAACACTGTGTGAAACATAGGGAACTTGGGACAGAATCAAGGGTGAGCCGTTGAACAAGCGTCTGCCAGGAATGACTTACCTATCTGCAAGCAGACACAATGGATCCGGGCCAGAGTGTTTCATGAGGTCTCTTGCTGCTCGAATGAGCAATGAATCTCCAAATCCTTTTGGAACACGAGACTGGGTGAAACAGCAATAATCCAGTTCCAGTATGATTCAGTTTGAAATTGGTACCTGTCTCTCCAGCAGGCATACCATGGCCATGTCTTTAACCTTGCAATAACTCAGCTCCACATTTTATGCATTTGGTCTTTTGCACTCCAGTAAAAATGATGGAAGAAGTTTTATTATTCAGTAATATAAATACAAGTGGAAACTAAGACTTGTGGGCAAACTGTGAAGAATATGAAAATGACATAGAAGCTCATTGTAATGTTAAAAAGATAACTCTCCTTGCTATTGATAGTTTCCTTTGCTCCTGGCATACACACACACACATACACACACACACACACACACACACACACACACACACCAACAAACAAATTCATTACACAATGGAATCCATAGACTTTATTATTATTATTATTATTATTTTATTATTATTATTAGCTTTCCAGACTTATTATTCTGGAAAGAATATTATTATTCTGGAAATATTATTATTCTGGAAATAATATTCAGAATTATTATTATTATTATTTTATTATTATTAATAGCTGTCCAGACAGAGCTGGACAGTCAAGGGAAGCATAGCCAATGTAGGCGATATCTTGGATAATAGGTAGTGTAGGTAGGGGTTGTCCAGCAAAGCCTGTTTGTTCACATTCTTCTGGGAATTATTGCATTTCTAGCTCCTTTTCTGTGTGCAGAAGGCATTTCTCACATGAGGAAATCATGAGTTGCTTAAAGGAAAGGAAGGAGATTCTTTCCTTTTATGTCCCTGCTCAAGGAATAAGAAAGACTTAAAACTCCCCCCTCTTCCCTGTCACCCTCACATGCCAAGGGAGCACATTTTATAATAGCAAGCATGGAATCTGTTATCTACCCTAACAGCCATCAGACTTGTATGTGCACAGCTGGACTAACTGACCCTCTTTGCCCAGCTCTTGTTGTTGATTAGTGAAACTATTAAATCAAGACCTTGAAGCCATTTCTGTGCTTCAGAAATCCATGACTGTGTGTATGATTTGGGCTCAATATAACTTCCCATGGGTTTTCTCTGCAGTGCAGATCTTGACCAAAGAGGTGTCTCGGCTACACTATTCTACTATGAAAGAAATAAGAATGCTGTAACATACAATAAACAAGGTTCAAAGGTTGTTCCCCTAGTGACACAAAATACTTGAAATAAATTTTAAGTGGGAATTTATTTATTTTTATTTTAGTCTATTGTGGTAAGTAGAATACATTGTAGAAGCAAGGAGAAAGAGAGAGACAGAGAGAGACAGAGAGAGAGAGAGAGAGAGAGAGAGAGAGAGAGAGAGACAGTAACATAGAGATTAAATTCACCCACCCTCATTGCCATGAGAAGTAAGTTAGGATAGAATTTGCTTGAAGAAAGCAAGTCATCCATATTCTGAAAAATTACTGTAAAATTGCCCAATTTTGTGTATATAATCTCTCTCTCTCTCTCTCTCTCTCTCTCTCTCTCTCTCTCTCTCTCTCTCTCTCTCTCTTCTCTCTTTGTCCTTGATATTTTCCTACAGTTGATGTATCTAATGTTTTGCTGACTGATAATTAGTGTCTCAATTTCTTATGGCAATTTAATATATTATAAATATTGTTGAAGCTGATGCAGTAATGAACACAAATGTTTTATGTACCTAGGTGACTTGTAAATAAAATCGTCTATTTTTACACATACAGCCAAATTATTTTGTAGGTAGAGTAAAATGTTTATATCGCTGTCTAATGTCCTCTGAAATTATGAGGTATTGGTATTCTGATTTTTTTAAAAATATTTCATTGAATTATGACATTATTTTTAATTTTCCCCCTAAATTTCTTCTGAACATTTCTTCTTTGCAAGGAGCTTGTTAGGCAGAAATATTTTATATTAATGCAAATCCACTCAAAATTTTCTACATGATTTGTGTCGATATCTGAAATAGTTTTGCCATAACTGGGGGAAAACATTTTACTCTAGATTTTAAAACATTAATTTTTCATGAATGTTAGAATAATCTAGATATTTCTGACTATGGAATTGAATTGAAAACTTCTCTATGTTTTTCTTTTGTTGCAGTATTTTTTTAAAATATAAACTGACAAATTCTTCTTTTTTATTAGATACTTTCTTTATTCCTGTTTCCTCATTTCCCTTCTGAAAACCCTCTATCCCATTCTCTCTCCTCCTGCATAACACACCCACTCCTGCTTCTCTGTCCTGGCATTCCCCCTGCTCATTTTCCCAATGTGCCTTCACAGGACCAAGGACCTCTCCTCTCATGGATGTCCAACAAGACCATCCTCTGCTACAAATGCAGCTGGAGCTACGGGTTCCTCCATGTGTACTCTTTGGCTGGTGGTTTAGTCCTTGGGATCTCTGGGGGGTACTGGTTGATTCATATTGTTGTTCCTCCTATGAGGCTGTAAATCCCTTCAGCTCCTTGGGTCCTTTCTCTAGCTCCTCCATTGTAGACCCTGTGCTCAGTCCAATGGTTAGCTGAGAGCATTCACCTCTGTATTTGTCAGGCACTGGCAGAGCCTCTCAGTAGACAGCTATATCAGGCTCCTGTCAGCAAGTACTTGACATCCACTGTAACCCGTCCAGCAGGTCAGTTATTCCAGGGTTCCGAAGGGGTGCTACCTGTGGGTCAAAAAGGGGGGAGAGAAGGAGGGAGGCCAAGCACCAAGAACGACAAGTCACTCTGGGTTATGTCAAAGCCTCGTTTATTGTTCTGGGGTACCCAGGTTTTAAGGCTTACAGGAGGGGCGTACCCCAAGGCAAGGACAAAGGAAGGAAGGGCAATCTAGCAGTTTCAGCAGGAAGAGATAAGGGTCCTCCGGTGGAGACAACAGGTGTTTGCACAGGCTGGAGCCTGCCGCAGTTATCTCAGGACTTCCTTCCACCACAATTACCGGAGTCAGCAGGTGATGGTGCAGGCAGGATCATTCTGTAGTTATCTTCGAGACAATGGCTAAACCAATGCCCGCGGGAGAGGCTCTTGTTTGCTTATCTCAGGGCCTTTGCCCTGTCAGCCAAAGTGAGGGTCTCTAATGGCTTCCCACAATCCACAATAGTGTCTGGCTTTGGTAACTGTATATGAGATGGATCCCCAGGTTGGGTAGTCTCTGAATGGCCTTTCCTTCAGTCTCTGCTCCACACTATATTTCCTCCCATGGGTATTTTGATTCCCCTTCTAAGAAGGACCAAAGTACCCACATTTTATCGTTTCTTCTGGAGCTTCATGTGGTCTGTGAGTTGTATCTTGGGTATTCTGAGCTTCTGTGCTAATATTCACTTATCAATGATTGCATACCATGTGTGTTCTTTTGTGATTGGGCTACCTCACTCAGGTTGATATTTTCTAGTTCCATCCATTTCCTTAAGAATTTCATGTTTTCATTGTTTTTAATAGCTGAGTAGTACTCCACTGTATAAATGTACTACATTTTCTGTGTCCATTCCTCTGTTGAGGGACATCTGAGTTATTTCCAGCTTCTGGCTATTATAATAAGTATGCTACGGACATGGTGGAACACGTATCCTTATTACATGTTGGAGCATCTTCTGGGTCTGTTCAGAAAAAAAGTCCTACAGAATATTTCTACAGAATCATCAGGTACAAGTGTGTTGGGCCTACCTTCACAAGGGACTTGGCCCTTCTGTTCTGTAGTTTTCTTTAGCTTTCTTTTAGTGTTTTGGCTATGATATGTGTGGAAAGGTTATCTTCTGTTTCTGTCTCTTTTATGTTGGATAAGCCTTTTGTGTCTGGATGAGCATCTAATTTTTCTGGATGTGAGAAATTTTCTTCTGTAATTTTATTGAGAATATCCTCCTATGTTTTTGGCATGGAAATCTTTTTCTTTACCCGTAATTTAAAAATTAGAATTTTCATGGTATTCAAAAGCTCTCTCATGCTCCATTTATTCTCTTAAAATAGACTAATAAGTATATATAGTTAGATAGACAGAAATTAAATGATAGTTAGATAGTAGATGATACAGAAAATGTTTGTTTCTCTTAATGTAAATAGCAAAGCTTCTTTTTTGAAGCAAAATGTCATTCTCTTAGAAGAATGCCAATTCATGAAATATTTTGTAAGTTTTCTCTATTCCCTCACTGCCAAACATGAGGGATAACTTATTGACCTTTCCAAATAGTATGGTCTGCTGTGTTGCATGAACTGACCTTTCTGATTCCCTTTTCCCTTGTCTCTGCTTTAAAAATAAGTGTACCTATCTTGCATATCACAACAACTAGCATGGCTCTTTTCTAAAATAAATTCCTAGAAGAATAAAATAATATGTTGATCTTAACATTCCTGTTTGTTACCATGTAGTGTGTACAGTTTATATCTCCTATATAAATAAGGCAAGGAGCTAAATGTGTTTAGTTGAGACTTAGAATAGCACATTATACAAGATTACTCTTTTTCCCTACATAATAGGTATGATATGTATCTCTGTTGCAAGGGCTCAAAATTATACATTTTGCTACAAGGCAGCATGATATATGTAAATAAGGAAGCTGGATAAGGTAAAATTGAGTTCAAACAGTCATGTTTTCAGTACCCATCTACATAATTGTCATGAATCAGCCTTCCAAAACACTGAATTTTCAATTATCAGAATAATGTCTAGAGAAACATGTTTCGTGCTTAGGTGTTTCAGATTGTGCTTTCATAATTTTCAGCCTAATGTCTTTGATTTTCCTAAATGAAAAATATTACAAATCATGATTATATTTCCTAAAGTATGGCAAAGTTTACTGTGTTTTGTAATTAAAGAAAACTATCACTTTGGAGAATTATATACTGAAAGAATATATTTATTATCTATTTTAATGCCTTTATCTTTCTTTTTAAATGAAATTATAAAATCATACATTTTTAATATATTTATATTGAAATAGTTCAAATACATACAAAATATAGATTTATTCTGAATATTAGAAGTGATTATAAATTGCTTTAGGAAATTTTAAAGTGTTAAAAAAAAAAACCCTAAAGCAAAACAAGTACATTGCCTATGTTTCTTTGTCTAGGGGTGTGTGATCGTTTGTATATGCTCATTCCAGGGAGTGGCACTATTAGAAGGTGTGGCCTTGTTGGAGGAAGTGTGTCACTTTGGGGATGGGCTTGGAGATCTTCTTCCTAGATGCCTGAGCATGCCCAATCTGTTCCTGGCTTCTTTCAGATGAAGATGTAGAACTCTCAGCTCCTCCTGCACCATGCTTTTGCCTTGATGACAATGGACTGAACCTCTGAACCTGTAAGCCAGCCCCAACTAAATGTTGTCTTTTATACAACTTGCATTGGTCATGGTGTCTGTTCACAGCAGTAAAACCCTAACTAAGACAGAAGTTGGTACCGGGAGTGGGGTATTGCTGCGCTATGCCTGACCATGCATTTGTTTGGAAGATTGTGGATTTTGGGACTTTGGGATTGGAAAGCCATGAAATGCTTTAAGTGGGGCTTAATAGGCCAGCCTTAAGGCTTAATGGCCTTAAGGGCCATTCCTTCCTAGTAGGAATATGGAAGACAGTCGTGCTGAGGATCATTTTAAGTGTGTAGGCCTGCTGGCCCAAGAGGTTTCAATGGAGAAGAATTTTAATGTGTGGCTGAGAGACTGTTTTTGTGATGTTCTTGTGAAGAACATGGCTGCTTTTTGCCATTGTCTGAAGAATCTGCCTAAGTAAAGAGATTTAATTATATCTACCAAAGAAGTCTCAAAGATCCTCAACAGAGACTTTGTTCTCTGGTTAAGTCTGAAAAGTAGAATTTTGAACAAACATAGAAAGCTGATAAAGGAAAAGTACAAAATATAAAGTTTGAGTATTAAAGGGACTCCAGGAAGTTAAGTGGAGCTGAATTAATGGATATTAAATTGAATTAAGGGAGTGGTGACCTTGAGCCAAGATTCCACCCAGCTAAATTTGTGCAAGCCTTTAATTCCAGGAGGCAAAAATAAACAGATTTCTGAGTTAAAGAATAGTCTAGAACAAAGTAAATTCTAGGTGAAGAAAAACTTAAATCCAGGCTTGGTGGATCACATCTTTAATCCCTGGATCTTGCTCCATAGACTGACTTTGAACTCAGAGATTTGCATGCCTGTCTCCTAAGTACTGGGATTAAAGGTGTGATCCACCAAGCCTGGATTTAAGATTTTATTCACCTAGAATTTGGCAGTGAGAGTTTTGGAAAAAAGGAAGCTAGTGATAATAGAATAGAATAGAACAAGGAAATCAATGTTCCAGGTCCTTCAAGCAATAGAAGTCAGCAGCTTCGGCCATGTGTCTCTGGATTTATATTCAAGAGGAGAAGAAGACTACTGGGACAATAAATGCTGGTTAGCTAGAGCTAAGAAATTAGTGGTGATTAAGAAAAGACCAGCATCACCTAGATGAAATTTTCTGGGAGGTGTTTTCTGAGAGCGCAAAGAAGCTGTATTCCAGAGATAGCCAATGTTGTACTTCTTGCTGTAGCTGTACTTGGTAATGTGTAAGAATCATCTAGGTGGTACCGATTTTGAAGGCACCATGAAGAGCAGCTGAGGCTTGGCCCTGTGAGAGGCCATTAAAGGCCATTGGTAAAACTATAGCCTCAGTTGTAGTTGACAGCCCAGGGTTGAAGTGGTCATGCTAGGAGTTGAGGCTTGGAATCATGAAGAAAGCCTATGAGAGACTTTGGTGAAGCCTAGTTGCAGAGGAAGACTTCTGCATATTGGAGATATGAGATCATATCTCCATGGGATGATCACCAAGAACAGCTGTAGCAGTAGAGTGGATCAACCTGAACTTAAGAGTGCTACAGAGGGCAGAGCTAGAGAATTGACACCAGCCCTTTGGAGACGCACAGAAGATCATGTGTGGATCTCAGACATTGGAACAAGAAGCTGTGAAGCTGAAATTGACTTGGGGACCCTAAGAGCCACAGGATGCCTGCTTAGGAAAGCTGCTGACAGGGAGTAGAACCAGCCCAGGAGAAAGAACCTTGCTGCAGTCAACAAAGATGAAAAAGCAGTTGAAGATCTGAAGACTGCTCAGCCATCAGACATAAAGATGCAGAGTTTGGACTTTCTCCAGAAGTTTTCCCCAGATGTACTTTGGAGATTACAGTGATTGGATGAAACTCAAAAAGACCTTGAATTTTGGACTTTTAATACTGTTTAGACTGCTATAGACAAGGGGGGGACTTTTAAAGTTGGACTAAATATATTTTGCATTATGCCATGTTTATGTATGGCCCCCATAGACTCGCGTTTGAACAAGCCTATGGGGGCCAGGGAGTGGAATGTGATGGTTTGTATATGCTCAACCCAGAGAGTGGCACTATTAGAAGATGTGGCCTTCTTGGAGGAAGTATGTCACTGTGGGGATGGGCTTGGAGATTGTCCTCCTAGATGCCTGAGCATACCCAGCATCTGTTCCTGGGTTTTTTTTTTTTTTTAATTTTTTTTTTTTTTTTGGATGAAGATGTAGAACCCTCAGATCCTCCTGCACCATGCCTGCCTGGATGCTGCCCTGCTTCTGCCTTGATGACAATGGACTGAACCTCTGAACCAGAAAGCCAGGTCCAATTAAATTTTGCCTTTTATAAAACTTGCATTGGTCATGGTGTCTGTCTACAGCAGTGAAACCCTAAAGACAGGGTGGAATGCAATTAAGGTTTTCAGTTTCTCTATTCACATGTTTACTGAGATGGTTCTGGTCTGGTTCTAGAAAAGTCTGTCTATTTCCCTGCAAACTTCCTTATATTCTGGCTCTTCTCATCTATCTTCCCCATCTCCCACAGTGTTCCAATAGAGTCAGGAACTGTGGTGTAGCATAATGTATCCAGTGGTGTTGAACTTGGTAAAATCTGTTGAACTTTGTTTTCTCTCCAGTTATGGTTTTCTGTGTTCCAACTGTAATTTCTCCTCCAAGACTCCATTTTTCATGAAGGGAAGCCTCTTTGGTGAGGGATGGTAGTTATACTTATATTTAGAAAATATTTATTCAAAACACAATGATATCTATCTAAGCCCATGCTAGTGGCATTATTAAGTGCAATTTTGATAACCTTGTTCAGTGAGATTCTGTCTCAAAATTAAATAAAATAGAAAAGGAAAATAAATGGAACAAAGGAATAGAAATGGAAATAAAAGTAATCTTACTCTTTCAAAACTTAATGCTAAGATAGTATATACACTGTATTTGATTGTTAAAAGTTCCTATTACTGAGGATACCTTCAGCAATAGGGACCAGAAGTCTTTTAACTGGACCTGAGCCGAATACCTCCTGAGGACTAGCTTTCATGGTAACATAAAGTACCATGTAATCTTTCAAAGGAGGAAATCAACCAACAGTCCTAGCTGTTTATAACACCTGTGAACCACAGCAACAATCAGAATAGCAGATAACCCTAAGGATTTAATAGTGGCATGGATATCTTGTGGTAACCAGCACTTAAGTTCTACTTAACAATGAGGAAATCTTGCTTGTATCTGGAAACCTAGACAAATACCCAAGACTAGTGAAATTGTGGATTTTGGAAGAGAAATTGCAACTGGCACTTACTAAATCAAGATATTTCAAACTCCATTATAAATATTTTTATTCTTATACCAACAGGTAAGACTATTCTTTATCCTTCATCAAGGAAACTCTCTTTACAACAGATGGAGACCATTATTCTAAATCCTAAGGAATCAAAATACAGAGTTGTGGAGCTCAGACCCAACTGATACATCATCGACAATATAATTTTAGTACTTAAGGCCCAGGGATTATTGAAAAAGGGTGGATGGAAATTCTGTAAGACAAGAGGAAGAGGATATTTGCTGTGAGATTGTATCTTCTAGGAATGTAGAAGCTACACCAATAAATCTCACCAACATGACTGATGAAACATGAACTGAAAAAGGACAACAATAGACAACCTAATGTGGATGGGGTGAAGGGAGTTCAGGAGACCACAACACTACATAAAAGATTACAGATACCTAAGGAGTGATAAGAGCAGAAGAAATGGTCTTTCTCAGATAAGAACACATTGAATGCTTAACCAATACTGAATAGCCTGAAAACATCCATTAAAGTAAGATTATAGTGACTGACCAGTTATACGTCTGTGTTTAGGAATGTGTTTGCACAATGATAATTAACTATAAAATGACAGCTGGGAGGATGTGGAGGGAGCAAAGGTAAGAGTACATGATATAACTATACTATAATCTCAAAGTGGAAGAAATAATAAAAGGAAAGAAAAGTATTAGGAGCATGTGCACGTAACACACACGTTCTTACTTCGTGTTTTCAGCCATTTCACAGGTTACTGATTTCACCTCTCAAATTTGTTTTCTGTGCAAGAAAAACAAATCAGTCACCAAGTAGAATGTTTGAAAATATTTTATAGGGATCCTAAAGTTTCTGCTTTTCAGTTACTGTGATTGTAGAGCCCATCACCAGAGTGTGAGTTTATGTGTAGGGTTGAGGGATCAATCCTAGGTCCTCGTGCTTACAAGGCAATCGCTTTATTAACTGGACTGTCATCTGAGTTCCCACAGCACAGTTTAAATGGTATTCTATCACCTTATGCTATAATTACTAGCAACATTTTAGCAAAATTTAGTATAAAATTTTTTGATAGGCAACATTCTAATTGAACCACATATTCATGTGGTTAGGAGGATAAAGGGCTATGGGCAACAAACCCTTGTAGCCACTGAGATACCTCACTAGCTGTCTATTTTAATTCTTGTAAAAATAATTAAAACCACTACCATATTATTTGACATTTCAGAATTAACTCTTATGATAAGAGAGTTTTGGGCAAACATTCTTTAACGTTGTGTGCATATGTTTCTATGTAAGTTTGTGTATACTGTTACTTACCAGAAATAGGTTATGTATTTCTTCCTTAGAGATTCAATATAAAGTCAACTTTATTTAAGTAAATTGAATTTTTTAACCTGATGATTAAACATTTATAAATATTCATCTTCTTTAGAAAGCACAAGGATAAACTTGATGGAGTTTTACAGTTTTATGTATCAGAAATCATTGTTGAACTGCTATGTGAGTCCACACTAAGGAAAAATGCATAAAGATTACTTTAGTGTTGTCTTCTTCCTAAAAGGAGAGAGAATCATTGGAATAAATGTGAAGAATTTCACAGATGATTGAAAATGACAGTGATTCTTACTTAAGCTAAAGCAGATAAAGATTAGGCTGCAATCAATTTTAGTTAATGGAAATATTCTTGTAGTTGACAAACTTCAACTGGAGTGGAAGTAAGCAACTACCTGTGATTTTCCTACATTTTAAGTGTCTATTAAATTTATTGTTTAATATTGTTAAGACAATCTTTCTCAAGTACTATAAGTACTATAAGCCATATGAATCAGATATGTCAATTTCAGGAGTGTCATAGATTTTAAATTAAACATTGATATTTACACAATTGGACATTCACACAGGTTGGCAAGTAACAATACATCGATTTCTTATGATCCCTTTACACATTTCCTGCAATGCTAACATATTACAAAGTGGAAGTCCAGTATCACAGTGATGATGTTGACAAGGGAACAATGAAGATGCATCACATTTCATTAGCACAAGTCTTCTTGAAGTTTACCTTCCATACCAACCCCCTAGTGAGCCTTTTCTCCGACAGTTTGAACCCGGGAAGGCAATAACCCATTCTCCAGTTTTTAATTTTTTCATTTCAATAATTATAGAGAAGTGGAAGAATGCACTATGGAGCCTTTTAGGATTGATAGTTTTTCATTCAGCATCATACGCTGAAGATCAATCTGCTGTTGTTTCAATCAACAGTTCATTTCTTTTATTGGTTTAGAGTAGTACACAGTGTGGAAGTCACTTTCTATTATTTATTTGTCTTCATTAGACTCATTTGGGTTTCAGGTTTGGTTGTTATCATGTAAGCTGCTATGAACAGCTATGTGTAGGTTTAGTGTAAATGTAAGCCTCGGCTCCTGTAGAAGTGCCCTGGACTACAATTGCAAGGATATATGAGGGATAGGGGTCACATGTTTCAGTCTTAAAGACGAGAGAAGCTGTTCACCAAGTGATTTTATTATTTCGCACTCCCTGGGCATATACCCAGAGGATTCCCTGGCATGCAATAAAGACACATGCTCCACTATGTTCATAGCAGCCTTATTTATAATAGCCAGAAGCTGGAAAGAACCCAGATGCCCCTCAATGGAGGAGTGGATACAGAAAATGTGGTATATTTACACAATGGAATACTACTCAGCAATTACAAACAACGAATTCATGAAATTTTTAGGCAAATGGTTGGAACTGGAAAATATCTTAAGTGAGGTAACCCAATCACAAAAGAATACATATGGAATGCAATCACTGATCAGTGGATATTAACTAGCCCAGAAGCTCTGAATACTCAAGACACAATTCACATATCAAATGATTCCCATGAAGAAGAAAGGAGAGGACCCTGATCCTGGAAGGGCTTGATCCAGCATTGTAGAGGATTACCAGGACAGAGAAAAGGGAGGAGGGTGATTGGAGAATGGGTGGAGAGAAGAGGGCTTATGGGACATATGGGGACGTGGGAACCGGGAAAGGGGAAATCATTTGGAATGTAAACAAAGAATATAGAAAAAAAAAAAAAAAGAAATACCAATAGTCAAAAAAAAAAAACTGTATAGGAAGCAAATGCAGCTTCTCTCCATTCTGGTCAGCAGTCAGGGGTTGCCCTCATTGTCATTGTAGAAATGTGTGAGCCATACACTGCAGATATAATTTCTCCACAATAGCTAATGATGTTGAACACCATTTTATGTGTGGCCTTGTCGTCTGCCTACCTCCATGGCACTGTCCATCTTCCAGTCTTCTGTATCTTTTCCCAGTGTGTTTATGTTAATTATTGGTTCAGATTTTAGAGTTTTCTGATATCATACATATTTTAGTCATGCTGCTTGTCTTTTAATTACCAGAAAATGATCTTCTAGACATCAAATGTTTCCATGATTTCTAATTTATTAAACTAAAAAGCTATAAATTATGATTTGATGTCTTGTTTAAGAGGAAATATTAGTTAACTATTTTCTTCCACACGTTTGTGCTATATACTTACACGGATTCCATTTATATATTTCAACAACTTTGGGTTAATTCATTCATAAATTCTTTTTTTTTATTAGATATTTGCTTTACTTACATTTCAAATGGTATCCCTTTTCCTTGTAATCCCCTAACCCATCCTTCTTCCCCTGCTTACTAACCCCGCCCCACTTTCCTGACCTGGCATTCTCCTACTACTGGGGCATCGAGTCTTCATAGGACCAATGGCCTCTCCTCTCACTGATGTCTGAAATGGTCATCCTCTGCTACATATGTAGCTGGAGCCATGGGTCCCTCCATGTGTACTCTTTGGTTGATGGTTTAGTCCCTGGGAGCTCTGAGGTTACTTGTTGGTACATATTATTGTTTCCATTTGTAAACTCTTGATACTGTGTATGGATATATATTTTCCCCAGGAGGAATGGTGACAAGGACAGGATACAAGTTCTCTATTGAACAACTACTATTACCACCCAGTCTTCTTTCTCCTCTTCTTCCTTGCCCCGTTCTTCTACTGAGTTTGCTGTGAATTAGTAAGGAATGTTTAGGTGGTTATGTTTTCTTCCAATGATTTCCCTGCCTATAAATAGAAAACAACCTCAACAACTAGATATCTATACTCAGTCTTCAATTCAGACAGAGATGCCTCAAACTTTATTCTTTTTATTTTTATGCTCTTTATTTAGTTATTTGCATTTGGTATCTCTCTTCACAAAGGAATGATAGAAATGTTATAATACAAGGTATTTATGACAACTTACATGTGGATTTATTAGATTTTCTGAACATAACCTTAAAAACTTTAACCTAAATAAAGACTTTAGAGCTGCTTAGTTTTCTGTAGCTGATTAAATTTTGAGATATTAAAAATCAGTTCAATAGACATTGAGTGATTTTTTTCTACAGATTTTATGGAAATTTTTCTTCATTCTCTTCCCTCATAGGGTGGTCAGTTAGGGATTTAACAGGTAAATATAATTAATGGAACACATTCAACTGCAAAATACAGTACAAAGTCAATTAAATCTCGACACTAATATTAACAGAAAAATAAGGCCTGTATTTTGACATTTTATAATGTTTTCCATTTCAATGAAAGAATCAGATCAAAGACATTTTTAAATAAGCACTGTACTATTTTCATCTTAATTTAATGGAAAATAAAAGAAATGGAAATAGGTATTCATATAGAAAAGGAAATTTATTAGTGAGGTATAGTTTCATTATAGTTATTAGGTTGTTTCCTTATATTGTATATTTTACATATTTTTCAATCAACATAGGAATACAAATATCTCTTTAAGGCCTTGATTTCACATATTGGAGTATATACCAAAAGTGGGATTGATACTTCTTACAGTGGTTTAATTTAGTGTGATACTTGATCTGTTTTCCTACAGTAGTTGTACCATTTTTATAACATTTCTATTGATGTGCCTATTCTGGTTTCTCTATACATTAACCAAAATATATCTAAAATAAAGGCCACAGAAGGTATGAGGTAATGCTGCATTATATTTTGATTTGTGTTACCATATTAATTATTATTGTGAGCATATTTTCATATCATACTCTGCCTATCCTTATAATGTAACATCTATGTTTATCTATCTATCTATCTATCTATCTATCCATCTATCACCTATGTCTGTATCTACCTATCTATATCTATAATCTATTATATGTATCATCTATTTAGCTATCATCTATCTATTATCAATCTACCTCATTTCATATCATGCTTTATATTTATCTACTTATCATTATAATCTAACATGTATGTATGTATATATGTACATAAGTACATATGTACTTACCTTCCTACCTACCTACCTATCAATTATCTGTAATATCTGTTAAGCTATCATCTATCTATCTATCTATCTATCTATCTATCTATCTATCTATCATTCACAACTTGGATAAATGCCTATTTGAATACATTTCTATATAATGAGTAGGTCTTACTTTTGTAATATTTTTTCAGTTTTTTGAGAGAGGATAAAATAGACTATCTTTCTGGCCTCCTCTTGGTAGTGTTTGTAATTCATATTTCTATTCTGTTTTTTAAATGCTACTGACATCTGCAAGCCATCCAGATGCTCTTTTTCATTATTATAAATGATATTAAACTATAAATAATGGTGAATGAAATGAGAGGTACTTGGAGGAATTGAAGCCACATGGAATTGATATTTACTGCCTATTTTCAACATGTATCAAGGGATCCCTAAAAGCCAGAGTACTCTTAACTTAAGGAAGAAGACAAATTACTCACAAAAGAGCAGAATCAACTATGATTTTTCTCCAAAGGAACTATGGAGAAAAGATAGGTTTAAATAAGTTTCAGGATTTGCTTTCCTCAAAGGCGACCTACCTTGGCTCCTGAACTCAAATGGCAAACTACTCAGTACAATGATACATTTTCATAAATGCGCAGTGAATCGGAATAAGACTTTTCGGTCAATATAGTTGATTGATGCTTTAACTTTTTCAATTAATATACTGCCTTGTAAAATTTTGCTTATATTGCAGAAGACTTCTCTAATCTTTAAGTTTGTAGAAATTTCATGTGAAAGATGGCTTTGTCTACTTGATTACCTCCTATTTGCCATCTCAACATTGTTCACTCATCATTCTGCATGGCTGTAGAGCAAACAAGATGTCCATTCAAAGATCTAAGCCTGTGCTTCTATAGGCTCTTGTGAGGCTATGCTTGCAGTTCCTCTGCACCCATCTTCTCTTGAGGATGGTACCATGCTCATATACCTAACACTAAGTAGGCCAGTCCTTTGAACTGAAGCATTAGCTCAGTTGATCAAGTGCTTGCTTAACATGAACATGATGTAGTAGATGTCGATTTATGTCAGGTTCCCTGCAAGCCTCGCAGTTAGCATGGAAATAATGAAACCCAGGTCAACATTACTTCAGTAGGCATTGGGTCAAAAACTTCTAGACTTGTTTATTTTTCTTACACACTTAAACACAATAAACTTTGGGAAGATATTTTTATGTGACAATTATCACAATAAATCTTTAGGCATAGATACATTGAAACTACAATACATAGTAGCATAGCACTTATGACCTTACAATAAAAATGATTTATATTTACTGAGAAGCTGCACTCAGGGTTCGAGTCTAGTAATAGATATTAGGACAGATTCTATTGGTGGTGGATGCAAAGTACTTAGGACCTCTTTCAGAAGGAATGGCTCCAGTCACCGAGAGACTAAGCTCAGTATACAGATCTAAAAAATGCTCAGAATTTGAGATATTCAGGAAATCTGACTCTATAACCAAAAAGGTCATTAGATTGTGAGACATCTACAGCAGCCTTCCAGGTAATCAGCCCTTAGTCATTTCTTCCTTTGAATAAAAAGGACCTACCTGATTGTTTAACAAATCTCTTTTCTCAGTGGTCTATGTCTGCCATCTTATTATTTGGGAAACAGAGGCAGGAGTAGCAGGCATTCATGGACATCTTTGGCTGTAGATGCATTCTGAGGCTAACCTGTGCTATGAGAGACCTAGTAACAAAAACAACTAACCAAAATAACCAGATACTGCAAATCCTGATTTAAAGTTTGAGACAAGCCAAATCTGTTCTCAGTGCTCAGTTTATTTGCTGTCCAACTCAACATCTTTGAAATGTTATGTCTTCATCTTTCCTACTGTCATATTTACATCTGCACTGTAATTATATCACAGTGAATGGAGAAGTAGATCTATACATGTCTAGTAGGTTGTCTTTATCAGTATATATCCTTTTTGTTTTCCTTTTTTAACTTCCCCGTTGAGCAAACTCTCAATGATAAACACATCATAATTAAAAGGTTTTCTGAATTGTTCAGGACATTAGTGAAAAACCAATTAAAAAAACATGTGTTCTTACTTGGACCATTTCTTGGACCTACCAACTATTGCATGTTAAGGAGTGGGAAGAACTAGCTTTTACAGTGACTAGAGGGACATAGTTCTTATTAACCATTCATCTTACTCTCGTCAACGTTGCACATTTATCTACCATTCAGGTTCCTTGAAACACTGTATGTTAAGTGCTATACTGCCATATAGCAGCAGCATCACATTTTACAATATGTATTCTTGTAGAAGGATGAGAAACTTAGCCAAAGATGTATTCTCTGAGATCAGAGAAATAAGATGAAAATAAGAGGAAGTCACATCTGGGATTTTCTGATTCAGGGAAGGTTATTACATTATGAACCTTTTTGAAGGATACTGAGTTCCTGAAGTCTATCCAAAAAACTTCTGTTCTTCATATAAAGTGCTCAGAACTCAAGTTTTTCATTGGCTCTTTCGTCTTAAAGGCTAATTATCTCACAAAGAAATGAAACAAACTTGGAGGTCATTCAAGGTGTGTTTAAAAAAGTACTTCTTGGCTTTCATGGTCCTTGTTTACCTATTCTGTCTGTTCAGTTTTCCATACAGAAAGTTCAGGGACATATATTTGACATCTTAATTATATGCTTACATCCTTCTCTGCCAACTTCAGGGGAATAGATATTTCAAATTGTGTTACAGACAGCCTATGATTCATTTCTTTGTCTTACTCCACAAATGCACATTTTTATTTTCTTTAATTGGATTAGGCACCCTGGGAGGCAATCATTCCTTTTGAAGTTAGCTTTTGGCATGATATTCAATGCATATGCAAGAGCTTTTCGTGACATGTGAGTCAGTCATTTCTTAGATGTGGACATCTATAACTATGTGTTCAGAGTCCTGGAGATTTCTATTGCATCTAATTTGCATTGCTTGCAATGTATCAGACCTTCTCAGTAAACCCAGTTAACTCCATACCTCAAAACACATCTTGATCTAGTCTTTCAGAAGACATTTTAATTGATAATTCAATTACAATTTTACATTAAATTACAAAGTCACGTGATTTCACAGTGCAAATAATTTTACCAAATTGCTAGGCAGGTCATGGACAAGCAATGACCTGGAAGTCATAACACCATGAGCTTGATAACTGCTTAATTTATTTTGAAATCAATTATAAACTATATCTTACTTTTGAAACTATCCAGGTACAGAACTACTAAGGTGTAGACAACATCCAGTGAGGAGCTGAGTAGATACAGACATATTTTTAGCTTTCATTTCATACTGCATTTATTGCAGGCAGCAATTTTGAGACAGATGGGGACTTGAAAAATTATTCCCAGCTCCGTTTCTCCTCACCTGTGCTCTAAGTGTTTAGCTTTACTTGAACTTTAATCCTTCATTTTTATAAAGAGGGAGAGTTGAAAGCATGTTCCATAAGTTAAGTAAAATCATCCAACACCTAGTGATTTATGAACTAAAAGAGAGATTATTATCTATTAAAAATGAATTTAATAAAGTCTTTTAAATTTTAACTTGATGTTTAAAATGTTATAAGAATTTCCTACTGAAAATATAATATCTGCATTGGAAAAATTTCAAACAGGAGGCTCTTTTTATTTTTTTAACTGTTATTATTCCTAAAAATACCTGTGTGTTTCTCTGTAGTCAGTATGTGGTCCCATATTTCTTCCTCATCTCAAACAGCTTCTCCTGGAATAAAAACATTTATTTTGGGCAATAATAAAACAGGTCATTGCTACTTCCAGGAGTTTATATATCCTGAATTTTTTTTAAAAAAAAATTCTAAAGTTTAGGAATATTCAAGAAGGAGGTGAATGGTATTGGAGGAGAAAAATTAAGCTTTATATTTTGGATCTCAGTTAAAATGTCATGTAGTTTTATTCTAGGTACTCCTGGTTTTATTTTAGGCTTTTAGAGTGTTTCTATCAAATAACAAAGAAGTGTTTTGCCTGTTAGTGGGCATACTTCCCATAATTGATTATAGAGGTACAACTGAGTGACTTGAGATTTAAGAAGACATGGACATAGGGTATTGTCAGATGCTATGCAAATGGAAATTTAAGCTGGAGCCATATGTAACATGAGGCTTTAATTGAAGATTTCAGCCCATTGGGATAGAAAACTCTTAAAACATGTCAAAGGCACTTGGAAAACACAAATAACTTGCACTAAATTTCTTGGTGCACACTGAGTATGAACAATAAATTTGATATATTCGAAGGCTTATCTGACCCAACAAAGTATGTAACTATTTATTCTGACAGGCCTCAGAAGGCCTGAAACAAAACCTGGAAAGCTACCTTCTTTCCCTCAGACACCAATGTGTTCTTTAACAAGATACCCTGTCTGTGGAGTTAACAATGGTAATCCAGGACTCTGAAATGGGGTTCTTTGTACAGAAGTGGTATGTGAAATAGTTAAAAGAAGAGCCTGCTCCCAAATAATCAATAAAAATTTTGTAAAAACAAACCAGAGAAACAAACAAAAGCAAGACAAAAAGCAAAACCAAACAGAAACCACAAACAAAAAATAAGAGAAAGAGGAAGGGGGAGAAGGAGGAAGAGGAGGAGAACTATGACGACAACGATGATGACAACGAGGCTGATGAGAATGACAAAGACATTGAGGACAAGGACTTAGGAAGACTAGGAGGACAAGGAGGACGAAGGGCCTGGCATTGCCTGCCTGATTCTATTCCAGCTCCATCTTGTGAGTACCGTGTCTTCCTTCATCAATGTACTCATCTTTTTGTGGCTCAGTTTCCTGGTTAATCAAGTGGGAGTAGTCATTTTAGTTGAATTGTTGGGAAGAACGCATGAGCATGATCTCATTGGAGCAGCATGTGCAGGCGTGTTTCCACCTAGGAAGAACAGTAAGAAGAACCTCCTCAGCTTTGGTGTGCCTGCCCAACAGAAGTCCTTTCCGGAAGCCCCACCTTCAGAGCAAAGCTCATGTTGATGATGCTGACATCTCATACATGTTTATGTATCAACACGGCCCATCAGGGGTTATTTTCTAAAAAGGAAACAAACTCTTGGATATAATATCATCTCTATCATAATCAAAATGACTCTTTGGCTCAGTCTTGCAGCCAGTTACCTATTAAAGATGCAACCACATCTTATCTCCAGAAGCCATGTGTGACTTGTCCATAGTAGCTTTCCATGATCTCACTAAGTATACAAGTGTTTTAAATTAGTTACCGAGGAACTAAAAAGTATGTCAGTATTTATGATATCAATATCATAGTATGCATTATGGGATGACTAAATCAAGCTATGAAAACACATATTAGCTCACATCTTATTGCTCTCGTGTTGAGAATACTTGATATTTGCATATTGATATTACGCCTGTTTCCTGGACATGCTATCATCTCAGTAATCCTTTCTATGTGGCTATTATGGTATAAGTGGATTTTTGCTTTACTATTAACATAATAATAAAATAACAATAAATGGAGCTTTTAAAATTTATTCTTGCACCATCACCAGGCTATATATCATGTATATATATATGGAGATGTCCACTAGGCATGCATGTGGTTATTACGACATATATATATATATATGCATATGTATATGGACTCCTAGTAGTTCAGACAAGCTATGTAGTTATCTTTTCCAAGTCCTTTGCATAAGTTGTTTATTTGCCTAAGACAAGTGTTTTCTGTCAATTATCTATTCTGCTTTTATTTAGATGTTTTACTCTTCAAAACCAAAGACTGGTTTACTCCAGAGCCTCCTACTTTCAGGCCAGGAGACATTTTTATATTTCCATAAGAAATATAACTCCTTTTCTTCTTAGTACTAGGAACAAGTACAGGGCTATTTGCTCTTGAAATTATTTTATGTCTTTTAGTTCAGATCATGTAAATGTAAATATCTTACCCTCCTCATATCTATTTTATTCCTTGAGTTCAGTCTACATTGCAACTACAATACTAGGTCATACATAGTAATCAAATTTACAGTACTATATAGATAATAGAATAATTCAATATGTAAAGAAAAAAAGGTTTATTGAACTCACAGTATTAAAGTTTCAAATGCAGAATATCTGGAATAGGGACATATCACAATAGTGGTAGCACATTGGCCATATCTTGAAAAACAAAACAGAGAGAAAATATATATGGTATTAAGATCCTTCAATCACCCACTCACAAAACATATTCCCAATAGGCAAAGTGCTTTCTTCTAGGCCATGTCTCTTTAAACTGCACAGTATTTCCCATCCTGGGGACAAGGAATTTACATATAGATCATGGAAGAACACTATTCACAGTCAAAACATAGCACTCAGAAAGTGTTGAATTAAAATCTATCTTGATTATTGATCAGAACAGATTCTAGAGATTTATTTGATCACCCTTTTTATTCCTCCATGCCTGACTCTCACAGAAGACTCAAATTCTGGGTGTCCATTTATTTTGCAACCTTACATCTTTTTTCTCTTTGCTTTATTGTTCATGATGTGGCCAATGTGCTACCAATGGTATTGTGATATGTCCCTACTCCTTCAGGTGTCCTGAATTCGAATCTGTAATTCTATATTATACTTTTCTGAGGCTATTTTTCCCATGCAGAAATGGAATTAAATGCTAGCCTACTTTGCAGTTGTCATGGATACAAAGTGTAATGATCCCTATGAAAGTGCTATATAAAAACATTGTGGTTTTATTGAGTATAAGTTATTAACACAATTAGGGCCTAGCGATGCCCTAGATTCTTCCAACTGGAGATAGCTCAATACTCATTAAACATTTATGATATTATTTTCCCTAAGAGTTTTTTTTTAAATCTTTGTAATATTTTCTGAAATAGATTTTTGAAAATAGGCCTAGACCTCTGGTAGTTGAAATTTAGAGTAACAACATGGTTATAGGGCTAAATTGGCAATTCAGAAGTTCTTATTGGCAGAAAATGGTCAGATATCTTTAATAATGCATGTCAAGTAGAGACAGTTCTTAACAGAAGTGCAAGAATTAGCAATTCAGTCAATAGTAGACCAAGTGAAGTGATTAGTGGCTAACTAACCATGCTTTGATTAGCTGTAGACTCAAAGTTCATTTTAATCTTAGCCATGACACAGTAAAAATTAGAAAGTTAGTTTATAACTTTGCTAACCTCAGTTTGTTTTGAACCCAATACTCTGATTATTTAACTGATGTCTGTTTTGGATTGCTTGAAATTAGTTTACACTATAATTGTATTTATTAATGTATTGATACTACAGATACACATAAAATGATAGCTATGGTGAATAAAATATCTGTTAAATGATAGGAACGTGTCAGAGTAAGCATGACATTTTATTTCATTAATCACTGATATATGTCAGCTCACTTAACTAAAATGTCACTGCTGAAGATATTTAAGTTGGGACAGAACTTGTAATTTATATATTGAAAGTTGTGAAAATGACATTGATCCAAACAGATGATTTTCCTGGCATATTATTTACCTAGTAATTGCTAAATTGTGAATCATGCAGATTAAAAGGTAGGGCAGAAATTGGAAACATAAAGGGAAAACAGGAGTAGTATTCTCCAGGTGTTTCCTTGAAGATTTGTTATTATCCCCTCCCCCTCTCGTGCGGGTGTGTGTGTGTGTGTGTGTGTGTGTGTGTGTGTGTGTGTGTTTGGGGAGGCAGGTGGCCATGTAAGAAGGTCTCCTGGAGTTGGAGTTACAGGCAGTTGTGAGTCACATACATGCTTTCTAGGGACTGAAATGGGGGTCCTTTGAAATGGGGTCCTTCAAACCCTTACTCACCAAGACGTCTCTCCAGCTGTGATTTACATTATTTTCTATTTGAAGCACAGCTACTTTTTTTTTAAAAAAAAAATTGTATTAAAACATGCCTTAAACTGAAGTAACAGCTTAAAGGAGGGAAATCATTTCATTTAACACTTGTAGGATTTAATTGGGACAAGTCAAGGCAGACACTGGATGGGAGAGCTTGACGTAGAAATGGTGGAGGCTGCTGCTTGTCTCCTTGATTTCTTGCTCTTTCTGGCTCTATCTGGCTTTCTCTGGCTTCTGTATGCAGTCCAGGCCCACCTGTTAACAACAGAGTGGGCTTGGACCTCTTCACATGAATGAACAAGATAATAGCCCACAAACACGCTCATAGGACAATCTGATCATAGGACAATCAGCTCTTCAATTTTGGTTGCCTCTTTCCGGGTGATTATTGGTTGGGACAAGCTGTCAATATAAATGAAGTAGGATACTTGCCATTTCCACATTTTTTTCACATGCAACACCGTGGGTTCACAGAAATGAGGTGAAGCTCTAACTCTTAGACTTCCCTCTCCTATCTCCCTTGCTGGCTTCACCACCTCCCTGCAGACGTCCTACTTAGTACACAGCATCCTTGCAATAGATACTTAGCTGTTGATTTCATCTGGAGGTCTCTGACCCCTTTAAATTGTACATCTGACTTCACATGAATTAGCTTTCCATCGTACTAATGCTTACATTTCATTGTCCAAGCTCATACAATAATGCATTCTTTCCTAAGCTAATCTTATATTGTACTTTGATAACATTGCCTTGAAGGAATTCCAGAATCTTACTTCATAGTTTATACTGTTTATCCTGAATCTCCAATCTCTCCCATTTTGTTCTTTTCTTTTTACAATGTTTAGATCTTAACTCAAACAAATGAATCTTGTAAAAAAAATTATCATGTGGGTCTGAATCATAATATAGGTATCTTAAATTTGCTTTCCTCTCTTTCTCATCCAGTTTTTCCCCCATAGTGCCATTTGTAAACTCTAATCATTCCCAAGCTCTCTCTTGCCCACGCTCTGTTTTCTGGTCTCTCCTTTTGTTGTATTAGAATATCCATTCCTCCAACAACTGCCTCCTGGATGGTGCTGATGTCAACTGTACTGCCTTTAACATCTTTACCACGTCCTTCTGTTTGAAGATCCCTCCCTACTGGCCCTTTTGACATTGTATTCCTTTGTTCACTGTCTCTCCCCTTTGTTTTTATATCTTTAATGGGTCCTTTTCTTCTTTTTTATGCATATTGTTTGTTAGGGTTCCAGCCACAACATAAAACATTTTTATTAAAGCAGACTTTTCTTTGGTTTATTGTGCATTGTGAAATAACATATAAAATTCTGTGCATAATTTGTGTTGTTTGGCTTGACATTTTTCTGAGTCATTTTGGCTGGACCTTTGAATTTTTGAGCAAATTTGTATTAAAGAAAATATTTGAATTTTAAATTTTATTATCAAATATTGCTAAAATTGTATGTATTCATTCTTTCAGCAAATACTTCTGTTTGTGGACCTGTAACATGATAAGTTATTTGTTGAGTAATAAAGACTCCCCAGAGCTCCCAGGGACTAAACCTCCAACCAGGAAGCACACATGGAGAGACCCTTAGCTCCAGCTGCATATGTAGCAGAGGATGGCCTTATCTGACATCAATGGGAGAGGAGGCCCTTGGTCCTGTGAAGGCTTGATACCTCAGTATAAGGGAATGCTAGGTAGGAGTGGGTGGGTGGGTGAGGGTGCATCCTCACAGAAGCATGGGGAGGGGAGGGGAGGAGAGGGGAGGGGGGTTTGCAGTGGGGAAACTGGGAAGGGGATAACACTTGAAATGTACATAAATAAAATAAAAAAGACTGCTTAAAAGACAAACATCAAATAATTGTCATACAGTTAAGTACCCAGTAATGTTATCATTGCTATAATTATTTTAATTTTCCTTTACAATCACCTTACACAAATAATCTATTATTCTTTTCCTTTACCCTTTACAACTAGTACCACTGAGTCAGTAACTGTTTGGATCCCTGCTGCTAATGGTAGGATTGTTTGTACTTGCTATTTTCAATTTGCCTGATGGCTCACTATCCGCCTTATTAGCTATGCCAGAGATTGAAAACAACTGCTAACACACCTGTGTGTGCTCTGCTATGTGTATGTGTGTACACAAACTGTATTGTCACTGAAAATTTCATCCTGATGATACTTTGATTCCACATTTTCCTTGTGGTTGTTTTCTTTCTTTGCACACATGTTCATTCACTATTCATTATTTGGACTTTTCTCATAGATTCTTTTCTCATTGTTGCTAATATTGAAATATGTACATACATACATACATACATACATACATACATACAATTAGGAAAATAAGCTAAAGGAATCATACTCTTGCCTCACTTTCTCTTCAAGCTTTTACTCTCTAATTAAAAGGTTAAACTCCAGTAATATTAATCTGAGGATTTTTTTAATGTAACTTATTTATTGTTCTTATGTCTTTGCTAGCAGCGATTCTTCTTCAATGTTTCTTTAAATTAAATGCATGGCTAATACCTAGTTTTTGCTGATATTTTATTGAGGGGTCATATTTTCCAGGAAGTCTTCCTTGACCCTGTTTTTCTCCATAATTTGTGTTCTGTCCTTTGACAACTTAGATTATCTAGTACATATTCTTCTTGACGGACTAAAATTACTTTACATCCAAGATACCCGAAATTTAGACTTCAGGACTTTCCAAATATCTATTCTTCCCCATGATTTACTCATTTTGGTAAATGATACCTCTATTCATTTAGGTGTTCAGGCCTAATACAAAAGCATCTTGGTAGGTACACTTACTCTTATATTCAAATGTAGGCATCCAACAAACTCTGATATCCATTTCTTCAATATCCATCAAGAACAGGATCTGACTATTTTTATGCTCAGGAACTTGGTTCACAATTCCATTATGATCTGCTAACAGCTATTAATTTCTACATAATCTGGGTCCCTATTTTTGCCTTTTGGCTTTAGGCTATGCTTATAATCAACAGAGTGGAGATTTTAAATCAATTCCTAGTATGTTATTTTTCTCAGTATGTTAGTTAGTAGAGTGTCTAGCAAATACAAAGTCTTGTAGTGCTTCAAACAATGAGGCAGAGACAGGGGGTCAGAATTTCCAGTACATCATCCTCAGTTAAGTAGTGAGACTGTGATAAAAAATAAGCAAGCAAACAGACTAACAGAAAAAGGTTAAAAATCCTTCCTCAGTCTCCAAGGCATCACATGCCATAGATATATTGTTCAAACTACACTTCTATTCTAAGTAACACCTGAGATGATTAACTCACAGAAATGAGAGGTTTCTCTTGACTTATAGTTTCAGAGATTCTAGTCTATAACTTATAGCCTTCATGGTTTGAGGCTTTTGGCGAAGTAGCATATTATGATGTGAATAGGTGGCTAAGGAGGATGATTCACTTTATCCTGGAAGCCATCAAAGAAGAAACAGCCTGTATCTGCAAATCCCCATCAACTGTGTCTTAGGGTATCCATTTCTATGAAGAGACACCGTAACCAAGGTAACTCTTCTAAGGAACAACATTTGAGTTGGCTTACAGGTTCAGAGGCTCAGTCCATTATCATCAAGGTGGGAGCATGGTAGCATCCTGGCAGGGTTCTGGATGACAGGTAGACAGGAGAAGACTGGCTTCCAGGCAGCTAGGACAAGGATCTTAAAGCCCATGCCCACAGTGACATAATTCCTCCAACAAGGCCACACTAACTCAAATAAGGCCACACCTCTAAATAGTTCCCTGTGGCAAGTATATTCAAACTACTGTAAACTACATGAACCTTTGGCCTAGAGATTCCTACCAGACTCACTCCTAAGGACTCTACCACTTCTAAAAGCATCCTAGAGACCTATCCTTTAGCAAATGAGTTCCAGAAAGGCATCAAAGTATCCAAGATCTAAACTGCAGCATTCCCATATCTACCAGTTTCTTCACTTTGCTTGTTCCAGCCACAATATTCTTGCTGATTCTTCAAAATAAACCAACTCTTTCTGCCTCTGGAAGTTGTAACTGGTCTCTTTCCTTCAGATGAGTGGTTCTCAATCTGTGGGTCACCACTCCATTGGGGTGTCAAATGGGGTGGCATATTAGATATCCTGTGTATCAGATATTTACATTATGATTCAGAAACTGTAGCAAAATTACAGGTCTGAAGTAGGAATGAAAGTAGTTTTATGGTTGGGGCTCATCACACTATGAGGAACTGTATTCAAGGGTCACAGCATTAGGAAGATTGAGAACCACTGCTTTAGAAACTTTCTCCAGATAGTTCCCTGGTGTATCCTGAGAACCCTTTAGATGTCTGTTCACATGCCACCTCATGGAATTGTGTGGCAGGTATCCTTCAATTCTAGCTTAACATTTATTTAAGATGCTATCATTAGGATTCACTGATATTACCGTAACAGGACTTCCTTCTTTTATGTGGCTGACTACTTTACCATATGCATGCACAATACAGACATCAGGAATAAGCATAATTACATAAAGCAGATAGGACCATAGAGAGTCTCATTCTGTATAACCAAGATCTGTAGAGTTACTGGCCAACCCCTCCTTATGTGCATCCTCCAGACCTCGTCACCCACCATATTTCTTTGTTTTCGTGGCTCCTATTATCTTCTAGACTTCCGATCTCTTATCTTCCTGCTCATATGAACAGTGCTCTAAACATACATACATGATATTTTATGGACTCATTTATTTATGAGTATTTAGAAAAATTTTACTTTCTAGTTACTGTGAATAATGCTACAATGAATCTGGGAGTTCTGCCTTCAGAGGAGTCTCCAGATACAAATGCTGGATTAATTTGCAGTTATATTTTTTAATTTTTTCGTCACAGTCATATAATTTTCACCAGTTGAACTCATGTATATAACCCACCAGAAGTGTATACTGGATCCAATTTCTCTAGACTCCGACCCATTTTTGCTATTTCATGTGTTCTTTTCTTTTTCTAATTCTGTTCTGTTTTTCTGTCCTTGGTATTTCTTGTTTTATAATGTCCATCTTACGAGAAATAAAATGTTACATTAATGTGATTTTGATTGACTTTCTCTTGTCACTAGCAGTATTGAGCAATTTTCTAAATTATTCCTTGGTATTTATGTCTCTTTCTGTTAGACACATAATAAATAGTATGTAATCAAGAGGAAATATCTTAGTGAATGAATACTCATGCATATTTAGTTATGTGACTGCATCATGATCATCTTATAGACTACTGCCTTTTTAAGTGGCATTGTATCTCCATTTGTACAATCTTTTTGTACACTTTTGAAGTTTTTCCAGTTTTTCAAAATGCTAACTAATGTTAACATTTTATACCAATTTTAAAAATCCCATTTCAAGAGTCTTTAAATTTCACTTCATTTTTTAAAAGTTATACATATGGGGCCATGCATGTCTCATATCACATATGTGGAGGCTGTGAAATAGCTAGGGACTTTGATTTCTCTTCTACTATGTGAGACCCAGGAAAACATTAACATTTCCAGACTTGGTGACAAGATCCTTTATTTGCTAATCTACCCTACTGGCCCTTAGTTCAAATTGATTCAACTTTTATACACTGCTTAGATAATGGGAAATATTATAAAAAGCTTATTTTACAAGCAAAAGTCTTAGATTTTATAAAGAGTCATGGGAGAATACAATTACTTTCTTGAAATGAAAAGATCTATATTTCCAACTTATAAAAATGACCAATTAAATGGCATCTCTGTGGTAACAAATGATATTTGTTAAAAATATTTGTCAAGCTCAGAATTTTTCTTTGTCTAAGCTCCTTAACCAAGTAGACAATTGATATTCTAATGAGTGTTTATAAGCATGAGTCCCAATGGGAGGGGAATTGAACAAGTAGCTAAAATAAAAGCAAGCTTTTGACACAAACAACAACATTTCTGTTGGGAATTGGAAAGTAATAAAGTATAATGAAATAGAAAATTTTAGATGTGGCAGTTTAGGTCCCCTAGCAATATAAAAAAGTCAAGGGGAAAGCAGAATCAAGTGTGTCATGAAATCCCCAATGTCAAAGGCTACAGAATGTCAAGTCATAACAATCAACCTCTTGTAGACCCAATTCAACATACTTCTTTTAAGGTTTTCTTTTTGCTGTGAATGTAGGGTGGTATCTGGCTATGACATACATTTTTAACTCACTACTTTGTCTCCTTCATAGATACTGTTAACAGGGTCTACAGCTATCATATTCCTTTCCATTTGTAGCATGTTTTATTCATCATAGCATCTGTTGGCCAATGGCATAAGTACCAACAAATAAATTAATTAAATATCATCTTGCTTTTTTAGTCATATATTTCTCTATTTCCTATTCAAGCATGTGGATTCAGGCAGACATGGGGTGTGCACACTTACACACGAAGAAAATAAATAATTGAGGATATGAAACTCAATGAATAATAAACCTCTAGTTTAATATTAACAAGGAATTTTGAAGATTTCATGTGTTCATGTGATCCTTCCTTTTATGGTTTGATATCAATAATAGTTAAGAAAACTATAATCAGGTAGAAAAAGCCCTGTCCACATCAGCATGAGGGTGAGAGACCAGAACTGTAGAATATAACCGGAGACCCTGCTCATAAAAAGTGGAAGGCAAAGATGTAAACCTGCAGTCCCTTCTGAGTTTCACATGAGAATAGTAGCATAAGTGCATACTCAAACACACTCATGCATGCACAAACGTATGCACATACCCTATAGCTCCACAAAATAGGAGTGGCTAAGCAGAATGGATGCTTTGCATTTTATTTGAACATGGTAGTTTATTTGTTTCATGGTTATAATGATAAAACTGTATCACTGCTATTAAATTGATTTGCCTAATGTGATTAACATTGATTGGCAAATCATAACTCCACATATGTGAGGTAAGATACACTATTTCAGTGTAAGTTTAAATGCTTTTAATTACAGCTATAGAGATCACACAATACTAATTTTTGTTTTCTTGGTTTATTTGATTTCACTTTGCCCACCATGAGTCTATCATGATATCTCATATCATGACAGGGTATCTGATACAGACTAGTATTCGTGTGTGTGAGTGTGTGTGTGTGTGTGTGTGTGTGTGTGTGTGTATTTCTTTTTTTTTTTTTTTCCTGATGGAGGTGTCAGAGTCTCCAACTCAAAATTCTATCCATTTGCCCCAGTTTCCTGAATGCTGGCTACAAATGTTTTCACCTTATCTGGTTAGATTTTGACTGTCCATTCATCTAGTGATGAACATGGAGGGTAAGGACATTGTGCACTGGCTATTGTGAAACAGTGCAGCAAGCCTGAGAGTGAGAGCACAGAAATAATTAGTACTACATACTGATGTCAGTATTACTGTACATATAATCTAAATTACTGTACATATAATCAGGATAGGCTTGCATTGATTCTGTAAATGAATAAATAGGGAGAAAGATAAAAGGGCAAGATAAAAAAGGGAATATGGGGTGGCTGAGCTGATTTTTGACAAAGGAGCCAAAATTACATGCAGAAGGAAAGATACCATCTTCAGTACATGCTGCTGGTTAGACTGAATCAGCTGCTTGGAGAAGAATAAAAATAAATCTATATCTGCCATTCTGTCTGTAATTCCAGGTGAATGAAGAACATAGTAGAGAGAGTAGGGAAAAGGCTTGAACTCAATGACACAAGAAAGGGCATTCAAAACATGACATCATTAGTACAGGTATTAAGACTAACAATTAAAAAGTGGACATCATAATGCTAAACACTTCTGTACAACCAAAGACACTCATCTAAGCAAAATGAGCACCTATGGGATGGGGGAAATCTTTATCAATTGTACATGTGGTAGAGGATAAATATCTTGAATACATAATGAGCTGAAAAGATAGCAAGAACAAGAAAACCTGATTAAGATGGGGTATAAAATTAAACAGCAAGATCTCAAAAAATGCAACACAAATATCTGAGAAACACATAATGAAATGTAAGGAATACAAATAAGAACTTCCCTGAGATTTCAAGAAATGGCTAATTCTTGGCTTGCTAATTGTTATTGAGTTGCTAGGATGCCTTATCTTCATCCCATTTAGACAACATACACAAACATATACAAGTTTAACTTTTTCTTTTTAAATATTCTGAACAAGTTACTCTGTAGTTTTTTAATTTAAGGTAAATATAAGATTTTTCACTCATTTTAAAAACCGTTACATAATAGATACTTATTATTTATTAAAAAATATTTATTTAAATATATAAAAATACATTTATTAAAAATTGTTACCTCATGGATATTTCACACTTTAGTTAATTATTTCTCCTTTCATAAGGCTTCCACTTATTATTTAGTTCAAAGAGATGTATATAAAATATTATTAAAGTAAACATGAAAATCAAGAATTTAATAAAAGTCAACTAGTTCCTCCTAAACCAGTAGTCTGTTAATTCCTATAGATGCATACATTGCTATATTAAATAAAGCATTAAATAGGGCTTTATTGCATGAGTAAGATTACTAGATCATGTATTCTATGCATTATGCTTCCCAGGACAAAATAATATTAAAAATTTGAAGAGATAGCCAAGTGCAGAGGCTCAAGGCTATCATTTCAGCACCGTGGAAGAAGAGATAGGTGGAACTCTGTGAGTTCGAGACCAGCCTGTCCTACACAGTGACCAGAGCTGAATAGTGAGATGCTGTCTCAACAAAATGAAGAGATGACTTATTGGCCAGAAATTGTCATGGTAAAAGCTGTAATTTCCCAAATGGTATCAATAGTAACTTGGGAACAAGTTGATTGAAAGAAAGTATTGATTAGAAGTCAAGACCAAAATTTCAGTGCATAGCTAACTGCATAATGAGTTTCAGTTGGTGTATCAATAAATAAACCGTGATCTAATTAGAGAGTGATCCTGAGGTGCAGACCATGAATGGCAGGAACTCATTGAAGGCTGTAGCTGTGATCAAATTCTAATGAAATTATGCTTCCCTGGTGTGTTTTTCTCTGAGAAAAACAAGAAAGACTTTTCACATCTGTTGTAGTCAGAGTCTGATAGAGAATCTTACACAACCCAATTAATCAGGGAAGGTTAAAACAAAACAAAACAAAACAAAAGTTTGGACCTGAATATAGCTCAGAGACAGAACGCTGACTGGATTTTTTTAATAGAGCATCTCTGATAGCATCCTCTATGTGTGTAGCCTTTGTACCTCTATGCTTTATATCAGCAGACTGGAAGATGCAAAGTCAACCTAGGGTTTCCTTGGTGAAAGAAAGTATTGCAGTTAGCCTAATCTCCATGTACAGAGACGGCTACAAGAGGGTAGCCATGGGTCTGAGGCCTTCTTGGGCTACACAGCGACCCTGTCTGAGAAAAAGGCTCAAAATAGAAAGAAAGTATTATCATTCCTGGCATTCATCCACTGCTTCAACTTATTTTCCTTCTACAGTGCAAAAAAGTCCTAAAACTGTTTTGTCGCGGGTCTGTCGCTACCATTAAAATGCTCTTGCACATAGTGGTAGAAATCATTTCAAATCAAATCATGGAAAGGCTTACATAAAATAGCAGCTGTTTTCGAGTCGCTTCACAATGCTATGTAAATAAAACCGTTCAGCAGCTGGAAGAACAAAATGGTCTTTGATAACACTATAATTATTTATTATGACTGTTTCGATGCGGCATTTATATGAACATGTTATATTTTTGAAAGTCAGAAAGAAATCAGTAAACAAAAGACTTGCACTCCTGACCAATTTCTTTGCTTTGGGGTTATTATGGTTGGGCAGCTGCTAGCTAGTTTTCATAGTATTGCTTTTCTTCAGCCATAGTTCTTCTATTGGATGTGCGCAGAGTTACTGAGATGATTAGAATAACAAGACATAAAGCAAATGTCGTTGTTTATCTCAGTAGAAATAAAATCAAGCAGGCAAGCCAAACTAAAATGTTAAAGATATGAATTTTGAAATTACCCTCCAATCTTCATTAAGTTTTATGAATTCATAAAAGTTAATTTTTTCTTCTAAGCATTGTCAAGCATCTTTAACATAAACTTTCTGGAAGGTAGGGATATTAAAAAGAGGAAATAAATTTCTTCCGAGCAAGAAAAGGGAAAAATATACACTCAACCACTTAGATGTTTTTGAAATATCTTTACTATTTCATAGAGGAATGAGCTCTCAAAAGTCATGAGGAAAATACACCTGAAAGGAGGGATAGAGAGATAGCTAGATAGAGTTGATTGGATACTATATACTTAATCTTACAATTTGTGCTAGTATATCTAAGGCTGAAGAACAAGTTTTTTGAATTTAAATTAATCCATACAGATAATACATAAACGTTTTCCTATTTATGAAGTACTATGTGATATGGCATTTATTTTCCCTTTTTATTTTGTGTTTAGGTGTTCTGCCTGCATGTTTGTGCATCATGTGCTTGCAGTGCCAATGGAGGCCAGAAGAGGGCATGAGTCCCCTTGGACTGCAGTTACAGACATTGTGATCCACTATAAAGATGTTAGGAAAGTAATCTGAGTCCTTTTGGAAGCAGTCAGTGCTCCTAACAACTGAACCATCTCTCCAGATCCTGAGAAGAAGGGTAGTTTTTAAGATAAAATAACCACTCCTTTAACTACATTTAGTTGTGGCTGATTTATTGAAATAGCTATAAGGACATCTCAGGAAATGTAAACCTAATATTCCCTTTGTCCAGGATTTAAGAAGGAAGTTCTTTACTTATAAACCATTCAAGATGACATGAGGTCCAGGATTGGAGAGACATGACAGGATGAAAAGGTGGAATTCCATGCTGAGAGGGAAATAGAGAAGAAAACCTCAGTGTGGTTTCCTCACTGTTCTCAGAATACTTTTGGAGTTTGCCTATGTTTGCTGCTGAGCTTCTTGAAGGTTTCCCACATCTTTTTGATGTTCTCCAACAAGTCTCGTGCTTGCCTCCCCTTTTTAAAATTATTTGCCTTCACAGCCTTTTAAGTTTGGTTTCATAAGTCTTGTTATGGGGGTATCTTGATATTTTAGCAATAGATTTGGGCTCTAATCACTAGAAACAAGGGGGTATTAACCCCCTCCACTATTGGGTATTAAACCAATGTATCCATGCACATTGTCAAAGTTTCCTAGCAAGTCAAGGTCAAACTCTCCTTTATGGAAACCACCCTTCTACTGATCTTCCTATCTCAGCATGGATGTTTTAATTTAACCAGCTCTTAAAAGACTCAGTTGACTTCTATAGATACTTACTGATCTCTTGTGTTAATTTCTGGATAGGAGAAGGGTTTTCATATCCATATGAGTGTAAATTTTCCTAATATTAGAGGTGCTTGTTATATGCTCCTGGCTTTTGGAGATAACCCTGTCTTTATATCATCTCATCTGTCTATGCTGCTATATCTATCTATCTATCTATCTATCTATCTATCTATCTATCTATCTATCTATCCAATCATAGGCTCTTTAAAATGATCACAAAGTGGGATATCATTTGAGATGTAAATGAATGCAGTGATTAATAAAAAAACCAAACCAAACCAAACAAAACAAACAAAACCCAGCATGACTTTATTGGGTATTTTCCAAGTATTCCTTTCTCATTTTAGTGTCTTATAAGAATGAAAACATGTAATACTTTTTTAAAATCACTTTATTTATTTACATTTCAAATGTTGCCCATCTTCCTAGTCTCCCCTCTCAGAGTTTGTCACCACATTCCCCTTCTCTTTACCTCTGAGAGAGTGCTCCCCATCCACCTCCTATCACCCATTCACCTGTTTATGTCATCTCCCTGAATCCCCCTTCTCTGGGGCATCACATCTTTACAGTATTAGGCATATCCTCTCTCACTGAGGCCAGACAAAGCAGTCCTCTGTTACATATGTGCAGGGGCCATAGTCAAGCCCATGTATGCTCTTAGGTTAATGGCTTAGTGTCTGGGAACTTCCAGGGATCAGGGTTAGTTGATACTTTTGGTCTTCCAAAGACCAAAGAGATTGTCATCCTCTTCAATTCCTTCAATCCTTCTCCTAACTCTTTCATAGGGGTCCATGACGTCAGTCCAATGGTTGGCTGTAATTACCTGCATCTGTTTCCATCAGCTGCTATAAGAGCCTCTCAGAGGACAACCCTGCTAGGTTTCTGTCTTCTGCTAACCTTGTGGTTGAATTTGTCTTGATTTCTAGCAATTTTTGCGCGGTGGCTGAAGAAGATGAGACTTTATATTGCAATAAGTGTCTTTCATCTTTACAGTATTATCTAAGATAGTATTTGGGTAATATGACAGGTACAGCTTTTAGGATAGCCCCTGATCCAGTTGTTCAGGACCCCATGAAGGTCAAGATGTACATCAACTATATACGAGTGGGAAGGCCTTGATCTATCCCATGTATTTTCTCTGGATGGTGGTTCAGATTCCAAGAACCCCAAGAATCCCAGTTGGTAGGAATACCCAATCCCAAAGAATCTGTTGGCCTTCCTGTGGAGTTCCTATCCCCTTCTGGACCAGCAATTATTCCTCCTACTCTTCTATAAGAATCCCCAAGATCCACCCACTGTTTGGCTGTGGGTGTCTCTTGAACCTCCTCTCCCACTTTTCTCCTTGCACTGCCCAATCAGAGTCTATTACTGACCAATTAAATTGGGGAGCATGTTTCATGCAGTATCACTTGGTGTATGTGAGAATCTGCTTGTGGTGGCAGCTACATTTTATGAATCAAGTATTTAGCATTAAAATACAAGCATTACCAGAACACTTCACTACATTAATTGATTGATGAGGAAAGAACGTATTTATAGCTGGAAATGTATGCTCTTGCCCCTCCCAACATCGTCAACATTGTGTGTGTGTGTGTGTGTGTGTGTGTGTACGTTTGCTTTCTTTAAAACAGGATAGAAAGTTTTTTTATTTTGTTTTTGATTTTTACCTTTTCCTCTTTCATAGAAATAGTAGCATTTAGTACTGCTCTTACAAAAGCACAAGGAACTAGTTGTTTGATCTTAAGTTTCTGGAAAGAAAGGCACTTAGCAAGAATGCCTCATGCTTCAACTTTGTTCAAATTGAGAAAGTTTTTTTTTTTTGTTGTTGTTGGCAATAAAAAAGTTCCTGCAAACTCAAGTAGTTATAATACCCTCTCCAATGGCTTTCGTCTGTCACATCAAATCAGATTTACTACTTCTTAAGTTATTTTTATTTTGTGAAGTAGGCGTCTCATAACTTGAAATTGAACGATGCAGTGCACATGTACAGATGTGCAGAGAACGCAGCCGGGTTATTAGACAATCACAGAGCTACAGAGACTGAGGCAGAAGTAGGAGCAAGAAGTGAAACCCAAGTAGCTGTCAGCAAAGCTGGCAAGGGCAGCGTCTCTTTTGCCCTCCCTCACCTGCAGGCTGGGCAGAGACTGCAGACAACAGCCAGACACAGTGCTAGTAGTCACAGACAGCTCTTTGATTCTCACTTTATCTGTGTTTAGAGTCAGAAAATTTTCCAGGGAAACCTTACTCTTCAGCTTCCTTGACGTTTGCCTAGTGGAGACCCCCTGGGGATGTGGGAGGACATTTCCTTCTTGAGAAAGACTGACCAGAATGTTCTTTTCAAACTGTGTGTATCATTGTGTCAATCCCAGCAGATGTTCTGAATTAGGGTTAGGGTTAGGGTTAGGGTTAGGATTAGGTTTATTGTTAGGTTTAGGTTTAGGGTTAGGGTTAGGGTTAGGGTTAGGGTTAGGGTTAGGGTTAGCGTTAGAGTTAGAGCCAGGCTTCAGATGAGAGGGAGCAGACTGTCTAGTGGTTAGTTTCAAACTGGGAGCTTTCAGTGCCAAACTTGATTATAACTCTGGAAGGCTGAGTGTAGAAATAGCTGAGTGTAGAATTATTGCCTAATTCTGTGTGAAGACACAAGTTCAATTCCAGTACTTCAATAAACAAACAAATGTACAGAAAGGCCCAGAAAAACACATATTTATGCCTATATCTGGGTCCAACTCTGATGTACATGATTAGACTAGGGAAGAGGTTTACTATATTTATAAGCAAACAAACAATCTCTATTTATTTAGAAGGTATCATATACAATCACTATAATGAGTTATACATTTTCCAAAGGGCTGGGATATTGCTACATTGGTAAGAATGTTTGCTCTGTAAGCATAAGACCTGAGTTCAAATCCCACACAGCCATGTAAAATATCAGGCAAGACTGAGTGTGCCTGTAACTTCAGTACTGGAGAGAAGATAGGTGACTCATATGAACTTATTGATCAATCATTATGGCTGCATCACTGAGCTCCTGGTTCAGCGAGACATCCTGTCGCAATGGATCAAATAAAAGATTAATGAAAGATAGATAGATGGTAAGAGAACAGAGGAAGAAATTGAAAATCCTGCCTTTGGACTACATATAATATGTATCTGAACAATCCTATGTATATTCCACAAACACATAAAACACACGCATATATGTGCTGTTTGTCATGTATGTATTTATGTATCTATCTACCTATCATCTGTCCATCTATCAATCATCTATCTATCCATCCATCCATCTAAAATTTTTAACAAATATTATGGATAACTTTTGAAATATTTAATCTTGACCTTAATCGACTGACTGATGAGCACAAGATTGGCTATATTAAGACTGTACTAATGCAATATATAAAATATATATACACAGTGCACATATAATATGCACATTAAATATTATAGAACATTAAATTTATATTTTATGCATAAGAGAAATAGACAAGGAGACAGCAATTAACTTTATTGTCAAATTATTTAAATGGCAAGAGCAATTAGAGGGGCCAGAGAGATAGCTCAGCAGTTAAGAGTAATTGCTACTCTTTTAAGGATTGGGGTTTGGATTCTGGAATACTTGTCAGGCTTAGCTGACTGATAAGCTAATAGATACGGACACATGGCTTTTTTCAGCATTTTGTGTATGTTTTATATACTATGTGCATTTCTATAAAAATCATGCATTTTGGACAGTTAACATTCCAGCCTGGTTGTAGAGTGGGATGAGAAAGATCTTGGTATAAAGTCCTACCCTATACAAGGCAAGATTTGGCAATTGATAGCTGCAGAGAGAGGGGAGGTCAGTTTTCATTATGGATATGGTGGCCCTTGGTAGTTTAAGCATGGTGTACTGGAAGCCACACACCCAAGGATACATGGGCAGTACCAACTGTACTTTAAAACAAAAACAAAACCAAAAATCCCCAAACAACAACAGCAGCAACAACAACAACAACAACAACACACACACACACATTTGGGTGTGTAGTAAAGCTAGGGTAAATCTTGGAGAGGATGAACGAATGAATATGATGAAACCACATTATACAGAATCCTCACAGAACTCACAAGATGAAAAAAAAATTATAGCCATGAAACAGTGCAGTGTGGTATTACGTTTAATAGTTTTGATTCTGTTGATTTTGTTTTCCAGCACTCAAAAATTATTCAACACTATACTACACAATCTGCATTTCAACCATGGCAGGTAAGCACACAAAAATACCTCTTGTTAGATTGGAAGGCTTTGTCCAAATTTGCAGAGCATATAATTTCAGCCAGGATTTTAACCTACCTTTACCAATGTATCTGTATCCTCAGCTGCCTTTTGTTCCTTACCATTATTGGTTGATCATAAGTATTACTGAATGAATGTATTCCAGAATGAGTCCATTGGACGAGCATATATCTATGGAGCAGGTACTACATCTAAGAAGTTATAGCTTACCTCCCTAACACAAAGACCAGTAATAATGCTCTTCATACTTGAGGATTGAAGATGTAGGTAGAAGGGGCATTTCTATAACAGCATTGGGATCTTTCATCAAGGAGGTAGTTCAGCCTTGTAAAGGAGGTTGCTGGAAGGATCTTTCTGACTGTGGCTTCACAATTCTCTGTAATCCCTAACCAATCGCATACTCTTCAGCAAATCATCCTGACTTCTAGATGCTCAGATTCTTAATTTTTTGACAGTCATAATATCTGCTACTTGTAGAAGCATGCAAAGGCAATCTCCATATATATATATATACATTCTTTAATAGCTGAGTAGTACTCCAGCTATTAAAGAAGTTATATAAAATGTTCCACATTTTCTGTATCCATTTCTTGATGAAGGACATCTTTTTTTTCCCACCTTCTGGTTATTATAAATGATGCTGCTATGAACATAGTACAGCATGTGTCCTTATTACATGTTTGAGCATCTTCTGGATATATATGCCAAGGAGTGGTATAATTGGGTCCTCAGGTAGTACTATGTCCAATTTTCTGAGGAACCACCAAACTGATTTCCAGAGTGTTTTTACCAGCTTGCAATCCCACCAGCAATGGAGGAGTGTTCCTCTTTCTCCACATCTTATAAGTGGATATTAGCTCAAAAGCTCAGAATATCGAAGATGCAATTCCCAGACTACATGAAGCTCAAGAATAAGGAAGACCAAAGTGTGGATACTTTTATCCTTCTTAGAAGGAGGATCAAAATACCCACTGCTCACAGCCAACGAATGGACTGAGCATAGGGTTCCCAATGGGTGAGTTAGAGAAAAGATCCAAGGAGCTGAAGAGGTTTGCAGCCCCATAGGAGGAACAATAATATGTACCAACCAGTACCCCCAGAGCTCCCAGGGACTAAACCACCAACCAAAGAGTACACATGGAGGGACCCATGGCTCCAGCTACATAAGTAGCAGAGGCTGGCCTTTTCAGACATCAATGAGAGGTGAGGCCATTGGTCCTGTGAAGGTTTGATGCCCCAGTGTAGGGGAATGCCAGGTCTTGAAACTGGGAGGGGGTATTGGTGAGCAGGGGAAGGGGAGATGGGATAAGTGGTTTTTGGAGGGGAAATGATGAAAGGGGATAACATTTGAGATTAAATAAAGCAAATATCTAATAAAAAAAGAGAAATGCACAAGGATTTCCACACACATTTAAATAGTGACATAAACCAGAGGAACTTCTGCTAGACAAAGGGGAATGGACAACAGTGGATATCTCTTTAGGTGCTAAGGGATTAGGCCACTAGAGTAACAACCTTTTGCTAAACCACAGTTTCTTTGGTCAGCCATTTCCTGTTAAGATACTGATTTGTGATGATTAGGAGAATGAAAGAATGCTTATATTGTAGGAAAATACCAATTGACAATTTCTGCTGTAAATCTATGTAAGATGTACAATTCTAAGGAGACCAACTGGGGTCATGAGAAATGGGAAGTTGGCAGAGATTGGGAATACTGGCTGCTCTTCCAGAGGACTTGGGTTGGATTCTCAGCACTCATCTGATTGCTCATAACCATGTATAACTTCAGTCCTAGGCCTCCCCAGAGCTTGAGACACATACATGTTATACAGACATGCATGGAGATTAAATAAATAAATAAATAAATAAATAAATAAATAAATAAATAAACTGAGTTAGAAAGGAAAAAGTATTATTAAAATAACACAGCATCCAGCCTTCTGTTCACCATCTGCACCTGTCAGCCAGTGTGCCTCTGTGCACTGTCCACCAGGAAGGAGTTAGGATCCCAGGAGAGCTTTCACTTCTTGGCTAAAGGTAAGATTCCTTACTTTCTCTCCAATAACTATGCAGAGCACACCTGCTAGGAGTGCCCATAGCACAATATCAGTAGAGCAACTGGGAGGGGATTCTTCCAGTAGCCATCTGCACCTTCTATCCAGGGCTACTCCACAGGCCTCTGTTCATGGATCCTGCCAGGAAAGAGTTGGACTCCCAGGAGTGCTGACACAGGCTTACAGGCCCACAAAAGGGACGAGCTCCAGCCAGAGACAGCAAGACCGATTAACAGCAGAAGTACCCAGATGGTGAAAGGCAAGTGCAAGAACTCTACCAACAGAAACCAAGGCTACTTGGCATCATCAGAACCCAGTTCCCCCACCACGGCAAGTCCTGGATGCCCCAACACACCTGAAAAGGAAGATTTGGATTTAAAATCACATCTCTGCTGATAGAGGACTTTAAGAAGGACATAAATAACTCCCTTTAAGAAATACAGGAGAACTCAAATAAACAGGAAGAATCCCTTGAAGAGGAAACATGAAAATCCCTTTAAAAAAATTACAGAAAAATACAACCAAACAGGTGAAGGAACTGAACAAAACCATTCAGGATCTAAAATTTGAAGTAGAAACAATAAAGAAATCACAAAGGGGGACAACTCTGGAGATAGAAAACCTAGGAAAGAAACCAGGAATTATAACAAAAGAATACAAGAGATAGAAGAGAGTGCAGGGGCAGAAGATACCATAGAAAACATTGACACAACAGTAAACTTCATACTCATCAAAGGAAAAATCTACCAAGAAGAATGCTCAGTTTTGAACTTCTATGCTCCAAATGCATGGGTACACACTTTCATAAAAGAAACTTTACTAAAGATCAAGCGCACATTGTATCTCACACAATATTTGTGGGGGACTTCAATACCCTACTTTCATCAATAGACAGATCAGGGAAATGCAAAATATACAGAGATAGGATGAAATTAACAGAAGTTATGGACTAAATGGATTTAAAAGTTATCTATACAACATTTCATCCTAAATCAAAAGAATATACTTCTCAGCACCTCATGGTAACTTCTCCAAAAATGACCATATAATCAGTCACAGAACAGACCTCAAGAGATATACGAAAACTGAAATAATCTCATGCCTCCTACCTCAAAGCTATAGCTTAAGGCTGGTCTTCAATAGCAACAAAAAGAACAGAAAGCCAACACACATGGATGTTGAACAATGTTCTACTCAATGATAACTTGGTCAAGGAAGAAATACAGAAAGAAATTAAAGACTTTTTAGAATTTAATGAAAATGAAGGCACATCATACCAAAGCTTAAGGGACACAATGAAAACAGTGCTAATAGGAAAACTCAGCGCTGAGTGCCTTCAAAAATAAATTGGAGAGTGCTTACACTAGCAGCTTGACACTACACCTGAAAGCTCTAGAACAAAAAGAAGAAAATAATCCAGGATGAGTAGATAGACGGCAGGAAATAATCAAACTCAGGACTGAAATCAACCAAATAGAAACAAAAAGATCAATACAATACAAAGGATTGTATAATTGAAATAATCAATCTCAGGGCTGAAATCAACCAAATAGAAACAAAAAGATCAAACAATACAAAGGATCAACCAAACCAGGAGCTGGTTCTTAGAGAAAATCAACAAGAGAGATAAACCCTTAGCCAGACTAATGAGAGGGCACAAAGACAGTACCCAAATTAATAAAATCAGAAATGAAAAAGGATACATAACAAGGGATACTGTGGAAATTCAAAAAAATCATCAGGTCCTACTATAAGAGCTTATACTCAACAAAATTGGAAAATCTGGATGAAATGGACCATTTTCTAGACTCATACCAGGTGCCAACGTTAAAACAGGATTAGATAAACCATCTAAACAATCCCATAACCCCTGAAGCAGTCATTTCTTTCTAAGGAGTCCATATCTCTAAGAAAAGAAGAGTCTCCCAATCAAAAGAAAAAAAAAAAAAAAAAAAAAAAAAAAAAAAAAAAAAAAAAAGGCCAGGACCAGATGGGTTTAGTGCAGAATTTTATCAGATCTTCAAAGAAGACCTAATACTCTTGAAACTACTCCATAAAATAGAAACAGAAGGAACACTACCAAATTCATTCTGGGAAGCTACAATTACACTTATATGCTTCTATGTAAACTAAATAAAAACTAAACAAAGAAACAGAGCTTCAGACCAATTTCCCTTCTGAACATTGATGCAAAAATACTCAGTTAAATTCTTGCCAAATGAATCCAAGAACACATCAAAATGATCATTCACCATGATCAAATAGGGATCATCCCAGGGATACATGATGGTTCAATATATGGAAACCCATTAATGTAATCCTCTAAATAAAAAAAAAAAAAACTCAAAGAAAGAAACCTCATGACTATTTTATTAGATCTGACAATATTCAGCATCCCTTCAGGTTAAAAGAGTTGGAAAGATCAGGAATTCAAGGTCCATACCTAAATATAGTAAAAACAATATACAGCAAACCGGTAGCCAACATCAAACTAAATGGAAAGAAGCTTGAAGCAATGCCACTAAAATCAGGACCAGACAAGGCTGCCCACTCTCTCCCTATCTATTCAATATAGAACTTGAAGTTCTGGCTAGAGCAATAAGACAACAAAGGGAGGTCAAAGGGATACAAATTGGAAAGGAAGAAGCCAAACTATCACTATTTGCATGAGATATGATGGTATATATAAGTGACCACAAAAATTCCACCAGAGAACTCCTAAACCAGATAAACTTCAGCAATGTAGCTGGAAATAAAATTAACTCAAAACAAATCAGTAGCCTTCCTATACTCAAAGGATAAACAGGCTGAGAAAGAAATTAGGGAAATGGCACCCTTTACAATAGTCACAAATAATATTACATACCTCGGTGTGACTCTAACCAAGCAAGTGAAAGATCTGTATGACAAGAACTTCAAGCCTCTGAAAAAAGAAATTGAAGATCTCAGAAGATGGAAAGATCTCCGATGCTCATGGTTTTGCAGGATTAATACAGTATAAATGGCCATCTTGCCAAAAGCAATTTACAGATTCACTGCAATACCCATCAAAATTCCAAATCAACTCTTCATAGAGCTAGAAGGAGCAATCTGCAAATTCAGTTGGAATAACAAAAAAGCCCAGAATAGCAAAATCTATTCTCAACAGTAAGCAAAGGTTATGGGGGAAATCACCATTCCTGTCCTCAAGCTGTGTTACAGAGCAATAGTGATAAAAACTGTACGATATTGGTACAGAGACAGGCAAGGAAGATCAATGGAATAGAATTGAAGACCCAGAAATGAATCCACACATCTATGGTCGCTTGATGGTTGACAAAAGAGCTAAAAACATCCAGTGGAAAAAAAAACATTTTTACCAAATGGTGCTGGATAAACTGGTGTTGGTCAAAAGGTAGAAAAAGGCAAATAGACCCTTTCTGATATCCTTGTACAAAGCTCAAGTCCAAGTGGATCAAGGACCTCCAAATAAAACCAGGCACACTGAACTTTATAGAGGAAAAGGTGGGGAAGAGCCTTGAACACATGGGCACAGGGGAAAATTCCCTGAACAGAACACCAATGGCTTATGCTCTAAAATCAGGAATTGACAAATGGGACCTCATAAAATTACAAAGCTTCTGTAAAGCAAAGGACACTGTCAATACGACAAAATGACCACCAACAGATTGGAAAAAGATCTTTACCAATCCTACATCTGAAAGAGGCCTAATATCTAATAGATACAAAGAACTCAAGAAAGTAGACTCCAGAGAATCAAATAACCCTATTAAAAATGGTGTACAGAGCTAAACAAAGAATTGTCAACTGAAGAATATCAAATGGCTGAGAAGCACCTAAAGAAATGTTCAACATCCTTAGTCATCAGGGAAATGTAAATCAAAATAATCCTGAATTTCTATCTCACACCAGTCAGAATGGCTAAAATCATATAAATACAGGTGACAGTAGATGCTAGTGAAGATGTGGAGAAAGAGGAACACTCCTTTATTGTTGGTGGGATTGCAGGCTGATATAACCACTCTGGAAATCAGTTTGGCTATTCATTAGAAAATTAGACATAGTACTACCTGAGGATCCAGCTATACCACTCCTGGGCTTATGAGTAGCCTGCATTAGGAACTATTATGCAAAGGGTTGTAGAATCCTGGCAACACTTACCTTCTCAGAAACAGCAAGAGTGGCTGTGCTTTCTGCAATTCTGGGGCAAAGAAATTGACTTCTAGAGCATGCCCACATTAATTAAATACTAGGGAAGAATAAAAACCATAGAAATTGAATATCTTGTAGATTATTTCAATGGAGCACTAGCTGGTGCAACTCAGCAAACTGAATTGGTTGGTATTTTTCTCTCTTTGCTGCTCCATAGAGTCTGAAATATGGCAGTGTCCTACCCCATAGTTCTAAGTGCTGGGATTTTGGTTTAAGGATAATTATATCTGACATCATGATTTACAGCATATTTTTTTTCCTTGGTGGTTTTAAGAGAACCTTAGGTTTCATCTGTTATCCTCAGATGCATTGTCATTGTTGAGTGAAATTCTACCTACAAAGAAAAACCTGATTAAAAGTGGCTGTTCCCCTCCATTTCCTTGTCAGTGATTGCCAATTAACCAAATGGGCAATCTCCCGTTTCTGCTGAACCAGCATCCATGATATTCTGCAGGTGCCTTTCCATCAACTTAATGTACTCTGGTTTCCAGCTGGGTAGCGATAAGCCCCCATTACCACCACTTTGATTTTCTTTATTTATAGACTGCTGGAACACCTTCTCCTAATTTCATAGTCCACTATCGCTCAGTGGAGTTAATACTTTGAATTTTTTTCTTCAGTTAATTTTCTGAAATATGGGTTTTTTTCCTTCTGTATGGTAAGTTCATGAAACTTCTAACACTGGCACATTCTTTATATCTTTTTTCCTCTTCCTCCTCCTCCTCCTCCTCCTCCTCCTCCTTCCTTTGAGATTTAGTTTAATTATTTTATTCACTTTACACCCCATTCACTGCCCCCCTCCTGGTCCCCACCTCCCACAGTCCTTCCCCCATCTCCTCTCCTCTTCTTCACTTGAGCAGATGTGGCCCCTGGCTATTCCCCCAACCCCTGGCACTTCAAGTCTCTGTGAAGCTAGGCATATTCTCTATCACCGAAGCCAGAAATGGCAGCCCAGTTAGTAGAACATCTCACACATACAGGCAACAGCTTTGCTTCCTCAGTGCTTCTCTTCAAGCAATGTCTCAGGAAATACTTAGCTCTTAAGTTGCTTTTTAAAAACTAAGTATTTCCTTATACTTGTTTTTGCAGATAATCTGTGGAAAGCCTAGACAATGTGTTATGCATTGGTTTGACATTCAAGTTTTCCATCTGTACATAGCAATTCTGGTAAACAGAGTGACAAATGTCCCAAAAATTTAAGAGAAAAAGCTTATTGTAAAATATAATATAATACATCCTTAGAAAAATTATTATTTTAAACCATGCTCAGTACAGTAACACTGAGTGAGCCAGAGGCCAGGAATTCGGGTTCTTGTCTTGACTCCAGACTTCTCCAGATTGCTGTTATTCAGTTTGAGGAACATGTCAGTTGATGTGTGTGAGAATCATCTGCCAAGGAGCTATGCTCACATTTCTTTTTGAAGAATCTGTGAGGTGTCAAATAAATATGCCATGTTTTTAAAAAATTCATTATTAAAGGTCATTACTATAATCAGCAGTTCGACATATTCAAAGTTTTAACTCACATATTTTTCAGATGTGCAAAGAAAACAAGGCCTCTCTGTCTTAGTAACTTCTCCCAGAGCCTCTGTCCCACAGGAAAGTAACTGAGAAGCGGTCGCTGCAGAGGGTGCTGAGAGAATTTAGACTCTAAACAAAGCCCCCAAGGCATTTCTCTTTCCTAAGCTTTAAGCGATCTCTTTGGCACAGTATTCTCTTTCAGATAGAAAAATCTACCTCTTTTCCTAATAATATGCCAAGATGGTGTCTGGGTAAATAGTTTGGTTTTAAGAAGGAAGGATAAAAACAGTATCAAGTCTATGTTGGAAAAAGCAATAGGCTTCCAAAGACACCTAGATAATATTCATAGCTTTTTAATTTGTAGGGGAAAATAGAATGTAGATCTATTTTTTGCTAATTGACCTTGAAATGGACTGAGCATTTAGGATTGTGGGAGATGCTTCATATAGAAACCTTATAAATTAAAGAGAAAAGCAGCAAAGCAGGTGTTAGGATGCAAGAAAAGATGTTTCTGCCTACTCTGTCTACTTGAGATTTGTTTCATTCATTCATTCATTCATTCATTCCAGTGCACACATGCTCTCTCTCTCTCTCTCTCTCTCTCTCTCTCTCTCTCTCTCTCTCTGTCACACACACACACACACACACACACACACACACACACACACCTATGGCAGAAGACAACTTGGAGAAATTAGTTCCTCCTATGATATGGGTTTCTGAGATTGAACTCAAGTTTTCAGTCTTGGAGGCAAGCACCTTTAAAGTCTGAACCATCTTGCCAACCTCATCTCTATTTGAGATGGAATGTAACCATAAGGCACAGGGCATATCTAGTCTCTCTAAGGTCTAACATGCCAGAACATGGGTTCTCCATTCCTCCAGAGGGCATCTCTGCTGACAAGTTAACCCCACTTAATTGTGAGTTGGAGAAACCCTTTTGAGACCCCTGAACCCAAGAATAATAAAATAGTGAATGTGTCTCTATTAAAGTCATGGTTTTGATTAATATGTTAAAGCAGGGCAGGAACACTACTCTGAGATCAGGCTATTCCTTATTCTAGAGTACTCCATATTGTACAGAATAGTGGTTTCTTCATCCTTGCCATAGGATATTTCACTTTACAAGTAGCTTTTAGTTCTATTGTGTGGGAAAATGATGATTATTGCCCCTTGGTGGTCCAGTAACTGTACCACCCATGTGTCACAGACTGATAAAACACCAATTCCCTTGGGTAGAAAGCTAGCCACCCTATAAGTTTACTTGGATAAAATATAACTGTAAGGCCACATGGATATATTAAAATTCATACCAGGGAAAGCACATCCAAGAACTTATCAGTCATACCAGACCAAGGAAAGGGTAAACTGCCTTCCTGGACACCATAAAGTAGGACCCCACACTAAGATGGCATGGCTCCACCCCAACATATCAGCTGAAAACTGAAGAGTGTATCAAGGAAAAATAGAAGAGTCCTTGGCCTGGACTACACCCTACCTTCAGGTTCACTTGGGCTGGAAATACATTGCATGCCTTTGCTCCTCTTTCCAGTGCAGCCACATGTTTTTTTCTTTGTTTTCTTTCCACTATTAATTGGGCTCTTATACTTACGAACGTTAGAGGATAGATATCTGAACCTAAGTTAACAGTGGCCAAGTCTGTGTAATATAATCTGATAAAACTATCATTGTTGCCTGCCGTCTCTCCTGTGCCCATGGCACCAATAACTTTGTGTACTGCTCCAATGGTCTCTAAGGAGGTCTGATTTGCCTTGCTGAGCATAACATGCCCATACTCCTTGGAAGTCATGGAGGTCTGGGAGTTAGGCTTCTATTCATCTGTCCAACATCTCCTTGTCTGTGAGAGGTCCCCATCTCTCATGTCATGGCTGGGTGTTGCTGAGAACAGGAGATAGAAATTGGCTCTCTTTGTTTCTACTTGATTGATTTCAGCCCTGAGTTTGATGATTTCCTGTCTTCTCCTCCTGGTGAATTAGCTTCTTTTTGTTCCAGGGCTTTCAGTTATGCCATTTAGCTTCTAGTGTATGCTCTCTCCATTTTCTTTTTGGAGGCACTCAGGTCTATGAGTTTTCCTCTTAGCACTGCTTTCATTGTGTCCCATAGATTTGGGTATGTTGTGCCCTTATTTTTGTTAAATTCTAAAAGTCTTTGATTTCTTTCTTTATTTCTTCCTTGACCAAGGTATCTTTGAGTAGAATATTGTTCAGTTTCCACGTGTATGTGGGCTTTCTGTTGTTTTTGTTGCTATTGAAGACCACTTTTACTCCATAGTGATCTGATAGGAGGCATGGGATTATTTTGATCTTCTTATATTTGTTGAGGTCTGTCTTGTGACCAATTATATGATCAAATTTGGAGAAGGTACCATGAGGTGCTAAGAAAAAGGCATATTCTTTTGCTTTGGGATGAAATGCTCTATATACATCTGTTAAATCCAATTGGTCCAAAGCTTCAATTAGGTTCACTGTGTCCCTGTTTATTTTCTGTTTTCCTGATCGGTCCATTGAGGAGAGTGGGGTGTGGAAGTCACCCACAATGATTGTGTTAGGTGCAATGTGTTCTGTGAGCTTTAGTAAAGTTTCTCTTATGAATGAAGGTACCCTTGCATTTGGAGCATAGATGTTCAAAATTGAGAGTTCTTGGTGAATTTTTCCTTTGACCAGTAAGAAATATCCTTCTGTGTCTCTTTTGAGACAGAGAGAACCATACAAAGAATCCACACACCTATGGTCACTTGATCTTCCACAAAGGAGCTGAAAATATCTAGTGGAAAAAAGATAGCCTTTTCTACAAATGGTGCTGGTTCAATTGGAGGTCAGCATGCAGAAGAATGCGGATTGATCCATTCTTATCTCCTTGTACTAAACACAACTCCAAATTGATCAAGGACCTCCACATAAAACCTGACACACTGAACTAATAGAAAAGAAACTGGGGAAGACCCTTGAGGACATGGGCACAGGGGAAAAGTTCCTCAACAAAACACCAATAGCTTACACTCTAATATCATGAATTGACAAAAGGGACTTCATAAAATTACAAAGTTTCTGTAAGGCAAAGGACACTGTCAAAAGGACAAAACAGCAACCAACAGATTGGGAAATGATCTTCACCAACCCTAAATCCAACAGAGGGCTAATATCCAATATATACAAAGAACTCAAGAAGTTAGACCCCAGAGAACCAAATAACCCTATTAAAAATGGGGTACAGAGCTAAACAAAGAATTTTCACCTGAAGAACTTTGGATGGCTGAGAAGCATCTTAAGAAATGTTCAACATCATTAATCATTAAGGAAATGCAAATCAAAACAACCCTGAGATTTCGCCTCACACAAGTCATAATGGCTAAGGTTAGAAACTCAGGAGACAGCAGGTGTTGGCAAGGATGTGGAGACAGAGGAACACTCATCTACTTCTGGTGGGATTGCAAGATGGTGCAACCACTTTGGAAATCAGTCTGGCGGTTCCTCAGAAAACTGCATGACACTTCCGGAGGAGCCTGCTATACCTCTCCTCTGCATATACCCAGAGGATTCCCCAGCATGCAATAAGGACACATGTTCCACTACATTAATAGCAGCCTTATTTATAATAGCGAGAAGCTGGAAAGAACCCAGATGTCCCTCAATGGAGGAATAGATACAGAAAATGTGGTATATTTACACAATGAAATACTACTCAGCAATTAAAAACAATGAATTCATGAAATTCTTAGGCAAATGTTTGGAACTGGAAATATCCTAAGTGAGGTAACCCAATCACAGAAGAATAAACATGGAATGCAATCACTGATTAGTGGATATTAATTAGCCCAGAAGTTCTGAATTCTCAAGACACAATTAGCATATCAAATGATACCCAAGAAGAGGGAAAGAGGGGTTCCTAGTTCTGAAAAGTTGATCCAGCATTGTAGGGGAATACCAGGACAGGGAAAGGGGAGGGGGAAGGTGATTAGGAAATGGACAGAGGGAAGAGGGCTTAGGAGGGGTGAACTGGAAAAGGGGAAAGCATTTGGAATGTAAAACAAAGAATATAGAAAATAAAATAAAAATAAGAAAAAAAAAAAGAAATTGGCTATGCAGTTGGCTTAGTTACCCTTCTGTTGTGACATGATAGCATGACCAAGGCAAGTTAATTTGGGCTTATGGTTGTAGGTTATATGTATGTATGGTAGTAGAAGGTTAGTGTTCATGATGAGAGAGCAAGGAGCTGAACATGCACATGTTTATTTTTAGTTCTTTTATTTTTGAGATTATTATATAATTATATCATTTCTCCCTTCTCTTTCCTCCTTCCAAGTAATCAGATAATACCCTTCCTCGTTCTCTTTCAAATTTATAGCCTCCTTTTCATTAACCTCTGTTATATGTATATACATGTATGTGTACATATTCCCAAACACAACCTGTTCAGTTTGCACATTGGTATATGTATGCATGTTTTTACAATACCTTGTGTTCATCACTGAAAATAATTAATAACTAATTGCTGAATTCTTCTCTAGGAAAGACTATTTCTCCTACTTTCCCCATTCCTTAGTTGCCTGTAGTTCTTTGTGCATGGCTCAATGGCTTACATTTTGATCTTCAAGTAACATACAGAGGAGGGAGGGGCTGGGAATGATACAAATCTTTTGAAACTTCAAAGTTTACTTGCATTTACTTTTCTTGTCTTCTTTTGTTTCCTTGGCTCAAGCAGAAATGTTCTTGGACCTATGAGAAGTTCTGTTCTCCTAGAGGCTGGAAATGCTAGAAGTTCCTAGTCAAAATGTTTTTGGTCTTAATCTTGCCAGAGCCCAGGAGCACCCGCAGGAAGTCCTGATTTTTCAATCAGACCTATAGTAAATGAGCACATCAGTCCCCCAAACCATTCCTAAGGATGTTCTTAGAACCTAGAGGCTCCTGGAAACCTTGTGAATGGGTCAAACGAACTATTTAGTTCCTCCGTGTTCCATGTGCCCATCCAGTGAGGCCATGTCTACACCTGGGTGATTACACAAAGTGATTCTCATACCTCAAGACCAGCTGCTTCTCCATTTAAGTCTCACTTGTGAATCTACAATATATTTCTTTTTTAAAACGTATACACTGTGGACTATAAACTTTAATTTATTAATCAAATTAATTTCCCCTCCTACCACCCTTCCTCTTTGCTCCCATGCATCTCCCCTCTCCCCCAAATTAACTCCTCCATTTGCCTCTAGAAAAGATTGGACCTCCAAGGGATATCAAGCAAACATAGCACAAAAATTTGCAATAATAGGAAGTACTTCACCACATATCAAGGCTGCATGAGGCAACCCAGAAGTAGTAAAAGTGTCCCAGGAGTCAGAAAGAACCACCAATGCCAATGTTAGAATCCAACAGGAACATAAAGCTACACCACTAGAACATATGCAGAGGACCTAGTTCAGATCTATACAGGCTCCCTGATTGTCATTTCAGTCTCTGAGCGCTAAATGAGTCCTTCTTGGTTGATTCTGTGAGCTGCGTTCTTGCTGTGTCCTCCACACTTCTGGATCCCGCAATCCTCCCTACTATGATTCCTCTGCCTGTTCTGCAGGATTCCTGAGCTCTGCCTAATGTTTGGCTGTGTGCATCTACATCTGTTCCTATCAGCTCCTGGGATGGAGCTTCTCTGATGACAATGGTCTAGGCTCTCATCTATGAGTATAGCAGACTATCCTTAGGAATGATCTCACTGCTTTGGGGAGGGGGTTTCTCATTTGGTTCTGCCCTATGTCTCTGGGCTATCCAGCTTCTTGTTTCTGTCCATCAAGGCCATAGTGATCTTGAGTCTTTACATTCAAGAGACAGGAATGTGGAAGGCACTGGCTTGTGTTGGCTTTGGTGACTGTAGAATATTATGGGGCACCAGTCCTGCAAACTGAGTTCATCAAGAGACAAGAGAGCTCCTTGTCATTCTCAATGATACCCTATATTCTACATATCAGTCCCAATAGAAAGCTAAGCACATTGTCTCTGCTCTACTGTTCTAGGTTCCTCAACAGTCTATGACACCCAGTCAGGTTAGGGCACAGAGTTCTGTCAACTTCTTTTTTTTTTATTTGATATATTTTTTATTTACATTTCAAATGATTTCCCCTTTTCTAGCCCCCCACTCCCCGAAAGTCCCATAAGCCCCCTTCTCTCCCCCTGTCCTCCCACCCACCCCTTCCCACTTCCCCGTTCTGGTTTTGCCGAATACTGCTTCACTGAGTCTTTCCAGAACAAGGGGCCATTCCTCCTTTCTTCTTGTACCTCATTTGATGTGTGCATTATGTTTTGGGTATTCCAGTTTTCTAGGTTAATATCCACCTATTAGTGAGTGCATACCATGATTCACCTTTTGAGTCTGGGTTACCTCACTTAGTATGATGTTCTCTAGCTCCATCCATTTGCTTTAGAATTTCATGACTTCATTGTTTCTAATGGCTGAATAGTACTCCATTGTGTAGATATACCACATTTTTTGCATCCACTCTTCTGTTGAGGGATACCTGGGTTCTTTCCAGCATCTGGCAATTATAAATAGGGCTGCTATGAACATAGTAGAGCATGTATCCTTATTACATGGTGGGGAATCCTCTGGGTATATGCCCAGGAGTGGTATAGCAGGATGTTCTGGAAGTGAGGTGCCCAGTTTTTGGAGGAACCGCCAGACTGATTTCCAGAGTGGTTGTACCAATTTGCAACCCCACCAGCAGTGAAGGAGTGTTCCTCTTTCTCCACATCCTCCCCTTGAGCTGGATCCCAATTTGTGCCTGCCACTAGACCTCTTTTCTCTCATGCTCTTCTCCATTTTAGCCCCTGCAGTTCCTTCAGACAGGAACAATTCTTGGTCAGAGCTTTTGATTGTGGGATGACACCCCAATCTTTCCACTTGATGTCCTTCAATATAGCCAGAAGCTGGACACAACCCAGATGTCCCAAAACAGAAGAATGGATACAGAAAATGTGTTTCATTTACCCAATGGGATACTATTCAGCTATTAAGAACGATGAGATCATGAGGTTTGCAGACAAAGGGAGAAAATATCCTGACTGAGACCCAAAAGGACATCCATGGTGTATACTCACTAATAAGTAGATATTAGCCAAAATAATACAGAATATCCAGGATAAAAATGCTTCAGTTTTAAATAGGGAAATTCTAGTATCTCTCTTAAAATTTGACTATACATGATATTCATTACAGCATTAGTGAGTATATTTTTTAAGATAATGGATTAAAATGGGTCTGTGAATTGATGCATCAGGGAGGACTAAAGAATCATTTTTTTCATGACACACCTTCCTGAAGTAGCATTCTGAAGCGTTTTCAAAAGTTTACACTCAGTCATAGAAAGTGATCATTCCCTCAGCATTTGGAGGATGCTGCCAAAGAAGTGGAAGATTGGTGCCATTGATCATTTTTATCTTTCTCATCCTAATGTATAGCTGTATAAAAATTCAAGGTCATTTTTCCTTTCTTTTCTCCTACTATTTTTTATTCTGTCATATAAATTGATTTGTTCTTAACATACATGAGTTCAAAACAACTAATTCAGAAAACCATGTAACAATATAATCATTAAACCTTAATAACATTAAATAATCTCTTCACAGGAAATACTAATTATGTCATATTAAACATCAAAATAAATCAAAATTATTTACTAATTAGCCATGAAAAGGTCCCAGTTTTCATCTCTACCTGTTTTCCACAATCCTTTGTCTTGTTTTGGTACATTAGCTATTATTCCTGTTCTGCTAGCTCTTCAATCAGTGTGGGAGTGTGCCTTGTGCACTTTAACAGTCCTGTCTCATGAGAAAGTTCCTCCAATGCCACATTGCCAGAAGAAAGCAACATGCAATCAAAGGCAGATCGATGACTACTTTTCAAAGATTATACAAGTCCAAAGGTCAAATATGTGCTTGCTCATCACTAATGAGATTTGGTATTATAAAGCATCAAGAGCTCACTAAGGAAACCATTTACCTTTTCCCTTCTCTACTGGTTATTTGAATTTGTATCATTTGCTTTGTTCTCATCTCAGAGTTTTAATTCAGTGATATATATATACACTGTATATATATATATATATATATATATATATATATATAATATGACAATAATTATATATTATATGTCACACATGCACATATGTAATACACATGAGCATATTTCATATATCATATATCACATACATGAACATATATATATATGCATAGATGACATATGCATGCTTATTTCCTGCTAAGCCATTCCTTATTACAATTAGTGGTTCACTTGTTTTTGTATTTTCCAGTATGATAAACTATCTTCATTAATCAAAGAGACAGTACAATGAGGTGGTTAAATATTTACATTCTAGATTTAAACCCTAGGCCCTTTACCCCCTATGATTTGGAACAGGTCATATGACCAGTCTTGTCTCAGATTGTTTTTTTCATGTGTAAAATTTATATCTCTCTGTTTCAAGGAACTTTTTGGAGTATTATTTTTTTAATTGGAACAACTTGTACATGATAAGCATTTGGTATATAAGAGAATATTATTAAGCATACACTCTTCACATTGTCAAAAGTAAAGATGTTTAGTGGAACATCACTTGAATAAAATGATTTCACAATGGAATCTCTGACGAAATAAGTAAGCAAACTTTTCTTCAACTTGTACTTTTTTCAGTAAGTCTGGCTACAATTATGTAATATGACTTCTGACTGCATTGAGAAATGAACCCAATGGATTCAACTGGTGCTGCTATGAAAAGTTAATCCATATGGAGATGAAGAGGCAGACATAGTAAAGAGAAACAGAGACACAGGGCAAGAGTAAAAACCTATGGTGGAACATGTGTCTGTATTGTTCTCTCTCTCATACTCTTTCACAGGAGGGGGAAGGTATTTTTATACATAAAAATCCACAGAGTATTGAATTTTGGCTCAGCGTTTAAGTACAATAGTTTAGTAACTTAACCCAAACATGACTTTAGTTGTAACTATACAATTAATCAGAAAGGTATAAATTGTCATGGACCATTCCAGGTGGGAACTAAATCCAAGGAGGAATTCTGGATAGCAGGAGAGGAAACAGGTTTGGCGGGTAGACAGACAGACACCACCACACACAGAAGTGGCTTGAATCTGAACGTATTTTTCTGGGCATCTCCTAGTCCAGTCAAGTTAACATCTCAAATTCAGCATCACATTCATCTGTTAAAGCTTCAGTTTTCTCGGGGAGTACAGGGTGTTTACCCATAGTCCAGTTAGCCAATTGGTGTATGCGGTTAAACTGCTTCTTCATCTTGGCTCCATTGTTGCACTAGCCCAGAAGCTGAGGATGGATGGTTCCCATGCCTAGCTTCCCAGTGAAGATGGTGGCATTGCAGAGCTTGGGAAACTGCCTGGCCTGTGCGGTCCTCCAAGAGCACTTCCACCTAATCCACCCAACGCATTCTTCTCTGTGCCATGCCTGGGACGGCTATAGCCACCCTACCCCCCACGATCAGCTCCAGTAGCAGCCCCTAGCCCCCAGCCTGGTGAACTAACTGGCTGCTGCCCTTAGGCCCAGCTCAGTGAGCTAATTAACTAACTCATTACCCAGAGTACCTCTCTGAGTAAAAAGTATCTACTGTGTCCAGAATCACACCCGGATAAGCTAAAAATGTTGTTTTGCCCAAGACTCCCTAGGTTGGGTCTGCAAATGTAGTTCCTCGCAGGCTTCTATTGCAATCCAGGTGACCCTGGGTAGAGATAGACTTACTGCAGAACAAGCAAGGTCAAGAGTTAAATGCTGGACAGGATTAACTTGTCTGCTGTGGATATTCCTGAGGTATTCAATTCAGTTGCAAATTAACAACACAAAAGACAGAAAGCCAGGCCTCTTGGATGGGGGAAGGTAGCTTTGAGCTATGTACCAACTCAAATATAAATTCTCTCTACCTTGCCCAACACCCACTTGTATGGCAAGGACCTTAGTATAAGGTTCTTCATATGTAAATATCCTTAATCTGGGATATTGTTTAGAATCCAACTGCCCTGCAAGGAATGACTAAAAAAACAAGAAAGAACCTGTGACTTAGAGTTCCTGGAAACTTCTACAGCCTGCTAAAAATGCTTTTTCCACCATACTTGGAACCCTATACATATATCCTGTTGGGAGGCAAATACAACCACACAAATGATTGGAGCAAAGCATTGTAGAATATTTTGGCTACAAGATGGATGGTTTTGAAAGGATAGAAAATAATACAGCCTAACTCTAATGACCCCAAGAAATCAGGAGTTTAAAATGCTATCTTGCTTTGTTAGAAACTAGGTGAAAGGTCACATTCCAGAGTCCACCCTTTGTTTAGACCTAGCAGAAAGGCCTTGAATAGGTGATCCTGTCCCCATAGGGTAACTGGAAATGGGCTAAGCTTATCTTCTGTAAACTTATGCCATTACCCCTAACCAGGAGTTCACACAGCTGTAGACATTATAGGAAACTAATTGGTCCACTGAGCACAGGCTCTGATAATTTAAACTGATTGGCCTAAAAACTATGGAGTGGTACAAATCAATTGGCTCCCATTTCGCGGGCTCTCCATGCTAAGAAATGATTGGTTTGTGATTCGCAGGCTCTGTCATAAACTTATAAAAGCTGTCGCAATTTGGCACTTGGGGTCCATAGTCCTCTAACGCTGTGTGGTGCACGACTATGGAACCCAGAATTCTGGAATAAAGAAATCTTCATGCTATTGCATCGAGACCGTTTCTCGGTGATTTGGGTGTCGCCTTCCGGGGTGTGGGGTGCTGGGGCACCCTCGGTTTTTGGGGTCTTACACTTTTACATCTTAATATGCTCGGTATTCTTAATTCTGGCTGGAAGTTCTCTTAGGAAAGAGAATTTCAGAAATATAGTAAATTGCCAAGTGAGATTTTCAGCTTCTGAATTTACAGGGTGTTCCATTTTCCCAGGAGACATTTCTCGCCTCTGTCTGTAAAATATTTTTTACAGATTACACTGGGCCACCACGGCAATAAATAATACTTAAAAATTATAAGGATTTCTAAAATAAATATTAAGATCTTTCTAAGTAGAAAATAGATTCTTTTTGCAAAGGAATCATAAGGCAATTTAAGCTAAGATCTGAGAAGCTGAAGAAACTGGGTTATGGGAATAGAAAAAGTTTTTTTAAAAAAAGATACTTGTCTTGGAGAGTATATCATGACTACAGTGGCCCCTCCATGTACTCTTTCCAGAATCCCCCATCTACCCTCTCCCACAGATCCACATCCCCTTGGTTTCCTTTTATGATAAGAGTAAGTTTCCAAGAGTCAACAGTCAAACAAGACAAAACAAGATATAATAGATTTTGTCCAAGGCAAAAGCCTGGACAAAGCAGCCCTATATCAAGGAAGGAAAGAATTCTAAGAGCAGGAAGAGCCAGAGACAGACTCATTTCCACTAATAGGAGTCCCACAGGAACCCCAAACTACTTGATAAAGAAGTCACAGATAGATTCTACATTAGCCTGCCTCACATTATCTTCTGTGCATTGATAAACAATGAATGCATTTAGCTTTAGTTTCAGAGAAAATGCATTCCTACTGAAACACTTCAACCTGATTTCTAGTAATTTGAATATCTAAGAAAATCAATATGAATATTTTTTCAGGAAACTGAGCTGTAGTGACTATTCCTGGTTGTCAACTTGACTGTATCTGGAATGAGGTACAATCAAGAATTGGAAGGCTCACCTATGATCCTAATCTGGAGGTTCAGAGATACAAGTTTCTAACTGGCATGGAGACCTTGAAGCATAGGGCCTATGAATTCCAGAAGATTAAGACAAGGAGTTCAAGGTCATCTGGGATTAAAGGTGTGGGGGCCACACCCTCTGCTAGAGACCTATATAAGGACATTGGAAGAAGGAAGACTCACTCTTCCTTGCCTGCTTGCCTCATGGGACTGAGCAACTGCTAGATCCTTGGACTTCCATCCATAGCTGCTGCTGACCATTTTGGGGGAGTTGGACTACGGGTTTTAAGTCATAGACAAATTCCCTAACTATATAGAGACTGCCCATACGTTCTGTGACTCTAGAGAACCCAGACTAATACACGAGCTATATAAATTCACCTCTTGACTATTCAATAAATGTTTGCTATAACCATCATTTTCATTGTTGCCATTCATTGTTCATGTGCCCTGACTAATATTTTTCTATATTTTATATGGATTCCTTCTATATCCAGTAACTGTTCTCAAATCCTCACCTGCAACTTTGGTTCTACACAACTGTCTTGGTGGAAAGTTAACTCCCTAAGCTTTACTCATCTACATTCATGACACTCTGTTCTCTGGAGATTTTCTAGAATCCACGTGACAGAAGGCTTCATCTCCCCTTTTAGAATTCCACATGGTACATGCTTTCTATTTCTACTTACAACGTACTAAGAAAACTTACATGGCTTCATTGTTTTCTTTCAAGACTGATAGATGGGTGAAGCCAACAATGTCTTTTTCTTCCCAATCAAAAGTGTGCCATTTCTAATGTAATAGAATTACAGCAAACATTTGCAAAGAAGATATTTTTTTTCTTATTTCAAGTACTTGAAAGTTAGGCAAATAGTTGTCATTACATAAAATACTTTGTTAGTGTAGTTTATAGGTAAAGAAAAAATGGCAGCCACATGAGCCAAATCCAGCTGCCTTTTTATTTTGTAAATAATCATTTAATTAACAGATAGTCCCACTTCATTATTTGTGCTTTTGATGAAAGTTATGACTGATTTTTTTTAAACCATTTTCATCATTAGAAGAAAAGAAGGTTTAAGATCATCGTAGGTGTTCTGCTAAACTAACTTAAAACACTTTTAATTGACTCACCAAAGCTCTTTCCTTCCATGGAGAAATGCTTGCCTCTTAATTTTATGTGCAGTTTTATGGCCCAATTCTCTACCTGCTAAAAAGTGACGTCCATTTCTTTTCTTTTTTTTTATTAGATAAATTCTTTATTTACAATTCAAATGTTGTCCCCTTTCCTGACCTCCCCCCCCCCCCACCACCACCCAAAAATTCCATAACCCGTCCTGGCTCTCCCTGCTCTTCAATCCATCCACTCCTGCTTCCCTGTTCTGGAATTTCCCTATACTGAGGCATTTAGCCTTCTCTGGACAAAGGGCCTCTCCTCCCTTTGATGTTCAACAAGGTTTATGTAAATCAGAAGTAATTTAACACATTCCCACCCTTTTCTGTCTAGTGGGCCTGCTCTGAGGCAGTGATTTCACCTCTCCAGGACACTCACCATGTCATTTCACCTTCAACATTCAGCCTCCAAGATGATATGAGAAGATACCTGGAAGCAGGATATTAGTTGTTCCATGAGAAGCCCCAGCCTTGGGATGCTCCCCAATGATGAAAAAAATAACCTGTCTGATGCAAAGTGATGCTGGGCTTACTATTCTCACTGCAGTTGCCACTGACTCTAGATATGAATTAATGGACATAGCCTAAGGATGAGCTGTACCTTTGTCACATTGTTTTTCATTTCTTAACTGCCAAAACTCTTTAATATAAGGCCTTAATATCTGGGTTCTAAGATATATAAACAAGGCATTAGGATTTGAATCCATGGTGTCTGTTTTAGTCACAGAAGTCCTCTGCAGCAGATCAAATATGTATGAATGTATGTATGCACACATACATACATATATACATACACACATACTCGTGGGTGCGTGTGTATGTATGTGTTGAAAGACACTATTATTAAGATATCAGTCCACTATACCCATGTCACAATAGCTCTCTGAGCTCAGTACAAAATGGAGGACTCCTTCCTCAGCAGGGATTCCCCTTCTCCACTGACTTTATCTGGAGAGTGTCTCTAAGTACAAGTGCCTGGCCTTATCTGAATGATGATCATGGACAGAAGTTCCTGCAAGTGCTTCATGATTCAGCACATAAATCCTGTTCAGCCCTTCTAGCCATATGATAATTAAGTACTGTGTTATGACCAATCAATCCTGCTTACCTGTAAGCCCAAAAGTCATTATATACTCTGCCTCTGAATAGTAAAGTGGAGCTGTCTCATTGAAGCTGTCTATAGATGTTCTTCCATCATACTAATGACCAACTGAAACCTGCTCATTGCTTCTGCTCCTTTTTACCTTATAGGCTGGAGGCCAGTGACCCCTGAGGAGAAAGAAACCCATATATATGTGTATATACATGTATAGATAGATAGACAGATAGCTAGATAGAGATAGAGATGGATATAGATATAGATATAGATATAGATATAGATCCAGATATAAGTATTTAAGAGATATACTATTTAAAGTAGCTCACTTAAATATGGAGATCAAGACACTATATTGTCTGAAAGCTGAAGAACTAGAGAAGATAATAATATAATATATTGTAGATCTGATGAACCAAGACCCAGGAGATCCAATGACATATGTTATGTTAGTGCAAAGTCCTGGAGCTTCCTGATTTCCATTGGTAGAAGACAGATACCATAGTTCAGAAAGAATATTGCTTTTTTTATCTCTTCAATTGTTTTATTTATATCCCTTAGAATGTTAGATGCCTGCCCACTTTTTATGGCATTGTGAGTACACAATCTATTCATTCACATGTTATTTTTTGCCAGAAATATCTCTCAGACAAAAGAAACACTGTTTTAGATGGTATATAGATAACTGTCAGCCTAGTCAAGTTACCAGTATAATTACATATTTAGTGTGGTTCAAAACCCTTTAAAGAGGAAACATGAAGAACTTACCTTTGTCATCAAATAGGGCAGGACGCAGTACTGTTTGGTCCACCATTTAGTTGAACCATGTTGTTACCTCCTGTGCTGTTGAAGGGTGATATGTTCATTTTGTGGAGTAAGAAAGAAAAATTTTCCTTTTCTCCCTAAACACAAGATCTTGGTTTTTCAGTTGCACACACAGCCTTTACCTTCATCAAATTCACACTGTTGAGATTTCTGTATCAGTTATGGTGTTCAAACTTTACCACATGTCTGTTCATTGCTTGTTGACCTTCATAATTGTTTGGTCTTCAATGCTAGGCTCTCAAACTTAACTCTTCATTTTAGGGAATTCTGGGTTCTACTTTCTGTCAGACAATCTTATTCAGAACAAATATGCTATAATGATAAGTGTGCTAACAACCCTAATACTCTAAAACAAAGAATTTGAATCTTTTCTTTTAAAGAAGAGAATTCTCCCTCATATGCTTTGCAGTTTTGTTTACTATCTTATCAGCAGCTTTAGAGTCTTCGCATATCATGTGCCACATTTCCAGTGGTAGAAGACAGATACCATAGTTCAAAAAGAACATTACTTTTTCTAGGACAGGACATCTTTTCCAAGGACAGGACATCTCATATTATAACAGAAGAAATAAATTCCTAGGCCCTAATGCAAACAAATATTGAGTTAACGGTTTCTCTTTAACTCTTTGGACAAGAAGATTCACAAATCTAAAACAGCAATATTTTCTAACAGTATTCCCCAAAACATTTATTTTATGTCATCTGAAGAATGCTGTTTCAATCACAGGGGTCCCCGGCTTCTGTCTATTGGTTGGGTGCGAGTATCTGCATTGGACTCTTTCAGCTGCTTATTGGGCCTCTTGGAGGGCAGCCATGCTCGGCTCCTGTCTGTAAGTGCACCATAGTTTCAGCAATAGTGTCAGGCCTTGTAGCCTCCCCTTGAGCTGGATCCCAATTTGGGCCTGTCACTGGACCTCCTTTCCCTCAGGCTCTTCTCCATTTTTGTCCCTACAGTTGTTTTAGACAGGAATAATTCTGGGTCAGAGAGTAATATTACTAATTAAATAATTTTTAAGCTAATGCTGAAATAAAATTTTCTACTTGATTTAGGCCTCAAAAACAAAACAAAACAAAAAACAAAAAGAAGAAAAGAACAATGTTATTAAAGACTCTGAAGCAAACTTCCTTAAAAGAATTCAAAGGTTCCATCATGGAGTTTGTCATATATATATGAAATTAAATCTATAGCATTTAGCCAAATGATTAATGATTGATTTGCTCTAGAAAATTGATGTATTTCAACCTCTTTGCTAGTTACCAAGTCTTTGGTAATTTTTCCTTTTTATCCTTGTCTCTATGTGATGGATAATGTTAATTATCAGTTTGACAGTGTCTAGAATCACATAAGACTATGAAGGATTCTCTAGCAGTAGTTGGTCATACCTCTTTGTCTCCAGATGGGTTGCACATGCACACAAGCCCAGTATCTCTTTAGATTCACAAATGAAAGACACCATACATATGTCAGTTATTTTATGATATGCTGTGATAGGCTCAAAGGCTGGGCACTCCTAAATCTTCCCCTGCTACCCCAGGCAACTGGGAAAGTGGCCAGTGGCCATTTATTTGGATTCTTACATGGCTGGTTGGCTTTCTGTCCTGCAGCCTTTACATTCCATACGCCCCTGAATTATGGTAATTTTCTTTTTCCTTCCTTTCTCTCAGTTCTTAGCCCATGCATATCTAAAGGTCTTGTGTCAGTCTATCTGCACAGCCATTGGTCATTTTATTGATTGATAAAAAACCATTGGGGACAAGGACCTTTAGTGTCTGGACATACAGATTCCAGATTTTGAGGGTCAGATTAATTCTAAATTAATTAAACCAATCCCCAACAGGGTTATCCTGACTGCATTAACTAAAGTGGGCAGACCCAACAATGCTGGCGGTGCTATTCCTTGCCTGGCATTGGAGACTATAACTGGACAAAACATTTTCTGTTATTTGCATCCTGAATGTGGATATGATGCTATTTTATGCCATTGACTGCTACTGCCTTGACTCCATGATAGACTGCAATGTTGAACTATGAGACAGAATAAAACCATTGTCTCATAAGTTACTCTTATCACAGTGTTTTACTACAGCATCAGGAAAGGAAACTTATCTGGGGATGTTCAAAATATTTATACAATTATTTCTATATGCATTGGACTCAGCAAAATATGGAAAAGCTATAATTTTTAGAGGAAACCTTAATTATCTGCTTTTACAGCAATTAAGTAATACAGTAAGTAATTAAGTAATACAGTAAGTAATTAAGTAATACAGTAAGAATGTTACTTGAAAAGTATTCTGAATTTTGAATTTTTATTAAGCATTTTATTTGTTTACATTTCAAATGATAGCCTCCTTCCCTGTTTCTCCTCCTATCCCTCAATCCCAACCCACCTCCCCTTTGACTCTATGAGGGTGCTCCTCCACCAACTCACACGCCTCTGCCTCAGTGCTCTAGCATTCCCCTACACTGGGGCATAAAGCTTTCAAAGGACCAAGAGCTTCCTTCCCTTCTGATTGATACTAAATAAGGCCATCCTCTGCTACGTATTTCATTGGAGGCATAAACCCTTCCATGTGTACTCTTTGGTTGGTGGTTTAGTCTCTGGAAGCTCTTGGTGGTCATCAAACCCTGACACTATCACTGATGCCAAGAAACACTTGCTGCCAGCCTGATATGGCTGTCCCCAGAGAAGTTCTGCAAGCACCTGACTAATACAGATGCAGATACTCACAGCCAACCATCAGACTGAGCCTGAGAACTAAAGTAAATTTTGAATTTTTAAATGAGTTCTTTGCACACTACTAATTTGCCTCTCAATAGGTAAAAAGAGAAATAAATCTCTGGCAAATGGAAAAGGAACACCAAAAAAGAAGTGAGAAAGCTCCAATTGGAGGAAAATTGTTAGGAAAAATAAAAAAGTGTACTATCTACAATGCTGCACAATGAACAGGACTTATAAAACACGCATCTCTCCCCATAGGAACTCTTTCAAGGAATATATTTTGTGTCATCAAAAGCACATAAATATTAATGTCAAGAAGACATTATTTACAATAAATTAGAATGTGTCAAATCTCCCCACACATGAACCAGAGCAATTTGTAAAATGTTCTAAATCCATGTGTATTAGGACTGACTCATTATTTTTGTCCTTAAAGTATTTGTCCTTACTTATGAAATCTGAAAGGCATTGGGCATCAACTACCCAGGATGGTGGGCACTTCAAAGAAACTTTCTGGACTTCAGTTTCCTTGTAAAACTGAATGAAAGGATTTAGTTGCAAATAACTATCAAGAGCCTTAACTGTCCAATATAATCCAACACTCCTCTAAAGTAAAACGATGCCATACCATTCAAAACAGCTGGCACTCCCTACGCCTCACTGCGTGGCATCACTAAAATGGTAGGCTACACTAAACACACATGCTGGGGAGGAAATTTAGTGAATTCAGCCCCACCAGTGCTTTGAAGAAAATCCATAACGGTACAGGTAAAAAAAAAATGCAGATTGTCCTGGGCAAGAAAACAAATTTGAACAGATGCTGTATAAATATCAAGCTCTGAGGAGAGAAAACAGAGGGAACCTGTGAAACAAATAAAGCTGTATAGTACCAAGCTAAAAACACAGTTAAGAATGAGAGTACTTAAAGAGAAACAACAGGACATATAATATCGTTAAGGTACACAAGGTTCCACATAATGTTTCTCAGAGGTGTTGATGCATATGTTGGCAATGTTTTCATTCAAGAATCAGTGCCATGCAGCTTGGCTGGGGCTCCATTCATGCTTTGTCAGTAAGTGCATCTGTCATTTTGTACAATTTGCTGCATATCTCACTTTTATCTTCACATGTTGGGAAGATATGAAATATTTTTGGGTTTTTATATGTGTTGAAAATTGTGTCTTATGCTAAATAAATATATGGTATGTATATGGGTAGATATATAGATAGGCAGATGATAGAAAGGTAGATAGATGATAGATAGATAGATAGATAGACAGATGATAGATAGATAGATAGATAGATAGATAGATAGATAGATAGATAGATGTTAGGTAGATACATATATAGATAGAATGAAATGTCACTGCATTTTCAGACTTACCAAAGAATCTACATTGAGATTCTGAACATTTAAATCAGAATTCTGAAGTTTTCTAAAATTTTAGCAGTGTGAAGTATTATACTAACACTAAGAAGTATAAGGCTAAGAAGTATCTGATTTTGTGTTATTTTTTTTCTCCACACTCAATACCTTCGACAAAAATAGCGGTATTACCACCATTTTTTGGTTAATTTGCATTTTCTAATTTAGTGAAATGAATTTATCCTAAATCTTTCCCCAAGCAATTTAATATAAATCATGATCTGGCATAGTTGGCAGCAGCGGTATTTTAATTATAAATAATCTTCAACTTCTTAGTGAGATATAAAACAAATATTCAAAGATATGGTGCTTTAGATTGCTTAAGTCTAGTGACCTTTACTCTGTAGGGTTGAATGCAAATGGAAGAAAATCATTAGTTGCTTAAACTTGTCTGGACATAAAAAATTAAGGCATTTACTTATGAAGACATAGAAAAGTAGAGTACAGAATATTCCTCATTGCTTGGTGTCCACCACCAATAGTGTGATAAACTTAATAAGTGGTATTTAATCTAAGAAAAAGAAAAGAGTTTTGGGTAAAATCTTCAAGTTTAAAATTCAGAAGTGAACTTTCTGAATAATGATATTTTTGTTTTGGATAACTTGGCAACATTAAATCGACAGTATTAAAATAGCAGGATATAATTATTCATCCTTGGGAACATACATTGTTTTTGTGTCCTAAAGGTGGGAGTCTAGCATAGATTGTCTCTCTCAATGTATCTTTTGCCAACTGTTTTAGTCTTGACAAGATTCTCATAACTCATCTGGTAGAGATGACAGCATTTCCAACACCCTAAAAATTGTTTTAATTGTATACAAAAGTGGATGTTACAGATTTTATTATTTGAATGTGAGATATGCTTGAATGGATCATGTTTGAGCATGTAGTCTACCGCTGGTAGTACTACTTAGGAAAATTGTAGTATTTTAACAAATGAGGCCTGGATCATGGCCATACTCACTAGTTGTAGACCTTTTGAGGCTATATCTTCTGGTTCGGACCTCATGCTGTGCTTCTTTTACTCTGATCAAGATGTAGAATAGCCACCAGCACACTTCTGCAACCACAAGCTAATAAGCCTCTCCTCCTGCTTCTGCATCCCCTGCCAGGACAAACCAAAGCAGTCTGAAAAACAGGAGTCACAGTGAATCTTTCCACTTTTTGGTTGTGTTTCTCAAGTAAAATTTCACAGATGTGACAAAAGCAAATAACAAGCTAGATCCTGAACAAAACCCTGACATTTCTGTTTCTCATGTGTCTTTATCAACCTATGTAGTGGTACTCACATAGGCAGGGTGAATAAACCTTACTCTATTGCAATTACTAGAGTAAAGTTTTATTTTGCAACTCTCTTATGGGTAGAATAGAAGCTTCATTTTTTTTTCCATCATTGAATATAAGCCTAACCACCCTAGCATATAGACTGATCTTATTTTGTTAATACCACTTGGTTAATAGGCTATCTCAGGTCTATATTCCTTTCAAAGGATCTATTGCACAACAGAAAATTACTATTCCTATATTTACACCCAATTTCTTGTCCTATCAACTATTTCTCTGAAACCACCTAGACATATGAAATAAAGAGTTGTTGAATGTGATTCTGCAGGGTGTTACTGGACATGCTACTCTTGGTTTAATCATGTTATCCTTACAGAATCCCCCCTCCAAAAAAAACCAAAAACAAAACAAAACAAAAAACCCCAAAAAACAAAAAAATGGAGCAGCTGGAATGTATGCATTGCATTTTACTTTTGTTCTGCAGGTAGTAACACAGTGACAAAAATATCTAGATCTATTAGTGTCTATGGGATGTCTATTTCTTACAGGATCAAGCCCTGAGGTAATGAGACATGGCTATATCATCCTCACCTGACCAGAGAGTTGGGTATAAAAGAAGAGAGCCATGAAGAACTATTAAATACTGTCCCAGAAATTTAACCACTAATGACCTTTTACTAATATCTTGTTGATATTTTCTACAAGCCAATAAAATGTATCAATTCAATTTCCTCCAAAATCATACAATTTACTAAGCTAACAAATCAGCCATCATGTTTAATTTTCCATGAGTTTTTTCTTGTGTCTTTACTGTGAATTGTGCCCTAATAATTAAACCAATTTAGCAAAATCCACAAATAATCAGATTCAAAAATAAGTTCCATAGAACACAGTAAATGTCAACCGTGCTAATCTATTTTCATGCTTTGTGACCCCACAGGTATGCTATTGAATAAAAATTCCTTTCTCTTCATAGTTCTCAAGGAGAATGTAAATTTGCAGCATTTACCCATGGCAAGTGTGTGGAAGGTAAGATGGATCTAGATTTTTATAGAGGTGAGAAAGCTGAAATATTTTGTTTCCCAAGAAGTTTGACCAATGAAATGTACATGATATCTTAAGGGAAAAAGTAAAACAAAAAAGCAAGCAAACAAAAATGACTTTTTATTGAAAGTCTTTTTTGTTGATGGTGTTTTGATTGGTTTTGTTTCTTAAAACTGTTATCTCAGGCAGCCTACTTGTCACAGGCTGATGGACCAAGGGTGTTCATGAGATATGAGAATCACATACTAGAAATAACCAGGACTTTTTATGGCTTTGGTTGCATTGGAAAGTCATCTGATCTTTACTCATAAAGAATTTATTTCAGGGATGGCGAGATTCCTTACTGATTAGATCATGTACTGCTTTCCAGAGTACTGCCCTTTGTTCCTAGTGACCACATCAGATGGTCCTCAATTCTTTTAAGAGTATCTTTAGCATCACCAGATCCCTCTGATCTTCACAGGTGCCAGCACTATTGAGAAGCATATAGACTCAGTTATATACATAAAATTAAAAATAAGATAAATATTTTAAAAAATATCTCCTTTCATACAGCACTTGCTATGCTTTCTGTAACTCAAGACAGAGAAATTATCCCTTGTGTCTATATAGAATCTGATCTCTTCAGGTATTCCAACCTGAGGAATTTCTTACTGAAACTTATGATTCTACATTAGCACTACCAGGAACATGACATACCTAACGCTTATACTTCATCATGATCCCCAATGATTTACATGATCTGTCAAAAAATTAAATTTTTAGGAGCACAGTAAAGAAATTTATAATAATAACTAATTCACTAAAATAAAAGGGAATACCATTGTCTTTTTTTGGGTTGGTCTTGGCAAATGTAAAATAACATTAATGAAAAAGACCATTAATGGAGGAAGTCAGGACAGGAACTCAAGCTGGCCTGGGATCTTGAGGCAGCAGGTGATATAGGGGCCATAGACGGGCAATGCTTACTGGCTTGCTTCACAAGGCTTGCTCACCCTGCTTGCTTATAGAACCTAGGATCACAAGCCCAGGAATGGCACCACCCACAATGGTTTGGACCGTCCCTCACTGATCACTGAGAAATATCTTATAGCTGGCTCACATGGAGACATTTCGTCAACCGAGGCTCCTTTCTTTCTGATGACTTAAGCTTGCATCAAGGTGACACACAAAACTAGCCATTACATTTTGATTTTTGTATTAGTTAGGATGCTATGCTGATATGTAACAGCCTACTCTCGTATTTCTATTTTTTTCTTTTAGGGTTTGAGTTTAAAGCATTTAGTTGCTAATCTAAGATGTTCTGAAATTCACTCTCTGCTCTCTGGCATCAAACCAGCTCTACCATTGTGTGGCTATAAGTCTTTAATGGATAGCTACTTATTACCAATCCTTGGTTGTCATATGAGAGCAAACAAATTTTCTCATTTTAAAACTATAATTTGAGATTTTATCTTTTACTAGTATATGATATAATTAAATCAAAAGATTCAAACAATTTAGAGAATACCAGCACAAGTACTATTTATTAATCAGACTATTGCTTCCAAGAAGGAAAATCAAACAATGATTTTGGCCACACAGAAGCCTAAGACTCCCAGAGACTGAACTGATCAATCAAGGGGCAAACATGGTTCCACACAAAAATGTGACAGAGGAAGGCTTTGTTGGGCATCAGTGGGAGGAATGGTCCTTGGTCAGGTAAAGGCTCAACAGAGGCCCGAACAAAGGGAAACTGAGGTGGGGGAGGAGGGAGTGTGTTGGGTGGAGAGGCATATACATGGAGGCAAGGGGAAGGAGGAAGGGGAGGGGTTGGGAGTCTTAGAGGAGGGTAGATATTGGGAAAGGTTTTACCATTGGCAATGTAAATGAAGACAATATTCAATAAAAAAATTAATTAAAAAAAGAAAACTTTAAATGCCCATAAATCTATTTGTTAATTCTTGGGATATTTTCCTGTGATATTGGGGTTCTGTCTCAAACGTTCTTGAGGGGTTTTTACTATTTTTCTATTACAGTTTCAAAGATTGGCATCTCATAAAGATTTTGATTCAGTTTTGATTGATTTTTGTTTAGGGTGGGAAGCAATAAGTCTAATTTCACTCTCATGTAGTTAATGTGTATAATGAGGTTTGGGAACTTCCATTCATATAGAACTAAGAATTAACTGGGTAACACCTGTAGAGCTTTGTAAACTGCACATATGTTGACCTCTTCTCTAACCTCCTCCATATGTAACTATAGCAAGGGGTGAGAAATACCCACATAGAAGTTTTCCTTCTCTAACCCAGACCTGACCATGTAAGATCTCTGTGCTACAGAGAAGACAGATAACCGTAGGTTCTCTGTGGCATTAATTTTTTTTCTTCAGGACAAGCAGAACGAGGACTCCTAGCAATGATTTACCCCAGGGAAGAGCTGACTGTAGAAATACGAAAGGCTTTGGTTGTCAAGTGTAATCCAGCTAGTACTAGATAAAGTATCTGAAAAATAATAGAGAGCTGATTGCTTAAGCCGGAGACATTTTTTACAGCTCATGTGCTTTTAAATGCATACAGTTGGCATGAGCAGGGTGGCCCATTTGTTTAAAAAGAACAGCTGAATTAAGTAAAATCCCCTGTGCAAAAATCCTGTCTGCTTGATCTGTTTCCCAGATGTTTCCATAGCAAATGTTTTCTTAATGTGAAACCCAGTCATAAAAATTAAAAATAAAACAAAAAACAAAAAACCAACACCTGGGTAGCATACAGGGCTTTCCAGACAAATATCATCATTTTCTTCTTAAAACAGATGCAGGTTTATTTTAAATATTAGAAGAAATGATCCTACCTCTCCTGGAAATAGAAAGTGACAAAGATGCTTATTTCAACATCAATCTTTATTAACATAAAGAGCTTTGTTCCTCTAAATAACAAAATAATGGATGTTTTCTCTATGGTTGGCAGCTCTATAGGAAGACTTTACTATCAATTTCAAGTTTTCTGTATGGTTTCTGATTAGAACATGAAAGAGATAAGACTCTGGGTCCTTTGTCTAGTTCAATAGTTGTCTGAGAACATTCCCTCTGTATTTGTCTGGCAATGACAGGGCCTCGCTGGAAACAGCTATATCAGCAAGCACTTGTTGGCATCCATAATAGTGTCTGGGTTTTGTAACTGTATATGGAATGGACCTCCAAGTGGAGCAGTTTCTCGGTGGTCTTTCCTCCTGTCTCTGCTCCACACTTTGTCTCTGTATTTCCTCCCATGAGAATTTTGTACCCCATCAAAGAAGGACCAAAGTATCCACACTTTGGTCTTCCTTCTTAAGCTTCATGTGATCTGTGAATTGCATCTTGGGTATTCCAAGCTTCTGGGCTAATATCCACTTATCAGGGAGTGCATACCATGTGTGAAAGTCACTAGTAAGAGTTGGGTTTATACATATTGTTGAAAGAAAAAGACATAATACTAGCAATATACAATTAGAGGAAGGCAGAGGTTAGACTAATACAAGTAAAGAAGGGTGAAAAAGGGAAGCCAGAGAAAATCTGCAGCTATGTTGATAGAAGACATCTACCAAATTGTTACACTTCTGGTGCACAGTACAGTGTGACACCAGTTTTATTTTATAAAAATGTAATTGGGGTTAGAGTCAATCATTTAACAAAATATATCATTTTTTAAAACTAGATAATTTCAAATGCTTCACTCATTTGTAATCCCAGGTAGGCAAGACATTGTGAATTTTTTTTTATGTAAACATGAAAAAATGTTTAATATTCCATGGGAGTCCCAAAAACTCTGAAAAATATCTCCTCAAAACCTGGTCTTTCTGTTACTTTGAACGAATGTGGTCAGAGGGGCTGGTGAGATAGTTCTGAGGTAAAGCTACTGGCCACAGCTTAAGGACTGGAACTTGATCTCCCAGATGTTCATGGTGGAAGAGAGGATGAACTCTCACAAGTTGTCCCTGATATCCACAGGAGTGTAGTGGCACATACAACCATCTCATTACAATAGCACTAAACATAAATTGTGTTTTAAAAATAATTGGACAGAAGCAAATATGGCTACATATTAAATTTCTCACACACACCTTCTCTTTTCCTTCAGCATGTCCTTCATGGTGGCACTGGAACCATTGTTGGTTTTACTTTTAACGAGAAATAGACATTCATACTTTTGATTTAAGCATTTTATTCAAGAGAAAAAATTCTTCTGTAGAAAGCATGAAAGGAAAAGTGTCATAGAAAGACTTTTGCAAGTGATCATTAATGCTTTTAACTTAAAAATAGAAACATCAAACCTTGGTGAAGTTTAAATTGCAGACAGCATCCTACTAATACTGTGAAAATGAGAAAGCTAATTTGTGTTTAATTGCTATCAAAATCAGTGCCCCTATAAAGAAGCATCTCAGATTATACTAAATTTATTCAAGAAATATTAAAAATAGCTGATCTCAGGATAGTATTTTGAAGACAACAGGATCACAACTATGTCACTGATGCATTTACCTTTATGGGCCAGAATTCCTGACAAAATCATCATGCCTGGGTCTTGCAAGTATAGACTTCTCCCAAGGTTTCAGTGCTCACCATATAAAATGTAGCTCTAGGCTCAAAAGGTCTCCCTGCTCTTAAGAGCATTGGCTGCTCTTCCAGAGGACCTGAATCCTTTACATGAAGCATTTCATTTAGGTTGTCAGATTGTGAGTTAACTTGATGAGTTGGATATCTCCAAATTGTACATAATCCCCAGTTTACCCAAATCTCTGATTATTGAGTCTTTTAGGCTTTGAGGAGAACATAGATATCTCTCTCAGGAAACCAGAAAACCCCTCTGATCTGGTCCTCTCAATAGACATCAACCATGAGCACTTTTAAGTCACAGCTTGGTGAAGCTTCACATGACAGTTATCGCTATAATTTCTACAAAATTAAATATTTCCTCGAGAAACTTTACCACGTGCGTGGCTCACTTCAGTTTGCTCCAATGATTCTTCATCCAATTAGACTCATTTTCCTTTAGTAATTTTAATCAAGTTATTTTTAACCACAACCTTATTAAATGTTGTTTTCTGAGACATTCCATCTTTCTATAGCACCAGACCCATGGAGCTTCTGAAATTTGTACATCAACAGCTTCTTGGCTCCAACTTTAAGAGTGGATTTACCTAATTGCTCTAGCTAGAAATTCAAGTACTATGTTGAAAAGATATGGAGAGATAGGGCAGCCTTGTCTAGTCCCTGATTTTAGTGGGTTTGCTTCAAGTTTCTTTCCATTTAGTTTGATGTTGGATACTGGTTTGTTGTATATTGCTTTAAGTATGCTTAGGTATGGGCCTTGAATTCCTGTTCTTTCCAAGACTTTTAGCATGAAAGGATGCTGAATTTTGTCAAATGCTTTTTCAGCATCTAATGAAATGATCATGTGGGTTTTTTCTTTGAGTTTGTTATGTAGTGAATTGCATTGATGGATTTCCTTATATTGAACCATCCCTGCATCCCTGGGATGAAGCCTACTGGATCATGGTGGATGATCATTTTGATGTGTTCTTGGATTCGGTTGGGAAGAATTTTATTTAGTATTTTTGCATCGATATTCATAAGGGAAATTGGCCTGAAGTCCTCTTCCTTTGTTGGATCTTTGTGTGGTTTTGGTATCAGTGTAATTGTGGCACAAGTAGTGTTCCTTCTGTTTCTATTTTGTGGAATAGATTAAAGAGTATTCTTTGGCCGGGTGGTGGTGGCACATGCCTGTAATCCCAGCACTCTGGGAGGCAGAGGCAGGCAGATTTCTGAGTTCGAGGCCAGCCTGGTCTCCAGAGTGAGTTCCAGGACAGCCAGGGCTACACAGAGAAACCCTGTCTCGAAAAATACCAAAAAACCACACACACACACACACACACACACACACACACAGAGAGAGAGAGAGAGAGAGAGAGAGAGAGAGAGAGAGAGAGAGAGAGTATTCTTTGAAGGTCTGATAGAATTCTGCACTAAAACCATCTGGTCCAGTGCTTTTTTTGGTTGGGAGACTTTCTATGACTCCTTTTATTTATTTAGGGGTTATGGGACTATTTAGATGATCTATTTGATCCTGATTTAACTTTGGTGCCATTAAAGAACATAAGGAGGTCAAAGGGAAACAAATTGGAAAGGAAGAAGTCAAACTATCACTATTTGCAGATGATATAATAGTATAATTAAGTGACCCAAAAAACTCCACCAGAGAACTCCTACAGCTGATAAACAATTTCAGCAAAGTGGCTGGTTATAAAATCAACTCAAGCAAATTGGTAGCCATCCTATACTCAAAGAATAAGCAGGCTGAGAAAGAAGTTAGGGAAATGACACCCTTCACATTAGCCAGAAACAATATAAAGTATCTTGGTGTGATTCTTACCAGACAAATAAAAGATCTGTATGAGAAGAACTTCAGGTCTCTGAAGAAGGAAATCGAAGAAGACCTCAGAAAATGGAAAAATCTTCCATGCTTAAGTATTGGTAGGATTAATATAGTTAAAATGGCCATCTTGCCAAAAGCAATCTACAGGTTCAACACAATCCCCATCAATATCCCAACTCAGTTCTTCCTAGAGCTAGAAAAAGCAATTCTCAAATAGCTAAAACTACTCTCAACAGTAAAAGAACTTCTGGGGGAATCAATATCCCAGACTTCAAGCAATACTACAGAGCAATAGTGTTAAAAACTGCATGGTATTGGTACAGTGACAGGCAAGTGGACCAATGGAATAGGATTGAAGACCCAGAAATGAACTCATACACCTCTGGTCACTTGATCTTCGACAAAGAGCATAAAACATCCAGTGGAAAAAAGATAGCCTTTTCAACAAATGGTGCTGGTTCAATTGGAGGTCAGCATGCAGAAGAATGCGAATTGATCCATTCTTATGTCCTTGTACTAAGATCAACTCCAAGTGGATCAAGGACCTTCACATAAAGCCAGACACACTGAACCTAATAGAAAAGAAATTGGGGAAGACCCTTAAGGACATGGGCCTAGGGGAAAAGTTCCTGAACAGAACACCAATAGTTTATGATCTAACATCAAGAATTGACAAGAATGGGACCTCATAAAATTACAAAGCTTCTGTAAGGCAAAGGACACCATTAAAAGGACAAAATGGCAACTAACAAACTGGGAAAAGATCTTCACCAACCCTTTATCCGACAGAGGGCTAATATCCAATATATACAAAGAACTCAAGAAGTTTGACCCCAGAGAACCAAATAACCCTATTAAAAATGGGGTACAGAGCTAAACTAAGAATTTTCACCTGAAGAAATTCAGATGGCGGAGAAGCACCTTAAAAAATGTTCAACATCATTAGTCATTAGGGAAATGCAAATCAAAACAACCCTGAGATTTCACCTCATACCAGTCAGAATGGCTAACGTTAAATCTCAGGAGACAGCAGGTGTTGGCAAAGATGCAGAGAAAGAGGAACACTCCTCCACTACTGATGGAATTATAAGATGGTACAACAACTCTGGGAATCATTCTGGCTGTTCCTCAGAAAACTGGGCATGACACTTCCGGAGGACCTGACTATACCACTCCTGGGCATATACCCAGAGGATTCCCCAGCATGTCATAAGGACACATGCTCCACTATGAGCATAAAACATCCAGTGGAAAAAAGATAGCCCTTTCAACAAATGGTGCTGGTTCAATTGGAGCCTTATTTATAATAGCCAGAAGCTGGAAAGAACCCAGATGTCCCTCAATGGAGGAATGGATACAGAAAATGTGGTATATTTACACAATGGAATATTACTCAGCAATTAAAAACAATGAATTCATGAAATTTTTAGGCAAATGGTTGGAACTGGAAAATATCATCCTAAGTGAGGTAACCCAATCACAAAAAAATACACATGGAATGCAATCATTGATAAGTGGATATTAATTAGCCCAGAAGCTCTGAATAGTGAAGACACAATTAGCATAACAAATGATTCCCATGAAGAATGAAGGAGAGGGCCTTGATCCTGGAAAGGCTTGATCCAGCATTGTAGGGGAGTACCAGGACAGAGAAAAGGGAGGGGGGTGATTGGAGAACGGGTGGAGAGAAGAGGACTTATGGGACATATCAGGTGGGAGGAACTGGGAAAGGAAAAAGCATTTGGAATGTAAACCAAGAATATAGAAAATAAAAAATTAAAAAAAAAAAGAGTGCGTTTACCAATGTAACCCTCTCTTGGATATACGATACCTTTGCTAGGATTGAGAGTAAATTTGTTTGTTTGGTTGCTTGTTTTTTCTAAGCATTCATATATTATTCCAAATAATTCTAAGAGAAACTCCGTTCTTTCCTGAAGTCTCTTGGTACTGCTCTTAGCATTGTAGAAGGTAAGGATATGAAGCAGCATACTCCTTAATCCCATAGTCCTCTGTGCTCCTGCATAGTGCTTACCTGAATCTCTGCATGCTCTCTGCTTTTAGCTTATCTCTCTTTTGTACGCACTATTTCCATTGGGTTGTTTTATCTTCTTTCATTCTTAGGTAAAAGCCTTCAGTGTATCATGTGGTTTTGGACTTCATTCCTAGCCTTAAATGTGCTGTGTATGCAACCCTGATGTGTAGAGAAGAGGTAAGAAGGAACTGGGGGAAGCACTTTCCTCTTAATCCATTGGGTGGAATAGTCTGAACTGAATATCAGGTCTTCTTTGCAAGCCTTTTAAGAAGACTCCAAAGTTGACAGAGAACCTGCTGAGAGGTCTTTCCTGCTTTTTCCTGGATATCCTCAAATCTTGGTAAACACAGAGATAGCATGTTGAATTGCTTTGTATATTCACCCATTTCAGTTTATGTTATCTTTCCTTCTCTTTACCTTCCTTGGATCTTATCAACTAAATATACCATTATGGGCTTCCTCTTTATTGTTGCTTCTTTTTTTTTTAATTCGATATATTTTTTATTTACATTTCAAATGATTTCCCCTTTTCTAGACCCCCACTCCCCGAAAGTCCCACCAGCCCCCTTCCCTCCCCGTTTTCCCACCCAACTTAAAGGAACCAGAAGAAGCATCCTTGTTATCTACTGAAAGCACATTATAATTTTACTGTATATAAGTAGGTCACTGGGGCTCCTCACATCCTGTGAAGGCTTCCAGAGGGCTCAGAAGATCTCCCCATGTTAAAGGACAAGTTTCCTTGCCCTATATTTTTTTTTTACTGTGCTTGAAATAGCTAAGTGAATCACAACAATAATAACAAAAACAAATTATATCCATGTGGAGATCCATTTTAGTAGAGAGATACATGCATCACTTTTGTTTAAGTGGGAAACAAAAGAAAGAAGTATAATCTATAATTTATCTTTTAACTTCTACAGTACTTCTTTTGGAAAAATATTATGTAGATACCCATATATACAAATAGTTTTGGAATTATAAATGCTGTTGAACTAAGAATTACTTAAATTTTATGTTAAAAATCTAAAAATGTAAATTAGCTGAAGATTGAATGTTCTTCCTATGGTATGGCATATTTTTTCAAAATTTTCTGATTTTCAATGTCTTATCAATTAATATTTTACTAAATATACTTTTTAAAATACAACATTTTTAGTATAAACAAAAGCTGTTTAACAAATAATATAAAAAGTAAACCTATGTGCTCAAGGCTCCTCTCTACTTTCTTTTCTATTAGTTTTAGTGTATCAGGTTTTATGTGGAGGTCCTTGATCTACTGGAACTTGAGCTTTGTACAAAGAGATAAGAATGGATGGATTTGCATTCTTCTGTATATGCCAGTTGAACCAGCACCATTTGTTGAAAAGACTATCTTTTTTTCCACTGGATAGTTTTAGCTCCTTTGTCAAAGATCATGTGACCTTGATTGTCCAAAAGAAAGTATTCAAAACTGAGAGACAAACTTCTGACTACTATTTGAAGGTAGCACCCATTTCAAAGCTAGTATCTTTCATCTACATTATTACAACAGCCTTTCAACTTCTGTCCTTGCTCAGCTCTTGTATAACAACAAATTGACACACACATAGAACCAAAGCATGTGGTAAACATGCAAATGCTTGAAGACTGACTGTAGAGGCAAAAGGTTATGTCCTGTCCTCAGGTAACACAAGTGTTCTGGAGATTCATAAGTCACCATGATTCATCTCTGTGATATCACTTTTGAAACTCTCGGTTGAAAGTTACAATATTTTTATATGGAAATATAATGAAATGTCTGTATATAAACTATAGTGAAATATTTATAGTTGAATCTCCTTTTTTCTGAAAAATAAATAAAACAAAAACAAAACTGCAAAAAATAAAAAAGTAAACCTATAAGACATTAATAATCTCCTAGACAAGTATGCTGTATCAATATTTAATCAAAAGATATATGAAATGTATGCAAAGTACCCACAAGAATTAATGAAATTGAAGCAGTTCTTATACTGTTGTTTTCCAACAAAAGCATGTAAAAGATCAGATATCAAACTCTGTCAAATATTTAAAGAAGACAGGTACCAATTCTCCTAAAACTTATCCATAAAATAGAATGAGAAGGAATACTTCCAAATTCTATGAATCAGAATTACCCTGACAGTAAAACTAAGAACACAGCAAAGAAAAATGTAAATGAATTTTCCTGATAAACAGAAACAAAATGTTTTCAAAAGATTCTTATAAGTTGAATCAAGAACACACTAATAAAATCATAAACTATGACAGAGATGTTTTCATTTCCTGTATATAAAGTTGCTCCAATATAAAAGTCAGTTAGGCTGATTTTATATACAAAGAGCCTTAAGGTCAGAAGCTACATGGTCATTTCAGTGAATACAGAAGAGTATATTGGAAAAAAATTCAATATTCATTAAAAAACACCCAAAGAAAGCATAAATGAAAAGAACATGCTTGACCATTAAAAGTGGGATACAACAAGCTTATGTCCCATTCAATTCTGAATGTAGAAGAGGTAAGAATATTGCCTTTCATCTCTTGAATGAGATAAAGGGCCCACTCTCTTTATTCTAACTCAACATGAAGTGTCAAGTCTCGGAGCAATAAAACAAAGTAAGCAAAAGAGATACAAACAGGACAGCAAGCAGGTATAATTTATATAGTTGCAATGTGTATTTAAAAAAAAAACCCTAAGGAGTTTGCAATACACTCTTAGACCTGACAAATATTCTCAGCATACTGTGGGTCAAAATACCAAAAACCATAAATCATTAGCTTTGTATATACCAACAATGCACAGATTGAGAAAGAAATCAGAAAACCTACCCTATTCACAATAGCTTTAAAATAAAATTTAAAAAATAGGAATGAACCTAACAAAAAGGTGAAAGAACTTTAGAATAAAGAATTTAATGCACCAAATAGAGAAACTGAAGGAGATAAGTGAAAAGACCATGATCAAAATGAAAGTTGCTGAATTATCAAGACATAGATCTTTACAGATATAGAAAAATAAAACTATCATTCATATAGAAGCATGAAAGGCTCTGAATAGCTAGAGTAATCCTTAGTTGGATGAGCAATGCTGGAGATATTGTAACATCCAATCTTAAATCATATTAGAGAAATGATCTAAAAGCAGCAAACTGTTGGTAAAGATATACAAACAAACAAAAAGTAGGCAACAGAACAAATGTGTTAGATGGTGAACATTTGCACTCATTGTAATCTATGTGTAACAATGTTCTTGAAAATGTACACTGGAAAAATTTAACAATAGGTGCTTTAACCAGATAATTTAACAATAGGTGCTGGAGAAAAATTATTTTCAGAGGTAGAAAAATAAAAGTTTATTAGTATCGGCCAAAGTATAAAATTCAAATGGATCAAGGAACTTGATAGGAGAATAGACATTTTGAAAATGCTATATGAAAACATAAGAAAAATACTTCTGGATAGAGGCATTACTTCAAAGTAAAAAAGCTTCTACATAGCACAGGAAATGATCACCAGAGTGGAGAATGTGACTATCATGTGAGAAAAAAGTCTTTTCCAACTGTACATCAGTGTTAAGGATTTATATTCAAGTTATCTAAAGAGACTTCAAGAATTAAATAACCAAGTGCCAAATCAACCTACTAACAAATAGAAAGTACTCTTTTCCAATAATAGACTGAAAAACTATTCAATGTCTTTAGCTATGAGGAAAATAAAAATTCAAATCTGTTCTGAAATTGCATCTCACCCTAGTTAGTATGGCTATCAAGAAAATAGATGGCAAAAGATGATGACAGGTACATAGGGAAATTGGATAACTTTCTCACTGCTTGGGGGAGTGTAGAAATGGACAACCATAGTAGGTATCATGTTAATTAGAAAATAATGAAAGAACTATCTTATGCCTCAACTTTGCTTGAAGGACAACAAATCAACTGGAGGAATAAACGGAGATTCTGAGGAAATAATGCTCACCCACCCATGTGGTGAGCACCAGTCTAAAGGATGACCATGAAGAAATCAGAGAAACTATGCTAACAGTCATGTGCTGTGTGACAAAACATTTCCTGGGGAGATACAATGTATATGCTTACTCACTCTAGATCAGGAACCTATGACAGACAAAGGAACAGATATGACCAAAGTCCAACTTGATGCACTAGTAAGTTTTATTGAGTTACTTAAAGGCATATGGGCAAAGGATTGCTTACAGAAGCAAAAATGGCTCAGCATTGGGAAGGGTTTTCCATATGGTAATTATTACAACAGAGCTTCAGACATACCTATATGGAAAATCCCCCAGCAAGTTAGCAAACCCTTGAGACATTTATACTCAGAATGTAGGTTATATTGGTTGATAATCAGAACTCAAAGCTAAGGCTTAGAGGAAGGACCTATCTATGATAAGCATTAGGACAGATTCTGTTAGTTGAAGATACAAAGAACATAGGGCCATTTTCATTGAGAATTGTTTTTTTCACAGAGAGACAAAACCCATGATTGGGGGCCTAAAGAGTTTTGAGGATACTGGGGATATTCAGGTAGAGGCTGGTTCCTCATAGATTTGCAAAATAATTTGGAAGAGATATTACATGAATAAAGCCTATCCCAGCACATGTAACAGCTCTAAAAGCTGGGACCTAGAGCACACTGCATTGCCTGCACACACCTGAGCAGAGAGAAGAGTCATTTCTCAGTAGGGCTAAACTTCTTCCACCAGCTAGTTTCTGCTTCTTCCAGACAGCTGCTCCAGTCTCCAAGTTTTCTTTGTAGCTTAGTTTCTCTGAGTGTGCCTCTCAGAAGCCTTTGTTGTTCATGCTTGGGAGGGCATGGCTTAAGGAAACTGGTTGGATTTAGGGACTTCCTGAAGCCAATTTTAGCTTTATACATTCTGGTTTAAGATGCTTCCCTGTAGGGCGGTATTTTGCTCTTAGAGGAAACTGCTATACAACATCATGTAAATATGCTATATTCTATTCCCCTCTCTATTTTGTGAAGTAGATAGATCTATGAAAACAGACCATTCATTTTTAGCCGATGTATTTTCTTCTTTTACCCACCCTCTCCCACCACCGCAAAATATACACAATACTCTGGAGGGAAGAAGGGGCACTTTCTTGGCAGCATTATAAACGAGGACAGCAAGTTTAGCAGGTTAGGTGAGATGGAAAGCAGACAGGCAGAGACTGACTGAAGGGCAGACTGACGACGACGACGATGACGACGATGACAACAACGACGAGGCTGTCCAATCAGTGGAGATTAAATGAGGGGCAAGGTATACACTCAAGCAGGTATCTTTCGAGGAAGACAACCATGTTTTAAAGATGGGATAGATTTACACTGGGTTCCCGTAGTGGAGAGAAATCTGGTAAAAGTAAAAGTTACCAACTGAAGACGGGGGCCTAATTAGTTCACAGACTGTGGACATGGAAAGTTAGAGGCCTGGTGAGAACAAATGAGAAGAACAAAATTGAGAGTAGTGATTCAGATTTAGAGAGGAGAAACAAAATTCTTCGTCAAATGCTTTCCATTTTCTCTGAAATGTGGGAGATGTTATAAGTTACCAAGTGCAATGTGGTTAGAGTTGGATTTGATGGTATAGGAGGTTTTTGAGCGATAAATTGCAGAAGCAGATGTAGTGGGGAAAAGAATAGGCTTGACGCTGTGCTTAAAACACTTGTAAGTGAAGTTGGGCCCCCACTCATCTAGAAGGACAGGTTATGATAAGAGATGATTTTCTACCTTCAGTCATGACTCATGTATCTATGCCAAAGGTGTCACAGAAGCTCCCCAACAGTATAGAATTAAGGGATATCTTAGAGTTGTGCTTTGTAATTGCCTGTTCATAGTATATAGTCTTGAAATAGGACATTTAGAAATCACAATTCATATACTAAATAGATGAGGAAACCAAACATGAAGAGAAGGGATAAGTTTCTACTTGTATGCTCCAGAGGGTAAACATCAGTTGTGTGTGTGTGTGTGTATGTGTGTGCGTGTGTGTGTGTGTGTGTGTGTGTGTGTTGTGTGTGTGTGTGTGTGAGAGAGAGAGAGAGAGAGAGAGAGAGAGAGAAGAGAGAGAGTCAGAGATACAAAGAGACAGAGAGTGTATGATTGTGTGAGAGTAAAAGAGAGAGTGTGTGTTCATCACAGCTTAATTTCCAATTTGCAAATGGCAAAATATTTAAATTCTACATCTGCCAACAATAAAGGAATTCTGCTCACAATATAAAATACAAACTACCATCTTTTAACACTGCTAAAGAAACTAAGATTTACAATGTTCAAGAAAAACAGAAGAGTTATGCAAAACTAACAAGAAGAGGAATTAAGTATTAAAGCATGTTGGAACACATAGATTACAATATTTTAACATATATTAAAATTCTATCTCCTTGGGAAATCAGAACAGCTTTATTTAAGACACAAATCTACTTCTAGACAATGAAACGCTATTCTGACATGTAAGATAATTCTATTTTATTTCCCAGGGATGAAGAGGTGTGGTGAATTGGGAGAGCTGTTCCACCAAATATCAAGGAAGAGGATGAGACTTCCTGACAACCTCTGAGCAGTGGGCACAGTTCATTTCTCATTTGTTTCAATGACTATGGATCCAATACTGCAATGCACATTGCGGTTGCTAGAGGACAAAAAAATAACAACTCTTCTCCGGCACATTTGAGGAAGTCCTTGAGAAGTTTCCCAAGATGATACGTGTGTATTTAAACTACAAATAATCTACTGCTTTGTCAAATGCAATTTTTTAAATTCCCATTTTCATTCATAGCCTGTCATATAAAATGAAAGTAGAATAAATAGCCATTATTATTTAACGTACCTTCTTTTTGTACCTCTTTCTCTGAATGTAGATAAGAGGCTAAGAGGGAAAGTAGAGACACAATTGATAATATGAAGAAAAGATGACTACATCAGGGAGGAAGACAATTGACAATGAAGAGAAAAAAAGGAGCAAGGAACTGGCTGTGAGCTTACTGGGGACCTTTTCTTAGATTTACCTTCTAAATCTTCAAAAGTTCTTACAATTGTCATGAGAAACATTTTTGTGCATACTGAAGAATGCCACACAGGTCCTCATCGGGTACTAGGAGTATCCAGTGTGTTACCTGATGTCAGTTCAAAGCATGGACCACAATGTACTTCCTTGCCTGGATTCCATCACATTTGGTTGGACTACAAATTATCTATTTGTGTTTAATTATGTATATATGTTATACATAATATAATTATGTATTGATAGGAACATTTGGAATTCCCTTTCTGATCAAAACAGAGGGTAAGAACGTTTTATCAGTATTCCTGAAGGTCTTCTGCACTCCATTTCAACCTAGATGGACTCCTGAGGATGTTAAGGCTACTGCCATCACTTCAGCTTCTCCACCCACCTTCTTTCATTTCCTCCCAGCTGTGCACCAATTAGTCTCAAAAGCACTGACCAATAAACCTCCCACATGGAGAATTCACCAGAGTGCACTTCACAGAGAGTTAAACTGAGCTAAACTGAAGTGATTGGATTCCCTGTAGATCTATAAAAATACAGAGTCTGTTTCATTCAGCACACCCTAGACTCATTGCTATAAAGAATGGAAGGAGGAACAGGGCACACAATAATGGGAAATGTCTCTTTTTGGGCATCTTTAGACTGAAGTCCAGCCATGTGGGCACTGGCCCAACAGTAGGACATTTGCTAGTCATTTACCTTTTCTCTTGTTGAAATTAGGAAGACCAGAGGAATGGTCATCATAAGATTGCTATGAAAACTGAACAACAAATTAATACATGTAAATGCCAACCTATACATTATGTATAATATGTTTCTAACTACAAGATGTCTTGATGGGTGTTTTCAATAGTAACTGAATTTAAGCCAAGTACAATTCTCTCTAAGACAGCAATACCACCAACCTCAACAATGTTGCATAAAACAATCATATAGTTGTGATGATTATTTAATAAATAATCTTTTAATTGCTGATTAGCATCCTTGATGACCTCTTCTATCACTATGCTATGAAATTTAAGAGATTATTTCTTCTTTTGCATACAATGATTCTGTATGAAAGCTGTCCCTGGGAAATGCCTGTGCAGTAACAATAGAATACTGAATTCTGTTTCTGCTGTAAGATAGATATAGATACAGGTTGGAAGAATTTCTTAACTGGTGTTTTCCTTAGATATTTTGACATAAGACAAGTAAAGAAACATTTTAAAGTGGGGATGAGTCTAAAACAGTCATTGGTTCTTATTAAACAGCATTTTTCTTATAGGATGTCATATTTTGAGACTTCTCTTGTATTTAATGAGATCTTCCTGAATGGACTTTATCTATACCTATAGAGATTTATGGATGATCAGATATATGCATATAATAATTTTTGGTTCAACTACAATTTTTTTCAAATATTTACCAACCATAAAGCCTACAATTAGAGTTGTGATTCTTGATGCTAAACATTAGGCCCTTTATGTACCTGAATTTATTAAATGTTTCCAGTAATGTTCAGCAGTTTCTTTCAATTTCTTAATAAGAAAGAATACATTTCCAAAAGTTGTGCAGCCCCAAAGTGTTTGTGAAGACATGTGTTTATGTCTTGCACACAAAAGATGCCCTTTAGATCAGAGAATTCATATAAAAAATGGAAGAGACTGTCCTTTAGCACACCATACTGCTTTTCTTCCCTCCCATTTCAGTGGTAGACTCTCCTCTCCAAGTCACTTTGCTTAAGTGTGTTCAAAGAGCAACACCATGTATTTTTATCTTTATCATAGTGAACCAACAGAATCTTCATTCTTAGCCTTTTGTAGAGATAGAGGAACAATCTGGGACAAAGACTATGGTAAAGCCAGAGAGAGAGTCAGAGCTCTTTAGGTTTCAACTCATCCTATTCATGCAAAGATAGCTTTTTCCAAAGTCTGAGGCTTTATATGTTTATATTTCATTTAAATTGTTTCAATTTGTATTTGGTCACTAAACCTGAGGACATTTCTCTTTAATTCTCTTCTGCATACGCCTTCATCTAAAACATCCCCTTCTCAACTGTGTGATGAAAAAGCTGAGATCTTTAATTTTCCCAGCCTGATGGAATTTTGAAGATTTTATACCTTAGTACCTATGATCTACCTCCACGCAGATCTTGGTATTATATGAACTGCAGGAATCTCAAGACAGTATGCGTTCATATTTTACCTCACTCAGATGTTTGATTTGCATATGTACATTATATATATATATATATGTATATATATATCCCACACAATTTTATTATTAATTTTTGTTAACATAAGCCATAAATCTTATAAAGATAGACTTATGGATATAAGTGCCAATAAATATTTTTTGAAATGAAGTAATAAAATAATAACCAAAAGGCAGTATTATTTTTCAATTAATTTGGTACTCTCCCTTAGTGTTTTTTCCCTTGGAATCTTTTTGGTGATTCTTAAGTTATATTACTTTTCACAAATGTTCATACTGATCTGTATTTTGCTAAACAGTTGAGAGTACCCTCTTTATAGACTCTGAATTCTCTCTGTTAACTTGGCATGTTTTCTTGGTGCATTCTGGGTTCTGGAGAATATATTGCAACTGCATGGCTCACTTAGCATTTTTGTCTTATGATATTCAAATATAAGGGTGTCACAGAACATAAATCATCCTGAAATTTGCTTTTGTTATTCAATAATAGAAGACCTCATTCTGTCTAGCTTGATAATGTAATATAAACTAATCTTTTAAGTCACTACGTGATATGTAATTTGAATACAATATAGTAAAATTTTACAATATAGTAAAATCTCAATCTTTATTTCCTAATGAACATCTTGATTTTTTCTGAATAATTTTATTATTGTTAACTACATGTGATAAACACCCACAGATTATAGCTTTCCTTGTGCAGTGATGTACTCTTCAGTAGGGTTGATAAATTGAATCGCATTCACATTTTCTATAGTCAAATTATCCTTTGTGGTAGTTGTGCTAATTATACAAGACAAAAATATATATACACACTAGTGCTTTATAGCTTCACCTGAATTAATATAATGAACAAGGAAATCTTTTGGTAAACTTATGAATATAATATCACTTGCATAAATTTTCTGCTAAATTGTGTTCACATACTTGTCTGTTTTATTTTAGGTATTTGCCCATATTAATTTTTGAAGTATTTTCATTAGCTCTAAAAGTATATATGCATGATACATTCTGAAAATTTTGTTATTTGGCAATTCAGTTGCTGTGGGAAAACTCATAGAGCATCTTTATATGAAGTTAAATGATAGTCTATCGCTCAGTATTTGACAGGATGCAATCAAAACAATACAGTAAATGAAAGTGACAGGGTGTGGGATCACACAGACAGCTGCTTTATATTAAACACTCTCTTATAAGAAGAGGGAACATAACACATACTTACTGTGATTGATATATGGCACCATAGATTCGAAGTCAGTATCACAGTCATCTATTTTTATTGCTATGTACTCTGTGTCCTGTACTATACCAAACTGTATGTGTCAACATTGTGTGATTGTCAGGGCAGTGTCTTTATTTACACTAGCAACACCACCAATGGGAGCACTAAACTGTACTATGACAATAGGGCACTGCTAGTTTATGGTAATCTCCAGCTTCATTATCTCATAGGAAGATGTCCATATATGATCAATGGTAGACAAAGCATCAAACAGAATATATGGCTGTGTACATATTGAGAAAGGTGTGAACTAGAATTCCAAAGTTTTAGTCTTTAAATGTATAGACATTTGCATTAATGAGATAGCGCATCTTTTGCCAACAGAAAATATTAAACTATGTGCTATGTGTTCTCTCCATACTCATGCTCAGAGACAGCTGGCGCTTGGAGGTTTGATTTTTCCTCCCTAAATTACCTCAGCTGTTCTGAGATATTCTCAGTAGATTGTATTAATTCTCCAAACTCTGTGAAGAAACAGAGGCTAGGATGTTTAACATAAGATTTAAAAGTTCTCAGCAATTCATCTTGTATTCTAAACCTGAGATTAAACCTTCAAATCCTACTTTCCATGCCCCCTCTCTTATGCTAGGATCATACCCATTTTTATTCTTTAATGTCTTAAGGCCTTAATATTTTTTCAGATAATTTCAAGAAGTGCACATATCAAATCTATTTACCCAGTATCTAATCTCAGGTACCATTTGGCCTCAGATAGCTCCATCATTTGACAGTTTTCCAAAATCTTCCTCTTTCTCTCCATATATTCTGCTCTGCAGTTTTTGAGGACAGAGTCAAATTCAGTCTGCCTAATTCTGAGGTACTATATACCAATTAAACCTTACACTATACAGTGGTAAAGAACTTTAACTTTTTGTGATTCTGGTAGAATACAGAACAAAACACTTTAATTGATCATGAAGAAGTCAGTAACAGAAGCAGTTTATCTTTACTCCTGTAATTGATAATCCTCCATCTTCTGATTCACCTACATGTAACTGATGAGGATATGAAGATTTAAAGATTAACATCTACTGTCAGTCAACAAAAAGAAAGTGTCAAATGAAGTATTAGCATCTGAGCTAGTTTCAATCTACTGCAGGCTATGAAATGATAATCCTTGTTTATTTTTTTCTCAGCAAATGTCAGCTATGCCATTTCTGTTTACAGATGAGTGGGTTTCAATCTTGAAATGTTTATTCTCTGTCTCTATTATAGAAGGAAAAAACGATTTTCTTAGCTTGCCTCTGGGAAAGCAATATTGTCTGCATTTGTATTCTGAAGTAGAGTAAGGGAAGAAATATTAAAGCAGGGAATTACTCTATGTTTCTGATAGGATTGCAGCTTTGAGGGACCACAAAGGTTTACTACTTATAAAATCACAGAGTGGAAAGTGGGAGATTATGTTCTTCCAAACAGTGGAAGGAAGATAATAGTCATGATGGGGTGTTTGTAGCATCACTCTGAGTATCTTAAAATCTCAACTCCAGTTCTATCACATTTAATCAAATAGCATTTTTGATTTTTATATAAAAACTAATTACTATACTTTTGGGATTTGTATTTTAAGTCTTTCTATTAATTATCCAGCAGCACACATCTGAATTTGTAACAAAAGAAAGAATACTGCAAACCCAGTCTTCTTCTCCCAAATGGTCACAGAAGAAAAAAAAATAAATGGGTAAAACATGAAAATAGGCATTCTTATATTGCTAAAAGCAAGCTATTAAAAATGGACATAGCATATTGTTTAATATATTCATTAAATCCTATTTTTAATTTTAACATGGACTTTCAATAGTAAAATGACTTTACGTTTAGAGAAAGAAACAATTTTAGGATGATTTATGGTTTCCATTAAGCAATTCACACTCAATTTTAAGCATTTAGTAATAGAAAATATAATTTATGATTCTATATTTTAAAAAATAAGTACTATGAACTATGTGGTAAAAATATCCTTTAACTCTTTGTTTTTGAACCATATAGGATGGCAAAATCTGTAATGGGAATGGGGCAGTGAGAAGGATGGGCAGGAAGACCATCAGGAATTTAACGCTACCTTGTGGCGTGCAGTAAGCTACAAACAAGCCATGAGTACAGAACATGGTCTTGTCTATATTTTATTATTTTGGGATTTTTTTTGTAATATATATTAAAGATAAGTTATAAACTATTATAGAGTCTGTACTTTGCCTTACAGATATAACAATGTAACAATGTAAGTTTTTATAAATAAAAAAGTCTGTCTTTTGGAAATATATAAAACATATTAGCAGTACAGTTTTCTTCTTGAAAGAATCTGCATAGTCATTTTATCCATCTTAAAAAATTTTATTTTAAGTTATGTTTTAAAATCATAAGAAATGCACCATTGATCTTTGCAAAGCTTCATGAATAAATTTCAAGATATCCAATTACTGAAGCAGTTTTAGCATTGATATGGCTAGGATAAACAGGGACCATTTTATTATTATAAGCAATGGTAATGGGTCAAGGCTCTTGTAACATGATGATGGAGATGTCTGTTTTCTTTTGGCCACAGTTTTTCTGACCACATATGCACAGAAGGCTGTACTGATGTGGGGAGAGAGTAGTGTAAGAGTACATGCTTTGACACGAAAAATCACTGAAAAAAAATGACAGCAAATATACATTTAGTTTTTGATAGCTGTGTTTGTCTCAGAGGAAAAACATAATCCAAACCATACTAAAATCTTAAGGGCAGGAATGGTGATATGTCTTTTTCACATATTTGCACAAACTTTATAGGCATGTGATTTTCTCTCTCTTTCTGTGGTGTGTGTGTGTGTGTGTGTGTGTGTCTTTCTCTTCCATTTCTTATTATTTCCCTTGAATTATACAGATTCATTCCATTCAGATTTTAGATTTTGTACACAGAACTAGAGCTTCACATATAAATGTCTGTTGAGCTACCTGCCACCTTGATGTAAAGACAGACATTTCCAGAATAGAAAACATATGGCTTTCATACTATATAGAACATACCTTATACATGTGTTCTACACACAGAATCTAAGTAACTATGTTGATTCTAAGTAAGCATTAGTCAATATACGCTACTTCCAAGAACACGGAATCTAAGTAAGAAGCAATACACATTACTGATAGTATTATTTGATATGCATTTTAAGAAGTAAGAAAATGGATGAACTCTCATACTAGAATAATAATCCCTTTTGAAACAAAATAAAACTAAGAAAATAGGACCACTCACTTTCTGCCCTGAGGAGTTCAGGGGAACATAGTTCCTTCCATTTGTAGTCTGTAATTTTCTGACATTGTGAATGCTCAGCAGGCAGAAAATTATAATTGTCAGGTGAAAATTCTCTTTATTAAAATGCTATGATGAAATTTAAAATGTTCATGCCACAAAATTTTCTCATGGGTCTAAATTCAGCTATATTTACCTTACTTTTCCAATACATACACTATGTATTTCTACACAATTAATTAAAAAAAATATAAATAGACCACTACAGTCCAGCCTACCTCCCAGGAATTCTTTAATCAGGGACACAGGTGAGACCTCCACCATAACCTTATGTCAACTAGGACCCCACAGAGCCCAGGAATGTGGGCTTTGTAGCACCATGTTGGAGCCACATCTTTCTTCTGGTCTTAATGCCCACATGCACTCACAGTGGATGAGCTGTCTGCCACTCCACCCCATAGCCCTCCTGTTTCCCAGAAAGACTGCTCTAACCAGGACACAGGAGGCCTTTTCTGTACAGGAACACAGGAAGCCTGCTCTAACCAGAGATACAACTCTGCCTGCCTCCCTGAAGGCCTGCTCTAACCTAGGACACATAGCTCTACCTACCTCCTGGGAAGCCTGCTCTAGTCCAGGACATCTAGACCAGCTAACTCTAGAGACAACCAGATTGCAAAAGGCAAGCAGAAGAGCATACTAAACAAAGCCAATGCAGTATGGCACAATCAGAACCCAGCTTTCCTACTCCAGCATATGGTGGATATCATAACACACCTGAAGAACAAGATTCTGACCTTAAATCCCATCTCATGAAGATGATAGAGGCCTGTAGAGAGGATATAGATAGTTCTCATAGAAATATACAGGAAAACATACTCAAACAGGTAGAAGCACTTAATGAGGAAACAAATCTCTTAAGAAATACAGAAAAACCAAACCCAATAAACCAGGTGAAAAAAATGAACAAAATGGTTCAACACCTAAAAATGGGAAAAGAAAATACAAATGGAGGCAATTCTTCAGGTGCAAAACCTAGGAAAGAGAACAGGAACTACAGATATAAGCATTATTAACAGAAAACAAGGGATAGAAGAGACAATCTGAGGCATAGAAGATACTACAGAAGAAATAGGTACATTGGTTAAAGAAAATGCTAACAACAAAATAACAAGAACTAACAATAATTGGGCATTGATATCTCTTGGCATCAATGGACTCAGTTCACCAATAAAATGGCACAGGCTAACAGACTGGATATGTAAACAGTATGCATTATTCTGCCGCATCCAAGAAACACAACTCAGCAATCAAGATACAGACTACATTAGAGGAAAGAACCACAAATGGTTTTGTAAGCAAATCATCTCAAGAAACAAGCTGTAATAACAATTCTAATAGCTAGTAAAATAGACTTTCATCTAAAAGTAGCAAAAAGAGATGGGGAAGGACACTTCAAAATCATCAAAGCAAATATCCACCAAGATAACATCTCAGTTCTGAACTCCTATGCCTCAAATGTAAGGGCATCCACATTCGTAAAATAAATTTTACTACAGCTCAAAACACACATAGAACACAAGGCAGGAGACTTCAACACTCTACTTGCAGAGGTCATTGAAACAGAATTCAAACAAACAATAAAATGAACAGAAGTTATGAATTTAACAAAATTAACATGGATTTAACAGTTATCTACAGAACACTTCACCCCCCAAACAAAAGAATATGCCTTCTTCTCAGAACCTCATGGAAACTTCTCTAAAACTGACTGTATAATTGGACACAAGATAAGCCTCAACAGATACAATAGTATTGAAATAAAGCCCTGCAGTTTACCAGATCACCACAGACTAAGGCTGGACTTCAATAACAGCACCAACTGCAGAAAGCCCACATACTCATAAGAGCTGAAAAACTCTCTAGTCAACGTGTTCAGGGAAGTTTTGTAGGATTCAACAAAAAAGAAAGGCATAGCATACCAAAGTTTATATGACAGAATGAAAACAGTGTTTAAAGGAAAATCTATAGCTCGATGTTCCTTAATAAAAAAAAAAATTACAGAGTTCTAATATTTGCAACTTAACAGCACACCTGAGCTCTACAAGAAAAAGAAGCAAATATACCCAATAGGAGTAGATGGCATGAAATAGTCAAACTGAGGGCTGAAATCAAATAATTCTAAACAAACAAAATAATACAAAGAATAAATACAACTAAGAGCTGGCTCTTTGAGAAAATCAACAAAATAGACAACCCTTTAGTTAGTTACCAAACTAACTAAAATGCACATAGACAGTATCCAAATTAACAAAGTCAGAAATGAAAGGACATGACAACAGAAATGAAGGGAATTTAAAATAATCTTCACATTTTACTTTAAAAGCTTATAGTCAACAAATCTGGAAAATCTAAATGAAATGAATGAGATTTTTAGACAGATACCATGGACCAAAATTAAGTCAAAATCAGGTAAACTATCTAAACAGTCCCATAACCCGTAAGGAAGTAGAAGTAGTCATTAAAACCTCCCAACACAAGAGAAGCCCAGAGCCAGAGAGTATTAGTGCTGAATACTACCACATTTTCAGAGAAGTGCTAATGCTAATACTTCTCAAACTATTCTACAAAATATAAACATAAAGAATACTACCTAATTTCATTCTATGATGTCATAGTAATCCTAATACCTATGCCACACAAAAACCCAACAAAGAAAGAAAGCTTGAAACCAATTTTGTTTATAATTCAAAAATACTCAACAAAATTCTCACAAACTGAACCCCAGAACACACCAAAAACATCATTCATCACAGTCAATCATCACAGTCAGTCATCACATCAAGGTAGGGATGCAGGGATAGTTTGATATGCAAAAAATACATTAATGTAATCCACCACGTAAATAAAATCAGTGGAAAAAATCACATGATCATCTCATTAGCTGCTGAAAAAGCCTTCAACAAAATCCAGCACACCTTTATGTTAAAGGTCTTGTAGAAATCAGAAATTCAAAGCATATACATGAACATAATAACAGCAACATAGAACAGAGCAATAGCCAACATCAAATTAGATGGAGAGAAACTTGAACAATCTTACTAATATCAAGGATAAGACAAGACTGCCCAATTTCTCCCTATCTATTCAATATAGTACTTGATGTTGTAGCTAGAGCAAAATGACAACAAAAGGAGATCAAGGAGATACAACATAAGAAGAAAAAAATCAATGTATCACCATTTGTGGATGATATGATAGTATACATAAGAACCCCCAAAATTCTACCAGAGAACTCCTAAAGCTGATTATATGACTTCAGCAAAGTATCTGGATAAAACAATTAACTCAAAGAAATCAATAGTTCCCCTTTATAGAAATTATAATCCAGCTGAGAAAGAAATTAAGGAAACAACACCCTTCACAACAGCCACAAAAATATTAAATATCTTGGTGTAACTCTAACCAAGCAAGGGAAAGATCTGTATTACAAGAACTTCAAGTCCTTGAAGAAAGATATCTATGAAGGCTTGAGAAGACCTCCCATGCTCATGGACCAGTAAGATTAACATAGTGAAAATAGCCATTTTACCAAAAGCAATCTATACATTCATTGCAATTCCCATCACAATTCCAACAAAATTTTTACCGACCTTGAAAGAGCAATTCTCAACTTCATATAGAAAAATAAAACAAAACAAAAACCCAAGATAGCCTAGAAATTATGAACAATAAAAGAACTACTGGAGGAATCAACATCCTTGAACTCAAGCTTTACTACAGAGTAATAGTGATAAGACCTTCATGATATTGGTTCAGAAACAGAAAGGTTGATCAGTGAAATAGAATCAAAGACCCAAAATAAAACCACACACTCATGAACACGTGACTTTTAAATAGAGCCAACATCACAGAGTAGATAAAAGAAAGTATCTTTTTTTATTATTAGATATATTCTTTATTTACATTTCAAATGATTTCCCCTTTCCTGGTTCCCCCACTCACAGAAAATCTTATAAGCCATCTCCCCTCCCCCTGTTCCCTAACCAACGCCCTCCAGCATCCCTGTCCTGGTATTCCCTTACACTGTTGCACTGAGCCTTTCCAGGGCCAGGGGCCTCTCCTCCCTTTGATGTCCAACAAGGCCATCCTCTGCTGTCTATATGCCTGGAAAGCATCTTCAACAGATAGTGCTTTTTTTACTGGTAGTCTGCATGTAGAAGAATGAAAATTGATCTCTATTTATCACCCTGCTCAACACTCACATCCAAAATGGATCAAAGACCTCAACATAAAACCATATATACTGAATCTAATAGAAGAGAAAGTGGAAATAGCCTTGAATACTTTAGCACAGAAAAAAATTTCCTGAACAAGAAATATGTTGATATCTTAGATCAGCAATTAGTAAATGGGACCTCTTGAAACTGAAAAACTTCTGTAAAGCAAAGGATACTATCAATAGGACAAAACAGCAGCCTACACATTGGAAAATGATCTTCACTAACCCTACATCCAACACAGGGCTAGTTCTCAAATATATAAAGAATTCAAGAAGTTATACTCCAGAAAACAAAAACAAACAAACCAAAAACAGAGCTAAACAGAGAATTCCCAACAAAGGAATCTTGCATGGCTGAGAAGCACTGAATGAAATGTTCAACATTATTAGTTTTATGGAAAGGCAAATCAATCTGACCCTGAGATTCCACCTTACATCATTCAGAAGTGCTAAGATCAAACACTCAAGTGACATGCTGGGAAAGATGCAGAGAAAGGGGAGCACTCCTCTGTTGCTGGTTAGATTGCAAACTGATACAACCACTTTTGGAATAAATTTTGTGGTTTCTCTGAAAGCCAAAAATAGTTCTACCTGAAGACCAAGCTATAGTGCTTCTGGGCATAAACCCAAAAGATTCTCCACTATACCACAGGGATGTATGCTCCACTATCTTCATAGAAGCCTGATTTGCAGTAACCAGAAACTGGAAGTATCCCAGATGTCTCTCAACTGAAGAATGGACTCAGAAAATGTGATTTATTTACACAATGAAATTCTACTCAGCTATTAAAAAAACAGAGACATCACAAATCTTACAGGCCAGTGGATGGAACTAGAAAATATCATCCTGAATGAGGTAATTTAGATCCAAAATGACATGCATGGTATGTACTCCCTGATAAGTGCATATTAGCCAAAAGGCACAGAATGATCCTCACACACACAGAGAGAGAGACCCAAAGATCCAACAAGAAGGAAAGCCCAAGTGAAGACATTTAAGTCCCACTTAGAAGGAGGAACAAAATACACATGGGAGGCAGAGGGAGGGAGGGAATGATCTGGGTGGGTGAGAGGAGGTGGGGATGAATAGAGGAGCAGGATCAGATATGGGGAGATAGGAGAGAGGCCCAGACAGCCAGGAGAATGAATGAAATATGTAGTTGGTGGGAGTTTGTGATGTGGGAAATCTCTAGGAAGTCCCAGAGACCATGGATGAGGGTAGCTCTCAAGACTCAGTATAGGTGACCTTAGCCAAAATGCCCAACAATGGGGATATGGAACCTGAAAAGACAACATCCAGAAGCCAGACAGGACTTCCCAGTCGAGGGATGGCAGACTAACCTACCTACAATCATTTGACCCAAAATTACTCCTTTCTAAAAGAAATGCACAAAGATGAGCAGAGACTGAACAAATGGCTGACCAAAGACCACCATTTCCCAACACTATTATTGATGAAGGGTTGTGCTTGCAGATAGAAGACTATCATGGCTGTCCCCTGAGATGCTCTACTTAGCAGCTGACTGAGTCAGATGCAGATACCCACAGCCAAGCATTGGTTGAATGTCAGGGACCCCTATGGAAGAGTTAGGAAAAGGATTGAAGGAATTGAAACCAATGGTACCTCAATAGGAAAACCAACAATGTCAACTAAACTGGATGTCTGGGTGCTCCCAGAGACTGCGTCACCAACCAAAGAGCATACATGGACCAGTCAAGGCCCCAGAATCATATGTAGCAGATGGAGGTGCCTTGTCTGGACTCATTGGAAGAGGATGTGCGTAATTCTGCAGAGCCTTGGTGTCCCAGAGTGGGGGATACTGGAAAGGAGTACCCAACACAGGCAAAAGGGAGATGAGATGAGGGAAGAAATCTTAGAGGGGGGACCTGCACTGAGACAACATTTGGGATGCAAATAAAATAATTAATTTTTAAGAAGAATTAAAAGCCATCTAAAAAAGCTTAATACTTTTTTAATACACATTAAAAAAGCTTCAATACTAATGTGGACTGGACAAATTGCATATTTGTAGAGAAACTGAAGTTTCTCATAAACTCATTTTGGTACAGTGGTTTCTAAATCTAAAATTTTTACATCGCAGAGCTTTTATTTGAAAGTAACTTAAAATTAAAAGTTCAATGCAATTATTAAATTAGCACTTCTTCATTATAATTATCTAACTATGATAAGAATATAAGTCTAGCAGGTATTATTTGGCAATGTGCAGAACTGGGGAAAGAGTCACTGAGAGAATAGTCAGTACAAACCAGCTCAGCAGAAACCTTCTGGTTTCTTTTACTGTTGTCTGATTCCTGGAGAGACAGGAAAAAAATGTCCCTTAACTACAGATAAGACATGAACAAGCAACAGAAAAAAAGAATTACATTCAAGCCCAATAAGTTTATTGATGTCAAGAGAGTGTGAGAGTTTCCTTAGATGAATGGACATGACTTTCAAGGTAGCTGCACCAGGGAAAAGTCAGAGAATCAGAAAACTGCATCCTTAGGTCTAATTGCTCAACTTATAGGGAGTTCTCCCGGGGAGTCTCTGCACTGACAGCCATCCTTTAAAGCACATATCCTCTTGGAGGGAGCCTTATGAATCTTGAAAGTTTTATGAGCTTCTGGAGACTTGAGAGAATCCCTCAAACCTCCAAGAGGGAGTGTTTCCACCCAGAGCCCTCTGAAATAGCTGGAAGATGAGCAGTTTCTGTGAGTGATCATTTCCCCGAATGAAAGTGATGGTCTTCTTCAGTCCTAATCATGGTTCTGCATTTATCCCCCTCGTGAGTGTGGAGGCTGCACCCCAGATTTCTCCAGCTGGAGCTTTACAGATAATCCCCACACTTTCTTTTCTCCTCCTCTCTGTAACCACATGCAACCCCCCCTTTTTAGTTTTGATACACACTTCTAACACTACTGTTAAGGAGGCAGAAACAGACAGATCTCTAAGGCTTTCTGGCCTTGCATAAGGCTTTCTGGCCTTGCATACTTGGTAAATCTCACCTGAAAACAACACACTCCTCTTTACCTTCGATTGAGAGTCCATTGACCTACACACATTATTAATCAATCAATTAATTAATTAATTAATTAATTAATTTTCAGCTTGACCCTGTCTGGCACCCAAATCATTACAAATCTCCTGTAATCACGATGACCTTTTCTTTCTCACAAATTATAATCAGAGATGGTCCTCTAATGGGAAAGTGTGATTGTGTCTTTCTGTGTACAACTATCTTGTTACTAAATTGTTGCTTTTAAAAGGAGTCTAAAATATCTTGACATAGCTTACAATCCTCTAACTTTACCCTTTTGAACACGCACCTCAGGCTAGCTGGGGTTTTAAAGTAGCAGCGAGCTGTGCCTCATCCTGTTTCCCAAATGGATTTCACACAATTCTAATTATTCTAAAATTCTTTAAACTTTGATAACCATATCTTTGGGCATTGGCATATGATTTTTCTATGCGAAAAATTTTCCTTCTTAATCCTCCTAGGAAAATTTCTATTCTTCAATTTGGAATATCTAATTTTCATTCCCCCTTTAGGTTAGTAGGTTTCAGATAGTTTGTGTATTGACAAATCTCTTTTGAATAGTCCATTGAGTGTTCCTCTTTCTCCACATCCTTGCCAACACCTGCTGTCTCCTGAATTTTTAATCTTAGCCATTCTGACTGGTGTAAGGTGAAATCTCAGGGTTGTTTTGATTTGCATTTCCCTAATGACTAATGGAGTTGAGCATTTTTTAAGAGGTTTCTCCACCATCCGAAATTTTTCAGGTGAGAATTCTTTGTTTAACTCTGTACCCCATTTTTTAATAGGGTTGTTTGGTTTTCTGGAGTCTAACTTCTTGAGTTCTTTATATATATATATATTGGATATTAGCCCTCTATCTGATGTAGGGTTGGTGAAGATCTTTTCCCAATTTGTTGGTTGCCGATTTGTCCTTTTGATGGTGTCCTTTGCTGTACAGAAACTTTGTAATTTTATGAGGTCCCATTTGTCAATTCTTGATCTTAGAGCATATGCTATTGGTGTTTCTCCCTGTACCTATGTCCTCAAGGGTCTTCCCCAGTTTCTTTTCTATTAGCTTCAGAGTATCTGGCTTTATGTGGAGGTCCTTGATCCATTTGGATTTGAGCTTAGTACAAGGAGACAAGGATGGATCAATTCGCATTCTTCTGCATGCTGACCTCCAGTTGAACCAGCACCATTTGTTGAAAAGGCTATCTTTTTTACATTGGATGTTTTCAGCCCCTTTGTCGAGGATCAAGTGGCGATAGGTGTGTGGGTTCATTTCTGGATCTTCAATCCTGTTCCATTGATCTGCCTGCCTGTCACTGTACCAATACCATGCAGGAGGAGTAGAAGACAGGAAAACATCAAACTCAGGGCTGAAATCAATCAAGTGGAAACGAAGAGAACCAGACAAAGAATCAATGAGTCCAGGAGCTGGTTCTTTGAGAAAATCAACAAGATAGATAAACCCTTAGCCAGACTGACCAAAGGGCACAGAGAAAGTATCCAAATTAACAAAATTAGAAATGAAAAGGGAGATATTACAATGGAAACTGAGGAAATCCAAAAAATCATCAGATCCTACTACAAGAGCCTGTACTCAACACAACTGGAGAATCTGGAGAAAATGATCAATTTCCTAGACAGATACCAAATACCAAAATTAAATCAGGACCAAATAGATCATCTAAGCAGTCCCATAACCCCTAAAGAAATAGAAGGGGTCATAGAAAGTCTTCCAACCAAAAAAGCACAGGACCAGATGGTTTCAGTGCAGAATTCTATCAGACCTTCAAAGAAGACCTAACACCAATACTCCTCAAACTATTCCACAAAATGGAAACAGAAGGAACCCTACCCAATTCCTTCTACGAAGCCACAATTACGCTGATACAAAAACCACACAAAGATCCAACAAAGAAAGAAAACTTCAGACCAATCTCCCTTATGAACATCGATGCAAAAATACTCAATAAAATTCTTGCCAACCGAATCCAAGAACACATCAAAACGATCATCCACCATGATCAAGTAGGCTTTATCCCAGGGATGCAGGGTTGGTTCAATATACGAAAATCCATCAATGCAATCCACTATATAAACAAACTCAAAGAAAAAAAACACATGGTGATTTCATTGGATGCTGAAAAAGCATTTGACAAAATTCAGCATCCTTTCATGCTTAAAGTCTTGGAAAGAACAGAAATTCAAGGCCCATACCTAAACATCGTTAAAGCAATATACAGCAAACCGGTAGCCAGCATCAAACTAAATGGAGAAAGACTTGAAGCAATCCCACTAAAATCAGGGACTAGACAGGGCTGTCCCCTTTCTCCTTATCTTTTCAATATTGTACTTGAGGTTCTAGCTCGGCCAATTCGACAACATAAGGAGGTCAAAGGGATACAAATTGGAAAGGAAGAAGTCAAACTATCATTATTTGCAGATGACATGATAGTCTACCTAAGTGACCCAAACAAATCCACTAGAGAACTCCTACAGCTGATAAACAACTTCAGCAAAGTGGCAGGTTATAAAATCAACTCAAGCAAATCAGTGGCCTTCCTATACTCAAAGGATAAGCAGGCTGAGAAAGAAATTAGGGAAATGACCCCCTTCACAATAGCCACAAACAGTATAAAGTATCTTGGGGTGACTCTTACCAAACATGTGAAAGATCTGTATGACAAGAACTTCAAGACCCTGAAAAAGGAAATCGAAGAAGACCTCAAAAAATGGGAAAACCTCCCATGTTCATGGTTCGGCAGAATTAATGTAGTTAAAATGGCCATTTTGCCAAAAGCAATATACAGATTCAGTGCAATACCCATCAAAATCCCAACTCAATTCTTCACAGAGTTAGAAAGAGCAATTATCAAATTCATCTGGAATAACAAAAAACCCAGGATAGCTAAAACTATTCTCAGCAGCAAAAGAAATTCTGGGGGAATCAGTATCCCTGACCTCAAGCAATACGTAATGATAATTTTATTAAACCAAACCAAACCACACCTCTACCTGATAGCAGTCACAGGGAGCAGTGATGTAGGAGTGTCCATAAGCTAATATGAGCCAGACACCCTATTTCTTCTTCAACAGAACAGCATTAGTGTTGCTTAGTCATCAATAAACACACACAAGCCTGTGTTTCCACTGTTTCCTGTCAAGCAAAAGTTGGCAGTCACACACCCCCTTCTATTTCCCAGCTTCCTAAATGTTTGTCTGAGAGAAAAAAAATGACAATTTTAAAGTTTAAAATAAGTTGTACTGGAGCTTGGGTTCTACTTGTTGTCTCAGAGGTCTTAGAATATCTAGAAGATTACACAATCACACTGTGTTTTCTTAAAAGAGGCAAATGTGTTGAACAACACTTAGTAGTCCTTTGTGGATGGGATTATACACACATGCACACACACACACACACACACACACACACACACAAACACACACACACACATACACACATACAAACACACACACACAAAAATGGAAAGCCACACAGAGATCTTCAAAAGGTGACCATTCACTTGTGAAATATAAAGATTGGATCAAATGCTTTCTGTTGTCTTTGAAGTGTAAAAATGGATAATTCCATGCAAATAGAAATGTCTCAATGCAAGAATGGGAATGATGCTTCTACTATTCTATTGTTTAGAAAAGCTTTTAAACCAATTTTGTAATTCCAGGTGATTTATGTTTCACATTTAAAAGAAGTGGGTTTGAGCCTATTTGGTTTTATGGAATTAAAATTTTACCATAAGAGATAAGAAAAAATAACTTCATAATATTTCCCAAATTCCCAAAAGAACCATTTAAATAATAAGTTACACATGATATTAATACAATAGCATAGAGAAAATTATATTTCACACACAATTAACCACTTGGAATTTGAAATAAAAACTCAAAATATTATAAATGAAAATTACTATCTATAACTAATTCTCTCTCTCTCTCTCTCTCTCTCTCTCTCTCTCTCTCTCTCACTCTCACTCTCTCTCTGTCTCTTTCAGTCTGTATTTCTTCCCCATCTGTGTGTGCAAATATAGATGTGTATGAATATCTTTTAAATGGAAATTTGAACATTAATAGATTTCTTTTCTTTCTTTTTTAATATTTTGGAAAGAAGTTCATGCTGTGTTGCCCTGGCTGGCACGAGACCCATTTTGCAACCTAAACTCACCTCCCATTTATGGGACTCCTGCTTCAGCCTCCTTGTTCTGATATTACAGGCATGAGCCACCCCACTAGGCTTTAAAAAGTAATAATAGAATTATTTATTTTTCTTTATTATTTCTTACATTCTTCACTGTTTACTAGTGGGAAAATTGGGATAGAATGACTGAAATACTTGAGGGCAAGACAAGCCTCCACGGGCATCAGGGTTTCTAATTGTCCTAGATGTGTCAGAGGATCCATGCAATTGTATTGTGCAAACAGAGAGCAAATACATTTTGCTGAGGAAGTTTTTTTTTTAATTCTTCCCAATCTCTACCTGGTCATTTCATCTTTACATTCATTTCATTTTCTTGCTATTTACTTCACTTAGCAAGCTTAACTGCTCCATGTAAAGAGATCTTAGAGAAGACATTCACCCTTCTTTTAAAGATTGGCTGCTGTACTGGCTGGTTTTGTGTGTCAACTTGATACAGGCTGGAGTCATCACAGAGAAAGGAGCTTCAGTTGAGGAAATGTCTCCATAAGACCCAACTGTGAGGCATCTTTTCAATTAGTGATCAATGAGGGAGGTCCCATTTTGAGTTTTGCCATGCCTGGATTATTAGTCTTGGGTTCTATAAAAAAGCAAGCTGAGCAAGCCAAGGGAAGCAAGCCAGTAAGTACCATCCCCTCATGGCCTCTGCACCAGCTCCTGCTTCCTGACCTGCTTGAGTTCCAGCCCTGACTTCCTTTGCTGATGAACAGCAATTTGGAAGTGTAAGCTGAATAAACCTTTTCCTCCACAACTTGCTTCTTGGTCATATTTTGTGCAGGAATACAAACTCTAAGACAAATGCTTTGCTTATTAACTAATTTTAATATAAAGATATTCTATAGGCAGTTGTGGCCACATCTATGGAACATTGTTCATTGTTGTATCTGCTGAGAATCATGAATAAATGCCCCTTCACCAAGTGAAGAAATAAAAGAACGGCTGAGAAGATATTATTTTATTGTTTTAATTCATAGTATCTTTGTTCTGCTCTGAATGGGGCCATAATCTCAAAGTCTTAAAAGTTGATGATTTCTGGGTATTCAATTCTATTCCATTGATCAATGTGTCTGTCTCTGTACCAGTGCCATACAGTTTTTATTACTATTGCTCTGTAGTAAGGCTTGAGGTCAGGGATGCTGATTCCCCCTGAAGTTCTTTTATTGTTAAGAATTGTTTTTGCTATTCTGGCCTTTTTTCCTTTTCCTTTCCAAATGAATTTGAGAATTGTTCTTTCCCTGTCTTTGAAGAATTATGTTGGGATTTTGATGGGGATTGCATTGAATCTAGAGATCGCCTTTGGTAGGATGGCCATTTTTACTATGTTAATTCTGCCAATCCATGAGCATGGAAGATTTCTCCATTTTCTGAGATCTTCTTAGGTTTGTTTATGGAGAGAACTGAAGTTATAGTCATACAGGTCTTTCATTTGTTTGGTGAGAGTTACCAAGATATTTTATATTATTTGTGGCTACTGTGAAGGGAGTTGTTTCCCTAATTTCTTTCTCAGCCTGTTTATCATTTGTATAAAGGAAGGCTACTGATTTATTTGAGTTAATTTTATATCCAGCAACTTTGCTGAAGTTGTTTATCAGCTGGAGAAGTTCTCTGGTAGATTTTTTGGAGTTGCCTATGTATAACATCAAATCATCTGCAAATAGTGATACCATTATTTCTTCTTTGCCTATTTGTATCCCCTGATCTCTTTTCATTGTCTTATTCTTCTAGCTAGCACTTCAAGTACTATACTGAGTAGATGTGGGGAGAGTGGGCATCCTTGTCCCCAATTTCAGTGGAATTGCTTCAAGTATGTCTCCATTTCATTTGATATTGACTGTGCTAGTCTAACTAACTGTCTGTTTGTAGAAAAATGAAAATAGATTCATATTTGTCACCTTACACAAAGTTCAAGTCCAAGTGGATCAAGGACCTCAACATAAAGCCAGATAAACTGAATCTAATAGAAGAGAAAGTGGGAACAATCCTTGAACTCATGGGAACAGGAGAAAATTTCCTAAAAAGAATTCTAATGGCTCATGCTCTAAGATCAAGAATTGATAACTGCAACCTCAGGAAACTGGAAAGCTTCTGTAAGGCAAAGGACATAGTCAATAAGACAAACAGACAACTTACATATTAGGAAAAAAAAAACTTCACTAACTCCACATCTGATAGAGGGCTAATATCCAAAATATATAAATAACTCAAGAAACTAATCACTAAAAACCAACAACTCAATGAAAAACTGGGGTATAGAACTAAATCAAGATTTTACAACCGAGGAATCTCCAATGGCTGAGAAGCACCTAAAGAAATGTTCAAGTCCTTAGTGATCAGAGAAATACAAATCAAAATGACCCTGAGATTCTACCTTACATCAATCAGAATAGCTAAGATCAAAACCACAGGTGACAACACATGTTGGAGACGATGTAGAGAAAGAGGAACACTTCTCCATTGGTGGTGGGATTTCAAACTGGTACAACCACTCTGGAAATCAATCTGGAGGTTCCTCAGAAAATTGAAAATAGATATATCTGAAGCCCCAGCTTTAACACTCTTGGGAATATAACCAGAAGATACACCACCATGCCACAGGGGAAAGTGTTTCATTATGTTCATAGCAGCCTTATTTGTGATATCCAGAAGCTGTAAACAACCCAGATCTCCCACCACAGAAGAATGGATACAGAAAACATGGTTCATTTATACAATGAAATACTACTCAGCTATTAAGAATGAGCTAACCAAAGAATTTTCACCTGAGGACTATCAAATGTCTGAGAAGCACCTAAAGAAATGTTCAACATCCTTAGTTATCAGGGAAATGCAAATCAAAACCACCAGAGATTTCACCTCACACCAGTCAGAATGGCTAAGATCAAAAAGTCAGGAGAGAAAAGAGGCTGGCAAGGATATGGAAAAAGAGGAACACTCCTCCACTGCTGGTGGGGTTGCAAGTTGGTACTACCACTTTGGAAATCAGTCTGGTGGTTCCTCAGAAAACTGGGAATGATACTTCCGGAGGATACCGCTATACCACTCCTGGGCATATACCCAGATGATTCCCTAGCATGTAATAAGGATACATGCTCTACTATGTTCATAGCAGTCCTATTTATAATATCCAGAAGCTGAAAAGAACCCAGATGTCCCTCAATGGAGGAATGGATACAGAAAATGTGGTATATATACACAATGGAGTCCTATTCAGCCATTAGAAACAATGAATTCATGAAATTCTTGGACAAATGGATGGAACTGGAGAACATCATCCTAAGTGAGGTAACCCAGTCTCAAAAGAACACTCATGGTATGCACTCACTGATAAATGGATATTAGCCTAGAAGCTTGGAATACCCAAGACACAATTCATATATCAATTGATGCCCAAGAAGAAGGAAGGAGTGGCCCCTGGTTCTGGAAAGGCTCAGTGCAGCAGTATAGGGGAATACCAGGACAGGAAAATGGAAAGGGGTGGATTGGGGAACAGGGGGAGGCAAGAGGGATTATGGAACTTTTCGGGAGGGGGTATTCAGGAAAGGGAAAATCACTTGAAATGTAAATAAAGACTATATTGAAGAAAAAAGAAAAAAGAATGAGGACATCCTTAGTTTTGCAGGCAAATGGATGGAACTAGAAACTATCATCCTGAGTGAGGTAACTCAGACCCAAAAGGACAAGTGTGGTATGTTCTCACTAGTAAGTGGATATTAAAAAGTACAGAATACCCAAGATACAGTCCACAGAACTCAAAAAGTTCAACAAGCTGAAGGGCCCAAGTGAGGATGCCTCAGTCCCACTTGGGTGGGAGAACAAAGCAATCACACATGGGAAGGAGAGAGAGACCTGGGAGGGAAAGTGGGGAGGGAGGGGGAGAGAGCAGGTGGAGAGGGGAATATGATCTGGTATTGGGTGATGGAAAAGGACTGAAGCCCTGAAGACCAGCAGAAAGAATGAAAATAGGCAACCTTGGGAGATAGGAGGTTGGGGAGAGGGGAATCCTTCAGAATGTACCTGAAACCTGGGAGGTGAGAGACTCTCAACACCCAAAGGGAGGGACCTTAGATGAAATGACTGACAGTAGGGAGAGGGAACTTAGAGATCCCATGTCCAGCAGGAAGATAGGGCTACAAAAGAGGGAGATGGGGCCATCCCACAGCCACAACTCTGACCCATAATTGTGCCTCTCTGAAAGAATTACAGGGATGGAAATGGAGTCTGAGGAAAAGAAGGTCCTGTGACAGACTCAAAGAGGGATCCAGCTCAAGGAGAGGTCCCAAGTCCAGATACTATTACTGAGGCTATGGAGTGCTCACAAAAGGGAGAGAGCATGATTGCACTACAGAAGACCCAACAAGCAGCTGAAAAAGTTAGATGCATATATTTGCACCCAATCAATGGACAGAAGCAGCTGACCCCTGTTGTTGAATTAAGGGAGGTTGAAAGAAGCTGAGGAGAAGGGCGACCCTGTAGGAGGACCAACATCCTCATTTAATTGGGGCCTCTGAGATCTGTCAAGCAATAGACCACCAAACAGGCAGAATAAACTAGCTGATATGAGGCCCCCAACACACATACAGTAGAGGACTGTTGGGTTCATGTTTATTCAGAGATGATGCACCTAACCCTCAAGAGACTGGAGCCCTCAGGGCCTTTAGAGGTCAGGTGGGGTAGAGGGTGGGGACATCCAAGTGCAGACAGGGGTGTGGGGAGGGAATAAAATATGGAGTGAAATAAATAAATAAATAAATAAACCAACAACAAAAAAAAGTGTTGATGATTTCTAAGGCTGTAAATTTTAATATTCCCAAAAGTTTCACACCAGGCACACACCTGTTAATATAGATTACAGATTTGGGGTAAAATCAACCTACTAGTTTATCATTTTATAAATCATCAAAGCTAGTTATTGACATTACCTTTTCCTTTATATCCATTTATGCCATATACCCTATGCTGCAGTCATTTCTTCTCCTGCCACTGGTCTTCTTCACAGTACAATCTGTACCTTTATCCCTCAGCATGATGCTATTTTTCTGTCATAGGGTTGTTTAGAACATCAAATGGCAAGAAAAAAAGCAAAAAAAAAAAAAAATAGAGCATATAGCAGCACACAAAACTGGAAAAAAATCAGAATTGGCTTTATCAAACATTGAGCAAAAGGATTCTGTTTACTCTCTGAGAAATCTATAAGTTGGTTTCTAACCTATAAAAATAAATTTCCCATCCAAAGCATTGTTGCCTTAGGAAATACTGCTTTTACTTTCATACTTAGACCTGCTTCACAGAGGAGAAATTAATCTTTCACTTCTCAAAATGTTTTCATTCAGTATCTTTCTAATTTGTCATTATATGCATATTTTATACCTAATTTCTGCATTCAGACTTCACTGACAGATTGAGGATGTTTGCATACATGTAATGTTGTATCACTGTCCAAGTATGGAGTCCTGTGAGCAGATTTCTCAGTGCTTGTGAGAAATGCCAGGAAATAAGACAAGAGTCTTGTAACGTCAGTTTCTTCAAACACACAGAATTGTTCTTGGGTTATGCTTTAATGCCCTTCCCAGGCATAGTAGACAGTACTGACTTTATTTCAGATTATTCATCACAACTGGCTATTGTTATTTGTGTATATGCCTCTATGGCAAAACTTGGTTTTGCCACGTTAGCTTGTTGGCCCTGTGTGGCTTATCCTAGGGATTGCTTTTTTTACTCCTCTGAGTCCTTTTAATTCTCAGTATAAATTGTCTGATGCTCTGAATAAAGGTGGCTATTAAATGAGACTTTTGTCTGCCTCATTTTTCAGCTATATTCTTATAGGCCCCACCACATTTAGAGCAGTAAACAGTGTCATACTAACTCAACTTTTTAAAATTGAAATAGACATTACTGTCTCCTCTATTTTCTGCATCCATTCCATCCCTCTTGTACCCAGTGGAATTTCTTCCATGAACCCCACTCACAAGTTGATAGCTTCTTTTTTATTTGAGTGTGTGTGAGGGGGCACACATGCATACACATACAAATATATATGGATAGAAACTATTGAATCTGGTTTTGTTGCTTACATAAATATTTCAATGTTGTTCACTCTGCATTGGAAAATCAATAAGGAGATCATCCCTGGTGGAGGTTAACTCTCCTTCAACCAACAGCAGTAAATATGTTTGTAGTTCTTTGTCTAGGAGTGGAACCTTATGAAAATTTCTCTCTAATGATAACATGTCTAAGTAATTTTGCTATTGTTCTGGTCTTGTTTATGTAGGCATTTCTAGCAGGGAATGTTTCATAGTAGACTTCCTGATATTCTGGCTTTTTACATATTTCTACCTCTCCTTCCATGATGCTCCCTGAGCTATAAATGTAGGAGCAGTGACATGAATGTATACATTGGGGTTGGACTCTACTATGTCTGTTGATCTCTGAATTGTACCCATTTGTAGTTTTCTGTGATGTTCTCCATTTGCTATCAAGAGAAACTTCCTTGATGAGGAGTGGTAGCTGGACTTTACTATGGCTGTAAGAGTACAATTTAGAATGTAGTAAGAACGTATTCTTGTCTAGAAAAATGGGTGTGGTAGATTCTTTTCTATAATTGGTGATTTTGGTATATTCTTTTCTATAATTGGTGATTTTGGTAGATTCTTTTCTATAATTGGTGATTTCTCTAACCTCGGAAGATGGATGGGTTTCTGGTGCCAGGCATATTTTCTCTCTCCTTGAGTGAATCTTAAGTCCAATTATATAGCTGTTGGTTGCCGCTGATACATGACTTCTCCTTCTTGTATTTTCATCTTTATCTTGCCATTCTGGTAATTGTAGTGGTTTATAGGTGTTGCAGCTGGGTAGGACACTTGTTCAGCAAAGTTTATAGCTTCAGTATTCATAATAACCAAGGAATGGAACAACCTAAAGTGTCTTCAACAGACAAAATAATAATAAATGGCAAATAAATAAATTATATGGTACAAATACACAACATAAAACTCTGCACCTAGAAAAAATGTGAAATAATGAACTTTGCAGGAAAGTGAATCGACCTAAAAAAAGGTCATATTAAGTGAGGTAACCCAGACCCAGAAAGACAAGCATTAAATGTTCCTTCTCATCTTTGGCTCCTTAACTGCAAATCCTCAAATGTGAGTATACATTATGAAGTAACTACAGAAGCAAGGAAAGTAAAACTAAGCACTGCCAGCAGTTATAAGCAGAATTCATGTGATATGAATGAGATGTCCAATAACAGGTTGGATGAGGGAGTGCAATCCATAGATATGAATGAGAAGGGGCAAATAGAACACAAGTCATTGAACAGAGCCTCAATAAATCATTGCATGTTTACAAAAAGTTATATAAAATACATATAAATATATGTAAGATATATATGTACTCTAAGATATATTTAAATTCATATATGATATATATTACTTTAAGATGAAAGACATATATTTTAAGATATATATTTTATATCGATATAGATAGATAAATAGACAGCAGAGAGAGAAAGAGAGAGAGAGAGAGAGAGAGAGAGAGAGAGAGAGAGAGAGAGAGAAAGGTAAACCATCTTGGGCTGACATTGCTCTCCCATCCTTATAAAGGATTGGTTAGGGTACTTTCAAGTGATGTTGAAAACAAAGGAGATTATTATTATAGCTTTGGTTGACTCTCAGGAGTTGAAGGTGGACCCGTATTCTTAAAGATATTGCATTATTAGGGCAAAATACTCAAGTGACTTAAGATGGTTCTGACCTGAGAGCCACTTTCCTGAGGTCTAGCTTTAATGGTTCCAGAAAGTACTATGCAAGCTGCCAACAGAGGGAAGCAATTAGCTCAGTTTTTAAAAATAGGGCACATAACAGGTACTTACATTCTTGTGTGATTAAACATTAATCTTACTAAATAGTTTGTCTAGTCAGAGTGTTACTGCATTTGGATCACTGCCATGATCAAAGTAGTCAAATGCTTTATTGGTCAATCCTAAATTCCTTTATAGATGATTACTTTAGAATGTATCATTTTATACATTAAAATAATTTTATGAGGTTCAAAGATTTAGAAAGAAAATATTAATTTTTTCTGCTCTTCAAATACCAACATTAGAATTATCTAAACCTATTGGAAACTTTTTCTTAAGTGAGTATATGTGTTGTTTTCTCCAGGGGAAATTTTTCATATTATGACATTGCATAGTCTTTTCAGTTCATTTTTAAATTGGTAACCTGCTTGTTTTCATAATTGATATACTCTAACATAATCTTTAAAATGATGCAGCATCCATTTCAATATAAACAAATAGAATCCTCTAGTAAGAGTGAAATTGGAGAGGCAGTAACTTTTTCTTCAAATTAGAAAGATTGAAACTATCAGAACCCTCAGGAAATGGCACTGAAGATGGCTGTTGATGTTTTTCATTTAGCTTTTTAGAATAAAAATGAAATTCATGAAGTGCATTCATTTTGGAATGGCCATAATCAGTTATTTTAACTTCTGGAGAGATCTAAATGTGTTTGCTGTGTATCTACAGCCATAATGGCCATGGGAATAACAATGAGTGCTCTTTCTGAGTAATGCTCACAAATTTAACTCAGATGATGGCATTCCTTTACAAAACAGATAAATTATTTTTTCTGATGTTTGCTCTAATATGAGAAGCAATAATATTTTATAGTCAGTTGTAATTTATCTCATTCTAGCACACACACACACATACACACACATACACACACACACACACACACACACACACACACACACACCATATAACTTATCCAATGCCATCTTATACTGCAGAATTTGTGAAAACCAGCAACTATAGCTCACCAGAGCTGAACTTTTGAACAGTGGATTCAGGGACAGAGCAAAATTCACCATATAGCTGACCTCAAGTTCTTTCTTGCTTTTCCCAATTCTTATTACTTTGGTGTCCAGTTTGTGTTAGTGCCACTAAATTCTCATAAAGCTCCTCAAGTTATTAAAACTACAGCTGTTTGACATCAGCCCCTTGAATTCAGTCTTAATTTCTATACTCTTTCTCTGTCTATTTCTAAGATATTAGACACAACCCAGCTGGTTCAACTACACTTTGCTGTAAATGTTCTATAATAATAGCTGGCATTTTTAAGAAATGACCATCATCCCATCATCATCCCATGACTGAAATCTTTTTTTTTATTCGATATATTTTTTATTTACATTTCAAATGATTTCCCCTTTTCTAGCCCCCCACTCCCCAAAAGTCCCATAAGCCCCCTTCTCTCCCCCTGTCCTCCTACCCACCCCTTCCCACTTCCCCGTTCTGGTTTTTCCCTATACTGCTTCACTGAGTCTTTCCAGAACAAGGGGCCACTCTTCCGCTCTTCTTGTACCTCATTTGATGTGTGGATTATGTTTTGGGTATTCCAGTTTTCTAGGTTAATAACCACTTATTAGTGAGTGCATACCATGATTCATCTCTTGAGTCTGGGTTACCTCACTTAGTATGATGTTCTCCAGCTCCATCCATTTGCCTAAGAATTTCATGAATTCATTGTTTCTAATGGCTGAATAGTACTCCACTGTGTAGATATACCACATTTTTTGCATCCACTCTTCTGTTGAGGGATACCTGGGTTCTTTCCAGCTTCTGGCAATTATAAATAGGGCTGCTATGAACATAGTGGAGCATGTATCCTTATTACATGCTGGGGAATCTTTTGGGTATATGCCCAGGAGTGGTATAGCAGAATCTTCTGGAAGTGAGGTGCCCAGTTTTTGGAGGAACCGCCAGACTGATTTCCAGAGTGTTTGTACCAATTTGCAACTCCACCAGCAGTGGAGGAGTGTTCCTCTTTCTCCACATCCTTGCCAACACCTGCTGTCTCCTGAATTTTTAATCTTAGCCATTCTGACTGGTGTAAGGTGAAATCTCAGGGTTGTTTTGATTTGCATTTCCCTAATGACTAATGAAGTTGTGCATTTTTAAAGATGTTTCTCTGCCATCCAGAGTTCTTCAGGTGAGAATTCTTTGTTTAACTCTGTACCCGATTTTTTAATAGGGTTGTTTGGTTTTCTGGAGTCTAACTTCTTGAGTTCTTTATATATATATATATTGGATATTAGCCCTCTATCTGATGTAGGATTGGTGAAGATCTTTTCCCAATTTGTTGGTTGCTGATTTGTCCTTCTGATGGTGTCCTTTGCCTTACAGAAACTTTGTAATTTTATGAGGTCCCATTTGTCAATTCTTGACCTTAGAGCATACACTATTGGTGTTCTGTTCAGAAACTTTCTCCCTGTACCAATCCATGACTGAAATCTTATGGGAAGCATTGCACCATACTGCAGCTCCTCCTGGATGTCTAATGCCTACTCTACCATTGTCAAGGTAAGAAGACAATTGTTGCTTTAAATATTCCATGGTATCTAAAATTGACATCATAAGTGTTATAGAGAAAATCTACCTGGTCTTCTTTAATCGATCCTCTCCTATTACATGACTCTTCATTCTCTCCATTTTACACTTACACTAAAAGGTTTTATATGGGAAAGGTTACTATTATTGTCTTTTATAGATTTCCCATTTTAATGTGAAAGTTTTGGCATTAAAACAGTGAGAGTAATAATTCTTGCAATGTTGCCTTATGACTCTGATTCACAAAAAGACTAGTAGATTCTAAAGAGCAAACTATCAGAAAAATCAGACCATCACTGAATACAAGCAACAACGAAAATTTAAGTAAATTTTTGGTTATAGTTAATTGCTTGTTAAGGAATCTGCAACAGTTGATAATCTCTTTGAACACAGAGTTTCACATTTCAATATTAAGGAGTCCTAGAAGTTGGCATTCTGAATAGGAATACATGATAAAACTGATAAAACATTAGTAAAATAATTCTAAAATAAGGCTGTGGTTATGCACTGAGCACACAGACTAAAGGTTTGCGAAGGGGAAAATGGGAAGGGGAATAACAGTTGAAATTAAATAAATAAAATAGCCAATTCAAAAAAACCTATCACGACAGTTAATAGTACGATGATTTTTAAGAAATGTACTGCACCTTTCCTATCTCTAAATTATAATTTGGCTCCCTACGTTCTGCCTGTTATGACACAGGAAATTTTCTGCATGTGACTTTTGCCTTCAATAGATAACATAGATAAATAGGAAAATTATCACCTTGAAGTATTGAGAGAAGTCACAAAGAAACATGACTACTCAGCAAGTATACACAGGGCTTTCTATTGCTTAAGTTCATGTCTTGCGGAGTGCCCATGTCCTTGAACTTTGTGTCTAATTAAATTTGGTAAAAATATCATTTTTTTTTAAAGATTGAGGGGAAAACTGAAGGAGAGTGAGGACTGGGAATGATGCAGCATACGAAACAGCACAAACAGACAGAAAGACACCCAGAAGAACAAGCAGCATCTTTTGTTATATTCATGTCTTCATCACACTTTCTCTGCTAACACTCTTCAGGCTGAGCCACCTCCCCAGCTCTTAATGATGTAAATATGTATTTAATGCGATTTCTTCTACTTCTTTCCATACCCTACTAAGCACCCCAAGAGATACTATGAACATTCTTATTTTACTTGACTGAGTGTCACAACAAAACAGTCTGACAGTCGGAAACACTCATATTGTCTTCAATAGGATGAGTTGTGTAAAAGTTTTGATACAGGAGGAAAATTAAAGCACTCTCACTAAGAATCATAAATCTATTTTCATCCTAAAAATGTTTTGAAGTGAGAAAAACTATATGACCAGTGCACCTAGGGCTTCATTATATTATAAAAGCAACATTACATCAAACTACTCATTCTGGAGTTCTTTGCTTAACTGAAAAGATATTGGATTTGGCACGCTAGCAGTCTTTAATTAAGATATCATTTCATATGTAATGGATGTACTAAAAATATAAGATTATATCTAATAATAATAAAATGTAATAATAAAAAAGAAAGTTAGACATGCTTATCATGTCTTATCAGGTAAGATGACAAATAAGCCCAGAATCTTTCCTGGAACTGTCACAGCCTTACTTTATGATCTAAGAACTGCTTAAATAAATGCTCCCATACCTACATCCATCATGCTGAGGAAATAAAAGCATACTTTTCTAGGTGAAATTCAAATATATAATCTTAAAAGCATGTTTTTAAAAATGAGGAACATAATCAACAGAAACAAGTCTAAGTACAAAGACAATTGTTCCTTTTTAGCACAGCAAAGAATAGATTGTCTCCTCGGGGACGCAATTGTGTAAGAGGTGCCATTTTAAAAGACGTTTGCTTCATTGCAGCTGAAAAGTGCATTGAGACAGCATAGATAGTAATCCTCCCCTCAGCAAAACTTCTGAATTTACTTGGCCCCAAATTTTAAAGATCATGCTTACATATTGTCTGCTTACTTTTTTCTGTCACAGTATTAGTGACTGAGGTCAAATTCCAAAGAAAAACCAACCTATATTAAGATATAGAAATTAAATTTACACTTAAATACATTTTCAGCTAAACAAGACTTCAAAATAAATTTAAAAAAAATAGAACACTCTTTATAATTTTCTATACCAAATTATCCTGCCAGTGGCTGGAAATTATTTCAGAAGACTATTAGGCATAGCACTGGGAGATACTTCCAAGCTGTAGCTAATGCCACAGTCTTTGAGTGGCATTTGTTAACTGACCATCTTCTACAGAGCAAGGGGAAGAAATGTGTGTGTTAGAATGTCTGCTCAGATAACAGAAACAGAAGAAAGGAGTATGGACTTGAAGATGATAATGAGACTGCATTTGAGAGAGGATTTGTAGAGACGTAAGTAGGGATTAGAGTGGGTTACAGGTGCAGCAGCTTTATTTCAGCTACAGAAAAGAGAAGGATAGTTTCCTCCTCATACTATTGTCACAGACATGAAGACGAAGCCTTGAACAGAGACCTACATACACAGTCTGATGTAACACAACTTAATACTGTGAACAGATGGCTATGTGCTGAGTAACAGTGAACCTGTGCTTATCAGCCTTTGTGTTTCCATGACAAATGCCTCAAAGAACAGGATCAGAGGAGTGAAGGTTTGTTTTGGCTCAAGGGTACAGAAATATCTGTTCATGGTCAACTGACGCTGACATTTGTTTTCATCTTTAGTAAAGCTTTAAGGGTTTAAATAATTATTTTTGATAAATATTTCTCTTAAACACATCAATGAAAATATTAATTCATTAGTTTTTTCCAGAATATTTGAGAAAAACAAAGGAAGAAAATAATGAATGTAGGTTGAAACACCAAAAACTTGCATCTTTTTTCAAGTTATCTGTAAATGCAGAGCAGAGATCTCCTACTTGAAATATGCCTGAGATTTTTAAAAGCTGAAAATAAAGGAAATATCTAGAGTCCTCCAAATATGGAAAACACATTAGCTTATGAAAAAAGTAACATGGAACTAGTGAGAAATCCCAGTATAACAATACATTTCATGAACTTGAAAAATAATGCCTATACTTCCTTTGTAAAGTTGTATTCCAGGAGGCCCCTGAACTCACTATGTAGTTTAGGTTGACTTCTGTATGTGGTCACCTCCTGCCATATCCTCCCAAGCACTGGGATTGCAGCTTGTGCTACTATGGCCAGCTTGTACACATCTTTAAAGAGAAAAGTCATGTACCGCAAAAGTCCTCTATCTGTCTGTCTTTCTCTGTCTCTTTCTGTGTCTCTGTCTCTGTCTCTCTGTCTCTGTCTCTCTGTCTCTGTCTCTGTCTCTGTCTGTCTGTCTGTCTGTCTCTCTCTCTCTCTCTCTCTGTGTGTGTGTGTGTGTGTGTGTGTGTGTGTGTGTATGTTGTGTATGTCTTTATTAGGAAGACACAAACAAATGTCTATTCATATCAGGTAAGGCAAAGATAACTTTCAAAAGGAGACTCCACTGACCCTAAGCTTGATGAACCAATGGGTTCATTGGGGTTATTTACAGGAATGTGGGTGACTCCAGCCACTGCTTTACTGAAAAACTCATCTCACCAAAGATGACAATCCATGAATTCTACATTCCTAGATCTAAGTCCCTGTGCTTACTTACTAGGTCAAGATCACCTGGTATGGCCATGAGGAATTAACCCAGGCCTGTTGGAGCAGCAACAACAAGGTTGAGGCTGTGACAATTCTATTGAGACCAATCTGACTTTTTGTTCTTTTACCTAAAACATAATTAAATGGCAGTTTCCAGGGTCAATACAGTTGTAGTTGCTAGGATACAATGATCTTTGCAAACTGTACAGGGCATACAAGATTAGTAGACATAACCAACTGTCCTGTCAGGCTTCCATACTTCTTTGACTTCTAAGGGAACATACAGAGAATCACAAAGCGGCCTAAGTACTTCTCTGCTGGATGTGATGTGATAGTCTTTAAGGAACTGGAAGGCATATTGTGCCCCAGGAGCCATGGACTCTAATCTGAAGAACCTATGATGCGTGTCTCTCAAGTCACCTAGGTCAGGCCAACTCCAAGGTTCCCTGTACCTAGAGCTGCCTTCCAGCTTGTTGGCAGCTCCACCAAAGAATGTGCCTCTCCTAATAACTGTTCTTGCCTGTGTAACCTAGGAAGAAGCCTGTGTGTCCTTACTTTCTGAACTCCCCAGTCTTAAGACACTCCCTGTTCCCTTCATGTTTCTCTTGAAAGGAAATCTGATAAACAATACTTCTCTATAGGATGAAATTCAAAAGGTAGTAGTTTTTTTCCTAACCCAGATTACTCCAAAATAGTTGAGATAGAAATCTATTGGTTTATTTAACAAGCTTTAAGCACAAGAACTGGAGCCAATCATCAGCTGTTCAGCCTTTTATTAACCAATCAGAAGCAATTGGGGCAATTCTTTACACTACATTGATTCAGGATTCATAACAATACACATGTCAGACTGTAACTAGATCTCTAGATCTTAGGGCACAGAAATCAACATCTGAATACACAGAACACAAGATCCCCCTACAATACTACACAAATTAAAAGCTTGGGGAAAGGCTGGTAATGAATGTGGAGGTACGTTGTACATTAACATTGAATTGTTAAGACTGTAAATAAGAAAGGAAACCCAATGTTGATCAGCTTCCTATATTTATTCTGTAGAAAGAGGATGATTCTCTTCTGTGGTTCTAGGAAGGACCCAACAATGGACATGAGTGCAGGGATGTTTTGATATAGTATCCTTTCCTTTCAACACGTGCAGTTGTCAGGTCTTTCATCCAATGGTGGCTATCTCTTCAGTTTTTATAAGACTCCACTGTTTCCATAATGACACTACAAAGTCATATTAATACAGTGTGAAATAACTCATCTTTCTCCACATCTTCACCAGCATAAGCTGTTTGGGGATTTTATTTTATTTTATTTTACTCATTCTTGCAAGAGTGAGATGGAATCTGTTGTAATTTTGATTTTTGTTTCCATAAAATGAGTGACAATGATAACTTTGGATAAGTTTACCAGCTCTTTTTATATTTTACATATTTCATTAATGTTGACTAAAGATGAGGAATAGTTAAATGAAAACTACATGAGAATCTGCAGCATATTTAACTCTTGGAACAAAAGGGTTTGATTTGGTTTATGAATAGCACCTAAGAGTAAGCTTCAAGCACAAGTTGTATACACTATAAGAAATAATTGGAATAAATTATCAAGTATGGTCTGATGATTTATAGCTGGACTAGAGATGTGTGAATTATGGATCCTTTCTTCATAAATTATTTTATATTCATATTCTTTCCTCTTGTGAAGTAGAATCTATCAACACTAGGATGATATTATTACAATGAATCGATCGATGTCTTACTGATGGTACTGTCAAATTTAAAATTGTTTAAAATACTCTAGTTCCTTGGTATGTTTTAATATAGAACAAAGTACATTTAGTGAAATCTGAAGAAAACACTGTCATATATAAATGTAAAATTATTAGTGTAATTGTTGGTTTACTTATAAAAGTTTTCAAAGCATGGTATTGCACACATTTTATTCTTTTTTTTAGATATTTGCTTTATTTACATTTACATTTAAAATGATATCCCCTTTACTCATTACCCCTCTGAAAACCCCATATCCCATCCCCCACTGCTCACCCCCTACTTTCACCCCTACCACTTTCCTGGAAGGCATTCCATTCCCCTACTATGGAGCATCAAGCCTTCATAGGACAACAGGCCTCTCCTCTCATTGATGTCTAAAATGACCATTTTCTGCTACGTATGTAGCTGGATCCATATACTCTTTGGTTGGTGCTTTAGTCCCTGGGAACTCTGGGGGTACTGGTTGGTGCATATTATTGTTCCTCCTGCAGGGCTGCTAACCTCTTCAGCTCCTTGGGTCTTTTCTATAGCTGCTCAATTGGGGACCCTATGCTCATTCTATTGGTTGGTTGTGAGCCATGGGTATTTTGATCAATCTTCCAACAAGAATGAAAGAATCCACACTTTGGTCTTCTTTCTTCTTGAGCTTCTTGTGGCAATGAGTTGTACCTTGGGCATTCTAAGCATTCGGGCTAATATCCACTTATCAGCAAGTACATACCGTGTTCTTTTGTAATTGGGTTACCTCACGCAGGATGATATTTTCTAGCTCCATCCATTTGCCTCAGAATTTCAGGAATTCATTGTTTTCAATAGCTAAGTGGTACTCCATTGTGTAAATATGCCCTATTTTCTATATCCATTTCTCTGGTGAGAGATATCTGGGTTCTTTCCAGCTTCTGGCTATTATAAATAAGGCTGCTATGAATATAGTGGAGCATGTGTTCTTATTAAATTTTGGAGCATGTTCTAGGTATATGCCCAGGAATGTTATAGCTGGGTTCTCAGGTAGTGCTATGTCCAATTGTGTGATTACCAGAGTGGTTTACCAGCTTACAATCCCACCAGCAGTGGAGGAGTGTTCCTCTTTCTCCACATCCTCTCCAGAATCTGCTGTCCCCTGAATTTTTGATCTTGGCATTCTGACTGGTGTGAGGTGGAATCTCAGGGTTGTTTTGGTTTGCATTTCCCTGATGATTAAGGGTGTTGAACATATCTTTAAGTGTTTCTCAGCCATCCGGTATTGCTCAGTTGAAAAGTCTTTGTTTAGCTCCGTACCCCGTTTTTAATAGGGTTATTTGGTACTCTGGAGTCTAGCTTCTTGAGTTCTTTGTATATACTGGATATTAACTTCTATAGGATGTAGGATTGGCAAAGATCATTTCCCAATCTGTTGGTTTCTGTTTTGTCCTATCGACAGTGTTCTTTGCCTTACAAAGCTTTGCAATTTTATGAGGTCACATTGGTCAATTCTTGATCTTAGAGCATAAGCCATTGGTGTTCTATTCAGGAAAATTTCCCCTGTGTCCATGTGTCCAGGTTCTTCCCCACTTTATACTCTGTTAGATTCAGTGTATCTGGTTTTATATGGAGTTTCTTTATCCACTTGGACTTGAGCTTTGTACAGGGAGATAAGAATGGACCAATTTGCATCCTTCTACATGATGACTGCCAGTTGACCCTGTACCATTTGTTGAAAATGCTGTCTTTTTTCCACTGGATGGTTTTAGCTCCTTTGTCAAAGATCAAGTGACCGTAGGTTTGTGGATTCATTTCTGGGTCTTCAATTGTATTCCATTGGTCTATCTGCCTGTAACTGTACCAATGCCATGCAGATTTTATCACTATTGGTCTGTAGTATAGCTTGAGGTCAGGGATGGTGATCCTGCCAGAAGTTCTTTTATTGTTGAGAATAGTTTTTGCTATCCTGGGTTATTTTGTTATTCCATTTAAATTTGGAAATTGCTCTTTCTAACTCTATGAAAAGTTAATTTGGAATTTTGATGGGGAATGAATTGAATCTGTAGATTGCTTTAGACAAGATGGCCATTTTTACTATATTAACCCTGCCAATCAATGAGCATAGGAGATATTTCCATCTTCTGAGATCTTCTTCAAGTTCCTTCTTCAAAGACTTGAAGTTCTTGTCATACAGAGGCTTTTGTAGTAGGATCTGATGATTTTTTGGATTTCTTCAGTGTCTGTTGTTATGTCTCCCCTTTCATTTCTGGTTTTGCTGATTTGGATAATGTCTCTGTGCCTTCTGGTTAGTCTGGCTAAGGGTTTATCTATCTTGTTGGTTTTTTCAAAGAACCAGCTCCTGGTTTGGTTGATTCTTTGTATAGTTTTTTTTTTGTTTCTACTTGGTGGATTTCAGTTCTAAGTTTGATTATTTCTTGCCTTCTACTCCTCTTGTGTGCATTTGCTTCTTTTTGTTCTAGAGGCTTCAGAAGCACTGTCAAGCTATTAATATATGTCCTTTCCAGTTTCTTTTTGGAGGCACTCAAGGCTATGAGTTTTCCTCTTAACTCTCTCCTGGCAAAGAGTGCTTTGGCTTAAACCAGCTCCTAAGTGCAGCTGGAACCCGGAAGGACCCTGTCCCAGCTGCTCTGCCACTCCTGTGTTCCATGTGCTCCTGACCTTACTTGCCTGCACAGTTGCTGTAAAGAAAATGGTGGTCTCACCTCCTAACCTGGGAGTCAAAGCATTCCCTGCAGACCAGTTCTCCCCCAGAAAGATCAGTTCACAGACAGCTATGGAGCAGCCCAGTTCCTTTCTTTTCCTCTCTTTCAATAGTGTCCTGTTGCTTTTCCTTAATTGTTGGTACAAATATACACACCCACACACCACATGTGTGCTCCCAGGCGCGCGCGCGCACACACACACACACACACACACACACACACACACACACACACACACATCTATTCCTAAATATATAAGATCGCTTGGCACCAGTTTGCAGGAGGTGAAGGTGGGGTCAATCTACCTGTTAGTTTACTGTAGTTCTTTGTTTAGGTTTAGGGCCCCTGAGACACCCTCACTTTCATATTAGCATATGTAAGATGTCAGCCTTGCTCAAGTCTTATTTATGCAATTATGTTTTTAAGACTCCATAGGTATGGCTTCATCGACATTTCTCAGGTCACTTCCAAATAGCCTCAAATCTAATCAGAAGGTTACACTCATCACAGCCAAACCACTATTGTGAAGGTAAGTGTACTGGGTCAGGTCTGCTGCTTAGTACAGTCTTCTATGTATAAAACTCAATGTGGTAGATAATCTATTTATTCAAGAAGTAAACAACTTGCCAAGGAGTGTTGGTGCATACCTGTAATACCAGCACTTGGGACACAGAGGCAGGCTGATTTCTGAGTTCGAGGCCAGCCTGGTCTACAGAATGAGTTCCAGGACAGTCAGGGCTACACAGGGAAACCCTGTCTCACAACAAAACAAAAAAGAAAAATATCAAAAAATCAAAAAAAAAAAAGAAATAGAAAAAGAAAAAAGAAAAAGAAAAAGAAAAAAGAAGTAAACAAGAAACGCAAATGAAAAAGTTTAGTTTATTTGGTTTTGAGAAGTATAAAACAGTTTCTCGAGAATACTACAGAAAGAACATTAAACCAAAGCAGAATCCTTATGTAAATATTTTTTTGCGTAAATATGTCTATAATGAATATTCATCTATTTTCTCCACTGAAAGACATACAACTGGTTTTTACAGACACTAAGCAGAATATGCCTACATCAGTGACCATTGTCACTAAGGAAACAGGAGAACATATTCCACTCAGTGTGAAAGTCAGATGAGGAAAAGACAAAATTGGGTGTAACATCATCAAAGTGATTTGCCATTCCCTGGAATCAAAACTTGCCCTGACATTTTACATTTATCTCTAAGTATGTTATTTCATGCATAAAAATAGAAAACAGAACATACTTTCAATTATTCATATTTAATAATTGTAATTCTTACTATTATGTGATAAACTTATCTGTTGTGTAAATTATAAGAAAGTTAGAAAACAAAAGATGCATTGCAAAGTAGATTTTAAATTTAAAATAACCTACTGTTGCTTATGTTAAAAATATCCTGTATTTGCTAGCATCTCATTAGCATCTTATTGCAATAAGAATTGGATTTACTTGCTCTAAGAAAAAAAGAGTGTTTTAAGAAATCCACATATATATGCATTTGGTACCCCAATAACAACAGATATTACCTCGAATATAAAAGTGCTTCTGAGAAGTAATGTCCTTTGAGCCATAAAATCTTCTTTTCTCAGAAATGATTGATTTAGCAATAAGGAATGAATCAAAACACCTCAGAACACAAGGGCTGTTGGATAACTATCAGTTATAGTCAATGTTTGAAGTGTCTCTCTCACACACATTTCTGTTTGTTCCTGGTCAAGTTTTAGAGTCCATAGAGATTCAACTCAAGACATCTTTTACAAAGGTCAAACTTATATGAAAAAAAGTAAATATGCTAGAAACTATTTTCTCTATGAAAACTTTTAGTAAGTAGTAATGTAAGAGGAAATAACATAAACCACAGGAAAAATGGTACATAAACCTCCTGGTATCTGAGAGAATTATAGCCCAATATAAAAGATATTCAGGTGAGGATCTCCGTATTAAAATTCTATTTCTTTTTTTCTTTTTCCTTTTTCATTTTGTTTTTTCAGAAGTAAGTCATTTTCTTTCTTTTCTTTCCTTTTTTTCTATATTCTTTGTTTACATTCCAAATGACTTTCCTTTCTCAGTTCCCCTCCTCCCCATAAGTCCCATAAGTCCTCTTCCCTCCCAGCAGCACAAGCTGATTCTTTCTCCATTTTGAAAGATTGACTTGAGAGAGGTCCTTCATTTTTAGGCATGCTAATGCCATTTTTATTTATTATAATTGATAAAGTAAAATGGAAAAGTAGAGAGGAGCTCTCCAATTATTATACATTATTATATGCATTTATTAATGTCTTCCTTCTACTTGCTCTTCGATAGACGATTCAAGCTTGCTCAGTTTTCCCCATTGTTATGTTGTATTTCCTGGAGTTCTGGTTCCTGTAATAAGACTTCTTCAAAACCAAGTGAGATTTCAGATTAAAAAAATGTTTTAGTCTTAAATCCCTTGACAGTCTTAGTTTATATTATTGTGACAAACTTAGATGAATATTATTAAAGTAAAAATAAGTTTCATTCATTTTGCATTTTTGCATATTTTGCATTTATCTGTTTATTCAATATTAATATAACAATATTAACTCTTTCATAATTCTTTTCTCTAAAAAATATGAAGGAAATTATTAATTATGATATAAACAAAATGGATCAATTGTTATAAAATATAAATACAACTGACAAGGCAAAATTCTGCTTAATTACTGTCTTTAATATTTAGATGTTTTAATTAATACTATTCCACTTGAAACTGTGAAACTCAATTACTTCTCAAGTTTTTGTGTATTCAAAATTAGTAAGGCAATAATTTTGTATTTCCATAGACTACCCATTTCTTTCAGCTTCTAGATTCCTATTTAGTTTGGGATAGCTTATATCAGGATTTGTTTGTTGCTCCAAATACATTGGATCTTACTCATTCTATTTTGCTTCATCATTTTTTGGGATCTTAAATGTGACATACTGTTCAATAAATCATCCACAGTAATTTACATGCACAGAAAACTCCATGTAGGCTAATCATTTTCTTATTTCTTTAATTCAACTTCCTTCCCTAAGGTAACATTTTTGTGGGACACTAAAGGCATTTATGCATAAAACTGAACAACTTTAAGCCAATTACAAGGTGTCAGTTTTCTTAAATACCTATAACTATAAAAGCTATACACAAACCTAGCATCTGCCTCCTCTTTTGAGAGGTCCTGGTTTACAATAGTTTTAAGACATGTATTTTCAAATAAGACTCTTCTTTAAAAAATATAAATAGTAATAGTGGCATTAGTGTTTGAACTAATGGCTTCATGTGAGCAGATTGAATTCTTTGGCAGAGCTCAAGATCCAAGAACTCAGAAGAGAAGCTAAATGATTTGTTTCCCCCATTTTTTTCTGTCATAGAAACATGTCAGGCTTACTGTGCTGTGTTGAATGCTTGAGACAATTCAGTACTGAGGTTTTTCTTGAAGGTACAATTTTCCTTGGCCATTTTGTGCATTAGATGTTGCTCAGTGATATGTAAAATACATGTTGATTATCCTATAGTAGGTAGTCTGTGGTGGTTTGAAAGAGAATGACCTCTTTGGGTCATATGTGTGAATATTTAGTCTGTAGTTTGTGAAAATGAAGTCTTCAGGAAGGAGTAGAAGGTGCAATCTTGTTGTAAGAGGTGTGGTCTTGCAGGAGGTCCATCAATGAGGGTAACAAGAGTCCATGCTATCCCAAATAGCTACCTCCTGGTTGTAGATCAGTTGTAAATTCTAAACTACTGTCCCAGTCATGCTTGCCTGGCTGTTGTCATGCTCCCCACCATCAAAGTCTCATCCTCTGAAGTAAGACTCCAGATAAATGTTTTCTTATATAAGTCATTGTGTCTTTTCATATTATTAGAAAAGTAGCTAAAAACAGAAGGTGAACTATGGCCTGCCATCTTGCTGTGACAGTCATGATTATGCTATAGAAGACTTTGGGACTTGTCTAGAAAAACAATTTAATATTGTAAGTGGGGCTGACTGGACCATACCAGTAGGAACTGAGAGAACTATAGGGATGAGAGATATGCAGAATGTGGAGGCCCAGATCATGATGCTTTGGAGGAAACAATATTAGCAAATGGGCTAGAGACCATTCTTATAAAATTTTAACAAAGAATGTGACTGTATTCTGTCTTTTTCCTAAGAATGTACCAGAGGTTAAACTGAAGAATTCTGGACTAATTTCATTGGCAGAGGAGATTTCAAGATAGCCTAATATTAACTCTGTCATGTGGCATTTAATGTTCATTGTTGTATAGGTATATAATGAAAAAGAGAAAGCAGGACAGAGAAAAAATAGAAAATGAACAGTTTAAGGAGAAAAAGAGCACCAGGAAATTTAATGTTGGTGTGAACTGAAAGAAATGAGAAATGGAAAAAAAGGGCATACTGTCCTCCCTGCAAAATGCTACCCAAATAGCCCCATAATTTATGAGCTGAAAATGCCTAAGGAATCAAAGGAAGGTTTATCAACAAGTCAAAGCTTAAATAAATATAATTTAAGGTGTTGGCCAGCTTCCATTCCAAGAAGGCAGCAGAACTTTGCTGCTTTGGCTAACTGGTTCTAGCTTCAAAGTCATGAAGGATACAGAAGTGAAGTGGTTTTAGAATCTTCCTCTTCAGTTAAAGAAAGAATTCAAAACCAGGCTATGGCAGAAGAGAATTTGCATGCAGGCCTAGAGAGGACATTACATAAAGCAATGGAAATGAATTCTAATTGTGTTAGATATGCCAGAATCATGGGATAACTACCTACAAAGTAGAGCTATAGATAGGAAGTAGAACCAGCTCAAAGGAAGGAAGTGTTCCAGTCAGCAAAACTAATAGGTAAGAGTGATCTAAGTCCTTTAACATCTGATGACATGGAGCAATGGGATTTTGAATTTGCCCTAATGATTTTTGGTCTTGCTTTACTCTGGTATTTCATCATCATGTCTTCTTCCTCTTTCAAAAAAACAGGATAATTGATCTGTAAGCCTCAAATAAGATACTTGCTTTTAATAACTTAAACTATGTAGGAAAACAATTATACTTATTATTATAGGATAGGAAGTTTATACTTTACCCCTCCTCCACTGTGACACTGAAAAATCTAGGAAATAGATTACAGAAATTAAAGTATAATGATTATATTCTCTTTTATAAAACATTTCTATTGCTTTGTAACATTTGTACATAATTCTGATGTCCAGTGTAGTTGTTTGGCATATATTTGGGAAATAATCAAATAAAATCAGTTAGTGTATCTACGAATCGAATCTTTTAGTGTTTCTTTGCAGAGAACATTTCATGTGCTTAAAGGTCCATAACAATTTATTGTTAAATAAACTCACAAAAGACAGAAACTATTACTATCAACTGAGTGTTACATTTTACCCTTGACCATCAACACTCTCACAATTACTCTCTCTATTCATATCAATCTTTTATAGCCCTCTTCTAATGTCATTTGCTATAAGGTCATCTTGTTTTTCAAGAAAAATAAGACATTTAGTTGCTTATGAATATCCATTATGCTTTAACATGACATATTGCATATATCTCTGTATTTTCAATATATGTATTTACTTTTCATCTATCTTAAAAGAAAATCATTTGTAAAGTGTTCTGGGTAAGATTGTTTTCTCTTTAAAATCACATGAAAACACTTGTGGTAAAATATGCTATAAGAGTTTATAAATTGTGAACAAATCAATGTAGACCCTTTCGTGCCCTATACTTGTTGTTTTGGTCTCTGTGAGCTCATATGAGCCCCGTTTATTTGAGTCTGAGAGTCATGTTCTCCTGGTGTTCTCCATCCTCTCTGGATCCTACAATCTTTCTTCTCCCTTTTCTGGTCCCCTGAAGCTCCGAGCAGAGGACCCAATGAAGACTTCCAGCTTAGACTTTCACATAATATCTGGCTGTGGGTCTGAGTCTCTGAACCTGCTCCCATCGGTTGCTTGAGGAAGACTCTCTGATGATCCAGTCTCAGACTGTTAGACTGGTGTTTTTGTGAGACATCTAACAGTGGAGGTCGGTGTGTCTCTGATTCTTTTGTCTGTCTCTTTTCCTCCTATTGGGTTGCTGTATACAGCAACCACATGAGGGAGCTCCACATGAGGGTGTTTGCCTTGCCTTATTGGTTAGTTTGCTTGTGGTCTCATGGAGTCAGGTTGTTTTAAGTAGAACTGAGGGAGAAGAGTCATGATGGGGTCTGGGAGGAATGGACAGAGGAAAAACTATGGTTAGTATGAACTGCAGGAGAGAACAATCTATTTTAAATAATAAAAAAGAAATATGTATATTTTTGTGTTCAGTGATTGTGTCTCTGTAACAAAATTGCTCTCTAATCCATCATGAATAAGAAACAATATAATTTATTAATTTTTAAAAATTTAAAATATAATTATATCATTTCCTCTTTCCCTTTCTTCCTTCCCATTCCTCTCATCCATGTCTTTGTTCTCTTTAGAAATCATGGCTTCTTTTTCTTTAATTTTATTGTTAAACACATACACACACATATACATACATACACACACACCATATTTATAGAGATGTTCTAGTGTCTATGTTAAAGAGCCTGATAGATACATTTTTTCCTCAGATTTCTAATTTAAAAAGACAAATTTAGAGTTAATGCTTACAATGTGAGTGATTAGTATTCAAAATTATATATTTAACTTTAGGAAAAATGTAGCATATTTGAAATATAACACATGTGATTTAAATTATAATTTAATTATATAATTATAAATATATAATCTTAAGCATATCATGGAACTAATTTACTCTAAAAAGCAAGATATTAACATAATACATTTTGATAGTGCAATATGTTAATTGAGGTGAATGCATAGTAGCACAATTTAGATGATTAACAAATATATACATATTTTCTTTTCTATCAGATTCATTAATCAGCCTGAAAATTTACATATGGTTTTACACAAATGAGTAACAGGTCATTCATACTCAGAAATTCAATTACCTTTACTAGGCAATAAATTGCTGAAAATAGAATTATTCAAATTTCAAAAGTATTTGCGATGGTTAAATCTTCTTCTCATGAACCTCAAAGACAAACCAAATAGCATCAGGCAGACAAACTCTGGCTTCTTTACAACAATGAAATAAATTATAGGATGGTAATGTTTTAAAGTCAGTGCTTGACATAGGCATGATTTGTTTCCTGGGAAGCCATATGAGGAAACAACCCATAAAAGCCCATCATCTAGCATATTACATTTTTTCTGTATATTCTGTCATTTATGACTGGAGGGGTCATAAATTTTAGATGAATTATGATAACTCTAAAGGAAATTCTAATTGAAACATGCATCAATAGTATTTTTATAGCAATGTTTGAACTTGCAGTATAGTTGAAGGAAGTATTTTCTTCTTAAAGAACATCTTCATTCCACTCATAAATTTGTCATATTGCATTATATATAGGCAGATGCATTGAACATATCCATTCAATTTTTGTGAGACAGTTAAATACTGATAACATATTGACTGTTTGAATGAGAATGGTTTCCCCCTCCCCCGCCTCGCCACTGTAGGCACATATATTCACATACCCACTTGGTGACTGTTTGGAAGGTTTAGGTGTGCCCTTGGGGGAGAAGATATTTCCTTGTTGGAGGAGGTATGCTAATGGCAGACAGTTTTGAGATTCCAAAAGTTGGAATTTTTGTGCCAGGCCCAGTATTGTCCTCTTTTTATATCCTTATTAGGAATCGGGATGTAGCTCTCAGCCATTTCTCCAGAACTATCCTTGTCTTAATACTGCCAAGGACATGTTCTCTGCCATGATGGTAATTTACTAACCTTCTGAAACTATAAAAGAGCACCCAATTTCATGATTTCTTTAATAAGAGTTGCCTTGGTTATGGTGGCTCCTCATAACAATGTAAGAGGACTCAGACAACACATATAGCATATATAGTAAAATAGAAATTGTATGTATCTGAAAGTGGACAATATGAGGACAAATACTCAAATTTCAGAACGTGCTTTGAAAGCACACACATACACAGTAAAGTACTAATCATTCTTCTGAAATCTATTTTCATGAACTTTGTTATATTGACAGATTTAAAAATTAATTAGTCAATGTCATTTCAGATGTTAACATTCATCTAACAAGATGAGTTTGGTTAGAATTGTTCACAATGAAGAGTTTTATGATTTATCTATATAAAATTCCAAAAGGGATTCCAGCATGAATTATTATTTAAAATAAACTTTCTTATTTTCATGGAAATATAATGCTGCTCTGGGTAAAATGATCTCATATCATCCTTGTTTTTGTTGCCTTCCAGGTCTTTTTAGCATTGACTGACAAAATATAAAGTATACATCGGGCTTGGGGATCTTTGATATTTTTCTTCTTCTTAAATTGTTGGTAATTTGCGAAAGGGTAGCTTCTTAAAGGGTACTGTATATTGCAACTACCATTAGCATGCTACAGATTTTTCACTATATTCCATAACAATTCAGTAAATATTCCCTATGTTGCCTCCTTCTCCTGGAGAGTTATATATCCCAGCTGTATGAACTAATTGCAAATGTCATTCATTCACTTTCCTGGTAACTGTGGACAGGTATTGTGTGTCACCTGGGAAAGCTTTAGTATTAGTCCATGGTGTGCTGTTCTCTTTAGCATTTCCAAATTCTCTCTGTGTACTTGGATTACTGGAATTGTGAAGCAAAGATTCATGCCAGTGGACATGTGAGAGCAGGCTTATGAGGAAGGACTATAAGCAGAAGCAATAGAAAACAATAGCATGCATGTGTTTATCCAATACAAAGCCAATGCCAGATAATATAGTATGTCATGGATGAAGAAAACGCTGAGTCATGAATTTTAGAAACTTGCGAACTGTCCAACAGTTGATTGATATGAACTCTCTTTGTTGATATGAGATCAATGATATGATATCAAAGAGATGTGAATTCTCTTTGTTGTCCTTTATTCCCATGCCTATTTAGTCATTAAACAGTCTCATGGGCTTAAGTCTATCAGCATAAGCATTACATATTTTTGTCACATAAACTATCAGGATAAATATGAGGAGTGACTTTCCCAGAGGCTGTTTGCCTCTGGGACAAAAGGGGACAGAGGCAGGGGTGGGGAAGGGGTGAGTGTTCTGATTGTGAAACTACCAAAGAAGGACAAAATGACTTGGGGATGAGCTTCAGTGGGACTGTTCAATTTTATTCAGTGTAAGCAAGCGCTATAGAGATCTTGGGGAGTGGTTAGGGATGCATGTTATAGGTGAGAGAGCAGTGGCCTGGGAATGCTTCTTTTACATAATGAGGGATTCAAAGAACCAGCCCAGCAGGTTCTTACCAAGTTGACCCTGCAATCTGACCATACTCCATGTGACTTTCCTCAGAGGTTTTTTTTGGGTTTTAGGTAGAAGGGCTGATTGGTCATAACACGTACCTAATTATCATATAGTGGGAAGGGCTGCATAGGACTTATACACTGAATCATCCAGCACTTTCAAGAAGCTCTATATAGCATCATCCTTTGGATAAAGTCAGGCACCTGTGTTCAGAGACACTTTCCAGATGAGATCAAGCAGAGGAGAGGAAAGCCTGCTGAGAAACAGAATCCTCCATTTTGTGCAGACCCTGGAGATCTAATCAGGATATGTAGAGTAAAATCTTAATAACAGGGTCTTCCAATAGTGAGAATATTAATTACAGTGAGAATATTAATAAGCAGAATATTACAGTTGCTAAAACAATTAGTTGCTGTTGTTTTAACATACGTAATTCTTCCAGAACAACTGTAGTCTCATTCACATGAGCTATGTTTGTACTTCCCATTCTGAACTCTCTCATCTTGTTATCAACCTGTGTTCTTCTAGCTCTTGGCTTCTGCAAAGGCTCTTCATTTCAGGGTTCTCAGAAATCCTATCCTCTAAGTGCTCCATCACTAAATCCTAATGCAAGTGTTTGTTTTTATTTGTAATTTTACTTTCAAGCTGTTGTGTTGATAAACTGAGATCCTGTTGTGTAATATGAGCCTTTCTTCTTCCATGGGATTTATTCATCCAAATGCTAATCTTTATGCCTGACGTACTCTAATAGCATCTTGATAGGTTCCCTATGACCAGATTACAGGTTCAACTTCTTCTCTCTCAGATAAGAAACTGCCCAGCAGGCTTTTGAAATTCTGTGCAGAGGATAAAAATGAACATTCCAGATAATCTCCTGCTCAGCTGATTAGCTTTGCTATCTAGTAATTTTCTCCTTACACACACACACTCACAGCCTCATTTTGAAATTGTCCTTCACTGATCTCTTATTATGTCCTAATTTCCTAAATTACTAAAATAATAGACAGCATTACCACAATTACATGTGTTTATTGTGCTTCATATTATTATAATAATCATTTTATCATGCCTCTAAAATATTAAGACTCCAGCAGCTGTCAGCATCATTCACCTCCAATTAACTTCACAGTGTACCACACAATCCTAGACAACACAGCTTATGAGTCTGACAATGGAAAGACTGGCCTGGATATCTTTTTTCCCACTGGAAAGTTATTTTAGTGGTTTAGACAGAAAACATATGCATGCTAAATCACTGACACTGTTGAAGTTCTACTAGGGAGGTTATTTTTTTTTATGCAACAATATGTCTATTATTAGTTCTTATACATTAGCCCTTAGTAAATAGTACTTACTCTGTCTGCATATCTTCACAATGACTTCTCCCGGCATTATAGCCACCCACTGAGACAATCATTGCCACCATTCAGACACATAGCAAAGCATGGTTTTATTATTTTAATTTTCCAAACAAATTATACCATAGTAAATTATGACACATGGAAACAATTCTTAAAAGACAAAGGAAACAGCAGAGTTTTGCATTTTTTTAAGTGAGGTATTTGTAATTTCAAATAATGGGCTATATTAAGTATTGTCCAAATGAATTCACACGTGTGACTTAGTGTCTTTGCAAACATCAAAGTTTCCTAAACTTCTTTTGAACTAAAATAAAGCAAGCCATGCACATGACCTTGATCCTGGTGTTTTATAGTGCAATAAGTTATTATTCCATTGATAATCACAATGTATGTAGTCTCTCGTAATGTTTCTATATTTGAAAATTTTAATTTTAAGCTATAGGACGTACCTTTTGTACTTACCTCTAGATAAATGGTCTTTACGAAAAAAATAGCCCACAAATACTAATAGACTCTACGGTAAGAAGTCTGGTATTCAAACTGCCACTCAACAAAGTTAGATTAAGAGTCTGGGAAGTATACACCAGTTGGCTGTCTTGGCTTAATGACCAGTCCTGAAAAATACATATGAATAAGTTATATTTAGGAATACATATATATAATACATATATATATATGTGTGTGTGTGTATGTGTGTGTGTATGTATGTGTGTGTGTATATATATATGTGTGTGTATGTATATATATATATATATGTTATATTCATGCAGTAATAATGAAAAATAGAGGCCATGAATTTGAAGGAAACTATGAAGGGGTGTAAGGGAAGTTTGGACGGCAAAGAAGACAGAAATGTTGTAATTATAATCACAAACAAGAACAAAACAACAATAAAAACAACCTAACAAGAGTTTAAGTTTAAATCTACTCTGAAAGGGGAGAGTGAAAGGCTGCCTTTCATCTCAAAGAGCTCAGAATACAAAGTACCTTTTAACGAATTTTCTGCATTTTTTCTACCATTTTTAGGAAAATAGCCACAATCTGAAAAGAGAGGCAAAGTAGTGTTTCCTTTCAGTCTGGAGAAATTAGGAAAATTTCGTCTAACTATTATCTTTCCAGTCACATTAATTTTCACAGTGTCTTAAGAAAGACTCAGTTTTGGAAACAAAACAGTGGGAGCCTGTTAGGACACCAATTCAAATGCCACCCAGCTGAGTAATGATGTGGTTGTTGTTACCAAACTTATTATTTTATTGTTGCTCAGTGAATAATGTCACTTGAAATTACTACATCCCTTAGTTTGCACAGATGCCTTTATTCTAGCTCATCACTGCATTACCAGTTTGTCCCAAGAAGCTATTGAACACTGCAGGGCTCTCTGTATGCTTAATGGGAGACTGACGGGAAGGGAGGAGATGGTCAAGTATGGTTGCCACCTATAAATGGAACTGATTACTACTAATTCTCATGCCTCAATAGTGTCCGTTTGGTGGTCAATTTCTGTAAGACTTCGAGCAGATGGTCTTAATTCAGAGCGTTCATAGAACTACCTAGGGAATTCTTAAAAATATATATTACTGCTGTTTAGCCCAAAGCTACTGAATAGAAACCTCCAGGCCCTGTTCACATTGAGCTTTATTTAAATAGACCATCTAAATAACTCTGTTTGCAGCTGTTCTTGGACTCCTTTGGGAGCTATTCATTTTAAATGTAGGATTTTTATGCTACAAACCCCAGCTCTTAATCTTTGTATCTGGACATCCTGGTGCTCAAATGCTGTTTGACCTTCATCGATAAAATGAAGTTCCATTTTAGTTGTTTTTGAGGACCACATGAGTAACCCAAGCATCCTGCCTTTAAGAGCTCATAGTATACAATGCATTCCCATAAAATAGCAAAACACTGTTTGTGAGTTGTGACCAAAATCCATTTCTTTCTGGTTTTAGATATTGAACTATGAATTCAGCTGTATTCACGGGTATTAAGTCTAAGCCAATGGAATTTAACAGAAGGAATAAAATCACCTCCTTGGTCTTAGACTTTTTTGCTGAGCCGCTTCATTATGTTCCATTCTGGCTAGTTAAATAAAATCATCTTCAGTGGTCTTAGCATATCATTTGGGAATTCTAAAATGATAAACCAGACCACAATTTCTAAGTGACTGTGTCCATCTACATGCAAACTTTAACTGTGCAGATTTAGGAGTAAACATTTGAGACATATTTTCTCTTCATTTTTCTACCCATTAAAATATATCTTGTTTTGTATTGGTGGAAATTGTAAATAATTTAATTATTCATAGTATGCAAAGAATTTCACAACTTCCTAAAGGTACACTAATAATTCAGTGCATCTGGGTATTGAGTTCTTCCTTTAAAATTAGTAACCACCACCACCACAACAACAAAAACAAAAACAACAAGATTCACTAGGTTTATAATGACAAAGTAGCTCTGTTTTACTTTATGCAGCAACAAAGAGAGATGGTATTATGTTGGTGCTACATATCAGAAATAACAAGGAACACTGTAAGCGTATGCCTAAACAGATGTACTCTTGACCATACTTCCATTATTACTCTTTGTACAACTCTTGGGAACAGAAGTTTATGACATTAAGGGACTAACACTTCTTTATCAATTTTTGTTATTTTTGGATGACCTTTCCTCTTCTGTCTACAACATCTATGCAGCCTATACTTTCATATGCACACATATAAATTCTAATATAATCTGAGCCAGGAAGATGACCTTTGGGATAGTATATAAATAATATAGAAGAATGGAAGAAACAAAATACTTATATAGACATTACAAAAGGAGGATTTCAAGGCCTTCTCTCTGTCTCTGGGTCCCAGGTAATATCTTCAAGGCTCTATTTTTCTGAGTTTACTTATATTTTCTCATTGTTCTCATTTCTGGATTCTTTTGAGCTTATCATGTTTGCTGTAATGACTCAACTTATTCTCCTAGTCCATTATCAAAAGTCACAAGACCCAAGTTAGTGTCTATGATCTCATGTGTCAGCACTCAAATTAAGAGTTGCATGCATAACTCAGCTCATTTGCTAACTGAACAAGAATTAGTGATCTCCAGAAGCTCTGTGTTTAGAAAGATTTGGAATTACTAGAATTAGAAAGCTTTGGAATGGGTAACTTCATGGTTAGCCATTTTGGTTGATGGTTTAGTGCAGATGCATAGGCAGCAGAGGGTGTCCTTGATGAACATCAAAGGGAGGAGAGGCCCTTGGTAGAGGTGTAGAGAAATACCAGGACAGGGAAGTGAGAGTGGGTTGATTGGGGAACAGGGGGAGGGAGATGGGCTATGGGATTTTTTGGAGGGGAAAACCAGGAAAGGGGACATTTGAAATGTAAATAAAGAATAAATCTAATAAAATTTAAAAAAAGAAAGGAAGGAAGGAAGGAAGGAAGGAAGGAAGGAAGGAAGGAAGGAAGGAAGGAAGGAAGGAAGGAAGGAAAAAAGCAAGCAAGCAAGCAAGCTTTGGAATTACTGTAAGGGAAAAAACATGTGCTTTTCAGACAGTGATGTCATTTCTGGGTCAAGGAGCCGGAGATAGGGTATTCATGGTAGAAGTTTCTTTTCTACTCTTCTCTTAATATAATGAAATAGTAGAAGCCAATTATTTCTACTAAAATGCAAAAGACCCAAGGAACAATTCATTTTATCATTCAGAATGATAAAGTACAAGCATGCATTTTCAGCAGTGAAAATGCAGCAGGCATCAGACATTCTTTCCAGATTAAAGCAATTTAGAAAAATAAGTATGAAAACAAAGAACTTATAAATGTGGCAGTGTATTTTAAATTGTTAAATTTAACAATTATTGGCCAATAGATAACACATTTTACTTCTTGCAGTTCTGCATTCCCATGACTAAATGCATAAATATGCTTTGTGATTAAAAATAGAAGTCAAAAATTGAGATTCCCCCACTCATGAAGGATTGGTTCAAATAGAATCCTCAAAGTCCTTCAGTCAGACTGTTTTTGTTTTCTCTTAGGGAAGAAATAGTGGAAAATACTTTACAATAGGAATAAAAAGGAAAGAGATGGCAACTTCAGGTCAATATAGAAAGAATGTTGAATAAAAAAAATGGAGAAAACTGGATGTTTTTAAAGATAGGGAATTATATCAATGGTTCCTGATATAAATATATAAATCCCAAGAGAGAGAATTTTTAGATCATTCTTTCTTAACTTCCCTCCTTACTCTTGATATTTTATGACCCTTCTTTCATCAAAGCTGGGTTTCACACCTACTAAAGCTCAGCTTACCTACTGAGGGCTTGACGTGGACTTAATCCTGCTCTTGCTGCTGGGCAGACAAACTTGGAGTCCCTCACTCTGCAACAGGGTGTCCTTGCACCAGGGTCCTCACATTGGATATCATAGGGCATGCTTTCCTTTAAGTCCTACCTTACTTTGCACACCACTCTCAATCTTGAACTCATAATGAGTTTAGTAAACTGCCTGTTAGATTATGCTTATAAAACAATATATGTTAATTTAAAATAGTGACTTCCCTTCAAATTTTTCATCATGCCATTTGTTGCCAAGCTCATTCTCTTGCTTTCTTTTTCAGTTGTGTAATTGAATGAAACTTAGGTGGGATCCACATCTCCCTTTACTGTTGTCAGCTGGAAGAATAAAGAAACAAATTTAATGATGCTAAGTCATTAACATTGTTTGATAATAGGAAACATTGTTTAATATTATTCTTGCAGATATGACTGATGTCTCTACATAATATTTAACATTGCTATCATCTTTATACTACTTAAGAGGGAACAGAGGCATGATATGAATCATGATGCACTTGGTTGTATAAGATAGGGTAAGTCAGCTACCAATAAAGAAGATAGTAGCTGTTTATATCAAGAGTTTTTGAGGGAAATTGACAGCACAGAACTATTTTTTGAAATATACATACCAGAAAAGACACAAGGACACAAATGATATTTGAGTTAAATATATATAAAAATTTGACTCTAGTTAGAAAAGGAATTGTATGCAAAATATCAATCATGTGTATAATTAAAAGCATAGAGAATAATGATACAGTGATCCAAACATGTAAGAACATAAAATATGTTACAGAGGAAAACATGCATTATTCTATGCTTACTTTCAGACGGAAAAGTATGAAATGAATGAGACTTTTACATTATCACTTATTAGTGATAATGTAATAATAGTATAACATTATTATGTTAATACCTTTAGTGCTAAGTACAAACATGGTAAAGGATTTGTATGTTAAATCTGATATGTCTTTTGCCTTTTTAAAAAATAATTACTATTTATTTACATCCCAGCCCTAGCCCTCCCTCCTGGTTCCCTCTCTCACAGTTCCTCATCCCATTCTTCCTCCCTTGTGCAAGAGGGTGCTCCCTCTCTCCCCTCTACCAGGCATCTCCCTTCCCTGGAGCCTCAAATCTCTGGAGGATCAGGCTCATCCTCTCCCACTGAGGCAAGACCAGACAGTCTATGCTATACATGTGTTGGGGGCCTCAGACCAGCCCATGTATGCTGCCTGGTTGGTGACTCAGTCTCTAGGAGCTCCCAGGGGGGTCAAGGTAAGTAAGACCTTACTTTGGTCTTCCTTGGGTTCTCCTTCCCCTGCAGCTTCTTCAGTCCTCCTAATTCAACTACAGGGTTTCTTAACTTCAATCCAATGGTTGGGTTTAGGTATCTGTGCCTGTTTCAGTCAGCTGCTGTTAGAGCTTCTCAGAGGACAGCCTTGCTAGGCTCCTCTCTGTAAGCACAACACAACATCAGTATAGTGTCAGTCCTTGGTGGCCTTCTGTGAGATGGATTCCAATTTGGGCCACTCACTGCACCACCTTTTCTTGAGTCTCTTCTCCATTTTTGTCCCTGTAGAATTTTTTAGACAGGAACAATTTGGGGCCAGAAATTTTGACTGTGGATTGGTAACCCTGTCCCTCTACTTAAGGCCCTATCTACTGGAAGTAGATTCTTTGAGTTCTTCTCCCCACTGTTGGGCCTAAAAGAAGAGAATCACACACACACACACACACACACACACACACACACAAACACACACACACACACACTTTGGTTTTTGACAATGAAATATTTTAATTGCTATTTTAAAATGCATTTCAGTGGAAAATGACATAGAGAATTCCTAACAGTGGAAGGGGAGGTGTCTCTGACTCCCACGTTCTTGGGACCCTTTTCCTCCTCCTAAGATACTTTGCCCTTGCCCAGTCTTGATACAAGCACTTTTACCTAGTCTTACTGTAACTTGTTATATCATATTCAGTTGCTGTAGCTGAGAGGCCTGCTTTTTTATGACAGGAAATGGAGGAGGCTAGGAAGAGAGGGGAGGTGGAGGGTGGTTGGGAGAAGTAGAAGGAAGAGAAGAGTGGTTGGGATATATCATATGAGAGAAGAATAAAAGAAAACAAAAAATTAACCTTGAAATAACTAACCAAAGCACAAGAAGAAAGAAAGAAGGAAAGAAAGAAAGTTTAAGTAGTTTAGAGATATTCATAAGAACTAAAACATACACAATAGATTAAAAGTTGATATTTTTTTTTACCTCCTGTCAAGGATTAAGGTTGATAATGAAAAGAAAACCAATGTTAGATTTTTCTTAAGTATAAATAACATTTCTCCATAGAGGGTGTCTTCTCTTCTTGTATGCCAAAAGAAAACCAGAGCTTTTTTTTTTTAACAAACAAATATAAATGCTTGAATGTTCAGGATTAAAATAAGAATGACACTCTACATTGAAGTCTAATTAAATATGATCTGTTTTTTCTTGGTGTGATAAAGCACATGCTAATGAAGAGCTTACAAATGGCTGCAGAACGTAAGTAAAGGTCATTATCAGAAGTCCTCTAATTTACTACATTGTTATAAGCAATGGAACAGTAGCAGTGCTGATCTGCTAAGAACTTAGATTGAGTATAAAAATGGTTAAGATGAAGTATAAGAGAAACCAATCAAGAGATTATCATCGTACCAACATTATAAGCACCATTATCATAACAATGACTATAATAATTTGTAATATTCACAGATTGTCAATGCTGTCAATTCTGGACCTTTCTGTGATTCATAACCAAACGAAATAGGTGGAAAGTGCTTCTATATAATCATCTTGATATTAGATAAGCTAGCAAACATGAATACAAATTACATTAATAAAAATCCACAGTAGTTTCTTTGCAGTAGCTGATGATTTTCTTTCCTATTGCCATAAGAAAATCACCATGACCACAGCAACTTACATCAGAAAGAGTTTCCTGGGGATTGACAGCTTCAGTGGGTAAGTCCATGACTTTCACTGGCAGACACCATGGCATTAGAAAGGTAGGCAGGTAGTCCTAACACTGGAGAAGTAGCTGAGACCTGATATCCTTATCTTCAAGTGAGAGAGACAAAGACATAGAGAGATAGAGTACGGGCACAGACAAAGATAAAAAGACAGACAGGGGTAGGAGGAGAGAAAGAGAGGGAGAGAGACAGAGAGACAGAGAGGAGACATACAGACAGAAAGAGGAAGAAAGTGAAGGGACATTTTTTTTTTTTTGTGATCAATGTGTTGCCTTTATTTCAGTTTGATAATTGAGATTCAATATTTCATGTATTTTTTATTCAATATATTTTTTATTTACATTTCAAATGATTTCCCCTTTTCTAGCCCCCCACTCCCCGAAAGTCCAATAAGCCCCCTTCTCTCCCCCTGTCCTCCCACCCACCCCTTCCCACTTCCCCGTTCTGGTTTTGCTGAATACTGCTTCACTGAGTCTTTCCAGATCAAGGGGCCACTCCTCCGTTCTTCTTGTACCTCATTTGATGTGTGGATTATGTTTTGGGTATTCCAGTTTTCTAGGTTAATATCCACTTATTAGTGAGTGCATACCATGATTCACCTTTTGAGTCAGGGTTACCTCACTTAATATGATGTTCTCTAGCTCCATCCATTTGCCTAAGAATTTCATGAATTCATTGTTTCTAATGGCTGAATAGTACTCCATTGTGTAGATATACCACATTTTTTGCATCCACTCTTCTGTCGAGGGATACCTAGGTTCTTTCCAGCATCTGGCATTTATAAATAGGGCTGCTATGAACATAGTAGAGCATGTATCCTTATTACATGGTGGGGAATCCTCTGGGTATATGCCCAGGAGTGGTATAGCAGGATGTGAAGGGACATTTTAAAAGAGGAATTTAAAAAGTCTATTGTGTTTTAAAGAAACTATATGTGATATTTGACATCCACATAATTTATTAAAATAGCCTATTTATTAAATGGCTTATATATTGTCAAGATCTGTTTAAAATATATCAAATAATATTGACATACATATAAAATAAAGTTTTGCTATGCAAACATTTGAATGTATATAATTTGAGAGCTGTGTAACAAGTATCTATCACTAATATGTCTTTATTAACCCCACTGACATCTCACATAATACATCCTGTATTATTCTGAAGCAAAATTTAAACATCAAGTGACTTTGGTAAACTAAAAAAACGAAATACAAAAATGAACCACAAAACCTAATCTTAAGAACTGAAGTTAATAGGAAAAGATAAACTTCTACATGTACTAAAGATTACACTGTTATACTACAGAGAGATTGATTAGAATTTCGGTGAAAACATGGCTTGGAATGTTACAGCTCCAGAGTCAGATACTATGGGCTATCTTTAGCCCTCTTATTAGCCATTAATTTTATGCCTCTCTGTTTGATATAACATCCAACTTTGTGAGTATCAGCTAAAATTCTTTTTGAGGTATATAAACAGATGCCTATCTTCCAGCCTTTAAAGGATGAGATGTTAGCAAACAACATCTTAAGCCTTTAACAGAGTTTCAGATTTGATCAGATATTGGTGTTCATATAAATGCACTAACTTAGAAATGCCTCTTGATTTTAGACTCTCTTTTATCTGTTGTTATAAAAAAGCATGAGACTATTACAACAATTGGAACATGGCATTTGTGATTTGTGATTCTGGGACATAGTCACTCATATTTATTTATTTATTTATTTATTTATTTATTTATTTGCTTTAGAATAAACTCTTGGGCTGGAGAGATGACTCAGCTGTTAAGAGCACTGACTGCTCTTCCAGAGGTCCTGAGTTCAATTACCAGCAACCACATGGTGGCTCACAACCATCTGTAATGGGATCTGATGCCCTTTTCCAGTGTGTCTGAAGATAGATACAGTGTACTCACATACATAAAATAAATAAATAAATAAATCTTTAAAAAATAATAAACTGTCCTTTAGTATCTTTGACATGAAAGCTATTTTTATGTGGACATATTGGAAACAAAACTATGTTCACTTTAATTGAATAAAAATTTAAATAAAACAAATACTTGTTAGATTTGACTGCTCAACACTGCTGCTTTTCTTTTGAAATATACTTATTTTCAAACTCTTGGATGAACTTAGCTCCATGCTAAATAATGCATTTCAGTTAAATTGTTTTATAGTCTTAGTATGAAGTTATAAAAAATCTTGTACATTTTTGTTATCTAAGACTTAGTTTAAGGTACAAGAGATTCCAATAAATGGCCATATCTACCCAATATCCAATGGGTAGATAGATAATGGATACAAATATGATTGATAACTGATTGGTGACCATGACAAACAGTTGATCATCATACTATTTTATCCAAAATAACTCTTATGAGCCAAGGTATATAACTTGTACTACTGCCTGCTAGTGCTAGCTTTGTGATTGTTAGCTATTGTAGAAATTTTAATGGAAAATTTATTTTTATCAAATAGAAAAAAATATATGCTAGGGTATCTTTAAATGGACAGTATCATGGAATCTATCTCTAAGCTGTTCATTCTTCTGTTCATAAGTTACTTCTATCAAACATATTCATTCTTTCAAGCCAGGAGGTCCTGCTCAGAAGTAATAATTAAAAGTAAGTTCTTATATATGCCACTTTTCTTTGGGAGGCCACACACACACCCTGAATAGAGAACCCATGGCAGACCAAAGTAATGACATATCAAAGCCCAACTCAGTGAACCAAGTCTGGTATGGGTGAGAGGTTAGCTACAGCAGCAGGCTAAAGTCTCAGGATCTTCTGTTAGTAGCCAAGCTGACCAGATCTTCTTTCTCAGAAGTTTGCTCTCTATGAAGCTCTGGAGGGGCCTTCAAGAATCTTCCAAGTTTCAACTTTCATATATATGAGTTTCCTTCTCCCTTCTACAGAGAATGTTTCAATATTTAAGGAAACTGCTGTTATCACACAACCTTTATTTTCTGTCAAGGATTAGCTTGCCAGAATTGGGGGAGGGGCAGGGAAATCCATGATGAATCGAGTGCTGTCAGTGAGTAGAAGAGTCAATCAATCTTCAGGATGGAACTTGAACAACAAAAGCAAAACCATTCCAGAACCAGAACATTCTTTAAAGACTGGGCACAAAATAAAATTTAAATATCTATAGCATTTCCTCCAATTTTATTCTATATTTTGGTTACATTAGCTGTTCCCTTTTAGTAGATGTTTCCTAATTATTTTTTCACCATTACCCAGAGATATGTAGAGAGAATTTTGGTGTCTTAAAAACCCAATTATGTTATGCAAATGTTTTTCTTTTAATCTTACGTGTGGGATATGAGACTGCTTCAAATTGTCCACAGCCAGAATCTATGATTTGTCTTATGCTCTAAGAGGGGTGTGATTTTTGCAGATTGTTTATGTTTGGAATTCTGGGGACTCCTGAGAGAGTATAAATTCAAGGGCCAGAGAGGGCCTATGGCTGCTGCTCTCATTCCCACCCTGCTGCTGCCTTACTGTTGCTGCCCTTGCTGCTGTTGGTCCCTGCTGCAGTGTTTGCTATTGCTGGATTGCTGTTTTCCTGTTTTGCTGATTACTGGACAGATTGAACTTGCCCCAAGGATCCTGACACTACTAATCAGCAGGAAATAGTCTAACGGCAGCTATACCCCCTTTCTCCTCTAACCTTCTTTCTCGCTTTCCTAGTGTTGGGGCTTGAAAGAAATTGGGGGTGGAAGAAGGGTTGGAAGTTTGGTAGGTATGAGAACCCAATAAAGTAGCTCCCCCCCAAAGTATACCTACAACAATACAATGAAATTATCAGGGTATATTTAATTTTTCTAAGATGAAACTATATTTTTTTTAAAAAAAAATCTGTATTGGCAATTATTCAACATTTCAAATAAAAAATTTCCCAAAGCAGATGTGCTATGTGAAGTAAAACTCTTAAAAGAGAGAGGCTTTCTTCTAGAATTAGTTTTAGAGCTTGATTGTAGAAGTATTTTGTATTTGTTTGTGTATATGGGTGTATGTGAGCTCTAAGGATTAGTTCCATGGTGATATACAAAATTAAGGATATCAAACTATTGACCAGATCCTAATTTTAGACAAGAGGGCTCCTCAGTACCTAGTCACGCAACCTCCTTGATAATGAAATGGTATTATGCTCCTGAGTATGCATCTATCAGTAAACACTGAAATCTGAGTGAGCCCACTCACTGCTCCAAGCAGGGTTAGTTTTCATTAATATAAATTTTATCATATCTAGTAAAGATATAGTATATCAGTTATTACAGCTTTGTATACTAGTTGTTAGTTATTAAGTATATATTTATGCATAAATATTATCAATTATTAAAAGGTTATGTGTCATACTTTTTTCCCTATAGAACTTTGCATTTCCTTTCCTGAATTTAAGCCAAAGTATTGACAAATGACCAATATCAAAATTCCTTTAAGTACATGGTAGTGCAGCCTCAACCAAAATTCTTAAGATACAAAACCTCTTGTTTTTCTAAAATACAAATCTTCTTCTCTTCTCTTCTCTTCTCTCCTCCCCTCTGCTCCCCTCCCCTCCCCTCCCCTCCCCTGCCCTCCCCTCCCCTCCCCTCCCCTCCCCTCCCCTCCCCTCTCCTCTCCTCTCCTCTCCTCTCCTCTCCTCTCACCTCCCCTTCCCTCCTCTCCTCTCCTCTCCTTTCCTTCCTCTCTTCTCCTCTCTTCTTCTCTTCTCTCTCTCTCCCTCCCTTCCTATCATTTTCTTACTGGAACTCAAATTATAATTCTGACATTCCCCCCTGTGGAGAGAACAAAATTTTACTTTGAAGAAAAATTCTTTTATCTCTCACATCAGCTTTTTTTTAACCTTCCAGACATAACACATTACACTAAAATGAATGATGAAATCATTCCACAGAAGAGACTATATTGGAATTGTTATTATATGTAAGTATAGTGTTCCAGGCTCCTTTAATATTTCTTTAAATTACAAAACTTGATGCCAGAAGCTTAGCATTTCAGTCTTTCAGGTGGGAGGTTAGGGTCTCTGAAATTTCATACCATGAACATTAAATCTCTCATTTAAAGGTAAAGTCGTTCAGGCCCTCTTGTTTCAGTTAAATTTAATCTCTCAGCTATCTAAGAGGACTGCATGCATCCTTGTTTTTATTTTTGATCAATTTTAAGGTTCTGTTTTGGTTTGCTTTGCTTTGGTTTGGTTTAGGTTTTTGGCCTTGCGCAGTTGGAAATATCCATTGGACCTTGTAGGTCTCATCAATCCGAACACTAATGAGTATTTCATTAGTCAATAAAGAAAAGGGGAGGGGTAGGTCAAAAAGAGTACCTTCAAAACATGATTGTTCATATGTCTAATTTTGGTCTGGCCCAGCACAGGTAAGTATAGCTTCTTTGAGTAAAAACTGTATCGCTATATTATTCTCAGAAGATGGCATCTACCAGCCTTAGCTTGTTTTGATTGCTATTATAAAGGCCATGGCCAAAATGACTTGGGTAGGAAAGTGCCTGCTTCTACTTACACTTCAGAGAAGAGGTAACATCTGAGGGAAGTCAGGGCAAGAACTGCAGCAGGCAGAAGATGTAGCAGAAGCTACTAGAAGTGGGGGTTCCTCACTTGTTTCTTGTGGCTTGCTCAGCCTCCTTTCTTATATAGCATCGAGGACCACCCTGCCTATGAGTGGCAATGACGCCAGTGAGCTAGGCCTTCCACATCAATTATTAATCAAGAAAAGGCATTACAGACTTGCTCATGGGCAGATCTTAGGGGTACACTTCCTCAGAGGAGAGTACCTCTTCCCGATGACAGTAGCTTAGGTCAAGTTGACATAAAATTAACAAGGACACAGCACTTATTCTTGCCTTGTGATTCCTAGGTTCTCTTGACATCATTTTCTCCTGTGTTTCCTGTGACTTAGAGGGCACAGTATAAATTTCTTGCTTTTTGGGTTAAGCATTTATCAGTCTTTTATTCTCAGAACTTTGAGGAACCATTGGGCCAATATTTATTGAAAAGGTAGGCTTCTCTGATTATGTATGAGATTAGCAAACCCATAAATGTTGAAACAAAGATACTCAGAAGGTGGCACAGAGGTTTTTTATTTTAAACAATACATTTGTTTAACATGTTATATGTCTGAGTGAATATATGTGCATACATATATGCAGTGCCTGTGTAGGTCATCAGACTTCCCAGAGTCATAGGCAGTTGAAATGTACGGACTACTTAAGACATTAACAAAATAGAAAGTAGAAGCTTTAATATTCTTGAATGGGGATTTTATTTTCTACCTACCATAGGGATGATAGAACACAAATCAAAGATTTTTGAAAGATTAGTGAACAGTTTTAACCACAAAGCCATCTCTCCATTCTTATGCCATGGTCCCTTACTTAACTCTGTTGTGCTGTACAATGGACATTCCTTTGCATGTGATGGGAGGGAAGGAGGGAGGGAGGGAGGGAGGGAGGGAGGGAGGGAAGGAAGGAGGGAGGGAGGGAGGGAGGGAGGGAAGGAGGGAGGGAGGGAGGGAGGGAAGGAAGGAGGGAGGGAGGGAGGGAGGGAGGGAGGGAAGGAAGGAGGGAGGGAGAGAGAGACAGAGACAGAGATACAGAGTCACAGAGAGATGGAGAGAGAGAGAAACAGAGAGAGAGAGACAGAGAACCTCTTCACCTAAAGAGCAGACTGCCTTCCTAGTTTTCTCAACCATGAAGTCCTTTTCTTACAAAAGAGAGAAACAAAGATCAGATCAGGAAAATAGAAAAGAGAAAGTGCCAGACTACACCAAATTCCTGTTTGCAAAAATAGCATGAATATTCTAGCTGTGATATGAAATTATTTAAGATAGTATAAAAACAAGTAATAAATAAATCTAGCAGAAAATAAAATCCCCATTCAAGAATATTAAAGCTTCTACTTTCTATTTTGTTAATGTCTTAAGTAGTCCGTACATTTCAAATGTTATCCCCTTTTCTGGTTTTCCCGCCTCCCAGAAACCCCCCATCCCATCCTTCATCCCCTGCTTCTATGAGGGTGTTCCTCCAACCACCTGCTGACCCTCTTGCACTTCCATGCCCTTGATTCCCTTACACTGGGGCATCTATCCAGCCTTCATAGGGCCAAAAACCTCTCCTTCCATTGATGCATGACAAGGCAATCCTCGGCTACACATGTAGCTGGGGTCATGTCTACTCCTTGGTTGATGGCTTAGTCCCTGGGAGCTCTGGGAAGTCTGGTTGGTTGATATTGTTGTTGTTCCTATGGGGCTGCAAACCCCTTCAGCTCCTTCAGTCCCTTCTCTAACTCCCCTTTTGGGGACCCTGTGCTCAGTCCAATGGTTGGTTGCTAGCATCTGCCTCTGTATTTGCAAGGCTCTGGCAGGGCCTCTTAGGAGACAGCCATATCAGGCTCCTTTCAGCAAGCATTTCTTGGCATCCACAATAGTGTCAGGATTTGGTGACTATATGGGATGAATCCCCAGGTGGGACAGTTTCTGGATGGCCTTTCCTTCAGTCTCTGCTCTACACTTTATCTCCATATTTGCTCCTGTAATTATTTTCTTCCCCTTCTCAGAAGAACTGAAGCACCCACACTTTGATTTTGACCAAGGGAACTCATATGAAAGAGCATGAAATTGACGATTCTCTTACAGTTTTCGTGTTAGGTCATGATTATGGGTGGAAGCAGATAGTCATGGCACAAATGCTATGGCTGATAACCTTACATCTTCATCCAGAAAAAGAGGGGAGAGAAAGACAGAGTCAGACAGACAGAGACAGAGACAGAAAAAGAGACTGGGTCTGCTATGCATTTTGAAACATCAAAGCCCATTTCCAGTAACACATCCTCTGCTACTCCAACATGACCACAGCTCCTACTCCTCTGAAGTAGTTCAACTAATGTAGTCATGTCACATGGCCATTCAGGTCCTTTGGTCTTTAGCTTCTTCTTCTTTGCAGGACTGTGATTGCAGATGAAAAGTAAGTTTGTTAAGGCCCCAAAGGAGCTGTCTTTTTGCCTTCTTTTCTTCCTTTATTTGTCTCTTTTCTTCTCCATCTTACTAACCCAGCATCACCAGAAAGGCTTTTCATTTCTTAACTTCACAACAGGATAAGTGTTCATCAAAGACATAGCATTGCAAAAATTGGATGGTTAAAAAAAAAAGCTGTAAAAACCAAAAGACGTTATATGTTTCATTATAAAATAAAATAGGCAGAGTGTCAACTTTATTTTTAAATATCTGTTACAATGTGAGGAATTTTAATGAATATTTTCCTTTAAGAGGTAGAAAATCAGACAGCTGGTCTTTTCTGTTGGGTTGATATCATTTTTACTTTCAGTTAATTTAGAGAAATATTACTTATAATTGTCCTGAATTCATGTACTTTAAGTAAAATGATTGGCCATAATTAGGAAATTAATCACTATGAAGTCTTGTCATAGTTTCAGAAAACCAATAAAAATTTCAGAAAACTTTTAGTTTTTTTTGTTGTTGTTGTTGCTTTCATGTTGTGTTTTAGTTACATTAATCTTAATTTCTATTCTTGTTTTAATATTGTCATTGGGTACTCATGTAGTACAAACTAAATTTGTAATTTAGCCAAGAAATGCAAATAGTCCTAATGAGTCATCAAGTCATCCATCTATATATCAAGCTAACAGCTGATACATACTTATTGGGATCCTCCTGTGTGGGCTCACCAGGTTACTTGTCCATTTGATTGCTAGCTTCTAGGCATTTGTCTACCATGCTCCTATTCACACTTTGTAACATCCGGCTTAATATTCATTCTCAAAAACCTTCAGCACAATTATTATCATATGCCTTGCTCAGTATTTTTATGATCTTCTGGAAATCAAAACAGACACACTTGCAGTTAGCAGCACTCATGGAATTAGACTTCTGTGATTGTGTTTTTTAAATCACTATTTATAATTGTGATAAGTGAGATTCAGAAATGTTTTGTCAACCAAAATGCTATTTTAAGCTTGAATTTAACCAACATTTCCCATTATCTGCAAATAATTTTAATTAAGGAACACCATTAACATTTTAATATAATTTCTTACATTTTTTCTAGTTGGACCCAAGAATTCATATTTTGGGCTAAATTTTCTTCTTTTCAGTGGGAAGCAGGAGTATACTCTTCATTCTTTATCTTCTATAATGAGCAGTGAAGAACATGACAAAACATTGCTCAATATTCATTCAGTGACTGAATAAGCCTATGTTACAAAGAGAGAGAACCATGGAAGTAGAAAGAGTTTACAGAGAACAAAAATAATACTGACAACTGATGACTTAGGAATATAATGTAGTGTCAAAGAAATTAATTACTGAATTTTATTATATCTTAATTATATTTCATGAGAGCAAAATTAGATTCCTATTATTTATTTCCAAATGAAGCTTAATGGTTTAAATATGCTGTTTTTTTTTTTAAATTTTAATCTGCAAATGGTGGCTTCAAATATTTTCTTATAATATTATACACAGTTGATTTGTTTTAAATAATTTAAAAGTCCATGTTAATATAGCCCCTAAGCTAAAAATCATAGCTGACACAAAATGAACAAACACCAATAACAAACAGAAAATGAAAACCTGCAAGAATCAGGTAAACAAAGCCAAATGGAAATGTAGGAAATTAATGTTATATATCACAGTGATGCACTAATCTAAACATTTTATTATTAATAACAATACAAATATTCAACAATGTCACTAGTTGGTGTAGGTCCCAGAAACCACTGTCTAACTTGAATGGCAGCATAAATTATAGTAGTTATTTTGCCACTAATGTGATAATATCTTGAATACTTGTACATGTTCATCTCTTAGCCAGCATTTATAGAACTTAAGTTTTTAAATTCACACAAGACAAATAAACAAAATAAAACCAAAAATTGAAACCAGGATTGTTTATAACAGCAGAAAGTGAAATAGCATCAATAAAATAGTGGAAAAACAATATGAAATACATTATATAAAAACAGATATTCTTAAACAATTATAGACACCAACCAGTTCCATCCCATTGATGTGAAAAATATTTAGTCATATAATTAAGAGAGACCACATTTCACAAAGTTCATATCAAGAAGGTATATGTAAAAATATCTTTGCATTTATATACATATATGCAACATATTCATATATATATAAACTGAATTTTAACTCTATGCATTTCAAGATGCATGTACAAACAGCAAATATTTTGTTGTGGGGTGCATGGTCATATGGGTTATGTGGAGACCAAAGGACAATCTTGGGTGTCATTCCTATCGTACCATCCACCATTTTCTTCCATGCAGGGTCTCTCAGTGATCTAGAGCTCACTAAACAGGCTAAGCTGGCTATTCAGGCCTGCCTGCCTCCACCTCCCTTCCACAATGCTGGAATTAAAATCTAGGGCCACCATGCCAGTTTTCATTTAAGTTTTGAAACCCAAACAAAGTTGGCAAGCCCTTTACCAGTGAGATATCCTCTGTATTATTTTCAAATTATCACTGTTTCAATAGCAAACACAGAAAGCAGACTTTTTTTTTAAAGAAGAAGCCTAACAACCCAACATATTTTCTGTTTTTTTTATAAGTTTCATTGTAAAAAACAAGGTGCTCTAAACCAAGATCATTTTATTTCAAGATTTCTAGACTTTGGGACCCCTAGGTTTTTCAAGAAAATTAAAGCCCGAAATCATGTCTTTAATAAATTAAATTAAAAAAGAGAGGTTCGAAAGCTTATAAGAGTTAGAGGAACATAGAATTTACTGTAAGGTTGTGTCCCCTACAAAGTCAGAGAGCTGCAGCTACAAAGTGTTGTCAACTTGACTTCCTAAGCTTGGCTTGAACAAGGACACCAACAGTAGCCCTGCTAACATGGAAATGGGACCACTCATGACATTCCAGCTTTAAACGGAGAAGTATAGGCAACTAAGGAAAGCTGAGAGTAAGAGAAATAGTCTTCCCCAGGGGAAAGCACATCAATTGCTTATCCAGTATCATTGGCCCTGACTGAACAAGTAGTAGTTATAAATTTAGGAATATGTGTGTATGTTTGTATATGTGCGTGCATGTGTGTGTGTGTAACAAAAAGAAATGAAAACAGAGACCAAGAATTTGAAAGAGCAAGGAGGATTTGAAGGAGGAAAGGAAAGAGAGAAATAATGTAATTATATTGTAGTTTCAAAAATCAGCAAATGTATAAGACATAAAATTATTGAGAATGCAGGAGGACCAGCAGTCTAAATCAGCCTGGACCCCTGAGATCTCTAAGATACTCGAACACCAACCAGGCACCATACAACAGCTGATATGAGGCCCCCCAACACATATAAGCAGAGGACTGCTGGGTCTGTGTTCATTCATAGAAAATGCACCTAACCCTCAAGAGACTGGAGGCCCCAGGGAGTTTAGAGGTCTGGTGGGGTGGGGGGTAGGGGCTAGGACATCTCGTGGAGGCAAGGGGCAGGGAGGAGGTATGGGATATAGAACAGTCAGACAGTGTACCAGGAGTAGAATGAAATCTTGAGTTTAAAATTAAAAAAAAAAAGAAGTTAAAAAAATAATATTAATGAGAATGCTGCATGTGTATCCTGTGCCATGATTCTTTGTGCCCAAAAATTCTTTGTGGAAAGAGTTTAAGTTGAACTAGAGTCAAGAGTTGAACCAAAGCTCACATCCTTTGCATATTGGCTGGCCCTTCGAAGTCTGTAATCAATGGAATTCACTAGCACTAAATAAATGTGTGTGTGTGTGTATTCAGAAACTGAGGCCTTGAAGAGCTTTCTAATATTCGACCTTACTCTGCCAGATTACTGCTTTAGGTTCAGTATACAAAGAAACTGTTCTAGACTCCATAACATAAAAGAGCACATGTTCAGAGCCATATTGGGGTGTCATGCCACATGGTAGGAACTTGACATTTGGCAAGGACAAGGGCTTTGGGCAGGAATCTGATGTTAGGGCATAATGGGGAAGTAGGTTACAGCAGGAATTTTTATCCTGCTCCACCTAGGGTAGAGAAGCTCAGATTGAAGGTTAAATTCATTGTTCCTCCAGGTCTACGAATTCCTGAATTAAGCAGGTGATCCACCCAGCTGCCTGAGTAATGGAGTCAAAGTTTGTGAGAGGACATCCCTGGAACCCAGAGTCTGGGGGGGAGGGGCTTGTCCAAACTGTTAAATTGTCTGACCGCCATTAAAGTTGGGGCCTCGATTGGTAAACTATAGTCCTGGCCTTGTTCTTTTCGCCGCTTCCCCATCAATCCCTCAGTTTCTGTTCCAGCAACCCAGTTCATAGTAGCTGCAGGCAGCTACAGAATAGAATACAACAAGCACAGTAAAAATAAGTGGTCCCAATAAAAGACATTTTCTCTCCTGAATTTTTACTCTTAGCCATTCTGACTGGTGTAAGGTGAAATCTCAGGGTTGTTTTGATTTGCATTTCCCTAATGACTAATGAAGTTTAGCATTTTTTAAGATGCTTCTCCACCATCCGAAGTTCTTCAGGTGAAAATTCTTTGTTTTAACTCTGTACTCCATTTTTTAATAGGTTATTTGGTTTTTTGGAGTCTAACTTCTTGAGTTCTTTATATAAATATATATATATATATATATATATATATTGGATATTAGCCCTCTATCTGATGTAGGGATGGTGAAGATCTTTTCCCAATTTGTTGGTTGCCGATTTGTCCTTTTGATGGTGTCCTTTGCCTTACAGAAACTTTGTAATTTTATGAGGTCCCATTTGTCAATTCTTGATCTTAGAGCATACGCTATTGGTGTTCTGTTCAGGAACTTTCCCCCTGTATATCCTCAAGGGTCTTCCCCAGTTTCTTTTCTATTAGCTTCAGAGTGTCTGGCTTTATGTGGACGTCCTTGATCCATTTGGAGTTGAGCTTAGTACAAGGAGACAAGGATGGATCAATTCGCATTCTTCTGCATGCTAACCTCCAGTTGAACCAGCACCATTTGTTGAAAAGGCTATCTTTTTTCCATTGGATGTTTTCAGCCCCTTTGTCGAGGATCAAGTGGCCATAGGTGTGTGGGTTCATTTCTGGATCTTCAATCCTGATCCCCCTGCCTGTCACTGTACCAATACCATGCAGTTTTTAACACTATTGCTCTGTAGTATTGCTTGAGGTCAGGGATACTGATATCCCCAGAATTTCTTTTATTGTTGAGAATAGTTTTAGCTATCCTGGGCTTTTTGTTATTCCAGATGAATTTGAGGATTGCTCTTTCTATCTCTGTGAAGAATTGAGTTGGGATTTTGATGGGTATTGTGTTGAATCTGTATATTGCTTTTGGCAAAATGGCCATTTTAACTATATTAATCCTGCCGATCCATGAGCATGGGAGGTTTTTCCATTTTTTGAGGTGACAGCAGATGCTGGTGAGGATGTGGAGAAAGAGGAACACTCCTCCACTGCTGGTGGGGTTGCAAATTGGTACAACCACTCTGGAAATCAGTCTGGCGGTTCCTCCAAAAACTGGGCACCTCACTTCCAGAAGATCCTGTTATACCATTCCTGGGCATATACCCAGAAGATTCCCCAGCATGTAATAAGGATACATGTTCCACTATGTTTATAGCAGCCCTATTTATAATTGCCAGAAGCTGGAAAGAACCCTCAACAGAAGAGTGGATGCAAAAAATGTGGTATATCTACACAATGGAGTACTATTCAGCCATTAGAAACAATGAATTCATGAAATTTTTAGGCAAATGGATGGAGCTGGAGAACATCATACTAAGTGAGGTAACCCAGACTCAAAAGTTGAATCATGGTATGCATTCACTAATAAGTGGATGTTAACCTAGAAAACTGGAATACCCAAAACATAATCCACACATCAAATGAGGTACAAGAAGAACGGAGGAGTGGCCCCTTGTTCTGGAAAGACTCAGTGAAGCAGTATAGGGCAAAACCAGAACAGGGAAGTGGGAAGGGTTGAGTGGGAAAACACGGGGAGGGAATGGGGCTGATGGGACTTTCGGGGAGTGGGGGTCTAGAAAAGGGGAAATCATTTGAAATGTAAATAAAAAAATATATTGAATAAAAAAAAAGACATTTTCATCTATCAAACAGAGAAGAGAAGCATATGTGGCCCCAGTGGCTCCATTTAACATCAAACAACCATATGAGGGGAATCAAGCAAATCTGCCTGAAGATTGATGGCCAAATAGTGAGTGTCTGTGGTTCATTTGAAGAAGAGTGAACTGAAAGAGAGCCTAGAAGACCCAGTCCCTGGATGAAAGGAGTTACTATTTTAAAAAATAAAATAAATTAAAACTAAAAACAAAACAGAAAACAAGACAAACAAACAATTAACAGCAAAAATGTCTTTACAACTTTGTGTAATTGACTTTAGGTTGCTGTCAGGCAGAACTTAAAAATCTGTGAAAAATCTGATACTCTAAGAGCAAAACCTTATAAACAGCAAGGAGATTCTAAGAGACTAAGCAAAGACCAATCTTCAATGGTCTGGGCAGGAAAAGTACTAGACATATTGACTACAGGGAATTGAAGGTCTTGTTGACAAGGCCATCTTGACTTAGTACCTATCTGTCCACTATACCGCCCATCATTTTTTAATGTGAACTGGGTTCTGTGTCTCCCCTCAGTGATCCTATGTCTGGCCTTTGTAGCCCCCAGGGTCCTATGTCTCTGCAGATTGACTCAACACAGATTTGGCTGGACCAGCCAGTCTGTAGCAGCTCTGCATGCCTCCAGCAGCCTCCAGCTGAGTGAGTTAGTATCTTTTCTAGCCACCTGCAGGCAGGGACTCCTACTGTATCTGCATCAGCTCTCTTGAAATCAGTCTCTGAAATCTGCTGACACTTTGATCCCTTTCTATCTATTCACTAGCCTAGGTATACTTGTGTGTGTGTGTGTGTGTGTGTGTGTGTGTGTGTGTGTTTCATAATACATACGTACACTGTTCAACATGCATTATGTAATCTGAGAAATAATATTAATAATTAAGAATAGAAAAAAGTTTTTCCAATGATGAACTGTCAAGAAAATTCAGGACTCCTTGCCAAATTCCAGCCAAAAAAACTGACACAGTTGTTGAATTTATTGCTACTCCATAAATTTGACATCACGGAAAGACATAAATGTGTCCATCTGTATTTCTGTCATAGCATGTTCGTGATCCCTGCCCTGAGATTTATAACGTTCTATATACCAGTCACGCAGTATGAACAGGGTTATGCTCTGGAAAATGTGTCCTTCAGCAGTTTTGTTACCGTGTTAATATCACTGTGCTTAACAAAGTTAAATTGGCTCCAGTCCTACTAGGAAATATGATCGAATGGGATTTCCGTGGTGTATACATTCTGCTGTTGATGGAAACATCTTTATGCAGTGTATGACTGTACAGTGCTTTATCTTGAATGTAAAGCAAACAGCAATTTTTGTGCCTACTGAAGTTTGATAAACACTAATCTGAGAAAGGAACAAACTAAGTATTTCTTTGCAGATGTTCAAGTAATCAACCATTCTGCTTCTAGAATAGCGCTTGAATCACTGAAGATTACAAGGATGGGTGGAGAGTTTCAAAATGTTTCTGCCTGCCTGCACAGTTGATTCTATGCTGCTTCAGTGTTAATTTGATATAAGTTTTGAAATGTCAACATTTTTTAATAAGATATTGGAATGCCTTGTATGGATATGTAACTTGTCAAGACATCTGAGTAAAATTATTTTGGGGTATCACTCCTCTGAAGTGAGACATTTCTGTGTGATTATTTTTTTAATCTTTTTAAAGAGAACTTTATTGATTTACTTAAAACACATATAGATAATATGTAAAATCACCACCAAACCAAACAAAACCAAACAAAACCAAACAAAAACCCTGTCAATCACTCTCCAATGTTTCTTAGTAACTCTGGTCTTCCCTCTACCCCCACTGCAGTCAGGCTATTGTTAATCAGCCCTCAGTTACCAGATAGAATTGCATAGTCTAGACTTTATATATATATATATATATATATATATATATATATATATATATATATACACACTAACAAAGTATGGACTTAACTTTCACTGGTATTTTTAAAGTTCAGTGTAACTTCTTTCAACAATTGCCTTTGCATTGGTTTCTCCAATTTTACTGACAGGCAGACCAAAGGGGTTGTTGACATTGTCAACCAAAACATGAAACAAATAAACAAATGAAGTTTACGTCCTTTATGCCTTAGAGATAAATTACCTTTAGTAATTAAGGGTAAGTCAGGGATCTAGCTCCACGTGAGGTAGTTTCTAGTACGTGTGTTTCCTTGTATAGAATCACGGATTAGTTATATCTCTGTATGGTTTATGGTATTGAAAATTGGTGACTTGGCCAGAATGTTTTAATCAAGTCTATTTGCCTTGAAATCTGAATGAAGCCTCTTGTTCCATTCTTATTTGAGTGGTGTGTGTGTGTGTGTGCGCGTGTGTGTAATCACTTTGTGTAAAGTTGTCATAGAGTTGTCTTTGACTCTTATCCTTTATGCATAGCTGTTAGGGTTCACTGACTTCATTATTGTTTATGGTAATGCCCTTGGGATCTAGACTATTCCACAGTGTGATCAATTTAGATGGGGCCCTTTGCTTGTGAACTTGAAAAGAAAAATAAAAATCTTAGATGTTAGTGCTTTTAAGGAATATCTTTCTGAGGTCACGCTGTTTTTCTTTACTCCTGACCATTGACTCTCAATTGCTTACTCCCAGCATCCCTCTTCCAAAATCCCGTTGTCGATAAATGACTCTCATCTGGAATCTTCTCATACGCTCATCTCTGTGATGTCAGTTCACTTGAAGAGATGTTTAAAGCTTGCTGGATTAATGCCCTGTTCCTCTTTTCCAGTAAAATCCTTGGCACAGAGAGCATCAGCAGAATGGGAGTGAAAGTTGACCATATCCCTTGTAGTAACTTCCCGACTTTATTGGCATGATGCTAGGTTATACAACCATATTCGATTTTCTAATTTCACATACAATCGTGGAATATCTAGGAACAAGGTGAGACTTTTTTTTAAAAAAAGATATTATTTAATGAATGAATATATTAAACTCAAAGAAAAACTTATTTCTTTTTTCCTTTAAAAATATTGTGTGTGTATATGTGGTCTACATGTATGGAGATGTGTATGTTGAGGTTTATGTGTCCATATGTAGAGGATGGAAGAGAAAATCAGCCTCTATCACGCCCCCTACCATTACCATCCTGAGACAACATATTTTAATGAACCAGGAACTCATCATATTTTGGGCAGGCTGGTGGGCAGCAAAACCCACGGATCCTATCTCCTGACCCTTTCCTCCACAACAGTTTGTATTGTAAACATAACTGTGCTGGTTCCAGAGATCTGAAACCAACTCCTCAAGATAATTCAGCAAACACTGTTATGCTCAAAGGATCACTCCAGCCTCTTGATCTTTCATCCTTACTATGAGCTTCTAGCTGAGATTGCTGCTGACTAAGAGAAGAGAGTTGAGCCTTGTGCTTTTCAAGACCTGGAGCATGAGTTCTAAATGGTATAGTTTTCCCCTGTGGAGCTGCTGAAGATTTGGGAGGTAGGAGGTCTCACCAAGAGCCACATCTGCCCAGATGAAGCTTTGGTCACATTAAGCCAGAAATGAGAAAAGATGAAACATGTATTTTGTATGTCTTCATCTTTCAGGTACTCTTTGTCCTCATTAACATTGAAGAGATGTTATTGAATAACTCTTTCCTCACTCACTGTATGTCTTCAGCACAATTACCAGTGACCTTAAATGATTATTTACCCTTTGTTTTCTTTTTTATAGGTTTTAATACAATGGTTGAGTCTCTGTGAGGTGAAGTTGTCTCTGTTGTATCTCACATTTTCATCTCAGAATGCCTGTTTCCAGTTTCTACTATTTATAATGTTACTAAAAATATTATTGTCCAAGGTTTGGTATGATCATGTGCTATTATCCTCCACTGAGAAAGGATTTCAAAGCTTAAAAGGGGCTAGACTCTTGACCTTTGGACCTTGAACTTTAAACAAAGTATGAAACTGTTTTCTAAGATACTTAAGACATTGTATCTTTGTCTTTGATATCTAGTTGTCTTAGACATCCAGTTTGTATAAGATATCTAGTACTATGCAGCATCTGTAATATTAATATGTTATCTTTTGTGCTTGATTTGCCTATAGACCTTGTGGAATGAATGAAAGTATCACATCACAGCTTTAATTTGAATTTTCCTGACAGTCAATTATATTGACTCATTTTTATGTATTTATTTATCTTCAGTACTTGACAAAGTTTCATTTTATATATTTTGTCCATTGCTTACAATTAGTTTTCTTACTAATGATTTTATATTTCAAGGTGTCTTTTAAATTATTTTTGAGTGCTTGTATTTTTAATGTTTTAGTGGTTTTACTCTGGTTAAATGAAGTGTGATATGAATTTTAGGATATACCACAAAATTTAACAGTTTTTAAAAATATTAATAAATTTTTTGTTTACTTTCCATCCTGATTGCTGCTTCCCCTCACTCTTCTTAGTCTCCCCTTCTGACCTCCTGTTTCCCTTAACCCCTCCTTTTCTCCTAAGAATAGGGGAAGCCTCCCATCAACCCAACTTGGCATGAAAATTCAATGTTTGAAGTTTAATTTAACACTTACTTTACAAATGGGGTTTCACATAATTGCTTATAAAATCTAAAAAATAATAAGTAATATAAACACGAAAATCAAGGATAAATACTGAATGGTTTGTGAGCTACAGTAACGTTCCATTCTCCAGCCTTTCTAAGTCTCTATACTTGTAGAGGTTCTTTTTGACTAAAAGTTATGCTTCGATAATTTTATACATATATCAAACAAATTCTGACAACTCCTGCTCTATCTCCCTTATCTCCTTCTTGCCCCCACAACAAATACCTTTACTACTTAAGATTTTACAGGTGATGCCTATCTTTAAAGAGCAGGTTTAAATATAGCATGATCTGTTGATCTCTGGTCAATCCTGCTTTACTGACTCAATTTCTACCATTATACTAAGAACTGAGAAAAATTAAAAATGCTTTAACAAATAATGGCAATTCAATTGATTTTAACAGCCTTACAATTAATTTAAAAGGGAGATAACTTAAATTTCTACAACCCTGTTTGTCAGATCCTTTTCTAAATCAAGTTGCTGTCTCTAGGTTTTCATTTATTTTGTGTTAAAATTGGGTTAATCAATGTGAAACACCCAGTCTTTAGTAAAAATGGACAAATGTCTTTGTTTAGAAACCACCAACATCTAAATTAGTGTCTTTTTCAGTTTGAATCTCTAAGTGATGGGTTGCTTGTGGATCTAGGCATTTCTTACTTTCCTTTCCATCTTTGAAAAGAGAAAACGTAAAACATGCAGTGTGTGCTTAATTATTATCTTCCACCTTTTAAATAATTCCTTTGATTATTTCTGACACATTTCTGCAGAACTCTTTGGAGCTTTCTTGAGGGTTTCTATTCACCCTGCATGATCAATTACTTCACAAAATGTGCAGCTGTCCCTTTGCGCACCCGCCCCTTTTTTAGTTTTATGCTTATTCTTAGATTCAAGTACTTGATCTTTCTTGATTCATTTATTCTCATCATTATAAGTAAAAAACACTCAACCCCAAAGCAGAAAACAACTTAAAAGATTTATTTTCTCAAAAAAAATTCCAAAAAATACATTGTTGTAGTTAAGGTTTTAATACCATGATCAGAGCTCAGTTTTTCTATAGCTCAAAGCAAACTAAGTGTTTGCTCCCTTTAAAGGTCTGCCTTTGCTCCATGGCTGTGAAAGAATCTGGATTTACAGCTGTCTGGGATTAAAGCAAGCTTTTCTCTGTATTAGTAGCTTCTACATAACAGAAAACAAACTGAGACTATCTCTCATGAAGAAAAGAGACATTTGCAGATTTCTGTGCCAGTCAGCATGGCCAAATGAGGGGATACATTTTGAGAGTCTTATGACAGGTGCATTCAGCCATGAAACTGGAAGTTGTGTGTAATTTTATTCTAACTATTCAAACGGACCTTGGACAGACAGGACTTCCTAAATCTAAATCCATCTGACCTATGGTCCAAGGCATGTTCACCCTCTCTTTGATGGTCAGATAAATCCAGACAAGAACTGAGCTTGAGTGCAGAAATCATGCAGTTAGGCTTGAATCCCATAATGCCTCTGGCTGTCACACACATTACCAGGTGAGATCTCTTCCCTGGCCTTTGCTCATACCTGGCTTCAGCTTTACCAGGGGCTACTACTCATGATATATAAATTGAATTTGAGAGCTTGTCTCAGAAGACTGATGAAGAGGATGCTGATTCAGCTCAGGTATTTGAATGTTAAGTATAAAGTATATGAATCTAAATAATAGTTTACTATAAAACAAATTTACTTATTTCAATTATTTTTCTTGTTCTTTATTTTCTAGAACATTCCACACCTCAAAAACATATATATATATATATATATATATATATATATATATATATATATATATATATATATATATATATATATATATATATATATGTTTCTCTATATAGCCCTGGCTGTCTTGGAACTCACTCTGTAAACCATGCTGGCCTCTAACTCAGAAATCCACCTGCCTCTGTCTCCCAAGTGCTGGGATTAAAGGCTTGCTGGCTAAATCGTATTTCTTAAACTTTTATTTCTTGTGTTCCAATACAGAGATGAAACAATACTTTAAAATTCTATTAGACAAGAAACTATTAACAAATTTTCTGTCTTCCCAAGTTTTGTCCTTCTGTTTTTTGCATGTCTATCATTGTGCAATGTGCATATTTCATTTATTTATGAGATTTAAAAGGCATTCACTTAGCCATTACTAAATAAAATTAGTTAATTATTAGAATTATTAGAATTTAGTAATAAGCTTCTGGAATTCAGAAGTCTTTCTTATTTCTTATACTCTTGATTTCCAAATGTTTCATTGCCTCTTAAGTTTGACTTGTATATAGTTTCAAAAAGATTTTAAGGAGAGTGTTTGCATTTTTCAAGGCCTTGTTTTCCACTTATTTACTAATGACACTTATGTATTAGTCAGGATTCTCTAGAGTCACAGAACTTATGGGTAATCTCTATATAGTAAAGAAATTTGCTGATGTCTTTCAGTCTTTAGTCCAACTTCTCAACAGCAGTCAGCAGCAGCTGTGAATGAAAGTCTAAGGATCTACACAAGGCAAGCAGGTGAATAGGAGAGAAGCTTCCTTTTTCCATTTCCTTATGTAGGTCTCTAGCAGAAGTTGTGGCCCAGAGATTAAAGGTGTGTACCACCAAGCCTGGATCTAAGACTTGCTTTGTCCCAGATGACCTTGAACTCAGAGATCTCATTGTCTTAGACTCTTAGGGTTCATAGCCACTATGCCTCAAGACCCCCATGCCAAGGTCCATGTCAGAAGCTTGTATCTCTCAGACTCAAGACCAGGATCACATGTGAGCCTTCTAATACTGTATTTTAGTTCATTCCAGATAAAGTCAAGTTGACAACCAGGAATAGCCACTACACCTTAGTTAGCATTGGTATTAATATTTTCTATGTGACCAATTTTAGATATTAATCCACATTTTTAGGACTATAATATTTTATTATTGATTGCTGGTAGAAGGCACTGTGGATATCAATATTGTGGTTCCTCAGGAAGATGGGAATTGGATTTCTTAAGATCCAGCTCTATTACTCTTGAGCAAATACCCAACAGATTCTTCATCTTACCCTAGAGATATTTCTTCAATCATGTTCATTGCTAATCTCTTCACAACAGACAGGAATTAGAAAAAAAAAAAAACCCACATGTCCCTTACCAGATGCATAGATACAGACAAAGTAATACATTTACACAATGGAGTATTACTCAGCTATTAAAAAATGAAAATATAAAATTCACAGGTACATGGATGGAACTAGAAAAAAATCATCCGTAATAAGGTAACCCATACTGAGGAAGACAAATATGTTATATATTGGCTTGTTATGTACATACTAGCTGTTAAGTCAATAATAAGTAAGCTATAACACATAGAACTAACTATAGAGGTCACGTATTAAATAAGGGATGTGGAGTGGCATATGTGGAGAGGGAGGAAGGGAGGGAGGAAGAGAGAGAGAGAGAGAGAGAGAGAGAGAGAGAGAGAGAGAGAGAGAGAGAGAGAGAGAGAGAGAGAGAGAGAGAGTTAAATAGAATAAACGTTTATGGGTGGGATAATTAATGGGAAGATCAAATGGGGAGTAGGTGGGGTCGAGGGAAGGACTATGGTGACAGACAGTTAAAATCATGGGTCATTTGAGTCACAGTAGGAAAACCTAATACAGTAGAAGCTTCCAAAACATGTACATACATAAATATAATCTTAATGAAAGCCCCAAGTAAGATGGAAACAGAGGCCTAACTGGATATCTCATCCAAATAAAGCTTCCAGTACTAGGAATGGGTTATACCTAAAATTGAGTTGTTGCCAGGAGTGGTTCCCAAGTCCAGGCTGTTGCCAAGAATACAGATTGTTCTCTATGAACTGATAGCACACTCCTATTACTGAAGACAATGCCTACAGACCTGATTGAACATAGAAATGTTGAGATGATCCCTAACTAGGGCCTTTGCTCTTACTGATTAGTGTTAGGACCAGAAGGTACTCTGCCTGCTACCAAGAAGAAACATAAACACCAACCACACTGACTTTTCAGTCTGCAATGGGATTGTACCTTCTTAATATTCTAGAGCAATGTGGCACAAAGTTTGTGGGAATATCCAGCCAATATATGATTTGATTTAAAGCCCACTCCAAGAGATGGTATCCATACCCAGTGCTGCTTGGAAGACTAATAACCTGAGACTAGATAGCCCACAGACATTGGAGAAAAGCAAATATTATTGTTTTAGTATAGGAACATAGCAATTAAATGGTCCCTAATAATATTCTGTTATACTCATAGATGACCCATTATCAGAGAAACTTCCTCCTGCAGCAAATGTGAACAAATACACATCAGTATGCAGAGAGTGAGCAATATCAAAGCACTCAGCCCTAAGCAGAATGCTTCAACCAAATCCCCCCTTTTTTAGGGCTCAGGGAACTCTGTGGAAAGAGCGTAAGAACCAGAGGGTATGGAGAACACCAAAAACAAACAAACAAAAACAAACAAGCAAACAAAAAACCAAGGCCATCTAAATCAACATGCTCAAAGCTGAAATGCACTTACAGAAACTAAAGAAGCAAGTGCAGGGTCTGCATGGGTCTCTGCTATGTGGGGCTCTAGAGCTGAAAGAAGTGGAAACATGCATCATCCCTAACCTAGAAACTATCAGTCCTCAGCTGATAACCACTTTCAAGTGAAAAGTTTTCTCAAATGAGGCCTCACTGGAGAAACAAATTATTTGTAAAAGTAGGTTACATGCCCAGCCATAGATGGCCCACAGGGAAAGAATGGTGAATGATGCCATGTCAGGGTATTTATTCTCTCCTTCTTGCCTTGCTTTGCCTTCCCTTCCCTTCCCTTCCCTTCCCTTCCCTTCCCTTCCCTTCCCTTCCCTTCCCTTCCCTTCCCTCCTTCCTTTCCCTTTCCTGCCCTCCCCTGCCCTGCCCTTTCCTTCCCTTCCCTTCCCTTTCCTGCCCTCTCCTCCCCTCCCCTCCCCTCCCAGGCACTTTTTTCTTTCTTTCCTTTCCTTTCCTTTCCTTTCCTTTCCTTTCCTTTCCTTTCCTTTCCTTTCCTTTCCTTTCCTCTCCTACCTTCTTTCCTTTCTTCCGTCTTCCATTTTTCTTTCTTTCTTTTAAATTTTCTTTTCATTTTTTTTAAACCTTACAGTCTGTTAGCAGATATATAATAGCTTTCAGTTTGCTATTTCTATTGGATTCTTGAGTATGTGAATGAATGTGATTTTGCTTCTATATCTGTTTTTCTCACCCTTGGGCTCTTTTCCCTTTGTTTTCTGTTTCTTTTTCTTTTCTGTTTGCATTGTCATATTCTGATGTTTGTTGTTGTTTTATTTAAATTTATTATTTAATTTTCTTTGTAATGAGAAATAGAAAGGGGGTGGATCTGGATGACAGGGTAGGTGAGGAGGAACTTGGAGGAGTAGTGATAGGGAAAACCATAATCAGAACCTACTGTATGGAAAAATAGATTTTCAATAAAATAAAATTCATTTTGTATAATTATGAATTTTTATTTCCATTTTTCTTAATTGTTAAATTCTAGGAATCCTTAAAAGATATAACAAAAATTATAAACAAAGGTTATGCTGTGTAAGATACTCTAAGCAATCATTAATAGTCACTACTAAGATGCATGAGTTTTAGAGTGAGTTTATAAGTAATCAACCAAATTCCTTATTCCCCTGAACTTTATATACTGTGACAAGAATTGGCTTAGATATTTGACTTACTCTGAAGTATAACCTTTTGAGAAATGACTCTATAGCCCCATCCTATTTCTGTGACAGAATGTTGTGAAAATGATAAGATTCCTAATAGTGTAAAACAAAATTGAATTGTATGTAGACTTATTTTGAACTATATCAGAAATGTTTTCATATCACTTTCAGCTTCTTACTTAAATGGTTATGGTGATTTATAGAATAAACAACCACTAAGATCTGTTTCAAGAATGTTATTTTTCTATCCTCCCAAACATTGTAAGTCAGAATTTCCTGTGTACTCATATATTTCCCACAGTCTTGGTGATCAACTTTTTCACAACAAAACATTGCTGTTGCCAAGATTTTGGATTAATGACTATGTTTATCTTCACAGCAATGGAAAATATTAAACAATGCAGAATTCCAAGCTCAGTGAGCTGACTCATGCTACACAGCTAGTTGAAATGTGCTTAACTCAAGCAGTGTGTCTTGAAAAAAATTACATAATAATGCTGACTCGATTTTGGTGCCACTCAATGTCTGAAAACGTATTTCATGACATCAAAATGACTTTTCCTTCTCTTTTTTATATTAATCCCATATTCTTTTGGAATATACAATGCAGAATTAAATATGGTATTAGCTACAATTATAATTTCTACATATTCAAACATGCTGAGTTCTTAGTATGAATACCAAAGACAGGGAGAATGATCAGCTTAAAAAAAATGTCTTCTTGGGTATCAAGTAAGGGATGGGGTTGCCATCCCACAGTCAAAGACTCTGACCCATAATTGTTTCCTTCTGAAACAACTACAGAGGACAAAAGTAGATAAGAACCTGAGGAAAAGGAGGTCCAGTGACAAACCCAACGTGGGACCCAGCTCAAAGGGAGACACTAAGGCCTGACACGATTACTGAGGCTATGGAGTACTCACAAAAAGGGGCCTATCATGACAGGCCCCCAAAGACCCAACAAGCATCTGAAAGAGTCAGATGCAGATATTTACACCCAACCAATGGACAGAAGTTGCTGAGTCCTATGGTTGAATTAGGGAAAAGCTGGAAGAAGCTGAGTAGAAGGGTGACCCTAGGACGACCAGCAGTCTCAATTAACCTGGACCCCCTGAGATCTCTCAGATAATGAACCACCAACTAGGCAGCATACACCAGCTGGTATGAGGCCCCCAACCCATATACAGCAGAGGACTGTCAGGTCTGGGCTCAGTCAGAGAAGATACACCTAATCCTCAAGAGAATGGAAGCCCCAGGAAGTAGAAAGGTCTGGTGGGGTGTAGGTGGGGTGGGAACATCTTTGTAGATACAGAGGAGGAGAGGAAGTATGGGATGTGGAACAGAGGGTGGACCAGGAAGAGGAGTGTAAAAAAGAGGATTAAATAAGATTATTTACATATATATATATATATATATATATATATATGTATGTGTATGTGTGTGTGTGTGTGTGTGTGTGTGTGTGTGTGTGTGTGTGTGTATAAAATGTCTTCTCATAGTTGGCTACTGAAGTTTAGACTATTTTATGGGGAACAATCTTCACAGGAATCAAAGTTCAGGCAGAGACCAGGATGGCAGGAGTGACCAAGCAAGTATAATTGGCTGCTATAATGCAGGGGAAACTGAAAGCAGTGATAATTTTGTCTACAAGTGTTCAGCTAGGCACTGGCTTCTGGGAAATAAGAGTTGGCTTAATAAAATGATTGTTTTTGTTCCAAATAAATGGCTTTAAGACAGGTTTCTCTTTGTAGCATATAGCTAAAGGACCAGCTCAAAAGCAGTCATGGGAATGTATTCTCTCTATCAGAATGAAAGGAGAGAAGCAGAGGAAATGAGGAGACAGTAGAGCACTAAATGATGAACTGGGAAATAACCAGAACTTACTCCAGGTATTTTTCCCTCATCAAAGAAAGACAAAGTCTGGGCCACATCCTCAGCTTGATCAGAGTTCACAAATCTCCTTCTGCCTAATTAGAATTGACTCAACACCTAAGGAAGATAAATTCGTTAGAGGCTGATTGAGCAATTCTAACTATGCTGAATTCAGAAAGAAGCAATAAAACAGTAGCATCTTCTCGTGCACTATCTCATTACAGTTGGGACATGATGATTTATGGCAGAAACTATGTGTATGTGGGCTTGCTAGGATTTAATGAATTGTAGGATAATTAATCTTCCAAAGTATACATTTCAATCCAGCAGTTTTAAAAAAAAAAGATAGATTCATCAGGAAAGAAAGTTTTGTCCTCAAGATGCAGAATCTTTTGTTCCTTTCTCCCCCTCAAGCCTCAATAAATTTCTGTTTGTATGCATGCTCACGGCCATTACAAAATGCAGTCTGTGTGGAAAGCCTAAAGTTTTTCAGAACCTTGTCTACTCACCACCAAGAATTGGTTCTAATGAGGCCTCCTCATGGTGTGCTTAATCAGGAGTATGTTCAGGCATACTCAGAGTAATGGAAATGTTTAATAGTTGCCCACAGTAAGCATCAGTGTAAACATACATGAGTATAGTACTCTCTTATGTATATATATATATATATATATATATATATATATATATATATATATATATATGTCTATAAGTAAAGGCCTACAGGCACAACGTTTATAATTCTTTATAAACAATTTAGCAAGATACGATTCTGCTCTGCTAAAATTAATTTTGGCATTATTGGTAGTAAAGGGAAAGAAGATGTTGTCAATAACATGATTGTAGAGGTGAATTGTCAAGAACAGAAATAAAGGGAGAGGCTACAGCTGGAAGACTAAGGGTGAAATAGAATTGATAAGAGCTAAGCAAGATAAGGCTAGGTCTGCTGGTAAGACTCATAAAACCACCCAGCTGTCACAGTACTGAGTTAGTACTGAGTTAGTCATCAGTACTAACAAACAGATCAGAATAGTCAGGAATATGGACAGTGATATAATGGTGGTTAGCTTTGGGGATGTTATTGGAAAGAGGTGTGGCTCATTAAAATACATACATACATATATACACACATACATACATATATGTAGATAGATAGACACAGACATAGACATAGACATAGACATAGACATAGACATAGATATATTATCAATATCAGGCTGTGAAGCAGATGCCCTGGACTAATTTCTTCTGTAGCAATTCCCTATTGTCAACACATGCCTTTGCATGGAGGGGAGTTCTTTAAGAGTTTCATGTGCCACATCTTTATACTCAATCCCTTCACTCACTCCTTACCATATCTGTTTGTGTTATGTGATTTTCTGAATCTCCCTTGAACCTGAGGATTAAAACTTCACCATGGGCTTTCTTCTTCCTAGCTTAATGGAATTGACTATTGAAAGACATGACTCAACTTAAGTGTAGTTTGCTGTGTAGAGTCCTCTCTGGCTTCATTCTGAGACACGTGCTAGATAAGCATGCGTCCACAACATGCCATGCATTTGGGTATCTTCCTACTTACATGGAGAATGGCTGACCAAACAGAGGAGGGGCTGTGCTCTGGTCTGCATGACAATGTTTGTGCCAAGGTTACAGCTCCAGTTGTGGATGTCCAGTCAGCGACTAAGTGAGACTACGACAGACTGACTCCCAGTCAAGTAGAATTAATAGTTCTGGTTTTCCCCAGAGACTTTTTGTGTTTTCCTGGGTCATCTTTAGAGCACATAGCGGGCTAGGACAAGCTCATCTACACTCCATTTCTCTTTACACCATCATGCTGGTATCATAATCTAGCGATTTCTCAAGTCTTTCTAATTATTCTTCATTATATTTCAGATGAATTTCCTCGATCAAAATCATCTCAGTGGGCAGTGGTGGCGCACGCCTTTAATCCCAGCACTTGGGAGGCAGAGGCAGGTGGATTTCTGAGTTCAAGGCCAGCCTGGTCTACAGAGTGAGTGCCAGAACAGCCAGGGCTACACAGAGAAACCCTGTCCTGGAAAAAAAAATTATCTCATATTTAATCCTATTTTAGGACAGGGTTAAATCTGTTTCTTACAGGACCCAGAGTAAAACTCAAGTCTCTTTGAATATTGGTAACAAGGACTTCAATTATTTCACATTACACTCTTTACATTAGATTGTGATCCTTTTTGTCTCTAGGAATTGGCAGCTTTTCCCTCCATGCTCAATTCAATATTTAGGAAGAATTCAATATTGTTTGTCAAATGGAAGACTAAATCCCTCACTTTGCTGAGCTATCAATCCTACAGAAAAACATGAATAAATGTATTTAGCAACTGACTTACTCTAAGGCATTTGGTTGCTACAGGATACCGAAAGCTACTAAAATAGATCTTCATTTTTTCATGCCTTAATTTTAGAGCTGGAGAGAAAATACAAAGTTACTGTGTTATTGTGAAAGTACATGCTTCCAAATGTGTATGTGCACATCTGTATGGATTTTTGTTCAAGAATTGATGTCATGGTATTTCGAGAGACAAAATAAAAACTTCTCTTGCATTAAAGAGAATGTTTGTTTGTTCATGATAGTATTTCAATCTGGAGACACAATTATTAAACCAGATAGTGAAAACAGTAGATAATATTATAGGAGAACTACAGGAAACTTAAGTATGGGAGCTCATGGAGCCACTGGGCATAAGGAGATTTTGATATTGCCATGAAATGTTAATTCAGGATAATTAGACGATAGGCAAGTTTGAATGCTGCATCTAAGAACTGTTTTAGGAGGTCTCTCCTCTCATGCTCTGTACAGTAGCTACTCATACAAGCTCCTTGATCTCTCTGCCATACTATACTTAAGTCCACTTGAAGGCCTATACAGTGGCTTAGCCTCCAGTACAGTCTCTGTCTTCTATTTCTAACAATATTTACTTAAATATTATGTTCTGAACCCTTTGTTTACAGACCATTCTTTGTTAGTAGTCAAACACATTCCAGTACTTTATAGCATGTTGCCATAGTTAGCTACACCATGAAGCTCCTAAATATCATATAAACTTGTAATTTTATATCCAAATTAAAACATCTATTCAATTATAAAATTTTGGTCTTTGTAATTATTATATTTACCTATTAGCACTAATAACCAGTATATCTTATGTAATCAAGAAGTATTGACTGATATAACTTCAACTACTGAATCAAATAGAAGTTTTCTAATAAAGATAGGCGGATTTTATATAGTACTTTGAAGAACTACTTACTTTTATATGATATTTATATTATATTACTTATCTTTATGCAATATATTATATAAAATATATTGAAGAAATAGAAATATGGATAGATGATAGATCAATAGATACATGATAAATAGGTAGATAGATAGATAGATAGATGGATGGATGGATAGATAGATAGATAGATAGATAGAATTAGAGTAAGTCACCTGGAGTGAAAGCTACAATGATAGACAAAGAAAGCAGATAGTTTCTATGACAAGCTAAGGTGGTCCAGAACTGAACACAGTCATAAATCACAATGAAATTAAATGTAGAAGCATCATGATCAAGGGCACTAATGATAGAGATGATTCCTTTCTATAGCTCATATCTTCTAAACCAGAATATTAGGGAATAATATATGTAAGTTAGTATTTTAACAGGTTCTTCAGGGTTTCTAACAACACTAAAATTTGTCAAAATATATATCAATGCCTATGTATGTATCTATGTATGTATGTTTGTGGGTATCATCTACCTATCTATCTATCTATCTATCTATATATCTATCTATCTATCTGCCTATCTGACTAAGCTTGATTATTTAAATTCATATGTATATTAATGTGAGCAATTTGATATAGGGCATAAAAGAAATGAGGGCATTATTGACAATTGCTTAAAAGCCAGGAATCTTGGCATATGAAAATTAAGTGTAGAAAGGACAGAAAATACAAATAAAAATGCAGAAATATAACTTTAATGAAAAATCAATATTGTAAAATCATTCATTATTCTATTTATTTGTATGCATATCACCTCAGAAATATATTTGTGAAAGAAAAATGTAGAGTTTTTTGAGTTTTTTCAGTTTAATTCACTGTATACAAGGTCCTTATTAAAGTCTAATGTAACAGATGACTCAGATCAGGTATTGAGAATTTACAACTATTTCTTAAAAAGCAAAATGACTGGATATAAAATTGACTCAAAGAAATCAATAGGCTTCCTTTATACAAATTATAAATAGACTAAGAAATTAGGGAGACAACATCGTTCAAAATAGCCACAAATAATATAAAATATCTTTTTGTAATTCTAACCAAGCAAGTGGAAAATTTGTATGACAAGAACTTCAAGTCCCTGAAGAAAGAAATTGAAGAAGATTTAAGAAAACAGAAAGAGCTCCCATGCTCATGGATAGGTAGGATTAATATAGTGAAAATGGCCATTTTACCAAAAGCAACCTACAGGTTCAATGTAATTTCCATCAATACTCCAATACAATTCTTCACAGACATGGAAAGAACAATTTTCAACTTTATATGAAAGTAACAACAACAACAACAACAACAACATCAAACAGAATAGTCAAAACAATTCCAAGCAATTAAAGAACTTCTGGAGGAATCACTATTCCGGACCTCAAAATGTAGTACAAAGCAATAGTGATAAAACCCTCATGGTATCAGTATGGAAATATACAGGTTGTTCAGTGGAATAGAATCAAAGACCTAGAGATAGACCCTTGAGCCTGTAGACATTTGATTTTTAACAAAGAAGTCCAAACCATAAAATGGCGAAAAGAAAGCATCTTCAACAAATGGTTCTGCTCTAATTGGCAATCGGCATGTAAAAGAATGACAATTGCTCCATATTTATCACTGTGCACAAAGCTCAAATACAAGTGGATCATGGACCACCACATAAAATCAGATACACTGAGTCTAAAAGAAGAGGAAGTGAAAAATAGCTTCAAACACATTGACAGAGGGGATAAATCTCATGAACATAACAACAATGACTCAGGAGCTAAGATTAAATGGGACTTCACAAAACTGAAAAGCTTCTGAAAAGGAAGAAGTCCTTTTCACACTGTCAATAGGACAAAACAGCAACCAACAGATTGGGAAAGATCTTCACCAACCCTACATCTGATAGAGACCTAATATCCAAAACATAAAGAACTCAAGAAGGTTAGACTCAAAAAAGAAAAAGAACCACCACCACCACCAACAACAACAACAAAAACCCAAATAACCCAATTAAAATGAGGTACAGAGTTAAACAGAAAATTCTCAATAGAGGAATCTTGAATGTGCTAGAAGTCTTAAAAGAAATATTCAATATCCTTGGTCACCAGGAAATGAAAACCGAAATGACCCTGAGATTTCACCTTACACAGTGAACAGCTAAGATAAAAAAAACTCAAGCAACATGCTGGCAAGGATGTGGAGAAAAGGGAACACTCCTCCATTGCTGGTGAGAGTGCAAACTGGTACAACCATTCTGGAAATCAATCTCAGTTCCTCAGAAAATTGGAAAGAGTTCCACCTGAAGATCCAGTTACAATGTTCCTGGGCATATACCTAACAGATATTCTCCAATATCAGGAGGAAACATGCTCCACTATATTCACATCAGCCTTATTTGTAATAGCCAGGGAGTGAAAAGTCCCCATATGTCCTTCAATTAAAGAATGAATACAGAAAATGGGGTTCATTACACCGTGGAATACTATTCAGCTATTAAAAATAAGGACACCATGAACTTTGCAGGCAAATGGACAGAACTAGAAAATATCATCCTAAGTGAGGTGACCCGGACCCAAAAGGACATGAATAGCACGTTCTCAATGATAAATGGAAATTAGCCAAAAAAGTACAAGAATGATACACCCCATAGACTATAAGAAGTTAAGAAAGGATGGCCAAGAAAAAAATGTTCCAATCTTAGCTAGAAAAGGAAACAACATAATCATGAGAGGTAGAGAGAGAGACCTGGGTAGGTGAGGGGAGGAGGAGAGAAAAGAGGGGCAGAATCATGTATAGGGGAAGAGAGGAGCGAAGCCTGGGGGGGGGGCCAGAATAATGATGGAAATATGCAACGGCTGGGAATTGGGAGCAAGGGGAGCTAGGCTTCCAGGACTCAATGTGGTGAACTTAGTCCAAATGCCTAAAAACAGAGGTATGGAAGCTGAAGAGACTACCTCTGGTAGTTAGACAAAGTCCCCAGTGAAGATCATGGGAACACCAACCCACCTTCAAAATTGTCAACCCCAAATTGTTCTTGTCTAAAAGAAACGCAGGGGCAAAGTGGAGCAGAGACTGAACAAATGGCTAAGCACCGACCAGCCCAATGTGGGATCCAGCCCATATGAGGCACCAAACCCCAACACTATTACTATTATAATGTTGTGCTTGCAGACAGGAGCCTAGCATGGCTGTTCTCTGAGAGGCTCTACCAGCAGTTGACTGAGATAGATACAGGTACTTATAGCCAATCATTGGACTGAGGTCGGGGTTAGGGGAAGGAGGGGCTGAAGGAGCTGAAAGAGATAGCAACTCCATAGGAAGACCAACTGTGTCAGCTAACCTGGATCCCTGGGAGCTCTTAGAGTCTCCCAAAGCCACCAAGCAAAGATCATATTTGGATTGGTCTGCATACCTCCCATCCCCAGCACATTTGTAGCAGAGGACTGCTTTGTCTGGCCTCAGGGGGAGAGACTGTGTACAGTCCTACAGCAACTTGATGCCCTAGGGAAGGGAAATGCTTAGGGGGAAGGGATGGAAACATGAGGTAGGGTGATAAGAACTTTGCGATGGGGACTGGAAGGGGTGCAACATTTGGGATATAAATAAATAAAATAATTAATAATAAAAAATCATCAGCAAAACTGAATAAAAAAGACACCCAAAAAATGTCATGCCAAATAACTAAACGGAATAGTGAGATTGCAATGACTGTTTTAGCTAGAATCGAGAACATCAATTTGAAAATAGTATTCCATTTTGTGAACAAGTTTTATTGTTTGATTTCTTTTTTAATTAAACATTCTAAATTAAAATTAGATTATATAATTTTAGCCTTTCTTTTTCTTCCTTCCAACCTTTCCCCTGTATCACAACATACTACCTACCCTTGCTCTTTCTCATGTTCATGGACTCTTGTGGGATGTTCTTCTTAGTTGTTACAAACACACACACACACACACACACACACACACACACATGCATAAATATACCCAGGCACTCTGCACATGCATGTGTATAAACAGGAACTCCCAAATATATAGGTAAAAATCTGCTCATTGTTGCTTAGGTATATGTTTATAGAGGTCACCACTTTTTATTGGATATCAAAATAAAAGGGGTGGTCTTCCCTGGGGAAGGTTATTTGATTTCTCTGGATATTCCTCAGTTTCCTCTAGCTCTTTGTCTATGGTTGGTGCCTATGGCATTTACCCCTTCCATGTTAGCATATCTATTGTTCCTGTTATTGTTCAGGTCTTGTTTAAGCTGCATAAACAAACATTTAAAGATGGAAAGAGATGGGTTTGTATAGAAAAAAATCTGCTTTGCATTTCATTGTGGACTAAAATTAAGGAAATAATAATCTTCTCTCGATATTCCTCCACAGTTTGGTTTATTGTAAAAACCATTTCCATAAATGAGCAGAATTCCACTGACAGAAGTATGTTTGGTATTACTTAGAGGGAAGTCACAGAGAAAACCAAACAGTTTTGTATTGGGGGTGCTGGTGGTATTAATCACCATTTCCTTCATGATTCTTCTGAATCTTAATCAATATCCCAAAGCTCAGTAAAACCTTGTTCTCTCTTGATTCTCCATTCCTATAGATGCACATAATAACAGTTATTTCACGGAACACTTTTCTAAATGCTCATGCTGTTAAATTACTGTGGGAATAATTTAATTCCAAGAGTAGCTGCACTTAGCAAAGGCAGAGTGCACAGCTGGCACTAAGTCAAAAGCCTACTGTAGAAGCTGAGGTCTTAGATTCCATTGTAGTCTCCAGCTCCACACTTATTTTAATGGATACTGGAAGGAAAATAAATATAGGCTTATTCAATGAGTGCCTACTTGAAATTTTCAAATGGAAGGAACAAGAAATCCGAGGCTTCATTTATTTTCTCATCAACTATTTTTTAAAAGATGCAGAGAATGAGATTGCGGAACATGATGTTTTTATTACAAATCTGAACTGATATTGTTTTCCAAATATTAGCTTTACTTTCTCATAATGAGTTTTCACACTGAATTAAAAAAAGAGTGCTTCAATTCAATCTTATTGATTTATATAACATGTGAGTTTTGTGCTCCTAGAAAATTGCTTTCTTGTATTATGATTCTCCAAGTCTTTTTTCCCCTTTAGGAAAGTATTTAGGAAGAAAGTTTTGTTTTAAATTTCTAAATTTCTAATAAAGCATTCTTCAAAACATGACTGAGTCATTTTCTTTTTGTAAAAGTATTTCGCCAATGGAAGAAGGCAATTCTACAAATTTTCACTTCTTTATGTACCAGATGTTGGTGTAAAATTCAGATTATTGTATCTACTAAAATTTATACACAATACGCTAAGAGTGTGTTACTATCCCTAAGAAAAAATTGTAGCCATTATATATTCTTATTTTATTTAAATCTCAGGAAAATGCTTAAATTAGTACTATATTGTTTTAGTAATGAATCACAGAACAGAGAACTGAACATGTGTTGTTTCTTTGGAATATCATCAGGCTTGGTTGCTAAGAGATACTCTGTGGTGGTGATTCAAGACACTGGATGAAATGGAGTCTTGGCCTCCGAAATCTCCACATTTAAAGCCAAACAAATATGAGTACTCTGAAGTGTGCATTTGTACTTCCTAATGCTACTAATGAAACAAGACATGGTAATTTTCCATTGTTAAACATGAGTATACTTATTTTGTAGTTTTAGCAAAAAAAAATTCTGATTACACTTCATAGCCTTTATTTCTATTTGTTTGCAGATTTTTTTGGCTGTTGTAAGGTTTTTTGTTTGTTTGTTTTGCTTGTTTGCAGAGTATTAGGTTCCATTCTATAATTTTCAAAACTAATTTATTTTTCTGCCATTTTCACATTCCTCATGTCTTACTACCTTCCCTGTTTAAATGGTGCCTCTTTTCCTAGCCTATGGACCCCTTTCTAGTTTAATAACCTGTGCTCATTTCCCCCTGCTTGCATAAATGAATATAAACCTTACAAACTACTACTCCAATATGAGACATTATAGATTTTTTTAAAAATTTCTCAGTCTGAAACAATAAAATGCATTGCACCTACATCTGTTTTCCTAAAATGTAATGATTTTACTTTTCCTTGTTAAAAAATACCATTGCATGTTTTTCCTTATTAAAAAATACCATTGCATGTTTTTTCTGCTGATGGACATCTATAATGCTTCTGTCATCCTGTTGTTTGAATGTTGCATCAATATCCCTAGATACACCAATTCCTCTGTGGTTGAATATACAGTCTTTCCAGTACATGTACAGGAATGGTGTAAGATAGTCACTCAAAGTAGTTTAAAATATATTAAACATTATAAATTGCAAAATATCTATTTGAGTTTCCTTTCTAGAGAAACAACTAGTCATTTTTTTTGGATAATTATTTCATTGAAAGATTTGATTTGGGATGACTTAATTTTTGCAGTGACTTTTTTTTATATATTTTCAATATTAATCCTTTATCTCATGTATAATTTTATCCTCATTCTATTTACTTTTCTCTCACGGATAGTTTCTTTTTCAATGCAGAAAACTTTACATTTTTCAAATTATTGGTTGTCAATTATTGTGGATATTTCCCATGCTAATGGAGCCCTGTTCAGAAAAAATTTCCCTATATGTACATCTTGAAGAGTCTATGATGTTTTCCTCTGGCAGTTTTACCACTTAACATTAATGTGTTTGTCCACGCTGAATCATTTTTGTGCAGAGTGATGTTTGGTTCCATTTTCATTCATTAATTTTTAAAATTTACTTTTTTTCACACTCCATATTCTCTCTCTCTCTCTCTCTCTCTCTCTCTCTCTCTCTCTCTCTCTCTCTCTCTCACACACACACACACACACACACACACCTGTTCACCCTTTTACTGTTCTATATCCCACCTCCCTGTCTCCACATGGATGTCCCCACCCACCACCCCTCCTGACCTCTAAACACCCTGGGGCTTCCAGTCTCCTGTGGGTTAAGTGCATCATTTCTGAAGGAACACAGACCCAGCAGTCCTCTGCTGTATGTGTTGGCGGGGCCTCAAGTCAGCTGGTGTATGCTGCCTGTTTGATGGACCAGTGTTTAAGGAATCTCATGGGTCCAGATTAATTGAGACTGCTGTCCTCCTACAAGGTTACCCTTCTCCTTGGCCTTCCCTAGTTCAACAACAGGTGTCAGCTGCTTCTGTCCATTGGTTGGGTGCAAATATCTGCATCTGACTATTTGCAGCTGCTTTTTGGGTCTTCCAGAGTACAGTTATACTAAGTCTTTTTTTGTGAGTGCCCTTATAATGGTTTCTCCTGAACCATCTGTTGAACTGATTGTCTTTTGTCTGCTAATGTAAGTCTTTTACATTGCTGTCAGAAATGAGGTTGCCATTATTGTGTGGGTTTTTGACTGACCATTTATTAGAGTCCATTGGTTTAAATGTCTACTTTTAAAGCAGTGATAAGCTGTCTTCCTCATTGCAGTTCATAATCTGAGGATAGGCATTGTTATACCTCCAACAGTGTGCTTTTGTGAAGAAAGCTTTGGCTCTGTGATTCTGTGCCATTTTGGGTCTATTTTTTGCTCTGTTGAGAATGTCACTGTAATTTGATGAGTAATGTATTGAGCCAGTGAGTTCATTTTGGAAGTATAGCCATTTCATAGTAATAATTCTGCTAATCAAAGAAAATGATGATTCTGTACATAAGTTAGTGTCTTTGTTTCCTTTATTAGTGTCTCAATGTTTTATTGTAGAGGTCTTTCACATCCTAGGTTAGGTTTATTTATAGGTACCTTTTCCCAGAAACATTTTGACATGTTATCCTTTCTAAGCAAGTACCTTACTGGAATATGTGGAAGCTAATCATTGTATGTTGATCATGTATTTTGCAATGTTACTGAAAATTTTTATTGACTCTAAGACATTTAGGGAAGAGCCGGAAGAACTTTTACATATAGAATTATGTCAACTGCAAAGAGAGTCATTTTATTTCTTCCCTTTTTTTTTTTTTGTTTGTTTGTTTGTTTTTTTTTTTGGTTGTATTTTTTTTATTCGATATAATTTATTTACATTTCAAATGATTTCCCCTTTTCTAGCCCCCCAACTCCCCGAAAGTCCCACCCCTTCCCACTTCCCCGTTCTGGTTTTGCTGAATACTGTTTCACTGAGTCTTTCCAGAACCAGGGGCCACTCCTCCTTTCTTCTTGTACCTCATTTGATGTGTGGATTATGTTTTGGGTATTCCAGTTTTCTAGGTTAATATCCACTTATTAGTGAGTGCATACCATGAGTCACCTTTTGAGTCTGGGTTACCTCACTTAGTATGATATTCTCTAGCTCCATCCATTTGCCTAAGAATTTCATGAATTCATTGTTTCTAATGGCTGAATAGTACTCCATTGTGTAGATATACCACATTTTTTGCATCCACTCTTCTGTTGAGGGATACCTGGGTTCTTTCCAGCATCTGGCAATTACAAATAGGGCTGCTATGAACATAGTAGAACATGTATCCTTATTACATGGTGGGGAGTCTTCTGGGTATATGCCCAGGAGTGGTATAGCAGGATCTTCTGGAAGTAAGGTGCCCAGTTTTCGGAGGAACCGCCAGACTGATTTCCAGAGTGGTTGTACCAATTTGCAACCCCACCAGCAGTGGAGGAGTGTTCCTCTTTCTCCACACCCTCTCCAACACTTGCTGTCTCCTGAATTTTTAATCTTAGCCATTCTGACTGGTGTAAGATGAAATCTTAGGGTTGTTTTGATTTGCATTTCCCTAATGACTAATGAAGTTGAGCATTTTTTAAGATGCTTCTCCGCCATCCGAAGTTCTTCAGGTGAGAATTCTTTGTTTAACTCTGTACCCCATTTTTTAATAGGGTTGTTCGGTTTTCTGGAGTCTAACTTCTTGAGTTCTTTATATATATTGGATATTAGCCCTCTATCTGATGTAGGATTGGTGAAGATCTTTTCCCAATTTGTTGGTTGCCGATCTGTCCTCTTGATGGTGTCCTTTGCCTTACAGAAACTCTGTAACCTTATGAGGTCCCATTTGTCAATTCTTGCTCTTAGAGCATACGCTATTGGTGTTCTGTTCAGAAACTTTCTCCCTGTACCGATGTCCTCAAGGGTCTTCCCCAGTTTCTTTTCTATTAGCTTCAGAGTGTCTGGCTTTATGTGGAGGTCCTTGATCCATTTGGATTTGAGCTTAGTACAAGGAGACAAGGATGGATCAATTCGCATTCTTCTGCATGCTGACCTCCAGTTGAACCAGCACCATTTGTTGAAAAGGCTATCTTTTTTCCATTGGATGTTTTCAGCCTCTTTGTCGAGGATCAAGTGGCCATAGGTGTGTGGGTTCATTTCTGGATCTTCAATCCTGTTCCATTGATCCTCCTGCCTGTCACTGTACCAATACCATGCAGTTTTTAACACTATTGCTCTGTAGTATTGCTTGAGGTCAGGGATACTGATTCCCCCAGATTTCCTTTTGTTGCTGAGAATAGTTTTAGCTATCCTGGGTTTTTTGTTGTTCCAGATGAATTTGAGAATTGCTCTTTCTAACTCTGTGAAGAATTGAGTTGGGATTTTGATGGGTATTGCATTGAATCTGTATAGTGCTTTAGGCAAAATGGCCATTTTAACTATATTGATTCTACCGATCCATGAGCATGGGAGGTTTTCCCATTTTTTGAGGTCTTCTTCCATTTCCTTCTTCAGAGTCTTGAAGTTCTTGTCATACAGATCTTTCACATGTTTGGTAAGAGTCACCCCAAGATACTTTATACTGTTTGTGGCTATTGTGAAGGGGGTCATTTCCCTAATTTCTTTCTCAGCCTGCTTATCCTTTGAGTATAGGAAGGCCACTGATTTGCTTGAGTTGACTTTATAACCTGCCACTTTGCTGAAGTTGTTTATCAGCTGTAGGAGCTCTCTAGTGGAGTTCTTTGGGTCACTTAGGTAGACGATCATGTTGTCTGCAAATAATGATAGTTTGACTTCTTCCTTTCCAATTTGTATCCCTTTGACCTCCTTATGTTGTCGAATTGCCCGAGCTAGTACCTCAAGTACAATATTGAAAAGATAAGGAGAAAGGGGGCAGCCTTGTCTGGTCCCTGATTTCAGTGGGATTGCTTCAAGTTTCTCTCCATTTAGTTTGATGCTGGCTACCGGTTTGTTGTATATTGCTTTTACTATGTTTAGGTATGGGCCTTGAATTCCTGTTCTCTCCAAGACTTTAAGCATGAAGGGATGCTGAATTTTGTCAAATGCTTTTTCAGCATCCAATGAAATGACCATGTGGTTTTGTTCTTTGAGTTTGTTTATGTAGTGGATTGTATTGATGGATTTCCGTATATTGAACCAACCCTGCATTCCCGGGATAAAGCCTACTTGATCATGGTGGATGATCGTTTTGATGTGTTCTTGGATTCGGTTGGCAAGAATTTTATTGAGTATTTTTGCATCGATGTTCATAAGGGAAATTGGTCTGAAGTTCTCTTTCTTTGTTGGATCTTTGTGTGGCTTTGGTATCAGCGTAATTGTGGCTTCGTAGAAGGAATTGGGTAGTGTTCCTTCTGTTTCTATTTTGTGGAATAGTTTGAAGAGTATTGGTGTTAACTCTTCTTTGAAGGTCTGGTAGAATTCTGCACTGAAGCCATCTGGTCCTGTGCTTTTTTTGGTTGGAAGACTTTCTATGACTCCTTCTATTTCTTTAGGCCTTATGGGACTGTTTAGATGGTCTAGTTGGTCCTGATTTAATTTTGGTATTTGGTATCTGTCAAGGAAATTGTCCATTTCCTCCAGATTCTCCAGTTGTGTTGAGTACAGGCTCTTGTAGTAGGATCTGATGATTTTTTGGATTTCCCCAGTTTCCGTTGTTATATCTCCCTTTTCATTTCTAAGTTTGTTAATTTGGATACTTTCTCTGTGCCCTTTGGTCATTCTGGCTAAGGGTTTATCTATCTTGTTTATTTTCTCAAAGAACCAGCTCCTGGTATTGTTGATTTTTTGTATGGTTCTCTTTGTTTCTACTTGATTGATTTCGGCCCTGAGTTTGATGATTTCCTGCCTTCTACTCCTCCTGGGCGAAATAGCTTCTTTTTGTTCCAGGGCTTTCAGGTGTGTCATTAAGCTGGTAATGTATGCTCTCTCCATTTTCTTTTTGGAGGCACTCAGGGCTATGAGTTTTCCTCTTAGCACTGCTTTCATTGTGTCCCATAGATTTGGGTATGTTGTGTTTTCATTTTCATTGTGTTCTAAAAAGTCTTTAATTTCTTTCTTTATTTCTTCCTTGACCAAGGTATCATTGAGTAGAGTATTGTTCAGTTTCCACGTGTATGTGGGCTTTCTGTTGTTTCTGTTGCTACTGAAGACCACTTTTACTCCATAGTGATCAGATAGGAGGCATGGGATTAGTTCGATCTTCTTATATTTGTTGAGGTCTGTCTTGTGACCAATTATATGGTCGATTTTGGAGAAGGTACCATGAGGTGCTGAGAAAAAGGTATATTCTTTTGTTTTAGGATAGAATGTTCTATATATATCTGTTAAATCTAATTGGTCCAAAGCTTCAATTAGTTTCATTGTGTCCCTGTTTAGTTTCTGTTTTCTTGATCGGTCCATTGAGGAAAGTACAGTGTTGAAGTCACCCACAATTATTGTGTAGGTGCAATGTGTGCTTTTAGTTTTAATAAAGTTTCTTTTACGAAAGAGGGTGCCCTTGCATTTGGGGCATAGATGTTCAGGATTGACAGTTCTTCTTGTTGTATTTTTCCTTTGACCAGCAAGAAGTGTCCCTCAGGGTCTCTTTTGATGACTTTGGGTTGAAAGTCAATTTTATCTGATATTAAAATGGCTACTCCAGCTTGTTTCCTGAGACCATTTGCTTGTAAAATTGTCTTCCAGCCTTTTACTCTAAGGTAGTGTTTGTCTTTGACCCTGAGGTGTGTTTCCTGTAAGCAGCAAAATGTAGGGTCCTGTTTACGTATCCATTCAGTTAGTCTGTGTCTTTTTATTGGGGCATTAAGTCCATTGATGTTAAGAGATATTAAGGAATAGTGATTGTTACTTCCTATCATTTTTGACGTTATTTTTTAAATTTGAATGCTTAACTTCTTTTGGGTTTGATGAAAGGTTACTATCTTGCTTTTTCCAGGGTGAAGTTTCCCTCCTTGTATTGGTGTTGTCCTCCTATTATCCTTTTTAGGGCTGGGTTTGTGGATAGATATTGGGTAAACTTGGTTTTGTCATGAATTATCTTAGTTTCTCCATCTATGGTGATTGAGAGTTTTGCTGGATATAGTAGTTTTGGTTGGCATTTGTGTTCTCTTAGAGTCTGCATGAGATCTGCCCAGGACCTTCTAGCCTTCATAGTCTCAGGTGAAAAGTCTGCTGTGATTCTGATAGGTCTTCCTTTATATGTTACTTGGCCTTTTTCTCTTACTGCCTTTAGAATTCTTTCTTTGTTTAGAACATTTGGTGTTTTGATTATTATGTGACGGGAAGTATTTCTGTTCTGGTCCAGTCTGTTTGGAATTCTGTAGGCTTCTTGTATATTCATGGGCATCTCTCTCTTTAGGTTAGGGAAGTTTTCTTCCATAATTTTATTGAAGATGTTTGCTGGCCCTTTAAGTTGTAAATCTTCACTCTCATCTATGCCTATAATCCTTAGGTTTGGTCTTCTCATTGTGTCCTGGATTTCCTGGATATTTTGGGTTACAAGCTTTTTGCATTTTGCATTTTCTTTAACTGTTGAGTCCATGGTTTCTATGGAATCTTCAGCATCTGAGATTCTTTCTTCTATCTCTTGTATTCTGTTGTTGATATTAGCATCTCTGACCCCTGATTTCTTCCCAAGGCTTTCTATCTCCAAAGTTGTCTCCCTTTGAGTTTTCTTAGTTGTTTCTACTTCTGATTTTAGATCCTGGATGGTTTTGCTTAGCACCTTCACTTGCATGTTTGTGTTTTCCTGTAATTCTTTAAGAGATTTTTGTGTTTCGTCTTTCATGACCTCAGCCTGTTGACCAAAGTTCTCCTGTATTTCTTTAAGAGATTTTTGTGTTTCGTCTTTCATGACCTCAGCCTGTTGACCAAAGTTCTCCTGTATTTCTTTAAGTGTTTTTTGCATTTCCTCCTTGTTGGCTTTTGTATTCTCCTGGAATTCTTTCAATGATTTTTGTGTTTCCCTTGCAAGGGCTTCTAACTTTTGATCCATTTTCTCCTGAATTTCTTTATGTATGACCTTCATGTGTTCCTGTACCAGCATCATGACCAGTGATTTTAAATCCAAATCTTGTTTTACTGGTGTGATGGGGTATCCAGGACATGTTGGTAGAGGAGAATTGGGTTCAGATGTTGCCATATTGCCTTGATTTCTGTTAGTGACGTTCCTGCGTTTGCCTTTTGCCATCTAGATCTCACTGGTGTTAGTTTATCTTGTCAGTGCTGGACTCACCAGTGCAAGCTGCCCTTTCCCAGTTGTCCTCTGGTGCACAGCTTACCTCCTGCACTGCTTGTAGACAGTGTGCTGCTGCCCAGGCTGTTCCGATCCCAAAGCAGGCACCCGAAGGCTCCTGCTGGGGCCCGCTGGATTCACTGGAGCACACTGACTTCTCCCAGCTGGCCGCCCGGAAGCCCAGCTAGCCACTTGCAGGACTTGGAGATGTAATGCTGCCGCCCAGACTGATCTGGATCCGGAAGCGGAGAGAGTAGAGCTAAGGGCTTCTGCCTGAGGCCTTGCCCCAGATTGTGTCTGTGGAGCAGATGGAGCCCAGGGAGTGCAGATGGTGTATGCTACTGTGACCTCCCCTGTGTTCTGCTCACTCCGCTGGGCAGCAGATCTGCCAACCGGGCTGTCGCACACAAGGTTAGCCTGGCCGCCCAGTCCCTGAGTCCAGGCAAAAGCCTGGGAGGCCAAGGTCCGAGCAAAGTTCCCCTAGGGCTATGACTGTTAATTGGGTTTGCCAGGTGACTAGGATGGCGGGCGTGCGCGCCCGCGCTCCCTGAAAGCGCCGGGAGAGTCTGCTTTGCTAACAATCACCTGGGCGGGTTGACTCACAGATGGCCCACCAAGCCGCCCAGTTCTTGGGGTCAGTCCTGTGCCTTTTGGGGCCTGGCCCCCCGCTTTGTTAGCCTTAGGCTATGCCTGTTACAGGTCTGCCCGCCTGAGCTCTCTGTCGTCCTGCAGGCAAAATGGCGGCGGCGCGCTTGCAGGCCTGGGCAAAAAACCTCCTGGTTGGGTTGGCACCCCGATGGCCCCCCGACCCGCCCAGGGCCTGGGTGCAGGCCAACGCCCGTCGGGCTCAGACCACCGCGGTGTTGGCCTCGGATTATGTTTGTGTACCTCAGTCTGTCTGATTCCTGGAGTACGGAACCAAGATGGATGCTCCTCTCCTGACTGGTGGGAGGCCGAGTTCTGAAGTGGCCTCCGTGCAGGAAAGGCGCCGCACAACTGCAGCTGCTTGCTGCCCGGCTGGTCAGCGAAGGTCAGTGGTCGTGGGCGCAGGGCCTAACTGGTCCCTGTGACGCCTTGGTTCCACTGCTGATGGCCCTTCAGCTGGAGCAGCCACTGCTGCCGCTGCCGCTGCTGCCACCGCCGCCGCCAAGACCGTGTTTGTCATTTCTTCCCTTTTTTATCCCTTTTATATTTTTCTTAAGTTATAAGTCTTTCTATTATATTGAGCACTCTTTATTTTGAGCACTCCATTGGATTAGATAAGAAAGAGTAAGCACTCTTATGTCATTGCATACTTTGGGAGAAATGGTCTCAGATTTTACATATTTAGCATGTTGTAGGCTAGAGCTTTGTCATACATATCCTTAATTATTTTGAAGAATATTTCAGCAATTCCTAAATTCTTCAGGACTTTCATCTTAAAGACATGTTGAATTTTGTCAAATCCTTTTTTTACTTAGGTTGAATTACTATTTAATACTTTTCTAGTTATTGAAAAATAATAATTATTTTGTAATGAATTGCAATTTAAGAGATATTTTTCAAAAACAACACAGTAGAGTCAAGAAACAAACTTAACTTGCAATATTCTAATAATACACATTAAAATTATAAGCAATTTTGAAAGATATTTTTTTCAATCTAAGAGACTGGAAAAATACAAGGAAAGTATAAGCCAAGCATATTATAGATGGAAACCATCAATCTTCAATCATAAATTAGTTCCATGTTACCAAATAATGTTGACTGATCCACTTATAAATGTATTTCCTCAAAAGGGAATAAACCACAAAATACATATGAACATTTCAACCAAAGTGGGAAAGGTTAGTAATTCCACACACTAAGCAAACAAACAGACAGACAGACAAATACAACAGCAACAATGAAAACCACTGGGAAATAAACTACTCATTTCTAAACAATATCTTGGTAAAAGAAGAAGTCTTAAGGTATTAAAACACATAAAGCTGGATAAAGAAGAAAAACTGCTACCTTAAAATATGCATGGCACATGAAACTGAACTGAGAAGTAAATGTATAATACACAAACCTATATATAAGAATAAAGGATTTTTACAACAATTAATCTTAATTTCCATCTTGGTTTTCAAGAAGTCAGAAAACAGAACTATGATAAACATAGGGGCATATTAGAGGAGTCATGAAGGTAAGAACAGATACCAGTGAAATCTAAAAATAGGCAAATAAAAAAATGGAATTAGATGAAAGTAATCAAGCACAATCAATGAATTAGTAATCTACTCCATTGAAAAGCTAGACAGAACTTATGGAATTGATAAAAATTTCATCCTCAACATATTGCAGTAGATGGTGATCAGCACAGAGGCCCACTACTGGCCAGTTGATAAGATGATAAGCAGTGGTCAGTCCTAAATGAGACATACATATTCCACTTCAGATACAAATCTCAGCAGTCATCATGTAAGAGTGGGCAGAAAGACTTTAAGATCCAGATGCATACAACCATTTTATTCTTAATGTTCACCTGTCAAAGCATTCCACAGGTCCATTCAGGAGTGGGTAGGCTCCCACAACATGACACCTGTATTTAACTTTAGAGAACTAGGCTGAGCATAAATAGATGTTCTGCAAACATTACATCGTGATTGGTTTTATACCTTCTCGATATGACTTGCATACAAGATGAGGAGTGATTATTAGTTTCTTGGATGCAAAAGCAGTAAGGTAGTTGGCAGAATCAATGACAATAATGATAAGGGAAATATATGAAAATTTTAAATATTAATGATGAGTTAAAGTGAAAGTTAAAAAGCTAACAAAATAGTTATTCTTTTAGCTTGGTTTTGGTTAAAATAGGGATATTCTGAATCTTGACTCTGTCAATATCATATTATAGTTGTCTTTCTTCATTCCAACTTTTCAAGGTGTAACTACTGGAAAATACTAGGTTCAGAGTATAGAAAATTTGTCTCTATATAAAATAAATTTCTATGAATGAACAGTACCCAAACATGAGAAATGTAGCTACAAATTCAAGGTACAACAAATCATTGCAGAAATTATTAGTCACATTTATTATTATAATTTATGAATATTTAAGGATATTCATATATACAAAATATTACATGTGTTTATGAACCTGAATGAGGCATATATTTCTTGAAAGAAAAACAGTTCCATGAAACAATTGACAGCACAATCGTTTTATGAATTAAATTTGTTAGCACTACTTTCATGTGAGAGAGAATAGGGTGTTCTGATTACCTTATCTCATTTAGGAGGGCTGAACGTTCTGTCATATCTTTGACAGACGTTTATTCATAGAGAGCTAATAAACATTTGGTTGTGTCTAAAAGGAAAATATGCATATTGAAATAAAACCAGAAAACTAACTGAAGTTATGGACCAAATGGATCTAACACATATTTATAGAACATTTTTATAGAATTATTAAATATAATTCTTTTATAATTTAATTATAGAATATTCTAAAGCAAAAGAAGATACCTTCTTCTCAGCACCTCATGGTACCTTCTCCAAAATTGACCATAGAAACGGTCACAAAACTGGCCTCAACAGATAAAGAAATATTGAAATTATTCCATGTACCTTATCAGATCATCATGTCCTAAGGCTGGTCTTAAACTCAAACAGAAACAATGGAAAGCACACATACATGTGGACTTTGAACAACACTCTTCTCAAAGATAACTTGGTAAAGGAAGAAATAAAGAAAGAAATTAAAGACTTTTCAGGATTTAATGAAAATAAAGACACATCATACCAAAATGTATGGGACACAATGAAAGCAGTGCTAAGAGGAAAACTCATAGCTCCGAGTGCCTCCAAAAAAGAGAAAGGAGAGAGCTTACATGAACAGCTTGACAATGCACTTGAAAGCTCTAGAACAAAAAGAAGCAAATACACCCAAGAGGAGAAGACGGCAGGAAATAATCAAACTTAGTGCTGAAATCAACCAAACAGAAGCAAAAAGAACTATACAAGGAATCAACAAAACAAGGAGCTGGTTCTTTGAAAAAAAAAAAAAACAACAAGATAGATAAACCCTTAACCAGACTAACCAGAGGATACAGAGACAGTATCCATATTAATAAAATAAAAAATGAAAAGGGAGATAATAGAAACTGTAGAAATTTAAAAAATCATCAGATCCTACTACAAGAGTTTATACTCAACAAAGTTTGAAAATCTGGATGAAATGGACAACTTTCAAGATAATACTAGGTACCAACGTTAAAACACGATCAGATAAACCATCTAAATACTCCCATAGAGTATAGAAGAAATAGAAGTCCCAAAGAAATAGAAGCAGTCATTAATAGTCTCCCATCAAAACAAGCCCAGCACCAGATGGGTTTAGCAAGGAATTCTATCAGAGCTTCAATGAGGAGTTAATACTGATACTCTTCAAACTATTCCATGAAATAGAAACTCAAGGAACACTATCCAACTCATTCTATGAAGCCACGATAATGTTTATACTTAAACCAAACAAAGAACAAACAAGGAAGGAGAACTTCAGACCAATCTCCCTCATGAACATTGAGGCAAAAATACTGAACAAAATTCTGGCCAACCGAATCCAAGAATGCATCAAAACTATAATTCACTACAATCAGGTAGACTTCATCCCAGGGACACAGGGATGGTTCAATATACGGAAATCTGTCAATGTAATCAACTACATTAACAAACTAAAGGAAAGAAAAACCTCATGGTCATTTCATAGATGCTGAAAGGGCTTTTGACAAAATACAGCATCCCTTCATGATAAAAGTCTTGGAGAGATTGAGAATCCAAGGCCCATATCTAAACATAGTGAAAGCAATATACTGCAAGCTGGTAGCCAACATCAAGTTGGTTTTTTTTTTTTTAATAATTTTTTAATCTTCAATATTCTTTGTTTACATTCGAAATGATTTTCCCTTTCCCGGTTCCCACCTCCCCATAAGTTCCCTAAGCCCTCTTCCCTCCGCCCGTTCTCTTAAGCCAACATCAAATTAAACAGAGAGAAATTTGAAGCAATCCCACTAAACTCGGGGACCAGACAAGGCTGCCCACTCTCTCCCTATTTATTCAATGTAGTTCTAGAAGTCCTAGCCAGAGCAATCAGGCAACAAAAGGAGGTCAAAGGTATACAAATTGGAAAGGGAGAAGTCAAAATATCACAATTTGCAGATGATATGATAGTATACTTAAGGGACCCTAAGTCTTCCACCAGAGAACTCCTAAAGGTGATAAACAACTTCAGCAAAGTGGCTGGATATAAAATTAACTCAAGCAAATCAGTAGCCTTTCTATACTCAAAGGATAAACAAGATGAGAAAGAAATTAGGGAAATGACACCCTTCACAATAGCCCCAAATATTATTTCATAGCTAGGTGTCACCCTAATGAAGCAAGTCAAAGATCCAGAAGTGAACCCACACACCTATGGTGACATGATCTTTGACAATGGAGCTAAAACCATCCAGTGGAAAACAGACAGCATTTTCCACAAATGGTGCTGGGTCAATTGGCAGTCAACATGAAGAAGGATGCAAATTGATCCATTCTTATCTCCCTGTACAAAGCTCAAGTCCAAGTGGATAAAATGCCTCCACATAAAACCAGAAATACTGAATCTAATAGAAAAGAAAGTATGGAAAAACCTGGAGCACTTGGGCACAAGGTAAAAGTTAAATTTCCTGAATAGAACACCAATAACTTATGCTCTAAGATCAAGAATTGACAAATAGGATCTCATACAACTGCAAAGCTTCTGTAAGGCAAAGGACACTGACAATAAGACAAAATGGCAACCTACAGATTTGGAAAAGATCCTTACCAATCCTACATCCAATACAGGGCTAATATCCAATATATACAAAGAACTCAAGAAGTTAGACTCCTGAGTACCAAATAACCCTATTAAAAAGGGGGTACAGAGCTAAACAAAGAATTCTCAACTGAGGAATACAGGATGGCTGAGAAACACCTAAAGAAATGTTCAACATCCTTAATCATCAGGGAAATGCAAATCTAAACAACCCTGAAATTCTGCCTTATACCAGTCGGAATGCCCAGGATTAAAAATTCAGAGGACAGCAAATGCTGGAGAAGATGTAGAGAAAGAGTAATACTCCTCCATCATTGGTGGGATTGCAAACTGGTAAAACCCCTCTGGAAATCAGTTTGGTGGTTCCCTGGAAAACTGGACATAGGTATACCTGAGGACTCAGCTATACCATTCCTGGTCATATGACCAGAAGATGTTCCAACATTTAATAAGGATACATGCTCCACTATGTTCATAGCAGCCTTATTTATAATATCCAGAAGCTGGAAAAAACCCAGATGTCCCTCAACAGAAAATGTGGTACATTTACACAATGGAGTACTACTCAGCTATTAAAAACAATGAATTCATGAAATTCTTAGGCAAATGGATGGAGCTAGAAACTATCATCCTGAGCAATGTGACCTAATCACAAAAGAACACACACGGTATGCAATTGCTGATAAGTGGATATTAGCCCAAAACCTAGTAAAACCCATGATGAAACTTACTGATCACATGAAGTTCAAGATGAAGGAAGACCAAAGTATGGATACTTTGATCCTTATTGGAAGTGGATCAAAACACCCATGGCTCACAGCCAACCAATAGAATGAGAATAGGGTCCCTAATGAGCAGCTGGAAAGAGGACCCAGGGAGTTGAATACGTTTCCATCTCCACAGGAGGAACAATAATATGTACCAACCAGTAACTCCAGAGCTCCCAGGGACTAAATCACAGACCAAAGAGTACACGTGGAAGGTTTCAGGGCTCCAGCTGCATATGTAGCAGAAGAAGACTATTTTAGACATCAATGAGAGGCGAGGCCATTGGTCTTGTGAAGATTTGATTCCCTAGAATAGTGGAATGCAAGTCAGCAAATCAAAACAACCCTGAGATTTCACCTTACACCAGTCAGAATGGCTAAGATTAAAAATTCAGGAGACAGCAGGTGTTGGAGAGGGTGTGGAGAAAGAGGAACACTCCTCCACTGCTGGTGGGGTTGCAAATTGGTACAACCACTCTGGAAATCAGTCTGGTGGTTCCTCCGAAAACTGGGCACCTTACTTCCAGAAAATCCTGCTATACCCCTCCTGAGCATATACCCAGAGGATTCCCCACCATGTAATAAGGATACATGCTCTACCATGTTCATAGTAACCCTATTTATAATTGCCAGATGCTGGAAAGAACCCAGGTATCCCTCAACAGAAGAGTGGATGCAAAAAATGTGGTATATTCCTACACAAAACTCAACTCCAAATGAATCAAAGATCTCAATTTAAGTCAAAATAGACCAAATACAATGAAGTGGGAAATGGTTTTAAGCTCATTGCATCAGGAGAAGATTTTCAGATCAGAACACTGATAACATGGACACAATTAATAAATTAATAAGTAGAAACAGAAAAGCTTCCATACAGCAACAGGCACCATCATTTGTATGAAGTAGCAGGCTACAGAATGGGAAAAAATTTTACCAACTAAACATCTGATAGAGGGCTAGTATCTAAAATATAAAAAGACCTCAGAAAACTGGACATCAAAGAACAAACAACGCAATACAAAAATGGGGTACATATCTAAACAGAGAAGTCTCACAAGAGAAAACTAAGTAACTAAGAAACACTTAAATATTCAACATCCATAATCAGCAGAGAAATGCAAATCAAAACTACTTGTAGGTTTTATCTTACACAAATATGAATGGCCGAGATTAATAAACAGTTGACAGCTCAGGATGGTAGGGATGTAGAATAAGGCAAACACTCATACATTGTTGTTGGGACTGCATACAAGTATAGCTACTGAAGAAATCTCTGTGACAATTCCCCTGAAGCATGTAATAGATATACCACAAGCTCCATCTATGCCAATCTTGGGCCCATACTCAATGGGTTTATCTTTCTACTCCAGAGATATTTGCTCGACCATGTTTATTGCTTCTCTATTCATAATAGCCAGAAATTGGAAATAACCTAGATATCCATCAATGAAGGAATGGATAAAGAGAATGTAGTGCATTTATATAATGGCTTGTTATTCAGCCATTAGAAAAATGGGATCATGAAGTTCTCAGGTAAATGCATGGAGTTAGGGGAAAATAATTCTGAGTGAAATAACATGGATATAGAAAAACAAGTATGGTATATACTAGCTTACCTGCGGATTGTAGCTGTTAAGTCTTAATAAAGCAATGTACAATTCATATTGATTCAAAGTCTACAGTAAAATCATTGAGAAGGGGGAGTTAATCTTAGGAATGTAGAATAGAAGAGATAATTACAGATAGATGGGCAGGCAAGAAGGAAGGATCAACCTGTAAGGGAAAGGAAGAGAGGAGGCACTATGAAAGGATACCGTAAAAACTAATGGCCATTTGAGGGTTAGTGTGGAAAACTACGGCAATAACACCTTCCTAAATATACACATGTATGAGAGCAATCTAAATGAAATGGACAAATAACGGAGAGAGAGTCCCAAGTGGACACCTTTGTTCAGTAAACAAAGTTTCTATTGCAGGTAATTAGCTAACTCTAATCGAGTTGTTGGTCAAAGGGACCCCTTGGCAATCCACAAACAACCCAGGACATTGCACAAGCTATTTATTATTCTCTACAAAATGAAAACAACATCTACAGCAACCAATTGAACATGGAGAAATAGAGATGATCCCTGCTTAAAGCCTTCATTGCTGTTAGGTAGTGCTGTTGCTACTGAATGGCTCTCTATAAACTAGCAATGGAAAAAAGTAAACATTAGTGGTGCTACAAAATCTTCAATCTACAATGGCATCCTATCTGCAAGAAGTACTAGTACAATAGTGGCACAAAGTTTTTGGGAGTAGACAACCAATATCTGATAGAATTTAAGGGCCATTTCATAAGACTGAACCCATCCCTGATAATGCTCAGGTGTCCAAGAACCAGAGACCAGATAGGGAAGAGACATAGCTGAAAACCAAATACTACTGAGCTGCACATCTGCTATAGATGCACATAGGGAAAGGTCTAGCCTGTGCATACTCTTTGGTTGCTGGTCCAGTCTCTGATAACCTCCAAAGGTCCAGATTAGTTGACTCCGTTGATCTTGTATGGGATTCTTATCCCCTCCGGGTCCCTCAATCCATCCCTCAACTCTTCCATAAGAATCCCCAAGCTCAGTCCAATGTTTGACTGTGGCTCTCTGCACCTGTTTAAATCCTATGCTGAGTGTATCCTACCAGACACAGTTATGCTAGACCCTTAATAGAGTATCACTAATAGTGTCAGGGATTGGTCTCAAGTTGAGACAATTCTTGATTTGCTATTCTCTCAGTATCTGATCTAACTTTGTTTCTGCATTTCTTGTAGACAGGACACATTTTGAGTCAAATGTTTTTGAGTGGTTTGGGGTCCTTATCTTTCCCCTGCAGAATCTTTCTGTCTGGATTCAGAAATGAGGCACTTCATGTTCCATATCCCCACTGCTAACAGTCTCAAAAAAATCACCCCCCAGAGATTTCTTGGAGTCTCTCAGCCCAGTTTTCTGGCACATCCTAGAGATGCCCCCTCCCCATCCTGCCACGCCTAGCAGCAACTGCTTTCCATTCAGTCTCCTGGACTTTTGGACCTCTCTCCTGTTTCTTCCCACATCTGATCCTGAATGCCCATATTCACCTCCCCATACCCACTGCTATCCAGTTCCCTCCCTCTACTGCCTATTCTATCCCCTCTTCTAAGTGAGATTTAAGCATTAACAATTAGACTTTCCTTTGTTTCCCTTTGGGTCTGTTGATTGTAGTGTGGATATACTGGACTGTATGGCTAATATCCACTTATAAGCGAGTACATATTATGAATACCCTTATGGGTGGGTTTACCTCACTCAGAATGATAGTTTCTAGTTCTATCCATTTGTCTGCAAAATTTATGATGTCCCTGAATTTAATAATTGAAAAGTATTCCATTGTGTAATGAACCATATTCTGTATCCATTATTCAGTTGAGGGACATCTGGGTGGTTTGCAATTTCTGGTTTTTGTGAATAAAGCTGCTATGAACATAGCAGAACACATGTCCTTGTGGTATGGTAGAGCATCTTTTGGATAGATGCCCAGGAGTGGTATAGCTTGGTCTTCATGTAGAACTATTCTCAATTTTCTGAGAAGCTACCAGACTAATTTCCAGAGTTGCTGTACAAGTTTTCACTTCCACAAGCAAGAGAGGAATGTTTTTCTTGCTTCATGTTCTCTCCAGCACCTGTTGTCACTTGAGTTTTTGATCATCACCATTCTGATTGGTGTAAGGTGGAATCTCAGGGTCATTTCTATTTGTATTTTCCTGATGACTGAGTATGTTGAACATTTCTTTTACTGCTTCCTAAACATTCAAGATTCCTCTGTTGAGAATTTTCTGTTTAGCTATGCACTCCAGTTTTTTTTAAATTATGTATATTCTTTATTTATACTTCAAATATTGTCCCCTTTCCTGGTTCCCCCCTCCCCTGAAAATTCCATAAACCATTTTCCCTTCCCTAATTAACCCTCCCCAGCTTCTCTGTCCTCTACACTACAGCATCAAGTCTTTCCAGGACCAAGGACCTCTCCTCCCTTTGGTGTCTAACAAGGCCATCCTCTTTGCAATGGGTAACTCCATGTGTACCCTTTGGTTGATGGTTTTGCTCATGGGAGCTCTGGGAGTAGTTACTGGTATAAGAATAGACAGTTGATCAATGGAATTGAATTGAAGACCCATAAATAAATCCACACACCAATGGACACTTGATTTTTGACAAATAAGTCTAAACCATACAATGTAAAAGAAAAAGCATTTTCATTAAGTGGTTTTTGTTTCATTGGCTGTCTACATGTAGAAGAATGCAAATAGATTCATATTTATCATCTTGCACAAAACTCCACTCCAATGGATCCAAGGCTTCAACATAAAACCCATTACTCTATACCTAATAGAAAGGAAAGTGGGAAATAGCTTTGAACACATTGGTATAAGAGAGAACTTCCTTAGCACAATACAAACCACTCTTCTGTAAAGGACTCATACCCAGCATTAACTAAAAATTAGTTCAAGGTTTAAAAGGGGCATTATAAAACAAACACATTATATGTCCTTTGCCTATATATTATGGATCCCAGTTTTGTGTTTTTAGTGGATTTTTGTGTATATGAACATGTGTGTCTCCAGTATGTATGTGTACCTTGTGCTTTTTCCTTGGCTCTTTGTCTGTGTTAGTTTTCCCTATTCCAGCTTTTTATGGTGTTATTGAAGTTTATTATTATTATTATTGCTATTATTATTATTATTATTCCTCATTGTTTTCTAATGACATAAAAAGGGAGCAATTTTCTTGTTTTTTATTCGATATATTCTTAATTTACATTTCAAATGATTTCTGCTTTACTGGATCTCCCCTCCCTGAAAGTCCCATAAGCCCTCTTCCCTCCCCCTGTTCCCCCATCCACCCCTTCCCAGTTCCCAGTTCTGGTATTCCCCTACACTGCAGCACTGAGCCTTTTCAGAACCAGGGGCCACTCCTTCCTTCTTCTTGGACATCATTTGATATGTGGATTGTGTCTTGGGTATTCCACAGTTCTAGGTTAATATCTGCATATCCGTGAGAGCATACCATGGGTGTTCTTTTGAGACTGGGTTGCCTCACTTAGGATGATGTTCTCCAGCTCCATCCATTTGTCTAAGAATTTCATAAAGTCATTCTTTGTAATGGCTGAATAGCACTCCATTGTGTATATATACCACATGTTTTGTATCCATTCCTCCATTGAGGGACATCTTGGTTCTTTCCAGCTTCTGGCTATTATAAATAGGGCTGCTATGAAAATAGTGGAGCATGTGTCCTTATTACATTCTGGGGAATCCTCTGGGTATATGCCCAGGAGTGGTAAAGCAGGGTCCTCTGGAAGTGATGTGCCCAGTTTTCTGAGGAACCGTCAGACTGATTTCCAGAGTGGTTGCACCAGCTTGCAATCCCACCAGCAGTGGAGGAGTGTTCCTCTTTCTCTACATCCTCGCCAATAAGTTTTTGTTCTTAGCCATTTTGATAGGTGTGAGGTGAAATCTCAGGGTTGTTTTGATTTGCATTTCCCTCATGACTAATGATGTTAAACAATTCTTAAGGTGATTCTCAGCCATCTGAAGTTCTTCAGGTGAAATTCTTTGTTTGGCTTTGTACCCCATTTTTAATAGAGTTATTTGGTTTTCTGGGGTCTAACTTCTTGAGTTCTTTGTATATATTGGATATTAGCCCTTTGTTGGATGTAGGGTTGATGAAGATCTTTTCCTAATTTGTTGGTTGTCCTTTTGTCCTTTTGACGGTGTCCTTAGATTTACAGAAACTTTGTAATTTTATGAGCTTCCATTTGTCAATTCTTGGAATATTGTCAATTCTTAGAGCATAAGCTATTGGTATTCTGTTCAGGAACTTTCACCCTGTGTCCACGTCCTCAAGGGTCTTCCCCAGTTTCTTTTCTATTAGTTTCAGTGTGTCTATCTTTAGGTGGAAGTCCTTGATCCACTTGGAGTTGAGCTTAGTATAAAGAGATAATAATGGATGAATTTGCATTCTTCTACATGCTGACCTCTAATTGAACTAGCACCATTTGTTGAAAAGGCTATCTTTTTTCCACTGGATGTTTTCAGATCCTTTGTCGAAGATCAAGTGACCATAGGTGTGTGGATTCATTTCTGGGTCTTCAATCCTATTCCATTGATTCATCTGCCTCTCACTGTACCAATACCATGCAGTTTTTAACACAATTGCTCTGTAGTACTGCTTGAAGTCCAAGATACTGATTCCCTAAGAAGTTCTTTTACTGTTGAGAATAGTTTTAGCTATCCTGGGTTTTTTGTTATTCCAGATGAATTTGGGAATTGCTCTTTCAAACTCTATGAAGAACTGAGTTGGGATTTTGATGGGGATTGAGTTGAATCTGTATATTGCCTTTTGGCAAGATGGCCATTTAACTATATTAATCATGCAAATCTGTGAGCATGGAAGATTTTTCCATTTTCTGAGGTCTTCTTCAATTTCCTTCTTCAGAGACATGAATTTCTTGTCATACAGATCTTTCACTTGTTTGGTTAGAGTCACACCAAGATACTTTATATTGTTTGTGGCTATTGTGAAGGGTGTCATTTCCCTAATTTCTTTCTCAGCCTGTTGATCCTTTGAGTATAAGAAGGCTAGTGATTTGCTTGAGTTGATTTTATAACCAGCCACTTTGCTGAAGTTGTTTATCAACTGTAAGATTCTCTGGTAGAGTTTTTTGGGTCACTTAAGTATACTATCATAATATAGTGATAGTTTGACTTCTTCCTTTGAAATTTGTATCTCTTTGACCTCCTTCTGTTGTCTAATTGCTCTAGCTAGTACCTCAAATACTGTATTGAAAAGATATGAAGAGAGGGGGCAGCCTGGCCTAGTCCCTGATTTTAGTGGGATTGCTTCAAGTTTCTCTTCATTTAGTTTGATGTTGGCTACCGGTTTGCTGTATATTGCTTTTACTATGTTTAGGTATGGGCCTTGAATTCCTGTTCTTTCCAAGACTTTTAGCATGAAAGGATGCTGAATTTTGTCCAATGTTTTTTCAGTATCTAATGAAAGGACCATGAGTTTTTTTTTTTCTTTGAGTTTGTTTATGTAGTGGATTACATTGATGGATTTCTGTATATGTGACGGGATGTATTTCTGTTCTGGTCCAGTCTGTTTGGAGTTCCGCAGGTTTCTTGTATATTCATGGGCATCTATCTCTCTCTTTAGGTTAGAGAAGTTTTCTTCCAGAATTTTGTTGAAGATATTTGCTGGCCCTTTAAGTTGTACTGCTTCACTCTTATCTATACCTATTATCCTTACATTTGGTCTTCTCACTGTGTCCTAGATTTACTGGGTCTTTTGTGTTACATGCTTTTTGCATTTTGCATTTTTTTGACTGTTAAGTCCATGGTTTCTATGGTATCTCTGGCATCTGAGATTTTTTCTTCTATCTCTTGTATTCTGTTGTTGATATTTGCATCTATGGACCCTGATTTCTTCCAAAGGTTTTCTATCTCCAAATTTTCTCGCTTTGCAATTTCTTAGTTGTTTCTATTTCTGCTTTTAGATCCTGAATGGTTTTGCTCAGTTCCTTCACTTGTTTGTTTGTGTTTTCCTGTAATTCTTTAAGAGATATTTTGTGTTTCCTCTTTCATGACTTCTGCCCGTTGACCCAAGTTTTCCTCTATTTCTTTAAGTGATTTTTGTGTTTCCTCTTTATTGGCTTCTATCTTTTGACTCATATTCTCCTGAATTTCTTTAAATGATTTTTGTGTTTCCCTTGTAAGGGCTTCACCTTCTTGATCCATTTTTCCTGTATTTCTTTAAGATATTTATTTGTGTCCTTCTTGTGTTCCTCTAACAGCATCATGACCAGTGATTTTAAATCCAAATCTTGTTTTTCTGTTGTGTTGGGTATCCAGGACTTGCTGTTGTTGGAGAATTGGGTTCAGATGCTGCCATATTGCCTTGATTTCTGTTAGTAAAGTTCCTATGTTTCTCCTTTGCCATCTGGTTTTCTCCAGTGTTAGTTGGTCTTCTTGTCACTGGCTGGTGCTTGATCCTTCTGTGAGCCTGTAAGGCTATTTCCGCACTGCTGGATGACTGGGTTTCCCCTGGTACAGATTGGTGACATGCTTCCCTACTCTTTGGTGCCCTTGGAGTCCTGGTGTGTTTTTCCCCAAGCAATGCTCTTCTAGGGTTGTCTCTGTGAACCTGGTGCTGCCTGTCTACTCTGTCAGGGAGTGAAGATGGCAGATGTTGCAGGGACCTTTTCTAAGTGCTGATCACTCTGCAGGGCAAATGGCCGCAGCAGGTTTGGGAAAGAGATGGCCTGCAGAGCTGCCCAGGCCCTAGGTGCAGGCAAAAACCTAACAGGCTGAGACACAAGCAATGTTAGCCTTGAGCTATGTCTGCATACCTGGCACTGTCTGCTAGATCTCGCTGGTGTCTGGGAGCCAATGTGGTGGGGTGCCCCTCCAAGTGCCAGTCAGGGAGCAGTTTTCAATGGGGAAGAAATAAGGCATACTTTTTCCAAAAATATGGGGAAGAAGAAACCATAATCAGAATATATTGTATGAAAAAAAATCTGTTTTCACTATAAGAAGAACAAAGAATTGAAAGGAAAGCTTCTCTTAGATCCTGCACATATTTGAACACAGCAGAGGATGTGGATCCAAATCTCTTCTCCAGGAGAAAAGTGGTTAAGGGACATATCTTACTGAGAAATATGTAACTTTTTTATTTGTAGTTTACTGATACATACTTTGGATTACAGCTCAAGTATGCTACAAAGTTCAATTTGGTGAAAGGTGAGACCTCTGGTATAAACACAGGAAGATGTTCTAGATGTGTAAGATTTTAATTTTTTCTCTCATTCGTTGTTAATTATTTTATACTTAACTGTGTAATAAAACACTAACAATAAACATATTTTATTTTTATATGAAAAGTTCTTACATGCCATTGGTTCAAAACATTATGTATAGGATTTATTATCATGTGTAATTAAGAATTGAATTAAATTTATATTTCATTCAGCAATTAGTCTTGTCTATGGTATCTAGGGGGAATATCTTGCTTATCTAACTCATGGTCTTTTCACACTATCTGAAGAATTCAGCACTGTATTGAATTATGATAGACAAATCATCTTTAACCAATGACTCAGAAATAACCCTCCTTATTTTGAATTAAGTATAGTGACACACACCACCTTCCACTTAGAAGTAATTACAGTCAGGCTTTTTATTCAAAGAAAAGAGGGGAAAAGTCACTGCCACAGAATTAAACATTTAAAATAGAAATGAAAAATTGTAATATACTGAACAAAGATTGGCTACAAGTTCATTATATGGTATGTTGTTTGTCTTGGTTGCCAGAAGTAATTCTTTAGAAGAAACAAATTGCAACTAATTTCTTAATCCATGGGGTTCTAACAAGCTCTGCTGTTTCATGGAGGACACCTTGATAAATAATTAAATGTGCTATTATTTTTTAAAAATCCCTCCAAATAATACCCATCATTTAGAATTCAAGGAAAATATTTGAATAGTAGGATGCGATATTGTGATGTTTTGATATTCATGAAAGAGAAAGTGAAAACAAAAGTGCTAAGGAAAGTGAGGCTGAGTGCATTGTAACCAGTGCTGATTTAATACCAGAAACAATTAAACCATTGTCCCTCCTGAATTCTCATAAGCTCATACACCTGACACTCGATTGCAAAGACATTCTGAACATTCATTTCAGAAATTTGTAGTGGCCTTGTGTACAATATCAAGACTTCCATTCTTTCGAATTTAAGTACATTTGATCACTACTGTCTCTGGGTAAATTCTCCTGTAACACTTGTCTGGGATGAAAAAGTGCCCCCTTTCAAAGACATTGATGTTTCTCTTACTTCACTTATCATATTGATATGTGTCTTCTAGCTGTTAGATTGTATGACAGGATTAAACATTTCTCAAATTTAAAACAAGCCAAACAAACAAACAAACAAACCCAACAACAACAACAATCCTCACTGCTCATCATCTAAAGGACTTTGTTATTTCCTTTCTTAAAATATGTCTTGCTCGTAAGTAATAGTTTAGTTTTTACAAGTAAAATTACTAGATCATGTGTAATAATTCTCAAAAATATCCACAAGATGATTGTGGTGCTAACATCATCAAATGATAAAGAAACACATGTGTCACCAACCTTTTCACTTCTTTTTGCAGAGAGCTTTGAATTTTATAGAAACACATTAGTAAAATTTTGTTCATTGAACATGATGAGGAGTTGACTTAACTTTGAAAGAAAAGCTCATTTTCACTGTCGGCAATAGCAGGATATAAACCATTAAACATAATAAATTTTAAATCAATTAATATATTGAATGACATATTAATGTTATATTAAAATATAATTTAATTGATATACTGAAAAAGTTTAAAATGATCATTTTTGTCTGAAGATGTATCTCAGTAGTTGAATGCCTAGTATGTATGAGATGTGAGAAGCCCTAGGTTTCCCCTGATATTAGAAGAAAACTGGTAATTTAAATAAAGAGTGAAAGATGAAAATATCAAAAGTAACAAAATCCTAGATCTGTGTTGAATAAAAGCCCAAGAATTACTTGAAAGATCAGATGTACAGTTCATAGGCAGTTAATAAGACTAGAAAAAAGTATCACTTATTATGGGTGACTTACAATTCACAAAATTAATGTCATGTGTACATATTTAGATATTTGGTCCTTTCAACTCATTAAATAGCCCTTTATGTTCCTATAGAAACTTGGTAAAATGCCTCATTTGATGCCTAACGAGGAGAGTTGCTGAGATAATGATCGATTTTTCATTTGAAATGATTATCATTACTGCTCTAAATTCACATTTAATTTCATCCTGTTTGGTGACTATTTAATCACTCCTGAAAGTCAGATGATAGCAACAGTAAACTCAGGCATTTTCAGCATTGGGAGTTTTTTCCCCTGACTTCTTGATCCAAAGTTGTCCTTCTGATCTGACATCCTTATGTGTGGGCATAGTTAAGACACAAGTAGTTACAATCGAGTGTTAACTGCTTTGGGTTAGAAAGGAAATTAAAGTTGACGTTCCTGCTCTTTTTTTGATCTAGTTCATGACCTTAAGAAATGATATCTATTTATTATTTTCATTTTGGCTTGTTATTTTGTTACTTGAGAACTCTATTACCACTGAGATTTCTTTACTCTGAAGCATATGTGAATTGAAAACTAGTTTGTGTCTTTCATATGTAAATTACGTTAACTAAGGTATCCAAGAAGCTGATTGTAAAGACATAGGGTTTTTTGTTTTTTTTTTTTTTTAAATTCTGATCCTGTGATTTTCAGTTCAGAATGCATCACAATATATAATAAAAGTAGGAAGAAGTTAGATGACACAATTCCAATGTTAGACACACTTCCTTTTATTCTAGTTGCAAAAGTTAATGAGATATTGTTGGTTTAATGCTATGGTATCAGAACTTCAAGATTTAGTATAAATGTTCTGATTTAATATTTAAGGTGAAATATTGAGACCTAGTAACTCTGCTGAATCCCATGATAGATTCACTTTGAGAGGTGTGCGCTATGAAGCTTGTCACAGCCCCCAGCACTACTTATCGTAGGAAGGAATGGGAAACTTTTATTTATTCATATTAAATGCTTGTCTTTTTCAAGCTATTGTAGGTTCCCAAGCAAAGGATGCAGTTCAGTAAATCTTATACGTCTGAATCATCTTTTAAAGATCTTTGCAAGAATAATAATAAAAAAAAGAACATTTGATGAACTCTGTATTACCAACATAATGGAACAACTCCAGGAATTTATAGAAAGTGTATAGAATAAGGAAAAGAGAGAGGTTCAAGATTCTGTTGACTTAGACATCTCTCCACTCAATGCTTTTAAAGGGTGGTTTTTAAAGGATTTATTTATAAAAAACAAGTGAGAGAAAAATTTATAAGACTTAATACCTTTTTCATAAAATGAATGGCTTAATTGCTTGAAGATTCATTACACTGGTCTGAAAGATCTAGTGTTAACTGATCATGAGAGCTTTCTTACACTGCATATCAACAACCTTGCAGGTACCTTGCACATAATATTCAGAAACCAAGATCATACAATCATTAAGTTATTTGCATATCATTATTCTTATGTATTTTAAAGTAGTTTAGAGTAGGAAAATGGTCCACCCTTAATGCAAGTATCTCTCAGAATCCATGGGAAAAAAATATAGCTTCTGAAGAAATTAAGCTTTTGAACCAGAGCCAACATTTTATTGAACTTATAGAGAACATTATATTTTTACAAACAGCAAAAATAAAATATAAATATTAAACACAAATTCAAGACATCACTTCTTAAAGTATTTTAAGTAAACCACTCAACTATTTTTTATTTAATTATTTTATTAATTTATATTCTAAAAGTTGTTCCCCTTTCAGGTCCCTCCTCCCCCTGCCTCTGAAAGGATGCTCTCCCATCTGCAAACCCATCCCCACTTCACCCTCACCAGCATCCCTCTTCCCTTGGCCATCAAGTTTCTACAGCATTAAAAACATCCTCTCCCACTGAGGTTATACAGTGCAGTCCTCTTCTACCCATGTGCCCAGGGGTACAGATGGCCCATGTATGCTCTGTGGTTGGTGGCTTAGTCTCTGGGAGCTCTGAGGGTCCAGGTTACTTGACACTGTTGTTCTTCCTATGGGGTTGAAATTTCCTTCAGCTCCTTCAGTTCTTCTAACTTCCATATTTGTTGCCAACCTCAATCCAATGGTTGGCTGAAAGTATCTGCATTTGTCTCAGTTGGTTGCTGGTAGAGCCTGTCAGAGGAAAACTATGCCAGGCTTCTGTCTGAACACTCAATATGGCCTCTGTAATAATGTTAGAATTTGGTGTGCAGTAATGGGAGGGATTCCAACTTCGGCCAATCACTGGGTGACATTTCTTTCAGTCTCTGCTCCATTTTCCCCCCTACGATTCCTTTAGACAGGATTAATTCTGGGTTAAAATTTTTGAAGATGGGTGGCTGGCCCCCTGCCTCAACTGGGAGCCATGTCTATCTATTGCAGGTGGTATCTTCCTGTTCCTTCTCCCCACTGTGTTGGACACTTCAGCTAATGTCATCCCTATTGAGTTCTTGTATTCTCTCATATCCCAGATTCCTGGGACCTTCTAGATGTTTACTCTGACTCCTAAACTCCACTGTTACATATTTCAATTCATTTTCCTGGCCCTCTGGGAGTCCCTCCTGTCTTCCCCCCTTACTTGACCCTACCCACCTTTTCCTCTTCCCGCGTCTTCCCACCTACCTAGTTTCCTCCCTCCCTCTGCCTCCCATGATGGTTTTGTTCCCCTTCTAAGTGGGTTTCAGGTATTTACTCTTGGACATTCCTTCCTATTAAGCTTCCTATGATCTGTGAGTTGTATCATGGGCATTCTGAACTTTTGCTAATATCCACTGATCAGTGAGTACATATCATGCATGTCCTTTTGGGTATGGGTTACCTCATTTAGGATGATATTTTTCTGATTCCATCTATTTGCCTGCAAAATTCATGATGCTGTCCTTTTTAATAGCTGAATAGTATTCCATTGTATAAATGAACCACATTTTCTCTATCTATTCTTCTGTTGTGGGACATCTGGGTTGTTTCCAGCTTCTGACTATCACAAATAAAGCTGCTATGAACATAGTGGAGCACATATCTTTGGCTATGGTGGATCTTCTTTTGGGTATATGCCCAGGAGTGGTATAGTTGGATCTTCAAGTAGATCTACTTCCAATTTCCTGAGAAACTGACAGACTGATTTCCAGAGTGGTTGCACCAGTTTTCACTCCCACCAGCAGTGGAGGAGTGTTCCTCTTTCTGGGTTTCTTGAGCCTTGTGGCCCCAAGGGGCCATATGAATATGAGTGGCCTGCAATGCTACCTGAGGCCATCGTGATGTCCTGGTCCTTGTTACCACCAAGAACCATGTCTGGGTCTTTAGTCCTACTGCAGAAAGTATCTGTATTGATGCCCATCGTCCATCTTACCAGTGAAGGCCACTCAGATGTCCATGGTCTGTGCCGCAATCAGTTATGCTGTTGTCTGCTGGTGGTGCTGCTACAGGGGCCATAGTTACATGAGTGATCTTAGTCCTACTGTAGTGGGCAACAATTGCCTGTGGTTTGTGCTGTTTCCAGAAACTACTAGGAAGCCCGTGGTCAAAGCTCCAACTGACTGTAAAATGCAATGAAGCTATTTTGGCAGCAACTTCAGGCATACAATTGAAAGACTCCTGTAATGAGCACCGTTTGTATATGCTGACGGAGGGAATGGCCCATTAGAAGGTGTGACCTTATTGGAGTAGGTATGGCCTTGTTGGAGTAGGTGTGGAACTGGGTTTGGGCCTTTTGACCCTCATCCTAGCTGCCTGGAAGTCAGTACTCTGCTAGCAGCCTTCAGATGAATATGTAGAACTATCAGTTCTTCCTACACCATGCGTGTCTGGATGCTTCCATGTTTCCTGCCTTGATGATAATGGATTGAACCTCTAACCCTTTAAGCCAGCCCCAATTAAATGCTGTCATTTATAAGACTTGCCTTGGCCATGGTGTCTGTTCAGAGCAGTAAAACCCTAAGACCCCTCTCTCTCCACCACAAAAATTGTTACAGTCTACAAAATTAAACCATCAAAAAAACCTCTGAAAAATTGTGAGAGGGTGCTAGGGTATAGTTCTCCATGACTGTTAGCTTCTGGCTGGGATGTAAGTGGAGAACAAATCAATTTTCTTTAGGCGGTGGACACCGGGGGTTTAACCATGCTCTATATCAACAACACAAATTGGACATTGATATTGTTTCTTATTTTGTTGTGGGAGAATATTCCCATGGTGGGGTTGGAAAAGGACTGCAGAACTGAGAAGTGAATATAATTGGAGTATATGGGGTGAAAATCCCAAAAGTCATAAAAATATTATTTTGAAAAAAATCAAGAGCAAGGAAAAATAAATGCCAATTAAAAGAGTATTTACCTTTAGAGAGCAATATTTCTTTAGCAACTTTCCAAAATGTTAATTATGCATTTAGTAATAGGCATTTACTATTCTTCTTCAATATATTCCCTTCTCAAAATATTTTTTTTCTGTATTGTGTTATTCACCACAGGTTTGTGCTTGAAGTTTAGTTATTTCGATGCTGCACTCTAAGGCAATCTTTTATTATATTTGCTGATGGCTAAAAGATAGAGATCAGACCAACAACCACTCCTTTATCACTGAAATTGTTGAAATATTTTATATCTGTGACTTTTGAAAACTAATAAAATTCAGAAGAGTTAATGCTTTTCTGCATTTTGTAGGCTTCCTCCTTCATAGGCATAGGCATGATATCCTAGGAAGTACTTGTTTTTCTTCTAACCCTCAGGATATTCTTCAAGTTCTCTGCAGAGTTAGGGGCTGGGACTGCTTGCCACATAACTTTCTGTTCAATTTAGAAATAATTTCTAAACACAACATATGCAATTTTGGACTATGAAGAGATGTGTCAGTGTTTAAAGGCAAAAATGATTCAGTTCACCTGCTTCAGGCAGCTTGCAATGGCCTGAAGTCTAGCTTCAGGTTGATATGCAGTGCATACTCAACTTCCCTGCATACAAAGGCACACACACACATGCACAGATGCTAACACACACACACACACACACACACACACACACACACACACACACACGGACATTAAATTCAAATGAATTCAGAAGTCTTAGAAATTTTTATGTTTAAAAGTCAACACAGACACAAAGTTTTCTCATGAGAAGTTCATATATTAGGAATGTTTCGTGGTCTAGTGAGACAGTCCAGTGTGTCAAGGTGCTTGCCACCAAACCTCAGGACCTCAATTGGGTCCTACACTACACACAGTAGAAAAGAAACAGCTTCATCTTCATCCAGGCCTTCCTCTGACATTGCCCATGTATTTTTAATTTCTTTGGTTGGGTCACTTGTGTTACATGACTGGGTCATTTGGTGGTGAGTACTTTGAAAGAAGTCAGTTCATCTTCCAAAGTGGTTAGACAATTCCGCTGCTATTGTTACTGGCTCTACTCCTTCTCTTCCAATTCAGGTAAAATGTTAATATGCTGTGCTGTGATCTTAATTTTTAATTTGCTCGGTGAATAGCTGCATTGAGATTATTTCTAGTGTGGTTCATCTTTATTTTCCTTCCTGACATGCATTCAAATGCTTTGAGGTTTAAGAGCACTCAATGTAACTGAGTACAAGTTCTATCTCATAAAATATGCTTTGCAAATACATTCTTCCATGTAATGGCTCGCATTGATCCTGTTCACAGTAGGTTCAAAATAATATAACTTTTAAAATATTCATTCACCCAGATCAATGTTAATATTGAAACAAGACAAAGACATTTGAAATATAAAAGCAGCTGTCTTTCATGATTCAACTCAATTTTCTCAACAAAAGTACCAGCAAGAGAATATAGCTCAGTCTTCTCTCTCTTCTCTCTCTCTCTCTCTCTCTCTCTCTCTCTTTCTCTCTCTCTTTCTCTCCCTCCATGTGTGAAATACATAACTAGAATGATAAATTATTGTCCACATGAAATGTTCAAATATATTTAGAAATAGGATCTTTGCATAATTGTTTATTGAAACTAAGAGAAGGTTTTACTGAGTTAGGATGGGTCATTACAAGAAAGACATACAAACATTCAGTATGCATAGAATATATATGGCCATATGAAGAAAGAGTCAGACACTGCAGTGAGGTGGCTCTCTGTGGAACAGAGAAGAACCAAGGAACTCTGTACAGCCACAAGAAGTTTGAAAAAGGCAAGAAAGGATCCCTTGATGAAACCTTCAGAGAAAGCTCTGCTGATGTGGTAATCTCAGAATCCTTGTCCCCAGCATAATGTAAGAATTCTGGTTTGTCAACTCAATTTGTGGTAACTCATTAAGGGAAGCTGTCGAAATAAATGTACAAGGACAGTTCATCATTTGAAAAACATCCATTGTGACTTACCATATTAACAACTAAATAGTACAAACCACAATTATTATGATACTAGAAGAGAAATGTTTTAAAAAATGATAAAAAGCTCTGAGTGGCTAGAGAGATGGCTTAGTGCTTTTGGACACGTGTTGCTCTTGCAGAGGACCTGGGTTGGAGTCCCAGAACCGGCATGTGAACTTCCAACCTTTTGTTACACTCCTCTCTAGGGAATGTGACACTCTTTTTTGACATCTGTTGGAACCAGTTGTATTTGCAGTATATATATACACACACATATGTGTGTGTGTGTGTGTGTGTGTGTGTGTGTATGTGCGTGTGTAGGCAAAATGTTCTCAGACATAAAATAAAATAAAACAAAATAAAATAAAAACCTCTAAAACAAAAATAAAACTCTCAGGAAAATAAGAAATGCCCACCGAGGTCTTTAAAAACCTGTGAATAACACCCTACCTTCAGCTCCAGACCAGGTGCCAAGTAAGGGAGTATGTTTTCTCTTCCCACTGTCAGCTGCTCTTGTATCGGAAGTTCTACCCTGGAAAGAAACACAAAAGAAACAAACTTAGATTTGATAAGTCTGTCTTTGTACAATGTGGATGTTTATGTAGAAAATTTAAACAATGTGCAAAGTAACTTCCCAAACATTTAAGTCAAAGTAGTAATTAGTGAAGTCAAATATATTCTTGCCCTGGCTGGCTTGGATCTCTATATGTATATGAGGTTGGCACTGAACTCATAGAGTTCCTCTTGCCTCTTTCTCTGGAGTGTTGTGACAAAGACATACACAACCACACCCATCTGTATTTATTCTTAGTGCAATATTTTATACAAAATTAAGGAAACTAATATATTGAATACCCATGAAACCTTCGATTGACCTTACAAAGTAGACATGTGATTGATTGAATATAATGAGTAATAATGAAAGATAAACAATAGATTTGTAACATGTATAACATATATAACTTTATCTCTCTGACCCAGTGGTATGACCCCTCTTAATTCCAAATTACACTTTTTCAGAATTTATCACTGTTTTACATTTATAGCATAACACCGTCATTTTCTTTGCAACCATACAACATGTTCATCCCTAGTCAATATCATTTTACCTTTTACCGAGATGTATAAAAGTAATAAAAAAAAAAACCAGAACTACTCCTTTTCTAACTAAACTATTTCTTAATTGTTATTATGTTAGTCATAAACAATAAAGATATAATACATTGATATAAAGGTATTTTTACTCATTTGTTTGAATCATTCTGCAATACATATTGTGTTTTATGATTTCACATAACTTATCTCGGTGTTCTTTAGAGTAGTGCTTTACAAGTTTCATTAAGTGTTTAGGCTATAGTTTCTCTAGAGCAGAAATCTTAACTGATGTTGGAAGGTTCATCCCACTTCAGATGGCATTGTCCCTAAGTAGGTTGGCCTTAGTATATAAGAAAAGAAGAAAGCATGCTAGAGCATGGAGAAAAAACAAGAGTAGGAGTAGAGAGGCCATTTACCTTGTGAATCCCACTCCATGTTCTTTCTTATATTGACTATCTGCTTTAACTTTCCTCAGGACCACCTCAGATACTCTTATTATCTGCACAAGAGTCATCTTTGGTGCATATTATCTCTAATAATAAATAATTCTATATGATTATACTGGGTAGTTTTGTGTGTCACCTTGACACAAGCTGGAGTTAGGAGAGAAAGGAGCTTCAGTTGGGGAAGTGCTTCCATGAGATCCAGCTGTGGGGTATTTTCTCAATTAGTGATCAAGGGGGGAGGGCCCCTTGTGGGTGGTACCATCTTTGGGTTGGTACTCTTGGGTTCTATAAGAGAGCAGGCTGAGCAAGCCAGTAAGAAACATCCCTCCATGACCTCTGCATCAGCTCCTGCTTTCTGATCTGCTTGAGTTCCAGTCCTGACTTCCTTCAGTGATGAACTGCAATGTGGAAGTGTAAGCTGGATAAACCCTTTCCTCCCCAACTTGCTTCTTGGTCATGATGTTTGTGCAGGAATAGAAACCCTGACTAAGACAATGATTAAGCTGAAATTTCTCTTTCTGTAAACAGTTTGTCTTTGTATTATTTCACTTCTTTAATTAGTCTTCATAAAATATGGTGTGGAGATATACTACAAATTTTAACAATGTCAATGGCATTAAAATCTTCATATGAGGGGCTGGAGAGATGGCTCAGAGGTTAAAAACACTGACTGCTCTTCCAGAGATCCTGAGTGCAATTCCCCACAACCACATGGTGGCTCACAACCATCTGTAATGGGATCCGATGCCCTCTTCTGATGTGTCTGAAGACAGTGACAGTGTATGCATATACATGAAATAAATGAATATTTAAAAAAAATAAAATCTTCATATGTTATCTTCTAGCATATACTTTTTAGTTATTGTGTAGTGGCGGAAATGTAGAATGTGATGACTGAGAAAAGTATCTAATTCAAATGATTAATATAATTTTGCTATCAAGTATAGTCTAGAAGTAATTATTACTAACTCATGGTATAACATCGCCTACATGTTTCAGCACAATGTAACTTTCTGATATTCAGGTTATCAAGTTTAGTAGCTAAGTATGCTTTCTTGAAAGATGAACATTGTGAAATGTGTTGTACCCCACACACCCACACACATGCTCACACATGCACACAGACACACAGATTAAATAAATAAATATTTTAAGTTTAAAACTTAAGTTATTGAATTATATGAATTGATAATTTACTACTGGTGGTCCCATGCTTAGGAAAATTATACTGGATATAATTTAATATTTTTAATATTTAATATCTTTAATATTTAACTAATAAATAAGAAAGAAAATGAAATTTTATGACATTCCAAGGTGAAATTTTTAGTATAGCATTTTCATTCTGAGAAGGCCAGGGTAATTTGCGTTACCTTCTAAATCTTCTAAATCTTCTAAATCTGACAATCTTCCAAACACCATTAAAAATAGCTTAGTCTGAGACTGCAGAGTATGTATTCTTTGTGGTATATTTATAATTCTGTCATCCAACCTGTAAATTCTACCGATATCAACAGACACTACCATTATTGATGCAAGAAAAAGAGACTAAAGTATTTTCACTATGAGTTTCACAGTTTCAAGTTGTTATTGTTTTGCAAAATACATTAATTCTTTCCCCTTTCAAATTTTCAGTCAGCTTTTAATTGAAGTATAATAATATAGTCAGCTTAAAAAATAATCTGGGTGAAAAAATTTCAAGCTAATGAATATTTGTAGAGTTGGTTCACTCCAGGATTTAAACTGCAGGTTAGCTCTAGAGACTTGGTGACCAGGGCATGTCATAAAAGGTAATGTCATTTAAAGACTCCCCATTTTCTCTTTCTTTCTTTCTTTCTTTCTTTCTTTCTTTCTTTCTTTCTTTCTTTCTTTCTTTCTTTCTTTCTTAAGATTTATTTATTATTATATGTAAGTACACTGTAGCTATCTTTAGACACCAGAAGAGGGTGTCAGATCTCATTATGAATAGCCATTAGCCACCATGTGGTTGCTGGGAATTGAATTTAGGACTTTCGGAAGAGCAGAGGTTAACTCACTTAACAACTGAGCCATCTCTCCAGCCCCTCAATTTCCTTGTCTAAAGAAAAACAGCTGTGGCTATACTTTACAAAGTTGAGGCCTTTTCTGCACAAAAAAAGGTTTTAAAAAAGTTTAAGACATATATTTTTCCAAACATGATTAAACATTTAGTGGCAGCCCTAAGAAGCTATTCTCATGTATGTTTTGAGCTTCACTAAAGTTACTGAATTATTACACCCCCATTGGTCATATCCTATTTACTTAAGTAATAATTGTTAGCAACCTTTCATTTTCAAAGTATTCTTTAAGGTATGAGGCAGAAGCTAGAATTAAGTCATTTTAGAAATACACCATGTCTGTGACCAAGTCATTAAGCTAACTACAAAACTAATACCAATGAATAGTAACTTCATGCAGAAAATAAATTTTAAATTAAAGCATATTCATTTTTTAAAATAATTCTCCTTCATAACGGTCTTTATTTTAGACACTTTTAAATTCAAATAATTCCAGTGTTTGTATTTAAAAAGATATATTTTGAAGTGCTAATTGCTGATTATTAACAGACTACTCAATAAGCAGACAGGAAAACATAAAAAGAATTTCAAAAAAATGAATTCAATGCTGAGTCAAATTACATGCCAGGAGATGAAATAAGAATTTTAAAGACAAACACATACGGATAAGGTGTGAAGATTTCAGCATTTGTCAGAGGATGTGTTTATAAGTTGAAGGAAGAACAAAAGAGTAGTATTTGCAGAGTAACAAGCTATTCACACTTCATCCTTAGGTGGCATCATCTTTGCTCATTATTTCCATAATAGTCCTTAAAATAAATAAAGAGAAAGCTAAGAATAATGCTATGCTTACATGCACCAGACACATTTCTGATAATTTAAATGCTATTACTAAGTTTAATATTCAAAAATGTATATAAGCTGAATGTTGTTATTTTCCTCCTGTAACATATGAAATTCAGATAGAGGGATTCACCTATTTTCTCAAGATTGCATAGATAACAGGTGCTAGAGTCTGTATCCCACCTGAAGGTGCTAGAATCCAGAGTTTAGATATTTAGTACAGATGTCGCAGTCAACAGTTTCAAGCTAGAGACTAGCACTCCACATAAATCACATTTTTATCAAATGCTTAAAATCTGCCCAGTGCATAGCAAATTCATTAATGTGTAGAAAAGAAAATAATATACTGGCCATGTGTCTCTTGGCTTAACCATGTTAGACAGAATATACCTTTTCCTTGTATCATAAAATTAAGAACAGATGGTATACAAATATTCTGTGTACACACGAAAAGGATAAGAGGAAAAAGCTATGAGGGCATCACTGCCGATTTCTCATTTGGACTGGAGGGTAAAGTAGAGCAGCTACCAGATAAACCAAACCTCTTTCTCCTTTTAATTCTGCATCATTTCTGCAAATGAATACAAATACAGCATGTGCGCCCAGTTGTAACAGTCTATTGAAGAAGTTAGTATCTGTAAAAATAATAATGTGATCACCCTTTTCTTCCAACAGTGAATTCCAGAATGAGATGTAATGCTTTGTAAGCAGAAGAGAGAATTACAAGACTAATTGTTATATTAATGAATCGCAACCTTTGGACTTAATAGATCTTGAAGTGGAAGTTTCTGACTTCTTTGGAGAATTAGTTGTATCATGTGATTTTTTTTCTGGAAACCTTCTGAGAGGATGTTTTTGCTAAAGCAGACACATGGGAGGATGTTTTTCTGAGAACAGACACATGGGAGTGGCAATGAATGCTGCATGTGATGTTTTGCTAGAGTGGACACTGGAGAGAAGACCTGATGTCTGGAAAGGGTATAAATATAACCCAGCATACAGTGTGGTATTGGTTCACCTTGCCACTCTTTGCAGGTCTCTGTTGGGCTTTCCTGACCTTGGTCTTCTGATGATGCTCTAGCATTGGTTCACCTTGCCTTCTTCACTGATCGTTTGTCTTGGCTTTATAGAGAGAAGTATACAAAGAAGATGTAGTCATCATTCAATTTTCACAGAATTGACTATGAAACCCTAATCTCTGAGTGAGCTTAATCTCTTAAGATCACCTGAGATGAGAAAGTCTCTATCCTCTTCCAGGGCATTGATTTCCCTGTTTCAGGGTGCCTCCTCATTTTCCTCCCCCCACCTGAGGTTCTAACTAAATGTAGCTTTTTTATTTTTTAACCCAATTTTGAATAAGTTTATTTACTAAAAATCCCATCCATAATATTCATTTTCAACCTTTGGCTGTTTATTATTTTATATAAAAACTCAGCATTCCCAAAGGACATAGTACTTTCTCTAATTTTTTCCTGAAAGATCTGGTGGACTTAGATTGATCACAATCTACTTTAATAAGGGTTCTTAAATGTTGTAATTTCCCTTTTATGCTACCACCCACCAGAGGTAATGGAAAGGTTAATATGGCAAAAAGAGGATGTGTACCTATTTAGAGACAGTTCTTTTGGGTGTTTCCAATCTTCTTTGTCAGGGGTTTAGGTCAGCTGTAGCTTGATACACTCACAGAGACCATTCATTTATAAATCACCATCCTGGATCAATTCTATCTATCCAGAAGAAACCACAAGTATCTGCCAACCAGCCTGAGTCTTCTGAAGCTGCTGAAACACCACCAGAAGCTCTTTTGTATACTTCTCTCCCACCCTCACTCTTACCACCCCGTGCTGCACATATATTTCAGATGTGCAGCTTGGTTTTCATGTAGTTTCTGAACAACTGAGGCAGATATTATCCCAAAAGCTGTTGTCTGTATGTGGGATATATTCTTCTACCTGGGATGTCTTGTCTGGAATCAGTGGGAGAGGATGTGCTTAGGCTGGAAGAAACTTGCTGTGTAATGTGCCAGGTTCAGAGAATACACACAGAGGGCCTCCACCCTGTCAGAGAAGAAGGGCAGGAAGAACATGGGAAATAATTGTGGGAGGGGTTATCTGGGAGTGGACAATGAGTGGGATATAAAGTGAATAAACAAAAGAAAATCAACATGCAGTGTAAGTCAAATAAAACACACTGTGTATCTAGATAGAGTCTAAACAGACTTTTAATTTTCTTTGAATCTAGGTTGAATTTAGAGAATTGGAATGAGTATACTGCAATATCATATCAAAAAGAAATAAAACATCTTATTTTCACCCAAGGGAAGAAGATGTTTATAGGTTCCATATGATAATAGATGAATTGCAAAATCATTTCCCAATGTCCCAAGGTGTATGTGTGTGTGTGTGTGTGTGTGCATGCGCGCGCGTGTGCATGCGTGCGCACATGTGCCTGTGCGTGTGTGTGTATGTGTGTGTGTGTGTATGCCTGTGTGTGTGCACACATGTGTGCATGTGCGTGTGCGTGTGCGTGTGTGTGTGTGTGTGTGTGTGTGTGTGTGTGTGCGTAGGCATGGTACTTACATTATGAATAGATCAGGCCAGGTAAGTTCAGATGCTAAGATTCCTGCATCACAAATGCTATTCTGCTCCTCTCCATACAAAATTGAATTACTGCTGCTGACTACACTTCCCATAATCCTTCAGGGATTTCATTCCAGTCAGCTAGCTCATTTTCTCTCTCTCCTTAGAATCTGACAAGCCAGGGAGAATTGTGATTTCAAAGGGATGCTTAGAATCTGTACTGATGCCATCTAGAAATGTAAATGCTCAATGTTACACTGCTAAGGGGAGAAAGGTAAGATGATTTATTATAGGTTTTTATAATTTTTTAAGCATTTGAAAAAACAGTGTCTTATTCCCAATTGTCTTTGTCACTTAATTTTTGTTCCATCTATGAAAATCAAACTGCAAAAAAAAATTGGCAATATTACTGGTATGTGAATTTAAATTGTGACATAAATATTGATTACAAAGAATTCTCAGAGAAATCTCTCTTAAGACATCCAAGATCTGTGAATGCATCTAAGCAAATTGTAAAATAAGCTTTGCACAAATGAATGACCTTCTAGACAAAAAAAAAAAAAAACAAAAACAAAAAACAAAAAAAAAAGAAAGCCATTAAGTTGCTATTTTTCTTAATATATGTGCTATCATATTAAAAGAACAACAGATGATTTTAAGTTAGGGGCTTAATATCTTCATAAGTAACACAGGCAAGTATATATTAATAACTGTTTCTCAAATAATTTCCTGTTAGAAAGTATTTGTGTCACACTTTGCCAATAAGAACTTAATACTTAAACTAAAAATATGTTAAGAAAAACTCAATTCATTACAACAAAGTCATTACTGTGCTAATAAATATCTTTAAAAACTAATGCTTACTATTAGTGGATTAACAATATGGATCATAGTTCTGTCTTAAACATGTGCATTCAAAGACTGTACCTAGCTGTCTGTGCCTGGGATTGACCTATGATATGTGCCATGCATGAGCTTTACACAGTTGCAAATTATTAAAGCATTTTTTTCTTTAGCAATTAACACAGTTTCTCTGAAAAGAATGGGATACATGCATCATTTATTTTCAATACAAATTTGAACAATTGGAATAAAAGAGAATTTGATCTATGAATCTACAAATTGGAGGCAAAAGACTATAATACAGAGAACAGCACTCTGAAATTGCACAACTGTCTGGTGTGTGGTCATTTTTTCCTCTGTCCCTTCTTTCAAAGCATGGAGAAGAATCTCCATAACATATAATCCAGGAAGAGAGACTATGAAGAAACAATGAAAGCCGCAAAGATGGCCTGAGGTGGTCAGTACGATGCCACCTCTCCAGCCAAGCAGAAAACTTAGATTTAGATTTAACATCCTTTTCGTGTTTCCACTCTGCCTCTGACATTGTACAAAATTAGTTAGCTTTAAAAACTACTCAGATTAATTATAAATATCTCTTAATAAAGATGTAGCTCTTTCAACTTCAGTTGAAGAATTTTGCCTTTATGAAGTCTCATGCACATGGAAAGAGAACAGAGAGGTGCTCTTAATGGTCTATTCTGAATTAGCTTCAGTGAGTTACATTATACAACTGTGTCACTCTATTCAGTTCCAATATTTTTTTTTCTCTTTTTAAGCTGTAGTAATGCCTTCAATACCAGGTTCTAGCAACATATATTTCTCAGTACCTTCATATATTTTATGTACCTTCATCCTTATTTTTAAAATTATTAATAAATTACTAATAACAAATGGTTAGTATTTATCATAGAAATTTTGTTATATGTGTCACACTGAGGCATTAATGTGAGGAGTTAGATAGTTGGAAGAGGAGGTTATAATAGCGCAACTTAAATTGCATTCCAATGTTTTCACAGGTAAAGTTGAGCCAAATCTGATTTTGTGTTCAGAACCCCTGTTCATTTTTTAAATATTTATTTATTTATTTATTTATTATTTTTATTAGATATTTTCTTTATTTATGTTTCAAATGTTATTCCCTTTCCTGGTATCCCCTCAAAAAACTACCTATTCCATTCCCCCTCCTCCTGCTCAGCAACTCACCCACTCCCCCTTCCCTGTCCTGTCATTCCCCAATACTGGTGCATGGAACCTTCTCAGGACCAAGGGCCTCTGCTCCCTTTGATGTCCAACAAGGCCATCCTCTGCTACATTCGCAGCTAGAGTCATGGGTACCTCCCTGTGTACTTTTTGGTCGGTGGTTTAGTTCCTGGGAGCTCTAGGGGTACTGGTGGGTTCATATTATATTTCCTCCTATAGGGCTGAAAACTCCTTCAGCTCCATGGGCCCTTTCTCTAGCTCTTCCATTAAGGACCCTGTGCTCAGTCCAATGATTGGCTGAGAGCATCCACCTCTTTGTCAGGTACTGGCAGAGTCTCTCAGGAGACATCTATATCAGGCTCCTGTCAGCAAGCACTTGCTGATATCCACAATAGTGTCTGGGTTTGGTGACTGTATATGGGATGGATCCTAGGTGGGGCAGTCTCTGGATGGTCTTTCCTTCAGCCTATACTCTACACTTTATCTCTGTCTCTCTTCCCATGGGTATTTTGTTCCCCCTTCTAAGAAGGACCAAAATATCCATACTTTGATCTTCCTTCTTCTTGATCTTCATTTGGTCTGTAAATTGTATCTTGGATATTTCGAGCTTTCAGGCTAATATCCACTTATCAGTGATTGCATACTGTATGAGTTCTTTTGTGATTAGGTTACCTCACTCAGGCTGATATTTTCTAGTTCCATCAATTTGCCTAATAATTTCATGGAGTCCCTCATTGTTTTTAATAGCTGAGTAGTATTCCATTGTGTAAATATACCACATTTTCTGTATCCATTCCTCTGTTGACAGACATCTGGGTTTCCAGCTTCTGGCTATTATAAATAAAGCTGTTATTTACAAAGTTTCTGTAAGGTAAAGGACATTGTTAGTGGAACAAAACAGTAACCAACAAATTTGGAAACGATCTTTACAAACCTGTTATCCAGTAGAGAACTAATATCCATTATATACAAAGTATTTAAAAAGTTAGACTCCAGAGAAATAAACAACCCTATTAAAAATGGGGTACAGAGCTAAACAAAGAATTCTCAACTGTGGAATACCAAATGGCTGAGAAGCACCTAAAGAAATGTTCAACATCCTTAGTCATCAGGGAAATGTAAAATAAAACAATCCTAATATTCTACTTCATACCAGTCAGAACGGCTAAGATCAAAAACTCAAGTGACAGCAGGTGCTGGTGAGGATGTGGAGAAAGAGGAACACTGCTCCAGTTTTGGTGGGATTGCAAGTGGGTACAACCACTCTGGAAATAAGTTTGGTGGTTCCTCAGAAAATTGGACATAGTACTACCCAAGGACCCAGCTATACCACTTCTATACCCAGAAGATGTTCCAAGAGGTAATAAGGACACATGTTCTGCTCTGTTCATAGCAGAACCCGTTCTTAACATTTACTATGCTTCAGTCCTTATTATGTCCCAACATTTTTAAATTTCCCTTATCCCTTCTTTAAACTTATTGAAGAAACTTATCCACAGTCTTATCCACTGACATAGGTCTTAAGTTCTGTGCTTGTAACTGCCCTAATTTTCACTCTCAGATGTTATTTTCTGTCTGGATAATTACCTTTCTTTGAAAGATTTCCCATTTCACCCACTAAACTATCTAAGTAGTTTAAATTACCATTCTGCACAGCACAGAGGAAACTAAAGTGATAGTCAATAAATACATTTCATGAGAACATTAATGGGAAAGACACAAGTAATTGGTTCTAAGACATAGCATGTTGTCATTATTTCTTGATTTTTTGTTTTTGTTGTCCTAAAGAACACATTTGCTGCTAGGAGTATTTTCTATGCCAAATATTTCACCGAAAACAATTTTCCAGAAGATTTTTATTCACTTTCTGAATACCTCTAGCCTGTGTCTCAATTCTTTAAGAGAATCCAAATTTTCTTCACATGTCAAGCTCTGCTGCTGTATTCATGGAGCCTGGAACTAGTGTAGCAATCAATTTGTATGGAAGTAGGACCCAATTTTATTTGAAGCAAAGGGATATCTGTGTTAATATTTCTCCTGTATCAGGAATGGATGGCTCTAGCCTACTTTCTTCTTCTCATTCCTGTGCTCTTGCTTTATTTCTCTTTCATTTTGAGGCCATCTTTGCTCTTGAATTTAATCCTGACTTGGCTGTGATACTAAGCGAGAATCCTTGAAAAAGTTATAGAGTCACTAAAGGTCTCATCATAATGATCATGTGATATTCTACTTTTCCCAAAGCTCTAGTTTTAAAACGGTGATTTTTTTTTTCTGCTCTGGATTGCTATTGGAAGATTCTAGAGGATTGCTAAATGCTCAGGCTGACCCAAGAATGAAGGATCTTCTCTGGCCCATAGTCTGTCTTGTCTTGTCTCTCTTAGCTGCCTTGCCTGCCTTGGCTCATAGATGAGTCATTTGCCATTCTTTGTGTTAGGCAGTAATATACATGCAGTTACTATGTTGTGATGATTCGTTTTTGTCATTTTGTCACAAAGTAGAGTCATCAAGGAAGCAGAATCTCAAGTGAGAATTTGCGTCCATAACATTGGCCCGTGAACGTGTCTGTGGAACATTCTTTTGATCGATGTGGGGAGCCAAAGGGCACTGTGGAAAATGTGAATCATGGGAGTAGGAGAATCACACTAATTAAGCCTTCTTAGATTTTGCGTCTATGTTTCTCCCTTGAGTTTCTGTGTTGGCTTCCTTGGCTCAATAATGGAGTTTTTGTATTAGGTATTACAGTACCCAGGAGAGAGAAATGAAAGATATGACATTGAAATAGATATTGGCCCACATAGGCTTCATATAAAAAGGGATAGTCTTCATATAAAGGATTTTCATGGCAAAGTTAACACTATCTTATGACAATTGAAAAAAATGAAAGAAAATTAACCATACTCAATTCTGATGTGGTAACATATCAAGAATTGTCAAGACATATTATATCTTTTTGAATGTCCTAAAACACACATATAGAGAGGGCAAATATCTAGATAGATAGAAAGATATAGATATAGTTATATAGATATGTAGATAAATATAGATAGATAGATAGATAGATAGATAGATAGATAGATATAGATAGATAGATATATGTTGAGATAAGGTTTCATTCTGTATTCTACCTTGCCTAAAACTCACTGATTCCTCTTTGTTTGCCTTAGAACCTACACCAGTGCTACTACCTAACATTGCCTCTACTTCAGGTATTGTTTACTTTGAAAATCAGCTGAATTCCAATGGCCTTATGGGACACAGCCACGTGCCTCACCTCACTAGTTAGCAGACTGTGGCTATAGCCAACATTCTCTATTTTCTTCCACTTTTAAATAGTCAGCTTGATTCAGTAGCCTGAGCACTCATAGCATTCAGAAAGAATACCAAAGTCCTGTTTTTGAAGGCATTCTGGGTGTCTACCCTTCACAGACCCCTTTCACAGAGTCAGGAGGACTGCTATTCCTCTTTCAAAAGGATTCTGCAGATCATGTATGTGATCTCCAGAATCTGGTCAGTTTTGCTTCATACGAATCAATGGCAATGCTATCTGCTTCCAATAGGAGTTTTTTTTTTTTATTTTAAACTCCAGATTTTACTCCCCTCCTGCTCCACCCTCTGACTGTTCCACATCCCATACCTCTCCCCAGCCCTCTGTCTCCACTCCACATCCCACCAGACCTCTAAACTCCCTGGGTCCTCAAGTCTCTTGAGGGTTAGGTGCATCTTCTTTGACTAAACCCAGACTAGGCAGTCCTCTGCTATATGTGTTGGGGGCCTCATATCAGCTTATGTATGTTGGTGTTCTAGTATCTGAGAGATCTCAGGGGTCCAGGTTAATTAAGAATTCTGGTCCTCCTGTAGGGTTGACCTCCTTCCCAGCTTTTTCCACCTTTCCTCTAATTCAACCACAGGTGTCAGCAGCTTCTGTCCATTGATTGGGTGCAAATATCTGCATCTGACTCTTTCAGCTGCTTGCTGGATATTTTTGGAGGGCAGTCATGATAGATCCCTTTTTGTGAGCACTCTGTAGCCTCCATAATAGTGTCAGGTCTTGGGACCTCCCCTTGAGCTGGATCCCACTTTGGACCATATTTTCCTCAGGCTACTCTCAATTTCCATCCCTCCTATTCTTTCAGACAGGAGATTTGGGGTCAGAATTTCCCTAACTTGATGCCTTATTTTTCTACGGGAGGTAGGCTCTACAAGTTCCCTCTCCCGAATGTAAGGCATTTCATCTAAGGTCTATCTCTTTGAGTCCTAAGAGTCTCTCACCTCCCATGTCTCTGGTATATTCTGGAGGGTCTCCCTAGCCTCCAATCTCCTGAGGCTACATGTTTCCATTCTTTCTGCTGGCCCTCAGAAATTTTAGTCCTTTTCCCCTATCCAACACCCAATCATCTTCTCCTCTCTGCCCCCTATCTCCTTTCTCTCCTAGATCTCTCTATCTCCCCTTGAGGTTGCTTTCTTCTCCTCCCAATTGGGAGTGAAGCATCCTCACTTGGGTCCTTCAGTTTGTTGACCTTTTTAAGTTCTGTGGGCTGTATCTTGGGTATTTAGCACATTTTTTGGGCTAATACTCAGTTATTAGTAAGTACATACCATGCATGTCCTTTTGGGTCTGAGTTACCTCACTCAGGAGGTATTTTTTAATGCCCATATTCAAAAAAGGGAATATATTTCAACAGCTTTTGTTTTTAACTCTGAGAAGAAAAAAAAAAAAGAAGAATGGTGTAAAACCCATTCACTACTCTTTACAAGCCAGATCATAAACTCATCACTATGAATATGACTTAGCATTACTCAGGTATTTATAAATACCTAAAAATGAAGCAATTTGACACAGTTGGCTGATTAAGAGATATTAAAAGTCCTCTGAGAGAATACTTTTGCTTAGAATGACTGAAGATGTTAACAAAGTTGAATGGAGCAGAAATCTGGTATGGAATGGCAGGGAGCTGTAATACTTTTAGGATGAAGAAAAAAATGAGAAAGTAAAAAGTTTCCATCTTGATAGGCTTCTTGTACATTCTTGGGTTCTAACTATAGATAAGTTCCTTTTAGCAGCATCTTACACAGAGAATACAGAAACCTTCCAGACAGATCGTCACAGCTGCTGGAGAACACTTGCTAGTAAAAGAATCAACAAATACTGTTTGTGAAAAGATACCTAGGCATTTGTCTTCAGGATAACTAGTATCCATGAAGAGGTATGTAAGAGTATAGTTCAGAAATGAGATAGAAATTCTGACGGGGGCAATTCTGATGCTAAGGTGTTGTTCCCCAATTGTTTCTTGATTTGTCAATAAAGAAAGCTGGGGGTCGATTGCTAGGTAAAAGATGCAGGTGGGACTTCTGGTCCCAGGAAGACAAGAGTCACTGCCAGAAGATCCTGCTATACCACTCCTGGACACATACCCAAAAGATTCCCCAGCATGTAATAAGGATACATGTTCTACTATGTTCATAGCAGCCCTATTTATAATTGCCAGAAGTTCGAAAGAACCCAGGTATCCCTCAACAGACGAGTGGATGCAAAAAATGTGGTATATATACACAATGGAATACTATTCAGCCATTAGAAACAATGAATTCATGAAATTCTTAGGCAAATGGATGGAGCTGGAGAACATCATACTAAGTGAGGTAACCCAGACTCAAGAGATGAATCATGGTATGCACTCACTAATAAGTGGATATTAACCTAGAAAACTGGAATACCCAAAATATAATCCACACATCAAATGAGGTACAAGAAGAACAGAGGAGTGGCCCCTTGTTCTGGAAAGACTCAGTGAAGCAGTATAGGGCAAAACCAGAACAGGGAAGTGGGAAGGGTTGGGTGGGAAAACAGGGGGAGGGAAGGGGACTGATGGGACTTTCGGGGAGTGGGGGTCCAGAAAAGGGGAAATCATTTGAAATGTAAATAAATATATCAATAAATTAAAAAAAAACCACGATGTAAAAAGAGAGAGAGAGAGAGAGAGAGAGAGAGAGAGAGAGAGAGAGAGAGAGAGAGAGAGAGACATGCAAGGAAGGAGGGAGGATTTTCTGCCATGCTTTGAAGGGAGAACACTGCAACCCTGTGAGATCTTAGTCAGAGCTGGGGCCTGTTGCCACCACTATATGTGGGTGCCCAAAGATGCTTGACAGAGGCTACGTGGGACTAGCCACAAGTTTAGGGCAGGTAGAGAGATGGAGGTGATAAATTGGTAAGGGCATGCTTTTCCAGGCAAGACATATCTGTGCCTAACAATTGTGCTAAGAAGGCAAGTTATAAAATAACAAAACTGTGTGTTCTTTATCCATGGATTCAAGGGAAGCTGAGAAGGGACTGGTAGTGTGGTTACCTCTGGAGCTAAAGTCAGGTAGAGCAAAGGGGAACCAACAAAACATCACTCATCGCGGAATTGCTCATAGTCAGAACTGCTTGCCATCATCAGAACAAACCAGCCAAGAGAACCTTTCACAATGGCCTTTTAAAAGAATGAATTTCCTCCTCACTTTCCTCAGCATTTTGACTTCCTCCAAATTTATCTTTAGAAAAACCTATGATATCAAAAACAGTAAGGGAAGACTCTAGGAATGCTAATGATATGTTGCTTAATGGTTTCACTGCCCATTATTATAATGGAAGAAGATATATGGTGCTTAAATTTGAAATACACACTTTGACTTGTTAGGTTGACATTCATTTTTTATTTTTTGTGGTGACATTTTTAATTGGTTATTTTATTTATTTAGATTTAAAATGTAATCCCCATTCCCAGTTTCCCCTCCACAAGCCCCCTATTCCCTCTTCCCCCATCCTGCCTCTATGAGGGTGCTCCCCCTTCAACCCCCCACTCATGCCTCAGCAGTCTAGCTTTCCCCTATCCTGGGTCATCAAGCCTCCACTGGACCAAGAGGCTCCCCTCCCAGTGATGCCAGATAAGGCAATCCTCTGTTACATTTCCAGCTGGAGCCATGGGTACTCCCTCTGTACTCCTAGGTTGGTGGTTTACTCCCTGGGAACTTTGGGAAATCTGGTTGTTTGATATTGTTGTTCTTCCTATGGGGTTGCAAAGCCTTCAGCTTCTGCATTCCTTGCTCTAACTTTCCCATTGTGGTCTCTGCACTCAGTACAGTGTTTGGGTGTGTACATCAGCATCGCTATTGGTCAGGAATTGGCAAGGCCTCTCAGGAGACAGCTGTATCAGGCTCCTGTCAGCAAGCACTTCTTAGTGTTGGCAATAGTATCTGGGTCTGGTGTCTGAATGTGGGATGGATCCCCAGTTGGGGCAGTCTCTGGATGCCTTTTCTTAAGTCTCTGATCTATTCTTTGTCCCTGAATTTCCTTTAGACAGGAGCAATTCTGGGCTAAAATTTCTGGAGTTGGATGGGTGGCCCTATCCCTCAACCCAGGGGCCATGCCTAAGCTATGGATATGGTCTTGACAGGTTCTCCCTCCCCTTTGTTTGGTATTTCAGCTAATATCATCCCCATGGGGTCCTGGGAGGCTCATGCTTTCTTGGCATCTAGGCCTTTCTCTGTGCTACCCCCAGTTCCCCATTCCCCCATTTCTACACACCTCATTTCAAATTCCTGACCCTCTGGACATCTCCATCTTCCTGATACTTCCCCTCTTTTTTCCCTTCCCCTCTTCTCTTCCTCCTAAGTCCCTCTCACTCTCTAATTCCCTTGATTATTTTGTTCCCCCTTCTAAGTAGAACTGAAGCATCCACTTTTTGTTCTTTCTTTCTCTTGAGTTTTGTGTGATCCATGAGTTGTATCATGGGTATTCCACGGTCTTTGCCTGATATCTATTTGTCAGTGAGTACACACCATGTGTGTTCTTGTTTTAGGATGAAATGTTCTATAAATATCTGTTAAATCCATTCTGTCCATCACTTCTGATAGTTTCGTTACATCTCTGTTTTTATTGTGTTTCCCTGATGTTTCCATTGAGAGTGTGCAATGTTGAAGTACCGCACAATTATTGTGTGCAGTACAATGTGTGCTTTGAGCTTTAGTAAAGTTTCCTTTATGAAAGTGGGTACCTTTGCATTTGGATCATAGATGTTCAGAATTGAGAGTTCTTGGTAAATTTTTCCTTTGTTGAATACGAAATGTCCTTCCTTAGCCTTTTGGATAACTTTTGGTTGAAAATTGATTTTATTCAATGTTAGAATGGCTACTCCAGCTTGTTTCTTTAGACCAAGTGCTTGTAAAATTGTTTTCCAGCCATTTACTCTGAGGTACTTTCTGTCTTTGACAGTGAAGTGTATATCCTGTATGCAGCAAAATACTGGGTCCTGTTTATGTATCCAGTCTGTTATTCTATGTCTTCTTATTGGGGAATTGAGTTCATTGATGTTAAAAGATATTAAGGAATAGTGATTGTTCCTTCCTGCTATTTTTTATCTTATTTTTTATGTTTGTATGATTTTCTTTTTGGTTTGTTGAAAAAACATTACTTTTTTGCGTTTTCTAGGGTGTAGTTTCCCTCCTTGTGTTGGCATTTTCCACCTATTATTGTTTGTAGGGTTGGATTTGTAAAAAGATATTGTGTAAATTTGGTTTTGTCATGGAATATCTTGGTTTCTATATCTATGGTTATTGAGAGTTTTCTGGTATAGTAGTAGCGTGGGCTACCATTTAAGAGTCTGTATGAGATCTGCCCAGAATCTTCTGCCTTTTATATTCTCTGATGAGAAGTCTGGTATAGTTCTGATCGGTCTGCCTTTATGTTACTTGACCCTTTCCCCTTACTGATTTTAATATTCTTTCTTTGTTTTGTGCATTTGGTGTTTTGATTATTATGTGATTGGAGGAATTTCTTTTCTGGTCCAATCTATTTGGAGTTCTGTAGGCTTCTTGTATGTTCATGGGCATCTCTTTCTTTAGGTTAGGCAAGTTTTCTTCTATAATTTTCTTGAAGATATTTACTAGCCCTTTAAGTTAGGAATCTTTGTTCTCTTCTATACCTATTATTCTTAGGTTTGGTCTTCTCTTTGAGTCCTGGATTTCCTTGGAGCCTTTTTGCATTTTGCATTTTCTTTGACTGTTTTGTCAATGTTTTGTATGTTATCTTCTGCACCTGAGATTCTTCTGACTCTTGTATTCTGTTGGTGATGCTTGCATATATGACTACTGATCTCTTTTCTAGGTTTTCTATCTCCAGTGTTGTCTCCTTTTGTGATTTCTTTATTGTTTCTATTTCCCATTTTTTACATCCTAGACATTGTGTTCAATTTCTTTAGCTGTTTGGTTGTGGTTTTCTGTAATTCTTTAAGGGATTTTTGTGTTTCCTCTTTAAGGACTTCTACCTGTTTACCTGTATTTTCCTGTGTTTCTTTAATGGAATTACTTATGTCCTTCTTAATGTCCTCTAACATCATCATGAGATGAGATTTTAAGTCAGAGTCTCGCTTTCCTGCTCTATTGGGGTATCCAGGGCTCCCTGTGGTGGGAGAACTGGGTTGTGATGATGCCAAGTATCCTTGGTTTCTGTTGTTTATGTTCTTATCCTTGTCTCTTGTCATCTGGTTATCTCTGATGTTAGCTGGTCTTGCTTTTCCTGACTGTGGCTTGTCCCACCTGAAAGCCTGTGTGTCAGTACTCCTGGGAGACCATTTCTCTCCAGGAGGAATTTGTGTATGGAGAGCTATGGCACGGGATAAGCTCTGGGTGCAGACAGAAAGCAGAAGGATCCTGACCTTGGCTGTTCCTTGGTTCCTGTGTCCTGATGTCTCCACGAGGGTCCTTCTTGGGCCAGGAATTTGAGCAATAGTTGTGCTCACAGATGTGTTGGCACTCCTAGGAGACCAGCTCTCTTCCCGTGCTTTTTGGGTATGGAGCACTATGGCACAGGGTCAGTTCCAGGAACAGACAGAAACCAGAAGGATCCTGTCTCAGGCTGCTCCTCGCTTCCTGTCTAGGTTGACAGTTATAAATTAACATTTTTCTTCATTTTCAATTTTTCTCAAGGAATTATTTTCATGTGTTAAAATACAGACAAGCAAATAAGTCATTTCCTGTCTTTCCAGAGAAATATGGTAAATGCTTTAATGTAAAGGAAATGCCAAAAATATTAAGTATAATTGAAATCAAGATCTATATAAAACATGAGAGAGATCATAGTCATTCATATACAGTATCAGAGGAGTCCCACTTTAATTTAAACTAGAATTTAAATAACATACAGTCTTGACATGCATTGCAGCCTCCCAGATATATAAAATGAAGAGGTTGTGTTAGAACTGTCTAGTATCTCTTCCAAATGTGAACAACATCTAAGGCCACTTATAGTTTGGAATAACCTGAAATTACAACTAAAGCGTATAACTGAAAGAGTAATTTTGTTCACTGTTGTACTATTCCTCAATTCATTTTAAAATCCCTGTGAAAAGCATTTCATTTATGAATGATACACAAGCATGTATAAATATGAACTACTTTCAAGCTACTTTAAATTCTTATCCCATATGGATAGGCACATTTACAAGTTATAATTAAGGGACCTGGTGACATGGATCAGTAGTTAAGAATAATGACTATGGAAGTGTACAGATCTCAGTCTAAAACCTTAGCACTGACGAAAAGCCAATAGCAGCAAACATTTCTCCAACACCAGCAGTTTAGGAGGCAGAGACATGACAGCAGAGGCTGGATGTACCTCAGTGTCACATTAGGTTCAGCAGAAGGACCTGTATCAAAGAAGTGAATCTGAGAGGGATAAAGGCCCTCAGCAATTTCCTTTGCCCCATTCCCAAGTCTCCACTTAGAGCACATACACATATAGATCATATACACACATGTATAAAAGCAAAAGAACTAAGTAAAAAACCCAATAAATTAAAAAAAATTGATTAAAAAAATTCTTTGAAAGCAAGAACTTTATCATTTTCTTAGTATGCCACAAGCAATAATTGGTTTAGAGGTACACATTATAATTAAGAAGCTTTCAAATAGCTACTGATTGAATAAATCAGTGCATATAATTCATGTTAGTGAAAAACATGTCTGTGAAAAAAATCAGTCCCATGTTGACATGGGCCATACCATCTAGGCTAATACCGACACAAGGTAGAGCAAACCAATGCAACCTCTCGTCAGGACTGTAGACTTGACACTGCACTTAGATATCTGAACATCCCTCCCCTGCGTACTTCAGCCATTATTGATACCAAAAACGCAGGCATTTACTGTCTATGCTAGCCAATAGCTGATGCAGTTTCCTCACAATTAACCCCTTGCTGCGCATTTCAGAGCCTCATTACTCCTAATGGAAATTTTGAACTTGGTATCTGCATGAAACTATCTTTTCTGTTCTATGTCAGTTGGCCATTTTTACCTTGCTCCAGGTGGAGCATGAATACTGTTTAAGTAAGATATTTTAGTGCAGACTCAAAACACAAGGGTTAAGAGCAAGTCAGACCCTTATATGGAAGCACAAGACATACCTGAGACCATAGGTATAGGCCCCTCAGAGACAGTTGTAGAAAGTAAGACATGTCTGAGTATGAGTATGGACTCCTTGAATAAGGTCATGACTCATTGTCGGTGGTTGTTGTGTTTCGTTGTTATTGTGGTTTTACAATTGTCAAATATAGATTTTTGGTGGAGTGTTAGATTATTATCTTTGAAAGGTTGCTTAGAAACCTAAATGAGATTACCAGATGTTCTGGACAGGTAAAGAATAGAGCTATAATTGATAAGATAAAAGCCTAGTTCCAGGAATAAAAGAAGATAGGATATATTTACTGTGAAGAAAAAAGAAAAGGTAAAAGAAAGGGGGAGGAGGAAGAGGAGGATAAAAGTTTTGTTGTAAATCCTCAGGCAATCTTTGGGGAAAGCAAACAGGTCCTACACTAGCTCATGAACATTCAAGCCTTAGGCCTAGTTTATTGTGACTTTAGCAAAAACGGTCTACCTATGGAAAAAATATGGACAGTATACCAGCAGCCTTTACAACAAAAGTCTTTAATTATGCTGGAATCCTCTGATCACAAGAAACTTAGTCACACTCTAGGATGAGTGACTCTTTTCATGTTTCACATTCCCACAATTCCTCTGTTATGCACACACTCATTTCACAGGCCATGTGTATAGGTATGAGGAAAAATACAGGAGTTGATTCTCTCCATCATGTTGGTTTAGGCACCAAACAGATCATTCATTTTAGCACAAAGTGCTTTTGTGCATTTTTCATAGTAACAAGGAGCTACCTTACAGGTCTTAAGTGTGATGTCATTATATATCAGCCAATGTATGTAAGCAATTCGTTATAATTGGGACTAGCAGAAGCATATACAATAAAGATAGGAATCTTGGGAATCATTGGGATGCTTTTCTTATTTTGAAATAGGGAGGATGGACTCACACTAGAACTGATTGTCAGCAAAACCAGATTCAGGTACAAAGCTGTGCCTGTCTTTGAATTTTAAAAGTGTAAATAAAGTACAAATAATGACAGATTGAAAGTGAAAGAGGAAGAAAGGCCTGAGGTACAAGAGGGAACCTGTTGAACATGGAGCCTTGAAGTGAAGAGAGAGGTGGCAGAAACAAGGAGGGGGAGGGGGAAGGGAGAGGGAGTGGGGAAGGGGTAGAAAGAAAGGGGGAAAGAGGAAGGGGAGGGGGAGAGGGAAGAAGAGAGGGACTAGGAGAGAGGGAGGGAGAGGGGGAGAGAGTACAGAGTTAGGGGCAGTTTTGAGAATTATTTTCTGATCCTTCTAATTCTGTAGGTATTTTTCAAGCTTTTATTTTCCATATTGTTTGTTCTTCTACTTGGCAAAAAGAAATGAATGAGACTAGTGGAGCAGAGAGGCATCTAGAGAGGGAGATGAGGAGTAAATATAGTCAAATAAACCATACTTGAGCAAAAATATCAGGATGAAATCTGACTTCATGATGAATATGAGGCAAAAAAACTAAAAGGAAGAGACTAAAGGAGAGTGCTCCATGATTATATACAAAGATGTCACTATGTACACATATGTGTGTACACATACATATATGTGTAGAATGGATCAGTCAATTTTCATTTTATAAAATAGATTCATGTTACAACTTCTATGCTAAGGCTACTTTTAAAATTTTAATAACCTAAGAAATGTAAGAAATTTCTGTAACATATCTGCTCAAGATTCAAATTTTGTCAATATGATTAAAAGAATAAAGAGATTTTTATTTCAATATTTATCAGTTCATAATCACTTTTAAAATAAAATATTGGGACTAGAGAGTTATTGCAGTGGTTAAGAGCACTTGTTGCTTTTACAGGGGACCTAGGTTCCTTTGGAACACTGACATAGTGCCTCTTGTCATTTGTAACACCACTTCCAGGTGATCATATATCTTCTATTATTTGCAGTCACCTAATGTACACGGTGCACATACATGCATGAAAGCAAAAATTCATGCATATAAAAACAGCCAAGTATAAAAAATAAAAGAATCATGGTAATTTTTTTAAACAATCACAATGAAAATATTGGTTATACCTCTTGGTATAAATATGTATAAATACATGCACAGATGTTTTGATTTTGCTGTGCTGTATTAATTACTTTTATCCTTCTATGATCAACTACTATAACTAACAGAAACCCATGGAAGAAAGAGTTTATTTTGGATTATGACTCTGGAGGGATGTGACCCTGAGGGCAGGGAGGCATACCAGCTGACAACAGGCATGTTGACAAGAATCAGGAAGCTGAGAAATCATATCCTTAACCACAAGAAGAAAGTACACAGAATAAACTAGAAAGACAAGGCTATGAACTCTCAAACGCAACCCATATTACTGTATTTATTCCAAAAAGTTAGAAACATTTTCTAGTACAACCACCAGAGCTGGAGATTAAGATAACTGAAGTCTGGGAAAGACTAAGCAAATGATGTTTTTTTTTTTTTAAACTCCATCCTCCATATTGGCTGTATAATTTTTTAAAGTAATATTTTATTTTAATTTAATTTTGTGGGCAAAATTCACATGAAGGAATAAGGAAGTAGGTATCCAAGAGAAATATATAATAAATTGTTATTGCTTCCTTCTATTGTTCTCAATGAGTACCAGTAGATGATGAGATTCTTTTATTATAGTGAGCAAATAGCTTACAGTGAAGTATTCATTTTCATGTGAAAACAGCAGACAGTATCTACTCAAGTCTTTCACCATATACAAGTGCTTCATGTTTCTAGATATAACATCTGTTGGTTTGACAAAGACAAATTCTGTGACACTTTATTCAAACTACGTATGAAGTAGCTCAATGGTTTTTGTCAAATGGACAAGATTAAAAATAGATAATGTAGTTGTAATGTGTTATTACAAGCATATGAAAGACAGCAATAACACAGTGCATTATTGCCACGTATCTGGATATACAATGATTGGATTAATGGCAGTCTATCTGAAGTTAGAAAAAGACTATCAGAGCCCCTCCCTCAGGTGTTCTCCAAAGATGGTGCATTCTTTTTTATTATTCTTAAACATTTAGTCGTTTGAATATTCATTTATTCATGTGTTATTTGAGTTTGGGTGCAAATGCTTGTGAACAGGGTGGTGGACAAAAGAGGACCTTGGGGCTTCCTTCTCTATCACTTTTCACCTAATCTTTCAAGAAAAGGGCTCTCCCAGCACTATCATTGCTATTTTCTTAGCTGGAAATTGGTAAATCCCAAGGATCCACTTGATTCGCCCACAGAGCTGGGTTTAGAAGCATATGGAGAATACCCAGCTTACAGTAGTCCATGGATATGAACACCAGTCCTCACAGATGCACAGCAAGGGCTCTTTTCCATGAGCTATCTGTCCAGTACTGGTACATTATGATTGAATTAGCTGTAATTCATGACATTGTATGTATCAAAACATGTAAACATGGTATTCTCATTTCTTCAAAGTTGTCTATGTATCATACACAACAATGAGTTATTTTTACTTATATATAATATATACCAAAACATTCACTACTCTTCTGCTCTTTACTTTTTATTATTTTAGATACTTTTTTTTATAATTTTCATTAGCATTTAATGATAAGTAGTGAGAAGAGCTCAGATAGTATAAATGATGTGATATAAACTGAAATGCTTTGGAGAATAATCTGAAATTCAAGTCACTATTTCAGATTGCTGGATTATTATTTATACATGCCTCAATTACCTTTTATCTTCTGTAACCATCATCAGTTGAGTTGGAAAAGAGTTGAGAGCATGTTGAAAACATACTAAGACATACTTTCATAGACAAATGAAAGGTCATAGCTATCCAAAACCAAGAATCTCAAACATTATAATAACCCATTCTCAGTTTTTTAATAACAAAAGTAGACTATTGTTTTGCCCCATAACATTTAAAATTCAATTTGAATCATAAAAAAAATTATTTAAACTTTTAAGGGGTGATTTCAAAATTTTGGTATATTCATATTCCTTTCTAAACCATATTATACTAAATTCGTTAATAATGAGGCAGAGACTAAAAGTTTGAGTTTCAAGTAAATCATCTCACTCCATTAATAGGTGCATAGTTATTTTTATCTTTACTAAAACACTACTTTCTTAAAGCACCTTAAATATCAAGCAAAACAAGAGTTTAACCTTTGTATTATTCTGATAGATGTGGTGTCCCCAATACCCTTAATCATAAAGAAAATATGATAATGCTTATGTGAATAGTTATTGCCCCTAATCATTGGAATATTTTTCTTTTTCATTCTGTAATAAAACCAATCAAATTTTGACATTTATAATTTAAGTTTGAACTATAAAGTTGTAATAATTTATATGTCATATAAGATTAGCACTGAGACAATTTGAACTTCTGTCTTTTAAATTGAATATGAAATACTTTTAAGACATGGCCCAGAGTTATGGAGTAGTTTCCAATCTTATCAAATGTTTGCTCCCTATAAATGAAGAACCCAGGTTCTCACTCAATCTGTTTATAGAATTATTTAGTCTTTCATGATTAGAATCATTGATGTTGCTTCCTAGGTTGATGTCATCTGATCGGAATTTATTTTGGATTTCATCTAAGTAAGTAATCACCACGCTCCATGCTTAGACTAATGGAAAAAAATCAGTCCTACATCAAGCTACAGATGGTTAAGTCTATCATATATTCTAGAATGTGACCTCATAATAATTAAACTGCTTCAAGTCAAATTATTAAAAAGTCAAGAATGGAGTATTTGCCAAACCAACATAAGGAGTCCTTACCTAATTTGTAGCTTGGGGTTTGCTTCATCCCCTTTAAGGAATATAAGTTAAAGATCTTATATCTTCAAGAGAAAGTCTACTTTAGTACAGTTTCCTTAAAAATGCTTAATTTCACTTCTATGGTATCATAGAATAGCATATTCATCATAAAAATAATTATTACTTATTTCTAGTAAATGATTTTTTAAATCCCCTTCTTTACTCAATTTTATATTTTCCTGCATTATCTTCAGTCACTGTGACCATGGAAAATTGGGTGTTACATAAACCAGAGATAGGAGAAATAAACTCATTATGTCATAATTTTCCTCAGTTGCATGATCTAAAAATGTAAAAACAAGGGAGTGGGGGAGTAAAGAATAATATGAGGATAACCAGAGTCTGTGACAGAGGAGGAAAGAGAAAAAGAATTGGTCAAAGTCTTCAAAGTTTCAATTGCATGCATTCAGATGACACTCATTTATGTATTCTCCTCACTTCTAAATCATCTTATTTGTGAAGTATTCCTAGTTTTTCCTACCACATCCAGTTATTCATTAACTCTCTTTTGTTTCCAATAAGATGGGATCATTGTTTAAAAGAAACAGATGAATTTGCACACAAGATTGCTGTTTCTTTGCCAGTTTGTGTCTGTTGATTTTACATATGTGAATGGACTTATGGATAGTTTTTCTGACATTATTTGTTTTGTAACTATGCCAGTAAGTTTCTAGAGACAAAAACTGCCTGTCCTAATCCATTGAAGAGTATATATAAAAGTATGCTGTGGATGTTTTTAATTATTTAAAATTGTCTTATATAAAAATGCATAAATGAGGTTAAAGCTTCACCTCATTATTCTAAAATGTAGCTAATAATTTGTCTTATAGACAAACCACATTATCCTTCCAGGACCCAAGCACATTAAGCAATAGGATAAAGGAAAATGTAGTGATGTTTTTTAGTCAGCATTAATAGATAACTTGTTGTTCTATGCGATTTGACAACCTGGTCTGGCCTGCGGATGAATCAGGTATAGATGTTGTGTACATACATACAAGCAGGCAAACACACATAAAATAAATAAATGAATAAATAAATAAATAAATAAATAATAAACATTTTTTCATATGCTTTGAAATCTTTAGAGCAACCAGAATTCTATGTACTGCATTTACACAATCTCAGAAAAGAGAACAATTTAGTCACTGGTATATTTAATCATTAATTTTTTATTGCATGCTATAACAAAAAATGAAATAACACAACTGAACAAGGGCTTTTAACACAATGTAAATTTCATTACATTGTTGATATTAGTTTTCATGCCTTCATTCAATTACTAAAACATTTATTTCATTGCTATGACAAAATATTGATATCAGATCTTAAATGAAGTTTAGTTAGGAAGAGTATTTATATTCTCTGATTATTCTTAAAAATATTCTTTTAACTTTCTCTATAAAAACCCAATATTTTTCTGGATGTGATAGGGATTATGGGAAGACTGTTAAATGGATAGGTGATGAAAAAAATACTTAAACAGTCCTCCAAACTGACCAAATTACTTTAACAAACTATTATAAATTTATGGGTCACTACTGAGAATATAAGAGAAATAGGAAGTTTGACTCAGTTGGTAGTACGAAAGTTAATGAGCCACCCTTCCTTTTTAAATCATGCTGACCATATAAAATGTTAGTTCAATGGTCTTGGCAAAACATATAGATACAAAACCATAGAATCTATTATTTAAACTTTATAGCTTAGTAAAGCTAGTCAAGAAATGTGGCAACTAATGTTTTCAGACCTGTGCATAAATTCTATGAAATATGTAACTAGTAAAATTTTCATCATGATTCTAAAACCCTAAAGCAGGTTCGCAGCTCTTGACCTAACTAGGCCATCCAACTTCTTTAAATTTCATGTTAATACATATAAAAAATTACCAGATTGCATTAAAATAATTGTTACAACTCCAATACACTTAGGTATAAATATTACATAATATTTAGATATGAAAAAATAACATACAACAAAATTGAGACTAATGGGTTCAATGGAAATATTATTTTCAAAAGTACCAGAAGTATAAGCCTGCTTGTGTGCTAACTCCATTTCTTCTCAAATATTTATTGTCAATGGCATAAAATATTAAAATTAATAATGAAAAATAGGATCTTGAAATAAATTATTCAGTTTTCAAATAATTATTCTGTTTAGATGATTTAGTGCTGGAAAAGCAAATAGAAAATTCACAGTGAAAAGTCAAAAGGAAATGGTACCTCACTAGATCACTGCATATCAGTGGTGGGGGGAGTTTTACTTGCATAACTGTTAATGTAAAATATAATCCAGCTCCATCATTCTTCAGAGTTTCAGCATAGAGTTAACATTAATCATGTTTAAATGCTCTAGTGTGCAATCTAGTGGCTTCACATAAAAAGATAGTCTAAAGGAAAACTGCCATTCTAAAATATCAATTTTATTTTACCTATTGTAGAATTAATATGCTACTAAAAACAATGTATATATATGTATATATGTGTATATATGTGTATATATTATATATCAGATAGCTTTCATTTTCCATTTAAAAATAGCTCTTGATTCTGAAAGTTTTAAGAAAAAAATAAATGTAAAATGTAAGTGAGCATATTTTTAAAGTTTATTCACAGATACTACAGAATCCCATAGAGTAACCAGGTCCCAAATGGTAATAAAATCACTACTAATATCCTTATTAAAACCATGTACCATTCCATTATACTGAAAAATAAAATACCACCGATGTTCAGCCCTATCTGCTGTACTGAATAGATAACCACTTAAGAGACAGAATGAAACAAGAATCTCTTTAAAAATACATGAAGGGAAAATTTGTTTTCCTTGTGAGCTTTACCCAATTTAATACATATTCTAATTTCTTTCCGTGGTAGATTCTATGGTTCCATTGATCTTATAGCATGGGAGACTGTTACAGAGTGAAGTTGCTTCTTGTAGCTACATGACAGGAAGTTGGGCTTTGAGAAAAATGTGGGCAACTATGGTAATATTTTGCCTCCTTGCTAATAAACAAGTGAATAAAACAATGGCAAGAATTATTAATACATTAATCAATTTGATGTCAGCCTGTCCTTGCATCCTTCCTTCCTCCCTCCCTCCATCCTTTCCTCCCTCCTTTCCTCCCTCCTTCCCTCAGTCCCTCCTTCCCTCCCTCTCTCCCTCCTTCCCTCCCTTCCTTCCTTTCTTCCTTTCCTACTTCTAATTTATTTCTATTTTAATGAGGTGGTTTCCAATATAATATCATAAAGGTCAGTGAGAAGGAATATTTTATACTACAGTCACTTACTGTCAGAGAAAGGGAAGAAAGATACACATCAATATGGAACCACTATATGATCTATGATGAACTCCCTCAACTGTCATATGTGTGTGATGCTTTCTTTATGTTTTGTTGGAAGAAGGGAAACTGTTCTTTGTAGTAATGTCACTTTGTGAAGGAGGGTTGAGAAACATGGTTTTGAGGAAGGTTATCTCTCTAACTCTTTAAAGCTTCCTTAACAAAGGATAAATTCTGAAGAATTCCCTGTGGTTGCTATCTCTTTTTTTTTTTCTCCTTGGAATCTTATATTCAATCTGTTATAGAAGGGTAATTATTAATTAAGTCAATCATTAAGTTGATCTGATTTTTTGAGATGACAGTATTGGCTATAAATCTAAGGCATCAGTAAAGCCATAATGGAAATGCTTCCTTTCATTACACTTGGGCCTTTTCCAAAGCTTATTGATTGTATTAATCATTTGAGTCTTTACTTGAAAATACGTGCAACAACACGTTTTGGAACAAACTATTTTATCTAAAATTTTTTTTTAAATTTTCTATATTCTTTGTTTATAATTCCAAGTGGTTTACACTTTCCTGGTTCCCCACTCCCCATAAGTTCCATAAGCCCTCTTCCCTCTATCCATTCCCCAATCATCCCCCCTCCCAATTCTCTGTCCTGGCAATTCCCTACAATGCTGCTTCAAGCCTTTCCAGGACCATGGACCTCTTCTTACTTCTTCTTGGGAATCATTTGTCATGTTAATTGTGTCTTGAGTATTCAGAACTTCTGGACTAATTAATATCCACTTATCAGTGAATGAATTCCATGTGTATTCTTTTGTGATTGCGTTACCTCACTTAGGATGACATTTTCTAGTTCCATCCATTTGCCTAAAAATTTCATGAATTCATTGTTTTTAATTGCTGAGTAGTATTCCATTGCGTAAATATACCACATTTTCTGTATCCATTTCTCCATTGAGGGACAACTGTGTTCTTTCCAGCTTCTGGCTATTATAATTAAGGCTGCTATGAACATAGTGGAGCATTTGTCTTTACTGCATACCGGGGAATCCTCTGGGTATATGCCCAGGAGTGGTATAGCAGGGTCCTCCAGAAGTGTCATGCCCAGTTTTCTGAAGAACCGCCAGACTGATTTCCAGAGTGGTTTTACCAGCTTACAATTCCACCGGCAGTGGAGGAGTGTTCCTCTTTTTCCACATCTTGCCAACACCTGAGGATTTTAATCTTAGCCATTCTGACTGGTGTGAGGTGAAATCTCAGGGTTCTTTTGATTTGCATTTTCCTAATGATTAATGATGTTGAAAATTTCTTAAGGTGCTTCTCAGCCATTCGAAATTCTTCAGGTGCAAATTCTTTGTTTAACTCTGTACCCCATTATTTAATAGGGTTATTTGTTTTTCTGAGGGTCTAACTTCTTGAGTTCTTTGTATATATTAGATATTAGCCCTCTATCGGATATAGGGTTGGTGAAGATCATTTCCCAATTTGTTGGTTGCCGATTTGTCCTTTTGATGGTGTCCTTTGCTTTACAGAAACTTTGTAATTTTATGAGATCCCATTTGTCAATTCTTGAACTTAGAGCATAAGCTATTGTTGTTCTGTTCAGGAAATTTTCCCCTGTGCCCATGTCCTCAAGGGTCTTCCCCAGTTTCTTTTCTATTAGTTTCAGTGAGTCAGGTTTTATGTGGAGGTCTTTGATCCACTTAGAGTTGATCTTAGTACAAGGAGAGATGAATGGATGGATTTGCATTCTTCTGCATGCTGACCTCCAGTTGAACCAACACCATTTGTTGTAAAGACTATCTTTTTTCCACTGGATGGTTTTAGCTCCTTTGTCGAAGATCAACTGACCATAGGTTTATGGGTTCATTTCTGGGGCTTCAATTGTATTCCATTGGTGTACCTGCCTGCCACTATACCAATACCATGCAGTTTTTAACACTATTGCTCTGTAGTACTATTTGAGGTCTGGGATACTGATTCCCCCAGAATTTCTTTTTCTGTTGAGAATAGTTTCAGCTATCCTGGATTTTTTTGTTATTCCAGATGAATTTGAGAATTTCTCTTTCTAACTCTCTAAAGAACTGAGTTGGGATTTTGATGGGGATTGCATTGAATCTATATTGCTTCTTGGAAAGATGGCCATTTTTACTATATTAATCCTGGCAATCCATGAGCATGGAATATTTTCCCATTTTCTGAGGTCTTCTCCAGCTTCCTTCTTCAGAGACCTGAAGTTCATATCATACAGATCTTTCACTTGTTTGGTTAGAGTCACACCAAGATACTTTATATTGTTTGTGGCTATTGTGAAAGGTGTCATTTCTCTAATTTCTTTCTCAGCCTGCTTATCCTTTGAGTATAGGAAGGCTACTGATTTGCTTGAGTTGATTTTATAACCAGGTACTTTGCTGAAGTTGTTTATCAGCTGTAAGAGTTATCTGGTTGAGATTTTTGGGTCACTTAAGTATACTATCATATCATCTGCGAATAGTGATAGTTTAATTTCTTCCTTTCCAGTTTGTATCCCTTTGACCTCCTTATGTTGTTTGATGGCTCTAGCTAGAACTTCAAGTACTATATTGAAAAGACATGGAAAGAGGGGGCAGCCTTGTCTGGTCCCTGATTTTAGTGGCATTGCTTGAAGCTTCTCTCCATTTAGTTTGATGTTGGCTAACGGTTTGCTGTATATTGCCTTTATTATGTTTAGGCATGAGCCTTAATTCCTGTTCTTTCCAAGATTTTTAGCATAAAAGGATGCTGAATTTTGTCAAAAGCTTTTTCAGCCTCTGTGAAATGACCATATGCTTTTTTTTCTTTGAGTTTGTTTGTGTAGTGGATTGCATTGATGGATTTCCTTATATTGAATCATTCCTGCATCCCTGGGATGAAGCCTACTTGATCATGATGAATGATTGTTTTGTTGTGTTCTTGGATTCAGTTGGGAAGAATTTTTTTATTATTTTTGCATTGATATTCATTAGGGAAATTGGTCTGATTTTCTCTTTCTTTGTTGGATCTTTGTGTGGTTTTTGTATCAGTGTAACTGTGGCTTCATAGAACAAGCTGGATTGTATTCCTTCTGCTTCTATTTTGTGAAATAGTTTCAAGAGTATTGTGTTAGGTCTTCTTTGAAGGTCTGATAGAATTCTGCACTAAAACCATCTGGTCCTGTGCCTTTTTTTGGTAGGATGACTTTCAATGACCACTTCTATTTCTCTAGGGGTTGTGGGACTGTTAAGGAGATCTATTTGATCCTGATTTAGTTTTGGTATTTGGGATCTGCCTAGGAAATTGTCCATTTCCTCCAGATTGTTCAGTTGTGTTAAGTATGGTTCTTTTGTAGTAGGATGTAATGATTTTTTGAATTTTCTCAGTTTCTCTTGTTATATCTCCCTTTTCATTTCTAATTTTGTTTATTTGAATACTGTCTCTGTGCCCTCTAATTAGTCTAGCTAAGTGTTTATCTATCTGGATGATTTTCTCAAAGAACCAGCTCCTGGTTTTATTGATTCTTTGTACGGTTCTCTTTGTTTCTGCTTGATTGATTTCAGCCCTGAGTTTGACTATTTCCTTTCTTCTACTCCTCTTGGGTGAATTAGCTTCTTTTTATTCCAGGGCTTTAAGGTGTGCCATTAAGCTGCTAGTGTATGCTTTCTCCAGTTTCTTTTTGGAGGCACTCAGGGCTATGAGTTTTCCTCTTAGCACTGCTTTAATTTTTTCCCATAAATTTGCATATGTTGTGACTTCATTTTCATTAAATTCTAGAAAGTCCTTGATTTCTTTCTTTATTTCTTCCTTGATCAAGTTATCATTGAGTATAGTATTGTTCAACTCCATGTGTATGTGGTTTTCTGTTGTTTTTGTTGCTATTGAGGAGCACTCTTACTCCATAGTGATCTGATAGGAGGCTTGGGATTAGTTCAATCTTCTTATATCTGTTGAGGTCTGTCTTGTGGCCAATTATATGATCGATTTTGGAGAAAGTACCATGGGGTGTAGAGAAAAAGCTATATACTTTTTCTTTAGGATGAAATGTTCTATATATATCTGCTATTTGGCTCCAATTGTTCCAAAGCTTCAATTAGTTTCACTGTGTCCCTGTTTAGTTTATGTTTTCCTGATCGGTCCATTGAGGAGAGTGGAATGTTGAAGTCACCTACAATTATTGTTAGGTGTAATGTGTGCTTTGTGCTTTAGTAAAGTTTCTTTTATGAATGAGGGTGCTCTTGCATTTGGATCATTGATGTTCAGAATTGAGAGTTCTTCTTGGTGAATTTTTCCTTTGACCAGTGAGAAGTATCCTTCTGCATCCCTTTTGATGACTTTAGCTTGACATTCAATTTTATCTGACATTAGAATGGCTACTCCAGCTTTTTTCCTGAGACCATTTGCTTGTAAAATTGTTTTCCAGCCTTTTACTCTGAGGTAGTGTTTGTCTCTGACACTGAAGTGTGTTTCCTGTATGCAGCAAAAAGTAGGGTCCTGTTTACTTATCCAGTCTGTGAGTCTATGTCTTTTTATTGGGGAATTGAGTCCTTTGATGTTAAGAGACATTAAGGAATAGTGATTATTACTTCCTGTTATTTTTGATGTTATTTTTATTTATTTTTATGTTTCAGTGGTTATCTTCTTTTGGGTTTGATGAAAGAAGGTTACTATCTTGCTTTTTCCAGGGTGTAGTTTCCCTCCTTGTATTGGCTTTTTCCACCTATTATCCTTTGTTGGGCTGGGTTTGTGGAAAGATATTATGTAAATTTGGTTTTATCATGGAATATCTTGGTTTCTCCATCTATGGTGATTCAGAGTTTTGCTGGGTATAGTAGTCTTGGCTGGCATTTGTGTTCTCTTAGAGTCTGCATGAGATCTGCCCAGCTGGTGAGAAGTCTGGTGTACTTCTGATATGTCTTCCTTTATATGTTACTTGTCCCTTTCTCTTACTGCCTTTAATATTCTTTCTTTGTTTAGTACATTTGGGGTTTTGATTATTATGTGCCGGGAGGAGTTTCTGTTCTGGTTCAGTCTGTTTGGAGTTCTGTAGGCTTCTTGTATGTTCATGGGCATCTCTCTCTTTAGATTAGAGAAGTTTTCTTCCAGAATTTTTTTGAAGATATTTGCTGGCCCTTTAAGTTGTAAATCTTCACTCTCTTCTGTACCTATAATTCTTAGGTTTGGTCTTCTCATTGTGACCTGGATTTCCTGGATGTTTGGGTTACAAGCTTTTTGCAATTTGCATTTTCTTTGACTATTGAGTCAATGCTTTCTATGGTATCTTTGACATCTGAGATTCTTTATTCTATCTCTTGTATTCTGTTGTGATATTTGCTTCTATAACCCCTGATTTCTTCCCAAGATTTTCTATCTCCAAAGCTTTCTCCCTTTGTGATTTCTTCGTTGTTTCTGCTTCTGTTTTTAGATCCTGGATAGCTTTGCTCAGTTCCTTCACTTGTTTGTGTGTGTTTTCCTGTAATTCTTTAAGAGATTTTTGTCTTTTCTCTTTCATGACTTCTGCCTTTTCACCCAAGTTCTCCTGAATTTCTTTAAGTGATTTTTGCATTTCCTTTTTATTGGCTTCTATCTGTTGACACATTTTCTCCTGAATTTCTTTAAATGATTTTTGTGTTTCCCTACATTTTGATCCATTTTCTCCTGTATTTCTTTAAGAGATTTATTTGTGTCCTTCTTGTGTTCCTCTAACCGCATCATGACCAGTGATTTAAATCCAAATCTTGATTTTTGGTGTGTTAGGGTATCCAGGACTTGCTGTTGTTGGAGAATTGGGTTCAGATGCTGCCATATTGCCTTGATTTCTGTTAGTAATAATTGTACATTTCCCTTTTGCCATCTGGTTATCTCTGGTGTTAGTTGGCCGTGTTGTCACTGTCTGGTTCTCGATCCTTCTGTAAGTCTGTAAGGCTATTTATGCTCCTCTGGATGACTGGGTTTCCCCTGGCACAGATTGCTGATGGTCTGACCTACTCTTGGATGTTGTTGGAGCCCTGGTGTGCCTTGTCCCAAGCAATATTATACTCAGAGTTGTCTCTGTGTTCCTAGAGCTGCCTATCCTGTCCGACTTGGAGCAAAGATGGTGCTGGAGAGTCCCTCCAAGTGCTGATTACTCTGCAGGGCAAATAACCTATGACAGGCTGGCACACAGTCGAACCACAGAGCTGCCCTGGTCTTGGAAGCAGGAAGAAGCCTGGAGGTCTGTGTCCCAAATGATGTTAAACTCCAGATATCTCTGTGTACCTGGAGCTGTCTATCCTGTCCATCTGGAAGCAAAGATGGGAACAGGGAGCCCCTCCAAGTGCCCTTATCTGAATATTTTAAATGGAATTTGACTCATATCTGTTTGATAGGTTAGTTGGGGATGAAATATTTCATATTAAATGATGTCCAAGAAGAATGGAGGAGTGGTCCCTGGTTCTGGAAAGACTCAGTGCAGCAGTATAGGGGAATACCAGAACAGGGAAGTGGGGAGGGATGGATGGGGGAAAAGAGGGAGGGAAGAGGGCTTATGGGAATTTTGGGGAGTGGGGAGTCAGAAAAGGGGAAATCATTTGACATGTAAATAAAAATATATCGAATAAATAAAAAGAAAAAAAGAAACTCTCCTTTCAAATCAGTATTCAAGCCTGTACCTAAGTATTTCTGCATTTCTGTGATTATATTATATATACATTTATTTTTCTGGGATATTTTTATTTGGTTTAAGCTTTCTAATTGTTATTAATGATATTGCCCTTAGAGAAATTCAAGCATGTATAAAATCATTTTGGTTTCTCTCACCTACCAATCTGTCTTATGTCCCTTCTATCCCTGTCAATGCTGAGGAGTCTATGACCTCCTCAGCCATGGGGTTTTCAACTGATTAACAGCGCAAGCATGAAATCCCTTTAAATTCAACCACAAGGAACTTGGTTGCCTTTATTTCAGATATGATACTATGGCAACAGTGACTTACCTTGCCTGGTAGTTTAGTATTGTAGTTCACAAACAAACACCTAAGTAAGCCTGCTGATGCTTTTTCTTCTGTGATGTCCTTCATAAAGCTTTCAAGCATTATAAAATGAGCCATTACAAAGAATCATGCAGCTCAGGTCTAACTTGAATGTTCCATACTTTACAAACATTTCTGTTTTAAGGAATAAAGTGTTATATAGTTACAGTAACAAAGTAAAAAGAGTGGCAAAGGCTTACACTTTGGGAAGCCTCTGGGGATCTCCTCACGCCTCTGGTTATCCCTCAATGATATATCTTACTCTTGCCTTGTGTAATTTTGTTTGAAAACCCCATGGCTTCTAGTAATAACCCCATATATTCTAGCAGTATATCTCCCTCCTCATTTTAATTTATTTATGAGTAAACCTGCACACTTTGCTTTTTTCCCTTCCTTACACACGTAACTTTAATTTATTTCTCAACATAATTAAATACCATAACCAAGAAAAGAATATTAAACTCCATCCAGAAAGAAAACCAAAATATAACCAAATAAAAGCATAATAACACACACACACACACACACACACACACACACACACACTCACACTCACACACCAATAACAACAAAACAATGGAATCAGTTATGTTCATCAGATATTCCTGAACATGAGGTGGTTGATATACCCAGCATCACTCCATTTGAGAATACTTATTTTTCCTCTCCCAGTAGATATATGATCCCCTATGGGACAAGGTTAGTCAATTCTGAAGGTTTTCTTTTAGTGTCCTTGATCCCTCCAGCTCCTTCAGTCCTTCTCCTCTACGACAGGATTTCCCCAAGGTCCATTTAATGTCTGGATGTGGGTCTCTGCCTCATTTTGATCAGTTGTCGGGTGAGACCACATTGACAATAGTTATGCTAGGCTCCTATCTACAAATATTATGAGCATCATTGTTAGTGTCAGGCATGAGTTCCTTTATTCTACTATTCATTTTGCACTCAGAGAGATTTTACTAAAATGCTACGAGAAGTATTGATATAAGGAGATGATTCAAATTTTTATGTTGACTGCGTGCAAAATTATTAATTCTCTTTTTAACTGATTACAGGAGTTGTATTTTTCAATCAGAATTCATTTTTGCCCCCTTTTTCTTAATCTAGCTAATCAGTAAAAAACTGATAATAGATGATAGACACTCCTTTTTCAGGGGGTCACGGTTCCAGACAGGGTTTCTGTGTAGCCCTGGCTGTCCTGGAACTTACTTTGTAGACCAGGCTGGCCTCGATCTCAGAAATCTGCCTGCCTCTGCCTCCAAAGTGCTAGGATCAAAGGTGTGCACCACCACTGCCTAGAGATAGACATGTCTATCATCTGCTTCCTAAAGCATATTAAAATATAAGGTCTGTATGTGTGTGTCTTTCATCCGGGAACATAAATGGTCAAAGGCAGGAAGAAATCTGCATAGGCGCATTTAAAAATATAACTACAAATAGGCTAGTGAATTTTGTGATAGAAGTATGCTAATCATTGCTAACCTGTTTTGGCACAACTAATTGTAATCTTAAATTAGAGTTTTCACACTCAAAAGATGATGACATTATTTTTTTTAAATAACTCTATTCTAAGCACCAGAAATATTTACTAATTTCAAAATGTTTTTTGTTTTTGTGGGTTTTTTGTTTTTGCGGGTTTTTTGCTTTTAAAGATTTATGGCTCAGGCAAGATGGCTCAACAGTTAAGAGGGACCCTCAAAGAAGATTTAACACCAATACTCTTCAAATTAGTCCACCAAACTGAAACTATTCAGTTTGGTGGAAGAAGTCAAACTATCACTATTTGCAGATGATATGATAGTCTACCTAAGTGACCCAAAAAATTATACTAGAGAATTCCTACAGCTTATAAACAACTTCAGCAAAGTGGCTTGCTACAAAATCAACGCAAGCAAATCAGTAGCCTTTATATACTCAATGGATAAGCAGACTGAGAAAGAAATTAGGGAAATGACACCCTTCACAATAGCCACAAACAGCATAAAGTATCTTGGGGTAACTCTAACCAAACAAGTGAAAGACCTATATGACAAGAACTTCCGATCTCTGAAGAAGGAAACTGAAGAAGATCTAAGAAAATGGAAAAATCTTCTATGCTCGTGGATTGGCAGGATTAATATAGTTAAAATGGCCATCTTACCAAAGGCAATCTACAGATTCAATGCTATTCCCATAAAAATCCCAACCCAATTCTTCATAGAGCTGGAAAGAGCAATTCTCAAATTCATCTGGAATAACAAAAAACCCAGGATAGCTAAAACTATTCTCAACAGTAAAAGAACTTCAGGGGGATTCAGTATCCCAGACCTCAAACTTTACTGCAGAGCAATAGTGATAAAAACTGCATGGTATTGGTACAATATCAGGCAAGCGGATCAATGGAATAGGATTGAAAACCCAGAAATGAACCAACACACCTATGGTCACTTGGTCTTCGACAAAGGAGCTGAAAGCATCCAGTGGAAAAAAGATATTCTTTTCAACAAATGGTGCTGGTTCAATTGGAGGTCAGCATGCAGAAGTATTCTTTCTTTTTTTAAAGACAAAAAATACAATGATGCAAAATATAATAAGATAAAACAAAGTATCATATCAAAGTTGGATGAGACAAACAAACAAAAGGAAAATCACCTAAGAGAAGTATAAGAATCAGAGATCCATGTTTTCACATACTTGGGAATCTCTGATAAACCCTCATTAAACTGGCAGCAAGAATATGAGTGCAGACCCATGCAGGCACATCACTTGGTACATCGGACTTTGTGAGTTCATATGGCCTTTGTTTATGTTAATTTAAAGGGCTCTGTTTTCTTGGTGTCATCCATGCCCTCTTGCTCTTACAGTATTTCTCCTATTTATGGGGTTCCCTCAGTTCTGATTGAGAGGATTTGATGGAGACATTCCACTGAAGCCCGAGAGTTCAAGGTCTTTCAGCTCTCACTCTGTATAATGCCTGTCTGTAGGTCTTTCTATATTTGTTTAAGTTTCCTGCAGAAGAAAGTTTCTCTGATGATGGTTGAACAAGGGACTAATCTTTGAGTATAGTAGAATATCATTATGAATCATTCTTTGTAGACCAGTATTATTTAGTTTTACCTAAGACACCTGGGCTCTCTAGTCTCATATTCTTAGTCATCCAAGCAATGTCATGTATTGGTTCCATCTCATGGCACGACATCTAGTGGAGGGATGAGTTTGCCATTCCACAGTCAAAACCTCCTACAGCATTGATCCTGTCTAAAAGAACTGCAGGTACAAATACAGGGAAGAGACTGAGGAAAAGGTGGTCCAGTGACCGGTCCAACTTGAAATCCATCTCAAGGGGAGGCCTCTAAGCCTGACACTATTACTGATGCTATGATGTGCTTACAGACAGAAGCCTAGCATGGTTCTTTCTTGTAAGTCACTCTGACTGCTGAGAGATAAGACCTCAAAGTCATTTATATTTGTATTGCCTTAATGACTAGTAATGTTCAACACCTTAGAACCTGTTTATTTATTAACATTTGTCTTCTTTTGAGGACTTTATTTGAAGTGTAAAATCTGAAAGAGCTAGAAGAAAAACTATGAAGTATAGTAGTTAGGTTGTTTGTAAATAAGGTTGTGGTTAGGTAGCAAATAAGGCCAGATGGGATCCCAGTAAATTATAAAGCAAATGAAACAATCTTATAGGGAGACTTGGGAAAAAATGTTAGAGAATTAATATTAAAATCATATAAAGAGCACAAGAAGCAAAACATCAAAACAAGCAGTCCAATAAAATGCTCTGTCCTTTATTTAAATATTCAATCTTGCTATAGAAAAGACCTTTTTCTCAGTTATTGGTATACTGACCACAACCCATGTGCTCTTTTTTTTGCCCACTCTCTTTTTTTAATTTATTGATATATTTATTTACATTTCAAATGATTTCCCCTTTTCTGGACCCCCACTCCCCGAAAGTGCCATCAGTCCCCTTCCCTCCCCCTGTTTTCCCACCCAACCCTTCCCACTTCCCTGTTCTGATTTTGCTCTATACTGCTTCACTGAGTCTTTCCAGAACCAGGGGCCACTCCTCCTTTCTTCTTGTACCCCATTTGATGTGTGGATTATGTTTTGGGTATTCCAGTTTTCTAGGTTAATAACCACTTATTAGTGAGTGCATACCATGATTCATCTTTTGAGTCTGGGTTACCTCACTTAGTATGATGTTATTAATCATCCTAATTTTTGTTATGCCATTCTACTGTAACAGGAGCACAATAAACATTTCTATCAACAACAAAAGGGGATAGTATTTATAATTTTACATTGATATTTAAGAACTAACTATACTTTTGCTTCGCAATTTAGAAAATTAACCATTGAGAAAGCTGGTGGTAGTATTAAATTGGAAACACAATTCTGTCATTTCATTTTATGACTTTAATATTTAGAAAACATCACCTGTGTTAAAGAGGAATAAAACCCTTAAGAACAATAGTGAACATTTCATTCCCAGTAAAGGAAGTAAGGTAGCAGTGAAGTACATCACCTCACTGAACTGACTCGCTGAGATCTTGTTTAAGTCATACAACTCTCTGTATCTCCATCATCTTTTTGCTGGTACTACAAGCTAATTTCCATGTATCTCTCCTGCTATTTATCTCCAGCATTTCTTAGGCCTCGCCTAAACCCACAAACTTGGAATTTTTCTATTCTCTCACTGGCTCTTCAAATCTCCATTCTCAATATTCATGATCCTTACATTTCTCTGTTTCTATGGTGATCGTTATCATTAACCCCTTCCCAGTATTCAGACTTAACACTCTTCTTCTGGTTTGTCAAGGGCTTGTGATAAAAACCCTGTTATAAAGATTTATGCAGTCACCATATCTGTAACTGTGCCTACATAGATGAGCATGGGTAGATACAAATGCATTGCTCTCCCTTTGTTACTATCCATCCTCTCCAGCCTTCCATAAATGTCCCTAGAGCTCCTTTCCTGTTTAAAGACTTTTGTCTTTCCTGTCCCCTTGCTCCAGAGTCACCCTCCTTAGTTTGCATATGATTCACTACTCCACTCTCCGCCTGTCAATTCAAATATCACTTCCTGCAGAGTCCCTTTCTGACTGTAGAACACAATAAGCATATTCTATTTTAAATTCATATTTTTGTCTCCTGTAGTTATTTTCTTTTTAAACATCCTATTATTTTATTTTACAAAATACAAAAGATTTCTATAGGAAATAAATTATATGAAGATGATGTTCTATGACATTTGAAATTATGGTAATATACCTGCTTTTTTTTATTAGTGCATATAACCGTAACATTTGGATCTAGATTCAGCAATTACTGGAATTGCTCAATAATGATGGAAGTAAGCGGTAACTTTCAACATCTCTAACAGCAATGCTAAATTACAAAAATATATGTGATTTATTTGTAAAAATAGACAAGTAGTGCTAATAGTATTAAAATTTGCTTAAAATAAAAATTATGACATTTAAGAGATTTTTATAAAATATGAATATAATTTTTTTCTCATATAAGTTAGTAAAACACAAATGTTGTTGTGGAGTGCTTCCGAGTCAATGACTCTGTCTAAGAAATAAAATGTCTTCTGTCCCTCACTTTCTACATATAAATTTCTTTTTGTCTTCTAAGGATTTGTTGGTATAAATTAGGTATGAAGCAGACATTACTGTAGTTTTAAATGCCATCTCCCTCAGTTCTTCAGTGCTTGGAGACCAAAACAGAAGCCATGAAATTAAACAGCCAACACAGCAGAAGGTGTATGTAAATACATGATCAAGATGAAAACAATCTTTGTGTAGTTGAACTGCATAGGTCTTTAAAGGAATTGAAAACTGAAGTTCTCCACAATAAAAATCCAACACGTGTACCCTCCCCCACGACGGCTACACAGCATCTCTTCATCTCTTCTGTGGACCACCAATCATTAATACAGAAACAAAAATGAGAAATATACCATAAAACAACAACAGAAAATAAAAAATATAAAACAGAAGCCAAAAATAAAGCCAAACAAAATAAAACAATAATTTGTTCTTCGTTTCTCATGGCTTTACTCTTTATTTGCCTCTTTTCCGAAGAAGTAGGTACAAATTAATGTTTGCTGAATTAATAAATGACTGAACTTACCAGGAAATAAATTATATTTTTTAGAGTATGACTATATATATATATATATATATATATATATATATGCATATTAAAAATAATGAACAATGACATATTGATGAGTAAAAACAAAATATTTTTCTTTGCTGCTGGCTCATATGACAGCCACACAAAAATCTATAACCTGAAGCCTAACACTAAAAACAGGGTACTGGAACTATCATTCGATATGAAGAGGTAATCTGTTATGTGTGTGTAAAACACCATCAGGAAACACCTTTCTATAATCTGCCTTTAGAAAAGTATATGTAGTATACTGGGCCTAGCCTTGAGTAGAAAAAAAACAAACTTATGTTTTTTTAGAGACTTTTTCCCCCCAGGAAAATCTCATCTATTTATATTTGAGTATCTAGGGTTCTCTAAGGGAATCTTCAAATCTTCATGCAGGTAGGTGGAAACTGAAATGTTCAAGATGAAGGGCGGAATTAGGCAAGCAGGTGGGAGGATGAGTGAGATGCTGTAGGCAGGAGCAAAGTACAGCAGTGGGCTAGGAAGAAATTTGTCCTGGATGTGGGTGGAGAGAAGACAGTGAGCTTTAGGAAGAACACTGTGAGCTACTTGGTAAGGAACAATATGGAAAGATCTCTTAGTGCAAAGCCAGGAAAGCCAAGTGCACACTGTTTGAACGAGCATTGGGCTGGGTCTACCACTCAGTCGAAAGACCCACCACTACACAGCAGCAGGTACGATGAAAGTGGCTTCCATTGACACCCACTGCAGCTACTTTGTGACATCTGCTCCCACCAGAGCTCTGTGTAAAATGGAAGTATATTCTGTGTATATTCCTTGAATGTAAGCAGAATCCATGCTATCAAAATAATTTGATTCCCTCTAGAATTAAAGAACTCTGTAGACTTTAACATGAACAGTGCTGTGCCTGTGAGACAGACCCTACATTTTCATGGTTTGGAATGCCAGACTGCATTTCCAGCTTACTGTGTGTTCTGAGCTCAGTTTTCACTGAATAAAATAAGTAAATGGAGAAGCATGTTCGGCAGATAGATTTTAAGCTTTCTAAAGGCTTGAGCACTGCATTGCTTTAGTGTCTGCGGTTGCTAGGTCCTTACTGTGTGTCAGATTGGATTGTTTTTGTTTTGATTTCCTAGAAGTTTATCATTTTATCTTTTTTCTTCTTGTATCAGAAAACTGATATTTTGTGCAAGGCTTTTGGTGTATAACTTGTATTTATATTAAAGTGCTCAAATAATGTTCAGTTTACTCAACATTTAGCAAGAATATAAAAGTTCAGTTGAGTTTATAAAAAATGTGGAAATACATATATGCATCTGCAATGATGCTTCAGGCATATAAAATGACCACAAAAGACTGATAGATTAAAGAAATTCTTCTTACAATGTTTTAGTTGTTTTTTGCTAAAATATATTACACATAGCTTTTACCTCACTCTTAAACACATATCTATGTAAAACATACTTCTTTAATATATCCTTAGGTTTTCAAGAAGTCCATAATATTTCTGACAGGCATTTTGAGATCTTAAAGAGAAAGTTGTACTAAAATAGAGGAAACTAGTTTAGTGACACTCAAACAACTAATTCTATTTAAATAAAATTACAAAGAGAAGAGGAAGAGGAGAAGACCCATGAATTGCCAGGAGAAGAAGAAGAAGAAGAAGAAGAAGAAGAAGAAGAAGAAGAAGAAGAAGAAGAAGAAGAAGAAGAAGAAGAAGAAGAAGAAGAAGAAGAAGAAGAAAGAAGGAGGAGCAGGAGGAGGAGAAGGAGAAGGAGAAGAAGAAGAGAAGAAGAAGGAGGAGGAGAAGAAGAGAAGGAGAAGGAGGAGGAGGAGGTGGAGGAGGAGGAGGAGGAGGAGGAGGAGGAGGAGGAGGGGAAGGGGGAGGGGAAGGGGGAGAGGGAGGGGGAGGAGGAGGGGGAGGGGGAGGGGGAGGGGGAGGGGAAGGGGAAGGGGAAGGAGAAGGAGAAGGAGAAGGAGAAGGAGAAGGAGGAGGAGGAGGAGGAGGAGGAGGAGGAGGAGGAGGAGGAGGAGGAGGAGGAGGAGGAGGAGGAGGAGAAGGAGAAGGAGAAGGAGAAGGAGAAGGAGAAGGAGAAGGAGAAGGAGAAGGAGAAGGAGAAGGAGAAGGAGAAGGAGAAGGAGAAGGAGAAGGAGAAGGAGAAGGAGAAGGAGAAGGAGAAGGAGAAGGAGAAGGAGAAGGAGAAGGAGAAGGAGAAGGAGAAGGAGAAGGAGAAGGAGAAGGAGAAGAAGAAGAAGAAGAAGAAGAAGAAGAAGAAGAAGAAGAAGGAGAAGGAGAAGGAGAAGGAGAAGGAGAAGGAGAAGGAGAAGGAGAAGGAGAAGGAGAAGAAGAAGAAGAAGAAGAAGAAGAAGAAGAAGAAGAAGAAGAAGAAGAAGAAGAAGAAGAAGAAGAAGAAGAAGAAGAAGAAGAAGATCCATGAATTGCCAGCTGCCTCATCACAATAGTCAGTTTTGGGGGTGTTCATTTTATGTTAAAGTTATTTTTGAGCATGCTTTACAAGAAATTTAAAAAAAACTATTTTTCACCCAATTTGGCACTAGAAGTAAAGATACAATTTATATTTGGGAGAAATATGCTACTTGTATGGTGTTTTTATTTGTAATTCACATTCTTCCAAAGGAGCAATGTGTGTTAATGTACATTAGCCAGTTAAAGTCAAAATAATGAGGATTGACGATGACTGATAGGTTTCCTCAGTGAGAGGATGAGAGTACTTGGTTGGCAGACATCAATAGGATATTGTTTTTGAAATGTCTTCGCAACTATAATGTCATTGTCACTGGAAGCCATATAAGGGCAAAAGAATTTTTTTTTTCATATTGCAACTTCTTTTTTTTTATTCGATATATTTTTTATTTACATTTCAAATGATTTCCCCTTTTCTAGACCCCCACTCCCTGAAAGTCCCATAAGCCCCCCTTCTCTCTCCCTGTCCTCCCACCCACCCCTTCCCACTTCCCCATTCTGGTTTTGCCAAATACTGCTTCACTGAGTCTTTCCAGAACAAGGGGCCACTCCTCCTTTCTTCTTGTACCTCATTTGATGTGTGGATTATGTTTTGGGTATTCCAATTTTCTAGGTTAATATCCACTTATTAGTGAGTGCATACCATGATTCACCTTTTGAGTCTGGGTTACCTCACTTAGTATGATGTTCTCTAGCTCCATCCATTTGCCTAAGAATTTCATGAATTCATTGTTTCTAATGACTGAATAGTACTCCATTGTGTAGCTATACCACATTTTTTGCATCCACTCTTCTGTTGAGAGGTACCTGCGTTCTTTCCAGCATCTGGCAATTATAAATAGGGATGTTATGAACATAGTAGAGCATGTATCCTTATTATATGGTGGGGAATCCTCTGGGTATATGCCCAGGAGTGGTATAGCAGGATCTTCTGGAAGTGAGGTGCCCAGTTTTCGGAGGAACCGCCAGACTGATTTCCAGAGTGGTTGTACCAATTTGCAACCCCACCAGCAGTGGAGGAGTGTTCCTCTTTTCTCCACATCCTCACCAACACCTGCTGTCTCCTGAATTTTTAATCTTAGCCATTCTGACTGGTGTAAGGTGAAATCTCAGGGTTGTTTTGATTTGCATTTCCCTAATGACTAATGAAGTTGAGCAGTTTTTAAGATGCTTCTCCGCCATCTGACTTTCTTCAGGTGAGAATTCTTTGTTTAACTCTGTACCCCATTTTTAATAGGGTTGTTTGGTTTTCTGGAGTCTAACTTCTTGAGTTCTTTATATATATTGGATATTAGCCCTCTATCTGATGTAGGATTGGTGAAGATCTTTTCCCAATTTTTTGGTTGCCGATTTGTCCTTTTGATGGTTTTCTTTTGCTGTACAGAAACTTTGTAATGTTATGAGGTCCCATTTGTGAATTTTTGATCTTAGAGCATACACTATTGGTTTTCTGTTCAGAAACTTTCTCCCTGTACCGATGTCCTCAAGGGTCTTCCCCAGTTTCTTTTCTATTAGCTTCAGAGTGTCTGGCTTTATGTGGAGGTCCTTGATCCATTTGGATCTGAGCTTAGTACAAGGAGACAAGGAAATTCAGCATCCTTTCATGCTTAAAGTCTTGGAAAGAACAGGAATTCAAGACCCATACCTAAACATAGTATAAGCAATATACAGCAAACCATCAAACTAAATGGAGAGAAAGTTGAAGCAATCCACTAAAATCAGGGACTAGACAGGGCTGCCCCCTTTCTCCTTATCTTTTCAATATTGTACTTGAGGTACTAGCTCAGGCAATTTGACAACTTAAGGAGGTCAAAGGGATACAAATTGGAAAGGAAGAAGTCAAACTATCATTATTTCCAGATGACATGATAGTCTACCTAAGTGACCCAAAAAACTCCACTAAAGAACTACAGCTGATAAACAACTTCAGCAAAGTGGCAGGTTATAAAATCAACTCAAGCAAATCAGTGGCCTTCCTATACTCAAAGGATAAGCAGGCTGAGAAAGAAATTAGGGAAATGACCCCCTTCACAATAGCCACAAACAGTATAAAGTATCTTGGGGTGACTCTTACCAAACATGTGAAAGACCTGTATGACAAGAACTTCAAGACTCTGAAGAAGGAAATGGAAGAAGACCTCAAAAAATGGGAAAACCTCCAATGCTCATGTCTCGGCAGGATCAATATAGTTAAAATGGCCATTTTGCCAAAAGCAATATACAGAGTCAATGCAATACCCATCAAAATCCCAACTCAATTCTTCACAGAGTTAGAAAGAGCAATTATCAAATTCATCTGGAATAACAAAAAACCCAGGATAGCTAAAACTATTCTCAGCAACAAAAGAAAGTCTGGGGGAATCAGTATCCCTGACCTCAAGCAATACTACAGAGCAATAGTGTTAAAAACTGCATGGTATTGGTACAGTGACAGGCAGGAGGATCAATGGAACAGGATTGAAGATCCAGAAATGAACCCACACACCTATGGCCACGTGATCCTCGACAAAGGGGCTGAAAACATCCAATGGAAAAAAGATAGCCTTTTCAACAAATGGTGCTGGTTCAACTGGAGGTCAGCATGCAGAAGAATGTGAATTGATCCATCCTTGTCTCCTTGTACCAAGGGCAAAAAAATTAATTAGTATGTGTATATGCATTTAAAAATACATGATAACAAATGACCAAAGAGGAAAATGTGTCTACATGCTCACAAACTTACTGCAGAAATTAAACTGACCTGATAATATCTGGGGTATAAAAAAGAGAGATTGCATTAGTTGAAAGCTTAATTTATTTAAAATGACTTAAAAAACCAAAATGGCGAATTTACAGTCTACATTAAAAATATACATAACTTGTTATACTGATGAGAGAAAGTTTATGTTAATATTATAAATTGCTCCAAACTGGAAACAGCTTATGTCTACAACAATTGTAGCAGAGAATAAAATGATCATAGATTATTTACACAATGAGATAGGAGGCAGAGGCAGGCAGATTTCTGAGTTGGAGGCCAGCCTGGTCTACAGGGTGAGTTCCAGGACAGCCAGGACTGTACAGAGAAACCCTGTCTCGAAAAGAGAGAGAAAGAGAGAGAGAGACAGAGAGACAGAGAGACAGAGATAGAGACAGAGACATAGAGAGAGAGAGACAGAGAGAGGGGGGAGGGAGAGACAGGGAGAGAGAAAGGGAGAGGTAGAGGGAGGGAGGGAGGGAGAGAGAGAGAGAGAGAGAGAGAGAGAGAGAGAGAGAGAGAGAGAGAGAGAAAGAGAGAGAGAGAGTTACCAATTTTGAGAACTAAGTAAGAGACTCACTTGAGAATCATAGTCACTAAAATAATTCAGAGACAAAAAGTGTCAGATGTGAGTCCATCCATATGAAGTTTAAAAATAACAATCCAAATAACCCAATTAAAATGGGGCACAACAGAGGAATCTCTAATGGCTGAGAAGCACTTAGAGAAATATTCAATGTCCTTTATTCATTGAGGAAAATCAAATTAAAAATTTCACTGAGATTCCACCTTACACCTCTCAAAAGATCAAAAACTCAGGGAGGAGCACATATTGGCTAGGATGTGGAGCAATGGGAAGACTCCTCCATCACTGGTGGGAGTGCCAACTTGTACAACCAGTCTGGAAATCAATCTGGCAGTTTCTCAGAACATTGCGAATAGTTCTACATCAACTCCCAAGTGTACCACTCATTGGCATATACCCAATAGTTACTTCGCCAACATGCAAGGATACATGGTCAACTATGTTCATAGCAGCTTTGTTCATAATATCCAGAAATTGGAAACAACTCAGACTTCCATCAATTGAAGATTGGATAAAGAAATTATGATTCATTTACACAATGGAATACTACTTGGCTATTAAAAACAAGCACATGAAATATGCAAAAACAAATAAAACTAGAAAATACCATCCTGAGTGAGGTCATCCAAAAAGGACATACATGGTATGTTCTCACTTATAAGTGAATATTAGCCATACAATACAGGATACTCACACTATAATCCACAGACTCAAAGAAACCAAATAACACAAAGGACCCAAGGTAAGATGATTGAATCTTGATCAGAAGGGGAAATAAAATAAATACTGGAGGTGGATGGAGTAATTCAACTGGGTCAGAGAGAGGATGGGGAGGGGAAAGGCTTTGGGAATATCAGGTATAGGGAGAGCATGGAGGGGGAGGGAAATCATTAGTGGGCAGAGGAGGGTATCTCTAGAACTCTCCAGAGATCCAGGCTCAGGTTCTGGGTTGGAGAGTGTTGGTGGTGGTGGGAGGCCCCAGATATTTGTGTGACTGTAGCTGAGACTCCTAGCACTGGGAGATATGGAGCCTGAAGTGGCTATATCTTGTAGCCAGGCAAGTAGAAGGATAATGACAGCAATCCACCTACAAGATCTTTGACCCAAAATGTGCCCTGCCTACAAGATTTACAAGGACAAAGATGTACCAGGGACTAAGTGTATGGTCAACAATTAGTTGCCCCAAATTGAGAACTATTCCATGTGCAAGAACCAATCCCGGACACTATTAATGATATCTGTTGTGCTTGTAAACAGGATCCTTGGTTGCATAATTGTCCTCTGAGAGGTTCCACCCAGTATCCAATGGAAACATATGGATCGAAGTGCAGTTATATGGACCGTGGGGAGTTCAATGAAAGAGCTGTGATAAGGACTGAAGGGACCTCAAGAGGACAGGGACTCCGCAGGAAGATCAACAGAGTCAAATAACCTGGACTCTTGGGGGCCCCACAGACCAAACCACCAACTAAAGAACAATCATGGGCTGGATCTAGGTTCCCCTGCACATATCTACCAGATGACCAGCGTGGTTCATATAGGTTCCCCAACATCTGCAGCAGAGATTGTCTGTTGCAAGCAGAATCTGTCGCCTGTCTGTGGATCCTGTTCCCCTACCTGAGCTGCCTTGTCGGGCCTCAGTGGTAAAAGATGCACCTACTCATGCAGTGACTTGTTGAGCCAGGTTGGAGTCTATCCATAAGGATTTCCCCTTCTCAGAGAAGAAGGGCAGAGGAGAATGGAGGGATAATTTCACGAGGTGGGGCTGGTAAGCCAGAGGGGCTGATATTGAAATGTAAAGAGAATAAATTAGTAAATTTATTTAAAAAAAGAAGGAAAAGGTATAATGACATCATGCAAAAAAAATCTGTTTTTTAAGTGAACTCGACAGCAGGACTGGAATAGTGAGGTAGAACTATACTAGCAGGGGTGCAAGAATGCATACTAGAAGTTATATGCCTTCTGTGCAAGATTTATGGATGCTTACAGAGGTGCATTCGCTTTAAGAAAATTCTTGTACCTATATGCTTTTTTTCATGTTTTACTTTTCTGCTTATAGTAACTTGGTAACCAAAATATATTTTAAAATTTCCCAAGGAAATAGGCACTAGCGTTGGTGTGTGCAGAGATGGTGGAGCAGCCCGGACTTCTAAATGTTGAGTTTATTAAAAGCACTATGATCATACATTTTGCCATCCAAAGTGGCGCTAGTTCACCTCGTCAGCAAAAAGAATATCTCTGGCTGACTTCTTTCTAAAGATTAAATTTTATTTATCTTACAAAATATATCATGGATACAATTTGAACTACCAAAAAATGATCAGTCAAATTCTGTAAAATAAAGGGTAGTCTGAATTCTCAGACATCTCTGTATTTTAAATTGAAGGCAAAAGGATTTTGACAAAAAGGTTTTATGTATTCCATATTATGCTTCATTGAGTACTTTTGTTACACTTTTTTTTTTTCAAAATAAAATCGATCAAGTAGTCCCTCTATTTTATTTACTTTGAATGTTTAGAAAAACTAAGGTCCATGAAATGTCAGGTTTCTGAAACTTAGTCATCTCCTTATAGCACATTAAAATAAGAATGAAACTAAAAGGACAGTCTACAAGTTGAAATATTTTAACTGAACATACAAAATTAAATACTAAATATTGTAGAGTCTTTCATCTAATTTGTCCTTATTTTATTTCCAGACAGGATTTCTCTGTGTAGGCCTGGCTGTCCTGGAACTTACATTTTAGACCAAGCTAGCCTCAAACTCAGAAATCCACCTGCCTCTCTCTCCCTTTATTGTTATTATTATTATTATTATTATTATGATGATGATGATGATAATGATGATGATGATGATGATGCAGCCCTGGTTTCATGGAACTTATGAAGTGTATCAAGTTGGTCTCTAACTCACAGGGTGATATTCACCTACCTCTGCCTTCCTCAGGGTTGAGAATAAAGGGTGAAATCTCGTACCCACCATGTATCTTTTATTTTTTTTTAAAAAATGATTCAAATCGATTAACAAACTGTCTGTTAAATACCTGGATTAAATATTTTTAAAAGCTTAAGATATAAACAAATTTAGAAAATGTACAAAATATTAAAAAAGGTTGTACTACTTGTACTTACAAAGTAGACTTCAAAGTTTTGCATATTTACAACCAGTTTAGCTAAGTCTAAAACCAGCCTGGGAAAGTGATTTACTCTTTTGAGTACATCATTTGGTTTTAAAAATCATTACATGTACTACACAGGCACTCATGTACACATACGCACATACATACATACATACAAACACACACACACAAGCACTGTGTACTTTCACACGTTGTTTTCTTTCTATGTATTTTGTATCACAACTAGATTTTAAACAATAGGTGTTCATCACAACCACAATTTTGTTAACTTGACACAACCTCAAAACAGTACGAAGTGAGTCTTGAGAAATTGTATTAGATGTTCCTGAGGACATCTCTCCAGAGATTGTGATGATTATGTTAATTTATACATAAAAACAGCCTAAAAGTGTCTGGCACCGTGCCTGGGTTTGGGTCTCGGACTCTGTAAGAATGTATGAAAATGAACGGAGAACAACTTGTGTAGTGTTCTTCTGAGTCCTTGACTATGGACGTGACTAATGGCCTCACATCCCCACTACCTAGATTTCTCTCAAACAACAGACTATAACCTGAAATTGTAAATCACTACATCCCTTTTCCTTAATGTTTCTTTTGTTGTGGTGTTTTATCACAACTGTCAACAAAACTAGTACATTAACGAATTCTAAGTACATTTAATTGATGAGAAAACATACATCTTGCCTCAAAAGAAAGAATAGAGGATTCATTCTGCTGGAACACATTACAACCGCTTCAAATACTGTTGTCTGGTTTGGTGGGCACTTCCTGAGGATTTTCTGGAAACAAAAGAAAGTCATAAATACATACAAATGTATCGGTGGAATATCAGGTAAACTTATTAAGGTAAAGTAGGAGAACGCTGGCATTGCCTCAAATGTAGTCTGTTGACATTCTCTGTCTTTGCTCTGGTGGAAACAAGGGCCTGTTTATATATTCTGATAGTGTTTACCTTCTGGTCTTAGAGAGGCACACACAGAGGTGGACAATATTTTGTCCACCTTTGTTTGTGGGCTGACAGGGAGAAATAACTTAGCCCTAAATGTGCAATATTCTAACTACCCAAGACCATTGCAGTCTATTAGTCAGCGTTATAGACATTTGATGCAGCACTCTTTTGCGGGGAACTCCAGTTAAGAATTTGCATCTCATTTCTATTCCTCATACTGAATTCTACCAACCCTTGAATAACATTACCACCCCAAAAGTCATCTTAAATTTTGATTATTGAGTTTAGATTAGCTCTATAAAGGACATCTGATGTTGTATCCAAGTTATTATGTAATTTGTATAAACTGAAGGAAAATGTATCACAATTACCAGAATTCATTTTCCTGGTAGTCTACATAAAGTGCCAGATGATGTAATACTGAAATTTGTGTGGTATTAATATCAATGATATTATCTTGCTAAGGACACCAGGACAGCTTTGTTTTACATTCCATAAACTCATAAGAAATTTCAAATTGAGAGTACATAATTTGATCTAATGCAAAATCCATCTCTACAGCGTAAAACACAAATATAAAGGCAAAATGTCAGACAACTTTCTAAAAGAACTCCAAAGTCTAAAGTAAACTGTTTGCATAGCAAGTTCTTGTCTTTACATATTCATTACTATCTGTAGCAAACCATGAATGTGAACATTATATTTAAGTTAATGCTTATCATTACCTACCCAGAGAATTTAATACAGAACATGCATGTCACTAGACAAGAATACATCGCTTTCGAAATTTACAGTAGAATAAACTAAAAGTAACAAACACGGACGAAAATCACTGTGGCAAAAACATCAAAATTTGTCCCAATGTGTTCTAGGAAAAGACTGCACAGGTTCTATCCTCAAATACACTTCATGTAAATCCAAAATTGCAATCCTCCCGATTTACTGTGATAATCTGTGACCTGCTGTTAGGACATTTATGTATTCAGCTCTCAAGGTATGTGTGCCACCTGGCATGGCAAGGTTAAGAAGCAGTGATTACTTAATGAGTTATGTAGTTGTTATCTTCATCAATGTGGCCTTACAATCAATTTGTGGAAGTTAATTAACAGCCACGGCTAGAGCCTAGGCTATTTGGGTGTTGTTATGAGACTCTTTTGGACAACTAAATGAGACATAACCTGTTCCCAGTGATGGAATTTTCCTTTTTTTCTTCCTTTCTTAAGACTACGATATTTTATTTATTTACATTTCAAATATTATCCCATTTTCCCATTTCCCCTCTGCAAACCCCCTATCCCATCCCACTTGCCCCTGCTTCTGTGAGGGTGATTCCCCACCCACTTACCCACTCCTGCCTCAATACCCAGCATTCCTCTACACTGGAGCATCAAGCCTTCACAGGACCAATGGTATCCACTCCCATTGATGACAGATAAGGTCCCCTCCCCTAACTCCTCCATTGGGGTCTCTGTGCTCAGTCCGATAGTGAGCGTCTGCGTCTGCATCTGTATTGGTCAGGATCTTGCAGACCTTCGCAAGAGACAGCTGTATCAGGCTCCTGTCAGCAAGCACTTCTTGGCATTTGTAACAGTGTCTGGGTTTGGTGTCTGCATGTGGGATGTCTCTGCTCCACTCTTTGTCCCTGTATTTCCTTTAGATGATAACGCCTACAACAACTCATTAAACATGGAGAGGTCAATCAGGTGCCTATCTATAGCCTTCACTCCTACATACTAATGTTCATAGTACTGAAAAAGTACTCTGCATACTAGCAAAAGAGAAAGACAAACTCCAACTCAGCCACACACCCTGCCTAATGATAACCTGCCTACAAAATAATCTGGTGCAATTGTGGCCTACTTCATGACCAATGCCACCTGACTGGCCGAAAACCTGAGAATAGATAGCTCAGGGACCTAGGATAAAAGTGAACACTGCAGTTCTGCTAAAGGAATATAGTAATAAAATGACTCCCAATGACGTTTTGCTCTACTCACAGATCAGCACCTTGCTCGCCCAGCAGAAGAGAAGCTTCCTCCTATAGATTTTAGTAAAAACAAAATACAGATGCACAATCAGACAATTGCAGAGTGTTGAGAGACCTTGGAATATTCAGCCTTAAATAGAATGTGCCCATAAAATTTAAATCCTCAAGGCTCAGGCTACTTTCTGGTAGAAAACACAAAAAGTGTGTGAAACAAGACCTTCAAAACCACAATACAACTGATACACATATGAATTCACTGATACTGAGGCAGCATTCATATGACCTGCATAAGTCTGCACCAGATGAGGTCTTAGAGCTGAGCAAAGTGGATATATGTATTTACCATTAACCAAAAAGCCAAAAGCTATAAGCTTCTTGATAATATATAATATTATATTAATATTATATATTATATCTCTTCTTGAAAATGATTTACAAATGAAAATTTAGTTTTCTACAAGGGAGTCTCATCAGAGAAAGGAACTCCTATTAGGTACTATACTTAGCAATAAATGACGAATGCAAAAGGAATTGAGTGACATATTTAGAGGGATATTTTATATTTTGACTTATTAGGGGGTCAAAGTATTCTTTTTTGTAACCATATATGTATTGTGTTTATATTATGGTTTCCAGGTTTTTTTGTTTTTATGAGATCTCTGTGTACATTCCTGCATCTTAAAAAAAGTATGGCTTCTACACATAACTCAAAGTTGTGCATATATATATATATATATATATATATATATATATATACTGACTGTAGCTTTAGGGAGTGAAATGTATACATGCTGTTGCACCCAGCAAAGATGAGTTTTACATGTAAAAAAAAAGAAATAAGAAAAAGAAGAAGCAGTGATTTGTTTGTAAAATTGTAAAACCAAACATTGTTGATCCTGGATACGAATGAGTGGGCTGTCCTCTAACAGAATTGCTTAGCTAGCAATTACAACTGCTCTCCTGTGAAATCATTTGCAATAAATGCCTCTTTTTGTCTCGAAGGGTAAATATGACATAATTTGAGGAGACCCATAACATTTTCCCATGTTTTATTGGAAAATAATATAATTTATAAAAATTACAATTTAATACTATTTTGTCTTTTCTATAAATTTGATTCTCAAAGCTGACATCTTTTTCAAATACAAGGAGAAAACTACATTTTCAGACAACCACTGCTTATTAGTGCTGTCTCCTCACCCTTGTCATTTCCATACATGTTCCTTGTTGAAATTTAATTTTAGCTGTTAAAGTGAAGCATTTTCACATCTCCATTTAGTTTTCTAACTGATTTTAATTTCACGGATGTCTAGTGACATGTCCCAATTGCACTGAACAATGGAACCCTTTGTATTGTAATGATGGCCATGATATTGGCTCATTGTCACATAATCATTTGGTTTGTTCAATCTAACCTTACTATTAGGATAGAAAGCAGTTCACAAAGTCCATTAATTTCTGGTTTTTGAATATCTATGTTCTCTCTATATGATAATAGAGGAGTGAAGGTGTGGGAAACAAGTTAACAGAACAACCTTCTGTGTAAAGTTGGTAATTATTATTTTTACTCTATTAGCTGCCTGCACTTGCTTTATACACCATCATGGGATTCCCTCCACCCAATACATTGTGATGTTTGAGAGAAGTTTACGAGGTACAGCCTTGCTAGGAGAAGTATATCAATACAGAGAGTCTTTGAGGGTTTACATCTTTGTGCCACTTAGTTTGCTGTCTCTTGCTTTGCCTTGGCATTTGAAGACATGAACAATCAGCTTCATCAAACATCACTACCAAACTATTGGTAGTGGGGGCAAACTATTTAAATGTCTACACTTATGGGGACACTTCTCATTCCGCCATCACATTTAGTTTTGCCAACTTGATACAGTCTAGAGTCACTTGGAAAGATTATAGTATTGAGAAATTCTCTAGAATATGCTAGTTTGTGGGACTAGTCTTTGGAGATTATTCTGATTATGTTAAGAGATAAAAGAATGCCTAGCCCAAAAGTCGAAAGTAGTATTCTCAGAAGTTGGTTTCTAGACTATATAAATAGATAGAACAGATACTGAATGAGCAAAAGTTGTGTGAATTGATTCATTGTCCTCTGATCTTTACTATGGATGTAATTCATGCACCTTGGCTTCCTATAATAATACTGTAATCCCGATAGGTAAGTTTAACAACCATCCCTGAGCCCTAACACACACACACAAAACACGCAAAAAATAACACAAAAAAGTTTGTGTTTGTCAGGTATTTTATCACATAAGTAGTCAATGAACCTAATATGAGTATGGTGTCATAGAATTTTTTATAGCTGCAAAACAAAGGCATCTCAAAACACAAACTACTTTCTAGATGCATTGGTGGAAACATGGGGATTCAGGTAGAGCAGAGCAAGGGAATCTCTTTTCCAGGCTTCAGATGCTGGATGCTGGGATCTTCAGTTTTAGTTTTGGTCTAATCAAGTGCTCTATTAAGTGAATATTTCTCCCCATTTACATCTGATGGCTATGAGAATGTTAGGTCAGATACAAATGCAGGCATTGGATGTCTATTGAAATGGATAAATAAAACTAAAGGAACATTTTAATTTAGTCTGTATTATATTTCAATTCTCCACTATCTTGAATATATGTAGGATGCATAGGATTAGATTGGTAGGGTCTTTAATATAGGTGTGTTATCAGAGGTGAAGTTCAGTCCTAGAATCTAACATTCAGAAAAGCTCTCCATTCCCTGTAAACTTCCTTGAAGACAGACATACTCTATTTTCACTATTTTTAAAATCAATGATAGTATTTATCATTAATAAATGTGCAATCAATTTGTGTAATGTTAAATTTGTACAATTGTAGAAGGATTTTAATTCAGTAACATGGCTATTCTGGCTGGAATACAGACATGACCTTAGTACACACCTTTAATCTCAAAGAGTGAAGGTAAAGTTAGTTTGCGAAAGTAAGAAACCATGTTTGAAAGTGATGGCTATCCATTCTACAATCACCTCCTTCCTTTTTCTCTGTCCTTATATTCCTCTCCAATGATCTGGGAAAGGGGAAATCATTTGGAATGTAAACAAAGAATATAGAAAATAAAAATATTTAAAAAAGAAAGTGATGGCTAATTGAGTGGCAGTCAAAATGATTAATTAAAGAAAGATCTATAAATAGGACTGCTATGAACATAGTAGAGCATGTATCCTTATTACATGGTGGGAAATCCTCTGGGTATATGCCCAGGAGTGGTATAGCAGGATCTTCTGGAAGTGAGGTGCCCAGTTTTCGGAGGAACCGCCAGACTGATTAGCAGCCCTATTTATAATTGCCAGATGCTGGGAAGAACCCAGGTATCCCTCAACAGAAGAGTGGATGCAAAAAACGTGGTATATCTACACAATGGAATACTATTCAACCATTAGAAACAATGAATTCATGAAATTCTTAGGCAAATGGATGGAGCTAGAGAACATCATACTAAGTGAGGTAACCCAGACTCAAAAGGTGAATCATGGTATGCACTCACTAATAAGTGGATATTAACCTAGAAAACTGGAATACCCAAAACATAATCCACACATCAAATGAGGTACAAGAAGAAAGGAGGAGTGGCCCCTTGTTCTGGAAAGACTCAGTGAAGCAGTATTCGGCAAAACCAGAACGGGGAAGTGGGAAGGGGTGGGTCAGAGGACAGGGGAAGAGAAGGGGGCTTACGGGACTTTCGGGGAGTGGGGGGCTAGAAAAGGGGAAATCATTTGAAATGTAAATAAAAAATTATATCGAATAAAAACTCAAAAAAAGAATAAACTCCAAAAAATAAAAAAAAAGATCTAACAGAATATGATTTGCCCAACTCTCAGGAGACGAGAGAGGAAAAAGAAGCTACTTGAGGGAGCAGGACAGAGAGGGGAGACATTTTTACTGGGTAAGTTTTATAGAGACAGATTGAAGAGAGGACAAGCTAAACACAGGTAAAGATATAACAACAGAAAGAAGTAACCAAATTAGAACAGATTGTAATAGTTAGTTTGCTGCCTAGCAGAGAAATTCAGAGAAGCTGAGAGAACCCAGATGGAATCAGTCAGCTTGCAGAGGAGTTCAAGGCAGAACAGCTGAGTTGAACCAGCCAACCAGAGTTCAAAAAGAACAAGAAAAATGTGAGTTTATTCAGCAGTAAGTCTGTGAGGCTGAAAATAGTCTAGTCCTAGATTAGATTTACAGACACTAGAAGCTTTCAGGACTAGACCTAGATTAGCAGAAGGAGGAAGTATGCCTCCAAGATAACAATTACTACAGTTACAGTTACATAAAAATGGTTCTAGTGAGATATACTTTGGAGCACTAATTACAAAATGATCAAAGGGTATAATTTACACTAAACGTAAATGACAAAGTTGAATGCTGCTGATGCACTGGAAAATGAAAGCTGTACACACTGTTTCTTAGACTTCCCTAAAATATTAATGTTTATTGAAAGGAAATTTCTAGAAAGAAATGCTCCTTACCCAGAGTCATCCATGAGGTATATTAACTCATTACAATTGGAGTGATGTGGAGAGCCTTAAATGTTGTAAATCTAGAACCAAGTTGGATTCGCCCATAATTCACCCCCTTAATAGTAACTTATTGCCTTCTCTATATACAGTCTAATTTTTCATTATCAATTATATTCAGAGATGTATAAACAGCCTCTAGCCTCCACCAACCCCATGGCTGAGAATGCCAGCAGGTAGCATCTCAGACCCATAGGACAGAGTCACATGACTTGCTAGAACATCCATCTGATGTTTTCACCCATGCTGACTAATCTCATGTCTTTTTTAAAAATTTTTATTAGATATTTTCTTTATTTACATTTCAAATGTTTCCCCTTTCTTCATTTCCCCTCTAACCCCCCCTATCTCATTCCCCTCCACACCTATCAACCAACCACTCACCAACCTACCTACTCCTGCTTCCCTGTCCTGGCATTCCCCTACATGGGGCGTTGAGCCTTCAGAGGACCAAGTGCCTCTCCTCCCATTGATGTCCAACAAGGCCATCCTCTGCTACATATGTGGCAGGAGCCATGAGTCACTCCATGTCTGCTTTTTAGTTGGTGGTTTAGTCTCTGGGAGCTGTGTGGATTCTGGTTGTTTCATATTGTTGTTCCTCCTATGGGGCTGTAAATCCCTTCAGTTCCTTGGGTCCTTTCTCTGGCTCCAGCATTGATGACCCTGTGCTAAGTCCAATGGTTGGCTGTGAGTATCAACCTCTGTATTTGTTAGGCTCTGTCAGAGCCTTTCAGGAGACAGCTATATCAGGCTCCTGTCAGCAAGCACTTGTTGGCATTCACAATAGTGTCTGGGTTTGGTAGGTGTATGTGTGGTGGATCCTTAGGTGGGACAGTCTCTGGATGTCCATTCCTTCAGTCTCTGCTCCACACTTTGTCCCTGTATTTCCTACCATGGATATTTTGTTCCCCCTTCTTAGAAAGATCAAAGTATCTTAGGAAGATACTTTGGTCTAGTTTCCTCTTGAGCTTCATGTGATCTGTGAATTGTATTCTGGGTAGTCTTCTCTGTTGACAAACAAAGTAGAATTTATCTACATAAAGGGCAATTTAACTGAGAAATTACTTCCAAAATATTTTGGCTGTAAGGCATTTTATTATTTATTTATTTATTTATTTATTTATTTATTTATTTATTTATGACAGAAGACCCAGCCCATTGTGAGTGGTTCCATCTCTGGGCTGGTGGTCCTGAGTTCTATAAGAAAGCAGATTGAGAAAATCAGGGGGAGCAAGCCAGCAAATTGTTCCCACTAGCTCCTGCCTCTACTTTCCTGCCTTCTTTGAGTTCCTGTCTGGACTTCCTCTGATGATGAACAATAAACTGGAAGTGTAAACCATATAAATCCTTGTCTTCCAAACTTGCTTTGTGGTTATAGTAATTTATAGTTGCAATATAAACCCTAAGACACAACCCATGTATTTAAAAAAGATCTTGAATTTAGTTTTCATTTTTATGTCACTATAAACCATCATGGAATTATTCTCCCTTTTGAACATAGAGCTTAGGGTAGCTTGAATGTGTGTTTGTGGGACATTCTGACTCATTTTTACCTCCAGAATAAACTACTATCCTCTCTAAGGTAAGAGCTGTGCTTTTGGTTCCAGAAGTTATTATATTCTGATTCTGTTTGAATGTATAAATATGAGAGAGAATAAATTCCAGCTATTGTGTTACTTTTAAGAAAGGGAGGTAGCTATTTCAAGTGAGAACAAACATTTCTTACAAAAAAATAACAATGCTCTTTTCAATGATGACCTTTGAATATATGCATGCAATGCCTACATAGTCTGCTTGAAGAATAAACTAAATGTTACATGTTCTCACCAACATAATCACTTGTTTCACTGTTCTTTTGTTCTGAGTGGAAAAGAAGATAGGTACATGGTTTTATATGTGAATGAGAATGCATAGTAATGCAAAGTTATAAACAGTGCAAAATGCATGGGCAGCAAGCTGATCAGTAAATCTTATATGTTAGGAGGCATGTGTGGAGCTGTGTAAGAGAAAAGCTATATATGTGGTTTGATGTTATGCTTACTCACACTATTCTAAAAATGTTCCCTTTTCTATGTATAAAATGGGACAAGGCACATAATTCTTCTTGCTCTGTCTTGAAGTGCATTCTTTACAGAAGAAAGGTCAACTCAGTGAATTACAACTGCACAGAAAATGAAGAGCAAGTTCTAAGAAGACAGGTTAGGAATGTTATGTGCTTCAGGGCATGAGACATGGCCCAGAGGAATTTCCTAGCAGAGTTCAGAGTACAAAGACAAGAGAGGGCACCATGCAAATGATATAACTTAATCAGTGACACACTGAAGGAATCATTCTCTCCTGATCTAATGACCTCACATTTAGATTTACAATGAAATTCTCAGAATAAATAAAACAAAACAAACCTTGCAGTTTTCTGTACATTCTTTCTTGGGCTCTAATTAGTTGTGCAATTTATCAAGACTTGGTAAAGCTTGTAGAATTATGAAGGCTATCCATCCAGTTATTGAGCTGCCTCAGTATCTGATGCAGAAGAGCTTGACATAGAATCATATTACATAACTTGGCCATGATTATGAGCTGCAAAAGACCTATGTACAATTTCCAGTAATAAAATATACCTTGCTTCAACTTCATCAGATCATTACAATTCATTAGTAAGCACAAACTCATGTATAGGAGATGGAATGTGCAAATAGATGCTAAGGAGTTTTAATTCCTGACCACTCAAGCAAGTCTGTCCCACACTTATGAATATGCTGACATGGGTTTCATTTCCATCATAAAATTGCTTACTTCTGAGCATAATTACACTATAGGGGTTATAGGATGATATCAGGAGACAATTCCTGAATTTGTATTGCACCCTTAAGGAACACTTTTTAAATAACTATGGCAATGCAGGGGAAGGGAAGAGAGCTGATGGGACTTTCGGGGAGTGGGGGTCCAGAAAAGGGGAAATCATTTGAAATATAAATAAAAAATATATCAATAAATTTTAAAAAAAGAAAAAAAATAAAACAACTGACTAACATTCAACCTATGATCTCTTTTTAATTTGATTAACTGAAGTTTCTTGGACACTTCACCTACATCAAGTATCTCACAAGGCTGATTGATTAGATATTTAATAACTGTGGACAGTTAGAATGCTATAAGTATAAAGCCAAATTATCTTGACTTGTTTTAGCTCACAAACAGCTGAGTATTACACACTTCTATGTCCAGTATAACATCCGCATAACTAATAGGTTATTCTTTTTGGAATATAGAATACCCCCCCCCATTTTTGCCAACCAGATGGGTACAGTTGTTCTCGGATAACATGAGAATAGTAACTGGGATTTCCCTGCTTGGCTGTAACTTGTTTCATGTTTTAACAATGTACATTAAGTGTCTTGATTCATAACTTTGTTCTATTACTATGAAAACACTATGAATCCCTTACCATGTTTGAACATGGCATTTGTGGTAGTCTGAGTCAATTTTACTTAAACATGATCGCTTATATGTGGCTCAATGTTTTTTCTTTTCTTTGAGGTGAGAGCTGTATTTTATGTTGACACTTTTATATACAAAACATCATATGATTTTCATGTAAATTAAATAAACCAAGTACTATTATAGATTTTATTTTTGGAACTATTTTAATATCTACATTCCAACTTTATAGTTCTATATATGACAAGATATATTCATAGTGTAGTTAAGCAACTTAAAAATAACCCACAAAGTAAAACATTTATCTTTAAATGTATGACTTAATGTTTTACTCTAGTTGAACCCTCAAAGTTTTGATGCCTTTACACAATCCTATGTGCAGCTTCTCAGCAAATTATTAGATGACCACAACCACATACTTCTTGAGAGCTGGGAAATTGACTCAGTGGGTCTTAAGCACTTCCTTCACTAACATGACTATTTGATTTCAGATAACAGAGCCAAGATAAAAAGCCAGATACTGTAGTAATTCCTGAGAGCCTAAGGGAACATGGGAGGCAGAGATGGGAGAATCTCTGAATTTCATTAGCCAGATTGCTTCATATGCACAGCAATGGAAGATGTGAGACCCTGTGTCACACAGGTGAAGAAAGAGCATAGACATTGGAAATTGCACATATCCTCACTCACACATGAGCATGCAGCCATACACAGCTGTCTATGCTTACACATTATTCACAAATGTGCATCATTCATTCCCATTATACATATACACAAGCACACAGAGACAGACAGGTAGAGATAGAAACTGAGAGGCAGTGACAGAGCAGAAAAACGACAGACAGACAGAGACAGATAGAGAAAGAGAGAGGGATTTGCTGTTTATAAATGCTCATTGGGCTTACCAGTCACTGTAAAGCTTTTCATTTCTATCTTATGCAGAAATACTGCATAAAATTAAGATTCATAAAATGTATGATTATAGAGATACACATCATGATTTATTCTGAGCATGGTAATTTCTGAGGAAGAAAGAATAAATGATATTAAATTTTGATATTACAAAATGCTGGTGTCCTGAAGAGGACACATTAAGAAAATTATTTTAGATGGGCGAGTAAGAAGGGAAACAGGAAAGATTATGCAAGCGACCTACAATGTTTTATCTTCAGACTCTGAAGTCACTGACAGAACTCTGACACAATCTCACAATGCATGGAATCTAGGTCTAAGACACTGCTCTGGAATCACTTATTTGACTATTCTGTGGGAGTATAGTGAAGGCAGTCATATTATCTTTGAGCCTACTTAGGAATACATTCTCTTCAGGGTGAGTTGCTGTCTGCTAGATTGAAAAAGGAAAGAAAAGAAAACCACATGGGAGAAGGTGGAGGTGGAAATGAAAGCAGGAGTAATTATGTAATTATTTTTTAAATAAAAGATAAAAAATAGACAATCACATTTCTATGAGCAGGTGAAATTTTCTCCTAGGTAAAATGACTTGTTGTTTGTGTTTAGTATTTATGGTGTGCTTCCTTGTCCCTAGTAGCTCCTTAATAAAATTGTATATATGATCAGATAATGAACCCTAATCTTAAATCATAAAAATAATTCCAATTATTGGTTAGAAAATACACACATAGCACAGTAATTTCTCCACTATTTAACATAATATTTTGGTGTGTGTTTAGGGGCTGGTGTGTGCATTGGGGGGGGGGATGTTGCCAGAGCATGAATGTGGGCATCCTTGAAAGACTTGTGGGAACAGGCTTTCTTCCTCCACCAGATCAGTTCCAGTAATTGAACATAGGTAATCAGACTTGGACACGCATGCATTTTCCCTTTGAGTTATCTTATCAATTGATAAGAAAGAGAAGCTTCTTGTGAAATTTAGTCCTCTCTATAATATCAACAATTGTCAAAATATTTAAGACAAAAGTAGTTCCTGATGGGCACCCTTGCAACTCTGATGCTCAGGACTGAGGGTGAGAAGTTCAGGATCTCAAGACCATCCTTGACTACAGAGCCAATATGATGCCAGCCTGGGCTATGTGAAATCCTATCTCAAGCAAAGCATAAGTCAAGAAACAAAACAAAAGCAGAAGAAAAATTTTAAGGTTGGAAAAGATGCAAAGCCAATCATCAGAATGTTTGATGAACATATAGCAAAACATAGCATGTCTCCCATTTATAACAAGACTCAGGAGTGCATAAACTTATTGATATCCACATGGAAACTTTAGCCTACTGCGATGACTAGAAATGTCTGTGCTCAGTCCCATGTGAGACCTCTCCCTTGGTGCTAACACTGTCATGAACACAATAACACTTCCTTAAGAGCCAGTTAAAATACCATACATTTTTTGTCTGATTTCAAAACTATAAATTTGACTTCAGGTGAATATTGTTATGTTGAAAACTGCTCTCTCTATAAGAAAAAGAATTTGCACAATCTTTTCTATCCAACATGAGATCTTCCGTCAATAAATTATTTTTAAAAGCAGTAATGACTGTAAAATGTACCCTTGTGTTTCTCAAGTACGTTTTAAAATTCATCTAATTTCTATACTAAAAACGGCCCAAAGAAGCTATGTTATTATTTCTATTCTATAATGTATTAAAAGACAAAATTGAGTCTGAGAGATATATAAGTCAGTTGTAGTAAACCAGAGAGAGATGAAAGATGGGTCTGCTGTTTGGATTCTAGATTCGCTCTTTCATATTATTCTTATTAATTTCCATTGAATTGTAATATATCAGAGATAATTTGGGGGTGTGAAAACCAACATATATTCTAACACAATCTGACAGAGCAATATGTGTATAAGATCACTTCCTCTTTACTAAAGACTGTCTTCGGGAACTCCTACCTCAGCCTGTGTGCTGTGGTTCTCAGAAATCCAGTTTGTCCAACTCAATTTCCCACAGCAGTTTAGATACATCCTTTTTTGGGGAATACAACTGGAGGCAGTTGGAATCCAGGGGCAAATAAATACTCTCACAGAGAAGACAGCAGGGCTCATGTTTCCCAAGTTCAGCTGTGGACCAGGCAGGGACCCTGTTTATCTGACTTGGTGCAGACACAGGAGGTGGCTCAGATGAAGGTAAGTGTCTCTCCAGCCTTCTAGGAGTTGCATAGAGGAATGACTTTATGTTTTGTTTTGTTTTGTTTTTTTTGCCTTCAGCAAGACCTTTAAAATTCAGAGAATTCTTGAGTTCTGAGTAGAGGGAAAAGAATAGGTGGAGGGGCTGAGTCTGCCTTTTGTGCAAGGGAATGTTCAGGATATCACAGATCATGTCAATATGCTCATCCAGGCTGCAATCTATCTCAACCATAATAGTCACATCTTTCCCAAGAGGCCTTCCAACTCCGGGGTCCATCTTTGTACCAGCTTCCCAATCAATGGACCTGGTGTGGTAAGAATAGCAGCAAGATTTACAATGTTGTAACTCACAGATGCTTTGAATCCAGATGTCAATAGCTTTGGGATTCTTTCCTGCATCTTTTAGGTTCTTTACTTCAGAGATGCTTGAAGGTCTCCAATATCTATTTACTTGGATATAGATTTCCTTACAATACTATCAGAAATCACATTACTAAAAATGAACAGAATGGGAGAAATTCCACATCTTCTTAGTGAACAAGGGATTTGGCTGTCTATTTCAGTAAGATAAATGTGTAGCCCTATTCAGTATATTCTTCCTATCCTCCATCCTCCATTGTTTGTAAATATTTATAGCAAAGTTTCAGAATCATTGCTGAAATGTTTCAAAGTTTCACCTGGAGCAATATGAACAGTCTTCTTCTTTTTTTCTCTCCTGCAGTTCATCTATCAGAAAAAAAGAATTGAGAATATTAAGGTTTTGAAATTGAACAGCACATGCTAATATGCCTGGGATAATTTCTACTGTGCTACACAGTATGTGAATGTTGTTTATCTCAAGCTTGTTCATCTTTCAGCCCCTAGGGAATATTTAGGTAGAAAGACCAGAGAACATTGCAAAGTTATTCCAGTTTCTCAGGGATAAGTAAACTATAGAACTATAACCTTATCTGGTACACATATCAAATTGGTTTTCTATTATTGTTAATAAGTCCAAGGCTTAGGCAGCTAAAATAATACTCTTTATTTGCCTGCTCTTTTCAGAAGAGAAGTATTATTTAGGTATTGTCTTAGTTATTTTTCTATGGCTCTGACAAAACACTGTGACCAAGGCAACCTACAAAAAAAGAGTTTATTTGGGCTTACAGTTTCAGAGCATTAAGTCTATGGTGGCGAGGCAGCAAGCAGACAAGCTGTAGTCATTTAGACTGGGGCAACTAAGAGGTCACATTTTGATACCAAATAAGAGTCAGAAAGAAGAACACTAGGACTGGCCAAAGATTTTTGAAAACTCTAAGTGTGACCACCCATGACACACCTCATTCAACAGGCTACAACTCCTAATCCTTGCCAAAGAGTTTCACCAAATGCAGACCAAGTATTTGAACATATCAGCCTACAGAGATCATGCACATGCAAATCACTACAGCTAATATATAAAAGTTTTGTATACAGGAAGGTCTGTTTTTAGCTAGTTATATTGGTAAGAATTCTGTGTGCTCAATAATCATGACTGCTATAACAAGATGCTAAATATTTATCTGAATAAAACTTTATTATACTGAAAATAAAAAAGAAATATGATCCAAATAAAAAGTTTCTATATAGCTAAATGACAATAGATGTGGTACAACCACTCTGGAAATCAGTCTGGCGGTTCTTCCGAAAACTGGGCACCTCACTTCCAGAAGATCCTGCTATACCACTCCTGGGCATATACCCAGAGGATTCCCTACCAGGTAATAAGGATACATGCTCTACTATGTTCATAGCAGCCCTATTTATAATTGCCAGATGCTGGAAAGAACCCAGGTATCCCTCAACAGAAGAGTGGATGCAATAAATGTGGTATATCTACACAATGGAGTACTATTCAGCCATTAGAAACAATGAATTCATGAAATTCTTAGGCAAATGGATGGAGATAGAAAACATCATACTAAGTGAGGTAACCAAGACTCAAAAGGTGAATCATGGTATGCACTCACTAATAAGTGGATATTAACCTAGAAAACTGGAATACCCCAAACATAATCCATACATCAAATGAGGTACAAGAAGAAAGGAGGAGTGGCCCCTTGTTGTAGAAAGACTCAGTGAAGAAGTATAGGGCAAAACCAGAACGGGAAAGTGGGAAGGGGTGGATGGGAGGACAGGGGGAGAAAAGGGGGCTTATGGGACTTTCGGGGAGTGGGGGGCTAGAAAAGGGGAAATCATTTGAAATGTAAATAAAAAATATATCGAATAAAAAAATAAAATAATTTTGTAGTCAGTTCTGAGAATTTAAATTTCTATAGCATTTTCTCTTTACTGATAAATTCTTAAGAAACCAATGAAACAATTATGTCCATTATTTTATTTATCCTCTTTGAATATATGCTTAAGAGAAAGAAATGCAAGATGGAAATGGAGAGGAGCCTGAGGAAAAGAAGGCCCAGCAACAGGCCCAAAGTAGAATCCAGGTCAAGGGGAGGTCCCAAGGCCTGACACTATTACTGAGGCTATGGAGCACTCATAAAAAGGGACCTAGCATGACCACACTCCAGAAGACCTAACAAGCAGCTGAAAGAGTCAGATGCAGATATTTGCACCCGACCAATGGACAAAAACAGCTGACCTCCCTGTTGTTGACTTAGGGAAGGCTGAAAGAAGCTGAGAAGGTTAATCCTGTAGGAAGACTCGCAGTCTCAAATAATCTGGACTCCTGAGGTCTCTCAAACACTGGACCACACAGGCAACATGAACCAGCTTAAGGCCCCCAACACAAATACCGTATAGGACTGCGGGGCCTCTGTTCATTCAAAGATGATGTACCTAACCCTCAAGAGACTGGAGGCCCCTGGGAGTTTAGCAGGCAGGTGGAGTGGGGGTTGGGGACTTCCACCTGGAGACAGGGAGTGGGAAGGAGGTATGGGATGTGGAACAGTTGGAAGATGGACAGGGTTGGGTGGAATAAAATATAAAGTGTAAAAAATAAATTAATTAATAAAAATGAAAAATATGAAAAAAAGAAATGCTAACGGATAATAACAGTCTTTTAACTAATTATGGAAAATAACATTGAAATGAAGATCAAGCAAAGACAAACCAATCTGTAGATATTCAGAAACTCTTGTGCAAAGACCATAAGTAGAATTAACAGAAGTGGGGCCTGAGTGTAATTTGTCTTCCCTCAGTTCTTCATGACACTGATTTGGATATACATCAGTTGATTCCTTACTTCACAAAAGAAGATAACTTCCTTTCATATATATTCCCCAAAGTCTATACTCTGCTGCCAACAGACTCTGTCATTCCAACAGGAAATTCTCCAAAGATAAATGGCCTGGCCTCTTTATCCAACATTAGACGTGTTCTAACAAGAAGATGCTGAGAATTTCTCATTCTACACAACCTTACTGCTTGTTTTTTAAAAAAATGATTTGTGATGACATCATACACATTTGCATTTTAATTTATTTTACTGTGTTTTAGGCTACACAATATTTATGCAAACTGAAATGTTTCATTCTTTGTGCTTATCTTTCCTTCTTTTGAATAGCTTAAGCCAATATATAGGAAAAATACTTTGTATGTGCTCTTTGCCTAAAGGACAGAGGTTGTACCCCCTTTTTCTTCTTATGAAAACTTCCACAATTATCTGTTATCTGTCAGAGTGCAAAGTTTTATTCCATTCCCAGTTTGTGATTGTAAATATCAACATTGGCACCTCTAGACAACTTGGCAGAATAAAAATTAATAATTTCCCAAAGAGAGGATCAGTTAATAGGTGAGAACAGAAAATTATAAGAATTAAAAATCGAATACATAAAGTTAAATAAAGTCTGCAGTATAGCCAGTAACATCGTAGTCGATCCTTAATTAGGGACATTGGATTATTATTATATAAAATAGTAGGTTAGAAATAACTGAGGCAAGGGAACAAGGGAGTACAGATCTCTTGAATTTCAATGTAGAATTCAGAACAGTCTTTATAAGCAAAGGGGCTTCTTTTCTACATTGACATGTTAAGAGTTGATCACAGTCTTTGCAGGTTCCAACATGGAAGTCTTTGTTACAGCCAGACATTCCTATTAATTATTTTATTATTATCCAAAAGTAAAGACAAATAATACGCACGGAGTGTTGTTTCATTTTCCGTATGCTCCTCTTTCTGGAGAATTAACAGACGTTGAATTCCCTAAAATATTTTTGAGCATGTATCATGAGTGTTTCCTTGACTTAGTTCTTCAATCCTTAAACTTCATTTCTGTTTCTTATATAAACCCAATAAAAGTTACTATTGAGAAAGAGACAGCGGGGATTCTATCCTGAGATTCTTTATTGTGAAGCAGGAAGGCCTTAAATAAGAGTTATTGTATGGATCACCTCTGCCAATATGTGTGAAAGCTAACTGGAGCCCAGGACACTAGGAGAAGGAGCTACAGTGAGTATTGGAACCACGCTGGAATTACCTTTCTCTCCAGGATGGATTATGAGAACAATGGCCTGGAAAACTTAGAGTCTCTCACATAGTCAGATGAGGCATCGTGCAATCAGGATGAAACTAGGCAGCCCTTAACAAGTCTCAGTCTCTATCTCTGTGGCACATTATCCTGGACAAGAGCAAGCATAAGTCACTTAATTGCAGTGTGCTCTGCTGCACCTCTGCACAAAACTTAGACATGGAGTTCTGTTTAAAGCATTATTTGAAAAATAACTGAAAATACATCTTTTGCTGATTTTTTAAGCTCTAGTTTTTTCAAGATGAATTCATTTGTTGATGATGCTTTTACTAGTCTTTTACCTGACTATTTATTAGTAACACTCTCCCTGAAGCCCTGAAGATGAAATTAACCACAACTAGGCAAAGCAGGTAATCCCTGTGACAGCTAGGTGCACCCTGTTTTCTGATGTTTTACTGTTCTGAATTGTTAATGTATTGGGACTTTATTGTATACCAAAGTAGAATCCTCCAGTCACTTATTACATAAGTACATACCACACTGCCTTATATGAGATACTCAGGAAATGTTTGTATACTTGATAAGCAATTTTTTTAAAAAAAATATTTGATTATTTTTATTTTCTGTGTGAAAGTGTATTGCCTGTATGTATGTATGTATGTATGTATGTATGTATGTATGTACAGGATATGTGTTCAATGCCTACAAGAGCCAGAAGTGCCATGGACAAGGGAGTTACAGAGTGTTGTAAACCTCAGTGTAGGTGCTGGGAAACAAACCTGGTCTTCTGCAAGAACAATAAAGCCACTGTCTATGGCTTAGATGCCCTAAGCCACTGGGTTATATCTCAAAGTCCCCAATGCTCAAATCATTTGTGAAATGATAAATTAATATGAATAAATACAGATTTATTTATATGTATACACACCACACATGAACATGTGTACACACAAGCAAACAACCTGTTGAGACCATTTAGCGTCACTCCTTATGCGTCCATGTTTATGGTTGGTCAGTTAGGATTACACAACCTATCATGGGGTTCCATACCTAGGAAAGATGGATTCCCCCTCTTTCTGAAGCCTGACATTATAGCTCTTCATGTATGGATGGAGAATTGCCAGTTTGTAACAACTGACATATCAACTGATGGTGTCAATTTTCAGGTTTTATTTGGACAATCGTATTGTTGAGATTTCATGGTGCAGTTTCCCTGTTATACATAAAAGGCCTTATATCCCAGATGACCCAAGATTATCTCCTAGAATATGATCTCTACTTTTGTGGTGTTCTAGATAAATGATACTTATAACAAGAGTCAAGGTAAAGGTATATAAACGTAACAGGAAAACCTTTTAAATTTTGTGCCTTCTTGCCCACAAGTCTTTACTGTATCAGTAATCTCTACTGTTATCTATCATTTTCCCCTTTGTCCCTGTAAATACACCAAAATGTATACTACACACCATATAACTCTCCCTTAGTTCCAAACAAATTAAACGTGACTACTTACAGACATGTCTTCTGACAAAATCATAATCTATCATGGATTCCTTGACTGACTTTTCTACCTATCCCATGCTTCTCCTGACATCTTTGCATCCCAGAGGATGGTCTTGCTCGTTCTACTTTTAACTTTTGTGTGGCAACTCAAGTGATATAACTACATCAGCTTGACAGAACACAGATATGTTCTGGATACTGTATTTCTCCAACTCATTGTGTGATTTCCTCTCCTTCACTATTGCCAAGACACACTACCATGAATATTCCTCTTAATATGTGTGAGTTGAATGTTTACTACGAGTGTTTCCTTCTTGGGCCTAACTACCCTAAGCTATGTGATTTCCCCATGGCTGTGTTTTCCTTCTGTGGAATTCACAGAAGAACTGTAACCTATTCAATGGGATATATTTTGAATGGGAATTTTTCGAACAGTATTCATAGTCACCTTATTACTACCTTACTATGTTATTTGATATGACTTTGTCTCTATATTTATTATTTTCTTTCATATTATAATGTAATACTAAAAGCTTCTAAGAACTAGGTAAATCATATTATGAGCTTCTTGTTAATATTTGCTCCCCACTATAGTGTTTGACACATAGAAATCATGATTAAGTATTTATTAGTTGATTAACTTAATCCACTTTCTAAGAGATTTTGAAGGATGAAAACATGATTGTCTTCAGTATCGGGGGATGAATAGCACAGTAGGACTATGTCTCTTGACTTGGAAATCTTCGAAGGGAAGATGCATGAATGTGTTCGACTTGTTTCATGGCCTTCACTTTTGCTGTTTAACCTAAAACTTTCTGCTATATTTTTAAATTAGTTCCTCCTGCTTGAAACCAACAGCTGTATGAAAAACAGATGGCTGCTTCTCTTCATATCCCCTCTCTCATTCCAAGACCCTCACAAAACCAGACCTCATTCTTTGTGCTAGGCTAAATAATTCTTCCATTTTTAACACTTCCTGGAGTTTTGATTGCCTATCCCCCAAATCCTTTCCAGTACTCTCTGTTTGTAGCCTTGCCCAATAGAACTTCCCACTGTAATAGAAACATTCTACATCTGGGCTGTCTAGTACAGTAACCACTAGTGACATGTGATGAATAAGAACTTGGAATGTAAGGCATTGAAGGACTGGGCTTTTAAATTGCATTTAATTTCAGTGAATTAAAATGTAAATATCCACATATGGTTAGGGTCTAGCAAATTACCACAGCTGTTAGATACTGTGGAATTTCTGTGCACTCTTAAGCAGCTGCACATCTTATTTAGTAGTAGGTGGCTGAAACTAAATATGCATCAAATATTTATTTTAAAGTTTGAATGAGATAGGTAAAACACAGTGTATATGACAAATTTTTTGACTACATGGTCTTAAGTTTGATTTCAATGTAAAAGTAATTTAGTGATTATCAATTATATTTTATGGGAGATGCTGATATTCTATAACCCAATGATTCAATGATTTATTATGGAAGATTTAATATAGTACTTTCTTTGAATTCTTCATCTGTAGTATCTAATATTTTTATAAAAATAATATTTATTCACCATATATATATATATATGTGTGTGTGTGTGTGTGTGTGTGTGTACATATTAAATCTATGGAAGGCAAAGAAAGGGGAAAAGGGCCAAAGAATGATCCTATATGGCCAAGTTCAGCTGAAGCTGGAGAATCTTGTGAATGGATAAATACATTTGGCTCCTGAGGAATGGGAACAATTCAAATATATAATGAATATGATTTACATGTATGTGTAACTAAATGATTTTTCTAGTATTTTTAAAGCGTGTTCCCTTTGATCTACATTTTCTCAGGTGTCCTGAAAGAAAAGATATGTTTAAATGTCAGCCCGAATGCACTTTTGACCTTGTGCTTACTTTCATAGTTCAAGGTAAGGGATGCGTGTTAACTAAAAACAGCTGGGAGCATTTGTAGATGAGCTTCACATTTCTAGGGCCATGTCTGATCCCTCCCATGGTGCTTACTGTTGAGAAATATTCACTATGCGAGGAAGCAAAGATGAAGTCAAATCTAAGTGTCAAACACATTTCCTTGATGCAAAAATCCTATGCTGTATTTCCATTCTGATTCAGGAGAAGAAAACGGGCTGTTCTCCTTTATTTTGCTTTTTCTTAATTAAAAAAAAAAAAGAGTTGACTTTAGGGAAGCATGTCTTTTTGTGCAGCTTGTTGATTGAAATCTTCTTAATGCACAGCCTCCAAATTTCACCTGTTGAAAATAAATAGATTAGGACCTTGAAAATTGGCTCAGCAGTCAAGAGCACTGACTGTTCTTCCAGAGGGCCTGAGTTCAGTTCCCACCAACCGTGTGGTAGCTCACAACCATCTGAATTGGGATCCAATGCCCTCTTCTGGTGTGTCTGAAGACAGTGACAGTGTACTCATCATATACATAAAATAAATAAATGAATAAATAAATCTTTTTTTTATAAAAAAACAAAAATATCTAATTTAAGTACCTACAGATTTTTTTAGTTTTCCAGCTTTCCACAAAGCACAATTATAACTTTATTAATTCTTGTAGTATTTCAATATCTCAGCTCTAAAATAGAGATTAACAGCAGCAACCAGAAAGAGAAACCTCAGAGAGTAGAAACCCTTCTAAAGTCACTTGTCTTCTGCTTCCTCTACATGTGATTCACAGAATCTAGATAATGGCAAACCATTGTGGTTTTAGGGTTTCTGGAATGTACTATCTTTAAATCTCTTTTGTTTACACTTTTCTTTGTAGCATATATCTATTTCCAACACAATATGGGAAACAGTGAACATTTTTACAATTAGCATTAAAATATGTTTCTAAATCATTTAAATATCTAATTCATCATCTGAGCTCTGGAATGTTAATGGACTAGAAACAACTCTTTCTCTCTCTCTCTCTCTCTCTCTCTTTCTCCACTTTGTCTCTCATATGATGTGAATAACAATTTTAATAAAAGTCAGATGATCCATATAGTATCTAGGGTTGTGGTTATGGAATTTAGCAACACATAAAACAAAATCTGACTAAAATAAACACAGTGTTATTTCTATATATGAGTAGTCTTCAGATAAGCAGAAATTACTTTGCATCAGATATATTACATTGCTCGAAATCCATCAATTTATTTAGCACAAAGTAAACTAAAAACTGCTGCTCCAGTGATCACAAACATAAGAAACTTCTCACTGTCATTAAAGAATTAGTTCTTTCCTCTCATGAGAATGATATACCTTCAGAAGTTTTATAAGACATTTTAATAATGCCCTGTGGTTGTATCATGTATGTCATATGATTTTTTTGTAAAGCCAAAAAGTTTGCTCCTAGGCAATCAACATCACTAAAATGAACACAAATGGCAGGTGTCTGTCATTCCCATACTCAGTCCGAGAGTCAGGATTTTTGGACCAAGTTGGTGAGGTAGAAAAACCAGTGGACAAATCTCTGAGTTCAGTGGAAAATCCTTTCTCAAAAAAGATGGAGCTCTAGAGGAAGATACCTATTGACAATCTTCAGTCTTCATATATATTTTCAGACATGCACATGCACGGTCCCACACATGTGTGCCTGCAAACATGTAAACAGGTGTACCCAATAGCCTACATACCATACGCACATACACGGGTATTATCTTTACTAATTTCTTACTGATTTTTGAAAGGCAATTGACCATGGCATACTGACTTTATACCAGCAAATTTCTTAGCCCTGTGGTAAATTCTAAGAATTATATATGGCTTATTTTGGATCGTAACGCTGATTCTCCCAACCTTACTTATACCACTTGTGCTTTCAGGTAGAAAAAAAATCTAGTTTCATTCTTATTGAAGCTTATTTTAAAAAATAATTATGAAGGTCTTAAATTTTAATTAACTTTTCAAGGCATCTGTTAATGTAATCACACAGTTCTTCTGGTTTAATTTATTATGACAGCATGAAATAAATGATGTTTAATTTTACTAAGGTTTAACCCAATTTGGCCATGTTATGATTTTTATACATAGAAGGTTTAGCCAAAATTCTTTTAGGTAGTAAATTATCTGTTGTTATGAGATATTGGCCTGGACATTTTCTGGAAGTTCTACATTCTTCCTTTTACTAATATATTATAGTTTCACTTATATCCTTGCTCTTTGAAAACAAATAGAGAATTCAAGTTATTTAGACTGTCAATAAAGTTATAAATCTGGAATTGAACTTGGAAATTTAAAATATTAACTATCCTTGATAAAATTTCTTGAGGGCATTACTTTTCTTTCAGAAATTAGTTGTTTAACTAGATATCCTATGTGTTGTCTCGGAGTTAATAAGGAGATGATGTTTGCTGTTACTCTTCATCTAATCTCTGTGAACACTGGTGATCTCTCTCTCCCACCTCCCCCTCTGTGAGTGTGTGTGTGTGTGTGTGTGTGTGTGTGTGTGTCTGTGTGTGTGTGTGTGTTTGACTGTGTGTATGAAGGAAAATGTGTATGTGAAAATATACCTACCCATGTGTATAGAAACTAGAGATGCCATCTTCCTCTGTTACTCTTCATATTATTTTCTGAGGCAGGTTCTTTAGTTAGAACCAGAGACACTGATTCATGTAGCTTAGATGAACCCTTGGTCATAAGGTTCTTCTTTCTCAGCCTTCCCAGTGCTGGGGTTACAGATGTATGACAGATATGATATTAAGCCTCCCCTTTGTTCTTTCTGTTCTAATTGCTTGTTTTATTCCCCTCTTATGTTTAGATTCTCATTGTTAGTGTTTTAAATGAATACTAGTGGACAATCTCAGGCACTCAGAGTTACATAAGCTCTTTACCAAATGAGTTAACTTTCCAATCACTGTTTTTCTGTCTTTACCAATTATACATAAAAGTGTTAAAGATACTAAGTTTTATCCCTAAATAATAATTGGCCTTTTAGACTGTCTCATTTGTTTGATATAGTAATATTTATTTTGTTTACTATTTTCCTTTCTTCAGCTTTAATTTCAACATTCCCTTCGTTTCTCCAGCTCCTTGAAGTGTCTGATTCTATGCAGGCCTTGTATGTCTTTAATAGGCATGTGAGGATTTAAAATTACCTATCATTACTGCATATCGGCAATACCCAATTGTCAATATGTATTATTTCTAGTATGAAAATCAAAATAATGCATTCCTGACCACAACTTTTGTTTCTTATGTATTGTTTTCCTCCTTTTTATAGCTTTTTCTCAACTCAACATATTTATAAATACATGAATCTATATTCATTATATACTTTCATATATTACATATACATTTATAATACATAAATACATATTCGTTATATTTTTATGCATACACATTATATTTATACACACACATGAACACACACATACAAACACACACACATACACTCATACACACACAAACACACATCATTTTCTGCATTCCTAAATGATCTTCCACTTTGGCTAGCTGGACCCAACCTCAAGCTAAACCAACTGCAAGTTTCCCATTATGGCAAAATGTACTGTATTTTCATCTTTTCTTCCCAAGTGAGTTGGCCTACTCTGGCAAAAAAACAAAAACAAAAACAAAAAACACTCTGTAAAAATCATCTCCCACATTAATTAAAGATTGGAGGGACTCTTCATATAGAAAAGTCTCTGATTATCTTCTCTGATCCCCAGTGTGTGCACTCTTTCAGCAAGAAATGTTGTTACTTGTGTTACCTGAATGGATGCAGTTCTCCAGATGTGCATATGTGTGCACGCATAGCCTTATGTGTGGTGGAGAAATTTTCAGATGTCACCATCCTGTCATATTTGGAAATACCTCCTGAGGTATTTAATATTTAGCCTACATTTTGGATCTGCACTAAAGGGATTTTACCTAGTGTTTTTATCTGTGCTAATGACAAATGTCCAGAAACACTATTTATGAAAAAGTGCCTTAAATTTATCTGACCTTATAAACTTCTCACACTGTTTGATGATGAGATTTTGAGTTGGAAATGTACAAGTAGTTTGGCAGCAGACATTAGAAATATTTGTTCCATTGTTTTAGCGCTAGTAACATTCCCAGACATTCCTAGAACTTAAGATAAAATTCACAGGTTTCATGTTGGTTTGACTTTCATACTAAGTCCACAAATCCAAATGGTACTAAAGAAAATTCTTTCTGCAGAATGACTTGCTCTCGATATACTAGATTACATCTAATATTTTATTCAGAGACACTTTTAAATCTTAACTTATAGAAGGATGACAGTTTCAAAGCACATTTGTTCCCAGTATACCTTAGGCACACTCACCTTATATTAATGATAATTTGGTTTTAGTAATTTGCTTATTTGAGATAGGTTATGCTTATGTAGCTCAGCCCAGCCTTTAATCCCTGATTCTCTTTCCTTTGCCTCTTTGCCAATGTAGGCATTACTAGTTTGTACCACCACACTAAGTTTAATGTTATAATTCTTTAATATCCTATCAGCTTTTGGAACATCAGGTTTTTAAAATTCTGTTCAATAATGCTGTTTTCAATGCAAAGGTGTATTTATAGAGCTCACCAGCCATATGACAGCAAATGTAACTGACATCCTACCATGAAGGCAGTCAGGACATTGAGCACAATTCTGAAAGGATAGTCCAGAGCAGCATCCCCAGGACCTGGATTCGCCAAACATTTCTTGGTACAAAATTCTGTCATTATCATACATTCATTTAAGAAATAACTGAGCCTCCCTAAAGTGATGGAACACAGGACAAAATAAGCCAAGACAGCTATTGCTTTCTTGCCTTCTAACCTTACTCTTAATGCAGTGAGTAGGCAATTAATGAATGAATGAATGACGAATAAATAAATAAAATGAATAAATACATGAATAAATAGACAACTCTATATTGTAGTATAATATAATGATGTAAAAGATAAATACTACAATGAGGAAAACTGTAACTTATTGAAAACTTACGTAGTAAATTGCTATTTTAAGTGTGTATGATAAGGAAAAAATATAGGAAGCATAGTGCAGAACCTAGAAGACCAAAGACTAGTAAAAATTTCTTATCATAATGTCTCTCATATGACATGATAAAACGTTTAATATTTACCCAAATATCAGCCAATTTTACACAGGAAGAACATTGGCATAGATTTATAACATAAGAAACAAAGTAGTCTGGGACTATAACAAAAAAATAGATTATAAGAGGAAAGGGATAGAAATCAATAAAGCCATCAGTTGAGGAGCCTACTAGAGCAAGGGTTCTCAGCCTTCCTACTGTTGCAACCCTCTAATGCAGTTCCTTATGTTATGGTGATCTCCAAGCATAAAATTATTTTTCTTGCTAATTAATAGCTGTAATTTTGCTACTGTTATGAATTCTAATGTAAATATCTGTTATGTGGATTAGTATTAGGTAGTAATTTGGGAGTAATTCTACCCCCAAAGAGCTTGCAACCCACAGGTTTGGAACTGCAGCACTAGAGAGATGGTGTGACTTCTAGCATTCAAGCAAAGTATATAAGAAAAGATGGGATTAAGGGGCAAACTTTGTATTGAGGATTCAACGATGGTGGACAGGGAGAATCACTGGCATTTGAGAATATAGACACATTTAGACTACTATGGGAAGCTCTGATTGGATTCAATGGATTAATTAATTAAGAATTTAAAAGGAGGTTATTAAGTTGGAATGGAAATACAAAGGAATTCTGTGGGGAGTTAGAAATAAAAAGTTAAAATAAAACAATGTAAATATACACAAAATTTTAAAACCCAGTCACTAAAGAACATACATGGTATGCACTCACTAATAAGTGGATGCTGGTCCTAAAGCTCAAAATAAACAATTTACAATTCACCCAGCATAACACAAGAAGGAGGACTTAAGTGAGGGTGCTATGGTTCCTCTGAGAAAGGGAACATAATACTCACAGGAGCAATAAGGGAGGCAATATGTGGAGCAAAGTCTGAAGTAAAGACCACCCAGAGACTGCCCTACCTGGGGATTCATCCTATAAGCAGTCACCAAACCCTAACACTATGACAAGAAGCATGTACCAAAAGGAGCATACCATGGCTATCTCCTGAGGGGCCCTGTCAGAGCCCTACAAATATAGAGGCAGAAACTAGCAACCAACTATTGGACTGGGCTTGGGGTCCCCAATGGAGGAACTGGAGGGTGGTCTGGAGGAGCTGAAGGGGTTTACAGCCCCATGGGAAAGAACAGTGACTTCGGATACCCAGACACCCCAAGACTCCCAGGGACTGAACCATCAACCTAGGGGTACACATGGTTCCAGCCAAAAATGTGGCAGAGGAAGGCCTTGTTGGGCATCAGTGGGAGGAGTGGTCTTTGGTCAGGTAAAGGCTCAATAGAGGCCCCAACAAAGGGAAACAGAGGGCGGTGGGGTCTGGTGGAAGGTGGGAGTGTATCAGGTAGTAGGGCATATACATGGAGGCAGGGGATGGGAGGAGGGTTTGAGAATCTTTGGGGGGGCTTTTGGGAGGGGGAAATTGGGAAAGCTTTTACAATTTTCAATGTAAATGAAGAAGATGCTCAATAAAAAAGGGAAAAAAGGCGAACATTTGAAACTCCATTTGCAAAGATCAATAAATAAGAAAGCCCATCATATCTGAAACAGATCTTACATTGAAACAAAGAGGCCATTTTGAGTAATTGCAGAGAATATATTCCTATGACTCTGTTATTGTGAGACAAGGAATCATTTAGAAGATTCAGAAGGTTGCTATGCCTCAAGTGTGGAGGCAGGCAATTAAAGCAAGGGTAGAGTGAACTTGAGGAGATTGTGCTGAAATGCAAAAGGAGCTGTCTAATTAAAACATGAAGTAACAGAGATAAAAAAAATAGCTCTAGTAGCTCTGTGAAAGAAAAGCTTGATAGGTTTCTTCATATTAGGAAAATCATGTAAAAAGCTAAAAGAACAACAATATTAAACAAAGGCTGAAATATACAGGTATTTAATGCAACCATGTCCTGAACTTTGGAAGTAGGCAAGGGAACCTCTTACAGAAAAAGAAAGAGATGACTCATAAACAAAAGCAGTGCATTGATTTGACAGTGCTGTTGCTTGTGCCTTGAAGCCTGAATATTAATATGGTAAGAGTATTCTTGGAAAACAGCAAAAGGTTTGGAAGACAAGGCACGATAATAAGCCTTGATAATCCAACTTGTGTGACTGAAAAAGTTTAAGCATTCTCAAACTCTTCTATATTCTCTAGACTTGCTCTGCAGTTGCCTTGGGCACACCCACCAGAAACCCAAACAGAGACCTAACTTGACCAGATTTGAAGCCTCCACGTTGTAAACCAAAGTTAAATTTTATCTTTGTGATTTAAGTAACTCAGGAATGTCATTAAGGGAAAAATCATTTATCAAAGATGTTGATTCTCATGGATATAGAGAAAAATAGATATGTCCCCATTATATTCCTGTGAAGAATTTAAACTTTGATTGATTTAAAGTTTATTTTTCATGATAATAGAGACAAAAAAGAGAATTTGAAATCTTCAGATACTTAATCACTTTGTAATCAAAAGGAACTATTTTAAGATGGAGTCTGACTACGAATGCTGACTATGAGGAGAATAAATAGGACGGAAAGGTAACAAAACATGTTGCTATGAAATAACTTGTTCTAATAAACTGTCTTTCAAGTAACATGGCTATAAATTATACAGCGAATACAACCTCATAAGTGAGACCTGTGAGACCTACTTGAGAATCACGGTGCATCCCAGCATGTTGAGTATGACAAACTAGGGTTGGGACAAAATCCTGAATTATTCAGTTCAGTCTCAGTGTTCCCTATTGTTACATATAACAATTATATCAAGCACCTCTCATTATGATGACATAGTGCCACGGTTTGATATCTTATGTATCTCATTTTCACTTAATCTTACTGTGGGCAAGTATGGAAATTTATGTTCTACAGTCTATTCTATAAAAATAATTTATTCATGTATTTATTGGTAAGGATTATCACAATCTGACAACTTCTGCTATCTGGAAATTGAGAAGAATGCACTACAGAATTGTGTAGTGATTTCAGATCTAGAATCCAGTACTAGAAGTAATAATTGTAATAGATGAAGCTTATTGTCTGCTCCTGAGATAAACTTGATTTACTTGAAGTTATAATTAATGTGTGTTCAATATGTGGAAGTAGATGGTATGCAGAGGGAAGCAGTTAATTAAATGGCATGTGCCAAGATTGAAACACTCCGTGCTACAGCATGTTATTGCAGAGAGAACGGCAAGTGTACCTTAAGTAATTACACATTTAAATGAGATCCGTGATTTGGATTTGCGTCCTCACTCTCATAGAGTTGGTAAAGGTTAAAGATGTAATCTGACTGCTGACTGCATATATAAAAAGTACAAATAAAATGGTAAAGTTAAAGATAAATAAAAGGAGTTTGCTATATACACAGGATGAATAAAATATGAGTCTTCATTACAGCCTTTGGGTACATATTTTGTTGTTTGAATGACATTAAGGAGCTATTGAAAAATGAGGTGAAGAAAGAAGATCTAATAGAAAATCAGGTTGACTTACGGAATCATACCAAGGAAATATCAAAGTCACATGGAAAGGTATAAGAAAGAGTAGAGGAGTTGAACGTAGGTGCTTATCCACATCAAAATTAGGATGGAAGATAGTCAAATTAAAAATAATAACTCGCAAATGATAATTGTGGACCATGGAAACCATTGCAATTTTCATGAGAGGATCTCAACTGTGTGGTAGTGCCAGCCAGCTCATAGATGATTTGGGTGGTGGAGAGGGCAAAGGGCAAAGATGTCCTTCTGCAAACATCTCTGGAGACATAGACATGGTGAGGAGAGTAGAAGTGAGTGATGAGTGTAAGGGGGTGAACTTTCAAACAGCTTTGTGCTGTTTTGTGGGGTTTTCTTGATCTCTGGTATTCATTATTATTTTTCCTTTTTATTGGATATTTTCTTTATTTAAATTGCTTTTATCTACAAGGGAGGAAACTCCCCTTTTGAACAAGGGGGCAATTGCATACTGGTTTTGAGATGATGGATTTAAGAAACCATACACTGTGTAGACCGCAGTTGTCATGCATTCTCTATCAATGTAGTGTGATCTCATAGGAATTGAACACTTACTAAAAGAACACACTCTTAAGATGTTGTAGCATCTGGTACTTTGCTAGAAAACCAAGAGTATCTGTTGAAGTGAGTTTAAGATAATGGTAAGAATTGACCCCAACAAGCTGTTTTAACAGAAGAATGCAGTACAAAATGTCCAGAGAGGAGTGGGGAAGGACCCTAATAAATGAGAGTGAATAATACTTTTTTGTTGCTACCCATAAAGAATTTTTGAAACTGTGGCAGATGACCTCACTCCTACCATATTCTTCTTTTGCAACACACAGGTACACACACAAAAATAACCCTCTATTAAAAACCATCCAAGGTTGACTTATGTCAAGATGTACTCCAAAATTATATTTTCTCCTTACTATATTTGAAAGCAAATTGCTTAGTTTTTCTTTAATTTTCTGTTATCAAAAATGCTTTCTACTTCCATTATTCTAATCTCTTGATATTACAGTCCTTGTGCTGTTTCTCCCAATGTCATCTTAGTAATTTCCTGACTCATAATGGGAAAAAAAACTCTAGTCATGCTCTTAGATCTAAGAGTACATGCTATTAATGTCTAAAAATGTCTACACAATCAGGTTCTCGAGCTGGTTGAATCCCACACTTTAAAAGCACTCATAGATCTCACATCATGCTTTGCAATGCCTCCAAACTACTGAGATCAACCACTAATCTAGGAGTACCAAATGTAGAAGATGAAAATGCACACTAACCTTTATAAATATGTCCATCTTTAAACTGTTAAAAATCATTAACTAAAAGCAATGAATAAGAGAAAAGCATGTGGGCACATAATATATATATATGGAGGTCATTTCTAGCAGCAATGAGCAAGTAAGTTATCATTCTAAATTAAAGCTTGGTCATGCTTTTTGCTGCAATCCAAAAAGAAAAAAATGAAACCCTAGAGAGAGGTCTTCAATTGACTGCTTCTAGACCACATAGAAATGAAAATGAATAGACAAAAATTGATAGCAATGATAGATGTCATTGTTAATGGTGTAAAGAAAAAGTATATGAATGGATAGAAAAATTTTAATCTTCATCAATAAAACTCAATCACCTATGTATAGTTTGTGTTAAAAAAGAATAGCAATATATTTTGAGGATTTACTCAATGAAAAATATAATATTTGAAAAATATAACTATAACAAAGGATTGGAGTGAATAAGCCAATAAAATCAATACCCTAGGATTTTTGTATCTTAAGTATTATAAAATATTATTGGTTTTTCCACAGATTATGATCATTTTATATTCTATTACAAGTAAAAAAATTAGAACTATAGCTATAGAACATGTAGAAGGGAAAGCTAAAACAAAGTCATTTGTCAAAAAGTAAACAGGAAGAAAAGAAAAAATAAAAAGGAAAGCTGATCAAAAATAAAAAAATACAGCCATGGCAGACTTAAAATATCAATAAATATTTTATTTATTTCTGATATAACAACACAATTTCAAGTTTTAAGACACAGATTGTCAACTATATAAAATTTCAAACTTAAGTATATGTTGTTAATAAGTAATATACTTTAAACTTAGGAACAATAAAATTCAATGGAAAAAGGACAGAATACGGATTTATTCTCCTTACTGATAATTAAAATAATTAAAATAAAGAAGAAGGCCAGGATGGACATAGTTGGACCCTTGGAGGTTATTTCTGCAGAACAATTGCAATAGCTTTGCAGGACCCCTCTTAGTCTCTGGAAAACATTGTTTAAAGGTGGGTTTGATGTGAGCACTTGTCTGTCTTCCCATTACTAAGACCTATCTGGCATGCACATAAGCTGTGTTGTCTGCCATATGACCCTCACAAAAGGCTATGCCAATCACTTTCCAAGTTTTTGATTTAATTTATTGCTATTGATTTTTATCTTCTTTTCAGTTATTAAGAATGTTGACTTTAAATTGGACCATACAATTGTGGTCCAATGAACATCATTTTACCTCTCTAAATCCTGTGCTCGTGGTTGATTGTGAACATATACATCTCTATTGGTCAGCCTCTGGCAGAGCCTCTCAGGAGACAACTATATAAGGCTCCTGTGAACAAGCACTTCTTGGAATTAGCAACAGTGTCTGTGTTAGGTGTCTACGGATAGGATGCATCCCTAGATGTATGTGTGTGTGGGGGGGGGGGGGGTGGATGTTTCTGGATGGCCTTTCCTTCAGTATCTGCTCCATTCTTTGTCCCTGCATTTCCTTTTGACAGGAACAATTCTGTCTTAATATTTTTGAGATGGGTAGGAGGCCCCATCCCTCATATTGTACTGTGTAGTTTCCATACTTCAAATCTCTATGTATTTCCCACTTTCTGCCTTAGTCACTCACAGATCTGCCTAGGACATCTTAACTAGTCTTAATTTACAGGTTTGGTGGGCCTTATTTGTATTTGTCTTTTATTCTTGATTTCTATAGCAGTTTTGGGGTGATATCTTCCTGAGTAAATATTGTGTCAACAGATAAACCACTCTGAAATTAGCTATTTTCTTCATCGGCATAAACCAGTGTTTGTTAATTAATCAACCTTACACCTGAATCAGATATTTTGACTTGATAGAAAAAGAGCTAGTTAAGGCAAGGAGCACCAATTCCTTCTCTATATTATTGGAGTAACAGTAAATACATCTTTTATAGTTCCAGATGTGTGTGTGTGTGTGTGTGTGTGTGTGTGTGTGTGTATTCCCAGAGATATCACCTTGACATTTGTTTACTAAATGAGCAGAAGGGCTGTAGCAAGAAGACTGAACTGTTTAACAAAATCTAGCCCCAGAGCTGTTCACTCTACCTCACCAGATACATCATTACTATATATAAGGACAGAGAAAATCTCAACAGATACCTTGGGTGTGATACAAGAACAATACAAGTGAGCACAGAAGGTAATAACAAAACCAAAAGCATTAGAGAAAGCAGCATCCAATGGGACTGTCAATATGTTGACTTTGGTGTCTCTTTCGTTCTAAATTGCTTTCAGAGAGTGGCATATAAAGCCATTGTTACCTTTCAAGAATTTTTTCAGTTGATTCCATGTAAGAAGTCCCAGTGAATGTGTACTTGACATTTTCTGCCTCTAACCAGATTTATTCACATTATAGAACACACACACACAGTCCTTCAGTCAGCATCACAGACATAGGCTGTCATTTGTCATAATTTGTCTTTCTTGATTATTTTAACCACAAGACCTAAAGTAGAATTTTCCTTGAATTAAATTTAATTGAAGAATTTGAGTTATGGCCACGGAAGGACAGAATTTGGCAAACCATTTAAAGACTCTCACATCTCTCAACACCTTCTGAATTCTAATTAGGCAAATAGAAATTGGTTTCTCTGTCAGAGCACTCTGCCCCAAAGACAAGGCTCCACCACTAAAATTTGAAGGAACAAAATCAGCAAACCAGAGCCATGAGGGTTTCTAATAAGAAAAATCATTAAAGGATTGCTGCTTCTCATGTTGTTATATTTTTATCCCCAGTGAAAAAATGAGAACTATTTTTCAAAGGGAGAAAACAAAGATGTCTTTAAATAAATGGTACATAGGTACACATTTATGGGATTTGATTATGTTACAAGATTTTTGCTTTAGAAATATTAGGGAGGTTTATTATAATTAATTAAAAATTTAAAAGCATTTTTATTAACCATATATCCACTCTGGGTGCTCAGTGTTGTGTTTTGTCTCAGCTTTGCTTTTCATTATACTAATATGCATGCTGTTTATGACACACCAGTTAATCCATTGGTCAGTGAACTTTAGGAGTGGAAGGTCAACATTTAAATCTTTTCTTTTCAAGTGGAATTCATGAACCAGTAACATTAATAGTTAGAATCTCTCTGTATGAAATGTTAACTATTGTATCTAACCAAGTATGTGTCCCAAGAATTATTTAGAATGTTTTAATGAAATGGGAATTAATATGATGCCTGTGAATCCTGATGTACTTTCTTTGGGTTTCAGGAAGAAATCCATCTCTTGTGGGAGTCAGTGTGGGTTGTCTTGGATCTGTTATTCGCAGGAAATTGTATAAGCTGAGGGCCATAACTGTCCTTGTTGGAAGTAGAGGAAGTTTTTATTGCATCTTTGCATCTTGGCCGGTGCACAGGAGTTCTTGATGGTGATTCCATAAATAAATCTTGCTCACAGATACTTTCTTCAGGTGAGTTTCATATTCTAATGTGGTTGTGTTGCATATTGTTCTCTCCATCTCTATGAGCTCATGGCTGCAGTACTTCCCCATTCAGATATATGAATGAGGTCATCTAAGGTGGTCTTCATTCTATGAACAGTTCTTTGTCTACTCTGACATTTTCTCACGATTTAGCCTTACTATAAAGAAAAGAGCAGCAATCCTTCAAAATTCCAAGGGTGCTATGCATGTTTTCCCTCTCAACTTTTAAACTAGTTTTGTGATCTTCCCATTTAAGCAACATCACAAGTATTCTTAAAGCCACCATTATGTTTTTATACTATATATAAATTTTGTGACACTTCTGACATTTTATGAGGATGAATGGACAATGAACTCACTCAAAACTGATCATTTATCTTCCTAGCTATGCTCTATCTAGCAGAGAGCCTTATATATAAGTATTCAGTGAGTTGTTTATAGAAGAGTTGAACAGATAGAGCAAATCTGTATCCAAAAAAAAAGAATTGAAGGATAACTGAAATAACAAAAATACTTATTTGGGGTCAGTAAATAAGAGCAATGATTTAGAAATTCTTGCATGAAAATATTATCCAGTAATGATAAAGGAGAGATAGGCATAATTCTGCAAATAACATCTTGCTTCAATCTATGATAAATGCATAATGTACTAAGCTAACCACTCATGCTTCAGGAGCAACAGAAGGTAGAGATGGAAAAGTCTAATTTACCTAAGAAATAAAAATTAAAAATAAATTAATCATTAATTTATCATATAGAAATTATATGTCACATATATGACTATATCAATATCTCTTAAGGCTTTAAAATGCAATAATCTCCCAAGACCTGTGACTAACTCAAGAAAATGTCTAAGACAATGTAAAATTTTATTACTTCTTTTTAATTGTTTGAAATTGCTTTAATAATGTTATTTACAGAGAAACAGTTAAACATGAAAACATATCCCTATTTCTTATACTAGTAGTGTCTGATATATAAACCAGAGAAATCCTGTTATTTCCAGATATATCTGATTATATAAATTGATACAAGTAGCTATTCTACTTACTTAAAGTTTAATATTTAGAAGCATAAAGAAATAACTAGGGGTGATTAATAAACCCAATAACCATCCTAGTCACTGGTACAAAGTCAATTATACAGAGAGAGCGAACAAATATTGCTCACCATTTTCATTTCCACATAGTTTGTCAGTATTATGTAAGCATGAATATCAACTGAAAACCTGGGCTCATGGAGCCATACTGAAGCGCATTCTGTTTTCTAAAGGATTCATTTAAAAGGTCTATATGTTAATGAATATGCAGTTTGGAAAATGAAGTGATCCTTTATTTCTAAATCTGCATTTCATTTCAGTCCCATAAAAGGAACAGAATTAGAATCACTGTCTATCATCTTTTGTGTAGTGATGGAGGATGAGGCTTTACATGATTTCTTCAATGGTCCTCCACTATGCATACTCATTTTGCATTACTCAGGAACCAATGGCTATCTTCTAAGTAGATCCCTGTTGACTCTGTACTGGTTGGTTTTGTGTGCCAACTTGAAACAAGCTGGAGTTATCATAGAAAAAGAAGCCTCCCTTGAGGAAATGCCTCCATGAGATTCCCCTGGAAGGTATTTTCTCAATAAGTGACCAAGGGTGGGAGGGCCCATTGCGGGTGGTAGAATCCCTGAGCTGGTGGTAGTCCTGAGTTCTATAAGAAATCAATCTGAGCAAGCCATGGGAAGCAAGTCATTAAGTAACATCCCTCCATGCCCTCTGCATCAGCTCCTGTTTTCTGAATTGCTTGAGTTCCAGTCCTGACTTCCTTTGGTGATTAACAGAAATATGGAAGTGTAAACTGAATAAACCCTTTCCTCCTTAACTTGCTTCTTGGTCATGTTATTCTGTGCTGGAATACAAGCCCTGACTAAGACAGTCTCTTTTCCAATTTAGGAGCATATGATCCTATTTTGAATGTTTTATCATATACCATTAATATAAAAGATGGCATTTCAGACTCTTGAGGTGAAAAATATAAACCACAGCCAGCTTATTTGCTTTATGTAATTCTCATTGTCATCATAAGAACATTTCTTATCTTTTTCAGATAAAAACAAGAATTTGAAAGGTTAAACAAGCAGATGTTCAGAGCTCATGTTTCAATCAGACCTTGAACTAAGTATGTTCACAACCAAGTCCATGACACTAACCTTAATGATGCTTCTACTCTCTAAAATTTTTCAGAGATATTTTTAGAGGTGTAAGAATTGTATTTGGGCAAGTACATAGTCCATAGTCTCAATAATTTAGATGCATCAGTTGGTTCCTCATTGAATACTATATTCCAGATTATTTTGCATTTATGTTATCACAAGCTATTTATTGACCAGAATGGCCAGTCGTTCTGAGAAGTACTAGCACAGAGCACAAACTAATCATGCAAAAGCAGTATTCAGTGAGAAGAAACAAATGCTAAAGATAAACATGATTTAAAAAAATTAAAGCAGGGCACAATAGGACCAGGGGATGCATTTTAGACTACAGCAGGTGGATGAAGAATTTAAGAAAGCAACATTTAATTCAACCTCTAATCAAGGTAATGGAGAGGGCAAACCTTGACATTGTCTGACATGTGACAAGTAGCATGTCTTAATCTATGGGTTGCTGTTTGAGAGAGACAAACAAGATGTGTCTGTGTTGGGGCAGAAAAATAGCAGCAATAGTTGGAAGACAGAGAAAGAATGGAACCATAATAGAGCTGGAACAGCTTTATCACTTAGAACAGAGGATTAAAATGATATGAGATTTTTTTTTTAGGGTGGGATTATTATCAATTAAAATAGCGGTGCGGGGTAAGATAAGAAGCAATGAGTCAGGGGGCCATAGCAACAGCAAAGGCAGAGCAGTAAGTCTCTAGTTGCCATCACAAGAGATGCTAATGACTCAGTGAAAATGTTACAGATGCACAGTGTAAGTCTGAATGTACTTTAAGGACGGATAGAAAAGAGTGGATTTGGGGTAGCAGAATCTATTGAGTCAGTGGCTGACAGTGTCTCATCTTGTGAATCCTAAGAAGGTAATATAAGATTACCATTCATGTATTGTGAGAAGCAGTGGGCAGAAGAAAGAAAAAAGTCAACAAGATGGTAAAAATGTTCACCGTTCACTTCTATTATATGTGTTTACAAATATGGATTATATAACAGAAACATAGTAACTATTGATAAGGCAAAGGCAGTTATCAAAAAGACACGTTTTGTATGTGTTAGGTTAAGAGACAGACATTTGAAATCTTAGAGCATGAAGGTGGCATTTTAGGTTCAAATAGGGAAAAGGTGCTAGAAATGTATTAAACTCTGGTACATCTAAAAAAAAAACCCTGGTAAAATGAAAACCATTACAAAAACATGTCACTACAAGGCAGTGGTTAGCCATGTCAAGTCCTGTCACTTGCTAAGGAAGAGAAACACAGCTAAACACTGGAATGGATTCTGATGGTCACTGGATTCCTTGATAGGCAATTTCAGCCAGCCATTGGCTTCTAAGCCTAAGAAGGAAGCATGCATATAGAGCATCTTTACTTTCCTTTTCAGTTTTGAGATAAAGTCTTTTGTAGTCCTGGCCATCTTGAAATTTGCTCTGTAGACCAGGCTGGTCTTGAACTCACAGAGATACATCTGGCTCTGCCTCCAAAGTAGTTGCTTTTTTAATGTATTTATAAAGATATATCTGTGAGTGTTACAAAGATATTTTATGTATATTTTATCTATTCAGAAAAAAATTCTATTAAACATCAAGTTGAAATTTTTCTAGAATCCTATTCCAGGACACCCATTATTGATGAAACCACCGAAATAATAATCAATAGAATTAAAAATTTATCCAATTTTAAACTTTGAATTTAAAATGTCCTCCCCAGGTTCTCTCTTGAATAAATACTCTTGAGTTTGTGGCACCATTTAGTAGACTCTTGGAAGTAGAGAATTGGCTGTCAGAGGTAGTTCCTCAAGGGCAAGAATTTTGAAACTATAATTGGCTCCTCATTGCAATAGCAATCTGGGGATTCCTGGTTCACAATGATGTGAAGAGTCCACCAAATGCTTCCACAGAAAGGAACTGGGCTGCTCCACTGTGATAACTTCCTAGTGTCATTGACTACCATCTTCTGAACCAGTGAGCTAAAGGAAACCTTTCCTGAAGTGAGTTCTGTCAGAGATTTTTAATGCTGGGCACAAAAGTGACTGATGAGATTGGAGTATTCACTATAATGTTTACTCAGGAGGCTATGGGAGAGGGATTTCAAGCTTAAGGTCTTCCTGGGATATACTGTGAATTCAAGGACATCTTGGGAAATTTAATGTGTTTCTTACTAAGAATAAAATTTAAGGGCAGGGTTAATAATTTAACTGGGTTATAGCACTTGCTTAGTAAGTACATGATCGTGACTTCAGTCCTAAATACCCCAGAAAAGAGGTGATGATTGTATCATACAAAAGGAACAATAATATATCTGACATTATAGTTTTAAACTCTGCTCATTTTCATTTGATGATCTATTTAGTTTTATACTTTTATTACATATAAAAAGTTTAGACCATAAATGTAAATCAAGTAAACATGAAGGAGCAGTGCTTAAAAAATATATTTCAGAAAAGAGACCTGAATGTTTTTTCAAGGGTTTAAACTGCATTGTCTCTCAACAAGTAAAAATATAATTTGAAAGGTAAGAAATGTATATGAATTATATATTAGGTTTATTCTTGTATAGGGCTCATGCAAATTTTATAGCAGTAAATAAGTTGTGTAAATCTAGAAATTTATGTACAAACAGTATATACATGGTATATTATATCTGTGTATATGAGAATTCATAACATGTACAGAATAGATACAGTATAGATGAGCATATGAAAGACATGATCTATAGTGCAAATACATCATATTTTTATATATCTTATCATATTTTTCATTTCTACATACACTTAACTCTAAGTAGTACAGAAAATACTTTTAGAATATCATGTGTAGATACACTGGTCAGCGTACATGTGAGTGTGGGGACTACTGGAATCTGAGCGAGACCACAAGATTCCCTAGAGCTAGTGCTATGGGCCACTGTGGACTGTGGGTGCAGAAACCTAACTCAGGTCCTCTGCAACTATAGTTTACATGCCCCTATTCCCCGCCCCCAAACAGCTCTAGGAACATCTTTCCTAGTTCCATCTGTAAAATTTTCAGTCCTCATATTTGAGAACAGTACAATTCACACTCTGAAACAATTTAGACATAAATTTTCTGTCTCTATTCTTTCTACATTCCATGGCCTGCTTGACTCTAGTTCCATAGGAAAGATTCCCAAATGTTATTATTTTGTTGGAAGAAGCAAGAAAAAAGGAATGTCTTGAATTAATTCTTTAGACCATACTTAGACCAGATTTCTTTCTTTTCATATCCTTTTTTGCCTCCAGTATTAGGGAGGTCCTCTAAACAAGACCTAGAGTTATTCATTGCTAAATGATTCACCAATGAAATCATTTCTTACATTTATTTCTTTTAACTATTTGTCTGATTTAAACTAGAAAATATCTTTGGAAATCTTATATCAAAAAAAAATCTAACAAATGCAATGTTTGCAAGCATTAGAAAATAGATAAATATTTCATGAAGCATTTTATTTTTTAATGTAGATGACTTTTAAATACAATTGCATCATTTCTCTCTTCCCTTTCCTCCCTCCAATGAAGCAATTTATTTGAAAAAAATTCCCATTGTCAAATCACTATGTTCAAAGATGGTTCATGACTCTTCCTATAATTTTTAAGAAAAGCATTTCTCTAGGCCTAATTCCTTTTAGACTGTATTCCTATATCCTTTAGGGCATTATTAGTGCATTATTTAGTATCTGCTTTTTGGTGACTTGTACTGCCTATTTTGCATGATTATGCTGTGTTAGTTTATGAAGAATCCTTTGCTTTCTGTGTCTCATCAAGGTTCCTTCTGAAGGAATCCTCTTCTGTTCCTCTAACAGAAAGTCTTTGCCTGAAGCCACCTGTAACATTGCCTTTCATTTAGATTTGTTGTATTTAGATTTGAAGTCAGTTGTAAACTGAGTTCACCTTTTGCCCTATTAAAAAGGTTTCTAAATAATATCTGTTTTGGCACCTTCCTGTCTATCTCTGATGTTTCTCTCTGACAGCCCATTTAATATGTAGCAATTCTTCCTAAAACAAAGTAGGTTTGTGGAAATGCAGCTATTTTAAATCTATAGCTTTTAAGTTTAAATAGAAAACACTTTCTAAGTTCTTACTGAAATTGCATATACTATTTTGAAATAATTGTATGAATTTTTCTTTAGTTATTTTCCTAATAAAATTAAAGTATTAAGAAGACACACATACTCTGAGTGGTTTTATATTCTGCTTTTGTCTTGTATTTTAATTTGAACTCTGGAAAAGGTTGAGTAGTTCCTTTTCCATGCCTCATGCATGTGCTGTGCTAGATTTCTGTAAATGTAGCAGAAATGTGCCGTCAACATTTCAGCCCTTCAGGCACTTAGTATACATCGATGGTTTACAGACGTGAGCTGGACCAGCAAGAATTTAAAGTGTATTGAAATCATTACATGATTATATTTCCTTGAGTTCTATGTCACCAAGAAAAGTTTCTCTGAAAGACCCATTACATTCTCTTCCCCTGGTACTGATCAAGGAAAGCAAAAATAGAAGCCCATGAAGTGCAGTGTTGATTCAAAGACCAGGCATTGTTTAGAAGTGAATTCCAGGAAATGGCTGCATAGCACAATCATTTGCCCAGACCAGATACACAATGCCAATTGTTTGCCTACAAGTCTAGTGCTTTTTTTAAAGTTCCCATTTTCAGTGAATATACTCTCAAGAGAATGCTGTGAGGTTATTTCTCTAAATGATAAGCATGTAGGCTGTACTGTAAATAAAAGTTGATTTAAACTCTTTAACCCAGACAATGCAGTTAATAACGCAAATAATTTGGTTTATGTAATAGTCAAATCAGGTTGGAATATCAACTCTTTTTTTGAAAACATTCATAAGTACAACATGAGCATTCATAATATTTTGAGATAGGTTTTAAACATATAATGTGTGCATACTGGATGTAATATATGAAAAAAATAATTATGGGGTGTAAGATGTCTTAGCTTTGCCTTGTTAGTATAACAAAGACATCTGAGTGGAGAGAGAGCACACATTACTTACTCATTTTGATTCTATGTTCATAGGCAGATTTTGAAGGCTTTTTATAGTAAAACATACTATAATACTACTGATATTTTCTCCTTAGTCAGTTGGTGTTCTAAGAAGATTATCAACATTTTTTCCTCATTAGCTATCAGTTTCAAACCAGTACTAGTAAGAACATTATTACTTTCATTCTATAGGTTGTCAATACCATCCTGTGACCCTTTCATTTTATTTTATATTTTGAATGTAGGCAAAACAAAAGTATAGAGGGAGGACTGAGGGGGACAGAGAAGTTGAAGCAGAGAGAGTGGGATGGGTAGAGGTTAGAAAAAACTAACCCACATGAAGACCCAAATGAAGGATGTATAAAACACACATTAAAAAAGAACTATCTCGAAACCCAATTGAAAAATATAACTGGGGAAAGATTATGACTCTAGTGTTCTGAGAGAAGAGGGTGGAATGTGGTGGTTCCTGGTTTAAATGGTGACAGAAATGGGGAGATACATGATGGATAAGGAGGAGGTAGGGGTGGATATAATAAATAAAAAAATACAGGATGTGAGAACAATATTATGGAGACCCAGAACCCTGAGTTCTATGGTTCTCAAACTCCCTAATGCTGTGAGCCTTTAAACAGTTTCTCAGGTAGTGGTGACCCACAACCAAAAATTATTTTTGATGCTACTTTGTAACTGTAATTTTGTTACTTTAATGAATTATAGTGTGTTTCCACTATATGTGTTTTCCAATAGTTGTAGAAGACCTATGTAAAAGAGTTGTCAATTCCTAAGTGGGTTATGAGCTACAGGTTAAGAACTATATCTCTAATTTGATATATGTATGTGTGTGTGTGTGTGTGTGTGTGTGTGTGTGTGTGTATGTATCTGTATACATATGTATATCTATGTATATCTGCCAGGCAAAATATACCCACTGTTTCAGTAGTGACACAAATTTTATAGGTGTCATTAACTCCTTTTTTTATCAAATTTTTAGTATAGAATAGAGTTTATTCAGGGCATGGGGAGGGGATTTAAGAGGGTAGTAGAGACAGAATACGGCAGAGAGAGGGAGAGAATAGAGAAGCAGAGGTTGGCCATGACCATGTGTAGAGAGGGTAGAGGGGAGGGGAGCCCAAGAGGGAGTGAGAGAGAATCTGGGAGTGAGAGAGGTAAGAGAGTTAAGAGAGGTAAGAGAGGTAATAGCTTATTAAAATTTTTACCCTACTCAAAAGGCAAGGATTTATACTTGATATTGAAATATTTGTCAAAAGCCATCACTAGGAAAGAAGGTCTCTTGCTTTGATTTGTATAGTCCTGAGATTAAAGACATGTGTCAACATGCCTGAAATTAGTGATAATTCTTGGTTATAATAATAGGTACTGACTCTGATTTTGGATATTTTTGATGTTCTGTTTTATTCTATAGGCATCATGTAATACAAAAATAACTTTAGAAAATCTGTTTCCAATAAATCATTAAATATTAAGCAAGGTTTTTCTTAATGACCCTGGGCCACTATTGGAGCCCAGACATTGAAAGTGTTAAAAATATTATATGCATTGGAAGTATAAAGCTTTTTAATCAGCAGTAATTTTACTAGTCAAATTGCAAATGTATCAACATAATTTTCTAATCTTAAAAGTAGTTGCATAGAAAAAAGATACTGAATTGGAAATGCATCATAGCATTGAATCACAAGATAAATTGTGCTAAGTAATGAAACCAATCATATATTCCCCAAGGCACAGACATATCTTAAACACAACATCAAAAACAAAATTTTGATCTTGGTCACTTGTTTTACATTTAATTTTTTTCTGTATAGTAGTTATATACACGTACATACACATATGCACAAGCATACATACACGAATACACATATGCATAAAAATACACATACACATAAACATACATATACACATAGGCATAAATATCTAGACATACACACACTTATTTGAATTTCTTTATAAGTCCTGAACATTAGGAAATTTGTATTTCCAAATTCAGAAATAGTGAAGATGAGGTTGATACACTTAACTTATGGCAACACTTAAGTAGAAATGTACTTGGGTTTCCTATTCAGCAGGTTCGAGTCTGGCATACATCTTTGCTACTTATACAAGTGATATGTTCAGGATATATAGAAAATACTTATACAAGTGATACTTTCAGGGTATATGCGAAATGCAGAGAAAGATGAAGAAAAAACTAAGTATCTGTACATTTTAGTACTTGTTAATTCTTTTACACTCTTGCTGTTTTGAAAGTCATTTTCTATGCATGTGTGCTGTTTGGACAGGTGTGTGAATACAAACATAGTTTCACATTTCACATAGTCCCTCCTAAACAAAACATTCTAGAATAACCTGCCGATTCATAAGGTAGCTTGAATTTTGAGTTTGAAATTCAAGATTTTATTTCATCAATGTGCATTTCTGGATTAAAAATAGATTTTTCACAGCAGAAATGCATCACGGAAAGAGAATGACTATAGGCACACCTATATGAGTTGACATATACCTGCTCGTCTTTATTCTTTGGGAACAAGAAGTATACTGAACTGCTATAAACCATTTAAAGCTGATTTATAGTCAGTGATTAAGGAAGATGTGTGCATCCTTTAGAGCAGTGAGCACCACTCTGATACTCCAGAGTTTCCCATCATCATCAGAGTGCTTGATGCAACAGTTAAATGCAGTGTATCTGATTTTGAACAGGGGTAAGCATTAACCTCTTTATGCAATGTTTAGACAATGTCAAAAGAGGCAATAAAGAAAGACTAAGTTTTATTGAATGAACCACTCAAGATAATAAGAGGAATTTGTGTCTGGAACCCAGATGCCCAAATATCAATAAATGTGTTCTTAGTTTTTTCTTTTTTTTTTAATTTGATATATTCTTTATTTACATTTCAAGTGATTTTCCCTTTCCTGGATCCCCTTCCCTGAAAGTCCCATAAGCCCTCTTCCCTCCCCCATTCCCCAATCCACCCCTTCCCACTTCCTTGTCCTGGTATTCCCCGGCACTGCTGCACTGAGCTTTTCCAGGACCTGGGGCCACTCCTTCCTTCTTCTTGGGCACCATTTGATATGTGCATTGTGTCTTGGTTGCAAGTTTATTTATTAACATTTTAATAGACATAGGGAGTTCACCAACATGAGTGTAACTGCTAACAGAATAATTAAAATTAATTTAACGTAAACTCACTTAAAGTCATCCTTGAGGATCTATAGTTTCAAAAGGAAAGAAATCTCAGAGGAAATGATTGGCATTTCCCTAATGACTAAGGTCATTGAATAGGTTTTTTATTGGATATTTTATGTATTTATATTTCAAATGTTACTCCCTTTCCTGATTTCTCCTTTAGAACCCTCCTCACCCATTCTCACCCCTCCTCCTTCTATAAGGATGCTCCTCTCCCACCCACCCACTCCCACCTAGCAACCCTGGCATTCCCTTACACTAGGGAATTGAGCCTTCACAGGACCACGGGCATCTCTTATTGACACCAGACAAAGCCATCCTCTGCTACATATGCGGCTGGAGCCATGGGTCCCTCCATGTCTACTCTTTGGTTGGTGGTTTAGATCCTGGGAGCTCTGGAGGAGTCTGGTTGGTTGATATTGTTGTTCTTCCTATGGGGTGGCAAACTCCTTCAGCTTTTTCTAACTCCTCCATTGGGAACCCCATGCTTGTCCAATGGTTGGCTACAAGCATCTACCTCTATATTTGTCAGGCTCTTGCAGAGCCTCTCAGGAGACAGCTATAACAGGCTCCTGTCAGCAAGCATTTCTTGGCATCCACAATAGTCTTTGGGTTTGGTGTCTATATATGGGATGGATTACCAGGTGGGACAGTCTCTGGATGGCCTTTACTTCAGTCTCTGTTCCATACTTTATATCTGTATTTCCTTTAGTCAGAGGGCTTCTGGGTTAAGAATTTGGAGATGAAACGGTGGCCTAACCTCTGGATATGGTCTCTACAGGTTCTTCCTCCCATTTGTTGTACATTTCAACTAATCTCATCCCTGTTGCGTACTGGAAGCCTTTTTCTTTCCAGGCATCTGAAACCTACTGGTGGCTACCCTCCAGTTCTCTATTCCCCCATTGCAACACACCTCTGTTCAAATTTCTGACCCTCTGTATATCATCCCTTTCTCCTCTCATACCTGATTCTGCCTCCCTTTCCCCCTCCTCTTTTCCTCCCAAGTCCCTGCCACCCTCTACCTCCCATTTGTAATTTGTTCCCCATCTCTTCAAGTGTTTCTCAGCCATTAGAGAATCTTCTGTTGAGAATTTTCTGTTTAGTTCTATGTCTTACTTTTTTAAAAAATATTTTTATTTTCTATATTCTTTGTTTACATTCCAAATGATTGCCCCTTTCCCAGATCCCCCTTCCCCATATGTCCCATAAACCTTCTTCTCTCCATCCATTCTCCAATCACCTCCCTCCTTTTTTTCTCTGTCCTTATATTCCCCTCCAATGCTAGATCAATCCTTTCCAGGATCAGGACCTTCTCCATACTTCTTCATGGGAGTCATTTGTTATGCGATTTGTGCCTTGGGTATTCAGGGCTTCTGGGTTCATTAATATCCACTTATCAGAGATTGTATTCCATGTATATTCTTTTGTGACTGGGTTACCTCACTTAGGATGATATTTTCCTTACTTTTTAATTAGGTTATTTGAGTTGTTGGTGTCTAACATATTGATATATTTTGGATATTAGACCTCTGTCAGATATACAATTGGTGAAGATCTTTTCTCAATCTGGAAATCATTTAACAGTTTCTCAGAACGTTTGGAATAGTTCAAACTCAAAATCCAGCTATACCACTCCAAGGCATATACCCAAAAGGTGCTTCACCATTGTACAAGGACACTTGCCCAATTATGTTTATAGCAGCTTTATTTATAATAGCCAGAAACTGGAAACAACACAAATGTCACTCAACGGAAGAATGGAAAAAGAAAATGTAGTCCATTTACACAGTATCTGTAAACAGAAAAAAAGAAAGAAAGAAGAAAGAAAGAAAGAAAGAAAGAAAGAAAGAAAGAAAGAAAGAAAGAAAGAAAGAAAGAAAGAAAGAAAGAAAGAAAGAAGATAGATGGATAGATAGACAGATACATACATGGATTCGTAGATGCATAGATAGATAGATAGATAGATAGATAGATAGATAGATAGATAGATAGATAGATGACAGGTATAAAACTTTGTGAGTACCTGAGTTTATTTAGACAATGTGCTCTCCTTTTAAATTAATACAGGACTTTAGATTTATACTGAAATTGCATATGCAACAATCAGTTTATTACTGTGGAAAACACTCCCACGGCCCTTTCATGCTATTGAAAGCTAGGGCAAGGGAAAATCTCTATAGATGTAATTAAAAGTTAAAAGAATGCAGACTGAGCTAGCATGTGTTTATTTCCTGGAGCTGTACCTGCTGACTTCACACGTACATTAAGCATCCCATTATACTACTAAATGCACTGCAGTGGGATTGCATCTCCGAAGATGATATCATCTAAACCCTATCAGTGGACAGCAAGCTTGATGAAAAGAAGGATACGCTTTTTTGATCTGCACATTCCGTGTCCTCAGTGACACACCATAGTTCTTCCATGTGCCCTTAGCTTCTCAGTGCTCACAGTTGGTGGCACACATGTTCACATCTCTACCATCACTCTTACAGTCTGAGAGCAAAAATGTTTCTAACACATTTCCTGACAAGCAGAGGCCACTGGAAGATCAGCTCCACACTCCACTGACCTCTGAAAATGGTTTCATGCTTCTCTTAACACAGCTGGTGGAAAATGTAATTCTCTTCTCTCTAGAATTTTACCCTCTGTACACATTTTCTTGATTATTTATCACACAATTTTCTAGCTTTTAATCATTATCTTAGAGCAAGATTTAATTACAGATGCTTAACTGGTAACATGTTATTTCAGCTTTTTCCTACCCTTACCTCAGTTCTGGGAGGAGCTGTTAGAGGAAAGTCCAAACATTTTCAGAGAACAAGAACATCTTCCTAGGAATGTGTGGTTGAAACATTTGCTCTGCTGTGAAGTTCAGGTCTTAGGCAGCTGTGGTATCAGCATCAGTGACCTCTCCCCACTGCATGCTCTCCTTCCTCATGTCCTCTGTCTCCTGCATCTTCTATACATTTCAATTTCTCCAACATTCCTCTTTTTCTTCATCATCTCTTTCTCTGTTTTCTCCTGTTTTCATTTTCTCACTTTTCATTCAGCTTGAAATGAGGCCTGTCTATATCATTTTAGCATCCCTGCTTGCTTTTAATTATCCTCTTAATACACACCTAAAATCTTATCCTAATTGAAACATGCTTTTGCATTCATATTTTGTGGACTTCTTACTTGAGCACTGTATCTACATGACACACCCACTCACTCACCCTTAGATTCCCCCATCCCAAAATCTTCAAATTCATATTCTTATTTAATAATCATTTTAAGAATTATTATTGTTAGATATGACACTATGTCAATCCCCTATAATGTGATATGTGTATAGGTACATGTGTTTGAGTGTGTGTGTGTGTGTGTGTGTGTGTAATTGTGTATGTTTGCATCTAATTCTGTTTGCATCTAATGTGTTACTTTTATGTGCACTTGTACATCCTATAATACAAGGCAATTAATTGTATTTATGCAATCTATGTGGGACCTTATCTCTGAAGAGACTGATTCTTCCTTTCATAGCAGCCATTGACTACTGGTAGCTCTTCATCTAGGGGTAAACTTTATTGAATTTCCCCTGTGTGCCTTGGCATGCAAACCCATATTGTCATTATGATTTTTCTGTTTAGACAAACTTATTTTTGATATTTCATGAAAACATTTTCCCTGTCATTACAATAGGAAATTATCTAAGGGCAGGCATCCTGGACCTATAACTCTTACACTTTCCATCCCTTCTACTGCCATTTTCCATGAACCATAGGAATAAAGGTTAATTGCAAATGTATCAGTTGGAATAGGCAGAATACAATTACTTATTCTCTACCTTTTGAACAGCTGTATATCTCTGTAATGATCTCCATTTGTTATGTAAAGATTCATCTTTGATGATGGTTGAGACCTGCACTATTTAAGGATTTAAGGATAATTATTTAGAATATAGTAAGATACTACATAGGTTTACCAGAAAGAGCAGCAGGAGGTTCTACTATAGGATCTATAGCTACTCTAGTCATGATTAGTGGGCTAAGTTTACAATACCAAACACAAATTCCTTTCTATCATGTAAGCATTCAGTCTAATTAGACAGCTGTTGTTTCTCCCCAAGAAAAAGTGCCACTGCTGCTTCATTTTGGATATATTTCTGGTCCAATCATTGGATAATCAACTTTATGGCTGGGTAGAATGACTACTTGTTCCTCTTTATTGGCATCTTGCATGGCAACTTCTGATAAACCGAGTGACAGCGCTCCATTAGGAGGCTTCCAGGTCAGTTTCTGCTCCATTTCCTTAGGTCCTTTGTCAGAAGTCTGTGGTATCTTCAGCAACATGGTCTCACATTTAACTTCTTGAAGGCAACCATTATCAATAACTAATATGTATGTAAAATATATGTGTGTATATGTATGACACTCTTGTGCTGCTCCGAGAAACAACTTGAAGGGAGGTTTTCCATATCTATATAATTTTAAGAAGAAGCTACCCCTTAAAATCACTGATCCTCTGGTAGAAAAAGTAGACGAGGGAGCTAAACATCATACAAGATGTTTCTAGCCAATTCTTTTGTTAAAACACAAATTTATCATCTAAGCTAGAAGGCAAATGTTAGCTAATATTTTTATTTATATAGCACCAACGTCCAATAACTAATTACAGATGCCAAGACTGTTATCATCTTTACTCATTTTTATTGAGCACATTATATATATATATACGCATATATATATGTATATATGCGTATATATATATATATACATATAATTAAAAAAGAATATGTCCAAGAAACTAAACTCAGAGAAGAAAGAATATGCAGAAACTTCATACTACACACACACACACACACACACACACACACACAAGCATGTACACACTACTTGGAGTTCAAGAAGATCTGTCTGATAGTCTCATACTCCAACTAATCCTTTGAAATGAGCCTTTTTATGAGGAGAGTGAATATCTAGTGCTTTGACATAAGGAAATTATCAAGAATGGGATTTTCATGCATGCCTAAATATACTACAGCTTCTGGCAAATAAGCATATCCCAATCATCTTCTCTACCTCCCCAGATCATTTACTTGACCCATAAACTCCACTAGCAGAATCTTTATGTGATCATCACATTGGTTCTTTACACAAGATCTGTTCCATTCTGTTACTGCTTATGTAAAAATATTTCTCAGTGTATTTTCTCACTCACCTGTTTACCACTTCTATTCACAGGCACTGAACCTGGACCATTTAATATCTATGTTGCTAATTTTATTAACTGAGCTTCCTTTTTTGTTATCGGTAACTTTATCCTTATTCTATCTGTTGACCTGAATCTGTCAAAACCATTATTTGCAAAAATTAAGTATCATTCTTTCTGTCAATGTCTTCATTGCCTGTGAGATGAAATTCAAGCTCTTTATCAAATATTAATGCTGAAATCACTATTCTTTGTTAAGAATTCTCATAATAAAGTGGTAATATTAGCCTTTGAGTTGAGAAATAATATATCAAAAAGGGTTATTTCTCTTTTGGTCTAACCATGGGAGAAGGAAATTGCAAAACAGTTCAACAAGCAAAGTAGATGTAGATATCTCAAGGAAGTCTGCTGACTCTTTACTCCCTCATTTGGGAAGTTTTAGAGGCAATCTTGATTCTAGTCTTCATCAAATTCATTTAGATTAGGTTAGAGAGTTGTATAATTATAAAATTCAACATATTTTATCTCAATTGGATGATTCATATGGTTTCCATCCCATTAATGTCAAGTCCTAAATTCTATGCTGCATAGAGTCATGCTGGCCACCAATCACTTTCTAAAAGTATAATGCTGCAATGGGACATGTTACTCTGAGCCACTCTGAAGGCTGTTATTGGAGACTGATAATAGAATAGAGTTCTGTAGCAATAGAGCAAAAGTAAATCCTCTTTGTACAAATCTGAATGCAGAGAATGTCTTTCTGAAACCAGACTACGATCTAAATCTAGAGTTTCATTCCTATTTTCTGATCCTAAACCACATCTCTGAGGAGATGAATCAGCCACCACACACCTCTAATTGCCTTTGTTCTGAGTCCTTTCTCTCAGGCAGAGTTATGGGGCTCTTCTGCATCTTCAGCCTCCTGTTATGACACACTCGGCATGCCTGGAATGGCAATGATGACCTTGTATTTTAATTAGCTGCTTGCATGTCACTCTGTAGGACAAGACTTAAAGGGTCTAAAGTATAGCACTGTGTTGTTTATATATGTTTGTTTTCAACACACAGGATCATGCCACAATACAGGTCAGGAGGTGTGCAGTTCCTGTTTGGTGAAAAAAAATGTATTATCCATGTTACTGATTACACTTTAAAATGACCTTTTTACTTCAAAAGGTATGTTTACTCTATTCTGCTGTGCGTCTAAGCACATCTTGTGCCTATAGATGGACTGTTCTGCATTTAAAGTTCTTTCTGAAGCATTTGATATTCATAACCTCACTAGGAAGCAGACAGAGCTGATATCATTTGTCTCAGCTTAGAAACGAGGGCAATGGAATTTGGAAGAAAGCAAACAAAACCAGGACGACATCGTGACTGACATTAACCCAGAGATCCTGGCCACAGGATGAGCAAATGCAATAGAAGATAGCTTGTGTCCATCTACCATATATAGGTAAGAGAAAAATTAAAATATTACTATAAAGAAATCCTCAGTAAAGAAAGAAATACAAAATAACATGGGGTGGGTCTCTGCAGATATTATTCAACTTATGAACATGAGAGACTTTTCTGAAGTGTATTTTTCGAGTGGTTTGAGTGAACTGTTAAAGATGCTCAGATAGCAGAAGCCCCAAGGGGTATGAACAGGAAGGTAAGGAGATCAGCAATAAGGTCTTTAATGTCACCATTCTCTTTGACTTAGTCCTTTAACTTATTCAAGCCAAAAGGATTCTCCCAAAATTGAACTTGTTCTTCTCAGTTTCTTCTTCATACTCTCAACAAGAAAACGTCTTATCAGGAATTAGTCTCTTGGTCTTTATTCTGGTTTCTAAGTCATCACTATTCATGTCTTTGTTCAGAGGCTCGAAAGATATTAAGTCATATAACTTTCCCATGCCTCCAGGCCTGATCATAATTACTGCGAGGTCCAAATATATCTGCAAAGCTCTGTCCATATTCTTGGATGGGTCAAAGGAAAAAAGCACATGGTCATTTCATTAGATGCTGAACAAGCATTTGACAAAATTCAGCATGCTTTCATGCTAAAAGTCTTGGAAAGAACAGGAATTCCAGGCCCATACCTAAACATAGTAAAAGCAATATATAGCAAACTGGTAGCCAACATCAAACTAAATGGAGAGAAACTTGAAGCAATCCCACTAAAATCAGGGACTAGACAAGGATGCCCCCTCTCTCCATATCTTTTCAATATAGTACTTAAGGTACTAGCTAGAGCAATTAGAAAACATAAGGAGGTCAAAGGGATATCACTCTTTGCTGATGATATGATAGTATACTTAAGTGACTCCAAAAACTCCACCAGAGAACTCCTACAGCTGAGGAAAAACTTCAGCAATGTGGCTGGTTATAAAATCAACTCAAGCAAATCAGTAGCCTTCCTATACTCAAAGGATAAGCAGGCTGAGAAAGAAATTAGAGAAATGGCACCCTTCACAATAGCCACAAAAAATATAAAGTTTCTTGGTGTGACTCTAACCAAACAAGTGAAAGATCTGTATGACAAGAACTTCAGGTCTCTGACGAAGGAAACTTAAGAAGACCTCAGAAAATGGAAAAATCTTCCATGCTTGTGGATTGTCGGGATTAATATAGTAAAAATGGCTATCTTGCCAAAAGCAATATACAGATTCAACTCAATCCCCATCAAAATCCCAAGTCAGTTCTTTATAGAGGTAGAAAGAGCAATCATCAAATTCATCTGGAATAACAAAACACCCAGGATAGCTAAAACTATTCTCAACAGTAAAAGAACTTCTGGGGGCATCAGGATCCTGGACCTCAAGTAATACTGCAGAGCAATAGCATTAAAAACTGCATGGCCTTGGTACAGTGACAGACAGGTGGATCAATGGAACAGGATTGAAGACCCAGAAATGAACCCACACACTTATGGTAACTTGATCTTCAAAAAAGGAGCTGAAAACATCCAGTGGAAAAAAGAGCCTTTTCAACAAATGGTGCTGGTTCATTGGAGGTCAGCATGCAGAAGAATGTGAATTGATCCATTCTTATCTCCTTGTACTAAGCTCAACTCCAAGTGGATCAAGGACCTCCACATAAAGCCAGACACACTGAAACTAATAGCAAAGAAACTGGGGAAGACCCTTGAGGACATTGGCACAGAGGGAAAATTCCTGAACAGAACAACAATAGCTTATGCTCTAAGATCAAGAATTGACAAAGGAGACCTCATAAAATTACAAAGATTCTATAAGGCAAAGGACACCATCAAAAGGACAAATTGGCAACCAACAAATTGGGAAAAGATCTTCACCAACCTTACATCCAACAGAGGGCTAATATCCAATATATATAAAGAACTCAAGAAGTTAGACATGAGAGAACAAAATAACCCTATTAAATATGGGGTGCAGGGCTAAACAAAGAATTTTCACCTGAAGAACTTCAGATGGCCGAGAAGCACCTTAAGAAGTGCTCAACATCATTAGTCATTAGGGAAATGCAAATCAAAACAACCCTGAGATTTCACCTAACACCAGTTAGAATGGCTAAGATTAAAAACTCAGGAGACAGCAGGTGTTGGCGAGGAAATGGAGAAAGAGGAACACTCCTCCACTGCTGTTGGGGTTGCAAATTGGTACAACCACTCTGGAAATCAGTCTGGTGATTCTTCAGAACACTGGGCATAACACTTCCAGAGGACCCTGCTATACCACTCCTGGGCAAATACCCAGAGGATTCCCCAGCATGTAATAAGGATGGAGCTGGAGAACATCATCCTAAGTGACATAACCTAGTTTCAAAAGAACACCCATGGTATGCATTCACTGATAAGCGCATATTAGCCTAGAAGCATGGAATACCCAAGACACAATGCATATATCAAATGATGTCCAAGAAGAAGCAAGGAGTGGCCCCTGGTTCTACAAAGGCTCAGTGCAGCAGTGTAGGGGAATATCAGAACAGGGAAGTTGGAAGGGGTGGATAGGGGAACAGGGGGAGGGAAGGGGCTTATGGGACTCTCGAGGAGTGGGGATCCAGGAAATGGGAAATAATTTGAAATGTAAATAAAGAATATATCGAATTAAAAAATATTTAAAAAAATATTAAAAAATAAGTTTAATTTTTAGAAATTCTCCAAAATAAGAAGCAACAGAAATCTGTTTAAATGTATTTTTCCATTGAAATTTTCATATCACCTCTCCTTTCCTTTCCTTTTCTTGTCCCTTGAATGTCCAAGTCCTATGATGTGCCCTCCCCTTCTCAAATTGATTTCCCTTTTTTCTTTCATTATTACTAGCACACACACACACACGCGTGCGCGCGCGCGCACACACACACACACACACACTCCTAGATCCATGCTTTATCATATACATTAAAACAATCAGGGTCGTTTGCATTATCACCACACAATCTAGAGTTCTTTGGGAAGAGGAAATCTCAACTGAAATGATGCTTTCAACAGATTTATCTGTAGCCAAGCCTGTGGGGCATTTTCTGTTAATTGGTGATTCATATGGGAATGGTCAGCTCACTCTGGGCAGATGATCCTGGGTTGTTTAAGAAAGCAAGCTGAGAAAGCCAAAGAAGGAAGCCAGTAAACAGCATGCCTCCATAGTCTCTTCATCAGTTCCTGCTTCCAGGTCCCTGCCTTGAGTTTCTGCCCTGACTTCCCTGGATGGCATGATGAACTACAAGCTACAGGGTCAAATAAATCTTTCACGTTCACCTAAGTTTTCTTTTGGTCATTTTTTTTTTATCACAGCAGTAGAAACCCTAATGCAGAAGTTGAGACCAGGAGTGTGGTGTTGCTGTGACAGACCTGAGCACATGTATTTTTGGGAAGATCGTGATGGGATTTAAACTGGGGCTTGAAAAATACGTTGTGTACTAAAAATCAGTGGGCTTTTCTGTGTGAGACTGGAAATTTTTAAGAAGATTGTTGATGATGGAGGTTGGGCTTGTGTCATTTTAGGAGGAAATTGGAGTCTCTTGTATAAGAAGGTAGGATGAGGAAACCACAAGGTGCAAGCCAAGAAGCAGAACTTTTCCACGGTCGCTCCTTCAGTTCCTGTCTGCAGTTCCCTGCCTAATTTAGTTCCTTCACTGGCTGCCTTTGGTGGAAGACTGTGATATGAATGTGTAACATAGCAACAGAAACCCTTAGCAGCAAGGATGAAGGCATAGCCACTGTTCTGCATCATCATTAGCATATACCATTGATATGCATATACTACTGATTTCCTTTGTTTGTTTGTTGGTTGGTTGGTTGGTTTTGGCTTTTGCAATTCCTGTGAGTTAGTTGTGGAATTTCATTGTGGCTCCATTTTGCATTTTCCTATTGGTCAGTACTTTTAATTATCTGTTATATAAATAAAGCAAATGTAAGCCAAGCATGACAGTGTACACCATTAATTCCAGCAGCACTTGGGAGGAGAGGGCAGGAGGGCTGATTCAAAGTCACAGGAAGTCTGAGTCTGGCCTGAAGTTCATGAGATCTCATCTCATAAAGTTAGTGGGGAAAAACTGTATATTTACACTTACTAGCATCTTGGAAATGTTGATATAATATACCCATGACTTTATATCCATTTTCTTTTTTGTTGTTGTTGTTTCCAGATCACTAGTGTCATGTTCTAAAAATGTTTTTAATCATTTATTATGCTGAAGCATCTCTCTCTCTCTTATACAGAGAGAGAGAGAGGGAGAGGGAGAGAGAGAGAGAAAGAGGAGAGAGAGAGAGAAGGCCACAAGGTAGAATTTTTGGTTCTCCTCAAGGTAGAATTTTTGGTTTTCCTCTTTAATTCTGGAAGCTTGTGAAAGAAATCTTTCTTAGAAATTTTATTTACTTGTATATATTTACCTCTTGCATAACAATTAGTAAATTATTTTGATATTTTCTTGTTAGTTGTAACTAATATTATATTTGTCTTACTGTAAATAAAATTCCCCTCCTTTTAATGTTTTTGACTAAAGATCTGTTTTTTTAATTATTGTATTTATTTACATATTTACATACCAAATGTTGTTCCCCACACCCAGAGTTCTTTACCCCCTCCCCTTAGTCTCTGAGAAGGTGCGCCATACCCATTGGGCCTCCTCCTCCTTCCTTGGGGCATCAAGTCTCAACTATTATAAGCTCATCATCACCTAGTGGGGTCAGACAAGGCAGTTAGTCCTCTGCTGTATATGTGTCTAGTGCCTTGGACAAGCCCCGTATGTTCTTTGGTTGATAATTTAGCCTATGGGAGCTCCCCAAGGTCCAGGTTAGTTTTTAAATCAGTTTTACAATGGATTGTAACTCTTTTTTCTTCCCAAAAGGTTTAAAAGATTTTAAATATAAAGAAGATATGTTTAAAGTCTGTGTTGAACAAATGGATTGAAAAGTTGGGGAAATGAGCTATGGGGAGAGGAAGGCAAAAATTAAGAGTTTGATTTTTGACATGTTGAATTTGAGATACCAGTGAGACATTCAAAGTAGATGTAAATTAGGCTGTTGGAAGTTCCAGTTTGGAACTCGGGGGAGAGAAGTGGGTTGCTGGTATAAATTTGGTAGTCATTAGCATAGAGTTGGTAATTAGAGTGCTGGGAAAGTATGAGGTAATGTAGGAGGAAAAGGTAAAAGGCAAAAGCAACCAAGGGCTGTTCCCTAGGGCTCGGATATTGAGAGTGGGCTGAGTGGTGTTTCTCTGAGCAGTGGAGAGCTGGCAAGTCCTTTGTGTATTGGATCTGACAGGCAGGTGGATTCCTTAAGGTAGTTGATTCTGAGATCAGGAAAACACATCAGGGGCTTCTTAAGTAATGGTTCAAGCAGAGTGGTGCTTGATGCATACCTTACAGCCTTTGCCATTCTGATCAAGAAAACAGTGTCATGCTGAATCATCCTAAAGACTGACTACAACTAAGGATATGTGTTAGCATCTAGATAAGCAGTCTGTGTGAGCACTAGCAGTTCTGTGCTTCACTCGTATGCCAGACAGTGATACTCTATACCTAGAGTATCTATACCTAGACTCCTTATTATGTACAAAAACACACAAATACTTGTATATGTATACACATGTATGTTCTATGCTTTCTATAGTTAAACAAACTCTTACAGAAAGAAAGCCCATTAGGTTGCAGCTTAAAAAGGCCAAGCAAAGGATAGATTTGGAAGTGTGATCAAATGTTTATGCAGAATCTAATTAAAATTTGCTAGCAGGTTAATGTTTAGAGATGCTTCCCTTTGTTCAAGCTATGTCTCTAGTTGATTGCATTCATAGGTATGGAGAAAAGATAGAGCTTAGATCAGGAAAGGATTATTCACTGGAGACTTGGCCATCTAGAATGGAATCCGTGGGCCCTGATGGCTAATACACTGTTGACCATGGTGCCTCTGAGTCCTGTGATGTCTTAGTTATTCCATGTTCTTCAGTTTCATAGGAGGTAAAGAGAACAGTGTTATTTGAGGTAAATTCACTTTATTATAGAAAAATGTAAAGTAAGTGACTGTCGTGTTTACTTGCAGAGTTGAGCAGAAACAATGTGACCCAATGGCTCATGATAAAGGACACACATACCATGTAAAGATGGGATTCCAAGGATTTTCTTCTTGTTTTTGTCACGCATCAGAAATCTGCAGGCCCACATAACTTTTAAGAAACTGAGAAGTATCCTACACAAGTATTTCATCATAACCTGTACATCAAATGTCTTATTTTTATCAAAGACGGTAGGAGGCTAATGTATAACTCATCTCCCTAACTGTAAAACCTGTCTATCATTCTGTCTATTTGTCTGTCTATCTTTGTATCTATTTATCTATTGTATACATACTGTCTATTCTGATCTAAGTGATTATTATTTATATACATATTATCAACCTTTCAATCTATCATCTGTCTATCTGAATACCGTCTGTAAAGATAACTATTATCTATCTAACCCCCCTCTCGCTCTCTCTCACACAAACACACACACAAATAAAATCATTGATCAATTGCTTTTTATAATCTATCATTCAAATATCTATCCCTTTTTATCTATTATTTATATATAAAATATCTACATGTATATATCATATATCTACACACATATATATATATATATCATATGGAATACATGTGTAAGTATATACACATGTATACAGACACACACATGTACATGTATTGTCATGTTTGGAATAAAATTCAGAGGTTTACACATGATCAATAAGCACATAACTGTGAACTGAATATATTGTTCCAAATTAATGGCTTTTGAAGGCATATAGCTGAATATGTGTGATGTTAGAGCAAAGAATTTCTTTGAGTATAGTCTTAGGTTGCCTCTTTAGATAACACTGAAAGTTAATAACAAAGTCTAATACAAAATAATAGTAGAACACAAACATAATTAGGGTTGGTAAAGTTCCTGAGACAGAGGCAACAAAAGAATAGAAATGGGCAGGAGAGAAAGTACCATAAAATCAAAAATTTGTATTTTTCTTCTAATAACAGTCTTCCAGAGGAAATCGCTGTTCTGAAGAATTAGATAAACTTTACCAAACGGAAGTTTTCCCATTGATGGGCAACATGATTTTGTTTAGAACAACTTCTGTTTGTAAGCGAGAGACAAGAGATGGAGCTGGATTCTGTGTGTAAATTCTTTCTACTATTTTTTATGAATCCTGAATCACATTGACATGAGGCTCAGTTCATGAGGAGCCTCCATAGAGGAAGAACTGAGCTGAGATGGAAGCTACTCCAGGATTTAGAATCTGCTCATACTGATTTTCTGCTTTAAGAAAATAAAATAACAAAAAATATAAATTTTATTAGATAAGTGTAAAAGAATGCAAATTATTGAGTTTATGCTCTCTAGTATACAATGTGAAATTATTGATGAATGAACAACAAAAAGAAGTAAAAAATTGTCCTGAAGATATAACCATCCAGGGAGATAGCTTAGCTTGATCCAGATATTGTGACTGAATGAGGATTTCATATCATTATTGACGAATAGCATACTTCTTATTCCAAAAGATTAGGAAATACTTTGTTGTGAGCTAAACATGGTGTAAATAGAAAAGAGAGATTTATGCTTGAATGACATTCTCCACAATGAAAGCAGTCACACAAACAGAGAGTATTACATATGTGTTTCATTCTTTAAGGTCTACCCAATATTTTACAGATAATACTCCTAAATAAGATTATATAATCTATATGGTATTGAGTTTTAGAGACAATAATAATAACTTTGGAATATAGATGCTATACTCCACATACCACTTGGAACACAGATACTACAGAATGTCGAATGAAAAGCTATATATGTTAAGTTATCACCAAATAACTTAGGCTGGGTTTTTTCAAGAAAATCAGTAATTCATATCCACACACACACACACAGTTGTAGTAAAGAACTGAGAGCTTGATGAACGTACACAAGTGAAACAAGTTTCTCTACTCCATCATATTCTACATTCTGATAACATCACAGTTCCCCCAATATCTACAACTGAATATCACCAAAGACTACAAATGAACAGATTTGCCATATACCCGAGATACATTCAGAGTCATTCAGATTTAGCCCCATAGTGGAGGGAGAGCAAATAAAATTGTTTAATTGTCTGATGTTCTCACAGTAACTCCAAACTGTCAGGACTCTAGAGGTTCCAACAGAAAATGTAAGCGGTGGAGATTACTGGTGCCTCTGTACAAGGACAATGAGTTTTACCATTTGGTAAATAATGGACTCTGCTTAGGTAATTGGTGCATGGATTCTAGCTTACTATCTGATCCTAATTAGATGCAAGTTATTTTTTGTCTAATGGTGTATAAACATGAATGTATACTCACAAAGCATAAACTGATACTAACAGATTGAATGACTGCTGTTTACTCCTCTATTACAGTAGAAACCAAAGGCATATTTCATTTAAAACCTTCTTAAAGCTACTATCAGACTTTATACAAATCAGTGCCTTCATTGAAATGATGTAATTACTTTTCGTTGCCAACCTCTCATTTGATTTTGCAGAGATCCCTCCCTGTTCATTGGAAAGTATTTCTCCCCTACTAATCTAAACATTTAAAAGACACATGCATTCTGTTTCTATTTGATTTGAAAGCAGTTTGACTTTCACATCTAAACATAACACTGAACCCCACAGATCAAAGGCCAGAGGGAATATTTCAAGTTAATTATCATCTATCATGATTAGCTAAGATCTCTCTTACCGACTTCTCCAGAAAGAATTTGGTATGATGTTCCATTTTATAACAAATAGTGCTTACCTTAATGCCAGTAGAATTTCTTTCCCAGAATTATTATGCTACCAATTGGCAATTGGTTTTTCCTATCATTTCTGTCTGAACTCATGAAGAAATTTTAATTGCCTGTCAATGCACTGCTGAGAACTTAAATAAAAAATTTCTACTTATAGCTCACATGTTTTATTAATACTTATGCATAAAGGTGACATATTCTTTGATACATAGAGTCTACTTAGCATCCATATTACTTTAGGCATGCTTTCCCCTAATAACTAAAATATCAGGAAAGTGACTTCTGAAATTTATTGCCACATTAACAGTAACCTTTTATACTGGAAAATAAGAAAGTGTAGCCTATTTTACCTAAGGCTTGCATGATTTAAAATATGAAACCTACTTTTATTGTTTGTCAATTCTGACAAGTGAACTAAGTAGCACAAAGTAATTTTAATAAGAAGAAAAACTGCTCATGCAGCATTAAAAGAAACACCACTGTGGTATCTTCTATATTCTTCAATATGTAAAGGGTCATTGAATTTAAGACTGAGAGAAACAAGGAGTATATTTATACTTTATGCTATAATGCTAAAATATAAAACTTAGTATTTTGAAAAAAGTGCAAGTTTTTAAAACAAGGGATTAATGTTCAAATACTAAACACCTTAGCAACCTGCTCCAATTTGTTTTATTTTATTTTATTTTATTTTATTTTTTTATTTTATTTTTGAAACTGGCCAGTAAATCACAGAGATCTGTCCACCTTTGCCTCCCATGTGCTAGAACTAAAGAGCTGCGCCATCATCCCAGCTTTCTTTACTTTTTAATGCATAAAAAATGATTTATTTTCTAGGCTTGAGAGATAAGGACTCATTGATCCTAACTACCATAATAATTTTATTTCTTTAATGAAATGTAAGATAAGAATTTATCCTCACTCAGCCTGATCTCAACGTAGGCTGTTGTCTTTAATGTGATATTTTAAAATAATTAGTCTCTTTTCTGTCAAGATGCATACACCTTCGCTCTGAACAAAAGCTTCAAATGAGATACTTAAAAAGTAATTACTTAGAATGCTGCATGTACTTTTTATAATCTGGTAACCTTAGTCACATACAAGAGTAAATTTCTAGACATTGCTCAAACAACAGGAGCCTTCATCCTGGTTTGGACGACTTTTCACATTAATTTTGCTTTGATGTTCTCTACGCATGATCACAAGTCTTTCACTATTGTCTACATCGAGCTTAGTAACTTTCACCATTATGACTCTCTATGGATATCATAATATACGTGGACAGATTACTAGCATAAAACAATTTTAAATCCTTTCTAAATCCCGAACTATCACTAAATATGTTGGCATATGTTATGTAATGATCAGGACAAAAAGATTTAGGGTTTTTAAGGGATTTGGCAGGTGTAAAGTATTATGATTTGAATCATTTTTTAAAAAACTTTATTTATTTTTATTTTATGTTGAAAACTGACCTGCATCCTCTGGAAGAGGATCAAGGGGTCTTAACTGTTGAGCCATCTTTCCTGAGCCTTAAATCTTTAGAACCAAACAAACAAAAGAACCCCACAAAAACAAATAACATTTTGAAACTAGTAAATATTTCTGGTGCTTAGAATAGAGTTATTTAAAAAAAATAATGTCATCATCTTTTGAGTGTGAAGACTCAAGATTTATGATTACAATTAGTTGTGCCAAAACAGGTTAGCAATGATTAGGATACGTCTATCACAAAATTCACTAGCCTATTTGTAGTTATATTTTTAAATGTGCCTACACAGGTTTCTTCCTGCCTTTGACCATTTATGTTCCCGGATGAAAGACACACACATACAGACCTTATATTTTAATATGCTTTAGGCAGCAGATGATAGACGTGTCTATCGCTAGGCAGTGGTGGTGCACACCTTTGATCCTTGCACTTGGGAGGCAGAGGCAGGCAGATTTCTGAGTTCGAGGCCAGCCTGGTCTACAAAGTGAGTTCCAGGTCAGCCAGGGCTACACAGAGAAACCCTGTCTGGAACCATCCCCCCCCCCCACCACCAAAAGAAGTGTCTGTCATCTATTATCAGTATCTAGCTAGATTAACAAAAAGGGGGGAAAAGAATTCTGATTGCAAAGAAATTTAACTGGCCTTCTTTACACACAATGTGATTCATGGGAGCAAATCCTGCTCTAAACAATCTAAAGGGAAAAATGCAACTCCTATAATCAATTAAAAGGAGAGTTAATAACATTGCAGGCAGTCAACATAAAAATTTGAATCATCTCCTTATATCAATTCTTCTTGTAGCATTGTAGTAAAATCTCTGAGTGCAAAATGAATAGTAGAATAAAGGAACTCATGCCTGACACTATCAATGATGCTTACTATATTTGTAGATAGGAGCCTAGCATAACTATTGTCAATGAGGCCTCACCCGACAACTGATCGATATGAGGCAGAGACCCACACCCAGACATTAAATGGAGCTTGGGGAAATCCTCTGGTAGAGGAGAAGAAGGACTGAACGAGCTGGAGGGATCAAAGACACAAGAAAACCTTCAGAACTGACTAACCTTGTGCCATAGGGGATCATAGAGAGCATGTATGGGACTAACATAGGTCCTCTGCCTATACGCAACAATTATACATTTGGGTCTTTACTAGTCCTAAAGAGAGAACAGGGGCTGTCTCTTCACTCATTTGCCTACCTCTGGACCCCTTTCCTCTAGCTGAACTGCCTGGTTAGCCTCAATAGAAGATGTGCCTCCTCTTACTGAAACTTAATATGTCAAAGCTGGTTGATACTCAAGGGAGGCTTCTCCTTTCCTGAGGAGAATAAGAGAAGAGAGGGGATGAAGAAGGGAGCAGGGAAGGTTAGAGGGATGGCCTGGGAGGAGAGGATGGAGAGAAAGCTGAGATCCAGATGTAAATAACTAACTTAATCAATAAAAACAAGACAAAGCAAAAGCTATTCATAGATGAAGGGGCCCTTATAGCACCCAAAGAAGCCAACAGCAGCTGGCTTAGCATCAGAGAAAGGGGAATGATTGGAGAAATCAGAAAAGGATCCATCCAAGTTGCTTGTATCCCCAATGTCAAGTTGCCAAGACTACTTGGTTGAAGGAACAAGATTGAATAAAACATGGGCTGTAGATGTGGAAGCCCATGTCAGGATTAAAATGAAGACTATCTTTACCTGCCTAAACCCCATGATCCTTGGTTGCAGGATAATGCCTGTAAAGGGAGCCTCTGAATTAGCATCAGTCAGATGGCTCAGAAACTGTTTATACCACTGCTTTCTTAACCAACTTATGGAGAAAGGCTTCATTCATTGGAAATTTTGACAGCGAAGTAAACATAGGACTTAATACTGGAGTTCAGGGGATAGCCTAGAGCAGCGTAAATTAACATCTCACAAATCTCTGTAAAACTACTGCCCAAGTCAACTGCTCTGCACCCAACCTGTTAGAGTCATTTGGACAGACTTGTACTTTGGCCAGCACTTCCTTAATCTAATAGGTTCTAATAGACATAAGTTCAGACTATAGCATAGTGGGTGTGGCCCATACCCTGTGTTTATTTTTCTTGGTGGGTTCTGATGATCCACTATAAATTTGTGTTGTAGTATTAGCAGTTAAGGGGTTCCCTGGTTCATCTTTCCTACATTTCCAACAGCCACAAAGGAGTGCTTAGGTGACCCATGGGTGCTTAGGGAAAGAAAAAGTAAATAGATGCAAGTATTTGCTAAGGATCTCAGAGCCAGACTAACAACTAGAAGGACTAGTATCAGAAGAATCTTGTGGCTCTGACCACAGAATGGAGATATAGTACATAAGGCTAGACCCATCTTAGCCTAAGGTAAAGTTTTGGGGAAACAGGACATCCCCTTAAAGCAAACTCTTTCTCAGTCTTGTACAGCAAACCAATTGTAAGGTCATGGCAAACTTGGGATGGAAGCACCCTCTAGTGCTGAAATAGCTACATTAACCACAGGCTCACAGAAAAGCATCCAGGAACAAAGGCAGAGTATAAAGAGGGGAACAGATAGCTAATCTTTCAGTATAAAACTGTTTTATGTCAATGATCATTAAGAAATGTCAAGGAATTGTGATGCCTTCTAAGGGAAAACACAAAGCACCAGAAATTGGTTGTCATGTAGTTTAGTTGTCAACATGATATACCTAGGAAGAAGGAACCACAATTAAGAAATTATTTCCATTAGGTTGGTCTGTGGAAATGTCCATAGGGCATTTCCTTAATTGCTAATTGATATAGGAGGTCAAAGTCCATTGTACAGTGCACATGGTCCAGTTGTATAAAGATGGTAACATAGCAAATCAAGTGGAGCAACTCAGAAAGCAATATTCTTCCATGGTCTCTGCTTCAGTTCCCAACCCCAGTTTCATTCCATGATTTCTGCCTTGGCCATGATGAATTGTTTATACTATGCAAGCGAAAATAAGCCTTTTTCTTCCCAAGTTTACTAATCGTCGTGGTGTTAATCACAGTAGCAGAGATGTGAACTGGTATATGGAATCATCTAAGGCTGGTTATTGGTTGGACATCTCTTCGGTCTTTGCTTCATCTTTGTCCCTGAATTGCTACTAGACAGGGCACATGTTGGGTTGAAAGTTTGATTGGTGGGCTGGTGTTTTTATCCTTCCACTGGAGGACCTGCCTGGCTACAGGAGGGAAGAGGTGCTTTTCAAGTTCCATGTCCCCAGTTTTAGACATCTCAGCTAAGGTCATCAGCACTGACTCCCAAGAGTCTTCCCATCCCAGGTCTCTGGGACTTCCTAGAGATTTCTCCCACTGTCCCACCCCCTGCAGCTGCAGATTTCTATTCATTCTCCTGGACCTCTGGTCTTCTCTCCTACCTCTCCCCAGACTTGATACTGCTCTACCTTCCTCTACTGCTTCCCTCTCCTATCCAATTCTCTCCCTTCCTCTATGACTTTTTTGTCCACCTTTCTAAGTGTGATTAAAAAAATCTCTCTTGGGACTTTCTTCATGTTTAACTTCTTTGGGAATATAGGGTATATCATGTGTATTCTATATTGTATGACTAAAACAGTAAGTATATACCATGATTATCCTTTTGGGTCAGGTTTACCTCACTAGATAATATTTTCTAGTTCCATCCATTTGCCTGTAAAATTCATGATGTCATTGTTTTTAATACCTGAATAGTATTCCGCTGTGTAAATGAACCACCTTTTCTGTATTAATTCTTCAGTTGAGCAACATTTGGGTTGCTTCCAGTTTCTGGCTATTATGAATAAATCTATTATGAACACAATGGAGCACATATCTTTTTGATATGGTAGAGCAACATTGGGGTATATACCCAAGGGTAGTATAGCTGAAACTTCAGGTAGAACTGTTTCCCATTTTCTGAAAAACTAGCAGATTTCCCTAGTGGGTGTACAAGATTATACTCACAACAGCAATGGAGGAGTGTTCCCCTTTTTCCACATACTTGCTGGTGTGTGCTGTCCCGGGACCTTTTTTTTTTTTTTTATTTTAGCCATTCTGATTGTTGTAAGGTATAAACTCAGGATCATTTTTAGTTGCATTTCCCTGATAACTAAGGATGTTGAGCATTTCTTTAGTGATTCTCAGCCATTAGAGATTCCTGTTTTGAGAATTCTGTTTAGCTCTGTACCCAGTTTTTAAATTAGTTACTTGGTTTGTTGGAGTCTAACTTTTTGTGTTCTTTATATATTTTATGTATTAAGCCCCTGTTGGATGTAGAGTTAGTGAAAATCTTTTCCTAATCTCCAGGCTACCATTTTGTCCTATTGTCCATGTCCTTTGCCTTACAGAAGCTTTTCAGTTTCATGAGGCCCTATTTATCAATTGTGTTCAGTTTGTTGCTTTTTATGTTTATGTGTACATATTAGAGGATTTTACTTTCAGTTGTCATGAGGTTAAAGAAAGTTTTCTACTGATTATAACAAGCTATCTTGAAATGATAGAAACCTAACACATGATTAGGGAAAAATAACCTCTTTTTTTATTTGAGGTTTATTTTTAAATAGGGTTTCCTGTAGCAAAGGATAACCCAACCACATTATGTAGCAAAATATACCTTGGAACTACTGATCCTACTACCCCTATTTCCTGAGTTTTTGAGTAACAGGTATGTGTCACCTTGCTTGTTCATTGGAAATTACTGACATAGATATATCTCCCAAATCTATACTACAAAGACTCAATATAAAAACAAACTATGAAACAAGTGGAAAAAATCATGGGCCAATGTCTCCTATAAATGTATCTAAACATACTTAACAAAATATCCCGTGTACAAAAGCCCACTAAAATGATGGCCTTCTTGATCATGTGAGATCTATCTGAGAGATGCAAGGATGAATCAATGTATGCAAATCAATAAGCATGTCATATGCTATCAATGGGCTGAATGACAGAAATATTAGGACTATCTGAGTGGTACAGGAAAGACATCTGGTAAATTTCAAAAACCTTTTGTGATGAAAAAAATGCTTAACAGATTGGATAAAGAATGAGTATAGAGAGGGCGACATACATTAATGCTGGAGTTAACTCACAAGGAATGGCAAAAACTAAAAACTGGAATGAAACAAAGGTTTTCATTTCATCAATGGATCAAAGTCTTTGCAGGTTGATAGTACAAGAAAAGAATAAAAATCAAACAAGAAAGGGAAAAAATTAGGGATGGGGACATAGCTCAACAATTAAAGAGGTCCCGAGTTCAACACTCAGCAACAACATGGTACAATAATAGAATCTGATACCTTCTTCTGGTATGCAAACAAACATGCAGACAGAGCACTCATATAGATAAATAAATCTTTTAAAGGAAAGGTAATCCAGTTATTACTATCCACAGATGACATGATCTTATGTGTAGAAAAATGTCAGTGACTCCACCACAAGTTATAAAAACTAATAAACTTAACAAACTTACAAGTTAAAAATACAACCTAAGAAACCAATAGCATTTCTATACACTAAGAGTAAATGATGTAAAACGGAAATTAACAACAAAAAGCAGCTCCATTACAGAAGCCACTTATAATACCTAGATATAAATTTAACCAGAGGCACAGAAGACCTTCAAAATAAAAAATCCTGTACCAGCTACATTTCTTTTGCTGTGAAAAAAAAATGTCAAAGGAAGTTTACAGAAGGAAGATTTTCAGTTTAATGTATAAGAGTCCAGAGTGCCAATGAGGCGTGGCAGCAAGTGGCAGAAAGTCAGGCAAGCTTGCATCTTCAAATACAAGAAGATATTAGAGGCCTTTGATCTCAAAGGCAGACCCCCTAGTGATGGACTTCCTCCAACAAGGCTCAACTGCCTATATCACATCAGTAGTGCTATTGAGTGGGGACCAAGTGTTCATACTCATAAGACGAGGCATTTTTCCCTTAAAACATGAAAACAATAAAACATGTTTGAAAGAAAAAAAATTAAGTCAACAAATGTTAGTGGGCCAAAAAGTCAGTATTGTTTTTCCAAAGTGGTTGGCAAATTAGAGTTTATGCTAAAATATCAACCACTGCCTCAACAAAAGAGGGCAAAGGTTTGTAGAAATATGTACAAATAGGCCTGTGTTCAGAAAATGGTACATGGGAAATCTCTTTAAAGTTTCCTCTGAGCATAAACTACTTCAAGAAGTTTTTAAAATAGTTGAAAATGAAAGTAGAATTTTTAAAAGTGGTATATTTTCCTTAAGTTTAACCCTTTGGTCTTAAATTTGAGTAAAAATCTTGCCTATTTTTTAAAAAGGAAATAGGAAAAAATATTCAGAGATTTTGTCACAAACCTCTTTGTAACAAAGTAGTGCTTTTGAATAAATAAATATTAAATATCTGGTTTCTCTTTTCATATAATTTCAGAAGTATCTTAAAGCTAAAGTGATTATTTTCCATTCTCATTGTTGCTACCATTTTGCTTTCTTAAGTAACTTTTCACTTTCTCTTTCCATTAATTTAAAATATCTAATTATATAAATGATGAAGGGCTAGGTCATGAAGTAGAAAGCTATGCTCATATTCCATTAAGGACTAATAACTTTTGACAGGAAACAAAATCTACATTTCCAATTCATGATCTAAAGTATCAAAATCAGGAGTTCGACTTAGAATATATTAAGTTCTACTAATTTCCAGAGATATACATATTGATTCTTGTAAAAGTAAATGTTGCTTTTACTTCCTCAGATTAAGGAATGAGATGAGAGATATATCCAGCATTTACAATTACATGTATAGGCCTGAGTCCAGAACATTTCTAACTAGGGCTGGGCCCCTCCATACAGTCTGATCTTCTACAAGCCTGAACCTTCAAGTCTTCAACTTCTAGCCTATGTCTCCTAACCTAGGCCTCAAATAATTCACACTCTGAGACTTACTGCCAACTCACCCTTTATAGCTCGTTATGAACGCCGCCGTATGACTCAGCTGTTCTGGCTCAAACTCCTCTCCAAGCGGCCTGATTCAAATTGACTTCTCTCAGCTTCTGACTGAATTGCTCTGCTTGGGAAAACTGCCGCTCAGTTGCAGGATCTCAACACTACTGAACTGAACCAAACTGAACCTCTGAACTAAACTGAACTGAACTGAACTGAACTGAAATGAAATGAACTGAAATGAACTGAAATGAACTGACTCTTTCTCCCTCACTGCTCTTTCAGTAGCCTGAAAAGTAGCCTGTCTTTCCTGACCTCCTAAGAGTTGGTCATGTCCTGTCTCTGACTCATTGTGTCAAAACTTTCTTTGATTCCGCACTTTGTCTGCCTTTCAGTTAGACAATATCATTTGGGATTAAAAGTATGTACTAAAGGCATATCTGAAGGTGTGTGGTGTGTTTGCATTGTAGCCAGATCATATTTTAGGATGCAATCCCTTTCCAGAGTAGCCATGTTGCTTGACTAAAATCCTTCTACAGTTTGTTTTACAAATAAGGATAGACAAATGTCAACTTTTTACTTTACATCATTAAAACAGGAAATAGCCACTTGGTAAGACAAGCTCAAAGTAAAATGTACAGAATGCAAGCGCATTTTGCAAAAAGATAGAATGTTTCAATCAGCTTTCTAATTTAAATACATAAGTGATGTAGATTCTAGGGTCTTTTGGGTTAGCGAGACTAGCTGAAGCAATAGACTATAGGTTCAGTGAGAGATGTAGCATGGCATGAAAACATCCATGAAAGAGTTAGTATGCATACACATGTGACACACACACACACACACACACACACACACACCCTTTAAGACTTTATTTTTAAACCAGTTAATTTTAGAAGAGCCTTTTCCTACCATGTGATTGAAAAAAGAAATTATTGTTATTTTACCATAAAATAATCTAGCATGCCTTCTATTATATGACTATGTGGTCCAAAAAAAAAAAAAAAAAAAAAAAAAAAAAAGATGGGATATGGTCTTTCCATTACAGGTCTTTAGAACTTTTGCAAAAAAAAAAAAAAAAAAATGAATACAGTTACCACCAAATACCTGAGTTCACATTTAGTTTTCACTTAAGGAAAGGAATTCTATAATTGGAACTTAAATTCTTATGATTTGTGTAATGCATAACAAAAGCATGTTTTCTAGGTCTTGGGAGACTAGCTTTCCAATGAGGGTACACAACACTTGGAGTGACCAAGAAATATATCATCCTCTGAGAATGACCATTTCCCTCCTATTCAACAGTTATAACTCCATGTCCTGAGAGATCATCACCAAAGCTTAAGCAAAACAAAGCTCCTACACGAAGACATTTTGATGGTGGTTTCTCATGAATATTAGTTACTCTCAGGACATGCATATGTTTTGGTGAGATCTGACTGGCTATGCCATCCTCAGCAGCTATATGACAAAGAAAGAAGTTGAAGTTTTACAAAACTATTTTTTGAGAACTCTCCAAATTCCAGAACCAATCTAAACAATGTATTCATAAGGAGGTTAAATTTCTTCCATATTTGGGAAAAGAAGGAATAAAATCACAAATTTCAAATTTCTAGAGTTCTTCATTAGTATTTCTAAGTAAATTCTTACATGGTCTCTTTCTTATCTCCCTTTTCTTTCATTTTTATTTTTCTTATTTTTACTTATATAAATTCCTTATGGCTAAGAAATTCCAATTCATGACTTGTACATTCATTTTTATATATTTAGTTAAACATTACATTTGGATGATAGTTTAGATCTGCATACAATGTAGGTAAAAAATTTTATTCATGAAATGATTGATAGTATTTTTATATCATAGTTTACTTCCCAGTGTTAGCTACAGTACAGATCAATGGAGATCTCTAATATATGGTAATACCAATTTTTTTGATTTACATTAGAAAGTTTTCAAATGTTCAAGTCTTTTGTTCTTTTCAAAGAAAGTTTCTACAGAATTTTATGTTTGTCTTGATAACATTATTCATATTAATCTTATTCATCTTATTTATGGTAAATTTTTGAAAATACCTGCGATTCTGAGTAAAAAGTTCAATAATCAATTAAATAATTAAGAAAAAATCACCAATATTCTCCTCCTCCTTCCCTCTTCCTTGCTCCCTCCTTTTGCCCCCTCCTTTTTTCCTATCTCTTTTTCTTTTCATTCCATCTTCTTTTCTTTCTTCAGCTTTTTGGTAGAATATTTCTATGTAGAACAAAGAAGTCTGAACCTTCTGAACCTCTCTCAGCATCCTAAAGTTTTAGTTATGCTACTTTAAAAAGAAAAGTTATTTCTTAGCAAAACAGGAGCCAATAATATACTTATAAGTATCTATGCATGTTCATACAAATAGTGAGAGGCATCATAAGATGCCAACAATGATTTTCTATCACTAGATATCTCACCATGAAGATTCCTGTCTTCTATTTGGTTTATGAATGTCCCAGAACCCACAAGAGACAATAATCAGAGAAAAGAAATTAAATTGGGTTACCAGAGCAAGGCAATTAGAAGTCATATTTTTCCAAATATATTTATCTTTCTTTATGTGGGGGGATGGGATTTTTACTCTGTCTCTAACCAAAGAATGTATAAAATTTAGAGACAGTTTTGACTGACTTAGAAAGATTACAACTAGAACTGCCTATTTGGACATTGTGCTAAGATGGTGGTAAATTTCCTGCCTTGAAGGGAGAAGTATAAAATTGTTGATATTTCCAACAAAGTACTATCGATATCTATCTCTAGAATACCTTAGTTATGCAGAGAATTATGGGTCTGATCTGGGTGATTGGTGTGCTATGTATGTCAAAGCACTGAACAGGCTTGCATTTTAATAATCCCTTCCACTGTACCACTCAGAAAGCCATGGAATGGGAAATGGGGTGAAGCCATGCATGTGCCGTGCACTGTTCACTTCTACTCCAGGAGAGAGGAGAATCTTAAACGCTAGGATTTCTCAGTGTTCTACAAACCAGGAGAGCAGAAATCTTCAAGCAAGTGGTTTAAAATGTGAAATAAATGAAACTATTGACTAACCTAATACAGGCTACTTTTAATATATGATAATAGATCTTAATACTTTAGAATAATATTGTCTTTGCTATTAAACACATTAGATGTTAAATAAAATTATTCATTACTATGATAGCTCAAAATAAACATATGTGATATATGTCTAGTAAAATTCCTATAAATAGAAAATATATTAAATGTTGATGAAGTGGGAGAGAGAGAGAGAGGGAGAGAGAGAGAGAGAGAGAGAGAGAGAGAGAGAGAGAACACATAAGTAGGACATAGGAAGCAATAACAGCATAAAATATACAGGCTGAATATTTGAGCTCTCAGTTTCAAGCATCTAAGTACTCATGTATACAACTGCTTGTATCTCTGCTTCCAAGGGGTCTGACTCTTTTCATGTCTGTGTGAACTCTATAATGTGCACACAGATACTCAAAAATAAATTTAAAATTATTTAAAGTAAAATAAACCACAATGATGTTTCAGGTATGATGAGCAATCAGGCTGAAAATACAGGAATTAATTATAGTTAGACTGAGATTGAGATCTAAGATGAACTTGGAATTTGCAATACTCTTTCCTTTTTCTGGACTTCATCTTCTCTACATAGCAGAATGTTGGGCTGTGCTTCTCCTTTGCTGTTTTGTCTTTTAGTTCTAGTTTAAATATTTCTAACCTCATATAGCAGCCTGGTTCTAGGCTTGCAGATTCATCTTAATATTTCAAAAAGCTGATTTCCATAAAGTTGTCTTTACTCATAACCCAATTCTCTGTTAGCAGTTTTACTAGTGAAGCTAGTGATTTTTAATATAGAGTCAGAAGGTTCAGTCTTGATATACTTTTGTAGTCAAATGATATCTAATTAATTCTAGTGATGCTAAAAAAAATAACAGTACTTCTAACAGAAATAGTCATGGAAATAATGTGTCTTTCATACATCCAGAGCTGCCAAGGTGATTAAGACAATTAAGTTCTTGTGAGTTCAAGTTGTACATAGTCACCCAGGCAAAGTGGCCCATTGCATAAACATGTTATCTATAGAGGTATATAAACAAATAATAGCCAAGTTTAATGAACACTCTGAAGTACACTCACTCCTATATCCTATACCTGGGAGGGGCTCAAAAACACATTCCAAAACCAAGTCTATGTTTTTGAGAAAACAGAGGTCTTGTGACTTTGTATTTTTTTCTTGGAGTTTTCTCATAAGCACTAAGAAATTTCTGCATGTCTTCCCTCACAGACCAAATTCTCACAAAAACTTAACTGAACATACCATAATCTGACATGGGTGTTAGTTTCTGCGTCTGTTGGCTTCTGGGTCGACTTCTGTAGCCGCTGGCCGCTAGCCGGCACACACGTGCGCACCCCGGACGCCGGGCCGCGGACCGCGGTGGGGCCGGGAACCGCAATGAGGCACGCTAGACCAAATGGTTCCACGTGGAGTTTTATTAAGAAGGGAAGGGTAGCCGGCGGGAACGGGAGTGAGAAGGGAAGGAAAAGAAAGAGAGCATTATTGTGGCTCTTTATTTAGAATCAGTCACTCCCCTGTTAATTGAAGATTAATAGCCCATATCTTCTCTGTATCCTGGGAAAGATACCCTTATGATCTTTGGTCTCATCATTGGTGTCAATTTTGTTATAGTCAAATGGATGCTTTTCATCTCTCTACCTGTACTCTACAGTGTATTGGCTCATAGAGTTCCGGTAAGTGACTGACTGTCCAATCAGGATGCAGAGAGCACCATATAGTGGCAATTCACTTTTTTGCATATTTCTTTTCCAAAGGAATCATGCCAGCTGTAACTACCCTGACAGTCTACTCAGTTGTTGCTGCCGGTGCCACTGGCACACTCTGCTCATGTCTGGGTCCTTGTGATAATTCTTGAAAGCAGACAAGTTTTATTATTTAAAAACTGCTTTAGGTCTTTAAACGCATCACCTTTGTTTCCCATTTAAGTTTTATTTTTTAATAAGCTTTTAATTTTCTGAAAGCTGCTAGGAAATTGATTAGGCTTGTGCTGCTTAAGGAGAAGACTTGAGATAATGACTTCAGACCAAAAATGACTTTAGTGATATAAATTAAAGAACTATCCAATTAAAGAGACAAAGATTACCTAATTAGAAAAGTATAGGAAGCATGTGGGAATTCTGTGAGCTTTTAATTAACTGAAATAAAATAATATTCATATTTTTTATTTTATGAAAATTAAAACAGAGGAACAGATCTGACTTGGATATAATCAATCAAAAGAGACTTTATTTAATCAGTGCTAGCTTTCAATATGGCAGTTGATTTGTACAATTATTCCATAATGACTTCTTTAAAATCACTCCTGTCTATTATTCTACTATGGAATTGATTTTCTCAGTGTCATATAGCCTCAAGCTTCTATTGGAAAAATGGATAGGATAAATTCAAAAACACTTTAAAAAGAAAACCTTGCTGAGTCTACCAACAAAATGTATAATAGCTAGAATTATACTTAACATTTGAGTAACCGTTGAGTAAAACAGTTTTGAGTTTATAACGCATCTTACTCATAATGATAATGACTGAAATCAAAGTTGCTAAAAGATCTATTTCATCAAAACATGGCAAAATGTCTTTATAAGGTCATGATGGAAGCCACAGTGTTGGTTACTCTATATTTTTAGGAAGATTTTGAATAATCATAGTCATCACATATGTTCATATTTCTGCCTTTATCCAAATGATGAAGCAATTATTCCAGTGCTTCCAGTGATAAAAGAACAATAATATTAACATAATAAAAAAGCAGGGTCAGAATTACATTATGCTAATGAAGACCTTTCATTAGCATAGTGGTTGCCTTTAGCTACATGAAGTATATACATAGAATCTTATAAAATCTTCAGAATAGAATCAGATAATGGGAATAAATTCTGAGGCTATTCAGCACAATAGAGTGGCTATAATTAATAATTGTTACATATTTTGTGGAAATTTAGAAGAGATTAAAAGCTTTGAATATAAATATATTTTAAAGAGACAGAAATTCTAATTGTCCAAACTTGATTATTAATAATTGCATACATTATCAAATGGCCACATTATAGTGAATAAATATGTATAAATATTATGTGTCATTTAAAAGAGAAAAAATATACACCCAAGTATACAGTCATGCAAATTATTCATATGAGCATTTTGTGTAATAGATCCCAACAATTATTTATTCTACTGTGTTTCAAGAATGGAAAAATAATTACTATTTACCCAATATAATATTATCCTGCATTATTATAAATATACTCTATCTTCATTGAGTATACAAGCTGGAAATAATAATTCAATGTAAAATACCAAAATTACAATTTTTTTTTTGGTTTTTCAAGACAAGGTTTCACTGTGTAGTCCTGCCTGTCCTGGAACTCACTCTGTACACCAGGCTGGCCTCAAACTCAGAAATCCACCTGCCTCTGCCTCCCAAGTGCTGGGATTAAAATTTTGAAGATGTCAATTTGTTTATTAAAACAGCTTTAAAAGTTAGAATTCTTAAGTCCACATGTCAGTAAATATTATCTAACCTGAGAAAATGTATTGTGACATGAGTTCATCAATAGGTAGGACATTTAGCTGCTCAGGATATCTTAAAACTGAATTTGTGAGGACTAGAGAAACCTCTCAATGGTTAAAAGTACTTACTACTCTTAAACATGACCCAAGTCTACTTTCTAGCACCACATGGAAGTTCACAACTTTCTATGACTTCAATATCAGGGGATAGGACACCTTCTTCTAACCTCTAAGGCACCTCCAAACAATGACACACACATACCTGATGCTATCACAATAACAAAACAAGAAAGTTCTATGTAATTACATTGTGAATGATGCCAGCCTATCAAGACTTTGCCTATTGCTGCTTTTCAGTACAGCCTTATTGTGAGTCTCAATCCTTTTTCTCACTGTTACTGATGACCTGCGTCTTGAGTTCTACTAATTTTACACAAGAAAATGGAAATAAACTTTTTGACATGAAATTATTATTATTTAGGAATTACACATAATACATCCTGATCACCCTTACTTCTCATTCCTCCCCCACCCCTACCAGGTTCATCCACCCATCCCTAGGTCCCCCAAAAGATTTGGAAACAAAACAAAATGACAATGAAAAGCCTAGTTTGCATTGTTCATAAAGCCATGGACAGAGCCAAACTTCTAGTGGCCAGCCCCTTCCTCACCCCAACCCCTGCCAGGAACTCTCTATTGTGGTGAGCTACACTTCAGAATCCTTATTACAATTTTTAAGAGTTCTTTTCTAGGCTTCCTGTCTAGGTTCTTACTTTATAAGGAAGGTGTGAGGAGGGAGGGCGGTTGTTGCAAAAGCCTTCTATGTCTCTCCTCACATGTGAGTCTTCAGTCATCAATATCACTGCAGAAGAATCTTCCTTGCTGTTTACAGTCAGCAGGAGCACAGATCACGGACTTTCACATGGTATCCAGAAACAGCAAAGACAACAGACTGTAGCCGCCCGCGGCCACATGCGAACCGGAATACCTGGAAGAGAATTCTGGGGGTAACGAGAAGGGGGAGAAAGAGATTGAGTCGAGGCGACAGTTGCCAGTCAGGACTGACTTTAATATTATTATGCCAAGATATATAGTCTTTAGGAAACAACCCTGCCCCTCAGAAGGTGATCACATCAAAGGGCAGGCCGAGAACTCCTTGGCACCATTTCTCAGCGGGTTGCCTGCTTCCAGTCTGGCGGGTCTCTGCTGGCTTCCAGGTGAGACCACCTTGAAGCAGTCTTGGTAGTCAAGGTGAAAGCGCCTTATTGTTCCAAGGAACAAAGGCTGGAGATAACACCAGTGGAAGAGTGGGGGCTGCCAGCCAGCTCAATGCTGTGGGGGAAGGGACAACAGACATCTACCTGGTCTCCATCAGCATGGTCTCCGGTGGCAATACCAACTACCCAGCCCATAGCCATCAACATGGCTTTAAGTGGCATCTCCAAACATAGACATTACATGGCTATTGGTGGTAAATGATATCAACTCAGCCCTGGCTACAGCAGGAACAGGAACCCAGACATGCCTCCCATGCCCCAGCAGCAGCATAAGAGACATCAGCATGGCCTTGAGTGACAGCAAGACTACACACATCTGCATGGCCTTCCGTGGTAAAGTGGGTCACACAGGCCACTTGGGCCACATATGCTGCAGGATGACCATGTACCAAATCAAAATGCCCTCAGATGGCAGTATAGGCCATGCACATCAATATGCCTTCTGGTGGCAGCTCAGAACTTAGACATTCACACAGTTCAGCCTCTCTCTACAGAGTAAGAATCGATTAAGTCCTCTGTTCTTCTTCACTAGCTGCAGTGTCATCATAAACTGCAATATATCACTTGGTATATTTTTTGTCCCCACAGCTCTACATGCAAATGCTCATTGCCAGAAGTCACTGGTCTGGCTCAAGACCTCTGGTCTCCTACATACCACCCATACCAGACCATCACTGAGATGTCTTTTTTTTTTCTTTTATTTTTTTCTTCATTATTTTATTTATTTACATTTCAAATGTTATCATCCTTCTCAGTATCTCTCATCAACCCCCGTCCCCTCCTCGCTCCCTGATGCCTCTATGTGGGTGCTCTCCCACCTGTCCACTCATTCCTGCCTCAGAATCAGAATTTCTCCTGTCAAAAGGAAATGCAGGGATGAAGAGTGAAGCAGAGACTGAAGGAAAAGCCATCCAGAGACTGCCCCACCTAGGAATCCATCCCATCTGCTGACACCAAAGCTAGACACTATTGCTGATGCCAAAAAGTGCTTACTGACAGGAGCCTAGTATATCTGTGCCCTGAGAGGCTGTGCCAGAGCTGGACCAATACAGCTGTGGATATATCCAACCAAACATTGGACTTAAGCATGGGGACCCCAATGAGGAAGTGAGTGCAAGGACTGAAGGATCTGAAGAGGTTTGCAATCTCATAGGAAGAACAACAGTATCAACAAAGCAGACCCCCAAAGCTCCCAGGGATTAAACCACCAACCAAAGAGCACACAGAGGGTACCCAGGGCTCCAGCTGTATATGGAGCAGAGGATTGTTTTTTCTGGCATCAATGGGATGGGAAGCCCTTGGTCCTGTGGAGTCTTGATGATGGATACATCTTTCATAACAGCCATGCTTCAGGTTTTCATTCTCAGAGACACTAAACTGCTCCTAGATCTGGTTCTGTAGCACTGGCTCCTCTGTGCTGTCCAAGAGCTTGTAGATGTAGTAGGTGTTGAAGTTGACTAACTTGTTCTGGACCTGGATGGCTGCTGAGTTGGTCAGGCCACCCTGAAGTGGTTACCCTGGGGAGGAAAACAAACTTTTATTTATTTTATTTTATTTGATATATTTTTATTTACATTTCAAATGATTTCCCCTTTTCTAGCCCCCCACTCCCCGAAAGTCCCATAAGCCCCCTTCTCTTGCCCTATCCTCCCACCCACCCCTTCCCACTTCCCCGTTCTGGTTTTGCCGAATACTGCTTCACTGAGTCTTTCCAGAACAAGGGGCCACTCCTCCATTCTTCTTGTACCTCATTTGATGTGTGGATTATGTTTTGGGTATTCCAGTTTTCCAGACTAATATCTACTTATTAGTGAGTGCATACCATAATTGGTCTTTTGAGTCTGGGTTACCTCACTTAGTATAATGTTCTCCAGCTCCATCCATTTGCCTAAGAATTTCATGAATTCGTTGTTTCTAATGGCTGAATAGTACTCCATTATGTAGATATACCACACATTTTTGCATCCACTCTTCTGTTGAGGGATACCTGGGTTCTTTCCAGCATCTGGCAATTATAAATAGGGCTGCTATGAACATAGTAGAGCATATATCCTTATTACATGCTGGGGAATCCTCTGGGTATATGCCCAGGCTTTTAATGAGTCGCAATGCCTAGTTGTCAGTAACTACACTTCACTTATAAAATCAAATACAGACATATTTGCGCCTTGTGATTTTAGATGCTGCATGAATATGCCTCACTGTCACTATTTACTTTCCTTTTACTTCTCATAATCTTGAGAGTTGAAAGTGTTAGGATTCCACAGTCAACAAAAAGCCTATTTATCATTTTTCTTTTTATCCTATACACATATAGCTTTGTGTAGAATATGAACTGAAGGGCATCACCCGGGTTTAAATAATTATTTTAAAGCATTTCTCTTTTGTGATCCATATCTACTTTTGTTAGCTGTGCAGTGTGCTTATTTTAATCAAACAGTGCATTCAAAGCAGACCACCAAGCAGAGACTTGAAAGACTCCACAGGATCAGACATAACTGAAAATGAGGGTATTAAATGATAAAAGCAAAGCACAGCAGAAGAAATAATTTTAGCTTCACATTTTCATAGAATGTTAAGTGGTTTAAAATATTTTTTAAATCACCTAGGAATATAAATAACTGCGCAGGGAATTTCAAATGTGTAAAACAAACAAAACCAGAAAGTCTCTGATTTCTTCTTATAAGACGCTATAGTATGGAATAAAAAGGAAGCAATAGCTTTGTTTTATAATTTTAGAAAGAACCGTTTCTTTAAACACCCCCTGTTATATGAGACATGAGAATGAACAACTGGATAAATTTGTCTTTTATCTCTGAAATTATGCACAGAGATGAATTAAAGCCAGTTACTCAAATAGTCTTGTAACATGTACAAACATCTTTGTTGTTTATTAAATGTGTAGTCTTAGAGAATTCTGCTGCCCCATTCTTTATCTTCATGTCTCCAAGGCTATGTATTCTGGGGTCCTACTCTTATTCTGAGGGAAACTGTTTATGTGAAATACCTTGAAGACTGTCTGTTTCATGATAAGTTATTAACAAATGTAATATTTAGCTTGTTATTTCAATATATATGATAAACTCACCTTGTAAGTTTTAAATAGAGATAATATAGATGTGGCCATTAAATTACTTTCATTTATTTCTGTTAACTTCCCAAGTAGTAAGTGGTGTTTGTCAGTACTGACAAATTTTCAGTTTTAATATTAAGATTACAATTTAGTTTGATTTTGAAAAGTATCATTATTTGTTCAGGTTGTTGGATTCATCCAAAAATACTTTGGAATTCCCAAGAATGCCCAGAAAATGTGTCCAGGTGGTATGCACAACCCAATATATTCTCAAAGACGGTTGTGAGGCAAACATAGTCAGGATGCTCTGTTCTCCAAGATGTGTGCTTTGGTCTGTGGTTGTGATGACTTGTAAGAATAGGAGCTCATTTGTACTTCAGACAATATATCCTGCTGAGTACTACAGTTGTGGGAGCTCATTGCCACTTATTTGTATTTAGTTACAAATTACAGACACACACTACGCTTGGTATGAATATGAAACATTAATGGCCTTGATTTATTATATTAATATAATTAATCAAATTCAATTTAAATAAGCTCATGTATTTTTGTCATAATACTTTGAGAATTTTCTATATGAGTGACATGTTTACCTATTTTGCCATCTTCTGTCCTCCCTGTCATTCTTCCCACATACCTCTCATTCCCTTCCGAATTCATGAGCACTTAATCTTCATTATCATTTTACATAAATGTGTAGTACAAATTTATAGTCCAAATAAGCCCATATAAAGGGCACACAGTCCAGGTATTTTATTTCCAAGTCATATGCCTAGATTGGGCAGATCTACGGCTAATACTAACTTATTCCCCAGGTGTAAAGCTCTTTCTTACTTGCTGTTTCTCTTTGGCATGTGTTTCTGGCCAATGGTTGTTTTCTCCTGCTCCATCTTCCTCTCCTTCTACCCTCCCCACTCTCTCTCTCTACCTGCAACCCGCTCTCTTGAACCTTCAGTCCCACCTTTCTCCCTCCACTGACACTGCAGGCTCTAGACTTTTATTGATGAGTTATATGAGAGAGAAGGTTCACATTGCATCACTTGAGTACATGAGGATCTGCTCCTCCAGGGCAATGAAATCTTTCAGAAAACAGTATTTAGCATTAGAATACAAACAGCATCAGTTCAACCCACTGCATGAGTGTGTGGGCGGGTGGGATTATAGGTGTATGTATGTGTGAGTGTATGAGTGTGTGTGTATGTGTGTATGCATTTGTGAACATACAACCTATTGAATTCTTGTATTGCTTTTCATATATTCATATGTCTGTGGTTGAATCTTTGGGATTTAATACCTGTCAGAGGAATAAAACTGGTTCTTCCTCTCAGAGCAGTGATTGCCTATAGTTCTTAATCTAGGGTTAGGACTGGGTGAATTTCCCCTGGTCCCATATGGCATGTGTATTGGTATGGCTGTTAGGCATGCTTTAATTTGACAACCTATTGTGGAGATTTTATAGCTCTAACAATCATTCCAGCTCCTCTTCTTCAGAGTTTGAGATGAACCTACCAGAGACATTATTCTAAATCAGTATAGTCTCTAACTTCAATCTAGCTACTTGTAGCTATAGGTGAAGAGAGTTTTGTTCAGGCTTGAGTTGATGGAGACTACTTCAGAGGTCTTTAAACAAAGACAGATAAATGACTATGAAAAAATAAGCACAACTTGGGACTCATATTTTCATTGGGATTCAGTTATTTCCCCTTAAGCATATCATTTTTGGAAAGGGTTTGTGTGAAAGGTGATTCCAGAAACCATTTAATTAATGGTGTCATAAGCATCACACTTCCATATCAGAATCATAGAACATAGATCATAGATCTTGTCTGTGAAAGAAGTTCATGGCTCAAAAAGATTCCATGAATCTTGTACACATAAAGCCAAAGTCTGATGACATTTCAGAGAAACATAAGCATGCATATATGGTATTACTGAAACTGAGAAAGACAGATAGAAGCAGAACCAAAATAGTATATGTCTGGTCCTGGGATAAAATGAGATTTCATAAATTACTTTTTGAGGAGGTAGAATTTAATTACTAATCCAAAACTCATAACAGTCAACATTTTCCTAGGTACCTAGGAAAAAACAGCAACAAAAATGCAACTCTAGGTTCACTGAAGTGGATATAGAGATGAGAATTACAGTAAGCCAACGATAGGATGCATTGCAATGACAGTCTTCAGAGGCAGATAGATGAAACCAAATGTAAGAGATGCATACATACTAACTGGAAAGTTCAGGAAAAGATACTCAAAGAGTTATTTTCAAGTACTAAGCAAATAAAATGTGTTAAGCAAAACAAATCTACTGAAAACTATGATGTACAAAAGTTATAGCCAAAAATAACTATTGGGTTTGGTAATTAGGAATTCAGTAGAAATAAATACACTTGGGTGCTTGTTTTGAGAGTCTTCCTTAATGTTTTAAAATGAAAACATTTTAATTTTTATGAGTTTCATTAAATTATGAATGGATAAGAATAGGTCTGGATGACACAGACCTATTTCTCAGATACAAATGAAAGAAATAAGAATACTATTCTCTATTTCTCTTCATTTACAACACTGTTTATGATATGTGCTAGATCAAACATAAAGACTTTATCCATTTATAACCAGTATATAAAATTTCTAAAATTTTAGCACCATAGTTTCTTCTGTTCTCAGCTTTTCTCTATTTTCTATAACCAAATATACATGGCGCAAATACTTATATGCAACCAAATTGCTTTTAAGTAATTAATAAAATATAAAATAAATTAATAAAATTATAAAATATTCATAGGCCTATATTATAAATATTTGTTGTTTTAAGGAATCTAAGGAAATGTCTTCCAGTCTCAAAGATTTTATAACATAATTTAATGCATGCTATGGTTTCACACCAACTGATTCATGCCAGATAATTCAATATATCATAGCTTCTCATATTCTTGCTTAGAATATCATATTTCAGTAGTTGGTAGCTACTAAATCCTATCAATATTGTAAAGATTTAGAAAAATATACTGGGTAGGTGAGCATACAATGAGATAGTGGTCTGAGCAAATAGTTGGAAAAATTTGAATATAGTTAGAACCAAGGACTATGACCATTGCTATATAGGCCATACATTTTGTGTTTATTTGGTTGATACTTTTGTGGTAGAATGGCTTGTTTGGTTATCATTTGTAAGAAGGAAGCCAAGGAGTAGTCTGATTTTGTTTTCAGTCTCTACAACAGTGCTCTCATTTTTTGCTAATTGTGTACACTGATACAACTATCTTGGTCATGAAGATATAAGGATAAGTCATTATCACATTAGTGATTAGTCCCCATTTAAATGAAAATAATAAATCATAAAATATTGTATAATATCAAAAAGCTATGACATTTCAATCATATTCTAATAGATATATGAATATATTTTCTAACTCATTTTAAAAGTATAGCCTTATTAGGCATCAAAATACTGGGTATGGAAGTCAGCCATTGTGTTTTTCCACTAATATGTAAAAATTAGTAATTACTAAATAGATAAATGATTTGCATAATTTATATTATAAAATTAATATTAGAGAAACCGTAATGAATTAATGTAAATACACTTTTTCATTGAGAGAGTATTTCAGAAAGAAGTAATTCCTTGTGGAAACAAAACAAGAAATGTCAAATGGTATTAACCTTCATTTAATACATACATCTCTGACAAAACAGACAAGCTAAAGATTTCATGTAATATGCAAAATAACAGATAGCTGCTTTTAAAGCCATTATCATTTTGTAAATTACCACCTTAGGCAAAGCGAACACTAACTAATATGAAGATAGAGTGTTCAATGTGTATATATTGTATAACTAAATGTTTGAATTCGTTTCTTCTTGTGAAAATTTTCTTTTAAACAACTAGAAAAACTCAAATATTTCACAAATGTTAGGAATCCTTGTGCTTAATAGGTAAAGCTCAACACATAGCTTTCCAAAGTCAGCAATGAGCCTTGACTGTTTAACCTCCTTCATTCTGTCAGTCTGTCTATTTTCCATCCAGCTTATTTCTTTTTCTTTCTTTGTAGTCTTTCTGTCTTTCTCTTGTCTCTCTTCTTCTCCTTCTCCCTCTCCTATCTATCTTTCTTTCATCTATCTATCTTTCTTTCTTTCTTCTCTCTCTCTCTCTCTCTCTCTCTCTCTCTCTCTCTCTCTCTCTCTCTCTCTATCTGTCATCTATCCAATGATCCATCTGTCTGTATAATATATACATATATGTTTATATATTTTGCACACACACATGAATATTACTATTTGTCTATCATCTATCTTTATGTATTAGATACATATCGACAATAATAATAGATGATAATATATAGATACATATAGATAGATGTAATAATATATATTATTTTGTATATATAATTTAATATAATTTAAATTTGTATAAATTAAATATAATTTATATATATAATATAATTATGGATATACAGATGTATCCACAAAGGTTTTCCTTTTTTATTGGTTATTTCATTTATTTAAATTCCAAATATTATTCCCCTTTCCCGTTTCCCCTTCACATTCCCCCATCCTATTGCCCCTCCCTCTACTTCTATGAAAGTACACCCCACCCACCCACCCTCCCATTTCCACCTCACCACCCTAGAATTTCCCATGCACTGTGGCATCAAGCCTTCATAGGACTACAGACTTCCCCTACCATTGATAAAGCCAGCTAAAGCTATTCTCTGCTACATATGCAGCAGGAACCATATGTTCCTCCATGTGTATTCTGGTTGATTGTTTAGTCATTGGGAGCTCTGGGGGCTCTGATTGGTTGACATTGTTCTTTCTATGGGGTTGCAAACCCCTTCAGCTCCTTTAGTACTTCCCCTAACTTCTCCATGTATGTCCCTGATTTTAGTCTGATGGTTGGCTGCAAGCATTCAGCATCTGTATTGGTCAGGCTCTGGAAGAGCCTCTCAGGAGACAGCTATATCAGGCTCCTGTCAGCAAGCATTTCTTGATATCTGCAATGGTATTTGGGCTTGTTGTCTGTATATGGGATGAATCCCCAAATGGGACAGTCTCTGGATGGCTTTTCCTTCAGCTTCTGTTCCACACATTGTCTCTGTATTTCCTTTAGACTGGAGCAATTCCCAGTTAAAATTTTTGAGATAGATTGGTGGCCCCATCCCTCAACCAGCAGCTGTGCCTAACCTCTGGATATGGTCTCACCAGGTTCTCTCTCCTTTGTTGTATATTTCAGCTAATGCCATCCCCGTTTGGTCCTGGGAACCTCTTGCTTTCCTGGCCTCTGGAATTTTGAAATGCAACTGTTCTGCTGCATAGAGATTCATTGTATTCTATAATAAATCCTACAGTATGATGTAGTTTTAGAAATCTTTATGAGTCATTAACACTATGAATGCTTTAGGAAAGAGTCATCTTGGATTATGATCAGATTGAACTACAAATATTAATTAGTTTATTGGAAAAGTCACCATACTTGGTGTTGAAATTCTATATATTTTATGAAGTAATTAATTGCACTAGGGTTTTTATTCATAAGATTGCTGGGAAAACATGGTGTCCTTTTCTCTTTCATGTACTGTGCACTGATGACAAAAACTAATTTAGGGTAAACAATGAATAAATGACAGAAATTGATTTAATTTCAATACAAAATTTTGGTTCTAAATAAAGTATCACGGCATCAAAAGTGGTACCTATTTATGATTTGTGTTATTTCAATTATGTAATGCTAATATTTTATGGCATTTACAAATTTAGAAATATTAAATACATTATAGTTCATCTGGTCTTCATGTCCACTCAGACTGAAAGCTGGTTTCATTTTAGATTGACAAAACTGTAGTCAGAATTATAGCATCGTACAACTGCAATAGATCTTACAAATCAAGATTTATGGCTTCTTCCATAGGCTGGGTTTTCTAACCAGCAATATTGCTCACAAAGTGAATGCTAAGGAATTAAAGAGAATAAAAAATAAAAGTTGTTTTCCCCTTTATTTTTGAGTTTACTCAAATTTGCATAAAGAATTGAGATTGTTACTTTAAAATATATTCACAGGCCAATTCAAATTTTGCAAACATTGGGCTATTTCTTTGTACAGATTATTCTTATAATGTGAAATAAATATTCAGTGTCCATTTTCTAAAAATTGTTGAAAATCTCTAAGTAAATGTCAAAGATATTTATGTAAGCTTTATAAATGTTAGAAATTTCAGAGATGAAGTAAACCTAAGAGAAGAATAAAGTATTTCAAATAAGACTTCAGTTAGAAGGACAGGAACCTGTTAAAAAATGATCTTTTCTAAAAAGTAGTATCTTCTGTTACTTCTTATCATATATCTAAACCATATTTAACACCCTGAAGATATGTCAACATATCTACATTTTATGATTCAGGAAATAAAGCAAAGCCTTTTAAACATATATATGACTTGATCAAATTAATGGATACATTCTGAAGAGTGATAACTTTTAAATAATACATTTAAAATCAGTTTAAAATTTTTTAAAGTACTATTAACTTTAAAGAAATTGCAGTCATCTAACTAGATATGTTGGGAGCTTTCTTATAGATAGATGAGATTTCCAGATGGACAGCCTTAAAATAGCCTTAATGATTTCTCTCTGTTTCTATGAACATTGTTGTGTAATCTTTCTGTTAAGTATCACAGAAGAAGTCTATTTTCCTAGTGATGGAATTACACACATGTGCCACCATGCCTATCTGTGACATTCCCTTAGTATACAGACATGAGGTACCAATTGATTTACCTGAATAGGCATGCCTTGAGGCCTTGCCACAACTATGTAAACTAATTTAGATGGAAAGACAACCAAAACATAGTTTTGCAATGGCAGGTTCAGTATTCTGAATAATTAAAAAACACATAATCTATGCTAATGGTACCTAGCTAATCCAAACTCAGAATATTGATTGACATAAATGGAAAGATCATAAGTGTTTGCTATTTTAAGATATGTTTTAGTAATTTTTAGGTAGCAATGACAACTAGTAACCATATCTCCAGAAGACCTTAATAATAAACAAGGAGTTTAATTAAACACCACACAATAAGTGATTGCATAAAAAGAGAAGCTGAACACGGGAGAAGCATTCCAGTCTTAGCAGCTGAAATCTCTGTAAAATTATTTACTTGCCATTGAAATCAGAGAGAATTATTTTCTTTATTGCTTTCTCCAAATGTGTGGGATGTGCTTTCATAGAAATAGAGTTGACTTGTAGAGTGTTTTGGAAGGCCAGTATGTCCTCAGTGACTTCAGAGATGATAGAGTTGAGATCCACAGTTGTAAGGTTCACATAGTTCCCCATTTTAGTCCATTAATTCATATTTCATTCAGTTTATCCAGCCAGATATTTGTCTACCTAAGATAGTGGGATTGATTGATTATTTATTTTATGTTATAAAATACCCTAATTTTAAAATGAGTTCAAGAATTGTAGGACTATATACTCATACTCAAGCAATGTAAGAGGGATTAAAGGAATTTCTATATATGTTTCTGATATTTGGAAGCATTTATTATCACAATGGAGTACTATTCAGCCATTAGAAACAATGAATTCATGAAATTCTTAGGCAAATGGATGGAGCTAGAGAACATCAAACTAAGTGAGGTAACCCAGACTCAAAAGGTGAATCATGGTATGCACTCACTAATAAGTGGTTATTAACCTAGAAAACTTGAATACCCAAAACATAATCCACACATCAAATGAGATACAAGTAGAAAGGAGGAGTGGCCCCTGGTTCTGGAAAGACTCAGTGAAACAGTATTCGGCAAAACCAGAACGGGGAAGTGGGAAGGGGTGGGAGGGAGGACAGGGGAAGAGAAGGGGGCTTACGGGACTTTCGGGGAGTGGGGGGGCTAGAAAAGGGGAAATCATTTGAAATGTAAATAAATTATATCGAATAAAAAAAAGCATTTATTATAATAAATAACAGATTTTCTTCCTTCTTTGGCTCTGATGTTTTTAGTTTGGTCTATAATTCACACCTGTAGGTAATCTCAATTGCAAACTACCTGTTCTTGTCCACAACTCACAACACCCTTCCACATCTCTACCTTATGACCTATCACTCAGTATGCTCTAGTTCTTTGAGGAGTGATCCAATTAGATCCTCTAATGTGGAGGCTGCCTGGAAATGTCATACACATCATGCGCCCCCTTCTCCATATAGCTTGTATTTCACTACTGTGTTAGTCAGCATCGGTCACTTTTCTATGAGATTGTATCTTATTCCAGTTTGTCCCCTAAAAAAAATCATCTCCATGAAAGTCCTGATTTGGTGAAGATTTGAACAGGAGTGTCTTCTGTGTGTGACTGTTACAAGAAAATATGATAAAGAAGCATACATTAGAGCTCCAGAAGTTTGAGATATTTTTCTCTAAAAGTTTGATAAAACTTTTATTTTTAAATGAACTGAGTATTAAAGAATAAATCTCTGGGCATCGATGAAATCTGTAGTATATAAGAATAATGTCGATCCACAAAGTACCCATATCTATGTCAGGGCCTGTGTGGACCACTGTTTTCACTATGCTCAATAGATCAAAGACATAAGCAGGGGTAAGGCTTAGCAATATGACCCATTGAAGAGAATGGTTTCTTTACAACAAAGGTGTACTGAAGCCCACCATGTTTATTTAAAGCAGATTTTACTTTAAATTTTGCTTTCTCTTAGTAAATAGAATCATGTGTTAGCATAAAGAATCATTTCCGGCAAGAACATTTACTTTTTCCTAATATGATTAATACTTTTCTATCATGATCTGATAAGATTGCTATCTTTTTACTAGCAGGAATTACAAACATTACTGTTGTTACTATGCAATATTTATGAATTCAAAAAATAGTTTTAAAGAAGTGTCATTGAATTATTTGAAGAAACATGCTATCTTTCATATATACTGGCAGACCTTTAGAATGATAATATTATTTATCATTGAATAAGAATGGAAATCAATCAAATAATATTTAACTAAATGACATTTAATAATGAATAACTACACAAACATTGATGGCCTTATAGCTGCACAGTCTTTGTTTCGAAAGTATGTTTAATTTGCAACATATTTAGAGTTTTGTTTTTGGATTAATTTAAGTTTAATATTTGTTAAAATGTATAGTGTTGTCCTTTATCTCTTGCATTTACTCTCTCCCCAAAATTACTTTTATTTTATCATTATGGTCATTTTATCATTATAGTAAAATTATAATCACCAAGGTAATAATGATATGTTACTTACTTCAGTCTATGTTTTACACTAAGCTTCCTCCAACATTGTGCTATAAGTGGATTGTACCAACATAATCATACACACCTAACGCAATATCATACAGAATATTTTACACGTTAAAAATTCCATATCCCACTTGTAGTCCTAGTTTAACAAACAAAATGAATAACTGTATGTCCTATTAACATTTTCAAGAAATTATTTAATAATTACCTTTACTATGATTTATAACTCTCAACCTTTCTATATGACAAGTGGATAATATATCAAAAAAATGGAAATGAATATTTGGCTGTAGAGGTTACTGTCTTAAAATTGGCCAGGCAAAAAAAATCATGTAAAAATAAGCAAAACAATTTCAATGTTTTCAACCAATTAATATATCATGTGGACTACGTAAAGCAGACAGGTCCAGGTAGCACAAGTGACATTTGTGAGGGAAATATGATTGAGATATAACGTTCAAGGAACAAAATGATGGGGTCATGGATTCCAAAGATTAGGAGATGCATGCCTGACCCTGCAGGCCACACTGAGTACTAATACAGCCCTGCTGTTGCCCTTAAAGATTATCAGTAATATGTGTGCTAATCTTTGTCTGTCTGAAAAGCTTAAGACACCTAGGCAAGTGATTTACACCATATACCATGCATATTTCATACAGTCTATACCATTTTAGTGGTAGTACACGCACTTGTACATAAGAAAGCTAGCCCGAAAGCTAGCCCAGACAGAAACTCCATTACAATAAAAAAACTGCTAATATCCTGTCAGATTTGTTATTATTTGCTGTGCTGACATAAATTTTATGTCAACTTTACACAGGTTGCAGTCATCTGAGAGGAGGGAAGCCCAATAACGAAATGCCTTCTTAAGATTAAATTGTAGGCAAGCCTACAGAATATTTTCTTAATTTGTGATTGATGTGAAGACTTAACCATTAGGCCTGGACTGGTGGTCCAGCCTTCTATATGGAAACAGGCTCTCCAAACAAGCAAACAGCAGTATTCCATGGCCTGTGAATCAACTCCTGCCTCCAGGTTCCTGCTCTACTTGAGTTCTTGCCTACACTGCTTTTGATGATGAACTATTATATGAAATTGGCAGCAAAATAAGTACTTTCCTGCCCAGTTGCTTTTGATCATGGTGGTTCATCTCAGCAACAATCATCCCAAGTAAGACCTTTATGTACTTTGTAATGATTTTTTTTTCCCTTTCTGGTGGCTCTCACGACTGACAAATAACTTTCAATCTTACTGTGAAAGAGGTAAAGGGAACAATTCCAATTCTCTTGTTTCTCCTCAGATTAATTTTCTCCCAGTACATTAACCTTTCTTCTTGATGCCTTTTCCCCATCCCTTTCCTCATTTCTATTATTCATCATATTTTTCAATGTTTTAAAATTATTGAACATCAACAGAATAATCATTTATGACTAATGCTAACCTTAGCAGAATAATTGCAGTTGCCTGTAAGGACAGTCTTTAGACAACTGAAAGTCATGGTATTTGATTAGATTTATGTGGCTTTAAAAATATTTCTTCATTTGAAATGTAAATAAAGCAAATATTTAATAATATATATCATAAAATAAAAATATCGCTCCATGTGTTGCTCTATACCTCTGTGAATATAGACTTAAAATGTCTTAGATTTAAAAAAATCTAGGCTTAGGAATATTAAATAACTCAGTTCCAAAGCACATAATACATTTATCAAAATTTCCTAGTCTCCTTACAATACTCTGTTTCATTTTCATATAGGGTACCCAAGAAGGATCATCTCCAACCCCAAGCTTGTTAAAGCTTTCTGTTCCTTTGGGCCTAACAAGTGAATGCTTTCAGTGACAGCAAAGAAACAGATTTGTATATAATTCATCTAATTTGCAATTTTTTTCTCTGATTGATTGTTTCTGTTATTATTGTTGTTTAAGTTGGGGTCTATGTGCTAGAACTTTCATAGAAATCACTTAAATTCATCTTTTATGTTGAGCTCATGAGCTAGTTTTGACATGTCTACATGTTCATCCTTCTATGACAAAACTCAAGACAAAGCTGCTCCATTGTCACCTAAGGCCCACCCCCTTTTGTGATGCATCCTGTGCATCATTTGAAACACTTCCAGAGCTCTGCCCAAATTTAAGTCACTATAATTTTACTGTTCTAGATGTCTTACAAATAATTTATTCTTTCTATTCTAGTCCAGCTTCTCTTATTCAAGCATGGTAATAATCAGTTTTTATTGTCTTATGATTAGTCTTTCATTGTGAGTATATGCCAGCTAATATTTAACTATTCTCTAGTTGATGAATGCTTGTGTCTATGAGGGATACTTCTCATCCAAACTACAAGACACAGGTATTTGCAAAGACAGAGATTGTCATTTCTTTTTTTAAAAAAATGGCCTAAGGTAATAAATAATTAGAGGACCATCTGGTAAGTATATTTTTAATTGGATGCACAAACAATAAACATTAAAATTGTTATCCAAAGTTATTTGCTCTTTCCTTATGTCCCTGTCCACATGTGTCAAACACTTTGTTACATTTCATTTTCAAGAGTACTTACATTTTGTGTTGTTTTAATTGTATAGCCATTCTATTAGAAATGTAGTGATACCAAACATTCATCTTAATTGATGACCAGTGATGAAGGACATGTTTTGAAGGTTATATCTGGCATCACTGTTCAAACTTTGATGTTAGAAATTTGCAAATCTTTTAGTCATCTTAGACTAAAATATGAATATATATTCACATCTGTATTATCTGCTTTATTTCCAATATTATCTTTCAATTTTAATTTTATAAAGTTGAATCATTATTTTAAAATTTATTTAAGAGAACTTTAGTTAAACAAGGTCACTAGGAATTGATCTTAAATTTACTCTGAATATTTTATTGTCTCAGATTTTAAATCCTTATGACTTTTTCTAATTTTGTCTTCACCTTCCTTATTTTGGTACAGAGATGTAAAATTATTCCATCATCTTTTATTCAAAGGATTATTTCTTTCATTTGCTTTGCTCTGGAGACTTAGTTTTGCACCATAATATAATCAACTGAACTAACCAACTAGTTGTTAATAATTTTTATTGAAAAAATTCCATTTTCTTGATGTTCTTGTGAATTTCAATGATGTATACATATATTGTTTTCACATAAACAATATAGTATAGTATAATATTGTATTATTAAATCATGATGCACCTATTTTGAAAATTATTTGATTGCTACAATTTTTTAGATTTTCCATTTCTTTTAAAACTGATCTTTATTGAAAAGTAACACCAACTGGAATGAAATTGAAAAGAAAATAATTTTGATACCTTTGTTCTCCTAACCTATATATTATATGCCTCAAATTTTCATTTAGTTTCTTTTATTGATTCTGATTTTAAGAATACCAAAATTGTGAATAATTTATTAACTTATTGTTGATTAACTTGTTTTAAATGATATTATAAATCTGAGTTACTTGGGTGGGCCCTGGTTCTGGGAAGGCTTGATGCAGCATTGTAGGGGATTACCAGAACAGAGAAGTGGGAAGGGATTGTTTAGGGAAAGGGTGGAGGGAAGAGGGCTTATGGGACTTATGGAGAGGGGGGAAACAGGAAAGGGAAAATCATTTGAAATGTAAACAAAGAATATAGAAAATAAAAAAACAAAAACAAAAAACAAAAAAAAAATTGAGTTACTTAAAGGCTCAGATGTCTTTTGACTCTGGCCAACAAGAGAGAACTAAAGACTGTGTGCAGTCCAGATCAGAACATTCCAAGAAATTCCAAGCACTGTCTACAGATAATGTGCTCAGGTTTTCAATGATGTAGTACACTTGATGCTGTGACTATATTGAAGATATACAGAACTGACTAGGGAGAAGCACCCTTACTGATGAGGAAAGGGAGCCCTGTAATCCTTCATCTGTACCTAAAGGTTATCGCACATGTGTTTAATAGGGGTAACTGGAGAAGAGCAGACAAATATTGTTCTATGGATCATTTTTAAGAACCCAGCACAGGGGGAGTCCTAACTCGTAAACACTGAGAATGATTTTCATCATTATTTATGTGTACTGAAACCACAGATAGACTGAGTCTTGTTGCAGACTGGCCAGAGGGTTGTGAACTTATAAATGACACTGTGAGGACCCATTTCTGCCTCCATCTTGCCAATCTTATAATGCATTCAATTATTTTTATTTAATGAAAATGAAAATTATACAAACAAAATTATGTTAATACAGCATTAAGTGAAAATATACTCTCAGTTCTTTGGATTCTAAATATAGGCAACCCAGCATGAATATTCATAATGTAATTAACTGGGTTGCATATTCTATTTGCTCCGAAAATTGATAGAGATAAATGAGATTGCCTTGCATATAAATTTGTCTGACTACTTGCTTCAGTATTCTATTGCATTCAAGTCTTTTCAAGCTTGATTTATGTTGCCTTTTGCATAGAACAGCATGTTGCCCAAACTGATGGAGGTACACAGGAGAGATAGAATCCATTATTGCACTTATAAGTGCGAAAGAGAAAGACAGATGGGAAACTTGAAGAAAAAAATATAGTGCATGGTTACACTAGGATTGGGAGTCGTTTATAACTGTTAAATACATAAATGCAATTTCAAAACCCAAGGCATCAAAATGGCTTCATTATAATCCATGGTAAAGATGAAGACAAATTAACCAAAACCTCAATCCAAAAGACACCTTCTCTGCACAGAGTAAGAAATGCAGGGTCTTTTAAATTGTGGGCTTTTACGTTGTTTTGTTACCATCTGTTGCTGTGATGAACCAGCTAAATCTTCATGGCAAATTACTTTTGACCCTGTTTATGAAGTATCTATCTCCGCATTATTTGGTTCTGTTGATTCTGGGCCTGTGTTGAGGTAGATCATTGTGATGCAGTGGGGAATGCATGTGGTATTGCAAAGATGTTTACCTCACAGCAGCTGGAATATGGAGAAGAGAACACAAGCCAGGAGGAGGACATACCTGGCTATGATCCCACTCAGTCATTCCTTTTACTTTCACAGCCTCCACCATTAGACCAAGCTTCAAATCCATGAGTCTCTGTGGAACATGATGGATTGAAAACAAAATGTTTCTTACTGAGGTAATGGAAACCAAAATGCACATTAATTGCCATGTAGCAAAACAAAGATGTCAACTTTGCACTTGTAAATCAGAGAAAATTCTCTTCAAACAAATCAATAAACAATGTTCTTAAATTACCTTCCTATGAGCTGTATAGAGACTGTTACATTTCATTTACATAATTTTAAGGTGAGTTCATAAAATTTGTTATCATTCACTTTGTATTGCATCTTCATACTTTGACAGTTGAATCTAATTATTACATACATTACGTTGGGCTTACCATGTGGAGTCCTCTGCCTGCCAGGTTAGGATCAACCACAGCTATGCAATAAAGGTCCAGATTATTCACACAATCCAGTTCTATCACCTACAGTAAACATGGAATAAGAACATGTGTTCAAGTGTCTTCAGAATCCCTAAATGAGCACTTTACCAGACAGAGTGACACTGCCAACCTTTCAAAGGTCACAGAGTAACTAGTTATGACCCCAGAGCTCTCAGGACTGCTGGATTTCAGGATATCGAATTCTCATTTCAAAATGATTGCAAAGCATTTTCCTAAATAGGTTTAAAGATTATTCCAATTGGAAATCCTGTAAAATAAATTAGAACTCTAAATACATTTATTGGAATTTGGAATTTATAATAATGACTTGGCTCAGGCTTAAGTCTAAAATTAGAATGCCTTTTCAAATAGAATATTTGAATTCTGTTTTATTCAGCTGTGTTCCACTTTTACTTTAAAAAGGAAAATTAAAAACTGATCTGTTTTTCTAATGCCTTCCAGATTGGAGAGTGCTAATATTTTCAGCTAGGAGAAACATATTGAATTTATCTGTTTTTATGATCTAAATTACTTTTCTGTCTCTATTTGTTTTTCAATGGCAAAAAAGTTGAAGATTTCATATGGCATTTTCATATATACTATATGGTACTGTTTTCCCTTATCTCCCTGCCATTTCCCTGGTATCTGTCTATCATCAATAGCCCGTTTTGTCTTTCATGTCACACGCATTACTGTTCTCTGCCCTTTTAAAGCCCACGCCCTCCTATTATGGTTCCATTTCTAGTTTCATGATATATACCAACACTCACTCCCACAAAATTATACATTAATACAAATTCAAAGCTAGCACCACACATGAAGGAGAACATGTGGCATTTTTCTTTCTGCGTCTGGCATTGCTGTATTTAGTGTAATAATTTCAAGATCCATTTGTTTGCTTGCCAAGTTAATAATTTCATTTTTCCTTTTGTCTGAATTAAATTTTGTTCTGTATATGTACCACATTTTCGTTATCCATTCATCCATGATGAACATCTCAAATGATTCCGTTCCCTTATTATCATGCATAGGTTAGCAATAAGCAAGGCTGTGCAAGCATCTCACTGGTAGGATTTAGAGCCCTTTGCATATGTGCCGGAGAACTGTATAGCAGGATCTTGTGATAGTTCAGTATTTAGTTGTTTGAAAACTTCATACTTACTTCCACAGTGTCTATGTCAGTTATTTCCCAGAAAATCAGGGTCTCCATTTCCCCACATCTTTGCCAGTATTTGATGTCATTTGTTTCCTGTAGGATAGCCACACTAACTGCAGTGAGGTAGAGATTCTTAATTTATATTGTTCTGATGGGTGAAGATGATGAACAATTTTAAAAATTATTGTCCCTTGGAGCAACATTAGTAGTAGAGTAGTGAGCATCACTGACCTCTATATTATTTTAAAGTAGAAAATCTTTCAGTGGAAAAAATTGAAAATTGAAATAGAGCTTAACAATAAAGACACTTAAAACAGGAATGCAAGATTTCAAAATAAACCAGTTCTCATTTTGGAGTACTACATGTATTTCACCCATTTATCCATTACTCTATCACAATGCTTTGGCATGAATAGCTTTTCATTAAGCATTATATGGATTTAGGTATTACATGTACACAGTAGATGTAACTAGAAGATTCAGGTCTATGTTTAGGGATAGTTAGGGCAAAGAAAGAAATTTAAACCCTGCTCTGGCAAGGGATTGCACCAGTTTAGATGCATGCTGGATAACAACATGATCTAGCTAGAATACAGACACACCTTTAGGGCACACCTTTAATCCCTATCAAAGAAGATAAGTTTAGTTTGTAGAAGTAAGAAGATATGTTTGAAAGTAACATCTAATTGAGTGGCAGACAAAGTGACAAATCAAAGAAGTATTTGACAAAATAAGTCATAGATAGAATATACCCAACTCACAGAATAATAACAGAGGAAAAAGAGGCTACTTAAGAGAGAAAGGGCGAAATCTTAGGGTTGTTTTGATTTGCATTTCCCTAATGACTAATGATGTTGAGCACTTCTTAAGGTGCCTCTCGGCCATCCGAATTTCTCCAGGTGAAAATTATTTGTTTAGATCTGTACCCCAGTTTTAATAGGGTTATTTGGTTCCCTAGGGTGTAACTTCTTGAGTTCTTTGTATATACTGGATATTAGCCCTCTATCAGATGTAGGGTTGGTGAATATCCTTTCCCAATTTGTTGGTTTCCATTTTGTCCTTTTAACAGTGTCCTTTGCCTTATAGAAACTTTGTAATTTTATGAGGTCCCATTTGTCAATTCTTGATCTTAGAGTATAAGCTATTGGTGTTTTGTTCAGGAACTTTTTCCCTGTGCCTATGTCCTCAAGGGTTTTCCTCAGTTTCTTTTCTATTAGTTTCAGCATGTATGGTTTTACGTGGAGGTCCTTGATCCACTTGGAGTGGTGTTTAGTACATGGAAATAAGAATGGGTTTGATCTGGAAAATATCATAGTAAGTGAGGTAACCCAATCACAAAAGAATATACATGGAATGCAATCTCTGATAAGTGGATATTAATTAGCCCAGAATCTCTGAATACCCAAGGCACAAATTGCATAAAAAATGACTCTCAAGAAGAAGTATGGAGAGGGTCCTGATCCTGGAAAAGATTGATCTAGTGTTGGAGGGGAATATAAGGACAGAAAAAAGGAGGGAGGTGTTTGGAGAATGGGTGGAGAGAAGAAGGCTTATGGGACATATGGGGAGGGGGGATCTGGGAAAGGGGAAATAATTTGGAATGTAAACAAAGAATATAGAAAATAAAAATATTAAAAAAAAAAGAGAGAAAGGGTGGAGGGAGGGAGGGGGATGAAGGAAGGGAGAGAGACAAATAGAGAGGGGGAGAGAGGAAGGAGGGGAAGAGAGAGAGAAGTGGTGTGGGGTGTGGGTGTTTGTATGGCAGTTTTACTGAGTTTAACAGAGAGAACAAACAGGACACAAGTGAAGACAGAAAGAGCAGAGGATGAGAAGGGACCAGAAGATTAGGATATTTTGCCAAAGTTAGTATGAGGCTAAGCAGAACAATACAGGCAGGTGATGAGAGAGGCAAGATTAATTCAGTCAGCTTTGACAATTACATTGTGCGTAAACTAGAAGATTCAGATCTATGTTTAGGGATAGTTAGGGCAGAGAAAGAAATGTTCTTGGCTCAACATAAGCCATGTAGTCACATAGCTTAGGTACTGCTCTCATCTCTTCACATTATCTGAGAAAATAAGAGCATCCTTTACATTCCATTGTTTTCCATGAAGGATGGTATTGTATCAATTGGTTTTTATTTGATGGTGTTTAGAAGAGAATGAAGGTAATACTTTTTAGGGCTCATTTATTCCAGGATATATATCCTTAATCCCATAATTATCTCTATCTGTCAACTTAACCCAAATTTAGTGTAACCTGGGAAGAGGGACCCTCCACTGAAGATTCACTCCAATAAGACTATGTCCAAGTAAGTCTGTGAGACATTTTTTTTTAAGTATTCCCATGTTGGTATAAGATGACCCCATCTATTTTGGGCAGTGCCATCCCTAGGCATTTTGGTTTGGGCTGCATTAGGAATCTACCTAAAGTATCAAGAGGTCAGATACCAATCCGTACTTTTTCTCTGTATTTTCTTTTGTCAGTTCCCACCTTGAGTTTCTGCCCCAAATTCCCTTAGTAATTGACATACCTCATGATATAAGATGAACTAGAGCCTATTTCCCCTTCAACTTTCTTTTCTTTAAAATCCTTTACCACGGCAAGTTTGAATATCTGAGCACTAGTGGTATATGAATGAGTTTAGACAGTTTTAGTTAATAGTTGATTGTGTATTTTGAGACAGTAATACTCAAGACTAGACAGGAAAACTCATGAGTTCTATACTGATAACTGAAGCATCATGGGGATCTTTGGCCCCACTGGGCTTCATACTAAACATCCAAGTGCATGTAATTGGTGTCTTTGAAAGCTGAATGATTTGTTTCATTTAAGGTGGACTATGTTATTTATTTTTTTTCCATTGAAGAATGACCTTTCTGATTTGTCAAAATACTTCTTTTAGCATCCAAAGTGGTGATGCATACCTTCAATTCCAAGGTGTAAGGAACAAGGCTGTCAGTTTCAGCTACATAATGAGTTCAGGGCCAGTTTGTGTGAAATGCCATTTCAGAAAACAAACAGAAAGAAAAAAATCAGATACATATGTTTCTTGAAAGTAGAGCTATATGAACTTTTACCACGGAATAAAATAGGATTTTGATCTGTAGGTAAACACAGAGGTATAGCTTCTGAAGAGGATGCCCTTATATTTGATGAATGCCTATGCCTAATTGCATTCATCACACTGCATATCTGTAGACCAAAGTCCATTTACAATATCTGAAAATAGGCGAGAGCAGAGCTTTCTATATTATTACACTTCATGAACAACAGTTCAACTCTATGGTGTTTGTTGCGTGAAATTTTAAAAACACACTTCCGCCTTTCCCGGGAAGTTGGCCTGTGGTTCCCTTTGTGCCATGTGGCTTAGCCCAGGATCAAATGCAACCATCCCTGAACCTGAGGCAGCCAGAAGCTGCTGGTCACACTCCACACACCACTGGCTCCTCTTGCTTCTCTCATTCCTCCTGGCTAGCTTCACCAAGCCGCCAGCTACGCCCACCCACCCCACCCCTTGCTTCTTTCTTTCTCTGCCCACCTTTGCTCCACAGATAAAAAACACTTAGACAGCTTTATTATTTTAGAAATTGTCAGATAACACAAATACTGTGTGCAGAATCTCTTTCCCTAACTTTATCAGCTAGTAACAGCCAGCCTCCGCTGGTTCTACCTACCCCAAGATCTTACACAGTTGTTTTGTGCTTCTCATTCCAAAGCCTGTCCAAAAAGCCCTTTCTCTTCCTTGCATCTTATCTTCCTCCTGGGACTTGGAAGACCCATCTTTATGCTTTCCCTAGCAATTGGCTCCTTCTTCTTTATTGACCAAATCAAGAGCCAATTAGGAAACTAGACTTTAGTATCACCACCTCCTTCTACATCATATTATAATGAAAATTTTCTTTCTCAGCATGATTGTGAGGGTTATAATTATCACTGTTTTTTTTTTGGCATCTGTCTCTTCATTCTGCATATTGTACTGAATAAAAAAAGCATTCAATACTAAGTGAATGACATCATAGGCCAATGTTATTTCCTTATGTCATCAGGAGACCTGACTTGACAAGGAACTGCAGAAGAAGTAATTGTAGAAGTTCTCCTTGGACTTCTACAGGTTTTAAGAAATTAGAGATGGAAGTATCACACCTAAGTACAGAGCAGAGCAGAGTTTTATACAACTCGCCCTACTTGGTGAGAAACTATTATTATAAAACCTTTGACCAGTTTTGGTCTGGAAGGATGAGCATATTGTTCTTTATACCATTGTTCTCTTACTCCAATTCTCACGCCACCCTTCTCTGTGTCTCTGTGTCCTGGATGGTGAAACAGAGGCTTTGTCCACATGATTTCTGTGACTAAAGTTCATCTTGAAGTTTCCCTGGGTCTATCACAGTTATTTCCTACACTCTGAATAGGAAGAAGAACTTCAGCAGTATTACTATTATAGCTGACATTATATAGTCATTATATAATATGACTATTATATTAATCTCTAGCATGTCAGTTAGGAAAGAAAACCCCCAGTGTGCTATGACAATTGGGTTTCTGCTGAGTCTCTTGCTGCTCCTCCTCTTTCTTTCCACAATGTTTTATCTTCATGCATGAGGATAACTAGACTGACAGCACCCATGAGTTTTCATCAAGTTCCCTGGAGGTTTGTTATGGAATTAAATAGAATCCCCACAGCAGAGAAAGATGTTAACCATTAAGAGCACAGTTGTGCAGGAAAGCCACATGTGTGCATATGTCTCCTTTGCAAAGCTGCTCTAATTTATAGACAATACGAATAGCTGAAACATGTTCTCCTCCAGAGAAGTCCTTTCAAGTCAATTTTTCAAGTCAAACTCCAAAAGGCTCTAGATTACAGCCAGGCGGCCACCTCCACCTCATCTCTGATGACAATTCAAGACAGCTGCTAAATTTAACATGCCATTACCAGAACCCGAGGCTTCCTGCACAATAGCTGTCTGTGTGTTGCCAATCCCCAGGATGCACTCAACTTTTGAATTGCTGCACAGCGGCCCTGCTGGCCCTTAATCCTTGTGAATACAGCATTGACACATAGCCAAGAATTTCAGAGGATTCGTGTTTTTTTTTTAAAGAGAAAAATAGGAACAAAAGGAAAAGAAGAGCTCAACCCAACATGTTAAGACATAGCCTGTGAGGCAAAGAAGTGGGAGGGGGCAGGGGGATAGGGCCATAAGCACAAGAAGGCCTCACCATGCAGATGGTTCTTATTCTAAAAGTTCATTTGTAGGCCTGTCATGTGGAAACCAGAATGTATTTCTCTATAGAAAGGGCATTTTCCTTTTTGTTAGTTATTTTCCTGTTGTTCTGATGAAATACTGGATGAAAAGCAAATTAGAAAAGAAGGAGCTTCCCTGGGCCTTCAGTTACAGAGAGTTAAGGCTCCATCATAGTACGAAGGCATGACAAAAAGAGAAATGAACTGTGGCAGGAGCAGGAAGCTGAGAAGAATAGAGAATTTCCTCAGCCACTTGAAACAGAGAGATGGGGAAGGAGAAAGGGAGGGAGGGAGGGATAGAAAGAGGGAAAGAGAGAGAAAGAGAGAGAGACAGACAGACAGAGACAGATAGAGACACAGAGAGAGGAGAACTGGAAATAGGTTGAGGTTATAAAATAACCAAAGCCTTTCCCCAGTGATGTATTTCCTCCAGCAAGGCTGTACTCTCAATGGAGATGTAGTATCAAAAACCTGATCGTATGGATGGCATTTTTCATTTAAACCACCACCATCATTTATGAAGTTCCAAATTAGGTCAGAATAAGCAACGTGCCCAATGTATGTATTCAATATGTAAATGAGCCCATTATTTGACAATGTAGCAATTAAAAAGAGGCTGGCGAGACAGCTCTGTGAGAAAAGTGCTTGTTACACAAAGACGAAGAGCTGAGTTTGGTTCCAGCATCCAAGTTTTGAACACTAGTGCTATGGGCATGAACAAGATACCTGGAGATATGGTAAATTCTAGTTCATTGGTATTCAACCTTCCTAATATTGTAAACCTTACATACAGTTCCTAATATTGTGGTGACCCCCCCCAACCATGAAATTATTTCTCTATTACTTTTCAACTATAAATTTGCTATTATAGTAAATATCTGATATGTAGGATATCTGATATTTGACCCTTGTGAAAGGGTTCTTAGACTCTCAAAAGGTATCATGACCACAGCTTGGGAGCTCTTCGTCTGCATGCATCATAGCCCTTCAGATTCAGAAGAAACCGTCTCAAAAGCAATAATAGGAGAAGCCTAATATTGCCTGTATCTTCTACATTGTGTATTTTTGTATACAAGAACCACCCGCTCCCCAACACATTACCACCAACACCCCACCAACCACCAACCCCAACACCACCACCACCATAGCAGCAGCAACAACAACAACAACAACAATGACAAAAATGCACAGAAAACATAAAGGTAACAGTATAGCTCCCAAAGCCATAAGATAACGTAATCCTTTTCTTTCTTTTTTATATGCTATTTATCTCAATCTCTTACAGTAACTGCTGATTACCACAAATTGGATACTTACCCACACACCCAATAGGTAGGTATGTAGATCAGTTTTTAAAGTAATTGCCTAGCACACACATAACCCTGGCTTCTGTTCACACATAAACCAACTGTGGTTGCACATGGTAGCCAAGGACCCCAGAGGTAAAAGAATTAGATCAAGGTCATGCCTGGATACATAGTAAGTTCCATGATAGCCAGCTCCAGCTTGACTCCAGTGTAAAAAGTAAAAAAAAAAAAAAATTAAATTAAATTAAATTTAAAGAGCCTATTTATAATTGCCAGATGCTGGAAAGAACCCAGGTATCCCTCAACAGAATAGTGGATGCAAAAAATGTGGTATATCTACACAATGGAGTACTATTCAGCCATTAGAAACAATGAATTCATGAAATTCTTAGGCAAATGGATGGAGCTAGAGAATATCATACTAAGTGAGGTAACCCAGACTCAAAAGGTGAATCATGGTATGCACTCACTAATAAGTGGTTATTAACCTAGAAAACTGGAATACCCAAAACATAATCTACACATCAAATGAGGTACAAGAAGAAAGGAGGAGTGGCCCCTGGTTCTGGAAAGACTCAGTGAAACAGTATTCGGCAAAACCAGAACGGGGAAGTGGGAAGGGGTGGGTGGGAGGACAGGGGAAGAGAAGGGGGCTTACGGGACTTTCGGGGAGTGGGGGGAGCTAGAAAAGGGGAAATCATTTGAAATGTAAATAAATTATATCGAATAAAAAAAAAGATCAAAAAAATCAAGAAAAATGCAGATGTCTACTTTCAAGCTGATTTGTTAACCCTACTTAATTTTTTAATTCATCAAATAAATTAGCATCATAATAGCTTGAAACTGGAGCGTATATAGTCAAGGAAACAGAATAGAGCCTTGCCTTCATTGGGCATATTGAAATCCATTTGCCTTGCTGAGATCTTAGCCACGTTTTGCATTTATGAATTCTAAAAAGAAAGCAATTACATATTCCAATATATAGCATTCGCGGGTTCCGAGTGGCCTGGATCTCAGTGTTTGATAATAATTTATAATTGTAACAAAGCAGTAAGATAACGAGACTTTAAAGGAAAAAAGTTTATATTGCCCCATGTTTCCAGTCTGCGGTAATTAGACCTTGTCATCTTTAGGCATGTTGGTGGCACAGTGGATCCTGGTTGGTGTACACAGCAAATAGCTCATGACTTCAAGGCAGCCAGGAATCAAAGAAAGAAAGAAAAATTGTTGATATCCCATATATATTTCCGGCTTATGTCTTCCTGGTTCCTACTTCTTCCTAGTAGTCCCCATCTACACAACAATTCTACCATCTTGCCATAGGCTTGAAAACACGCCATTAGTATATGACTATTTGGAAGACAAGCAGCCTCCAAACCACAGCAAACTTAGTGTTTCTGGGCTTTGGTAAAATTGTCAAACGGGTAATAGCATTATGAATGGGAAAAGCATTGGACCAAATGGTGGTAATCTATCTTAAAATACAAATTGAACCACTCCATTTAATTATCCATTACTTGTTATGCCCTTAGAAATTAAAGAGCTAGAGTCTCGAGTCTCAGAGCTTGTCTTTGTGTCTTAAGTCTGTCGAGTTTCCTTGGCACACAATCACCAGCTAAGGAAACACTGATATTTTTCTTCCTTAAGAGAAACTTGGCTTCACCAGTACTCTTCAGCATCTGTGTTCTTGCTTGTGACCTTGTATCCAACCTAGCACTGCAGGAAACTATTTCCTTTCTATTAGTAGTCCTCACAGTCTTGCAGAAGACATGTTCCTCCTGTGTTTCAAAGTCTCCTGTTAAACCTCCCGCTAAGTTCTTTTTGACAAGCTTTCAACCTACTAAATAAGGAGACCATCTGGACCTGGCTTAATTTCCCTGTGTTTCCATCCATGAAGAACCCTTCAGTCCCCTAACTCTCTCTACCTAACTAGTCACCATAAAAGTGATCCTGACCTGTCGAAGTTCTCAAGACACGACTCGAAACAGGTTCTGGCTTTGCACATATAAAAGCAACATAATATAAGTAAGTAATCGGCTTGAGCTTGGGGTTTTGACTTAAATGTCTCAGAATAATTTAGGACTTTGGCTGAGTTGAAGACATAGACCTAGTAATATAACCTCCTCAGATATTTCCCTGTAAGCCCTGATTCCCGACCCTAGTGCTTATCCCTCATAAAGGACATGAGAAGTAGCATGCACTATTTTTCTTTTACATTTCACCATATCTGCCCTTTTCTCCCTTTCTGTTGTTGCCAAGAATAGCCTTGGAATGCTTCTCTTGCGCTGTAATTCCAGAATTGGCTTTTTTTTTTTTTTTAATTCAAGGGCCTTTTCTGCTCCAAGAAAAGAGATAGATGGGAGGTCAGAGGTCCCTGCCTGTGCTCTTTTTCTCATTTTTTCCCCACTTAAACTCAGCAGAGGAAGACAAAGGCAGAGATAAGAGAAAATAATGGGGCTTGGAGTTTACAAAGAACAAATTAAAATGTAGCTCTTCCATTTTAGAAGAAATGCAGACATGTGGGACTTGGCAGAATGACCATGCCGGAGGTCATTTGTGCTTTCCTCTCCGGGTGATGGTATGATTTGAAGATGAAGATGTTTGTTTCAGAGGAATTATGATCACACTGAGAACATGACAATGTTTCCAGGGCAAAATATTTTCTACTGCCATGTTCAGTTTGCAAGGGAGGAAATGGGAACAAAGTACTTAAAAATGGAATGAGGCTGGTGTGACATATAAATAAATAAATAAATAAATAAATAAATAAATAAATAAGAGCTGGCAGTTCAGCTAAATAAGCAAGGAAGTCTAAATAGATGCTTGGTAGCAATCAGGACTGCTTTGAGTTAGTATAGATGCATTCTGCTAATCTCAATACGAAAAATAAGAGAATCAATACATTTCTTTACATGGGTTGTTTAGAGCTAAACAAACATTTTGTTTGTTTTTGTTTTGCTTTTAATTTTTAATTTTTTTCCACTTCAGACAGAACAGGTGGGTTTTTCAGGTTACAAAGGTATTACTGTACTCAGGATCACTTACTATAGCATATGTGTTAGCAGGCATAGTTATGAATTAGATGTTTTAAACATGTGGCAACTTTCTTCACAATAATTCTGCCATAATGAATTTATTGTTCCCACTACAATTAAGAGATTATTGAAGTCTTAGAAGGTTAAAAATAGTGTGTCCAAAGTCATAGACCAAGTAAAAGAGCAAACAACTCGACCCCTGATTATATGGGTCTGAAAACTTGCTGTATTTCCATTGATCTGTGCCAACTCTGCTCATAAACTACAAAGCAATGAAGTCATATAGTCCAGATCTGGGAAGCATGAAGAGTATTTCTAAGCATTAATTCAACATTTATGCTTTTCTTTTCTGAATATGCTATGAGTCCTGGAAACCAAGGTACGTACGATAAGATAATGTTGTAGCCTACATTTGAAATGCGCAGCCAGGCTGAGGCTTTGGGGTTTGTCCCTCACTTGTGGCCCTGTTTTGAAGGTAGTGGCGGCTTAATGTCACTAGGCTAGCAGGTGGGCTTCTGACAACTTCTCTGAATTTGGTTCAAGCTGTTCTTCAATTACCTGGTATCACATATTATTATATAACTCTTCTTGTGAGATGGGGAAAATGCATTACATCCTAACTACAGTTTCACCTCCCTCTCCTGCCCTCAGTATTTCCCTCTAGTGCCTCCTCAGATCCACTTCTCCTCTACTTCCCCTTTAAAAAAGAGCAACCTTCCCAAAGATATCCACCGATCATGGACTAACAAGTTACAATGAAACTGGTCACAAACCGTGGTATCAAGGTTGGACAAGGCAACACAGTAGGAGGAAAAGGGTCCCAAACACAGAAAAAAGCCAAAGCCCCTCCCACACCCACTGTTGGGAGTACCACAAGAAAATCCAGCTATACAACCATCAGTTATATGCAGAGGACCTAGTGCAGTGGAAACTCCCTGGAATCTATGAGAATGACCATAGCAGAGTTTTCTTACCTTCTAAGTCTTGAGGGGACCATCTCCTTTCAGTAGAGAATGTTTCAGTGCTGACAAAATAGCTACACAGCATGCCATTCCTTCCTCCAGTTTTTACATTCTTATGTATTTTTTATTGAATATTTTATTTATTTGCATTTCAAATGTTATCCCCTCTCCGTATTTCCCCCACAAAATCTTTCTATCCCATTCCCTTCTCCTGTTTCTATGAGGGTGTACACCCACCCACCCACCCTCCCCTACCTTCCTGTCTTCTCATTCCCATACACTGGGGGACGTAGCCTTCATGGACCAAGGGCCTCTTCTCCCATTGATGCCTGACAAGGCCATCCTCTGCTACATATACATCTTACATCTGGAGCCATGAGTCCCTCCATGTGTACTCCTTGGTTAGTGGTTTAGACCCTGGGAGCACTGGTTGGTTGATATTGTTGTTTTTGCTTGGTTCTTACCCTTTTCCGTGAGCTTCCTGTGGGGGGATCAAAGGGATTCCTGATTCTTTTTCTTTTTGTGCATACAGCTTATTTACCATGCCACAGTATCACTCGTTTCATCTTGGGGGCCGGATTATTTATATCTCTGCAATACTTCACAAATTTAAAAGAAGACTATTCCTTCCATGACAGACCCAGGGTAATAGTAGCACTAATCTGTGGTCACAAATAAAAATATTTTAGAAAGCAATTTTACAGGTGCACTGCCTACATTTAACTACTATGAAACCCCAAACTAACAATAGCAACAACAAAGAAATAGAAACAGCAGGTGGTCCCCCACTAGAACATATGACCTGCTCATACATAGTCATTTGAACTGATAGTCAGTTGGCAATTGTGTAATGGGAAATGATCCTTAGCTCAAAATAGAAAGCAGTCGGCTGCACCTGTGCCATTAATACTATTATTGTACCAGTGTGTACATATTTATTAGAATGATCTTACTCTACCAGGCAGGGTCCATATCAGGACTTCAGCTGGCAATTTTCTTCCAGTAACCTAAATGACACCTTTTTTTTTTTTTCAGGAGCAGTGAGTCCTGAGCTCATTCCAAACCATTTAGTAAAAGTGGTCTGTCCTTTGTTATCCACCCTTCTGAACAGCTACTGTATTCTTGGACTTTCCATTCACAGCTAGCCATTTTGGATTAGCTGGATTTCAGCCTGTAAGTGAGTCTAGTAAATCCAACTTTTATAACAAATACCCCTCCATGTGCTTTTAAAATGTACAGGACACCCAATGGTTGGCATTGCACAATGAAACCTTTTATGGGTGGTGGGCAGAATCTCTGAAAGCCATGTGTTATCCATACTAATAAGTGCCAGTAGATCTTGTAAGGATAAGCAGGTATTTTAAAGGTCTAATATGTATGACATGATCCCTTTACTTTTATCAATTGCTCCAACAAAAGAGCAAGAATGACAGATACTGTCTACTAACTTCAGATACTTTTTTTTTACTAACGTATTTAACCTTACAGAATGTAATATAACCTTTCAGGAACCATCTATCATTCTCATTCTGGAATGTTGTTGTTGGTAGGAGATCACTTCACTTCTCTCCATCCTAAATGGTCTCTGGGATGCCTACCTATCATACTCTGCCTGTCTCGGGTATAGGGTGGAGTGTGGCATTACTTTGCCAATCATATTTGCCACTGGATATCTTTGGTACTTTGGAGTCACAAATAAAGCTTCTACCAGTCCATTGGTCACATCTGGTTGCTAAAAATTAGCTGGGTTAAAAAAACAGCCTGTATCTTCAATATTCTTACATACAGGGGGAAAACACATGCAGGATAATATATCACCATTAGAGTAATAGTAATCTGTTTTGTAACTTGTATATCTTATTATTTATATCTTCTGCAAATTATTGCTCAGTGTGTAAAGCCTTCCTGGAGCTCAGTAGCACAGAATCTAGATTTCAGCTAATTTTTTAAAAGAATTATTTATTTATTTTATGTATGTGAGTATACTGTCACTGTCTTCACACACACCAGACAAAGGGATCAGATCCCATTACAGATGGTTGTGAATCATTGTGTGGTTGCTGGGAATTGAACTCAGGACCTCTGGAAAAGCAGTAAGTGCTCTTAACCACTGAGCCATCTCTGCAGCCTGATTTCTGCTATTTTTTCAACCCTAGGAACTCCAGCTCTATATGAATACTGGCACATCTGTTTTCAAGTGACATGGATAAACTAGATGCTTTAGTTGTTGTTGTTGCCATTTTCAACCTCTCTTGATTTCATTTGCAGACAAAATTTACATGTTAACCAAAGCTATTCATGTCTTCAGATTCTCCTCTTCCTCATAAAGATCCTACTTCACCATAAAAATCACCAAAGACATAAAAACACCATTCCTGTCTGCAGATTCCTGCTAAATTAATCTTGCCTGTAGCCTTTCTATGAACACAGTCCTACCTGACCCACTGAATAAGGCATCAGCGCCACTTCTCAATGCCTAAATCCGCAGTAATGCTTGCCCTGCCCGTATTGTCTTAAAGCTCAATCCAATAATAACCAAGTAGTTCCCATAGATCATCAGAAACAGTATTTCGCCCCAATTTCCTGAATAGTTTCAAGTTACACAGCTGTTGCCCCAAGGACAGATGAGTATGTATATGGCTCAGTTTTTCTATTTCTATGACACTCAGAGTCAACACCCCTGCCCCCTGTCCCATAGCCTCCAGATCCAACTCGTGGAGACTATCCTAATGCTTGTATAAAGCCTTTCCCATTTAAAACAGTTGAGTGAATATTACCTCATTATCATTTTTTCCTTTACTCACTTGCTGAAGTATGAATTTTCCCTCCTGTGTCTTAAGGAACATGCATGAGAATGGTAATCAGTGACTTCTACCTCTACCTTTCCCTTCTTATGCTCCAATTCTTCACACCAGTTTATTCTACAACTTTCTCTATGTTGCTGAAGCTCAAGAGAGACTTTTAGTATAGATCCAATATGAGCTCGCGTTCTGTACTTTCTACTGTAAGAAACGCAAGCCAATATCACTAAATGACTTCACACCTTCTGTTTGTTCTGATGCACAACTGACTTGATTAATACATATTTGTGAGTCATAATGTAAAGTTCTGACACATGTATACATAGCATCGCACTGAATCAGATTAAGTAGCATAAATATGATCACCATGAAAATTTCTTTGTGGCAAGAACAAAGAACATTTGAAGATGCACACTCACACATACACACACACACACACACATATATACATATATACATACACAATACATATATACATATATATGCATATATTATACATATATTACATATATAATCATATATACATATATAATACACATACACATATGCATATATAACACATATACACATATGTATATATATGAATATATATATATACAAACACATATATACTACATTGTATTAAACAATGTAAAATAAGTAAGCCACACAGAAAATTGTAATAGAGTAACAGAACATTTTAAAGGTATGAATAGCCACTTGAGTATGTGGATTTAAAGTACAATCATTCTAAACACTGTTGATTATTCTAGAAATATTCACCTGTACAGGACAAACAAAAAAGACACACAAGTATGTTGCAGAAATTCAGGATTATGCAAGTTTAGAATAAAAACAAGGAGAAATATAGATTGACTAGTAAAAAAAAAGAAAAATAAATGCAAGGATATAACTTGTATTCCTTTTTGAAACGGGAGCAGTTCTAGTCCTAGTTCGCAAGCCTGTAAATTGAAAGTAAAGCACTAGAAATTCTTCAGTTTTCCTGGTAATCAAGAAACACCCAATTAGCAATCACCATCATTGCTATCATGTTGCCATAGGTTCTAAATATCTATGGCAGACAATGAAGAAAGTTAGGAAGGTGGAGGGTAATGAATAATGAGAATGCAGTGGGCTTCAGGATGAGATGTTTCAGTGGAGTGAGAACAAATACAATTATACTAGGAACTTGAGTAAATAAGAGCAAGCTAAACAGAATTGAAGGCTTTGTAGAGAGACTGTTGGCTCAACCAGGTAGGAGGTATGGCAACATGACCCAACAGCAACCTGCTTCAGATAAGCAAATTGTTTACAGAAAGCAGATGCTAATGTTTCAAGCCACCAATTTCCAACAGAGAGGGACTTCAGTTCTTTCCAGTGACATGCTGTGAAAGGGATATGGAAACATTCATTTCATTTAAAACAAATCAATTTCCTTGCAGGACAGCTCAATTTTTCCATAAAACATATATAAGAAGTAGGGATCGACAAATGACATATGAATTTAAAGTCACTCAGTAATTAGAGATTTGGCATTCAGATGATCAGTTCATCGGATGTAAAGAGAGGTACTTATCCTCCTTTCTTTTGAGATACTCTCTGAATCATAGAGATACTAGAGTATTGGGCAAGAGTGATCAAAGGCAAGCAGTAATTTGTCTATTGTGTATGTCAGAGACACTAAGTTTTGATCTGTAGAAAAGTCCCATGCTCGTCTCTCAATGATATCCTTGGAAGCCTAAGAAAAATGCATAGGTTAAGGTCTTTATAATTTCCTCATGCCTGCATTGTACTATTTATGTTTTCTTACTTAATTACGTTTCATCCCTGTTTTATGGTCAATTTTATTAAGCAGAGTATTTAATTCCTAAAAATAAATGTTCTTAGTGATTTCATATTGCACAAACTAAATTACAGCAGTTCAGAAAGCATTAAATGTTCTTTAATATTTCTGAAATTGATTTATTATCTGAGTGTTTATTTTGAAGACCAGTCTGTTAATTTAAGCATGTATATGTAGTTGCACATATACAATAACATTATTTTATGCCACAATCCCAATAAAATTATATATCTTCTGAATGAAATATAAGTTAAAGAAAAACATTCACCCATTCAATGAAAACAGTATTGGTTTTATATTTACTCAATGGCAGTAGACTTTTTACTGCTCTTGAGGTTTGAAATAGTGAATTTTTATTTCATTTTAAATTGTTGCTTTGAAATTTTGTACTTTTAAAATGTGCTTTAATCATAATTGCCCAGATTCTTCCAATATGCCCAACCACTCAAATGCATATATTTTTCTCTCATTAAAGAGACAACAACTAGCTTGTCTTAGTGGCCTTCAGATGAAGATGTAGAACTCTCAGCTCCTCCTGAAACATGACTGCCTGGACACCCCCATGTTCCCACCTTGATGATAATAGATTGAACCCCTGAACCTGGAATCAGAAACAAATTGCATCTGGAACCTCCACTGTCCATACCTATCAGGACCCCAGAACAATTGTTTACCAGGAAACACACAACCATCACACTCTTCTAAGAACTAAAGAAGGAAAGGAAACCAAAGAATAAAGTACCAACAGAACAAAGACAATGACAGATATCAGTATCTAGGATTACAGTCTTTCCAATCCTAAAGACCAGTGTAAAACAAAAACAATAACAGCCACGAGAGCATGTCTCCCCTGGAGTTCTGGAGCCCTACCACAGCAGGCCCCCTGATTATTCCAGCAAAACTGCAACACAAATGAAAGACTTTAAAACAGCCTCAATGAATATGAGGTTCTTAAAGCAGAAATGAGCAAATCCCTTAAAGAAATCCGTGAAGAAATTAAAAGTGGAGGAAATGAATAAAACCACTCACGATCTGTAAGTGGAAAGAAAATCAATAAAGAAAATCCAAACTGAGGGAAATAAAAAAAAATGAAAATTTTAGGAACTTGATTAGGAATCACACAGTTAATTTTCACCAACAGAATAAAAAAGATGGAAGAGAGAATTTGAGGCACTGAAGATACAGTAGAAGAAATTGATGCATCAGTCAAAGAAAATATTAAATCTAAGATAATCCTGGCATAAAACACTCAGAAAATCTGGGACACTATGAGAAGCCCAAACTTCAACATAATCAAGGCCATTTATACCAGCTCTGTAGTCAAATTTGACCTAACTGTAAAGAAAGTCTAAAATCCCGCAAACTAAGGAAGGGGGAAAAAAACCCATGCCATCCACAGTCTCCATACCTATACAATATAGTACTTGAAATCTTAGCTAGAGCAATAAGACAGTGGAAGATCAAAGGATGCACATTGGAAGCTAAGAAATCAGTGTCTGTGGTAGTTTGAATACGCTTGGCCCTGTCACAGTAGGTGTGGCCTTGTTCGAGTAGGTGTGTCACTGCATGTAAATTTTAAGATCCTCATTTTAGCTGCCTAGAAGTCAGTCTTCTAGCCACCTTCAGATGAAGAAGTAGAAATCTCAGTTCCTCCTGTACCACACCTTCCTGAATGCTACCATGCTCCCACCATGATGATAATGGGCAGAACCTCTGAATCTAAGAACCAGCCCCAATTACATGTTGTCTTTATAAAAGTTACCTTGGTCGTGGTGTCTGTTTACAGCAGTAAAACCCTAACTAAGACAGTGTCTTTATTTGCAGCTAATATGATAGTGTATATAAGTAGCCAGAAAAACTCCACTGTGAAACTCTTCCAGTTGATAGTCAACAAACATGTTGATCAAAGAAGTCAAAATGAAGACCCAGGCATAAATCCACATGCCAATGGACAACTAATTTTCGATTTAAAAAAAAAGCCAGAATTCTACTCTGCAAAGAAAGACAATATTTTTAACAAATAGTGCTGGCTATCTGGGATGGCTGCATATATAAGAATCAAAATATATCTATACTTACCACCGTACACAAACTCACCTCAAATGGATCAAAGACTTCAGCATAAAACCATATACCCTAAACTAGAGAAGATGGGTAACTCACTGTGTTCCTGTGTCTTGAACTTGATGACATAGGAAAATTACTTCCTAAAGAGAAAACCATCATTAGGTCTGGCACTAAGATAAACAATTAATAAAAGGAACTCATTAAAACTAAGAAGTTTCTGCATGGCAAAAGTCACTGTCATTTGTACAAAGTAACAGTGTATAGAATGGGGAAAAGATTTTTATCAATACTACCTCTGATAGAAGATTAATATTGAAAATACATAAAGAATTCAAACACTAGGTATCAAGAAAACAAATAATCCAATTTAAAATGAGGTACAGATTTCAACAGAGAATTCTCAACAGGGAAAGCTTAAATTAAGAAGCAATTTAAAAACTGTTCAATGTTCTTAGCCATCAGGGAAATGCAAATTAAAACTATTTGGAGATTTCACGGGTCAGAATAGCTGAAATCAATAATACAAATGACATCTCAGTCTGGTGAGGGTGTGGAGCAAAGGGAATGAACATGGTTGAACAAATGCCCTTGTGGTAGAACGGAACATTCTTTAGGTATATGCCCCAGAGTGGTATAGTTGGGTTTCTGAGGTATGTGCATTCCTATCTTCATGAAAAAACTCCATACTGATTTACATAGGGACTGTATAAAGTTTTCACCCCTATCAATAATGGATGGAGTTTTGCTCAACCATGTTCATTCATAATACCCAGAAATTGGCATCATGAAATTACAGGCAAATGAATGGAACTAGAAAAAAATTATCCTGAGTGAATAACCTAGACCCAGAAAGATATGTATTTTTAATATATGGATATTAGCCATTAAATGAATAATAAAATTCCTACACAATCCAAAAAAAGAGCAAACAACCCCCCCCTTAAAAGTCACCAATCAAAACAAGAAAGCACAAGAAAAACCAAGCTATGAAGTACATTCTGTGTTGATGGACTACTGTGGAGAATGAGGTCTGTACAGACTCTGGCTGATGTACCTCGAATCAGGCCTGAGTTTGAGCAATAATATTTCATGCCAACAGATTTCTTCAATAACCCAAAAGGCTCCTATCAGTACTTTCAGTGACAAAGTTATTGCAAACAATTTCACACAAATATATTTGCCACTAGGTTCTCAACAAACCAAACACCTTTTTGAATTTGGAAAGAAATGGAAAAGCAATAGAATGTGTAGAGAATAGAAATATCTCCTCTGTCACTGGCTTGCCTCATACAAGATTCTAAGCCTGTTTTATGAGAGGGATGATTTTGCTTAAGTCTCATAAATATTTTGTCTAGACTTGAGTCCCTGGATGATTCAAATTCAAATCTTTAGAATTGTCTCTTCAATTTTATTTGCACAAAAATTTCAGAATCTGGTGAGCATAGCAGAGAAACTGGCAAAATAACTGAAAATTTTAAATAAAAATACTCCCATCAAGGTTGTATCTATTACATATCAGAGTAGAGATTTTGCTAAGATATCTCATCAAGAAAAATAAACATCAGTGAAGACATTTAACAAGCACATGTTGCTATATTTCTAAGCTGATATGTATTATTTTTATCCATATTTGTGTTGTTTTTTGTTATTTTCGATTTAGAAATTCTACAAATGGCATGTTATTTTCCCCTCTTTTATGAAAAACCTTAATGAAAAAGCCAACACACATAAATTATCTTCACTTTAAAACGTATATTATTTTTGTCTCTCATTAGAATACAAATAGGCATCAAAGTTAACATAATATAAAAGCAAACAAACTGAAATAAAACAAAAACAAAACAAAACAAAACAGAAGACAAACAGCCAAAGAGAAAGCACAGAACATATACTCACATACACAGAAACCTTATAGAAACACAAAACCAGAAACCATAATACACAAGCAAAGGACCTGTAAGATTAAAACAAACAAGCAAACAAACAAACAAACAAATATCCTGGGAAAATCATTAAAAGCATTTTCAACAGCAATTTGGAAGTGTAAGCTGAATAAACCCTTTCCTCCCCAATTTGTTTCTTAGTCATGATATTTGGGCAGGAATAGAAACCCTGACTAAGACAACTTCCTTCAGAGGTAGACTGTGACTTAGAATTGCAAACTAAAATGAATCTTTTCCTCCCTCAAGTTAATTTTGCTCATGTTGTTTATTACAGCAATCTCCAAAATTTTAATCCAGAATTACTCCTGTCTAAAGGAAATACAGGGACAAAGAGTGGAGCAGAGACTGAAGGAAAGGCCATCTAGATACTGCCCCATCTGGGGATCCATGCCACATGCAGACACCAAATGCAGACACTGTTGAGGATGCCAAGAAGTGCTTGCTGACAGGAACCTGCTACAGAGGCTCGGCCAGATTCTGACCAATGCAGATGCTGATGCTCGCAGCCAACCATCAGACTGAGCAGAGGGACCCCAATGGAGAAGTAAGGAGAAGGATTGAAGGAACTGAAGGTGCCTTATCTGGCATCAATGGGAGGGAAGGCCCTTGGTCCTATGAAGGCTTGATGCTCCAGTTTAGAGGAATGCTAGAACAGTGATGCGTGAGTGGGTAGGTGAGTGGGGAAGCTCCCTTATAAAAGCAGGGAAAGGGGTTTGCAGAGGGGAAACTAGGAAGGGTATAACATTGAAAATGTAAATAATAAAATAACCAAATAAATAAGTTAATAAATAATAAAAAAAGCATTTTCAAAATGTTATTCAGCACATTTTGTGCAGGCCATTTACTGCTGGATGAGGGACCAGCTCTTAAGCGTGATTTGTATACTCTATGAAACTCCCTTGGAAAACATTAATTTTTCATTTGTGAATGGTCATTAATTAGATCTAGCTTCTGAGTGAGTGATGGGGGTGTCTACTTCCACTCTCAATGTTGGGAAGCCATCTGGCTTAGGTCTCTGCCACCTCAATGCGTGCTGCCCCAGTCTCTGTGAGCACGAGAGCTGGTCCTGCTGTGCTTACAAGGCTTGGTTTCCTTGGTATCCTCCATCCACTCTGGTTCTTTTCCTGCAAGATTGCATGAGCTCTGAGAAGGATTTGGTGCAGACATCCCATTTAGGAGTGAGTGTTCTATAATCTCTGCACATTGTCCAGTTTGCTTCTCTATATTTGTCCACATTTGCTGAAGGAGAGAGGGGAGAGAATCTAGGAAGGGCTAGAACGAAAAAATCATAATCAGAATATAATTTTTGAAAAAATATTTCCAATAAGAAGCAAATATATATTTATTAATGTTTTAAAAGAATACGATATAATTGCATCTTTTCCTTGTTTTCTCCCTCCAATATTTTCCTTTACTAGCTTTCAAATCACTGACCTCTTTTTCTTTTATTAATGATTACATATAGATATAGAGATAGAGATAAATGCATAAATATATAAATATAATGTGTTGAGTCTGTTCAGTGTGGTTTGAGGATATGTGATTCCAGCGCTGTACTATGCATTGGATAACCAATTAGGGATATATTCCTGAGAAGTAATAATTTTCCTGCTCTCAGCATTCATTAGTTTAATTCTTTGTCTAGGGGTAGGATCCAGTGAGATTTCCCCCTTCCATATTATTATGAACAGTATTGACTTGTTTATAAATTTTTAATTAAGCATGCTATTATCCTTTGTGCATATTTTGTGTCTGATTTGATGGATCATATGTGTTTCTATTATGAATGTGCAGTAACAGAGATTGTTAAATATGAGACCCAACATCTTCCAAAAGCAAAACAATGAAACAAAAATCTCTGACTAAATACCCTTGCAATTTGGTCACATGACACACACCCAGACCCCAAGGACCCTAAGTCCTTCCTGCAATTTCTTTAGCTATTCCTTCAGGCACATATTCACCAACTCCTTTGAGCCCTTTCACCCACCCACAGAATTATAGATGAATAGAGCTTTTAAGCACAGATGTGAAAATTCAAAACACCCATGGCTCACAGCCAACCAATGGAATGAGCATAGGGTCTTCAATGGAGCAGCTAGAGAGAGGACCCAAGGAGCTGAAGAGGTTTGTAGCTCCATAGGAATAACAATAATATGTACAAATCAGTACCCCCAGAGCTCCCAGGGACTAAACTACCAACCAAAGAGTACACATGGAGGGTGCCAAAGCTCCAGCTACATATGTAGCAGAAGATGACCATTTCAGACATCAATGAGAGGAGAGGCCATTGGTCCTATGAAGGCTCAATTCCCCAGTGTAGGGGAATGCAAGTCAGGAAATTGGGAGAGGGGAGTGAATAGGGGGAAGGGGGATGGGTTAAGGGGTTTCAGTGGGATAACCTGGAAAGGGGTTAACATTTGAAATGTAAATGAAGCAAATATCTAACAAAAATTAAGAAAAAAGAATGCTTGCAAATCAAACTCAAGAGCACATCACAAAGATAATTCACCATGTTCAAGTTGATGTCATCCCAGAGATTCAGGGGTGGTTGAACTTATCAGTGAGCATAAAGTAACACATAATTAAACAGAATCTAGAAACCACAGGATCATCTCTTCAGAAGCAGAAGGACCTTTTGACAAAAAGCTAAGATTGAAAGATCCCTGGAAAGTCTAAGGATTCAAAGGACATAGCTTACCATAGTAAAGACAGTTTGCTATAGGATCATAGCCAACATTATACTTAAAGCAGAGTGATGAAAAGTATTTATACTACACTTAGAAAAAAGACTAGGATCTCAACCCTTCCCATTCCTATGTAATATAGTATTGGAAGACATAAATAGAACAATTAGGCAACTGAAGGAGATAAGAGTGAAAAAGTGAATGTATGAAATTAACACACCTTTGTTTTCAGAGGCTATGTTTCATTTATAAAAAGATTCTAAAGCCTACACCAAGAGACATAGATAGATAGCTGATAAAAAGCTACACCAATGTTTCAGAATACAAAATCAATATCCAAATATCAGTAACCTTCCTATTTTAGCAAGTGGCAATTATATGGAGAAAGAACTCAGGGAAATAGTTCTTTCCACAATAGCCTCCATAAAATATCTTGAGATAATGCCAATGAAGCAAGTCAAAATGAATATAATAAAATTTTAAGACACTGATGAAGACAGTAGAAGATGAAAAGACCTACTATGCTCATATATCAATTGGATTAATATTGTCAAAATAGGTATCCTACCAAAAAGTCATCTATAAATTCAATGTAATACCCATCAAATTTTCAACACAATTATTCAGATATTGAAAGAAAATATCTTTATATGGGAAAACACACATACAAAGCAAATAGGTAAAAAATGATTGTGAATAATAAAATAACTACTTAAAGTATCCCAGACTTTAAGGTGGATTACAGGGCTATGTTAATAAATATAATACAGTAGTTTCATTAAAATAGACACATTCACCAATTAAGACTCAAATATAATTCCACACACCAACAAAGAACATCTGCCCTTTGACAAAGCCAAAATTAGACATTAGAGAAAAGACAACATCTTAAACAAATGGAACCAATCAAACTGACTGACTGCGTGTCAAATAATGAAATTGGAACCATATTTATTACTCTATACTAAACTCAACTCTAAAAGAATGAAGACATTGAAATAAGACCAGGTACCCTGAACCTGATAGACAAAAGTAGAGAATAGGCTTCAATTTACTGGTATACGAAAGGATCTTTCTGAAGTGAATATAGATAGCAGAAGTACTAAGACCAACAATTAGTATACAGGACTTCCTGGAGATCAAAACCTTCTATAATGTCAAAGGAAACCTTCAGGTGAGTAAAGTAGATGCCTACAAAATTAGAAAAACTTTACAAATTATTTTTTTTGCTCAAGAAATATTGTTAGCATGAAGATACAAAGACAAGTATTATAGGCTATGACTTACGTCTCCAGAGAAATTGCATTCTGCCCAAAATGGCTAATTAGTAAACACTATACATGATGATATCAAATTCAATGTGCTCTTAAGATGGTTTTATTTTTCAACTTGACAGAAACTAGAATCTCTGAAGAAGAGCGTCTCTGTGAGGAACTGTCTAGATCATGTTAGCCTGTGAGCATGTATGTGTGTGAGCCTTAATCGATGTGGGACCATCCATCCCAGTGGACCAGGAATACTAGCATAGGGAATACTAGCATAGGGAATACTAGCATAAGGAATACTAGCATAAGGAATACTAGCATAGTAAGTATAAAGAGAGTGCTGAGCATTAGAGAGTATGTATGAGTTCATTCTCTTGACTGTAGATGTGATCAGCTACTTTAAGTTCCTGCCTAAACTTCCTACAATAATGGAGTTCAACCTGAAGCTGTAATATCACTAATATCACTAACTTTTCTCTGATGCTGCTGTTGTCTTGACATTTTTTCATATTGACTAAAACAAATCTAAATTTAATTCATGAGCTAAAGATTTAGGGATGGTTTTAAAGAATGAGGAGAGTACAGGCTATAAAAATGCTAGTAGGAGAGACAATGAAGAAGAGCCTGAAGCAGCTGGGCAGAGGGGACATTTTCCTGAACAGAACCAGTGGCTTATGCTCTAACATCAACAGTAGACAAATGGGACCTCATAAAATTGCAAAGCTTCTGTAAGGAAAAGGACATTGTTAATAGGAAAACGTTAATAGGAAAATTTCCTGAACAGAACCAGTGGCTTATGCTCTAAGATCAACAGTAGACAAATGGGACCTAATAAAATTCCAAAGCTTCTGTAAGGCAAAGGACACTGTTAAAAGGATGAAATGGAAACCAACAGATTGGGAAAAGATCCTGATCAATCCAGAATCTTATTAGAGGGTTAATATGAAATATATACAAAGAACTCAAGAAGCTAGAATCCAGAGACTCAAATAATCCTATTAAAAATCCTAGGAGAGCTTAACAAAGAATTTTCTTTCTTTTTTTTTTTTTTGAAGTGCATAGAATTTCTTTTTTAATTTTTCTTTTTTTTCTTTTTTTAATTTTTTTATTTCTTGAAAAGGGAAGTAAAGGGAAATAAAAACACTTTATGATAAAATTAAAGATTTACATGGAAAATACTTCAGAAAAACACATTAAAATTGACAATTTTCATGGAAAATTAAAGTGGTAGACATGGAAAGCATTGCTAAATTAATTGAAATATGAGATAGAAACATTTCATGATAGAATTGATTTACATGGAAAATATTTCTGATAAAATTGTAGGAAAATGAAGAAAAACATGTTAGAATTGAAGATTATCATGGAAAATTTTATACAGATATAATAAAGGTAGGTATAAAAGTATTCTTAAATTGATTGAAAGTGGAATTATAAACATTTTCTGATAAATTTGAAGATTTACCTGGAAAATATTTCTGATAAAGTTGAAGAAATATATAATAAAAGTTAAAATTAAAGATTATCATGGAAATTATATAGATAAAATGGTAGGCATAAAGATAATTCTAAGTTGATTGAAAGTGGAATTACAAACATTTTCAGATAACATTAAAGATTTACATGGAAAATATTTCTGGTAAAATTCAATAAATAAATAGACAAACACGTTAAAATAGACTATTTCATGGAAAATTTTACATATAAAATGGTAGATATGAAAACTTTAAATTAATTGAAGGTGGAATTAGAAACATTTGTGATAAAATCAAAAATTAACATTGAAAACAATTCTGATAAAACAGAGGAAGTATATAGAAAGACATATTTAAAAATGAAGATTATCATGAAAAATAATGCAGATAAAATGGTAGCCATGAAAAAAATTACTAAATTAATTAAAGGGGAATTATAAACATTTTCTGATAAAATTGAAGATTTACATGAGAAATATTTTGTTCATCTGTCTTTTTATTGGGGGAGCTGAGTCCACTGTTGTTAAGAGATATTAGGGAATAGTGATTGTTCCTTCCTGTTATTTTTGATGTTATTTTTGTGTTTGTGTGGGTATCTTCTTTTGGGTTTGTTGGAAGAGTACTTTTTTTTCTAGGGTGTAATTTCCTTCCTTGTGTTGGCATTTTGCATCAATTATGCTTTGTAGGGCTGGATTTGTGAGCAGATAATGTGTAAATTTGGTTTTATCATGGAATATCTTGGTTTCTCCATCTATGATGATGGAGAGTTTTTCTGGGTATAGTAGCCTGGGCTGGCATTTGTGTTCTTTTATGGTCTGTATGAGGATCTTCTAGCTTTCATCACCTCTGGTGAGAAGTCTGGTGTGATTCTGATAGGTCTGCCTTTATAAGTTACTTGCTCTTTTTCCCTTACTGCTTTTAATAGTCTTTGTTTAGTGAATTTGGTGTTTTGATTATTATATGCTGGGAGGACTTTCTGTTCTGGTCCAGTCTGTTTGGAGTTCTGAAGGCTTCTTGTATGTTCATGGGAATCTCTTTCTCTGGGTTAGGGAAATTTTCTTCTACAATTTTGTTGAAGATATTTACTGGGCCTTTAAGATATAAATCCTTGCTCTCGTCTATAACTATAATCCTTAGGTTTGGTATTCTCATTGCATGCTGGAGTTCCTGGATGTTTTGGGTTACCAGCTTTATGCATTGTGCATTTTCTTTGACTGTTGAGCCAATGTTTCCTGTGGTATCTTCAGCACCTGAGGTTCTTTCTTCTATCTTTTGTATTCTGTTGTTGATGCTTGCATCTATGACTCCTGAATTCTTTCCAAGGTTTTCTGTCTCCAGAGATGTCTCACTTTGCGATTTCTTTATTGTTTCTACTTGCACTTTTAGATCCTGGATGGATTTGTTCAGTTCCTTCACTTCATTGTTTGTGTTTTCCTGTAATTCTTTAAGGAATTTTTGTGTTTTCTCTTTAAGGGCTTTTACCTGTTGACCAATGTTCTCCTGTATTTCTTTTTTTTCTTTTTTTTTCTTTTTTTAAAATATTTTTATTTTCTATATTCTTTGTTTACATTCCAAATGATTTCCCCTTTCCCAGATCCCCCCTCCCCATATGTCCCATAAACTTTCTTCTCTCCATCCCTTCTCCAATCACATCCCTCCTTTTTCTCTGTCCTTATATTCCCTTCCAATGCTAGATCAATCCTTTCCAGGATCAGGACCTTCTCCATACTTCTTCATGGGCGTCATTTGTTATGCAATTTGTGCCTTGGGTATTCAGGGCTTCTGGGCTAATTAATATCCACTTATCAGAGATTGCATTCCATGTGTATTCTTTTGTGATTGGGTTACCTCACTTAGGATAATATTTTCCAGATCAAACCATTTGCCTAAAAATTTTGTGAATTCATTGTTTCTAATTGCTGAGTAGTATTCCATTGTGTAAATATACCACATTTTCTGTATCCATTCCTCCTTTGAGGGGCATCTGGATTCTTTCCAGGTTCTGGCTATTATAAATAAGGCTGCTATGAACATAATGGAGCATGTGTCTTTATTGCATGCCTGGGAATCCTTTGGGTATATGCCCAGGAGAGGTATAGCAGGGTCCTCCGGAAGTCTCATGTCCAGTTTTCTGAGGAACATCCAGACTGATCTCCAAAGTGGTTGTACCCTCTGACAGCCCCACCAGCAGTGGAGGAGTGTTCCTCTTTCTCCACATCCTCGCCAACACCTGCTGTCTCCTGAGTTTTTGACCTTAGCCATTCTGACTGGTGTAAGGTGAAATCTCTCTCCTGTATTTCTTTAAGGGAGTTATTTAAGTCTTTCTTGAAGCCCTCTATCAGCATCATGAGATACAATTTTAAATCCAACTGTTGCTTTTCCTGTGTGTTGGGGTATCCAGGACTTGCTTTGGTGGGAGAAATGGGTTCTGATGTTGCCATGTGGCCTTGGTTTCTGCTGGTAGGGTTCTTGTGCTTGCCTTTCGCCATCTGGTTATCTCTGGCGCTAGTTGGTATTGTTGCCTCTGGCTGGAGTTTGTTCCTCCTGTGGGCCTGTAAGCCTGTGTCCTTACTCCTCTGAGTTCAAAAGTGAAAGCACTGCTGGGATATCTCTCTCCTGGAAGGCTATGCACAGAAGGCTGTTGAGTCTCCAGGCTCCCTGGTGCAAATGGCAGCAGGAAGACTTCTATCCCAGCTGCTCCACTGATCTTAGGCCCTGTGTGCTCCTAGTTGGTCCCCTCCAGAGAGAAGGTGGAGATCTCACCTCTGTGCTCAGAAGTGAAAGAACTGCTCAGAGATTACTCTCTCCTGGAGGGCCATGCACAGAAGGCTGTGGAGTCTCCCGGCTCCCTGGTGCCAATGGCAGTGGGAAGACTTTTGTCCCAGCTGCTCCACTGATCACAGAAGGCTGTGACATCTCCTGGCTCCCTGTGCAAATGGTGGGAGGAAGACTTCCGTCCCAGCTGTTCTACTGAGCACAGAAGACTTTTGTGAAGTCTCCCGGCTCCCTGGTGTGAACTTTACAAATTATACATCAGTCGGAGGACTTGTATCTAAAATACACAAAGATTTAGTAATCTTAATATAAAGAAAACAACCCAATTATAAAATGGGATTTAGAATTAAATAGTTTTCCTATAGGAAGAAAGAAATATGTATAGCTGAGAAATACTTTAAAATGTTTAATATCCCTAGGCATCAGTGAAATGAAGATGAAAATTATTTTATGATGTCATCTTACCACAGTAAGGATGACCAAGATGAATAAAACAAATGACAGCAGTAGCTGTCAGGGACATGGGGCAGAGGGGAAACCTAACTGATTGTTGCTATGAAGGCAATGAATTACAGAAACTATGAAAATCAATGTGGATGTTCTTCAAAGAGATAAAAATGGATCTAACACAAGATCCAGCTACCCTCCTTTTGTATCCAAAGTAATCTATGCCTTACTATAGAAATAGTTGGTCATCCATGTATTTTGCTGCTCTACTCACAATAATCAGAAATTGGAAATAATTTATATGTCTATCAACTGTTTAAATGTATAATAGAAATGTAGTACAGTTACACAATGGGATATTATCTAGCTGTTAAAAGAAATGAAGAGTGGGTGGGTACATAGGGGAGCACCCTCATAGGATCATGGGGAGAGGGATGGAATGGGGGTTTGAAGAGGGGAGATGGGAAAGGGGATAACAGTTGAAATGTTGGAAATAAAATATCCAATAAAACATTTAAAACATAAATGAAGTAATTAAAATTTTATATAATCAAATAGAGCTAGAAACAATCATCCTCAGTTAACACAGAGCCCCAAATGCAATTCTCACATATTTTCTCTTAGATGTGGAAGTTAGATATATGTGTACCAATCTGCATAACCACAGATGCTAGGTAACTAGTAACGGGCCAGGAGTCAGAAAGAGATCATTCAAAAATGAAATTTAGTGAAAATATCATTTATAAAGAGGGGAATGGGAAGCCACATAGGACTCTTACACAGGGAGTATAGAGAAGTTTAAAGAAGAGCATATGGAAAGAGAAAGGTCAAAAACTCAGGAGACAGCAGGTATTGGCAAGGATGTGGAGAAAGAGGAACACTCCTCCACTGCTGGTGGGATTGCAAGATGGTACAACCACTTTGGAAATCAGTCTGGCAGTTCCTCAGAAAACTGGGCTTGACACTTCCTGAGGACCCTCCTGGGAATATATACCACTCCTGGGCATATATCCAGAGGATTCTTCAGCATGCAATAAGGACACATGCCCCACTATGTTCATAGCAGCCGTATTTATAATAGCCAGAAGCTGGAAAGAACCCAGGTATCCTTCAGTGGAGGACTGGATGCAAAAAATGTGGTATATTTACACAATGGAGTACTATTCAGCCATTAGAAACAATGAATTCATGAAATTCTTAGACAAATGGATGGAGCTGGAGAACATACTAAGTGAGGTAATCCAGTCTCAAAAGATCAATCATGGTATGCACTCACTGATAAGTGGATATTAGCCTAGAAACTTTGAATATCCAGGACATAATCCACAAATTAAATGATGTCCAAAAAGAATGGAGGAGTGGCCCCTGGTTCTGGAAAGACTCAGTGCAAGAGTATAGGGGAATTCCAGAACAGGAAAGTGGGAAGGGGTAGATGGAGGAAGAGGGGGAGGGAAGAGGGCTTATGGGACTTGCGGGGAGTGGGGACCCAGAAAAGGGGAAATCATTTGAAATGTAAATAAAAATATATCAATAAAAAAAGTTGTTGGAGCTTGCTCCATCTTTTTAAAAAAGCTGTCTAATAAGCTATATAGAAATATACTACTGTGGTAGCTTCATAAACTATATGCAAATGTCAATGGATATTAAATAGTGTCACATAATAGCTAGACATTTTATGCTACCAAATAAAACTCCCTGTCACCAGAAATTGGTTGCATTTTGTAGCATCATTGGCCAAAGCAATCTGATATGCAAAGGTTATTTTTGATGCTATTTATTTTCTACAACCCCATGGTAAGGAGCTGTTGCAGAAGATACTGAATACTTATATTATTGTACATGCAGGAGTGGAGCTGGTACCCCCAAAACAAGGTTAGCCTCTTCTTACTTACATTCATGATACTGAAAAGTATACTACTGGAGGAGAAAAATCATTATTAACACCTCCAGATACAAACCCTGCAACCTACAACAGTGAGATGCTTGCATAATATACACAAATGTTATGGCAGTAATCAGCCACTTTGGATTAGCTCTAAGGCCTACTTCATGATACAGAACCCATGACTGTCTTGCTAAGATATCCAAGAACCAAAGACTAGATAGTTTGAAGTGAAAATTGATTGCTGTTGTTCTGCTCAAGTAACATAAGCAATACAATGACTTTAATGAAAATATAGCTACATTCATTCAGCCTTCCTTAGAGAACCTTCTTTCAGTTGATGGTTGGTAACTGACAAGTAGACAATATGTAGAGAGTGAGACTATGAAGCCCTTAGCCCGACATGGAGTATCTTTATCAAATCTCTTCCCTCGAGGGTCAAACATCCATTCCTAGATACACAAACTCACAGAGACTGTGACAACATGCACAAGACCTGGATGACTTCAAACCAGACAAAGTCCCAACACAGACAAGAAGTTGGCACAAAGTCCTATTCCTAATCAAGAAACTATGATAGTATCTGGTAACAAAAAGATCTGTTCTTGCCTACAGTGTGATTGAGCACATCAAACACATTCCAGTTTACATCCCCAGGCCCAGGAACAGTTTCCAAACACCAAGCATACTCCACATTTTTGGGAAGATTTTAGTTTTGTTTTGTTTTTTTGTTTTTTTTTTCTTGTTTTTATTTCTTTTTGTCTCGTTGGTTTTTGTTTCTTTAATTTGATTTTAGTATTTTAGGCAAACAAATGTGTGTGTGTGTGTGTGCGTGTGCGTGTGCGTGTGCGTGTGTGTGTGTGTGTGTGTGATTGTGTGTGTGTGTGAGAGAGAGAGAGAGAGAAACAGAGAGAGAGACAGAGAGACAGAGAGGGAGGGAGAGTGAAAGAAAGAGAGATACAAAAAGAGAGAGAACATGAGTTTGCATGAGTAGGGTAACGGGGATCTGGGAAAATTTTGAGAAGAAATATGATCAAAATAAATTAAATGAAAATAATTTTAATATAAAATTATTCTTAATTTTTAAAATTGGGAAATTTTCAAATTAAAGAATTCTGCTTTAAAAATATTATTTAAATTTAGACTTGTCAACAAAATGTTATTTTAAGCAAAATTATAGTAAATATTTATTAAATGCTTCAAATAATAAACACCCTCACTTAATAAAATAAACTATATGATTTCAACTATTTTCAGACTTGTGAAATTATCATACTGAAGAATACTTGAAGTGATAGTTAGCCATGTATTTCATATTCTATTGCTCATTAATAACCCACACCTTATTTTTGGGCATAAAAGATAACAAAAGCATGTTTCCTCTACTGACATTGTCAATTTTGCTGCATTTGGCGGTTTAAAATTTATGTGTAAGGCTTAATAAAAATATCTACAACTAAACCGTTTTTTTTTCTGAGTTTGAATTAAAAGTACCTTAATGAAGCAGTGTGAACATTTGATTATCCTTACTTTATTTAGTGAGTATTTAAATGGATTTTTAAACTTCTGAATAGCTCTGAAAAGAACTGAGATTCTTCATTTGCAAGAACGAAATGCTCTTCCCTCAGTTCAGCAGATGCTCATGCAACTGAAAAGCAAGCAGAGTCTTCCAGGTGAGCATTTAGCAGCAGAGGGAATTATTTTGTAATTATTTCAGACTTTCTATTTATTAAAATCTGCAATTATATTTGAGAATGACTTTTTGAAAGCACCACTGACATTATTATGGATAAGGCTAAAGGGGAAAGAAGTTTACAAGACTGAAAATGAAATTGCTTGTCAACTTTCCTTCTATAAAGTGCTTGCTTGAAGAGCAACCTGCTTTAACTCTGTCTCTTTTACTCAATTATCATGGTACCCATTTTATAGTGAGAGAAACTGTGGATAAAACAAATTCAGGAACTTTTCCAAAGCCACAGAGCTAGTCCTCTCAGTGAAGATCTGACTTTTGATAACCTTGGTTCATTATTACCAAACTGATCCGCAATCTGTGTGCATTACCAATAAAGACTATCATAACCTGGAGCATCACAATAGACCTCATGGAATAGAGAATCCTCTGAATTAGAGTGTACAGAATACAGTTCTATCATGTAAGTGATAGATATGCAAGGCAAGAGGCACACTTTGTGTGTTACAATGTGGTTCTCCTTCAGGCCTGCCAACAGGAATGTGATCTGAAGACAGATTGTAAGCATTGCCCTGAACAAGCGAAAGAAGATCTGTCCAACATCAACCTGTCTGCTCCCTAAACTTGCTGCTTGACAGTATTTACTGGAACATGACCTTTTCCAAAAATATAACATGCCTGGTTTGGTGATGGGAAATTCAACATTTACTGTTGTTGCTATACTCATCATCCTAAGAAAAGTTACAACATTGGCCTTGGTCCATAAGGCTCGTGTCATTTCAGTTCCTTTCAGTAGTTACAACGGTAATAATATCAACAATATAATAAGTATAAAATAATATGAAGAAAGAAATAACAAGAAAAACTGGACCCTGATAAAAACAAAACACTACAAAGTTTCTGAATTGTTTGCTCACTTTTCTGAGCATTTCCTTAAGTATTTCCTATACATAAAAGAACATGGGCAGACATTGAAAGCACTGGTACTTAGCTCGGGTGATGAGGTGCTTCCCTTGTATGCACAGAGCCCAAGTTTGATTCTTCATATGACATAAAATTGGGTGAAATAGCACTGACCATCCTGGACAACTTAGCTCATTTGGAACCAGCCTTGGAAGCATAGAAATAACCCTGTCTCTTGATGAATGGAGAAATGAATGAATGAATGAATGATTGAATGAATTTATGAATAATTACAATGTTTACTTTCAGTATAATTCCACATATCTCTTACATGCTGTCTCCACGTTACTACAAGAGCAGCCACTGTGGCCAATTATTCATTTCTCTCATAGGCCTGGATCCTCTTTGGTGCCATGGGATGCCTTGCAGGGTTTTGTTTCTTGTTTTATGTGATTTTCTCTACAGGGAGTGTGACTTCTCAACTTTAATGTTGGAAACAGGTAGAAAGTAGGACTGCCTTTACCATTTTTTTCCATGTGATCTTCAAGTCTGTGTTTGAAAACAACCTGTGTTTTCAAGCCAAGTGTTTATCACCTTCTTATGAAAATTTGATGACTAATGATGTTGAACATTTCCTTAGGTGCTTCTGAGCCATTTGATATTCCTCGTGTAAAAATTCTTTGTTTAGCTCTGTACCCTATTTTTAATAGGGTTATTTGGCTCTCTGGAGTCTAACTTCTTGAGTTCTTTGTATATCTTGGATATTAGCCATCTGTCAGATGTAGTGTTGGTAAAGATCTTTGCCCAATTTGTTGGTTGCCATTTTGTCCTATTGACAGTGTCCATTGCCTTACAGAAACTTTGTAATTTTATAAGGTCCCATTTGTCAATTTGATCTTATAGCATAAGCTATTGGTGTTATGTTCAGGAAATTTTCCCCTGTGCCCATGTCCTCAGGGTCTTCCCCAGTTTCTTTTCTGTTAGTTTCAGTGTGTCTGGTCTAATGTGGAGGTCCTTGATCCAATTGAAGTTGAGCTTAGTACAAAGAGAAAAGAATGGATTTATTTGCATTCTTCTAATTGAACCAGAACCATTTGTTGAAAAGGCTACCTTTTTTTCCACTGGATAGTTGTAGCTCCTTTGTCAAAGATCAAGTGACCATAGGTGTGTGGGTTCATTTCTGGGTCTTCAATTCTATTCCACTGATCCACCTGCCTGTCACTATAACAATACCATGCAGTTTTTAACACTATTGCTCTATAGTATTGCTTGAGGTCGGGGAATACTGATTCCCCCAGTAGTTCTTTTACTGTAGAGAATAGTTTTAGCTTTTCTGGATTTTTTGTTATTCCAGATGAATTTGAGAATTGCTCTTTCTAACGCTATGAAGAATTGAGTTGGAATTTTGATGGGGATTGCATTGAATCTGTTTATTTTGCTTTTGGCAAGATGATTATTTTTACTATATTAATCCTGCCAATCCATGAGCATGAAAGATTTTACCATCTTCAGAGGTTTTCTTCAATTTCTTTCTTCAGAGACTTGAGATTCCTTTCATATAGATATTTCACTTGTTTTGTTAGAGTCACACCAAGATGCATACCATGTGATTGGGTTACCTCACTTAGAATGATATTTTCCAGTTCCACCCATTTGCCTAAGAATTTCATGATTTCATTGTTTTTAATAGCTGAATAGTATTTAATAGTGTAAATATACCACATTTTCTGTATCCATTCTTCCATTGAGGGACATCTGGGTTCTTTCCAGCTTCTGGCTGTTATAAATAGGACTACTATGAACATAGTAGAGCATGTGTCCTTATTACATGCTGGGGAATCCTCTGGATATATGCCCAGGAGTGGTATAAAGGGGTCCTCTGGTAGTATCATGCCCAGATTTCCAGAGTGGTTGTACCACCTTGCAATCCCACCAGCAGTGGAGGAGTGTTCCTCTTTCTCCACATCCTCTCCAGCACCTGTTTTCTCCTCAGTTTTTTTTTTTTATCTTAGCCATTCTGACTGGTATGATGTGAAATCTCAATGTTGTTTTGATTTGCATTTCCCTGATGACTAAGGATAGTGGATATTAGCCCAGAAGCTCAGAATACACAAGAAACAATTCATATATCAAATGATGCCCAAGAAGAAGGAAGGAGTGGCCCCTGGTTATGGAAAGGCTCAATGCAACAGTGTAGGGGAATACCAGGGCAGGGAAGTGAGAGGGATTTGATTGGGGAACAGTGGGAGGGAAGAGGGCTTATGGAACTTTCAGGGAGGGGGGATCCAGGAAAGGGGGAATCATTTGAAATGTAAATAAAGAATATATGTAATAAAAAATTAAATTAAAAAAAGAAAATTTGAAGGCTTCAAATGAAAATATTACAAGAGTCACAGAGAGAAATCTCAAACTTCGCCTCTCATCTCGAATTATCCCAGCTGGGCATAGTTAAATGATTGGGTTTATTTTTAGTTTTACTTTTTAAATGTTTAATGTTCTTAAGAAATAGGAACATTTCTGCATTCTGGGTACTCTTCTATAGAACCCGAGACAATGACAGTAAACACCTGAGGTGATTCTAAGTAAATGAAGTCAACATAAATGTATTAACATAAAAATGTTTTAGAAATTTCTCCTTGATATGGTTTATTTTGGCTGCTTCAGTTTTATGCTGTGAAACAGTTTGAAATAGTAAGTGGAGAACTCAACCGAGTGAAGTGGCACACTCCTTCATTTCCAGAAATTGGGAGGCAGATGCAGGCTGAAAATCTCTGTGACTTTTGAGGTTTCCAGGCCAGAGGCCAGTCTGACCAACATAGTAAGTTCTGGAGCTACATAGTGAGACATTGTCTCAAAAAAATATTAAAAAGTGGAAAGCTCTTTATATATATTGGATATTATCCCTCTATCTGATGTAGGATTGGTGAAGATCTTTTCCCAATTCCAAACAACCCTATTAAAAAATGGGGTACAGAGTTAAACAAAGAATTCTCACCTGAAGAACTTCGGATGGCGGAGAAACATCTTAAAAAATGCTCAACTTCATTAGTCATTAGGGAAATGCAAATCAAAACAACCCTGAGATTTCACCTTACACCAGTCAGAATGGCTAAGATTAAAAATTCAGGAGACAGCAGGTGTTGGTGAGGATGTGGAGAAGAGGAACACTCCTCCACTGCTGGTGGGGTTGCAAATTGGTACAACCACTCTGGAAATCAGTCCGGCAGTTCCTCCGAAAACTGGGCACCTCACTTCCAGAAGATCCTGCTATACCACTCCTGGGCATATACACAAAAGATTCCCTAGCATGTAATAAGGATACATGTTCCACTATGTTCATAGCAGCCCTATTTATAATAGCCAGAAGTGGGAAAGAACCTAGGTATCCCTCAACAGAGGAGTGGATGCAAAAAATGTGGTATATATACACATTGGTATACTATTCAGACATTATAAACAATGAATTCATGAAATTCTTAGGCAAATGGATGGAGCTGGAGAACATCATACTAAGTAAGGTAACCAAGACTCAAAAGATGAATAATGGTATGCACTCACTAATAAGTGGATATTAACCTAGAAAACTGGAATACTCAAAACATAATCCACACATCAAATGAGGTACAAGAAGAACGGAGGAGTGGCCCCTTGTTCTGGAAAGACTCAGTGAAGCAGTATAGAGCAAAATCAGAACAGGGAAGTGGGAAAGGTTGGGTGGGAGAACAGGGGGAGGGAAGGGGACTGATGGGACTTTCGGGGAGTGGGGGTCCAGAAAAGGGGAAATCATTTGAAATGTAAATAAATATATCAATAAATTAAAAAAAAGTGGAAAGCTCTAGAAAGCTCCTTGGGGAGAAGCATTTCATGACTTCTTATGAAAAAAATAACTTTTAACCTGTGGTTTATAATCTTAGTAATAATCAAAAATGTATCTGTTCTCAAATCTTGGCAACCATTGCTAATAGTTTTAACAAGATATTGCTTTAGCCTATTAACCTGTAGAATTACAATGGCCACGACTTACCAAAAAAATGTGATTCTATCTTACGGATTTGCCAAATCAGCAGTTGAAGTGGCAAGTGGTTCTGGCATATCTAGCTCCATGCACCTCTGTATTATTAATTAATTTATCATAAAGATTATATGGGGATTTTTGAGTTTTTCTACTTAGTCATTAGAACTATATGCCATGTTTGGTATTGTTTTAATCGTTCGGTTTATTTATTCCTATAGGTAAATTTGGGAGTAGGTACTATTACCTTATACTATCAGTACTGGATCCCAACAAAAGTAACCAATTTCTCTAGGGTTAAAGATGTGTTTGATGCATCATTTCCAGTTCATCTGCTTGATACATTCAGAAGTAGATTTTAACATTAAGATCTTCAGCACTTTACTTTCCTGACCTTTACAACCATGCATCAAAAATTTGACCCATTATTTCTTAAAACACTCAATTATCTGGTCACCCAAAAATATAAAATGAAATTCCCAGGGGTGGGACGCCTATAAGTGACTTTATAAGGTCTTGGATCAAAAGTATAGCATTTGTTAAAGTAGCTTCTTATAGAAAACGTGGGTGCAAAGAAAAGAAAGGAAGACTAATAATGCAAGGCATTGATTTGGCATTTTAAATGTTAGAAAATACACTGATGTCTTGGATACCATCCTTGCCACAATCTGACAACTACATGCTCTTAGTATTATTTTACAAATATTGGATGACAACTATTTTAGTGATTTTTTTTTGAATTACCTAAGACAATTCTATGTATAAAATCTGCCAAGAATTTTCAACAGACTCAAGAAAGATGGCAACAAATACTAGCCTTGGAAAAAAAGAACAAAATTTGATCATCCTTGAAAAAAATTTCACAAATATTATACCTTATAGCTCATTGTCTTTTAAAATAAATGAAATACATTAGTACTCCCAGGGAAATAGAATTGATCTATAATATTATTCATAGACAGTAACCTATACTTATCCAAACAGGAAAAATCTGACTCATTGTCAGGAAAATAATACTCACCAGGTATCAACCATGAAAAATCCCAGATGTTTTACTGAATATACAAAGAGAGTTATAAATGATGCTCTAACAGAACTCAACTAGAGAAAGTTGGATCTTTTCCCAATGAAAGGAAAAGGCAAGGATCTCAGCATGAGGCAGGAAGCTATGAAAAAAAACTAAATGAAAATTCAAGGACATAATGATACTGTGGACAAACTTCAGGAACAATTCCTGGATGGCTTATTCAGAGAAAATCGCCATAGATGCAATAATTAGTGAATAACATAATTAAACATAAACAAGAAAAAATATTCCAAAGAAAATTGAATATTCATGGATTTGAGAAATTATTTCAGAGGGGCTCCAGAAGGAAATCACAATGTGTAAACAACAGCAACCAAACTGATAACTGCTTTCCCACAGGGATAAAAGTATAGAATGCAAAATAGAAAGAGTGCCAGAAATATTTCAGAATAATAGTTTGAGTAAAGGAATCTATACATTCAATGGAAATATTCTTTAAAATTTTATTACTTCTCAATATGCCACAACAACATACCACACATTGGATGCATGAACAAAGGAAATTTATTTTTCTTCATTCTGGAAGCTAGACACTCAACTTCAACGGTTGGTCAGGGCACTCAGACGGAACCTCAGGCAGATGCCTTCTCACTGTGCACACACTGGACCTTAATTGCTTCAGAGAGTTAATGGTGTTTATTGTTTAAGGATACAAATCTAATTGGATCAAGACCATATACTTAATACTCTGTTTAGGGGATTTACATCTTTTCTCATAATATAACTATGTTAGAAGTCATCAGAGCAGCGTCATAATTGATGGGGACTCAGCGATTCGGCCATAAATAATGGAGACAGTGCAAATTATCATTAAATTATAATAATTATTATAATTATTAAAATTATTATTTTTCCATAATAGCAATATGGAGAACTTGTCACCAGCAGAGCGACACTGTAAGAAATGCCTTTAGAGTTTGAGTGAAGGGCATAGCACAACAGCAAAGTGAATTCTATATTCTTCTGGAAGACTAAATTGTGTCAGATACAGCAAGTATTTGAATTAACACAAAATCATTTTTTCTTTTAATTTATTTTAAACAGTACCACCAAAAGTAAAAACTAGGGATTTTGTGTGATTTATTTTATAAATTAAATGCACAGGGTAATTATAACATGAAGAATGTTGCCTTATAAGTGGGTTTCGGTGTTTTCATGGTACCTATATTTGGTTTGCCTGCTAAACAAATCAAGGCTATTTTGTAGAAATTTTGGAAATATGTTAATGCATTGAATGATTAGTTTTTCCCATATGCACCCAGGGTCAGAAATGAATGTAAGGTCATATCCGTCATTCAAGCTTGTGATTGAATTTCCAGTATATGGTATTTCACAGCTTTTTTTCTAAGAAGAAATTTATCTATTAGCCTGACAAGAACTCCATTTCTTAATTATTCTCAGAGATGTGTAGCTACTGTTGTAATCCTTCAAATTGGTAGTATTGTGGTCTGGGAATCACCACACAAACCACTCAGACACTAATGTCAGTCAAATAGGAATGGTTTATTGAACACCTCATCCCAAGACTGGGGCCACAAGTCAGACTTTGGAGCCAGTTGCGACATTGAATCAAGATCATATAGGGCTTTTTAAGCTTGAGATCTACAAGCATTTATGCCAAGTTATTGCACCAATCAGGATTTAGGTATAAGAACTTCCTATACGGTCTTTATTGTACACTCATCCTGCTCCCACTGGTTGGGGTATTCAACTGTCCTAACTTGTCAATCAGGATGGGACTTGTCTAACATTGATATCTTAACTTGCCAACCAAGATGCCAGTTCTGGCTGACACATACATGTCTCTTTCTGTCAAGTAGGAAAGTAGGATGTCAGTCCCGTCCAGGGGGTGTCATGGGAAGATAAACTTTACTCCTTTACTCAAAACAAGTCTTATTCTAAAAAGATACAGGCGTCTCTCTTATGTTGGAGTTCATCCCAGGGGCAGCTTATAAGTGTAAATATTATTAAAAAGCTCACATACATGTATAAGGGGTTCTGCTGTGTGGATTGGGTGCAAGCATCCTTTGGCTGTGTTGAGCAGTTCTAACTGACTTTGGTTATGACTAGTTTTGAAGAGTACAGACTATGCAATAAACTTGAGCATGAGAAAGTTTCTTAGTAACAGCAATACTAACATAGGAGAAATTTTCCCTATTACATTAGTAACAGCAGAAATAATGGCAGTCTAGCCAGGTCACAGTTATGGAAGCCTTAACATTTTATGTAAGCATTAACATTCCATTTATGCCTTAATATTTTACCTGGGTATTAATAGTAGTAGCCTTTGTCATTCCACCAATATCTGTTGAGATCCTCCCAAATGCCTGCTATCACTCTACATTCTGAAAATCAGCTTTATGGCCAATATGAAAATTAATAACTTTTGTGTCTTTGAACTTATAGTAATTAAAGTCCAAATCTTCACCAAATCAGTAGACATAATATTTTCAACATGTGCTTTCCTTTATATATAGATATGTTATATATTCATTATGTCCATATCTCTTTCTCCCTCCCAGTTTTTGTGTGTGTATAAATATATATTATATATATAATATATATATGTATATATATTATATTTATAATATATATTTTTTTTTACTGAGTCCACTATATGTTGCCCACATGCCTGTGAGTACTGTGCTGTACACTGTAGGTTGGGTGACTTAAGAGGCACAAGCATTAAGAAAATCTTGCTTTCTCTTACAACAGCTGTTGATTGCAGGTAGCTTGTCAAATACATATGGGGTCATGTGAGCCTACCTCAACCATGCTGCAGTATTGAATAGTTGATTAGAAAGTGAAAAGGTACTGGAATGAATGTTCCTGAGGCGGCTGGCAGTCTGAATAGTGGGACCGTTATGTCCTCTATGCATGAGACAAGAAAAGGTTTGATTTTATTTTACTGCTACACAAGTGAGGATATAGCACATGTAAGCTAAATACAAGTAATAGATTCTCTTTCCAGATCACTATTAATTTTAAAGCAAGGTGAAACAACGCAAGAGACGAACTTTTATCTATAAAAAGAAATTTAATAGACCTTATAGTTTTTCAGTGCCACATATAAAGGCACTATTCTAGACCCTGGAAATTCAACTAAAAGTAAACACTGACCTAGATTTTGTCCGTCCCCCCCCCCCCCCTAAGAATTAAAATGAACACAATAAACAAGAAAGCAAATGAAAATATTATTATGTATTATGAAATGCTAAGTATTGGAGATAATGCCAAGTGCTATCTTCCAGCAAACAGAAGAGGGGCTCTGACTGGTCAGGTAGTCCCAGCAGACATGTCTTTGAGGCTTACTATATATCAGCATTGTATTCATTGCTATACAGTGGTTATCCTTCTTCCTAGTGCTGTGACCATTTAATACAGTTCCTCATGTTGTGGTAACCCCCACCCCAACCAAAATGTGTTTTCATTGGTACTTTATAACTATAACTTTGCTTCTGTTATGAGTTGTAATGTAAATATCTATTTTTTTCTGATGGCCTTATATGTTCCCTGAGAAAGGGTCCTTCAGCCTTCAAAGGTGTCATGCCCCAGAGGTTGAGAACAACTGTTTCACAAAAATATTTGATCCAGCACATGACTTATGTGAGGGTTTAGTCAAGTCATTATTTTGGAGAAAGTATTTCCTGCGTTAGAAGTGGCATGGAAGCTCTGGGCACTTTTGAGAAAATAAAAGATCGCGGTAAGACAGGATCATCCAGGACTTTTGATGGGAGCAGAGGGCAGCCTGGAGTGCAATGGAATGACCTTGGGAATCAGAGCCTGGGTTTTTAAGTTATGAGCTCCCGAGAGAGGTTAGGCAATACCAAGGGGTCAGCACTAGAAACACACACATATAAAGGCACCTCTGGAAAAACTCAGGTTTCAGGTATATTTTGAATGGTTCCTATGTACATATGACAACACTGGTTAAGGATCTTAGAAGAAGCATTGAACTTGGGAGGGACGTGGGGAGTGGTTGTATCTGGGACCTGCAAAAGAGAGATACGGGAAACAGAGGTAGTATGATAATATAGTAATAAAAACAAATTACATTGAAAATTAAAAATTGCAGAGGCACGATTTTAACCAGAGAATCAATTTCAAACTCAGCCTGGGCACATGGAGAGAATAGATGAAAGGAGACTGGGGAGAATCAACAGTGGCTAGTCCTGGAACTACTGCTCCCATCCAAAGAGTTGAGAAAGGGTGCTTGGAACAGAGTGCACACAGGGAAGTTTCAGAATGACTGATGCCTATTCTTCCTCCGACGATTACAGGAATGCTGTTTACAGCTCTCCTTGCACTATAAACTCACATTCCCATTTTAGACTCTGCCCTTGTGGCGCGGAATAAATCTCATTCATCTCTTGTTTTCCAGCTGGGTTCTAAGTGCTTTATACATAGCAAGTAGCCAACGATTATTTGCTCAAAGAAAACAAAGTTGCGATGTTCACTGTTCATAGCCCTATTTTTATCTGTGGATATACACAATATATTTGGATATAATTATAATTTATAAATTATTTGTTGTGCTTCAAGCTTTAGATTGTGTAAGAATTCTTTAAACTTGGCTTGATTTTTTTTCTCTTGTAAGACTGCCAATGGTCAGCCATTAGAAACAATGAATTCATGAAATTCTTATACAAATGGATGGAGCTGGAGAACATCATCCTAAGTGAAGTAACCCAGTCTGAAAAGAACACTCATGGTATGCACTCACTGATAAGTGGATATTAGCCTAGAAGCTTGGAATACCCAAGACACAATCCACATATCAAATGATGTCCAAGAAAAAGGAAGGAGTGGCCCTTGGGTCTGGAAAAGTTCAGTGTAGCAGTGTAGGAGAATACCAGGGTAGGGAAGTGGGAAGGGGTAGAAGATGGGGGGACACAGGGAGGAAAGAGGGCTTATGTGACTTTTGGGGAAGGGGGGATTCAGGAAAGGGGAAATTACTTGAAATGTAAATAAAGAATATATTGAGTTAAAAAAATAATTTTAAGTGTAAAAAAAAAAAGACTGCCAATGGTAAAAAATTTTATCTCTTTTAGGCCAAATCAGTGTAAACAAAGCTTAGAGCAGTTGTTAGGGGGAGTGGGGAGGGAGGTATATTTCTAACCACCTGACAACTAAAAAATAAATACTCGATCCTACTAGTTTTACTCTTAAATTGGGGGAAGAAATTATAGGAACAGAATGTGAAAACCAACAACTTCATACTAACATACCCCTCGGAATATTACACAACACCACAGTATGGAAGTTGCCATAAGATTCTCTTTTGCTTTTGAGAGAAAGCTTTTCCAGTTAGACATCAAAGTCCTAAAACTGGAGTAAATCATTTGGGGTTTTAAAAACAAAACAGAACAAAAAACCATTTTGGTAAATCATTGCCTGAGGAAGACACGGCCATTACATATGGAGGAAAGAGGAAGATGAGAAGAACAGAGGTTCTACCTAATCATCTCTACCTCTGCACAGGTTCCTTCTTTGTTGCTTATAATTTCTGATCACCTCCCCTATCCACCTTCCAGTAAACATATCATCAATATTGTAAGATTCATTTATACTCTGATAAATGTCAGTTTACTTTGTGGTCAAACATCACCCCCAAATTACATATAAAGATCATACTATTTCAAGGCACTCACATTTATTTTGTTCAAAAAGTGGAGCTTAAACAAGTATGCAATTATAGAAAATATTCGTGAGATACTGTGCCCTCTGAAAAGTGTACCAGAAAAACGTACCATAAGGATATGAGCTAACACTTGGTCAGAGAGGAAAGCCGGGAAGAAAACACTTATTAGATACTGGTATGAAGGAATTTGACCAGCAGAAGATGAAAGCAACATCACCTTCTTGCTCACTAAACAATGTATTTTAAAAAGTAATCTATTGATCAAAGATTAAGACACAGAGAAATAAAAGTCTTAAACTGTATTATAAGGTGTGATATTAAAAGCAGCTGAAGCTTCTACAAATAAAGAACAATTTTGGAATATTTGATGAGGTAGAAAGACACAGAAAACTTGGACATGCAAGTCAGACTGCACAAAAGCAAAACCTTTGCTCTAATACCATGTTAAAAATCTTTCAAACATTCATTTACTTTATTCTTCATTTTTTTATTTGCTGATGGTAGATGCCCTGATGAGCATGGCTAGGTCCTGCAAAGATGTCTGTGTACAAAGTTCTTTCTGGAAAGCAACAAATCAACAATAAACTCTGTATCAAAGGATTTTTTATGAAATGACATAATATATAAGCCATCCTCTGAATGTAATTGATGATGTTCTTGAATCTTGAGTGGTGTGCTATTAATAGGTGTATTGTATATTACTGATTGTCTGCCTTTTCTTACTAGGGTATAAAGACAGTGCTACAAATATTTGTGGACAGTATTTAAAAGAAAAGAAGAAAATGAGAATCTAAAATATGTAGTCAGGCTCCTGGCTCAACACAGGTGATCAAGCCACAGGTGAAAATGGATTCACGAGATTCAAGAACAGCAAAAAGGTTGATCGATCGTGTAAGTAAAGAGAAGCTTCAGTTGGAAATATAACTATGACAGATAGTTTTGACTTAGTACGCCATTAACTGAAGACAAAAGTTGCCTCAGGATTAAATATAAGGAACGTTCATTTTGTCTAGTTTCAATTTTGTTACTGGTGCATAGAAGCTAAGGAGAGAGAGAATGGGTAACAGCTATGTTAAGCAAACACGAAGACCTGAGTACAAATCTCTATTCCTCACATTTAAAATTTGGGCATAGCAATAAGCACCTGTAACAGTAGCTTTAGCACGGTGTGAGTTACTGTTCTTGAGAGATTGCTGGAGGAGTCAGCCTTACTGAAATAGTGAGCGTCCAGTTCTGTGAGATGCTGTCTGTGTCCTGGGCTACTCTCCACCCAATCCTACCTGCCCTTGGAAATCTGCTGCAAGTTCCTTTAATGCCCTCCACCTGTGCCCCACTGGTCCCAAGAAAGCGTCTCTTCGAAACAGCAGTTACTCATCTGTGTCAGCAATCCTTGGTCTGTTCAGTTAGATCATCTTACATAAAATGTACTTGTGGCAGTGCTGGGAGTTTATATAGAAGTGGCTGCCACCATTCCTTCTAGAGTGAGAGACCCCATCTCAAGGGAAAGATGTGTAGAGATGTGTAGAGCAATAGAGAAGGATATCTCATATCCAGATTACATGCATGTACATCAGTGCATGCATATGTGCACACACACACACACACGCTCTCTCTCTCTCGCTCTCTCTCTCACACACACATGTATAGTACTACTGTTAAAATGCACTATTAGAAAAAATTATTTCTGTTAAACATCACACCATAAATATATTATAACTCTAGGACCCGAGGGAGAAGAGAAACTATTCTATGGAATAATATTGAGAACATCTGTGGCATAATTATTACTTTTGAAAGGATGACTGAATTCCCCTATTAAAAACATTTAATTGTAATGCTTATATATTGGAAAAAGTAACAAAGTCATTTATTTCCTCCCTTCTTATGCATTATTATTGAAAAACCTTAGATCATGAAAAGAAAAACAGTATTGTCTTAAGGATTGTGGGTAGATAGTATTGAAATTAGAAATAATATAATACTACTACTTCTCCTTATTGGAGGGTGGTAGTTTTAGGTAAGATCTCACACTCAAAGCTAGCCTGGAACTCACTATGTAATGGAATTACTGATCCTCCTGCCTCTAAGTCCAAGCGCTGACATTATAAAGCTTATACCACCACACTCAGATGTTTTTTGGTGATGTTTGCTAATGACTGACTGCTCAAGTATTTGTTTTCTAGTATTTGCTAGTGACTCTTTACCCTTCACACATTTTAAGGCTTTTTTCATCTAGGAGGCTACCCCATGGAAGTTAGTCCATTTTAAAAGTAAAATAATATGTGAAGATATTGGGGAATAGCTCCTATGGAGAAGAGGCTCTGACTAAAGATAAAGAAGATGTCCAATACAAAGAAGAAATTGGGACAGGGGACAAATAATGCTAAGAGTCTATGATAAAGACTCTAGAAATAGTACTATTTTATATTTACCTAAAATTATACCTAAGATATAAGTGTGTGTACATGCATCCTAAAGTAAGCTAAGCCACTTGAACTGACAGTTGTCAACACAAGAATTTAATAGACTAACAAAACCCCCAGGAACAAGCAGGAGAAACTGTCTTTCAAATGGTTGTCTAGGGTAATCCAAGTTACTGCCAAGACCATGTGAATTATTGATGCAGACCTTGACTGCCTCTCTAGATTGAGGGTTGTCTCCTATTGATAAAGACACTGCATGCGTAGGACACATATCCACTGAGTTGAGCTTAATATGACCTGAAAGCCACTTTCCTGCTATTTTGCTTCCACGGTTCCAGAAAATACTATACAAGCTACTAAGGGAGGAAAGCAGTTAACCACCTCTACCCAGATGCAATACCCGTGCACCATAAAACTGCAGCCTTACAAGACATGCATAAAGGCATAATAAGTGTCACTCACATATTTGTGGGACCAACAGCTTCGTAATTGGATTTAAGTCCCACTCCATAGGAGAGAAATCATGCCTGTTCCTAGAAAGTAAGCCAGCTTCCCATGGCTAGTGAGGTTATAGAGTCTACAGTATAGATCTTAGACAATAAAGTAAATTAGCAAACAATATTCTAAGTCAACCTTATATCCCCAGATAAGTGTAGCTACTACCACCCTTCATCTGATGAACCTTTCTTTACAGCGAATAAAGACTATTACAGAAAAAAAAAAATACACACAACAGAGTACAATTTAGAGATCAACAGATCCCAGGAACACAAGTCCCAATAAATACATCCACAACACAGCATTTGCATCTATGGCTCAGAGAACAACACAGCAGAGGGTGAAATGATTGTTAAGAGTCTGATGAGAATCCCAAGGAGTCTGATGTGAAAGTCTTTCCTAGAAATGGACATGTAAACAAGACTGTAACAATGCTAATACCAATGGACATAGTCACATGAAAGGGGAGTATGTTGTGGTATCATAGATTTATGTAAAGAAATTAATGACGACAGGAATAAAAGAAAATTAACTCTCTCAGGGATAAGACCCTTATTATTATGCAGTACAGAATGGTCAGCCTTGAAGCCAAATTCATGGCAACAACAAAGATGGGTATCAGCAGGGTATTTTTTGTACATTTGTATATAGTATTCACTGCATATACATACAGATTGTGTGTGTGTGTATGCATGCATGTGTGTGTGTGTGTGTGTGTGTGTGTGTGTGTGTGTGTAGCAATAATAATTAAAGAAACAGAGGTCATTAACTTGAGGATGAGGAATGGAGAAGGTTTAAGGGAGGGTAACTGGGAGACATGGAAGAAATGAAATTAGAGAGGAAGTGATGTAGTTCTGTCAATTAAAACATTGAAAGGAAATAGAAAGCAGTAAGATTGTGTTTCCCTTCTGCACTCCTTGTTTCACACATCAAGTTCCATTACAGTGACTGTTGCTTGAGATAATGTATATAACTATACAGGAACATAATGACACTTATGGAGGATTATTCTCATAATACAATAACAATCTCTGCAGAAAAAGATGATGTGGTTGAAAAGGGAAGATTTTTGATATAACTAAAGAGAAAAATGCACACAAAATCCAAAAAAATCATTTTAATTGGCAAAGCAGTCAATCCAGATAAATGCATAGATGCAAAGCAAATCCTAATATTTATTCCTTTCCCCTCCTATATCCCCCATTTACTGAGAAAGCTGTGCCCCACTGGCCCCCTAGTGGTGATGGTCCAGATTACAGACTCCTGCACTCTGAGGGTATTAAAAGGAATTTTTATTTCAGAAGCACTAAAGTGAAACATTTTCCTGTAAATGCCAAACTCCAGAAATATATTTTTAAATCTTCGTGTGGGAAGCAAGTAGAATTTTCCACAGCCAATGTGGGGTTTCTTCTTGTACCCCTCAATAAAAGATATGTCAAGAGAAGATGACAAATTGGGATCGCACATGGTACATCATAATAACTCGGTACTTTTGCCACATTGGATTTTGCAAAAGGTTGCAGATGACTCATATCATGAAGTTCTGCAAGCCTTGCAATGTAGCTTGCTACTGCAGCTTAATTTTGGATGTAGCCCCCTCTCCAACAAACCCTTTGTGCTGGAGCTCTGACTTCTTATTCCAGGGGGCTGCCTAATTATCTCAAGGGTACAGAGATACACTGAAGTCAAAGAAGTTTCACACTGAAATGCCTGTATATTTTCCTTTGACGTTGCCCCTGCTTAGCAAGCTTTTTTTTCTTTGATAGTGAGGAAACCCTCCTAGCCCCAACATTAAGTGCAATATATTCAACAGAGCGTACTGTTTATCAGTTCTAAGTCACAGCAAACAGTGTTTTCCCAAGAAGATATCTTAAGGAAGAAGACAGCACAAGGCGTAGACTTGTCACGGCTCTCTGGTGCTAATGTGTATCTTGAGCAAATTTTCATGAGCTGGTGCCCGATCATCCTCTAGTGGCTCATGAATATTCATGAGGATTTTAAACTATTGTTTTAAACACAATACAAACCTAACTACTTTATTCTCTAAAAGTGCAATCTATGACATTGTGCTAATATAAAATAATATTCGATCAATTAGATATCTAACTAAATGATTACTTGGGAGACCCGAATACTCTGTGGGAGAAGAGGAATGGGAATGGAGAGAGAGAGCATGCTCCTATCTGATGCACTGTATCCCAACCAGGGCATTGTGGGCTCACAATGAACAGTGTGTGCAAATAAGGAAGTGAGGGAGAGAGGAGGTGTGGAAAGAGGGAGGAAAAGAGGGAGAGGGTAGACAGAGGAAAAGAAGATGTTGACTTTTCTTGTTTATGCCTTGTATTTTCAAACATATTAACTTAAGTAAAGAATATTACTTTCCATTAATTTAGAGATGCTAAGGTATATATTTTCCCTTTTTGTTTTATTTTTTTATGAAGAAACATATAGATGGGTTATTAACATTAAAGATCCACAAAAAAGCTCAAGTACATCACCATATAATTCTTTTTTTTTTTTTTTTTTTTTTTTTTTTTGCTTTTTTTCTTTCACTCCGAATGCTTTCCCCTTTCTCGGTTCCCCGCTCATAAGCCCTCTTCCCTCTGCCCATTCCCCAATCACCCTTCTCCCATTTCTCTGTCCTGGTACTCCCCTACAATGCTGGATCAAGTCTTTTCAGAATCAGGGCCCTCTCCTTCCCTCTTCTTGGGTATCATTTGATATGCTAATTGTGCCTTGAGAATTCAGAGCTTGTGGGCTAATTAATATCCATTTATCAGTGATTGCATTCCATGTGTATTCTTTTGTAATTGGGTTACATCACTTAGGATGATATTTTCCAGTTCCAACCATTTGCCTAAGAATTTCATGAATTCATTGTTTTTCATTGCTGAGTAGTATTCCATTGTATAAATATACCACATTTTCTGTATCCATTCCTCTGTTGAGGGACATCTGGGTTCTTTCCAGCTTCAGGCTACTATAAATAAGGCTGCTATGAACATAGTGGAGCATGTGTCCTTATTGCATGTCCGGGGAATCTATGTATATACCCATGAGAGGTATAGCAGGGCCCTCCGGTAAGATCAAGAATTGACAAATGGGACCTCATAAAATTACAAAGTTTCTGTAAGGCAAAGGACACTGTCAAAAGGACAAAACCTCAACCAACAAATTGGGAAAGGATCTTCCACCAACCCTAAATCTGACAGAGGGCTAATATCCAATATATACAAAGAACTCAAGAAGTTAGACCCCAGAGAATCAAATAACCCTATTAAAAATGGGGTATAGAACTAAACAAAGAATTTTCACCTGAAGACCTTCAGATGGCTAAGAAGCACCTTAAGAAATGTTCAACATCATTAATTATTAGGGAAATGCAAATCAAAACAACCCTGAGATTTCACCTCACACCAGTCAGATGGCTAAGGTTAAAAACTCAGGAGACAGCAGGTGTTGGCGAAGATGTGGAGAAAGAAGAGCACTCCTTCACTGCTGGTGGGATTGCAAGATGGTACAGCCACTTTGAAAATCAGTCTAGCTGTTCCTCAGAAAACTGGACATGACACTTCGTGAGGACCCTGCTATACCATATAATTCTTGTGAACACATTTCCGATATTGTGTACATGCACTGAAAAGCTGTGATAATTATTACGTGTCATTATAAAAAGTCAAATATCATTTAACACCTGCAGATGAACTAGCCACACTCTAAAGATATAATGATATAGGACTGGTCTATACATTTCATTTAGTCTGTCTTTCAGATTCTTCTCTGTGTAAACTCAAATGTTAGGTCTGTGCTGAAAGTTCTGGCTTTATAATATTTATGGTCTCTTGACCTCAGAAAATTTAAAGAATATATGATGCACACATGCATGCAACAGATAAAATCCCAAAGGCATATATATGTTATTCATGTGTATAGGCATATACAAATATACATATAAAATTTAAGTTCACAGTACTTTAGATATCTAAAATTTTCCCCAGCACTTATATAATTATATAATCTGGAAATATTACTCATTTTGACGAAAAGAGAGATGAAAAATACAAACTAAATTATATTAAAAAGCTAACTAAGAGCTCTTTAAAATGTTTCTCTTGTATAATGTAATATAATTAGGTGATGAGGAATTATGTTAGCACTCTAAATACTTGGTAAAATCATCAATGTCAAGTATTTATATATCTATTCAGGGCTACAATTAAATACAATCTTTTCTTTTGCTGGCTATTTTTATTACTTTTCTTTTTTGTCTTAGAAATCGTTTTTATTGGATATTTTTATGTATTTATATTTCAAATGTTATCCCCTTTCCTGGTTTTCCCTCTGGAACTCCCCTCTCCCATCCCCCTTCCCCTGCTTCTATGAGGATGCACCTGCTCTCACACACCCACTTTCACCTCACTTTCCTAGCTTTTCCATACACTGGGGAATCGAGCCTTCACAGGACCAAGGGCTTCTCCTCCTATTGATGCAATACAATGCCATCCTCTAATACATATGCAGATGGAGCCATGTGTATTCTCTGGTTGGTGGTTTAGTCCCTGGGACCTCTGGGGGTCTGGTTCGTTAATATTGTTCTTCCTATGAGAATGCAAACCCCTTCAGGTCCTTCAGTCCTTCCTCTAACTCCTCCATTGGGGACCCTGTGCTCAGTCGAATGGTTGGCTACAAGCATTCACCTCTATATTTGTCAGGCTTTCACATAGCCTCTCAGGAGACAGCTAGAACAGGCTCCTGTCAGCAAGCACTTCTTGGCATCTGCAATAGTGTCTGGGTTTGGCGTCTGTTTAAGGTGGTGCAGTCTCTGGATGGCCTTTACTCCTGCTCCACACTTTGTCCCCATATTTCCTTTAGACAGGAGCCCTTCTGGGTTAAGAATTTGAAGATGAGTGAGTGGCCCCATCCCCCAACGAGGGGCCTTGCCTAACCTTTGGATATGGTCTATTCCGTTTCTCCCTTCCCTTTCTTAGGCATTTCAGCTAATCTCATCCCTGATGGGTCCTGGTAGCCTCTTGTTTTCCTGGCATCTGGGCCTTGCTGATGGCTACCCCAGTTCTGCATCCCCCATTGCAACACACCTCTGTTCAAATTCCTGACCCTCTGTATATCATCCCCATCTCCCCTCATACCTGATCCTGCCCCCTTTTCCCCTCTCCCCCGCCTCTCTTTCTCCCAAGTATATCTATCCCACCCTCTGCCCCCTGTATTTTGTTCCACCTTCTTAGAAGAACTGAGGCATCTACATTTTAGTCTTCCTTGAGCTTCATATTATCTGCGAATTGTATCTTTGGTATTCTAATCTTTTGGGCTAATATCCATTTGTCAGTGAGTGCATACCATGTGTGTTCTTTTGTGATCGGGTTACCTCACTTAGGATGACACTTTCTAGTTCCATTTGCCTAAGAATTTCATGAATTCATTGTTTTTAATAGCTGAGTAGTACTCCACTGTGTAAATGTACCACATTTTCTGTATCCATTTCTCTGTTGAGGGATATCTGGGTTCTTTCCAACTTCTGGTTATTATAAATAAGGCTGCTATGAACATAGTGGAGCATGTGTCCTTGTTATTTACATATTGGAGCATCTTCTGTGTATATGCCCAGGAGTGGTATAGTTGGGTCCTCAGGTAATACTATGTCCAATTTTCTGAAGAACTGCCAGATTGATTTCCAGAGTGGTTGTACTAACTTGCAATCCCACCAACTGTAGAGGAGTGTTCCTCTTTCTCCACATCCTTGCCACCATCTGTTGTCACCTGCGTTTTTCAACTTGGCCATTCTGACTGGTGTGAGGTGGAATCTCAGGGTAGTTTTGATTTGCATTTCCCTAATGACTAAGGATGTTGAACATTTCTTTAGGTTCTTGTCAGCCATTTGATATTCCTCAGTTGGAGATTCTTTGTTTAACATTGTACCCCATTTTTAATAGGGTTTTTTTTTTGGTTCTCTGGAGTCTAACTTCTTGAGTTCTTTGTATATATTGAATATTAGCCCTCTATTGGATGTAGGATTGGTAAAGGTCTTTTCACAATGGACAGATCATGGAAACAGAAACTAAACAGAGACACAGTAAAACTAATAGAAGTTATGAACCAAATGGATTTAACATATATATATATATATATATATATATATATATATATATATATAAAACATTTTATCCTAAATCAAAATAATATACCTTCTTCTCAGCACCTCATGATGCTTTCTTCAAAATTGACCATGTAATCAGTCACAAAACAGGCCTCAACAGATACAAGGAGATTGGAATAATCCCATGCATCCTATCAAATCACCATGGACTAAGGCTGGTCGTCAATAATGACAAAAACAACAGAAAGCCCACATACACATGGAAGCTGAACCGCACTCTACGCAATCATAACTTGGTAAAGGAAGAAATAAAGAAAGAAATAAAAGATATTTTAGAAGTTAATGAATATGAAGGTACAGCATACCCAAACTTATAGGATGCAATGAGAGCAGTATAAGAGGAAAATTCATAGCTCTGAGTGCATCCAGTAAGAAACTGGAGTGAGCATACACTAGCAGCTTAATAACACCTGAAAGCTCTAGAACAGAAAGAAGCTACCCAAGAGGAGTAGATGGCAGGAAACATCAAACTCAGGGCTGAAATCAACCAAGTAGAAACAAAAAGAGCTATACAAAGAATCAACAAAACCAGGAGCTGATTTTTTGAGAAAATCAACAAGATAGATAAAACCTTAGCCAGACTAATCAGAGGGCACAAAGACAGTATCCAAGTTAACAAATTCAGAAATAAAAAGAGAGAGATAACAACAGAGACTGAACAAATTAAAAAAAAAATCAGATCCTACTACAAAAGCCTATATTTAGCAAAAATGGAAAATATGGATTAAATGGACAATTTTCTTGATAAACATATTCTTACTGGTGCATAAAAACATTTTAAAGAGACAGAGTCATATATTGTGCTCCAATATGAAATTTTAAGTGAATATTTTAATCGAACATTTTACTACTTTGACTTGCAACTTTCCAAGAATGTCTTACAGGGTGGTGGTTGCTACTGGGTAAGATGGGAGAGTGAAACTTACATCAATAGACTCTTGGCATTGTTACTCAGTATCTTAGTTCCCGTATTCCAAATGCTATGTGTCTGTGAATCAATTTACCCAACTGTAAAGTACTATTTAAATCCCAGCATTGCTTTTAATGCGATAGTGAGTGACTCATTTGTCGAAAACTAGAAAAATGATTGACAATTATCCAACTTATTAAATGAGACCAAATATGCCAAGTCCTTCCTGACAGAAGAATATACTTTATAAATGAGTGCTCATGATTATTATTACTATTGTTACTGCTGTGATTTAGACAAAGGGAGAATGCATCTGGACATGGGAGAGTATGGTGCAAGGAAGAGTAGAAAGGAGACAGGAAATGAGAAAAGAAGGCTAGCCCATGATTACTTGCATTATGAAGAATGGTTTTCTTGGGAAAATTAAGTGCGTGGAGCGATGTCTTAACGCCTCATTTTAATTTGGGCCATTTTAGGTCACAGATGATAACATAAGTTTGGTTGATGGATAAAATTATTTTTATTCCCCAATGAAGCTTTATCAAAAGTATAAATAAAGATAAATTGTTGGAGAGAATTAAAATTTTTACAGTTTCATGCACATGGATAAGAATGTCAAAAGAGATGTTTGAAAAATGGATTGTAATTACCATCTTTTAAAATAAAGCAAAATGGTTCTGTGAAATAGACAGAGATGAAGACTCACCAGCCTGATTCTTTGTTTTATTTTTCTATCAAATTGCTGTCTGAATACACCGTATAATGGATTGATTTTTAAGATAGCTCCTGATCCTGTTTCAGAAATCAGAGACATACAGCCCTGTGCAATATTCCCTGACAATCTCAAGAGCCACAGGGAACAAGCTAGGAACTTGAGATTCTGCAAACCTGTATTCAGGGTTTGCCATCATGGTTCCCGTTATTATGACCAACGCAAGAGATTCAGAAATATAGAACATTTCAGCATAAGCTAGGCAAAGGTGAATGTAATTAAAACCATATAATCATTCTCAGGGTGAGCCATCTTTAGGAGGACTCTCAGGTTTGGGTGAAAAAACAAACAAACAAACAAACAAAAAAAAAAACAACAACTGTAAGGACCAAAACCATAATCTAAAGAAGAGAAGATTCATGAAGAGGATTCTTGCAATGTCACTTTCATGAAAATAGTTACACGGAAATCAGTTAACAACAGGCTTTGAAAATAAAATTATACCCAAATGAACTAGTTGCGTATCAAGTGAAACTGATGGTTATCCAAAGATTCTACATGTATTAGCTGAGTCAAATGGTAGATCTTCCTAAGTAAATGCTTTTCAGAATTTAGTTCTACCAGCACCTGACCAATACAGATGCAAACTCACAGCCAACCATTGGCCTGAGCCCAGGAACCCCAGTGGCAAAATTAGGGAAAGGACTGAAGGAGCTGAAGGGATTTGCAACCCCAACAATATCAACTAACAGGACCACCCAGAGCGCCAAGAGACTAAACCATCAACCAAAGAGTATACATGGAGGGAGCCATGCCTCCAACCACATATATAGCAGAGGATGGCCTTATGTGCATTAATGTGGGGAGAGACCCTTGGTCCTGTGGAGGCTTGATGCTCCAGCACAGGGGGGAGTCCAGATTGGTGAGGCTGGAGTGGTTGAATGGGTGGAGAGCACCCCAATAGAGACAAAATAGAGGGGGAGAGAGGGGATGGGATATGGGGTTTGTGGAGGAGAAACTAAATGGGAAGGAAAATATCATTTGAAATGTAAATGATTAAAATGATTAATTAAAAAAAGAAGTTAGTGAATGAATCATTTGTGGATCTCCTATAAAATGTCATCATCAGAGTCTATTTATTACTTATTCTTCTAATAATGAGTTTAATTCCTCTAATCCTTTCATAATAATAATTAACATTTTTCCATACAGACAATGAAAGCCTACATCAGAGAAAGACAAATACACACCACATTTTCTATAAACAGAACTGTTATGCATTACTATCTATGTCTGTGCACACTAAATTGTCTGAAGTTACATTAAAACAATTCCCAATTTGAAATGGTAACTGTGTCAGAGACTTCTCAAATACAGTTGGCAAGTAAAAGATATGTTTTAAATTATCTTCTTCTGTTGTATTTAAAGTGTTTTCCTTTGTGGAAAGAGTTTAACATTTTAAAATAACAGAACTTACACAAATTGAGAATTTTAAAAACTTTTAGCCTAAAGTGGTATTAGACTTATTTGATCTAGTCAGAAGATAAATGTGTTCACTGGTGACTAGACAAACACATATGAGAGGCAAAAGGCAGACAGATGTGGGGCTGGAGAGATGGTTCAGACTCTAAGACCCTTGCTTGCTCTTTCAGAGGACCCGGGTTGAATTCCCAGTATGCATGTGGTAACTTACAGTCCTCTGTGATTCCAGTCCCAAGGGATTAGATGCTTCTTCTGCCTCTGTGGGCACCGACTGCAGTGGCACAAAGATGTACAGCTGGATAGACACCCATCCATGGGAATGTATATTTAAGTCTTTTAAAAAGCAGGAAAAAAAAAAAAACAGGGAATGATTCTGAAAGAGTTAATGGCTAGAACTGCAACTTTTCAGCCATTACACACAAAGGGTGAAGTTCTGTCTGCATTTTAAGTCCCTGCTCCTTCTCTGTGAATAAGTTTTGGCTGTGTGACTCTCAAGTTGCTTCCACAAAACTTCTGTTCTTCTGTGGAGTTTGAACAGCTTTGTGTGGTTTGGTTTGATCAGTTGCACAATAGTCTGCTTTTTGGTTTTTTTTTAATAAAAGTTTGCAGCTTTCCACCTTCCTTTTGGTACTTTTACCATGCCATAGAGAGAACAAGCTCATAAATGGCCATAGAAGATGGATGAGAGTCATCTTCTACGATGAGAGAAGCCCTGACTGTAAAACTCCCACTTGTCATCATCAGTGCCATCTGCATTCTGGGATTGTTCAATAAGGAGGAAGTGGTAATGGGGCCGGTAGAGTAGAAAGATGGTTCCACGGACAAGCACTCTTGATACGCAAGCATGGCATGCACACACTCACACTGACACACACACATACACACATGCATGCACTTACTCATAGAAAAACTCACATACAAGTACTAACTCACACATCCCACAATTATTCACATACAGCCACATATGCTACTCACACACAAACTATTCACACGAATGCATACATGTGCTCACACAGACTCATATACAGACTCATTTGAGTATACACACACACACACACACACACACACACACACACACACGCATGAACTTACAGAAACACATAAAATCACACACACACAGTCACGAACAATTCTGATACCCAAACTATTCACACACACACACACACACTCACAGACTCATATATACACTTGTTTGCACATACACTCATTTATAAAGCACACAGACACACACACAGACACACACACAGACACACACACACTCACAGACTCATATATACACTTGTTTGCACATACACTCATTTATAAAGCACACAGACACACACACACAGAGACACACACACAGACACACACACACACACACACACACACACACACACGTGGAAATCAGAGACAGCTTGCCAGAGTTAGCTCTCTCCTTTCAACATATGGGTTCCACAAGTTAAAGCCAAGTCATTAAACTTGGCAGCAAGCACCCTGACCCACTGAACCATCTTACCAGCCTTCAACAGGTATTAGAGATCACAGGTGCAAGCCATCTGCTGACCAAGTTACCTGCAGATACGTTGTAAGACCAGGAATGTTTCTGCCTGCTTATTAGAACCTCATTTACCAATGGAAGCTTAGGTTTCTATGTTTTCATACATAATCTTAGCACTAAAATGACTACATTTTCCCCTTGACCATACATATACCCCACATCATATCTCCAGTATATTTTAACTATCCTTTGGCAGCATCTTATCTTTTCACTGAGTTTTCCACATAGAACAGATGATTTATGATGGAATGTACTGATCATTTAATACAACAGGGACTTGGAAAGGGCCACAGGGATGATGGTTTGCCAATCAGAGCTGTATGGTAGTCAGGGCACAGGACTAAGGGCTACCTTGTCCATGCCGATTGAACTTGAAGTCACTATTCTCTCATTTGTGGTTTTCACAATGATAATAAACAGTCTGCAGGCCCTCATTGATCTGTAAAAGCTCAACCAGTTCTCCAAGCAGAATTCTCTCAAAAAATAATAATCGCAATATGTGAAATTCATTTTATTATTTACAGATACTCATTTAACTGTAAATGCTTCAGTATGTGGCACGTTTTCAATGAATAGTTTTTGAAATTTTAAAACTTAATTTGTAAATGATAAGTGTTCATCAAAGATACAGAAATAAAATTAATTTCTCAAATATGGTTTATAGAATTTAACACCATCTTCCATTTTTAAATAGGATGTTATATATTCTTTTTGCTTATTATTTGGCCTTATTTAAATTTCATTTCTCTATATGGTTATTTAAATATATAATTAAGGTAATTAAGTTGCATTACATTATACTGTATTTAATATTTTAAAATGTCTAATTATTGTTTTTTTTCCACTTACCATTCTTTCTGTCTTTTCTTTTTTCTTTTTCCCTTTTGTGTGTGTTGGGGGATGGGACTCAGATTCTGACACATGCTGTCTTGGAATTCAGCATGTTTCTTAAACTGGTCTCCAACACATGGGTCTTCTCCTGCCTTGGTCTTCTGATTAATTATCTTCTTGTTGAAGAATGTGACATTTTACTTCCTTATTTTCTTTACTGATTATTGGGTTTATCCCAAAGTATATCCTAAATAAATGTCATACTGAGTAGAAAAAAATTATCAATGAAATAGTTTTATATGATTAGAATTCAGGGAAAAAAATCACAAAATAAAAAAAACCCAAATATTTAAAGATGAATTAATCTTTGTTCAAGCAAAAATGCTCCCTGACAGATACTTATTCTCAAAGTATGATGATAACTAAATGGTCTGCCCTTTCATGTAATAGTATAAAAGTACACAACTAATTATAGTGGACATTAACCTGGAAATCCAAACTCCAAATATATAATATCCATCTTTTTCTTCTTTCCTAGTCAGACATGAACTGTAATCATTACTTCTATCCTGTTTTCAGACGGTAAAGTAGGAAATATATTCCTTTTTATCTACATCATAGTCTTCACTCAGCCAGTGTTTACCTATTGCTTTGCTCTTCCTTGTGTTAAACAGATGTTTGTTCCTCTGATTTCACCTGAATCAGGAAGATGCGACACACAATAGAGGTCTCCATAGTAAGATCCTGAAGCTAGCTGCTCTTGTCAAAGTGTACCCACAGCTTGTCTTATCAGCTAAAGACCCCTGCCCTCCATTGCCAAGGCCAGGCTTCACTTAATACATGGGGACTACATGTTGACAATCAGGTTTTCTGGTCTGGTATCAGTTCTAATATCCAACACATTATGAACATGAAGTAACTTGTAAAGCTGGAGTCTAGTACATGATTTTTAATTTTCCACACTGTCAATCAACTATACTGTTTGTGACTATACTGTTTGTCTTTGTATTATTTATAATTTCTGATTTCAAAATACCATTATATAAATCAGTGCTTGAAAAATATGCACATACATCTGTGTGGCTTTCTCTTTATTATTTGCATGTATGTCTTGTTCTTTATTCCCAATTATGAATTCAAGGAAAGACTTCTATTTAGTCTCCAAACATCTCTAAGCTTGGGGGTAAAATTAAAAGAATGAGAATATATACTTGAGGATTAACAAGATGGCTTAGTTACTAAGGACACTTGTCATCAAGCCTTATGACCTGGGCCCAGTCCTTGGAACCTATATGGGGAAGAAAAAAATAAACTATTACTCTAATCTTTTGTTTTTGACCAAACAACAAACATTACATGCAATTAGATAGATAGATAGATAGATAGATAGATAGATAGATAGATAGATATACATACATACATACATACATACATACATACATACACAGACAGACAGACAGACAGACAGATAGATAGATAGATAGATAGATAGATAGATAGATATAGAGAGCGATAGAGAGAAAATATATTTGATACTAATGAGTCTTATAAAATAAACTCAGAAACTCAATGTTCAAAGGTTGAACCCATGGGAAAGAATTATAGATGGTGGATATTTTGGCAAGGAAGCCACTTCTTTACTGTAGAATCAGTATGTGAGAACTACATGGACTTGGAAAAGCCTGCCCTTGCTATCTGCCCGAGGAAAGGCATGAGCACAGAGCAACTTGGCAGAGATCAGAGATCCACATTCCCTGCCCAGCCGTTGATTTTTAAACTCACCCAGAGACTGAGTGTTCACAAGGAAAGAGTTAGTGAATTTGCAAAACAAACAAACAAACAAAAAAACCCACAAAAAAACAAACAAAAAACAACCAAACAAAAAATATCCCAACCTAAGTCCTCAAATTCCACAAAGGGGGGAAACATGTTTGTGCTTTTTAGATCTTGACCTGCAGTAAGAAAGTGTAATTCTTGAGGGAAAGAGAAGGAGGCAACAAGGCCAGGGAACCAAGCTTATCATGTGTTTCCAGTTCTGTGGAGGAAACAAAGCACTTTTGCCAGGGATGGGATGTTAGTGTCATCCACGGGGCAAGGTGACCATCTGAGATGATTCAGTCTCTGGTATTGGCTTTTGATGAAGTGCACATGCTGTATTTTCCTTGAAGTGGTGGCGTCGCCAGTGCTTCCAATTTAGAGAGCCTCTGTTTATCAGGTTGAGCAAAGGAAGGCCACTGCCAAGAGCTAGGGAAAGAGAAACTGCCAAGGTTGCAAGGAAGAGCAGTGGGCCTCATGGGCTTGGGGGCTCCTCCACTTTCACAACTTCCCTCCTTAAGGTCTACGTCCTCAAGAAATAAGACAATTCTATTTAACTTTCTAGTTTTCAGATAATCTCTGCCTACCAGAAGCCATAGAAGGATCCTTGGAGGCAAACGGCATTGCCCAGATGTGTGCATGGTCTCACCTAGCAGCTGGTCGTCAATAAGCCTAGTTTTCATTCTCTGTCTTCGGTATCTGATCTCATTCCAAACACAAGTCTCTGAGAGCAATGTTTAAGTGCAGTTTGAAAGTTTTCAGAGTACGGGGTCTTATTTTAACATCTTGCAATGCTTGTAAAATGCAGAATTTACCATCAAAATGACTATATGAAGGAAATGTATGAAGGGATGGTTCAGAGTGGTGGAGCACAGAGTTCAGACATCCCGGGAAAATTCCCTGACATAACTGTACAAAGCCAGATGCCAAAGAATAGTAGTATATCTATCTTACTTGTTTGCATCCAAATTGCTTTTAAAATTATTATTGTTCTTAATTCTAGTTTTCAATTCATTAGGGTTAATTAAATATAATAAGTAATAAGAACTGATCTCACTAAAAATAAAAATTCAAACATAAGACAGCCTTCAAAAAACATTGGACCTCAAATGTATAAATAAAACAAATAAAAATATTACACACCAATTGTAAATAATACCTTGTTAAATAACATTTGCTATTTATTTCTAATACTAATATTCCAAACATTCAAAGGAAGTCTGTTGAGCTGTTTTGGGAAAATGTTGCCTTTGACTCCATCTTGATAGGCTTTCAGTATTGCTAACTTCAGGCTCCTACGCAAGTGGATAATGGTCTCTACATCTGTGCCTGGCTCCTGAAAATAGTTTCTCTTTTAAATACTCAAATTCATCAAGTATAACATATTGCATTTTAAACAGCATGTATCAAATGTTCCCCAACTTCTAGGATGCTCTCCTTGTATGCAATGGAGCTATGATTTTCACATTGATTTTTTTTCTTCTTGTCCTTGTAAGAGTCTGTAGGTAGGGACAATCTATTCTAATTAAAATTTAATGAAAAAATTAGAAAAAAATCTGGGGTAACAGTTTCCATGTGGTTTTGCATAAAATATCTACTTCTGGCAAGTAATTATATATGCAAATTAAAATTTTGAGTGCAGTAAGAGTTACATATTTATATATGCCTAAAATAAAGATTATCCCAATGTTCACCCCTCTTTCTATTTTTGCAATACCCAGGATCCCTATAGAGTTACCAATAGAATGAACTGACGTTCTATTTATATACTTATCTTGGCTTTCATGAGAAATATATGAAATATGATGAGTCAGTAAATATTAATAAAAAATATTAACACTGCTTTTGTTATTATTGTAACATTATTATTCCAATTGCTAGGCTCTTTAGATAATTATTATAGCATTCCTCCAGGACCCAATCTTTAACATATACTTTCTGTTGTAAGTCTTTATGTCTTTGCTATAAGGAAAACTATCTATATGTATGACTCATGTGGTTATATTTAACAATGAATCTGAGAGGTCTCATATACAACTCTGTAAAATTTTAACTCTTCTTATTTCAGGAAAGAAATCATATAGTCTCTCTGTCAACCATATCTCATTAGATGACGAGTCAAGTTAATATTAGGTTTCTGAAGCAGTAGTTACAATATGTCTAATATATTCATGTCTCAACGGGTTGTCATTTTAGGGGAGCCTTCCTCTTGAAGATGAATTATAGATTTGATAATGAACTGGACACTGAGTGAACAAAATCAATAAGAATATTGTGACAAGAGAAAACTCTCAGTTGAACAATTTACAGTTCAACTGCTACCGGTTGAACTCTCTGCTAAATCTAAAACAGGAAGTTGGTGCCTGTGAATCTATACCTACTGCTATGTTGTTTGCTAGCAAATGTCTTCTCTCTCTTCCTTGCTAACTAGAAATTAAAGAGAGGGTAGTGAGAAGCATAGCCACTCTTTGAGTACAAGGAGATGTTATACAATTTCCAGATCTCCATTTGTTTTTCTGTTCCTTTTGTTCCTTTTTTTTTCCCTTGTAAGTCAAGAGGAAGATATGGTAAGTTTCCATTATCTTTTGAAGAGACAATATAAGGTTGTTTTTAAATCACTTTGTAGAAAATTATAGGCGCTCTTGACATTTCAGTAACTTCTGAAGTGTACACTGTAACTTGTAAACCAGTCAGGCTGATTCTCTCTCTTGAGGGATGTAATTATGAATGATTGCTTCAAGTGAGAAAAGTAATTTGGAGGTGTATTTGTACAGGAGCTAGGCTGTATCTCTGCTGACCTTCGTTCTTTTTAGATATTCACAGAACTGAGCTGGACTTTCTGCTTCTCTGAGGAATTAGAGTCATCTCACTACCAGGAAATGTTCAGAAGTGGAAAACAGAAACTCTGAGAAGTGGAGCGGATACTAGATGGTTATGTTTGTGGCCTGGCGCAGGATGATGAATCCCATTGAAACTTACTGAGAGATTTGCTACTATGAGAACATGGACAAGGGCTGTTCCCATTCCCAGATACACCCCCTGGGAGCAAAGGCTAAGTGCCCATGGAATCGTGATACTGGTGCTCATAGAAGAATAGCTTCTATGAATGAATGGGCACATCTTTAGAGTTGAAATAAGCTAAACGGCTATTAAAATACATGAGTAATCTTAAGTATGTGCATATTAGTAAATGAAAAATAATTATGTAATTTGGTCAGATGCACTGCCATTCAAGTTAATAGCATTTCCAATCAGGCAAACTGTAGATTCAATGAAAAGAACCAGTGTTTTTGGAATGTAAGGAAAAACAGATGAGCAGGTGGAACATAGTGGGTTTAGGTCCTTGAACTATTTTCTTATCATTAGGGTGAATATGTTTTTCTGTACAACAGCCAAGTGGATGTATTACACCAAGACCTTGGGAGTAATGACAATATGTGAATGTTGCTTCATTCTTGTAACAGCAGCAAGACTCAAGAATAAGAAAAATCTCCACTTTACTGTTCAGTGAACCCCAAGCTTCTTTTAAATAGTTTATTTTTAAAAGCAATGCTAGAGATATTATATAAGAAACATTGTATAAAGTAACAGAAAGTGACTCATGCAGTAAGCTTTATAACACCAGGAGGTAGAAATAAGCCACAGATAGGCAGAAATACATGTTATTAGTGAGGAGATTGATGTTCTCTGGGCCAGTAGATGTGTAACAAATACTTTGGGGGATACTTTCCAGGCTCACCCACCATTTATTTCTCATGGATCTTACAGTGATCAGCATGGGAAGTATTTTTCATCCTCAATGTACCTGCTTTCATGTAGTCTGGCTAGATTTAATCTGAGGCCTATCAACATCTCTAGCTAGGAACCAACTGCATGGAAAAGTCCTTCATTTGGGGGTATAGATGGGAAGTATGTGATGACTTTCCTCTGTCAGCTGTGCAAATCAGAGAGGCTGAGAGAAAAAAGTAAAACTACACCAAAACCAAACAAACCAGAAGACATGTGAAGCAAAAGCCAATACGTTTCAGCTCTCCCTCCCTCCCTTTTCCAATATATACCTTTACTCTTAATCACCTCTGCCCTTTTAATCTCTCTAAAGTGGTTTAGGTAGGTCATAGTTAGCTCAATTCTGAGTTACTTCTTCTGTTACATGATAATCAGTTCATGGTTCTACATTTCCTAATGTACTGAATATAGTTTTACCAATATATTAAGCCTGCAGAGTCATAGAATCACTCAATAGTATTCAAAAGGAGGAACTCGATATGAAGCAAGATAGGAAATACATAACCATTGTGATGGTCCTTACTGCTGTTTACTTGTTCCTTATTATTGATAAGTCTCAATGTTAGCACAAACTGCCATTTAATTTCAATATTTCATGATTATTCACAGAACAGAAAATGTATCAAAATGTAAGCCAATTTCAAAAGCAGATTTTTTTCATCTTATAAAAAGGGGAAATGTATAAGTATGTCGTGCAGTTGTTTTGCTTGGAAAATGGCCCCCTATGCTGTTTTTATGTATGCAACAAGGTCCAAAGAAGCTCGTTAAGAAAGAATAGGAAAACGAACTGCCAGACTTATGAATTGTAAGTATTACATAAATGGCTAGGATAGTGAGAGCCAAGTTTTACATCAGTGAGAGATAAATTTAAATATGAGAAAAGACTAGAATGAGCCCAGTGGTGATGGATTAGGTTGGAGGATGTCAGTGAAACTGCATGCTTAGTTGAGGGCAGAAGCATTGAGTGACGCAGGTATAGCTAGTTATTTAGAAACACGTTAACCTAAGTATATTCCGTCTATTACTTGGCTATGAACAGTTACACACACACACACAGAAAGAGTAGCACATCCTAGCAGAGGCTATCAAATGTGTAATCCTATTCTCTACTGAGAGAACCAGAGAAATTATGGAATCTAGACATAGTGGCAGGGAAAGCAAAGCAAAGGTATCTTGCATTGCTGGAAAGAAGGAAAGTGTTAAGAGAAGTTTACCATATGTCTTAGTCAGGGTTTCTATTGCTGCAATGAAACACCATGACCAAGAAACAAGTTGGAGAGGAAAGGGTTTATAGGGTTTCATTCAGCTTACACTTCCATATTGCTATTCATCACCAAAAAGTCAGAATTGGAGCTCACACAGGACAGGAACTTGAAAGTAGGAGCTGATGCAGAGGTCATGGAGGGGTGCTGCTTACTGGATGTTTCCCCTTGCTTTCTTATAGAACCCAGGAGCACTGCCCAGGAAAGACAGCACTCAGAGTGGTCTGTACCCTTCCTGCTTAATTGCTAATTGAGAAAATGTCTTACAGCTAGATCTCATGGAATCATTTCTTCAAGGAATATGCTTCTTTCTCTCTGATAACTCCAGCTTGTGTCAAGTTCACACACAAAACCAGCCAGTAAACAACATTGATAAAGAATAGCAATGGGACATAGAAAATATCTAAACATTTGTCCTACAGCCAAAGAGAATATAATTTGATCAAAAACATAAATGACATAGTCCTTGGTTTTAGAATACAGTATAGAAAAAGTATGTATGCTAGTCCATACTGATCTAAGTTATTCAAGTAATAAACAGCAGAGCAGATAAATCATGCATAAAAATTCCAAAAAGTCACATAGGTACCCTGCCAAAAAGAAAATTGTGCATAACTCATCCATTTCTATATTTGGGCTGAGTGGATTACTTCATTCCAAGTACAGTATGGGAAGGAGGTGAAGGTAGGCAAAAACAACATCAGTACTCAAAAAGCCATTTAATAGGAACAGGTGATAGGATAAAAAATGTAAATTATTCTCTGCCACAACTCTTCATGAACCAGTATTTTTTCAATGCCATTTTAGGTTTACAATGCAAAATTCTTTATGTGAAAATAGTCAAGATGATCAAAACCAGAGAAAAATCTGAGAGATGGGAATGGGTTATTTGGTAAATCATTTGTTATGGAAACATGAAGACCTGAGTTTGTTTTCCAGGACCCACATTAACAAGCTGCCAGAGCACTATGTGTCTACAGTCTCTATCCTGGGAAGACAGAGGCAGGGGGATTCTATTAGGACTTTCTTGTCATCTTCCTAATAGTCTACCTATCCAATATATCCTAATCAAGTAATCTATCAGCTTTGAGTTTCAAGTAGAAACCTCAAAAATAAAAAGTTGAAGTAGCCCCTAGAGGCATCCCAAGTATGGTAACTGGGTCACTGGGTCACGTGCCCATAGGTGCCATAGAAAAGAGACTACACCTGTGCCCAGTGTTCTGACCTATGAACATCTGAATGATTAGTAGCCTAACATTCCCTAACAAAAGCAAGCAGGCACCAAGGGTCCCAGACAGGGAGCTAGTCTGAGACCACCACCAGGCTGGGTTGGGCTCCCAAGGAAGGAAGGAAGCCAAAGATTAGAAGAACCCCTAGTGGTACCATAGGCCTGGACAAAAGTGAGACCCAGAATAAAACCTATTGTGTGACCACTCAGGTGAGCAGGGCAAAGAGCCAACTCAGAGCCTCCAGACACATAACCTACCTTGTGACCTCCAGATCAGTGCCATGGGACATGGGTTGTCATGACCAGCAGTCGGGCATGGGAAAACAGGCTGGCTTGAAATGAACCATGCCCTGTGCAGGGCAATGCAAGAATGGGGGAATAGCACTCCAGAGATGACCCCAGACACACAGAGCCCCCAGGTAAGTGGTGGAGAAATGGAAGAGAAAGAAATTGAAGTATGTGGGCACAATAAAGAGAGGCTCAACTGGAGACTTGGGGGTAGTGAAGAACAGCTAGATGTGAGTATCTGGTTGGTGCCCACGGGTACTACAGTGGGTTGGTGGCCTATGCTGCCATTAGGGGTGATATCTGGGTACATGGACATGCAGCAGCAGGTCTCTATTACCACCAAAGGCCAAGCAGATTTACTTGATCTGGACTGTCATCCAGGGACATGTTGATGTGAGCACTGGGCACTGTAGAAAGATGGCCCTGGGGTCATAAGAGCTGGAGAGCTGTCCAGACCCCTTGCCTGCTTTCAGGAGAGCAGGTCCTGCACCTCACCTAGGCAGTAGAGCTCTACCGATGGAGGGGTATAGACTGAAAAGATTCATAGAGGAGTTATTAAACTAAAGGGAGGGGCATGGAGCTCAGATTCATCTGAGAATAGCCAAAGGAGTTTGAGGAAACATCCTAGGTCAGGAGAATGCTTTGAAAGTCCTTGGAGGCTAAAGAGCAGAATGATAGAGGTGGTGGGACAGGAAAATCAATAGGATTGACCTTTCAAAATGTGAGTCAAATGTTCTTCCTCTATCCAACTGTCTTATTTCCCACTGAATAATGCATAAGAGCCAGGTGATAATATTAATGTTGGATAGTAGTTTGTATTCAGAATATCAGTTATCTCTTTTTCTGTAGATTGCTACAGTGCAAATTCATGGCATCTCTTGAGTAAAATGTAAAAACATTGGAGTTGTGTATTATATGTCTTCTGCTTTCAGTAAGATTTGTTCTCCTTAATTATAAAATTGGCCTTATATTCAGAAATGAAATCAAAAGGAAGGAAATTTTTCATTTAGTATGTATAGTGTTCTAGGATAATGTTATACCAATCCATCCTTGAAGAACTCCCCGATGAAGGTATTATCAGGTGCCATTTCATAGACTTGGACCTTGAGATTCCAGGATAATGGATATCTTTTCTACATCACAGAAGCACAGAGTTGCACTTTCTCTCATTCTTACCATTCTGTCCAACATACTGGCATATTCTCCTTTCAGCTCACCTATCAGCACAAAAGCTTATGTTTGCTGTACAGAACCCAACTCAAACTTTTTGGCAGTTGGCTCTCCTCAAGCCGCCTGCTTCTCCATCTCTTTTGCTGAGTTCTTTTCATTTCTGCTGAAACCCAGGAACTAAATCAGTTACCACTGTGGTATTTATTAGCACTGCAGTTCTTTCCAGGACATTATGTATTTTTCGTCTCTGAAAATACATCTCTTGAAAGATAAAAGAATACATGATCTCTATTAAAGGGAGTGTCACACTATCAGCAAAACACATCTCCATGCATGCTTGTTAATTCCATACAGTGTTCTAACAGTGCTCTCAGCTTGCAAAATAATGTGGCAAATCAGAATGTTTTATCTTCAGGAACAAAAAAAATTATGTTGATGAAGAGAAGAAAACACACTTTTTGGGGCGAGTCAAGCTTGACCTGCACTAAGATGAAAGATTGCAGTGACCCAAAATGTTGACAAAATGCTTTTTTTTTTTTTTTTTTTTGATCACCAGATACCAGTTACTGGTATAATTACAGCTAAGAAACAAGCTGACTGAGGTGGCCATCCAGTCTATATATGGAGAGGAAGGAAGGTTGTGTTGTTTATTTTAACTTACATGGCTATGTTTTGGCTGAATAGCCAAGTAGTTAAATTATGGTTTCCTTGCTTTGTTAGTAGGCTGTCTAACAACATCAACATATGTGGTATTTTAAGGACCACTTGGCAAAAATTCTAAAGCCCTCAGCTACAAAATCCTCTGAGGATATCACTTAATCTCGTGGTTTTAGCTATCATAATTATAGAAATGTTTCCCAAATCTTTATCTTAAGTTATTGTTCTTTTCTTGGAATAGCATTAAATGTCTAACACAAATTACGTACATTTCATATCTTTCGCCCCAAACCACTCCTTCTCTGGGCTAGATTGTATTTTTTTTTTTTTTTTTTTTTTTTTTTTTGCTGTTAGAGTTCTTTTTCTTTTTCTTTTAAGAACTACAGCCTTGGTTCAAAGTGGATGTTCTAACAAACCCCAAATTCTTACCACCCACTTTTAATTAATTTGTTAAATTGCTTGCAGAGAGCCTTATTGGGGTGCCATGCCACCTGGCAGGAACTTGACATGGACTAATGTGAAGTTCCTCTCCCAGCTTTTGAACAGGAACTCCTGTGTTAGTCATAATCCCTGCCACCTAGGGTGAAGTGCTCAGACCAAGGTGAAGCCCATTGTTCTTCAAGGACCTGCAGTTTCCTGAGAAACACTAGCTACCTGCGGAGCAACTGAACTGGTTCTGCTGAGAAGCTTCCAGCCTTTGGGAGAAGGGTTTTCCCCTGCCTATATATTTGAAGTTCATTAAACTTTGAGACGTTGAACAGCAATGTTGTCTTGGTCTCCATCTCTTTTTTGCCACCTTCCCATATATCCCCAGCTTCCCTTCCAGGTAATCTGTTTAATGCAACTGCAGGCAGTTACAATTATTAAATCTTTACTTCATATATTTGTAGACTTCAGATAACTGGACTTTTAGTGCTACTTCATATATTTGTAGACTTCAGATAACTGGACTTTTAGTGCATCTATATAAAATTTAAGATTTGTAAAATCAGTTTCTATGAATTTTTCTGGAGTTTTAGGAGAATCACATTGGATATGTAGATTATTTTTGGTATGATGCAAAATATTGCATTATTAATCCTATCAACCATGTGCTTGGTAGGACCTTCTCTCTCCTAGTATCTTCTTCAATTTCCTTAATTCTTTAAAGTTTTCATTATACAATCCATCACTTGCTTAGCTAGAGTTATATCAATATGTATTTTTGAGGCTACTCTGAAAGGTACCATTTTCTTGATTTCTTTGTCAGTATGACTCTCACTTGTATATACAACTCTTGTAATACAAAAGTTTTGTGTATTAATTTTGTATCCTGCTACTTTGCTTGAAGTAATTATCAACTATAATTTCATGAGGGGTCTTTAATGTATAAAATAATATCTGCAAATAAAGATATTTTTACTTCTTTCTTTCCTATTTGTATAGTTTTGATCTCTTACAGTTGTCTTTTTGCTGTGGCAAAGATGTCAAATAGGTATGAGAAGGTAGACATGCATACCTATTGTATTCTGTTTAAGTGTTAGACTATATTTGCTGATTTATATATGTTGAACCATTCTCTTATCTCTGGCATGAAGCCATTCTGATCATAATGGAAAATTTTTTTAATATGGCTTGTGAATATTTGAGAATATTTCAATCTGTATTCAAAAGGAATGTTGTTCTATAATTTTCTTTTCTGTTGGATTTTTGTATGGTTTTGTTATCAATGCTATATTTGCTTCATAAAAGACATAGAAGATGTTCCTCTCATTTTTAATTACTGTTTCTATATCAATAGGTGTTATGGGGTTGTTTAAATTCTTTTTGATTTTTTTTTTAGTTTTGTAGACTATATACATTTTAAAGTATGTTCTCAATATTCTTTGAATTTCCTCAGTATCGCTTTTAATGTCCCTCCTTTTAGTTGTATTTTTATTTTTTTCTATTTTTTATTTTCCCTATTTTTTAATTTATTGTGAAATTAATGTAAGTCTAAAACAAAATGTCACAGTATCTGACAGTTTAAGACTCCACAGAGAACTCCATGCTTTTGCTGCGGAAAGACTGAAGCATCTGAAAGTTATTGCCTGAAAACTGAAAAGTCTAGTATTTTTAAGCCTTTTGAGAACAGTCATTTACTTTCTATCCTTTCCTGAGAAAGGTCAGGATACTTCTAACTTTATTAATTTAGACTCTTTCTGTTTTTTTTTTTTTATTTTATGGCTAAAGGCTTATCAATTTTATTGAATTCCTTTCCATAAAATAGCTCTTCATTTCATGATTCTCTTGTTTGTATTTCATTCATTTAGCTGAATTTAATTATGTCTTTCTATGTCTCCTTTTGGATATTATTTCTTCTTGATCATGAAAGCTTTCAAGTATAATGTTATCAGTAAGGACTCTGTTAGTTTTTTGATATAGGTATGTATGGTATTGACCTTGCTTCTTCTTATTGCTTTGAGTTTCGTTGTTTTGGATATGCTGTGCAAGGTCATTCTATTCTAGAAAGGTGGAAATCAACTTTTTGTTTTCTGTTCAGCTTCTATGACATTGTATGCTTCATGCCTGTTCTTGTTGACATCTAGCTTTAATCCAAAGTAATAAAAGAACATGCCAGATTCTATTCAATTTTCCTAATTCTGCAGTGACTTTATTTGTCTTTCTCTTTATGATGTCTTTTCATCCATTAGTCAGGCTTCTCTCTGAGATTTCTTTTATTGAGTTTCTGAGTTTCTTATTTCCAATTTCACTTCAGATAGGTGTTTTTAGTTGTTCTATCTTATTGTTAAATTCTACTTTCATGTCTGGATTATTTTATGATTTTATTATTTCACAGTTTTCATTAACTGGTTTATTCATATCCTCTTTTGAAGTCCTGGAACATATTTGTAATTGCTATTTTTTTAAGTCCTTGTCTTTTGCTTCAGCTAAATTGCCTTTTTTCAGAGCCTATTCCAATAGAGCTACTAGCTTCTGAAATAGGCATATTGTCTTGATTGTTCATATTTGTGCTCTCTCGTTGATACCTAAGCATCTGGGATGATGATCTTTGTTGTGTTTCTTTGTAAAAGTACCTGGTTTCACCTTGCTAGAGTTTTGTATTTGTTATTTGGTTTTTATTGCCCACTCTGGGTCCTAGTCAAATGATGTGGGGTCCCTAGTAGAGAGCAGTTCTGTGGGAATTTGGAAATCACAAAGGAATAAAGAGGGTTTAGAAGGAGTGTCTTAAAGGTGTTAAACTGAATAGCTGCAGGGATGCTGATTTTACACCAAGAGTCTTAGTCCCAAGAGGATCTCATTTCCAATCTCATAATCTGTAAAACATTCCAGGAGGGTAATGTGTCTTTATCGGTTCTGACAGATGAGAAGTGCAAGTCTGTGGGGAAAACTGAAATTAATATGATACTTGTTTGTTCTTTGTGAAAAAAAAAAGAGAAGCTAAGTGAAATATTCTTAGAATTGTGGAGTTTTTTTTTTAAACATAGTTCTATCTTATGTTTAATCTGTGCACACTTTTGGAATTATAATTGCGTCATTCTCTCTCCCCTTCCCTCCTCCCAAACCCTCCACATGTACTCCTTAAACTTATTCATAAATGGTAACAGTCACCAAAATTGAGTATCCATAATAGTTGTAAAGTTAGTTATTTATTGCAATGTTTAACTGTTTTGTTACATTTAAGAAATGATTGGATGTTCTTCCTATGGGACTGTAAACCCCTTCAGCTCCTCCGGACCACCCTCCAGATCCTCTGGTGGAGATCCCAAGCCCAGTCCAATAGTTGGTTGCTGGTTTCTGCCTCTGTATTTGTAAGGCTCTGGCAGGGCCCCTCTGGAGACAGCCTTTGCATGCTCCTTTTGGTACATGCTTCTTGTCATAGTGTAGGAATTTGGTGACCGTGTGTAGGATGAATCCCCAGGCAGGGCAGTCTCTGGGTGGCCTTTACTTCAGTCTCTGCTCCACACATTGCCTCCCTTATTGACACCCAGACACCCCAAGACTCCCAGGGACTGAACCATCAACCAAGGAGTACACATGGTTCCAGCCAAATATGTGGCAGAGGATCAGTGGGGATCAGTGGGAGGAGTTGTCTTTGGTCAGGTAAAGGCTCAATAGAGGCCTCAACAAAGGGAAATCGATGGGGGCTGGGGGTGGGAGAGAGGTGGAAGTGTGTTAGGTAGAGGGGCATATACATGGCGGCAGGGGGTGGGAAGAGGGGTTGGGAATCTTTGGGGAGGGGGGCTTTTGGGAGGGAGGAAATTGGGAAAGGTTTTACCATTGGCAATGTAAATGAAGAAGATACTCAATAAAAAAAAAAGTCATATGATTGGATGAAAGATGTAAGCAAGCAGAAAATGTCAGAAGAGTAATCCAATATTTTGCAGTCCAGAAGTTTTCTAATTGAAACATCTAAACAAAACTAGCTGGGCTGGAGAGATGGCTCAGCGGTTAAGAGCACTGACTGCTCTTCCAAAGGTCCCTGAGTTCAAATCCCAGCGACCACATGGTGGCTCACAACCATCCGTAATGGGATCTAACCCCCTCTTCTGGGTTGTCTGAAGACAGCTACAGTATACTTACATATAATAAATAAATAAATCTTTTTAAAAAACTAGCTGAAATAATACTTTTAATTGTATGCACACCGTGGGGTATGAAGGTTATGAAGTATAAATGATGGAGCCTTAAACTAGTAGAATGGTGAGGGTTAATTTTTACAGAGTGACATATTCTAGACTCACTTAGGAGGCGAACATCTGGGCATGCCTGTGAGTGGGGTTCTAGAAAAAATTAATTAGTGTGAGAAAACCCTTTCTAGCTATGAACGACACCTTTGCATATGTCAGCACACTGAATTGAATAGAAAGATATATGTTAGAAAAGCACCCCTGTTGTTGGTTCTGATTCCTGTGTGTTCAAGGTAACCAGTTACCTTAGGTGGCTATTGCCATGATTTCCTCACCATCATGGACCATGAACTCTCAGTCAACCAGGTATCGTGTTGAGGTAAAGAGAAGAATAACTAATATATATATATATATATATATATATATATATATATATATATATATATATATATATATAGAGAGAGAGAGAGAGAGAGAGAGAGAGAGAGAGAGAGAACATGTTTAGGAGCTTAGGATGCTCTTAGGATGCTCTTGCCATTCCCCATATTCTTCATGCTGTGGACTCCCAGCTATTATAATCTGCCTTAAAGAGCACAAGGCAGAATGCCACAGACTGACCCAGCCGGGGGAGTCATGACTGAGGGAAAACCAGGGCTTTGGTGTTCAGGAAGGCACAGGTGCGGTGAGGTAATGACAGACAGACATACCAGAGAGCGGTTTGAATCTGCTGCAACTTTACTTTTTAGTCAGGCATATTTATAGTATATTGCGGAACAGATCGAGGTTGGAACGCCTCCAGAAACACTCAAACAATTGCTAAACAAGGTACATTTCCATCTTAATTAGAACAGTAAATAGACATGACACAAAGCCCACAGGAACTCTTGCTCTATGAACCATGATCAAAAGCAGTCTTAGGTCATAAACCTTAGACACATGGTGTTTGAGTCTAACTTGTGGTTTAATAATCAATAGGAGAAACTGGGCCTTCATATGAATTTGTATGCCATAAGCCTTCTTCTGCCATCAAAAGTCAAAATGCTTTAAGAATGAGCACATATACATTACAAGAGCCCTCTACACTGCCCTGAACAGCAAACACCAATGTGGTCTGGCTCAAGCTAATCTATGCCCATAATCTCAAGAAAATTATAGGATCTTTTAACCGTCAATGTTTTTATCCATCTATTACCTTCTTATCATAAATACCTGTATAAAGCAATAGCTCATCAGTAGTCCTATACTTTTCCATACTGTATTCTTCCTGCTACAAACTATTCAGAACATTCCCTAATGTCTCTGTTCTTTGTGCATTACCCTTGCTAAGGCTAGTGATAAAGACAGACCCTGCTGAAAATCATTCCAAGACTTTCTTTCACTACGGTTCAACATGAGTTCATTGAGTTTAGGACTGGAAGCAGTAGGCGTAACCACTTTTTCTTTCCACCGGAATACCAAGTTCTCCTTTATCAATTAACCAGCTTGTAGGCTGGGATTGTGCTGTATAAAGAATTACGAATAGGAAGAAGAAAGACACAGTGCAGAACCCATAACCCAGGAAGCACAATATCCTTGGAGAACATCAAAGCCCTTTCTAAGGCCAGAGTTGGGCACACTGCCAGGGACCTCCAGGGAGCCTAGCCCCGAGGGGCATTTTTCTCCTGTCTGCCTTAATGACGTACTGTCATGTCACACAGACGACAATGGAGTTGGTGTGGCAGCAGAAGAAGACAGTTGTTGGGTCATCACAGAAGCAGAGCATGCATGCAAAGAACTGCATCCAGATTGCTTCCTTTGACATTTTATTGGTTAGTGCTCTGTTGCATGGGGAGCTCTTAGGAGGTTGATGATATGTGTTAAAAGCTAGCACCATTGAAATATCCCAAGGTATGTCTACTTCAAATTGACAAAGGAAAATTTAGAGCATTGGGTATTATAGGGAATTTTAAATTATATTTTATATTATTTTCCTAAAGACAGAATTAGGGTAAATTTTAACAAGTGTATGTTTTTGTAAGGACACTAAAAGCAATTCAGCCATTAAGCATTCCTCAATGGAATGCTTTTGTTACTGTATTCTACATTGTTTTGCTCTGTTTGGGAAATCATTCTACCCTAAGATGTTCATATGGCTGAGTCCTTTCCAACATATAGTTCTGATTTCAAGTGTTACCTCCCTACACTAATTATCCAAGGACATTAACTATAGTGTCATACTGCCAAATGTACCAAGTCCTGTTAAAAAATTGCTTTTATATTCACTATACATATTTCTAAAAGTAATAAAGACTGAAGGAGTGGGATGTTTTGCCTACCATCTTACCATTTATATCTTGCAAAGCAAATTGCCAATGGCTTAAGTGTTCAATAAATATTGATACAAATACAAACATGCATGTATCAGCGATACCTATAATCATATGTATTTTATACATTAATCATTTACTTAACATGAAGAATATTCCTAAAGACTTAGTAACAACAGCTATAAAATGTTTTATCTCATTATATTCCATACTTTAATTTGCCAGCATCCCACAACAAACCAGTGTAGCATATCCAATATGCAAATCAGTTTATAGAAAGAATGATTAAGACAGCATTTTACCCCTGCTATGGTACCCTGGATCATAAACAAACATGATGTCATGTTTAAAATCAAATTAAAATGTTGCATAGAATATTGTCCATCATTTGGTCCAGTGGAATAATGTTGACTTAAAGTGGCAGGAATGGCTGTGATACAGTGGTACAGAATCAATCAGTTGAAATGGTTTTGCATCAAGGGAAATATTTGAACAAGTAGCATTCCAGGGTACCGGAAGTGTCCAGGACTGGACAGGGAATATGATCATCAGTGTGTTAATACTTTAGAAGCACAAGGAAGAGAAACAGAATTGAAGTGAAATGGGTCAACAAGTAAAGGAATACGCACCCAGACTGAAGACCTGTATCTGTTCTCTGGGACCCACATAATTGAAACAATACACCCAGTCCCACAAATTGTCTTCTGACCTAGACACACACTAATACATGTAATCTAATTTTTAAAAAGAAATAAAGTGTTCCTTGAGACATATATAACCTCTAGTTATTTTTGTGACATTTCTAGCTTCAAATTAACAACCCATATGGATGGAGCTAAATTAAATGCCTTAATCCTTGATTTTTTTTGTCATTATCTTAAGGAAAGTCTCTGAAAGGTTTTAAAAATAATAAGATATAGTCCAGTGAAACACTAAACGATGACTATTTCGCAGAACAACGGTAGCAGATCATGAAGTGAAGTGTCTTATATACATTGGTATGGGTACTGGAATTTGATCTAAGGATATACAAAGGAAATGAATGCTTTGTAAGAGTAGTGTTGCATTTTTGGTTTTATTTAATTTAAAGCATCTCTCCAAATGCAAAGAACAATTTCAGAGATCAATTGCAGAAGTGGAGATGCCAGAACAGAATTTAGAAAAAAGCAATCAAAACCAAAACAAATGAACAACAAAACCCACATGCCTTGAAATAGGATGACACCGTTAAAGATCAGCGTTAGCACAGCAGTATAGGGGAATACCAGAACAGGGACGTGGGAAGGGGTAGATGGGGAAACAGGGGGAGCGAAGAGCGCCTATGGGACTTTCGGCGAGTGGGGAGCCAGAAAAGGGGAAATCATTTGAAATGTAAATAAAGAATATATCTAATAAAAAAAAAGAAGATCAGAGTTACAAGACTGTACCTTTGGTAGCATTACACCAAACTATATTTCATCTCCTCTTCCTTTATAACTTGTAGTTTTAAAAACTAAATGTAATATACACTAGAAAGGCAACATTCTAAAGTAAGAGGGGACAGGTCAGAACAACCCAGACCCTGCTTAGTGTTTGAATTAAAAGCTATTGTGCACCATCTATTTCAGCATATGGGAGCAGTGCATCCATACACTGAGACTCTAATGAGTTAACTAAGGGTTTTCTCCTTTTATCATCTACTAATAAAGGGGCTCCTACTAGGCCACACACACAAGGTAAGGGAATGAACTTGATGCAATTCTGATGAACGAAACAGAGAGCTAGCTTAAACTAGGTAAATATGATGAGCTCTACATTTTCAAAAGAACTGGTAGAAACAGCCTACAGGTGATAAGCATTTTTCACAGAAATATTATTTCAGTCATACAACTCTGGTCACATATCAACTAAATCTTTGTGTAACACTTATTAAAGAATTCCCTCATTCATTATCTTACAGTGTAAACATGACTCTAATTTGTATCAATTCTATGTTTTGGTTGTAATATTCAGTTCACTCACCCAATGTACAACCAATGAAATAAAAGAAGCATTTAAAAGGAAAAAAATAAATGTACACAATGGTTTTGCATATAGATATTAGTTTTGACTGAAAAAGAAAAAATATAGTAGGATTTATTTATTTATTTATTTTTAGAAAAATGGATTTAAACTCATTCATAGTTAAATTAAAGAAAGAAAAGAAAAAGACACCATGATAGTAAATGAAATGTTATTTGCAGAAAAAAAGAGTCATAAAGTGATTGAATTACCATGGATACTATCTTACTAAATAATTTGCTGCCAAAGAAGGAAATCCTAGAATTCAAACTTACAGATGGTCCAGAGATTTTTTTTTTATATCTTTAAGTGTTAATTAATTGATTTCTAATGACTAATCCTTTCCCAATTAATCACTGACCCGAGCTTTGACTAATCATGTGGATGGGCTATTTTTTATTTAATTGTATGTTTCTACTTATATTTAGCATGTCATACTCTGGCTTTTACCAGTCTTATTCTTTTCTTGGACCACAAACCATACTGGATAAATCCTGAACAAAGAGGAGACGATGAATATCCAAGACACAACCAACTCTTCAGTGTAAAAAGTACTTGAAATGTGATAAGGGAAGGTGCTCCTGCCAGTTGCTATGTATTATAGTGGCTGAAGTTTAAATCTAATTGACTCAGATCCCTTTAAAATCATACCTGGACCACCCATGGCTTCTCTTATTTATATACTATTCTCTGTGGGTAGAAAAACCCACTCCAGCTTATGATTTCTTCAACTTAAGAACTACCAGGTCCCATCGCATTCCTACTCTCCGACAGTTTCCTCATCCTTCTGGAAGCCTTTCTAGAATTAGCCATTGTTAAGGCCCTATCAAAGCCCCATAGCTACTAACAAGGACAGTAGGCAGTTATCTCAGGTAAGGTTGAATTCTGTTGCCCCAGTTTTGGTGATAAGACAGTAATGTGTCATTAAGTACCTTCAATGTTAGCCAATTAGGTATTCTTTATCCAATACCAAGTGGTCAAATCCGAAATCATATACATATAAACAACATCATATGGACTGAGAACGTGGAAGTTATACATTTAGGAGTAAATATATACAGAAATATAGATAGATAGATATAGATGGTATAGATATAGAAATAGATGATATATATGTAGATATATCTATATATTTATATATCTATGTATCTTTATATCTATAGATAGATATGTAGATACATACATAGACATGCATATATGTGTTACAAGGGAAAGGTTGAAAGAGGCAAAGGGAAATGGGGAGAGATGTAATTATATTTTAATTTAAACATTTTAAAAGGTTTTAAGTTTAAAAAGGGGGAGCTGACAAATACATCCATATGTGATTTTATTATTTTGTAACTCTCACTACTTATTTACTTGTATAACCTTTATTAGATGGGGTTTCTTGCTTCAGTTAAGGAACTCAGATACATAAACTGTATAGTAATACTACTAGAGTACTGAAGATTATTATTTTGTAATAAACATAACTTGTAAAGTAAGACTTAAGTTATTTTAGTATTTGAATAAAAACAAGTCTATCAGAGCAGTAAAGTATTGCCTGTCAGTTTTGAGGATGTACAGCATATTCTATATGTCATATATTTAAGGTAAATAGTATTTATTGAATATTAATTTATGCTAATATCATCAGAAATATGTGAGTATGGCATATGCTATAACATTGCTATGGCTATAATGTCACTATACTATAGGGAATTGTCTCCTCTACTGAAATATTTGAACCACTGTTGTGTGTGTCTTCCCTTATTAATGAACACACCACTATGAAGTCCATAGACTGAGGTTTTAGTTACAACTGATGAGCAGGCTTATCTACAAAGGGCCACAGAAAGGAAATAGAGCGAACCTTTGTATGGAACAGTTAACAAAGTGTCTGTATGGGAAAACCAAAGCACTCTGGGAAGTTAACAAAGTGTCTGTATGGGAAAACCAAAGCACTCTGGGAAGAAAGACTAAATTTTCAGAGCCATGAAAATGGAGAACCAATCTAAATAATAAATTCCACAAAATAAATTTGGATTGCTAAGATCAGTGGGCACAAAGTCCTTAGTAGAAGACCCCTTAATTTTCATATGAATGGACTCTCCATAAAACATTTCAGACTTAGAATAATTAGCACTTCAGGAAATCCAGGTTACCTCCACCTTTTCCCTATAAGATACTTCCCTGTAGAATCTTGTCCAATCCAAATTCAATCCTCAAACAAAATTAAGTGCTCAAAACTGCTTTTGTTAACTACAATGTCAACAGAGATGGCTGTAAGAAATATCTAGCCCCAAAAATATGAAGGGTGAATTTACAATACTAAGTTAGTTATAGCAGTGAAAATGCACACCATGCCATGCTCAGAACAAACACTTTTAATTGATGAGACTAATTATCATTAGCACTCAGAAGATCTGAATTTAGATATACCTAGTTATAGAGATTCCATGAAGAGTGTTTATGCTTGTAACCTACATGTATGATGCTGAACATCTTCCAAATTATTAAGCAAATTGTTATGTGATTAAGCTACATTTGCAAGTATGTTTTCCTCTTTAAACTACAAAGCTAATGCCTGTTGAGCCTTAATTTCTAACCTTAAGATTAAGGTAATCATATCCATATAGATAAACCCTGTCAATATAGCACAGGAGTTTGTGGCATATTGATTTTAAGCAAAACATACTCTGTTGATAGAAGAGTATATTTGAAATTTTGTGAGTTGTGGGAAGCCATCCTGAGCTATTCGGACTTATGCTTACTCATAGGCCTAAGGTGGTGGCTGCTAAAATATGAGAACAATTAACTAGAGACTTCCCCATGAACTGTCAATGCGAGAAGATTCCCGAGAATACCACAAGATGTTCCTGCCCTAACCGCGGAATGTTCCTGCTGGTGTTAACTCCAGATGACCAGATGACCTCCTCGCTTCCCACTTCCATCGCTAGGGGTGTCTCTGCCCTTCCCTCCTTTGTCTGGTGTGAAGGTTAATTCCTTCTCTGTAAGCCTTAAAACCCACTTACTTCCCCGACATTAAATGAAGCCTTGACATAACCCAGACTGACTTGTCTTTCTTAGGGTGCTTGGCCTTCTTCCTTCTCTCTCCCCCCTTTTTTTGACCCTCAGGTAGTGCCTCTTCAGGACCCTGGAATAACTGGACCTACTGGACGGGTCAGTGAGTCGTGATCCAGTAAAATGGTACCAAAAATCAGAGACTACCTTCATCTTTTGGATTTCTAGGTCAAGCGTATAACATTTGTGAATAATATGTTGGAAATTTCTGTCAGAAAAAAACGTGATAGTGTCTAGTATCTCTGTAAGACATTGCTGAACACTGACTAGTATTTACTAAAAATAACTTTCTCAATGACCTAGTTTAGTATTTTAGGGTTTTATCTTTTGTCTGAGCAGTTATGAGAGAATTGAATTTCAGTCAATGAAAAAAATCAAACCATAAAAATATCCCATTAAGTTTACAGATTACTCATCGGAGGAAAACTCAACATTTTGCAAAGGGATACACATATTTTACCCATGTTCAATACATGGTGAAAATGATATCCATGTCAAATTAGAATGTCATTAGCAAGCACAAAACAGCAAAGATAAGAAATACTTCTCCAAGAGTTGAGAAGTCAAAAATATATTCTATATTTGGAAAGAATGCCACATGGGGTTGATTATGCTAAATTACTGACTTAAATTTCTGTCCGAATGGTAATTAGTAAGGATTGGCATTCATTACTCCCCTGCCTATGTTAAGAAGATCTGGATGGAAGAGAGTTTTAATGTCAAAGACTCTTAAGGCCAGCATGCATTGACTGTGCATCCAACACAGAGAGGATCATTATAACACAGATGGCTATATCTTGTCCCAAGATTGTTGATTCAATAGACATGTAGTGGACAGCAACAATTTCAACTTTTAAACCTATGAACATAGGTAATGTTTATGTTTTAGTCTCAGAGAACATATTTTTGAAACCAGATTCCTTTATTCATTAATAATAAAGATGTGATGTTGACAAACAACTCATTGCAAAATGAAGTAAAATATAGAACAGACTTCTTTTTACCTTCTAGAATATTACATTCTAAATTTTCTTAATAAGACAGTATTCTTGAACAAAGATAATTTAGTAACCAGCATAATAGAGGCACAAACTGTTTAAAGGCTGAAACATATATTGTCTTATTTTAGCTATTCAAAGACTATGATGGAATGTATAACTGTTTATATACTCTGCATTTTCAAAATAGTTAAAGATGCAAATAGCTCACAAAACATACCAAAAAAAAATTTCCCTCTGTTCTTCCAAAAACTGAACACCAAACTTAAGATTTTTTTTTTTTACATAGTATTACAGACTAGAGGCAACAAGAATTACTAGACCCAGACTACAGAGCTTAGGGAAGTTTAACAAAAAGCTCAAGGTGTATGAATAGAATTTTCTTTATATTTATAATTTGGAATTAATTAGCATTCACTAATAAACAAAGCTTAAGATTTTCCTATTTTGTGGAGGACAGACTTTTGAAGTAAAACCTAATGATTATTTGAATTTCCTCTGTTTCTCTTGTTGTGTCTCCTTTTTCATTTATGATTTTGTTTCTTTTGATACTGTCTCTCTGTCCTTTGGTTAGATTGGCTAAGGGTTTATCTATCTTGTTGATTTTCTCAAAGAATCAGCTCTTGTTTTCCTTGATTCTGTGTATTGTTTTCTTTGTTTTTAACTAATTGATTTCAGCACTGATTTTAATTATTTCCTGCCTTCTACTACTCTTTGGTATGCCAGTTCTTCTTCTCCTCCTTCTGCTTCTCTTTCTTCTCCTTCTTCTTTTTCTAGAACTTTCAGTTGTACTTTTAAATTGTTGGTATAAGAACTTTGTTTTTTATGGAAGCACTTATTACTATGAATATTCTCCTAGCACTGCTTTTATTGTGTTGCATAAATTTGGGTACACAATGGAATACATTTCAGCTATTAAAAACAAAGACATGAATTTTTCGGGCAAATAAATAGATCTTGAGAATATCTTCCTGAGTGAGATAACCCAGTCCCAAAAGGACATGCATTGTTTGTACTCACTGATAAGAAGACATTAGCCCCTTGTTCTGGAAAGACTCAGTGAAACAGTATTCAGCAAAAGCAGAATGGGGAAGTGGGAAGGGGTGGGTGGGAGGACAGGGAGAGAGAAGGGGGCTTATGGGACTTTCGGGGAGTGGGGGGCTAGAAAAGGGGAAATCATTTGAAATGTAAATAAAAAATATATGGAATAAAAAAAATGAATTGTCAAAAAAAAAAAAAAAAAAAAAAAAAAAAAAAAAAAAAAAAAGAAGACATTAGCCATAAAATACAGGATAGCTTTCTCACAAGAAAGGAAGCTTGAATCTCACTTAGAAGAAGGAATAAAATAGTCATCAGAGGGAAATGAAAGGAGGGAACTGAATGGGAGAGGAGATGGTGAGGAGAATGGGGATTAGGATCAGGTGTGGGGAGGGACAAGAAAGATGGCTAGATGGCCACGAGAATGAATAGAAATCTTCAACTGACAGGGATGGAAAGCTAGGGGGCATCTCCAAAATGTGACAGAAGCCTGGAATAAGGGAGGCACCTAAGAATCAATGGGAGTGTCCTTTGCTGTGACTCACAGCATTGGGAATATGAAACCTGAAGAGAATTGTAGCCAGGCAAGAACCCCAATGGTGAGATGGGGGGTGTCATAGGGACACCGAGCCACCTACAAAACTTTCAACCCAAAATGTATCCTGTCTACAAGAAATACAGGGACAGGGGATGGAGCAGAGGCTAAATAAATGGCCAACCAATACCTAGCCCCACTTGAGACCCATCCCATGGGCAAGCACCAATCCCCGACACTATTAAAGTTACTCTGTTATGCTTGCACACAGGAGTTTAGCATGGCTCTCCTTTGAAAGACTGAAACATATGCAGAGACCACAGCCAAACATTGAATTGAACTTGAAGACTTTCTTAGTTTGGGTGTTACTGCTCTGAACAAACTCCATGATCAAAGCAAGTCTTGCAAGGATGACATTTAGCTGAGCTGACTAGAAGGTTCAGAGATTCAGTCCATTATTATCAGTGGATGGAAGCATCCAGAAAGCCATGGTGCAGGAGAAGCTGAGAGTTCTACATCTTCATCTGAAAGATGTTAGAAAGAGTACTGGCTTCTAGACAGTTAGGATGAGGATCTTAAACCCCATGCCCACAGTGATACTCTCTCTCCAAGAAGTCCATACCTAATCCAACAAGTCTGTAACTCCAAACAATGACTTTCCCTGAGCCATGCTTATTCAAACCACCACAGGGACTCTTACGGAATAATAGAAGGAAAGATCATGACCCTGCAGGGGATAGGAACTATACAGAAAGGCCAACAAAGCCAAATTACCTGGACCCTTGGGGTTCTCAGGGACTGAACCACCAACCAACAAATATAGGAACAGAACCTAGGCCTCCCTGCACATATGTAACAGATATGCAGCTTGCTCTTCAACTAGAATGAGGGAAGAGGAGGCTATCCCAAAAGCTGTTGCCCGAATGTGGAATATGGTCTTCCAGCTGGGCTGCCTTGCCGGGCCTCAGTGGGAGAGTATACACCTAGCTTCACAGAGACTTGATGTGCATGAGGTGTGGGGGGGGGGGGGCGCTCAGAGGACAGGAAGAGGTTGGGATGGGGGAAATTGTGGAAGGGGTTGCCAGAAGGGGGCAGATAGTGGGATGTAAAGTGAATAAGTAAAATAGATGATAGATAGATAGATAGATAGATAGATAGATAGATAGATAGATTGAGATAGATAGATAGAGATAGATAGATAGATAGATAGATAGATAGATAGATAGATAGATAGATAGAAAAATAGAGTGGATAGATAGATAGATATAGAGATAGATAGATAGATAGATAGATAGATAGATAGATAGATAGATAAATAAAACAAAGGTTAAAGATCCAATGAATTATTTAATGATTAACTTCTCTGTGCCCCCAATCCCATTTATCACAATTAATATCCTATGTCACAGACAGCTGTCATATTAGAAGTCCAATATGCCCTAATGATGCCCTCGAAGTAGATTTAGTAACAGTTGATCACTGCTAATCGTTGGTAGGAACCTACTAACTCTAAGTTCAGCCACAGTGATTGGGCAGAGATGACCACATTCCCTTGAGGAGTTTTCCTGGAAGGGGGAGGGAGAGTTTATATTTCAGCTGAGGTGCAGCCAGACATTGTCTTTGCTGCTATAAGCAGGTAATGCTGCAGTATGTAAATGAGAGGGAAGTAGGAGGCGGGCAGAGGTGTAAGATCCTAATGTGTGGTGAGATAAAGCATATTTTAAAGCAGGAAATGAGTGAATAAATGAATAAATAATCTAGATAACAGGAGGGGAATTTTCTGTATACTGTGAGCAAGTTATTAGTATTCTTGGAGTCCTGGATATCCAACATAGGATAAGGGTCATATTTGCCACTTAATATTTAATGAATACGCATTGTTCAGAAACATGTTTTGGTGCTTATTCCATCCAATAAATTGAACTCAGAAATAACTTTAGAGCACACATTACTGACTATTCTCAAAGGCTACACATTGAATATGATTAGGTTAGTACAGTATTACGACACTGTATATACTTTCAGAATTGTGTTCCACTTGCTAGAAAATTTTAATTCATATAGCATGACTTAATTTTAGTTAGAAAATCAGCATAAAATGTTGCAATGTTGGTATGATTCAAGCATACAATATATCCTAAATAATTATTCAACTTGCAAAATTAAAAGGATTACCTCCTTTAACTTTCAGTTTTATAAATTGTTTCAAATTGTGGTTAGTAAGGAGTCATCATTTAGGTTGCTACAGTGCAAACACCGTGGTTCCAGGGATAGACTTGTTCTCCTAAGCTCCTCTGATGACTTGAGACACTTGGTCTAATGGCTTTGGAAGAAAAGTAGAACAATGTTTATAGAGCAGCAATATCAAGCAGGGTAATTATTTTATTTTATATTTTATTTTTGGAAGAACAAGGAAGGAAGAAATTGAGGGCAGAATGGTGGTAACCCTTTTGAGAGTGCTCTATAGCTCACTTTGGGACAATGGGTAAAAGGAGTAGACTGAGGTATGCAGTATAACCTGCATGAAATGGCTTTCATCTTTCTTAATCATTTGGGATAGTAAGAGCCAATTGAGAATAGATACTAGGCCTCTGATGCTAGAAAAGAAACAGTACTGTTTTCTTTTCTAGCTATTGGTTCCATTGTAATAAATTGCTTTCCAAGTTATTTTGATATTCTAATCCAAGCAAATAATACATTAATAAAAAGCAAACAAAAAACAAACCTCATGGGAGACTCTTATGTCTCTGCTCTGGAGAATAGTTCTCTATGAGTCTAAAGTGAGTTCTACGTTCACTTTTAAATCAGTTGAGTGACTCAATGGCTGCCTTACATGATTCTCAGTTGTCTTCCTTTCTGTTATATGACTCTTAAGATGCAGAACAGTAGGAAGAGCATAAGGAGCTTGAGTTAGATCAAAGATCTGCTCTTGAGCCTGCAAAGTATTGTTCCACTGTTTCGACTTCTTCATCTTATTATCTCTCCCGTTGGCTCCCATCACAGGACTATTTCTACTCTCTCTCTGGATCTGGTTAACCTCCCCTCGCCTGGAAATGAATTAGCTCTAGGTTGCTGCTCCCAAAAGACTATTTGGCATCAACATGATTCTTTTTCTTATCTCCAGCTCTGGCTGTGTTTAATAATATAGTTTTCTCTCTGGAATGACTTTCTGTAATAACACTTATTTTCCTTGGCTCACTTCCCATGGGCTTAAGTCTATTTTTCTCTTCTCTAGACTTGAATTTTAAGATTCTTATAAAACTGAGGATGTGGCTCAGTGGTAAAGTATTAGTCTAGCAGGCATAAGGCCACAGGCAGGAAGAGCAAGATGACAAAGAATATATGTATATGTGTATATGTATTTTATATATATATATATATATATATATATATATATATATATATAGAGAGAGAGAGAGAGAGAGAGACTGTAGGATATAGTGAGATAGTGTTGTAAAATCTCCAAATCACCTAATAAATGAAATAAACAAAAACCAAAACAAAACAAAAACAAAAACAGAAAATGTAATATTCTTACAAAGTCCATTCATGTTCTATTGTTTTTTCAACCTGACACAGATACATCTAAAGTTTTCCTCTCTAAGTTGAAAGCTCCAAAGTTTTTGTTTTGTTTTGTTATTTCATGTGTGGTTTGCCCTCCATTCTTGACCAGTGGAAGCTATACTGGGGTCCTCTGTTAAAATCTTCCAGGAAGACCTTTTCGAATCTCACTTTTTATTGATTTTACACAGTAGCACGCTGACCTTTATTATTGATGTCAAATGAAAGCTCTCCACTCTATAACACGGATATAGAGATGTCAGGTATAAGGATCAGCATGATCTATAATATAATACCATCCAGTGGCCCTTCAGAAGCCATTGAATGACAAATATAGGAAACATACTAGTTTGTTACTGAAACAAGCAAACAAAAGAACCAGACAGTCATAATGGGGGCTTAAAAAGGAAAAGCATGAATGTGTTAAATGCCTTATGCTTCAACGTGTACTGACTAATATATATAGCCCTTTGGTAAAGCCTGCATGCTTGTGTTCTCAGTATTCATTTGCTGAAATCCAGAATGCCCATGGCTTTAAGAGTCTGGGATTTCAAGATGGAATTGGGTTTTGAAGTTGGAAACATCATGATGGGACTTGTGTCTCTCTAAGAGACTATGGAGGTACTGAAGAAATGGCTCAGTGAGGTTCCAAAGCAGAAATGAATGAATACATTTTTCTCTTCCAGAGGATCTGAGCTTGGTTCTCAGCACTTGCATTGACAGCTTAGAATCACCTATAACTATGGGTCCATTGGATCTGGTACCCCTTTCTAATCTTAAGAGGTTCTTTCACTTGTTTGTATATTGAAGGGACCAGTATTGACTAAACACATCCCAAGACCAGTATTCAGCCCAAAAGAATTTTTTTTGCCCCAAATTGACAAAAGGCAAGGAATAAGTGACAAAGAAAAGGGAAAGGAACAAAGGACAAGGGAAGGAAATATTGCCCAGGAGGGATAAAGAACTACCATTGAATAGAGAGAAAACAGGCATGGTCCATAGGCAATTGTCAGAATATAAATTGAAAGGTGGAAACCTTGTGTTAGGATGAAGTGTTTAAGTTTGATTGGGCATTTTAGTTAGGGAAAGAAAGAGGGTCTTTTCATTGCAGGACTTCAATACTTTAATAGATGGACCTTGGTAGTCAGTCTCATGAGTACAGTGTGGCCAAATAAGGAAATAGTCAGTGACTAGCTTTAGGAATGTAATCTAATTGTTTTTTAACAAGACAGAGGAAATTGTTGAGAAAGGAAAGCCTGCCAAATTATGTTTACTATTCCTGGACCAGTTAGAGTCTCTTCATATATACTGTTGTAGAAGACGCATGCACATACACAGTAGTGGTTATATAGTTAAGAATTTAATATTATATTCCTAAACACACACACACACACCAATTAATGAAAGAAGAGACCACAAAATTGAAAATGAGCATGGAGGAGTTTATTGGAGGAAATAGGAAAGGAAAGGGAAGGAAAAATGTTGAAACTCATTTGGAATGTAAACAAAGAATATAGAAAATAAAAATATATAATTAAATAAAAAAATCAGAAATGAAACTATATTATAATCTCAAAAAAAACACATTTTTAAAAAAGAGAGCTAAATTTAAAAAAAGAGAGAGAGAGAGGAATAAAACAGAATGGACATATTGATCTCATCTTCCCTTTCTCCATCATGTTTCAGCATAACAAAGAAGATAGCCATCTTCTCTACAGGAATATGGTACTTCCTAGAATCCAAATCTACAGGTACTTTGATGTTGAACTTCTCAGTCATTAGAATTAGAGACATAAATCTTTTCTATTTCGATATCTCTCTCTTGAGTTTTCAGGAGCATCTTTAAATCTTTTATGAAGATGGAAGCCATGGCTAGTTATTCAGAATTCTTACCTTGAAATCCGCAGAGCTTAGGAGTATTCAAGAAGCTGGGCACAGTAACTATGCTGGAAGTGAACTGATAAAAAAAGTTTATAAGTAAGAGCTCATTGTTGCAGAGAACGGTTCCTGGATAGGTCTAAATGTTTTAGTTATATATTGCCTTTTAGAGATGAATGGGTCTAAGTGGAAGCACTGAACTGAAGGTCATCTGTGATGAAAGAGATACACGCAAAGTGTAAACACGGTGATCTTCACAGATCTTCAAAGGATTGCTTTCAACATGCTAAGTCGTGATCCATGCCTGTTGAAGTCACGTAGACCTATGGAAACTTGGAGTTTTGGGTGTAATGACATTAGTAAAATGAACAGACTACAGAAGAAACACGACAGAGGAAGTTGACAATAGTGGGTCTCTGTATAACACAGAATGTGTATACACGTTACATTTAAGGAGTGTAAGTTTATTTTGGCTCACAGCTCAAGAGTACCATCTCTTTTGGTGGGAGATGAGTAGCAATGGGGACGTAAGGCAGCCTTTCACAATAGACCCACATCAGGAAACAGAGCTGAATGAAATAACTGCTCAGCACACTTTCTCCTTATGCTGTCCAGGATGTCAGCTCATACAATTTGTATTCTCCCACACATAGAATGGGTCTTCAGTTAACTCAATCTAGAAACTCTCCCAGGCTTGCCCAGAGGTTTGTTACTGTGGTGATTCTGAGTCCCCTCATACTGATCACACCACCTCTGCTTATTTTTATTGATATTATTAAGCATCATTTCAACCACCAGGGATTTCCCCCCTCACTGTATTTGAATCCCTTTGGTCTGTTCCTCTCATTTTAATTTACATCATGGTAAACAATTGTTTTAACCTCAAAATTCAGGAGGCTGTAAAATTGTCAAGAGAGGCTGTGCTGTGCATAACTTATCATAGCTCAGAGTGATGCATGCATTGGCACTTCAGTGACTATCACCTTCATCTAACTGGACTGAATTTAGCCTAAAAGCATGTACTTTCCCAGTCTGGACCGCAGATGTGTTCTTACAAATGAGTGGGCATCCTTTGCTCATGCTCCTTAATGCCTTTACTCATCAACATCTTCAGCACCGCATTCATCAGCCATAAAGTTTGACTAAATCTTACAAATGCAAGGCAGGTCCAACATAGCAGATGAGTGTATTTTAATGCAGCTAATAATTTTTACTGAATGGCATTGGTCGCCGTGACCAAAATTAAGACTTGGTTGGCAATGCTGCCAACAGACTTAAAATCTGGAGATGATGTCTTTCCCTCCCTGCATATTGATATAATTTGCAAGTATAGGACCTGTTATGCTTTTGTTTGGAAATGCATCTTACTTCTAGTTACATTGGCATTTTTAATTGCTTTCTTCTCTACCAGCTAGCATATTGCGCAATGCACAGTCAGTCTTCATTATTCGTGGTAGTTATGTTCAATAAGTAACTGAAAATGCTGAAGTAGTAAATGGTGAGCCACTGCTCTAGTCATTCCTGCCAATCACTTGTCATAAGATGTTTGACAATTGGTGGATATGTAAAGCTGGGTGCATGTGCTTAAACATATCTTGTCTCTTATGTATGTCTGCCTGCTCCAGACATTATTATGTTAATGTGGAACCTGCTCCATGGTAACCCGGAGGAAATATGCCTAGCATTAGTGTTTTCTCTGAACACATGTTGTATCACTATCATCTCGTGCTTAGGTCACTAGACACTACTTCAGAAATATAGTTTTGAACTGGCCTGTTCTGGGAATGCACAAGTTGGAGAGTCAAACTCATTACCATTCCATGAATTACTTGAGTGATCACAAAAATGCTGGCCTTGTCAATTCTAAGGTTATGATTTAACGTGTAGATGGATTAACAATCAGGATACATTTATTATGTGAAAAATCTATCTTACTGAAAAATGTTGTCAATAAATCAACATGATTTGTTTCTAAATCAACAAATATGGAATCTGTGTATAATGTTGAAACCCATATGCAATAATGGTTAGGCTAGAAATTCCACTGGAATCAAACATAATACATCTTACTAGTGACTTCATGAGGTTAAATCTTGTTTATTATAATCTCCTCATTACTCCATCCACTTGCATTTTTCTATTAGTGTTAAGAAACAAACTTTTTAACAGAGGTGGGCATTGGCCCAGTGTGTAAAAGAATGTACTATTCTTTTTTTTTATTCGATATAATTTATTTACATTTCAAATGATTTCCCCTTTTCTAGCCCCCCCACTCCCCGAAAGTCCCGTAAGCCCCCTTCTCTTCCCCGGTCCTCCCATCCACCCCTTCCCACTTCCCCGTTCTGGTTTTGCTGAATACTGTTTCACTGAGTCTTTCCAGAACCAGGGGCCACTCCTCCTTTCTTCTTGTACCTCATTTGATGTGTGGATTATGTTTTGGGTATTCCAGTTTTCTAGGTTAATATCCACTTATTAGTGAGTGCATACCATGATTCACCTTTTGAGTCTGGGTTACCTCACTTAGTATGATAAAGAATGTACTATTCTTACATAGTACTTTACTTGGCTTCCAGAACCACATATTGGAAGACACCAACTCCAATTCCAGTTTCAAGGGAAGCAACATTCGTCTCTTGGTTTCTACTAGCACTGGGCCTATACACATATTGTGCACAGACAAATGCAGACAAAATACATGCCTATAAAATATTTGTAAAAAGAAGTTTTAGTATTGTTACATATAATTGCTATTGTGCACCCTAAACTTCTAATTGCATACTTTTGTCTCTCGAGAAAGCAACACTCGTATGTTCTGCATTAATTAATTCACACTTAACCCAAATAAGCTCAGTTTAGCATTCTGTCTACCTGTAAACCTACCCTCTAAGCCTCATTCCATAACCTCCCTCTTTTTTAGTTCATTCTTCCCTTTGAAGTTAGCACATATTTGTCATTTCTAAAATAATAATGCCTATATTTATATTTTTTGCCATCTTCACTATCTAGAACAATTTCTAGTCTGTCAAATAGGGAAATGGGATGGACCAAATAAATAAAATGTGGGCAAGACATTTATTTCTAACTCAAAGAATAGTATTTAACTCAAACAGGAATGCAAAGAGCTTGAACAAACTAGAGTGTAGTACGACTAAGTGAGAAATTGCAAATAAGTAAACTCCAGTACAGACTTATTTAAGAAAGAAAAACTTCTGTGGGCACAAATGTTAGGGAAGTAATGCTTAAACTTTTCATGTAATAAAAGTTAGATGATTTAGCAGCATAAAGCAATTATTTTAAAAGCTAAAATCATGCTAGAATATATTAATAGAAGCTGGTCTAGTTTATCATAATAATCTTGCTTCCATATTTGGCAATAATCAAGCCTTTGCTGAAGTATTTATGAAAGTTGTAGAGAATTTGGATTTCATTCAAGGAAGAACACCAAAATGAAAATGAGACTATAGAAAGATGAAAGGGACTCTGGGACACTGTGGGGGTCAGAGGGCACCAAAGAGGAACATGGATTAAAAGTTGTCATCAGGCTCAGCCCAATACTTGGCACAAGACTCAATAAAACATCACTTGATTAATTAAAGTACTTAAATTAATGCTTAAAGGCCAGAGACTAATAGTCATACATTATTAGTACACTGGCCAAAACTGCATGAAATAAATTAAAGTTCTAGAAGTACATTTGGGGTAATTTAAAAGAGTCTCCTGGCTCTTGCAAATGATAAAATACTGTAACAATGTTCAGTGAAAGAACATGAATTGCATCCATTTTTATTTGAGACATTTAGAAAAGATGCTGCTTTGAGCTGCATAGGTCCAGCCTACCCATGGATATCTGAGTTGCTTGCCCTTCTTGATTTCTTAACCAGATGCTCAATGCTTACTGAAGGACACCTCAGCTACAGTTTTGTTAAAACTGTTTAAACTGTGCACATCATAGTCATTTTTATATTTCTAACTTTTGCCTCCACACCAAAACAAGAGTGTCTACTTAAGATATTTTATGGGACTTTTGCCTGATGGAGCAGACATAGAAAAGTTGATTCCATTTCTTGAACAAACAGTAGCACTAACAATTTTCTAGCACCAATTTTTAACCTAAATTCTAAGGAAGGGGATTTTAGATGCTTAATAACATAGACCTCCTTCATTCTTTATCCTCCCACAATTTAAAAAAGTGCTGTTGTCATTCTCTTCACAGATGCACACCATTACTGCTCACCGTCACTCACAGTAAGGAAGAGAAAGAATGGGAATTCAGGAGCATGTTTTCTTACTCAGATTTTAAATTATTATTCTATTACATTTATCCAGACATCTGTTTTTTCAAAAGGCATTGATTTTCATGCCTGTTGAATTCCATGTTTTTCCATGGTACTGAGGTTCAGTTGAGTTTCATGGGGAAATATGTGATATGCTTACAAGAAGCCTGTTTCAAAATGCTTTTGGGAAAAGATTATGGGTATATATGTATATACATATATAATATATATATATTATATGTGGATATATTAGATATATGGATATATTTCCATATATATCCATATGTAAAAATTTGAATTATATGCATATATATATATATATATACATATATATATATATATAATTCAGAACTAGAAGGAGCTGAATTATGAGTTAGTAGTAGAAAAGAAAATCTCATCAGCCTGTGTCTGAATGTGAATATCTAAGGTGCACAGGGATTCTTCAGAGTTGTACCAGACTCGGGCAGTATTACCTCCCTCATATACAGGAATGGTAAGTAAGTTGATGAGACAGATATCCCATAAGTGGAAGAGATTCAACTGTGGCCACAGCTCAAATGCAGTGATGCATGCAAGTGGGTAAATACCTACCTTCATGCTTACTAAATATTGAAGAAATAGAAACTATTAAAATTTGCCCTTTTATAATAATAGATAGTGTGCATAAGAAGGAGAGAGAGACAGAGACAGAGACAGAGACAGACAGACAGACAGAAAGAGAGAGAGAGAGAGAGAGAGAGAGAGAGAGAGAGAGAGAGATCCAAGCATATTGGCTGGGCGTGGAACAAGTTAGGCAAAGCCTCCCTAAGAAGGAGACTTTTACCCAAATCTCTGAAATAGATGAGAAGATGATCCAGGTAATTTTATTGTGAAGAAAATAGATTCCCTAAAAAATCTGAGAAACACTCATGCAATGTCTGCGGCATTGCAGAGAATCAGGTCAGGGAGCTGGATAGTGTGGCTAGATTCTAGCCTGCAAAGGACAAAATTGTCAGACAGAGAAGCCAAAGACATACTAACAGATAGGAAAACAGACACTCCATGGGATCTATAACACGTTAAGCAGTTTGATATTTATTCTGAATGAGTTAGAAAAGTATTTGAGACTTTTCAGGAGAGGTGTGAATTAGCTGGCAAATGTCCCAGGCTCTTCTCCTGTGTTAAGAACAGGCTCTAAGGAGGCAAAAGGCAAAAATAGGATAAGAGTTAAATTACCAAAGCAGTCCAGGCAATAACTGATGTCATTCAGGTGGAGTGGTTACACTCTGGGTCCACGGGAAAGCAGAATCAAAGCAAGCCGTATCGATTTACTTTTAAGTAATTTACTATTACAATGTAAGCAGAGCATTAGGTTTCCCAGAGTCTTAGTGTAATTTGTTCAGTTTAAGGACACTATCTACATCCTACTGAACAGGCTGTGAAGGATAAATGAGAAGGGTGGATGAGGTGCAGACATAAGGATGCAAAGCAAACACTGCTTGCCTCCAATAAGATGGCTTCAACCTTTATCAGTATGTTTTTACTCCTTTGTATCTTCTGTATGAAAACACAGACTCATACTCTTGCGAGTAGGTCTAACATATAGCCTATAGGCTGGATATGTCTCAGAACATCTACAAAAGGGCTCAAAACATTGATAGAAGACAATGCTCTGTCAAAAGGTACCCCTGCAAGTCAAATCAAACATGGCAAATGAAATTAATTTTTATTTTAAATAGGAAAGCACAGTATCTTTAATTAATTGTGATGACTTATGCGAAGATCTACAGAAAGTTAATGCAAATAAGCCCTCGAATTTATTCCTAATGTGATGTGTCTTCAAGTTCAGAATGAAGCTTCTAGCTGGTTGACTTTTGAATCCTTCCAGATATAAGAACTGAAACTTACCAGGGTGGGTTTTGAAAATGTGCTCTCTGAATTTTAAAGGTTTCCTTTAAAGAAACATATGCTATCCCAGCTGTCTATGTCTAATAAAGCAACCACTGACAGAAGGAAGTAAAAAGAAATGGAATATAGCATTTCAGAGGTGCCTCACACACACTGAGGGCTTTGCATATGAATGCAGTTGACTATGGTTAACAGGAAACATGGGAATCATGAGAAAATGAGAGCCCCTACTGATGTGTGCAGGATTCCCGACTTCTAAGTGCAATGCTATTTACAACACATAAGTAGGAAGCCAGAAAAATCATGGGTTATTAAAGTAAAGCAAACAGTGAGTTGCTTCAGTTGTGGATAAAGTATTGGTAAGAAGTCTTGAGAATTTTCAGTGTTTGGGGGTCTCTCTTAGAGTGTTTGTGTGTTATGTAGGGTAGTTTGTACATGAGTATTACCTGGTCAAGAACCAAGTTAAACATACCACAACAGTTCATATTGTTTTCACTTGAACATTTTTATGCAAATTCAGAGTGGTCCAAAGTTATGAAAGAAAGAAAAAGCATTAAACATACTAATAATTAACACAGTTTTCAAATAGGGCTGGTAACGTAAATAAAACATCCTTTTCTTCATATAACACTTGGTGTTTAATAATTGTATGATTTGCCTTTGAAAGCCAGCATGGTTTTAGACACAGATAATTCCAATCTTACTTTGCCATAAATATGACAATGTTAACAGGACTATTGGGACCCCTAAAATGGAATATAGATTCCTCCACCTTGCCTTGTCTTTCGAGACACTCTTCCCTAAACCAGGCAATGTTGGAACAAGAATATTAAAATTCTAGAAAACTTTACTAAATGTTCCTTTCACAATCCTCTGCAAAGCTGGTGATTTAAAATACAGTTTCCTTTGCCATATGTGAACCCTCCCACCTTCTGGGTAGGACCCAGAAATCTCACTTCAGATCTTTGAATACTAATTTTTTTTTTACAAAGAAAATTCAAAAGTCATGGGAAATAGCATAACCAAACATAGATAATAACATAAACAAGTAATTCAAATTATCTTTCTTTGCTTGCATCTAAATTATGTGGACTTACATTCATATCACTGCGTCACATTGTAAAGATCATGTTAGAAAACCTACATGAAATACAAAAAGGTTTGAGTCACAATTTTTGTTTGACACAATATTTGTATATTTTTCTGGAGAGTTTCAAAAGATAGACAAAACACAGAAAAGTATTTACAGGAGGCTGTTCCAATAATGTATCATGAAGCTCAGACCTGGTACTCATAACAGTGAAGAAAAAGAGTGGACAGCACGAGAAACAAAAGTAAGGCGTATGAGAGTTTCAGGGAAATCAAAGGAAAGGTTTAGTGAGGCAACATTACCCACATGGAAATGGAAGTGTGTGTGTGTGTGTGTGTGTGTGTGTGTGTGTGTGTGTGTGTGTGAGAGAGAGAGAGAGAGAGAGAGAGAGAGAGAGAGAGAGAGAGACAGACAGACAGACAGACAGACAGAGACAGACAGACACACAGACACATAGACACACAGATAAGAGTTTGCATGTTTGTATGTGTGTGTGTATGTGTGTGTGAGTGTGTGTGTGTGTGTGTGAGAGAGAGAGAGAAACAGACACACAGACACACAGACACACAGGTAAGAGTTTGCATGTTTGTATGTGTGTATGAGAGAGAGAGAGAGAGAGAGAGAGAGAGAGAGAGAGAGAGAGAGAGAGAGAGAGAGAGACTGACAGACAGACAGACAGACAGACACACAGACACACAGATAAGGATTTGCATGTTTGTGTGTATATGTGTGTCTGTGAGAGAAAGAGAGAGAGACAGACAGACACACAGACACACAGACACACAGATAAGGGTTTGCATGTTTGTGTATGTGTGTGTGAGAGAGAAAGAGAGACAGACAGACAGACACACAGACACACAGATAAGGGTTTGCATGTTTGTGTGTGTGTGTGTGTGAGAGAGAGAGAGAGAGAGAGAAACAAAGATACAGAAGACAGACAGACACAGACACACTGAGGTAAGTGTGTGTGTGTAAGACAGAGACAGAGACAGAGAGATGTAGAGACAAGAGAGTTTGTCCATATGTGTGTATGAGAAGAGAGATAGAAACAGACACACAGCAACACAGAGATGTCTGTGTGTGTATGTGAGAGAGGGAGAGACAGACAGACACACAGATAAGAGTTTGTGTGTTTGTGTGTATATTTGTGTGTGAGAGACAGATACAGAAAACAGACAGACACAGAAACACTGAGATAAGTGTGTGTGTATGTGTGTGTGTGTGTACAAATGAATGTATGTGTTTAAGAACTGTGGGCCACAATACTACTATTAGAAACAGAAGAACAACTATAAGACTATGCAACTACAATGCACATGAAACCAGATATGATGTGTGCCAACTTAATCTTCAAGAGAAATAAAACTGCTGATGCATTTTTTCACCTGCTCCCAGTGTGTCATTGACTGACTCTGCACCATCTCAGCGCCAGCCTCCAAGGACAGGTGAGGTCAGATGGCAATGTCCTGGGCACAGGCAATAGGTAGAGCCTCTCAGAGGACAGTAAAGCTAGTTTCCTGTTTACAAGCACAACAGAGTATCAACAACAATGTCAGGGATTGGTGCTTGCCCATGGGATGGGTTTCAAGTGGAGCTGGGTATTGGTTGCCCATTCTGTCAGTCTCTGCTCCATCCCTTGTTCCTGCATTTCTTTTAGATAGGTCAAATTTTGGCTCAAAATTTTGTTGAGTGGCTTGATGTCCTTTATCCCTCCACTGGGGGTCCTGCCTGGCTATAGGAGGGGCCTGGGACTTTTTCAGGTTCCATGTCCCACTGTTAACATCATGCATGGGGGTGCGGTTGGGAGAATCTTTAGGAAGTCCCAGAGATGTGAGATGGGGGAGGCTCTCAGGAGTCAACAAAAATATCTTTATGGTTGGAGGTTACCACAACATGTGGAACTATATTAAAAGGTTACAGAATTAGGAAAGTTGAGGACCATGGATGTAAAAGATCCTTGTTATAGGAAGGCTCAGTATATAGTCATAGAATTATTGATTACAGTTAAACATCAATGGTCTAGAACCACAGACACCCAGCATGGCATACAGCTTATTCACCTGAGGGTTGGCATTGTGCTTTAAAGGGAGGGACCATGGTTCTCCTGGGCATAACAGCACATACTGCACACTCAGGAAGCTTCCAAGGCTGTCAAGCTTCTCAGAGGAGCACATTGTCAAGGAATACATAGAGCTGGGCTGTGAATGCCGGAGAAGCATCTTGAAAGGGGCTGGCCTGGCTTATAGCTGTCTCCATCTCCTTAAGCTTGTCCCCCCTACACACAGCCTTGTTCTCATAAACAGGACTCTGAACCTGAGGACTCATGCTCTGCGAACCTTCTCTTGAAATTCCTGACATTCTTATCTTTTAATTTGTGTTGAAAGTGACATCTGGTAAAGCCCTTGAGAATGAGCTAGGACATCAAAACTTGCCCCATCATGTGCCTACTTACCTCCACGTGTTCCAAGAAACACCTGCCTTCTCAGCCCCTGAACAAAGACTACTACAACTTTCACTGGATGACTGGACAAACTCTCTCTCCTCTCTCTCTCTCTCTCTCTCTCTCTCTCTCTCTCTCTCTCTCTCTCTCTCTCTCTCTCCCTCTGTGTGTGTTGGGATACATAAGCTCTCTTTTATTCTCTTTCATTCTCTCTCATTCTCTCTTCTCTCCTTCCTTCCTCTCTCTCTCTCTGTCTCTCTGTCTCTCTTCTCTTTCTGTTGGGACACATAAGCTCTCTTTCATTCCCTCTCTTTCATTCTCTCATTCTCTCATTCTCTCTCCTCTCTTCTCTCTTCTCTCTCTCTCTCTCTCTCTCTCTCTCTCTCTCTCTCTCTCTCATCTGTGAGAACTTTTGTCTACCTGTGTTCATTAGCATAATACAAGGAGGGATGCAAAGCATTCACTGTTAAAATGTATGTGTGTGTGTGTTAATTTAAGAGATAAATTACAGAAGAAATAAAAAGCTTTCTCCCCTTGTTTTTTTACATAGAACAATGGAGTTTTGTGCTGTCCCTCACAGATCCTGGGTCTGGGTCTTGATATGAAGGATTCATATCTCGCAGAGAACTTGGAAGGGGGTGCTGGTGAACAGTTAGAAGGCACATCAGGGAGAACAGAGGATGGATGACTACATTGAGGTTGTCAGGGCTGAAGAACTTTATATTCTGAGCAGTTGCCAAGGTAGCATTTGTGAGAGACAGGGAGGGTGTCCCACCAAAATTCCAAATGGAACTGGGCCAAAGTTTTCATGATTGCACTGAACCCCGATGAGACTCTTTTCTGGCAAAGGCCCCTGCTCAGGGTACCAGATGGAAACACTACGGGGTTCATATAAGTTGGTACAGTAAATCCTTTCCAAGTGTCTGTTTATAGAAACTTTACTTTGGATCTGAAACAGCTTCTGAGGTTGAACGCAGAGGGCATGTCAAGGTATAGCTAGGCAGGAGGAGTCACAGCGTGGCAGTGGGGAGCTTCAGTCACATTTTAATATATTCTGCTTTTGTTTGATGATTTAGGACTTTGAGATAGAACCTTAATTTTCACTCCAGGATGGCCTAGAGTTCACTGTGTGGCAGAGAAGGGCCTTGAACTTTTGACTCTCCTGCTTCTATCTCTCCAGGGCAGAGATTACAGATCACAGGTTTTTATACCGGGCTGCCTTTTCATTCTGCGAAGCTGAATCCAGCAAATACCAAGTGAGTTTTCAGCAACAAAGGAAACAGCTCTCTGCACTCCATTTCACCTGGGATGTAAGACCTTAGCTTCTTTTACGGTTTATCTAGAAAATGGAGGTTGTACTTCTTGCTTCCTAGATGCTTAAAACATAATGCATGTTTAGTTTCCTTGCATGGAAACTATAATAATGCTGATATTTAATTCAATTTCCCCACCACACACACTTTTTTAGAGGAATATAGGATGCATCAAAGCACTAGGTACTGAGTCTAGGAGAGGATGTTACAGCCATACTTCCTCTTGGCCAGCTCCATGTCTCTTGAACCTGAAAGACTTAAGTGGAGCAGTGGGAAATTAAAAACAAGGCAAATAGAAATGGAGAATTTACAAAGCAAAGGGGGAAACAGACAGGGTGAGGGTGAGAACCTCGAGGATGTGGACTGTTGAAGTAAGAAGAGGATGAAAAGGAAAGAAATGTTTTATTTTTCTGAATTCTATGCAGGTTTTTACTCCACATCACCTCTACTTCCAAGTGGCTTGGCTGTTTTATATACAGTTGGTTATTCCTTTCAATATAGAAAGGTCTAGCTAACCATACCTCAGGGTCGCTCCTTCCTCAACCAGAAAATTGAGCACATGAAAGGAGGGCCACAGAAGAACATTAGAGGACCTGGTGACATGGCTCAGGAGGCAAATGTGCTGGCTGATGAGATGACCCCAGTTCTGATGCATGCAACCCACGTGGAAGACAGGAAGAAACTACCCCTACAGGTTATGTTCTGACCTACATGTACAAGCCTTCCTCTCTCTCTCTCCTCTCTCTCTCTCTCTCTCTCTCTCTCTCTCTCTCTCTCTCTCTCTCACACACACACACACACACACACACACACACACACACACACACGTAAATAATATAATAAATAAATAAGGAAATAAAATACTTTTGGAGGCTGAGAGGCCAACAAGAGAAATCCACTGTCAATCTAAGCAGAGTAATAATCTCTGCGAGGTTTATAAAAAGATTGTTGGGCATTTAGCCCAGAAACTAACATCCAAGTATAAAATTTCACAGCCTTTTTTCCACCATTAACAAAATTCTCAGAGAATATTCTATTGACATATCTTTTATCTTTTCTTATATGTATATTTAAGGTTTTAAAGTAAATCAAATGCATTTCTATGGTTTCGGAAAATGGAAAGACTTTAAAGTCATGTTCATATTGTGTCTTAAAATTTGTACACCCCCCATTCACACACACCAAGACATAACCAACACCAACTCGATTAAAAAGAAAAAAAAAAAGCGACTGTAGCTTCTTAGAAAACATCGCCATCTAGGGGATACTGACAGAGACAACATTACATCTGCAATGCACCACCTTGCTGCTTAATTCCAATGACAGATATTAAAAAGAAAGAAAAAGAAAAAGAAAGAAATGATCACCGCATTCCAGACAATGAGTTCATCTAAAAAGCAATACCAACAGGGTCTAGAAAGATTATGTTTACACTATTACACTATTTTATTTCTATTTCTCACATTAGGCCTGAATTTAACTTTTGTTTACACATTAGGAGTGGATAGATAATCCCATTCATTCTTCAGTATCAAGAAAAGTGATTAAAATAGATATTTTTAGAAAGTAGATATATATTTATATAAGACTAAAACTTATCTGGGAAAATTTTTGTGATTTAACAACATCAAAGAATTTTATTAGTACCCAGAAAGGTCTGAAGTTGCTAACATAGTTTTTGTTTGTGTTTGTTTCACTTTGTTTTGTTTGTAAGAAAAATCTGAGTAAATGAAACCTTGAAGTTATCTCTTACTTAAACTCACAGTATCTAGGATGGTTTTTTTCTAGACTTCCAAATAATAACAAATGAAAGCCAACATAATTTACTCAGGTTTTAATGTCAGGCTATATATCTTTGATTTTGTTTCTAGTGCTTTTCTGATGACTATTTTAGAGAATTATGAAATTTCTGAACACATAATAAACATATTCATGTACTAATATTAACATAAGTCTTCAGGTAAAATATTTTGAAGGAAATTAACAAAACATTGGGGAAGTTTAAATGATACCTTACCAGATCCAACTTGAATGCCCTATCTGAATAAGTTACTAACTTTAAAAATTGACTCTTTCTACAAAATCCTAAAGATAATTCTTCATTAAAATCATATGATTTATAGGTAAGAGTCTTGGGTCAATGACATGATTGTGAATTTTTGTGTGTTATATATGTACAAAGTTTGCATGTTCAGCTGTGTACACATGTGCATGCAAGGGCAGTGTGTGAATCTGGAAGCCAGGTTTTATAGTTTGGGTACGTGCCTCAATTACTCTCGAAGACAGCTTTTGACACAGAATATCTTACTGAACGTAGAACTCACTAATTGAGCAAAGACTAACTGGCGAGGGAGCTCTAAGGATGCACCTATCTCTGTATGCCCAGCCACAGGCTGCTCAACATTTACCATGTGTGGCCTTTTATGTAGGTACTGGGTATCTGAACTCAGGTTTCTCATGAAGTGCACTCTATGGACTGAGCCATCTCCACCATCCTTGGATTGGGAATTTTCAGAATAACAGAGTATACGACACAGCTCTATCATAGGATTTTCTAACCCACTGCGGTAGTTTGAATATGCTTGGCCCATGGGAAGTAGCACTATTAGGAGGTGTGGCCTTGTTGGAATAGGTTTGGCCTTTTTACAGGACATGTATCAATGTGTGGGTGGGCTTTGAGGATCTCTAGCACTCAAGCTCTGCTAAGTACAGAAGACATGACTCTTCCTGGCGGCCTGTGGAAGCCAGTGTCCTCCTGGCTGCCTTAGGATTAAGATGTAGAGCTCCCAGCTGCTCCTCTAGCCACCATGTCTGCCTGCCTGTTGTCATGCTTCCTGCCATGATGCTAATACATTGAACCTCTCACACTATAAGCCAGCCCCAAGTAAATGCTGTCTGTTTTAAGAGTTGTCTTGGTCATGGTGTCTTCTCATAGCTATGAGAGCCTCACTAAGACACCCACTAGAGTGATACCTCCACTTTCACAACAGGTAGGAAGTGAAGTCAACCTAGATATCCATCAACAAATAAATATTGAAGAAAAATGTACCTGCAGAAGATGGAATATTACTTGAATATAAGGAAACATGGAATTCAGAAAAATGATGGTCCTCAAAATTTTTACTGAGTGAGAACACCCAGGTTCCTAAATACAAACCCGTCATGGTCTTTCTCACATATGAATCATATTTTCAGATCTTTTGTATGTTCGAAGTGGAGTACTTGTTGAAGCCAGGAAACTAGAAATGAGTCACCATGCGTACAGAGTTACTCATTAAGGAAGGGGAGTTAGTAAAATTAAGTAAAATGATTGTAGAGAAGTGGAGTGTAGGGGGAGGTGCTTATAGTAAGGTCTGGTGCCCTATTGTTTTGTGATGTGGTCCATAAAGGGGGCCAGGAACCAGGTGGGACTTCTAGGTCTCAGTAGGAGAAGGAGATACAGGGAAAGAGAAGGGGCTTTTCCAGGCAAGCTTTGGAAGAAGAAGCAAGCTATAATCATGTAAGAACTCAGGGAGCTAGAACCTGCAGCCTCTGCAACAAGCAAGAGCTGAGGAAGTTGGTGGGGGGCTAGCTGATATGTTTAGGGGAGGAGATTCTGTGCCCAGCCATTGCCAGGTTAATTCTAAAGTAATAAAGCTGAGTGCTTGTTTTTTTTTTTTTTTCTATATTCTTTGTTTACATTCCAAATGATTTTCCCTTTCCTGGTTCCCCACAACCCATTAGTCCCATAAGCCCTCTCCCCTTCGCCCTTTTAGTGTGTGAATTCAAAGGTCTCCAAGCAGGACTGGTAATGCAACCCCTCCAGGAGGAAAGGCAAGTAGGAAAGAGAAGCTGGGTCAGGGTAGGAGGAGCTAAGCGGGTGGGGGAGGGGGGATCAGGGAGAGGGCAGGGACAGAACAGAGCACTGGCAGCCGCTCAGCTCACTAGCAAGCCAGGTCAGTGCTGGTGGAGGGTCTGGGAGTGCAATCTCAGCTACCTGGGAAAGGTGGTGGAAAGGGTTTTTTTTTTTTTTTTTTTTTTTTTTTTTTTTTTTTTTTTTTTTTAAACTACATGCAACCATGGGACACTGGGGACAAAGTATTACAAACATGGTGGGGATGGGAAAATGAAGAGCTTGGATAAGAGGTGGTCTGGAATCTGATCTTTTAACCCAAGAGGAAAATAATTAGGGGCATTATTGGAACACATAGACATGAAAAAAGGAGGAGAATTATCTATGGTAAAAGTTCAGGAGAGAGTGTAACTAGGAGGGGAAGATAGGGATGTGTTGGCCTAAAGATATGAGAAACTTTACAGAAATCGTCTGGGTCTTATATAATAAAAAACATTATGTACAAGGCTTCAAACAGAATATCCTGGATAGCTAGATGAAGATGGTCGCAGAAGATATGAGTTATTGTATGAAAATCTCAGAGCCAGGCACAGCAGGGTCTTCTCTCATTATGTTGCAGATGTTTCTTCGGTCTTTAGTCATGTTTTTAAGCATTTTAATAAATATATGTTTTGTGTCTTCTCAAATTTTGTGTTTACCAAATTCCTGCAAATATCTTCTGATGGTGTAGTTAGGTAATGTATTTAAGTTCATTATATTATTTAAAAAGTATTATGGAGTAGACAAAAATCTAAACTGAGAAACATGCGTGTAAGGGTTTTTGAAAAGAGCATGACAGAAGCCATGTGTACTCTCATTAGGTCACATCCATACTGGAAAGGAACCTCACACTGCTCAAAGATCGTCCCTTCTAAATGGTAAGCTCATGGCACAGCCTATGTTTGCTAATTCGACCATTTATGTGGTACTGTTTAGTCATCGTTCTTAGCAATTTTTGTTCATATAATAAGTGGTAATATGTCCTGGACATAATCCCTAGCTATACCCATAAATTATAAACTAATGCCTATTATTTAATATGGAGATATATGTGTATATATACAAAACAATATATATACTATGTAAATATATATATATATATATATATATATATATATATATACTCTGTATACACTACTTAACTATATAACTGTATCTACTCTCTATATAATATATATATATATATATGCACTCATTTCTCTTTCTTGTAGTATACATGTGAACCTATGCATGTGTGTGTGTGTGTGTGTGTGTGTGTGTATGTGTGTGTGGATGAGAGAGAGAGAGACTAGAAACCTTATCTTTATATTGGTTGTATCAAGAGTCAAGGTAAGATGTTTAAGACAGAACATAGATACGTTGTTGACTGAAAGATACGTTAAGGAATAGTTTGAAGGTCTACCATAAGTTACATTCCTGTCTCTGTTCTCATCCTTATGTCTGGTCTGATTGAACTAGGAAGAAAGGAGTATTATTCATTATTATTCCTAAGTTATTTTCTAAGTTGAATCTGTGTTTTTGAATTTTGATGCTTCCCACTCTGTTTCCACAGGCCACGCTTTCTCATGTGTATACTTTGACATTTCTTCATGTTCATGCTATAGCTTTTCCTGGCTTCCTGATACTCATATGTGTTTTTAATGGTGGATTTTATGTTTTCCAGTGACGACTATATGTGGCAGCCCTTAGACTCCTTTCCTCCGGTAGCCAGCAATTCTCTATTTTCATCCACGTTCATCAGTGAGGGCTGATTCTTAATTTAGACAATTAAGGACTGCACAACCAGAGTGTTCACTCTGCTTTCACCTTACAAGAAAGGGGGAAGGGGCCAGGAAACCTGTCTAATGATGTGCCAGGACAATTTGCCACTCTGCTTTTTTTTTCTCTTTAAAATATCTCCTCCTATGAATAATTTATCAAAAAAATAACCTTTGGACTTCAATTACTGAGACTCAGCACTTTGCAAAGACAGCATTACCATATGCTGTATGACTAAAAACCTGTGGCTTTAAATATTGAATGAAAATTGCATCCTTGGATAATCTGAAGTGACTGCAACATTTTATCCACAGCCACTCCAATTCAGAATGGAACTAATGGCAGTAGAACTGAGGTAGTGGCTTCCATATGGCTTTGACCAAGTCTTTTAGTAGTTTCTGGCTTTGGCCTATTCTTTGGTAAACTTTGGTGACTATATAAGTAGCATAATGTTTCTCCTAGGATACGTGTTTGATAAAAGGAACAAAGAATAAAGTTAAGTGTTGGTTGAAAGTTCTAAACCAAGCACTTTATACATCAACATGCATTTTTAATGCGTTATGCACAGTAATGTTGCGGTATTTTCCAAGTGCGTCATTTTCATAGTGATTCCCTGGTCAAAGTTCACCAAGAGTGTGGAACTGAGAATTGCTCTTTGCATTAACAACTCTGTTTTTTCTTTTTTTTATTTCTGGTGAAATACCTCTCTGGTATTCCAAAGCCTCTTCTCTTAGGATGGTCCTTGGAAGTAACATATTTTCACCAGAAATAACACTTACATTTTCCTTTGCTTTCCTACCTTACCAAAGTGGATTCAGTTCACACTGGAGTAAGTCATTTTGCTTCTCTCTTAGAACTAGGTAATAATTACCATTCATTTCATATACTTATTTTAGTTTCTCTATTTCCCATAAACACTGATATTGTTACAGGATTCTACACAGGATGATCCATTTTTTGCCATTTTCTAGGAAATAGATGATCCATTTCTCTAGAAAGAGAAGAACTGAACTGAATATCCATGCAGTGGAAAATGAGGCTCATAGAAAGATAGTATCTGCTCTTCCTCAAGGAATGTTGTGCTACCCGCACATGCGCATGCATTACTAACCAAGCTGTATGCACAGAGATGCCATCTTTAGCCAAGGCAGAGCTCATTTCCAGCTTGCATGCTTGCTCTCCTAACACCATCTGAACAACTACAAAGAACTGAAAATAGGAAAGGAATAAAAATGTCGATTGCTCTTGGTTTGTGAGACCAGTAACAAACAAGCCGGTTGCCTCTTCCCTTAGAGTCTGTTGCTCTACATGATGACTGAGATCATTAATGAATTAAATGTTGTTCGAGTCCCAGGAGCAGCAAAGACACATCTCACATTTAAAAGCAGGTCAAGGAGGGAACACATATTGTTAGGTTGCATTTCTTAGGATGAAGGTGTTAAACATTAGTTAGCTTAACAATTTGGATTTCATATTTAAACATATAAATCACAAACTTGTTAACTTCTTCCTGGCACCACTGAAAGAAAACAAATACAGTTAGTGAAAAGCATAATTAGTGGCTATGATGTCAAAAGGGACTCAACAGATTCACTGTGAGAATGCTTTTAGATAAAACAAAAATAGGTAAAGTTATTGTAACCACATAAAAATATGCACATAATTCTAAAATACATGTGAGTCTAAGGATTTCTTAAAACTTTTATTTTACCTCTATATCTTTGTCTTGTGGATAAAAATCACAGAGAATCACATAGTGATACATTAAATATAACAGTGCTTTTTGCCAACACAATCGCTTTATTCTTACGTGTATTAATGTGCTGTTTTCCTTTTTCCCCTTTTTTTCTGAATGAGATATTTATTAAATGAAATTAAATTAGCAGATCTACAATTCTCAGAGCTTACATTGTGGCAATTTCTTATCTTTATGCATGTGTAACTAGTTAATGGTGACTTTCTGATGCTTAGGGATCACATCCAGTCTCAACTGCACTGTCTTTCATAAATGCTCCTGTAAACAAAACATCTGTCATCCATAGGACACGTGTACGAAGGCCACTAGGGGGCAGCTGTGTATTGTGCTGGGGAGCAAATTTCAAGTTTTTCAGAGCATTCAGTCAAGGCGAGAAAGAAGAGTCAGCTCTATTAACATCGTTTTCTGTTTAAATACTTGTGTGGAAAGTAGTTTGGAACCACATAGCATTTTAAAGAGTGGAAATATTAACATTTTAATGTCACTTTTAAAAATGAGAATATAGGCTTTAAAAAAGTTGCAAGATATACAGAAACACTACAGAGAGCCATTTGGCTTCTTCTGGTCTTCAGGTTGGCAGTCTACATTATGACTTCCCAGTTCAAGGAAATTCTACCATCAATAAGAAAAAGCTAACAAAATACAAAACCCCTAACTGCATATGGAGCACTGAATTGGAAAGTCAACTCAATGAACTTTAGTAGTGACAATGACGTAATGTGATTAAAACTTTTTTGAGAAAAAGTAAATTACATAGGCCAACATTAAATTAGTAGTACTAAAAATACACATGAGAAGTATAAATATATCTATAGGTGAGGATTATCAGTCATAAATACTTCAAATGCCATGTGAAAATGTCCAAGCATGTCAAGATAAATAGCATAAATTGTTCCATACATGATAATGCATGTCTGAAATGTGTAACAAATATAAAATTTGAATCATATATTTTATGGAAGTATTCATATTAATTATCTTGGTATCTTAAATCCGTCCAATAGAACTTGAACAAATTGAAAAAGTACATGAAAACAATCAACCAGCTTGTGTTATAGGTGTTCCTCCAAATCCCCTCTTATAAAGCAAGTGTTACATGACAATTCTTAAAACGCAATAGTGAATAGCTACAGTATTAATTTAGGGTGGACTAGCCAGATAAAGCCAACTCAAAATTCAGCCTTCCGATTGTGAGGTGTGTCTCTTGTAGCCTGGAATCCATGTCTTAAATCTGGAACAATCTTTTTTATAGATGGTTGTTTTGGGACACTGTCTGTGTAGCCCCGTATATCCTGGAACTCAAAAAGCAACATAAAAATATTTCAGAATGTAAAAGTCGAGGTGCATGGTATATAAGGACACATGCAAAGGAAGCAATATTCTAGGTAGTTCATGGTGTGTGTCTTTAATAGATGTTTTAAACCCTCACATCCCCATCTTAGTTTACATATACTCTTTTATTTTCCTATAGTGAAAACTTGGAACAAATTAGTGTACAAAGGACCATCAAATTTAGTGTGTGTGTGTGTGTGTGTGTGTGTGTGTGTGTGTGTGTGTGTGTATGAGAGAGAGAGAGAGAGAGAGAGAGAGAGACAGAGACAGAGACAGAGACAGAGACAGAGAAACCAATTCATTTTGGGACATGGAGCACATCAATGGCGGGCAGGCTGGAGGTTGACGTCCAGTTATTGACCCATGTTTACCTCTCAAACCCTGAGGTTTCAGGTATGTGTGTGTGTGTGTGTGTGTGTGTGTGTATGTATATATATATATATATATATGTATATATATATATATATATATTCACCCAGCGTTTTTAAAATTATTTTATGTATTTATATTTCAAACGTTGGCCCCCTCCACAATGCCCCCATCCCATGACCTTTGCCTCTATGATGGTGCTCCTGCACACCCCCATTCCTGCCCCACAGCTCTTGCATCCCCTTATGCTGGGGCATGGAGCCTTTACAGGACCAAGGGCCTCACCTTCCATTGATGCCAGATGAGGCCAATCTCAGCTACATAGGCAGCTGGAGCCATGGCTCCCTCTAAGTATACTCTTGGGTTGGTGGTTTACTTCCTGGGAGTTCTGGGGGGGGTGTCGGTTAGTTGATATTGTTGTTCTTCCTATGGGGGTGTAATACTTTTCAATTTCCTTAGTCCTTCCCCTAATTCTTCCATTCAGGTCCCCAAGCTCATTCCAATGGCTGGCTGTATTTGCAAGTGCATTGGTGAGGTGCTGACAGAGCCTCTCAGGGGACACCTATGCCAGGCTCCTGTCAGCAAGCACTTCTTGGCATCAGCAACAGTGTCTAGGTTTGGTGTCTGGGTTTGGTGTCTGCAGGTGGGATGTATCCCTAAGTGGAGTGGTCTCTGGATGGCCTTTCCTTCAGTCTCTGCACCAGTTTTTTTTTTGTCTCTGCATTTCCTTCAGATAGGAACAATTATGGGTTAAAATTTTTGAGATGGGTAGGTGGCCCCATTCCACAATGGGGGACCATGCCCATCTACTGGAAGATGGTCTCTACAGGTTCTATCTCCCCTTTGTTGAGATAGAACATTATTTTGGCTAATGTCACCCCTGGTGGTTCCTGGGAACCTCTTGCTTCTCTGCCATCTGTTACTTTCTGGTGGCTATTCCCAGTTCCCCATCCCCCACTGCTTCATATTTCTGTTCAAAGTACTGACTGTTTGTACTTCTCTCCTGTCTCTTCCCTGATCCTGCCTCCTTTTCTCCTTCCCCTGCTCTCTCCCTTCCAGGTCTCCCCTCCCTCTATCTCCAGTGCACCCAGCTTTTTACAGGGGCACTGTAGATCTGAACTCAGATCTTCATGTTTGTGAGGCAAATGCTTTGCTGCCTGAGCCATGTCCATCACCCCTCAGATTTCTCATTAATGGAAGCAAGACTAGGCATTTCCAGAGGTAAGTCCTATCTCTGCAAGTGTCCTGCACATGGAACATATCTGGACAGGGTTTATGCAAAATAAGATGAAAACGGCTTAGTCTGTGACTTCCAAATCAAACATCTATAAGCCTTTGATTTGTGTTGTAGAAATCTACATTTACACAAAAATAAATGAAAGCAAAATGATAAATGCATTCATGATCTACACACTTGAGATCAGGTTCTCATTTGGAAGGTAATCATCTACCATGGAGAAAGGGACCTTGTATATTACTGAAAAGCTTTAGAGGAGAACAGTTACAAACTCAATGGAGATCCTGTTCACAGTCCTGGGAAACTGCTATTCTCTAACGTAGCTCTTTACTATCTTAAAGATCAGGTTTTCCTCTTAGACAACCTTCTCAATGTGCCTTCTTCCTGTTCAATGAACTTAACGGTGTGAGTCTCTTGATGCATGTAGCTGTATGTAAGTGATATTTCTAAAATAATGAATGTCTACTTGCTAAATATTGAGCGTATTTGAAGTGAAATCATGTAGATGAGTTCTCAGAAAAGGATTTAAATGTAGTTTGTTCCAGCAATAAATTTGTCTCTAATTGTTGATATCTTCCTCAAAAAGCAACAATAAACATCTGTATGCCACAAGGTATGCACATAGAAAAATATAGTTGAATGTGTTTGCCTGTGTCCTGATGATTTCAAATAAATCACCTTTAATTCATTTTGACTGTGTGCGAAATATATCTACTCTAGCAAAATTGATCCCTGACTAGCAGCAGCCTGGCAAGAGTGCCACGCAACTTTTGTATATGTGAGCAGAAGGAAGGGACACTGGTACACCTTCCTTAGTCCTTTGCTATCGGTCTCATCCTGAAGAGATCACATTTTGCTACTCAGAATTCAGACCAAACTTAGATTATTTCTATATTTTTCCTTACCTCCTCCATCCCCTTTATCCTTTGTTTCCTTTCTTCTTCTCTCTCTTTTCCTCCTTGTTTATCGTTTATGTCTTAATGCAGCCTCATTATATATATGTTCAAGTAAAAAAGCATGTCTTCAATTCTGAGCTAAAAGTAGAAAACTGGGGAAAGGAAACTATTGTCTCGTTACAATTTCCCTATTTATGTAACTGGTAAGTAAAATGTATGTTATGAGAGCGGTTATATGGTTAAAATTGATAAAGTATGCTAAGAACCTTGCGCATGTTCAAATGTGCTTTGGAATCTGAAGTTCATCTTCCTATAGTCTTATGCTGGATGTTGATATTCTTCAGCATTGGCATTGTATATTCATTTATAGTGAATTCTTTTAAAGGATAGTGTTTAAACCATTTTCAGCTAATAACCAACAAATAATGTTGTCATATTACAAAATCCCAAGGTTATCCATTAATTCATGAGTATTTGAGTGAAATTTTGTTTTAATTATTAAGGAAAATAATAAAATTAGAGTAATTTATCTTACTTGCATATTTTCTACCCCAAATATACTACTTGTTGAAGCATATATATATATATATATATATATATGCTTCATATATATTATATAATATATGAACAAGACAAATGCACACATTAACAATATATACTGCTGTATATTATATATACTATATACATTATATATAATATATAACTACATATTAATGTGTTCATTTATCTTTATATAACTAATATAAACCATATAACAAGTATTAGTAGAAATGATTTCTTCAGTTATATTAGTATGTGTAGATTTCTTCAAATATCTTGGTTTTGAAAATAAAGCATATTAATATCTTTTCCTTATTATAGAGTATAATGGGTAACTTTTTGCACCAGTCATGATACCATGTCAGTCCTAAAAATTAAGGACATATCATTGACTAGGAGGAAGGGGAAATTACACAATAAAGAGCAGGAAATATTTTGTGGGAATGGATCCAATTATGGAAATATAAATGGTTCTTCTCTTCTGTATTATAGTGTATGGCATTCTGAGCGATGCATATGCCTGACGTTATATCAGAAAATATAAGACAGAATCAGTCAACCATTATGTTCATTGATAAATTTCATATTACTTGTTTTAATTAGCAACAAGTGTGATTTGGGTACTATGTGCTAATAGTATTACTTAGTTTGATTAATCTCACTACATTTCATTTAATACTATAGATAAAGAAAACTAAAAGCCAAAAATTGTGGTAGCCTCTCTGAGAACACACTAATAGTAAATGGAATTTTTTTAAAAGCTTAAAATATGAAATTCCTCTAAGCTTTTCAGGATTTAACTGCAGTTATTCTTTTGTTTGTTCATGGAGTTTACTTTAAACATTAGAGCACTTGGAACTTTTTTCTGTATAATTTTAGCAAATGTTTGAAGGTATCAAGGTTAAGCATGCTCATGGTTAGTCCAGGGTAACTGACTACTTTAGTATCATAAGATAAAAGATTTCCTGAATTTTATGAGTGAATTATTCTCATGTAATGTTCAAAATGCAAGGGTCATTGCTTTCACCATTAAATTTAGTTCAATATATAATATACAATGGTTTATGATCCATAAGAAAACTATTGAATTTTGGGTACTTTTTTCTTTATTATTATTCTCTGTGATAGTGGAGTGTTATCAATATCCTTGGGAAAACAGAAATAAAGGTTACTCTCACATGTCATAGCACTAGGACAGCATATGTCCAGGAAATATTACTATGTGTCCAATTCTTTTTCATCTATCAGCTAACTTTAATTCTGAATAATTTCTCATTCAATTTTTAACACATTAAATACATACATAGCAGCTAACAATAAAATAGCTGAGGCTATTTTACACATGCTGAGTTTGTCTTATGTACACAAATGATCCGATACAGTGACTCAGATGTATTAAGTACAAATAAGAACTGTATATGTACAAACCTGACTGATACATCATAGCTATAACTTCACCATGAAATCCTGAAAATTTCCAAATTTCATCTAAGCAAGCCTCTTCCTCAAAGAATATCTGTCAGTTGGTATTTGTATCATTTCCCAGATTTCTATAGTGAATGTAACTAGAAAGACATCCAGTTAGGATTTTTCTGACTTGGATGAAACTGAATTTGTTGGAAATCATGTCTTGTTTATATAGAAAGGTATACATTTTTAAGAAATCATATTCAGGGCTCAAAGTTGACTTATAACTCAAGTGAGTTTACCATTCCCTGAAAGCCATCATTTCTACAGAAAGAGTATCATGTCTCCATTAGTCTATGGCTAGAAAAGAAAAATATTAGAATACATATAATGTCTATAATTTTTATGAATTTTTTAAAATTATGAATTTGATTTCCTCTAATAACCAATGAGAAGTAAAAATAAGACCCATTTTATCTTGGTGAGTATTTTTTCTCAAAATATTCATTAGAACTTATAGATAATCATTCCATCCGATTGTTATAATATAATGTATATCAACTAACAGTCATGGAACATATGCATAGATGTTTATCCATCTCAAACAGACAGCCATGATACTTATCAAAACTAGGCCTTCTAAATGTTTTCTGATTATTTGACAAGATGTCTCTATTCCTGAACGTGATGGATAAATGGCAGTGGTAGGCAAACATGACTACCTGATCTACTTTTAAAATGGCTTTAAGAATAGGTGTTCTTGGGATTTTCTTTTTCTGCCAGTGTATCTTAACCTCCAAACATATATACTGGTTCTACTTTGAGCCACATTGTGCTCAACTCTTCTGAGCCATCCCTCAAGTTGTCTGACAAAGCCGTGTACAGTTCCTAAATGGAAGGTAAGGAGGAGGTTCAACAATCATGCTAAACAAAACTCAACACGCTTCATTGAGTGACAGCCTGTGGCCTAGTAGATGAGATGTGTAATAAGGGTAGACAGTGGTGCCAATCTCACTCTCCATGTGGCTTCATTATTTTATTTAGTCTACAGGATCATCACAATGTCTGGCTACAAAACAATCTTAAGTGGAGACTCATCAATGACTAGCTATGAAGACTTGCTCATGTCTTTCAAAAGATACAGATAAGCACAGGCACTAAGTAGATAAAACTTTTGCCTACCTCTTTGTTTCTTATTGGCTGCTTCTTCTTTTATATTTTACTTCTTGGTCAGTCCTTGGTTCCTCAGTGACACAAAGCTCCTCCCAGCTATTGGTCAGCTTAGACTCTGTACCCCTCACCACCAGACACACAGGAAATATCCCCACCTCACCCTAAGGTTTCCTTATGATTTGTGTTTTCTAACAGTGTTCCTTCAGACAGAAGGGTTTTGGTGGAACATCATCATGTCATCCTTCACATTGCTTATGAACCGTAATAAACAAATGCTAGTCCAGTAACTGTTGAATTATAAGCCCTAGAATAGAGTGTAAGTTGAACAGTTGCTTACATTTCTGTGGTAGTTGGTTATGAATGGACCCTATAGGCTCATAGATTTGAATAGTCACCAGGAGTAACACTATTTGAAAGGATTATTGGGATTAGCACATGTGACTTTGTCAGATGAAGTGGGTCACTGGGGATGGGTTTGAGGATTCAAAATTCATGGAAATCCCAGGTTCTCTCTCCCTCTCCCTCTCCCTCTCCCTCTCCCTGTCCATCTCCCTCTCCCTCTCCCCCTCCCCCTCCCCCTTCCCCTCCCCCTCTCCCTCTCCCCCTTCCCTCCTCTCCCCCTCCCCCTCCCTCTCCCTCTCCCCCTCCCCCTCCCCTCTCCCCCTCCCCCCCCTCTCCCTCTTCCTCTCCCTCTCCCTCTTCCCCCTCTGTCTCCCTCTTGCTCCTCCTCTCTCCCTCTCCCTGTCTGCTAGTGTATCAGGATGCAACTCTCAACTACTTCTCTGGCACCTTGCCTGTCATGCCCCCTGTCGTAATGGACTGAGCCTCTGAAACTGTTATGAGTTACTTTGGTCATGGTCTCTTCATAGCAATTGGACTGTGACTAAGACATTCCTAGTAGTAGTGAAAATACTTTAACTTTGGAGTCATTTAATGTGCTGAATTTCATGTTTTAGAAGCCACAACATTGGGAAGATAAGATGATGTGTTGGTGGATGGAGGGAGAAAATGCAATAGAGTAGATATGATCCTAATACATTGTGTACACGTATAAAATTCACAAAGCATAAAATAAAAATATCTTTCACAAGAAAAGTGAAAACTGTCCAGGTATGATATTATAAAGACATGTAGACCTAAATAGATAAAAAAATAGATAAATTGAAACCTATATATGTATATTTGACAGTGATTTTTGTGTTTTGTGTTTTGGGTGAGGTATGATTGAGTTTTAATGTGCACAGAATGACCAGTAGTATCAGGTGCAAAAGGTTTTGTCTTCCTTATATATACATACAGTAAGGCATATGATAGCCAATTTATTCAGTTTCAGTTTAGAAACTGAATCATACAGAATGTAAAACTTTCTTAGCTCACAATGAAATGTTTGTGATTTACTATTGTAAATTGTAATGTTTGGTATGATTTTTAGAATCGTACTTTTTTTTTTATTTCCGTCCTGCTGGATACTAGAGATTAGCCGAATTGATTTCTAATATTTGAATATAAATGAGGACAGTTTAAATACTTTTATTAATAGCTTATAGTCCTGAAAGTAAATATCAATATACAAGAACCAGACCAACCCAAAAATATTCTGATCAAAAAATACTAACTCCAGTTTCAAGTAAAGTGGGGCTGACAAAGTGTAAGTCAAATCCTTCATCTAGGATGACTGGTTGTATCTTGTCAATGAAACTAATGCAACCAGGGGAAAAAGTGTTTTTATGTCTTAAAGTGTTTGAACCAAAGTTGGTGTTCAGAATGATCATGATCCTTGGATAATTGCTTACAGATTATCAGAGATTCTTCACACGGGGTCATATTTACGCATCATTTTTACTCTCCTTTTTAAAGAAGACAAACTGGGAAACAAAATCAGATATTCCATTCCCCCCAAAAGGTCAACATTATTTTCTTTTAATCCACTCTGCAAAACTATGTTTCTATTTCCTCTGAACGTACTCAAGGAATATATGCAGGAACAAGGCACACGACAAGCTAAGCCATGTGCCGCTGTTTGCAGTTACCTTGGCTCTTAACTAGATGTGCAAGTTGACTTCTGACCATGGGGAATCCTCTCCATGCATGGATTATGGATTGCTGAGGCCATGGCAGATAACCAGTTCCACAGAAGCAACTTCATGTTCTTCTGAGGAAGATCCATTGCACTGCGGAACAAGGAATATAAATGAGCGATGCCTCAACAGACTGCAAATGGGGTCACCAAAACACAGCCCTCAAAAGTGAACTCTGAAGGTGGAACACCTACAGCTATAGAAAAAAATGCTGCTTTGACGCACCCACAGTTACAGGAGCATTAGCATAGAGTCAGTGGCCATCATACTGCCTCGAGCAGGTGACAATCAAAAAAAATCTGTCGATTTCAAGCTCACAAACCTGCTGTGTCATTTAAATGGTTTTTCAATATTGCAAAATTTTTGAACTACAAAATCTCCGTGGTCTGAAGAAGGGGGACAGCAAATGAAAATATTCAAACTGTAGTAATAAAATATTTGGCCTTTAATCATTTCCAATAAAATATATCTGAAATCATCCCCTCCCCCACCCATAGTCATACACAAACACACCAATGTTTAAATATTTTATAGTGGCCAACCAAGGTGTTTACATTGATGTTTATTGATGGAACTCACTTTTGAATTTGTTTTTAACAAGCTGTTAATCCATATTAGCCTCAAATCAGTTCCATTTCGTTTCTCAGTTCCCTTCCCGATGACTAATGACTAATGTCCGGTACCATAAATAGATCTGCCTCTGGCACATGGGGAATTATTTGTTCTTGGCTTAAATAATCATAGTTCATAAAGTTCTCTCTCTCTTCTTCGTCCCCTACTAGGATTGACAAAGGCATTCCCAGAGGCAAAAATTTGTCTTCCTCTCTCTGTTCTCCCTCCTCCAGCCCCGCCTCTTCCAACACATCCTCTTCTTGATCCTCTACTCCTTCCTCCCCAGTTTCAGCCTCTTCGACTTCCTCCTCATCCACATCTTCATCCTCTGACTCTCTGTCCACTTCCTCCTCCTCCTCCTCCTCCTCTTCGCTCTCCTCTTTTTCATCACAAACCTCTTCGTCACACTCATCATCAACATTTTTCTCCTCTTCGTCTACCAGCCCTGGGGTGGGAGACTGGTTTTGCTGCACTGGAGCGGGACTAAAGGTTAGAGAGGGATCCTGCAGGAAGCCATACAGATCTTCCGGCAACTGCGAATCTTCTTCGACGCCGCTGTGGGGCGCATCATTGGTAGTGGAGTCTCCTGGGGAGATGCCACCAGCCTGGGCTTGCTGTGCCCTCAATGCTGCCTGCTGGCGCTCCAGCTTCTCTTGCTGCCTCATGTCTTCATAGACCTGGTTCATGATGAACTGGGTCGTGTTTCTTGGCGCTCTCATCCCAGGCGCCCGCCACCCATACAGGTTAACGGGGCGCAGCATCTTGCTCAGGTCTATTGGTGGATTCCTCGGGAAGGAGCGACGAGGGTGGCGGCGCAGGCCACGACCCCTGCGTCCCCAGCGCTTCTTTCTACCCGGGGGTCTCTCCCAGCCGGGGTTCCAGGGCCCGCTCCAGCAGGAGCAGCAGCAGACGCAGAGTGGGTGCAGACCATAGGCCCGGATCATCTGCGCTGGGCACAGGGGGCTCTGGAATGCTATGAGAGGTGGGCGCCAGGGCCCTCTGCAGCGCCCCCAATTGGAGTACAGGGCCCAATAGGGCCCTCTAGGTGGCTGAAACCAAGGGCCAGGGATGCGATGTTGCTTGGGTTGTTTCCTGGGAACCTCATACTCAGTTTTGGGGCCATCACGGTATCGCCGCTTGGACATCGGAGCGCCCCTCTGCCTTCGATGGTAGGAGGACCAGGTGCGCAATGGAATGGAGGATGCCCAGCCGCCGCCGCCCAGATTAAGGGGGTCCTCCCTTTCGTTGACCGTCTGGGTCATGGTTCAGGGATCTCCAGCAGGTCTCAGTGGTAGCGTCCTAGGGGCAGTCACTTTGGCCTGATCCTGTGGTCAATCGGAAGCGCCTCCTTAGCTGGAGTCCCTAGTGCCACGTGCCTTTGACTGTGACCACGCCTTCCCTCTTCACGAGGATCCCCCCTCTTTCTTCTCCACTTGCTCGCTCTTCCGTCAGAATCACTGTCTTTCGCACCTGGGTTGTCTTGCCCAGGTGATTTGGGTGGGGTAAGGATGGTGGGGGAGGAAAGTGTTGGTGGGCGATGAGATGTGAGAGCCACTCCCGGGTCCCACACACACCCGCCTCCGCCGAGGCTAGGGCTGGGGACGGGAGAGGCAGTGGTCGCTTGTTACCTTGCTCCTCCCTCTCAACCCAGGTGCTTCACCGTCGCCGTCCTGGCCGGACTGAGTGGGCTCGGGCAGTGGCGGCCTTTAAATACTGGCTGGGGGCCCCCCGCGTGCCCCTTGCGTCCTTGGTTGCCCAGGACGACAGCCAATTGGGGTGGACATGGCTCTCTCTGTGAGGAGGAGGGGTTCCTCCCGGAACTAGATATCCCATGAACATTCGCAGGGGTTCTTATGACGTAGGATTTAAGGCAGAGGGAAAGCTGGGCAAGGCTCACACCCTGGCAACTTTTAGGGATGGGGGAGTATTTGAAATTTCTATCTTAAGTCTGATGGAAGATATTGGAAGATCGGGCCTTCATTTCAACCGGAGTGGAATGTATATTCGCTATAGCTCTGTGTACCTCTGTAGCAACAGAAATCCGGCCCGAATTTCTTCCCCAGTAGTCTGTGTTCAAAAGCTAGATCCTTGGCACAGGAAACATGAGCACAGACATTGTGTGTATATGCCCAAACATATATTGCCCTGCCTTCTTTAAGAGATGACTATCAGGGTCACAGATTAAGGAACTGCAGTTTGTTTGTTTCTTCATTCTTTTGTTTATTCAGTGTCCCCTGGACAGATAGACTTTATAGCTAGCTAGTCTTTAAACCAAATATATTCAACTGTAAAAGAGATAATCTCACAGCATCACTGTACTATGAGCTCATCTTTAACAGATCCCTTGTGATAAGTAATAAAACATACAGGAGAAAGCACCTCACTAATTCTAGTACTCTCTAGGTGAGTCTGTTGACGAGGCGTTATCGTAGACTTGATTTTGAGAATAGGAATATTCAGTGAAGGAACAAAAGCAAAGAGAATGAGAATAGTATGAGACTATTATAATGCATACACCAGGCCCCTTTAAATTCCATAGTAAGAGGTAGTGTTTGACTTAGGTAAATAGCTATGAATCAGATTTACTTCCCTTAGACAGCTCTTAGGACGCCTGGGGTTCCTCATCCATTCTGTAAGAATGGTTCTGATTTATGTCGTATGCATTCCCTAGGGTTAGAAAGAGGACTGGATTAAAAAAAAAAACAAACAGAAGTAGTCCTAAATATTCAGTAAACGACCATCATTTTCATATTGATTTCTCATACAGTAGAAGCAAAAACACCAACACTACCACTTATGTACCAATAGTCATACCATGAGCCAGGAGCCCATTTTTGTAGAAACACCAAGGAAATATAGGTTTGGTCATACATAGATGGGGAAAAATGTCTTAGAAAATTAGTATCACATTTTGGTGGTAAACAGAATTACAGAAAACAGAACATTCCCCATTGGGCCAATCAATCAAGTAAATGCTAGAGAAGCAACACGTTCAAAAGTGCTGAAGCTCGCTAAGGCCTAGTGTGAATTCTCTGAATACTGAGACCAGAATGAGTCTCCTTGCGTTAGGACTCCCGTGGCCTTGAGAGTAGAGACTCCACAGACTTCACTCGATGCTGCTCTTTTAGCCGTTTGCTTTGAGCAGACTGACTCAAAATGCAGAGTAACAACACGTTTGCTCTCCAGGATCCTCTTCTAGAGGCACACTCATAAGGTTGGCAGACACGGTAGCCATTAACTCAAAACGGCTCAGTACTATCTGAGATCTGTTTCCTAATGGACACAGTATGGACTTTAAGGCTGAGATCAATAGTTTATAGTATAGGGAAATCTCTCTTTTCTAAGCTTTTTAAGAAAGATGTGTATCTTTTTACAAACACTTTAAATTATTTTTGATCAGTTGACTTTTAGTGAAACAGTATTCGCATATCTTTATTAGCTGTCTACTAAAACATAGAGTCAATAGTATTTGCCCTGTTATTAAGAAAGCAACAGATTGTAATCCAGGATGTATACAAATTTCTTTTTCTAAATAAATTCTTTTATTGTTTTTATTTTAATGTGTTCCTGTGGGAGTATATAACACATGTGAGCAGGCACATGTGAGGAGACGCCTAAGTCAGAAAAAGTTGTAGGATCATCTGGAGTCCCAGTGACAGGTAAGCAACAGCATCTAGGTGCCAGGTGCTGGACTTTGGTTCTCTGGAAGAAGACCAAACACTTTGTTATGTTTTAAATTTTATCTATCTATCTATCTATCTATCTATCTATCTATCTATCTATCTATCTATCTATCTATCCATCCATCCATCCATCCATCCATCCATCCATCCATCCACCCACCCACCCACCCACCCACCCATCCATCCATCCATCCATCCATCCATCCATCCATCCATCTATCTATCTATCTATCTATCTATCTATCTATCTATCTATCCATCCATCCATCAATCCATCTATCCATCCATTTATCAATTTACCCATCCATCTATCCACTTATCCATCCAACTATCTATCTATCTATCTATCTATCTATCTATCTATCTATCTATCTATCTAACTTATTTACTTTTATGTCCCTCTCACTGCCCCTCACCCTCTTCCACAATCCTTCCCTCTTCTCCTCTGAGTGAGTGGGAGAGGGTGAGCAAACACTTTTAAGCACTGAAACAGCTCCCCAGCCCCTGGGTTTACAGTTTTTTTTTTTATAACCTTGCAATAATAAAATAAGCTTTTTAATATATTGGAAGAGCAATACAGCTATGGCTTAAGGCAATTTACTGTCAAGGTTAACATTATCACCAGAAGCTTTAAAAAGACATTTAAACATTTGTACTTGATTTGCATATGTCACATGTTGACAAATGAAACACTCAAATTCAAGCTTCAAAAAAGATACACTTATGATGTCCATATATATTGTTATTGGTTTTGTCTTTGCATGATCAAATTATGACAAATGAGGTTGCTTAAGGCAGCATTCATTGAAATGTCGGCTTCTAATGATTAGGATCCCAGGAACAGCATAGCCTTCTCTTCACTAAGGATTGACCTGAGTTGTGAAGACAGGACTGAGTTAGATTGTCACCTAAGAACCCAAACACAAAATTGTTTATGTTATTGCCAGAATTTGCTCCCTTATGACCGTGCCTGGGCTTCCTAACAGTTTTCTGTTCACTGGAAATTACCTTCATGAGTCAAAGGCCACCTGCATAACTCAAGACCTTGGAACCAATGTTACATGGCATGGGCTCCTTTTCTGCAGACTCTCAGTCCATTAAACTAGCTAAGAAAATCACTGTAGTTCTTTCTAGCAAAATTTCACTTGTATGGTGTGTGGGGGGGGCACGGGAAACATGCCTGTTTGTTTTTCTGCCTGTTTGTCATAAAAAACAGCCATCACATTAGTGGAAACAAAATCCCCAATAATTTTGCTTACTAATTGTATTATTTATTTTTGACTAAGTCTATTAAGGAAATCAAGAAAAATAGAGATTCCCTCATATTTACTTTATTTTTGGACAGTTTTAATGACACTGCTGACATTCTGAAATTCAAACAGATGCTATATAGTAAAATAACTTGATGTGCCTTATGCTGTATTTTCAATAGAAAACAGATATCTCAGTGTTGTAATCCTAACACTTGGTGGCAGTAGTAGTTCACCCAAAACTCATTTAGTACCAGTCATTACTCAGAATGAACAGACTCAAATCTTCTTTTAAAATATATATATACATTTTAAATTATAATAGAATCATATCATTTTCCCTCTTCCCTTCACCTATACCTACCCTTCAGATCTACAATGACCCCCAACTGATATCCTTTCATTTGGTTATTGTTGTTGTACATGCATGTAAACATATGCACAAATATACCAATGCTACCTGCTGAATTCACTTTGTGCATTTCTCTGTCTCTCTGTCTCTGTCTGTCTCGGACTCTGTCTCCATCTCTCTCTCTCTCTCTCTCTCTCTCTCTCTCTCTCTCTCTCTCTCTCTCTCTCTCTCTCTGTGTGTGTGTGTGTGTGTGTGTGTGTGTGTGTGTGTATGTATTTGTGTGGTTTCAGGACTAAGTTATATATTGCAATTGATGATCAATAAAAGGGCTCAACCTTGGAAAAGATTAATTCTCCTTCTGCCAGAATCTATTAGTTGAATGTATTTCCATGCTTAGGAGTGGTTTCCCCACTAAGCTGTACCCTCCTGCATACTATCATGACTATTGGTACTGACTTTGCTGTGGTTTTCATTACACAGCCCCTTCACAGTAGACTTTCTGGTGTTCTGACTCTTACGAGTCTTTATACTCACTCATTGCTGATGTTCCCAGAGCCATAGATGCAGGAGCATTGATATAGATATATCCACTGGGGCTGTGCTCCCCACTATCTGTCCATCTCTGCATAGTGTGCAGATACATTTGTCTCTGATGATATCTGTGATGGTTATATATACTTGGCCCATGAAGGGACACTGTTTGGAGGTGTGGCCTTATTGGAGTAGGCGTGTCACTGTGTGCATGAGCTTTCAGAGCCTCATCTGAGCTTCCTGGAGGCCAATATTTGGTTAGCAGCCTTCAGATAAAGATGTAGAACTCTCAGTGCCTCCTGCACCACGCCTGCCTGGATGCTGCCATGTTCCCGCCTTGATGATAATGGACTGATCCTCAGAACCTATAAGCCAGCCCCAATTAAATGTTGTGCTTTTAAGAGTTGCCTTGGTCATGGTGTCCAAGTAAAGCCCTAAGACAATCTCCATGTGCTCTAAAGAGAAGTTTCTTTGGTGAGGGATGGTAGCTACAGTCATCTCTAAGTACAGGTGTAGATGTGGTGTGTAAGATGAGGGATGTAGGAAGGAATTATACTAGTCTAACAAGCTTGTGATAGATTCTCTTCCAGGGTCCCTGTCTTAGTTATGGTTTCTGTTTCTATGGTGAAACAACATTATCACATACAAGTTGCAGAGGAAAACTTTATTTGAATTTAAATTTTCACCTCTCAGCTCATCATTGCAAGAAGTTAGGATAGAAACTTATGCTGGCTTGCTCTCAGGACATATATAGTTTGGGCTTTTTAAAATATAACCCAGAATCTTAAGCCCAGGGATGTCAAAATCCACAATAGTGCACATCTTCCTGTATCAATAACTAATTAGGAAAATGCCTTACATAAAAAAGAAAAAAACTAGAAGAAAATGCTTTACAGACTTGCCTTGCCTACTGCCCAGTCTTATGGAAGTTCCCTTCTCTCAGATGGCTCTAGTTTCTGTCAAGTTGACATAAAACCAGACAGCACAACTGACCATTGTCAACTTTACAAACAAATACATGATTCTTAGCCCTCAACATTTGATTCTTATTTATTTTCACGATCATATGCTAATATCAACACTATTATAAGCATTCCAAATTTTTAATGTCCATGATCTTAAAATTTAAACAGTTAAAAATTTAGTCCTTTTAAATATTTAGTATCCTTTAAAATTCACTATCTCTCAGCTGTGGGCTCCTTTCAAAATAGAGAAAATTGGTTAAATTGTTACTTCCAAAGGAAAGAAACAGGAAACAGTCACAATCTGAACAATGCAAAACCAATCTCCTTCCTAAAGCTCAGAATCATGGAAGAAGAGGGGCCAGAAGGAATGTAATATCCTGAAGTAATGAATAACTGCAAGGGAACATTATCTTCTGTACACAGCAGGGAGTTGCATATAAGAACTCGCAGTGTTTTTAATAACATGTCCAAACCCTGTGCAAACCCATGCCAGATCAAATCCCAGCAGGAGGAGAAGAGTTGGACAAAGAATCCATCCCCAAGGCATAGAGTTACTGGCAATTATGAGCTTCACAGAGAGGAACAGGCAGGGAGTATTTTCTAAGCATGTAGCCTGTGGTAGAGTCTAACTAACACTTGGTAGGTTGACCACTCTGCAGGAGCAGACTAGGCATTCAAGAATATATGAACAGCACAAATTTGTTTGGAAGTATTACAAAAACTACACATAGTTATTTGGATAGAGAAGAGGTTATGGGGAATTGGGACATATTTTGGGGAGGGAGGGTGAGAGGAAATGATAAAAAAGTGTGATTCTCAAAAAAACTAATTAAATACATTTTAATTACTGAGACACAGGTGATTATGAAGGAAGAGATGGAAAAATGAGGAGGGGATGGTTTGAGTTCAGAACAAGGAGGAAGGATAGTAGAAAAGGAGAGAGAAGCAAGAATAAATAACACTAAGAATGTTTGACAAATATGTAAGTATAGTTTCTATATACTTAAATACTTAAAATCACACACACACACACACACACACACATTAAGCCACTTGGGAGGGTAATACTCCTTCCAAGAACTATTGACTAACAAAAACCCCAGGACCAGGCATAAGAAAACTTTCTTCGAATGGATAGTCAGGGAAGATGAAGAGATTCTCCAAATCATAGGCTATTGATGCTCACTTGGGTCTCTTTCTAGAACTTCAATGAAGCCACTGCTTATTTCAGACATAGGAATCAGAGGATTCATGACCCACCAAATTCTGCCGTGAGAACTATTTCTATCCTACTGGAAGGTGCTATGTAAGCTGCACAAACAGGAAAGAGGTCAGTAGTACTACCCAGCTGTGGCGATTGTAAATCTCAACAATGTCCAGCATGACAATATATTCTTTAAAATGTAATAGTGGCATTTAAATCCTGACAGTAAACAACATATATCTAAGTGGACATAGGGTCCACTAAACAGAAGGGAAAGAATTCCTGATACTGGAAATGAATCAACTAACCATAGCTAGTGATGTCATGGGTCTTAGAAAAGATCTTATTACTACCACTTTTCTAAATCAGTATTAATTCTCAACTGCATTTTTAATACTTTCTGTTATACCCACAAATAAATGTCGCTCTTACTCCTCATCAAAGATTATTTTGTACAGCAGAAAAAAACCTTTACAGATAGCAGCAACTTTCAAAATATTCAAAATTCAATGAACAATTGACTCAGGGCTACTCAGCCTGAATTGATACATGTACAACCCAACCTTTATATCTTAGGGTTAATGAACATTGAAGAAGATATGTTGGAATGATCAAAAGACCCATGGGCCTAGAAAGTATTTCTTTCATATAACAGGGGTGCTCTACATATGAAAGCTCAACAGTATGGCTATTTAAAAAGACCTGAGTAATGCTACCACAAGTGGACCTCCCACATAGATGGGGTAAATCTCATGGGGCCCCACCCTAGATAGAAAGCTATAGGCCATTATTTCTGAGAGAGGGAAAATCAGTCTTTCTCTAGGCCCACATGGGGTTATCTAATACCAAGGGCTGAACCCTAAAAACATGAATGCAAGCAACACTAAATAATACAAATATACACAACCTATATATGTATATATGTGTATATATGTATATGTGTATATATATGTGTGTGTATATATGCATATGTGTATGTGTATATATATAATATATGTGTGTATATGTATATATATGTATATGTATATATATATGTTTGTGTATATATGTATATACATATATATATACATATATATATATATATGTATATATATATGGAAAATAGATATGATGGTTCGCATATGCTCGGCCCATATTAGAAGGAGTGACCCTGTTGGAGTGGGTGTGTCACTGTGGGTGTTGGTTTTAAGACCCTCATCCTAGCTGCCAAGAAGTCAGCGTTCCACTAGCAGCCTTCAGATGAAGATGTAGAACTCTCAACTCTGCCTGCACCATGCCTGCCTGGATAGTGCCATGTTGCTGCCTTGATGATAACAGACTGAACGTCTGAACCTGTAAGCCAGCCCAAATTAAATGTTGTCCTTATAAAAGACTTGCCTTGATCATGGTGTCTGTTCACAGCAGTAAAAATCTAACTAAGACAAAATGCTATGCACATTTTAGGGAAATCTGTGAAGATACAAAGCTATTTTAAAAATTTGTGACGGATGGGCTTTCTCATCTATGATCCATTAAGTCATTTTCTATTACGAAGAAAAACTTAATTTTTCTGATAAGAGCAAGGAAAGTATTTCTATTCCTTGTAAAAGGATGATTTGAATTTATAATAGTGTCATATTTATTGTGTCATTCACTATCACCTTTTGAAAACACTATTAATCATGTGGCAACTCAGAAGTTTTCAAAAAAAAATAAGAAAGTAGAGAGTAGTAATAAAAGCAGAGCAACCTGTGCTGTATGCAGGAACTCGAGAGAGGCCATAGGATGCTGCAACTGTGGCGGATCGTGGCTCATGCTCAGCAAGTTTGTTATGCAAACCATGCCCACCTGCCTAGAAATGCTGCTGCCTAAAATGAGTTGGATTCTTCCACATCAATTATCAATTTCAAGACCCCTTGTCACAGACATAGCCTTAGGCCAATCAGATCTGGGCAGTTTCTCTGTTGTGACTATCTCAGATGACCATAGACTGTGAACGCTAAGACTATGACAACACTTACAAAGGAAGAGGCACATTAGAAAAATTCTCTATAATCTGAGTTATATTTGTAATGTCTGTGGTACTAGCTTTACAAATGATATGGACCAAGATTAAAATTAGTATATACATTATATATAGTATATAATTATATATTAAAATATATATATATGTGTATATATATATATATATATATATATATATATATATATATATATATATATATATATATTTGAGGAATGTGGATGAGAGCCTACAACGATTATTTTGTATAAATGCACATAATATCAAGTTGCTTTCCCTTTTGTTTTTATTCATTAATCATTTTATTTGTTTACATTTAACGTGATATTTCCCTTCCTGGGTTGCCTTCTAAATACTTGTTTTCATGCTTATAGGTTGGCATAGCTCTCAGCCCTCAGCAGAGAAGGATGCTTTTGCAGAACACAGAGATAATACAGATGCACAACTGGTCAAAATGAGCAGAAGTGTTGTTAAGCTGCTCAGCCCTACATGCTGCATCTATATCACACTGCAACCCCCTCCCAAGGCTAAAGAAAATTCACATAGTATACTTTAAGAAAATTTCATAACACTTACTAAGAACTTAAATGGTATACTACTCAGACTCCAATATCTATGACTTTATCCATAGAGACATTCTCAAGCATGTAAAGTTATTTATACTCAAACATTGGACATTTTGACATTGGTGTAAATGTAATATTCACAGATAAGGAATGGAATGGCTTTTCAGAAATCCAGGAGCTGTACTCATGTAGAAATGTCCCCAGGGAATGTTGAGCTATTATACAAGCACAGCCCAGTGTACTTAGTTTATTTTGCACTTATACATAATGTTCATGTGTACAGATATGTAATGGCTTTATGCATATACGTGTAACACATCTGCCAGACATGTATTTGTGAAAGGAGAAATTGTTTTTACTTTTGTTTCTGAGGGAATTTTTCAATACAGTCCTATAGTAAATCAGTGTGTTGAACGTGGGGTCTTACATCTGAAAGCATAGCTTTTGCATTCTCTCAGTTTTTAACCATTTATTCACATTTACTTATTTTTCAAAATATTTCAAAAGACACACTCTCCTTACAATTTTTATGCTTTCCCTGCTGTGGTTATCACAGCATTATTAATATGTTCTCTATCCCATGTTTTATTTTTTATATGTAGAGGGATGCAGGTAACTATTAACTAATCAAAGCTGCAAATTGAGCTGATGGACTTAAAGATGATAGATGTCATTAAGAAACTGAAGGAATGTGTATTGCTATGGATTACAGTTATTTGCATACTATAAGAAATACTTTTTCACAAGACCATATATATTTCAAAAACATTTAATATTTTCTTTGTGCTCTTAAATGAATCAGGTGGAAAAACATACATCAGTGAAAATAAAGACTAGAGAAGTTTAATTAAATGTCTACATCTTAGTAACATATCTATAGTATTCATTCCAAATGCTTTATTTCTTACATAAACATTCTTGAACATGACATGAACACCTACATGTTCAAATTGTATGATATTTGACGACTAGTTAAAATACATAGTCAATTTACCGTCTATATATCTTGTTAATTTATCCCTAATCATGTTTAGTTAAATTATTGAACTCTTATTTTATCTTAACACCCTTAGCTTATTGTTTATATAATCATGCCACATTTATTAATGCGTCACAAATATACTGAGTTTGTTTCTGAAGGGAGATATGCTTCACCTGGCTATAGAAAGTATCACAGTTCTGATGTTTGCCTAACATCCTAACATTAGATAAAACTTCCAATGGGCAAACGAGGCAGACACATGTACGCTTGAGGAGTTTTGCTGAGGTTGATGGGGTTTCCATCCAGGCGAATATCCTCTAATGCCTTACGGACATAAGTTAAATTTTTAACATTACAGAATGTATCCTCATGCATCTCCAGAATGTCATTATTCTAAAAAAGAAAAAAAAGTGAAAAGACAAGACGTTAACACCCCCGAGGTATTGAGTAGAATAGTCGTACATTTTGAGTCACTTCTTTTAATTCTTTTATTTATTCCACCAATCAAAACTATGTATTCTATGATTATTATATACCAAGCACTGCTTGTGCCGTAAGTATACAATTAGTTAACAAAGTAGACAGGTTCTTACCAGTATGTGTTACATAATGGGATGTATGTTAATGGACCATAAGCAGATGGTGGGGAATATTGAAAGAAAGAAGTGTTTCGAAGAATGATGAAAACTTTGATGACAAAGTGGTACAAGAACCATGAGCATGGAAAGAGTCAAGGGAAAAGCATCCTGGGAACAAAGAAAGCAATCACAAAGCCCTGAGCCTTGGCTGAAATGAGCAAGTTGGGAAGCAGATGTTTTTTTCCCCTAATCCTGGGAAGATTTTATATTACCTGTCATTTTGTTTATGACAGATTTCTCTATCCTCGGTACACATATGTGGAATTATTAAATGTTATTTTTGAAACAAATATGTGTTTCCAAAAAATATTGAATACTGGAAAGAAGAGGCGACCATTACAAATTGGCTTATGAGGCAGTAGTGAGGGTTGTTTACTAACTGTCATAGGTTAAAAGTTCACATGGGTTATTGTATATGGTGATGTTTTCCTTATTTTTATTACCTCTGAGTATTTCATTAAATGCATATATTTTTGTTATCCAATCATTTGTTAATGCAGGAGTGGATTGTTACCTAAGACAACAATGGCTTTATAGCTCTCTTGAAAACTGGTTTCATGAATATTTGTGTGAAAGTCTTATGTGGAGACAAATAATTCCTTTCTCTTATGCCTACATGCAATTAACAAATTGTTGAGTTATAACTCTCTTTTTAATTTAGAGGAACTCCTGAAGTAATTTCAAAAGTAGCTACAACATTTTGTTCCCCAAACAGCAGAACACATGTGTTTTTTGAAACCAGAAGCATAGTTATGGATGTGAGTATTAGATCATTTTATATTTTTTCATAGCCAGTATACAGAGATACAGTTGATCTTACACTATCATGATATATTATATTATGGATTATGGATCCCAAACTATCACGAAATAATACAGAGATATGTTGGCCTTATAGCCTGTTATACTTCTGAACTCCAATGCTATGTTAAGGACTTAATTACTTCCTTACAATTTGCTATATGTACAACATGTAGATGAATTTAGGAAGCATGTGCATCTCAATAATAACAGTTTTTTAATCCATAGTATTAAGGTATTTTTACTATATCTAGACCTTATAACTATTTACTTCTGTGCTGCATCTTTGATTGTGTACAATGCTTACTATCCTTTTGCTAAATTAGTTTTAGTATTTAAAAATAAATGTCATTATTAAAGAGAAAGGATTTGTTGGTGTGTCATAGTGTGATCTTAAAATTTTCACCCTGAGGAGGCAAAGACAAGAAGCTCTCTGACATGTTTCAGGTTGTATCTGAGATATATAGGAAATTCCAAGCTAGCTAAGGTAACATACTAAGATTCTAAGCCAAAGACAAGATAGATAGATAGATAGATAGATAGATAGATAGATAGATAGATAGATAGATAGATGTGTTTCCAAAAAATATTGAATACTGGAAAGAAGAGGCGACCATTAGATAGATAGATAGGAAGAAAGAAAGATAGATAGATAGATAGATAGATAGATAGATAGATAGATAGATAGATAGATAGATAGATTGATAGATAGGAAGAAAGAAAGAAAGAAAGATAGATAGATAGATAGATAGATAGATAGATAGATAGATAGATAGATAGACAGACAGGCAGCAGGCAGGCAGACAGACAGACAGGGACATAGACACATGTTAAGCTGATAGATGACAAACAGATGGTAGATAAAATACTTTCTTAATATGGTTCTTAGAAATATAACACATTTACAAATGATCTCGCTGTTTGTCACGTTGCTGAGCTCATAAGTGCAGATACCTTGTAATGGATTCTGTCAGATTTTCTGTGTATAAGGTATTGTCATCTGAAAGGAAAAGTAGAAAACCTGCTTCCTTTGCCATCTGTGTATTAATTGTTAATTTAATTTACCTTTTCTGTTTTTCTCAGTAGAACTGTCAAATATAATATTTAATAAGGTACTAAGACTAAAGAGTCCCCTTCTTGTTTCTGGGCTTAGCAATACTGTATTATAATATGTTTGTGTGGGTTTGGAATGATTGTGTTGCCAAATGTCCTTCTATTCCTAGTTTTGTATCTTCAGAGAATTTGTAAGAAAGAGGTATTGAATTTTGTCAAATGCATTTTCCATATCTATTTAGACAACAAGGCAGTTCTGTCTTCTCTTCTGTTACTATGGCATATTTTTTTTATTTTTTTAATTTACATTGCAAATGATTTCCCCTTTTCTGGGTCCCCACTCCCCACAGATCCCATAAGCCCTCTTCCCTCCCCCTATTTTTCCATCTACCCCTTCCCACTTCCCTGTTCTGGAATTCCCCTATACTCTTGCACTGAGTCTTTCCAGAACCAGGGGCCACTCCTCCATTCTTTTTGGACATCATTTAATTTGTGGATTATGTCCTGGGTATTCAAAGTTTCTAGGCTAATATCCACTTATCAGTGAGTGCATACCATGATTGATCTTTTGAGACTGGGTTACCTCACTTAGTATGATGTTCTCCAGCTCCATCCATTTGTCTAAGAATTTCATGAATTCATTGTTTCTAATGGCTGAATAGTACTCCATTGTGTAAATATACCACATGTTTTGTATCCATTCCTCCGTGGAAGGGCATCTAGGTTCTTTCCAGCTTCTGGCTACTACAAATAGGGCTGCTATGAACATAGTGGAGCATGTGTCCTTATTGCATGCTGAAGAATCCTCTGGATATATGCCCAGTAGTGGTATAACAGGGTCCTCAAGAAGTGACATGCCCAGTTTTCTGAGGAACCGCCAGACTGATTTCCAAAGTGGTTGCACCATCTTGCAATCCCACCAGCAGTGGAGGAGTGTTCCTCTTTCTCCACATCCTCACCAACACCTGCTGTCTCCTGAGTTTTTGACCTTATGGCATATTTATGTCATTTCCTGGTAATGGTTATACTATTCTTTTATTCTTGAAATAACTTCTACTTGCTAATGGTATGCCATTATTTCAACATGCTAGTGGATTTGGAATGTTGCTTGGCATGTTGGATTATGTTTATAACATGCATTGTTTTCTCTTCTATTGATAAATTTGTCTAAGTCTGATTTTGTTACTGGGATAATATTAACTTTTGTCAGGACATACTCTTACTTTCTATTATTTAAAATTCTTTGTAAAAGATTAAAACATAAAAAGGAAATAATGCTGGTAAGAAAAATTCAAGAGACAAGTTAGCCATCTTTCAGATATATACAGAAATACTACAAAATACTATATATAAAAATAAAGCCATTACCAGGAATAAGAAAAATGCAGATGTAAATAGTAATATAATGTACTGAGAAAATCACTGAGACCCAAATTACTTCTTGCTTGTCTTTCAGCAAACAGTGGATATCTTTTCTATTTATTTATTCCACCAAAAGTTAGAATATACCAGAGATACTTTATTATGGCTATTAAGCCCTGTGGGTGTGAAGTAAATTATCTACCATTGTTTCAATAGCTAAAATTGTTTCACAGAGTACAGTGCAATCATATGGATGGCAATGAAATTTACTTAGAAACTATTAGGTTATAACATTTGTGAAAATGTGTTTTTCATTTCCTCCCCAAAATAAGATTCTGTTTAATGTGAATAGAAATAACTTTCAACTATTTATATTTTGTTTTGTTTGTTTATCTTGGGTTTTTTGTTGATTTTTGTTTTTTGTTGTTTTGTTTTACAAGAGAAGATAAAAAGACCAAAACAGAACTTCTTTGATTAAAGAAATGTAAATTTGTCATTTTGTCAAGACATGTGGGTGCCTTTGTACTGAACTTACTTCTTTATAAAAGATGATTTTTTAAAAAAAAAAATGAGCCTAAATTTTTTTCTGCAAACTATAAAGCAAACTAGATTTTTGCCTCCCCCTTATGAACCTTAACTGGATGAATCTTTCAGTTTAAAGAAAAATCTTTGATATCTAAATTTCATTTCTAAAAGAATAAAAGTAACAACTGAAGCTACTATCAATTTACTAGAATAGATAGACCTGTGAAGATGCAAACACTTTATTAGTGGATGGAGTGACTGGTAAAGGAACAGAAGCAGGAAAATTGATGCACATGTCAATGGGTCATGATGCATGACGTTGGGAGTCCTGACTTCCTTCTATTTGTTTTTGTTCATCGTGGGGTTTTCAAGCTCAGTTCACCATGAGAAACCTACCTGGAGGTGAAGAGCCCGCAGACTTTCTGGGAGTGGCAGAGGGATATGGTCCAAACTGTTATCCGTGATATAGAGATGGTGGAGATCATACATATCCTGTAAACAACCATATGGAAGACTGAGCTTCTCATCTATGCAGTGAATTTAAACTAACACATCCCTGTCAGGACCCTGGTTCCAAAATTACTAGACAATTCTATCAATTTTGGAAAATTTGGCCTTAAACGTACTGTTTTATAAAAATGAAAATTATGTTTCAGTCATTTAGAAAACAATCTTGTTACATTCTATATAATTTCTCAGTTTACATGAGGCAGCTGTTTTCCACTAAATATGTTTTAAAATTAGATACTGAAGGATCTAATATATATATATATATATATATATATATATATATATATGTGTGTGTGTGTGTGTGTGTGTGTGTGTATTCTTTACACATTCTTTTATTTTATAGGTTTAGAAAAATGAAGACCTCTTTAGCAGAATGACAAAATGCTCAGTAAGGAAAACTAGAGAAAGGCAAGATAGAAAACGTTTAGACATTAACTGGTGTACACTAGCAAAGCACCCCAGTGAAGGAGTGAAAATTCATCTCCACTCATGCCCTCTCATTTCAACACTTGCCATTGTATAGGATGAGATGCCCTAAACTCAGCTACCATTGGCAGGATATTTAAGGCTTTAGAAGTTCACTTTTTTTTCACCACCAACTCCCTGAGTACCATAATTTTACCTTCACAGACCAAGTAAAAACTTGCCATTCATCCTATATCTAGAGGAGAAATTCCTATGGGATGATGGGTGCATAAGAAAACTAGCTAGCTAGTTCTGTGATCACAGACATTGTTCTAAGCAGGGCTTCCAGATTCAGACTTGTTTTCTTCACTTAACAAACATATTCCCAAGGGATAATGTATCTAGACTATGTCCTTCTGACCTCAAAGCAATACATCCTTCCCATCCAGTTACCCAACTTGGTATCTCCCGATGTTTGGAATTCTATGGAAAGCTAAATTTTCTGTCTTTTCTTCTGGGAACCTTTTGCAAATATGTGTCCAAGGGCCACTGACTTCTAATTCAAACCCTGCTTCCCATTCATAGGGCTTGAGCAATCTCAGAATGAATCAGAATATACCTTATTTTCAGTTTCCATAGATAATGCAGAGGAGCTTATTTCAGAAGGTAAAATTGCCAATTCCATAATTTTTTTTTTTTTTTTTTTTTTTTTTTTTTTTTGGAGATGAGCAACGGCTAGACCACGACAAAGAAGAAGGGGTTTCTATATGCATGTGGCATGAAAAACTTACTTTAAATGCTTCTTGCTTAATGCCTTTCCTTCCCAGTCTATTGTTGCTGATATCAATAAATGTCAAAGTGTTTGGCAATTCTGGAAGCTGCTTTATCTTATTGTCACGCAGAACCAGCTCTCGGAGGCGAGGCAGTGTTCGGAATGCATCTTCATCAATCTCTGATATTAAATTTGATGTCAGATCAATCCTTTTCAAATCACCTAGAAGAAAAAAAATGGCAATAGCTAAACATTCTTGAATATGGTTGACTCAAACAAAACATGAGTAAATGCATATCACAAATATAAATATCAATATTAATTTGTATTATGCCTGTAATAAAATAATTATTTTATGTAAGTGCTTTTCAAATGAGATCTGTGCTCATATTTCTAGAAGAAGTTGTCATTTTACTAAATAAATGGTCATATTGTATTTTAAGTAACTGTTCTTTTCTTTACATTTTTCATAATCTTTGTCTGGAATTTATTCTTTAAAGTGTTTTCCTCAGGAAAAAAAGTGCTACTTTTTTTCAGATAGTCCAAGATATAGACATTAAAAATAAATATTTATATTGTTGAAATGCTTTTATCAAGACAACTACTAAAATTCTTCTAAGAAGGCAATTATTCTAAAGTAGAATTTAAGTTCATATTCTACAATCATAAATCAATTGTGCTTTAATGGAAAACTATCAAAGAAGGACTAACACTTGTTAATTTAATACCATGGCAGTGAATCCAACATTATAGTGTGAAAATTAGTCGTAGCTTATAAAATAAGCTATTGATAATTAAACTTAGTTAAAATAGTTTGAAAACAAAAACAATTATGTAATTTCCTATTGGCTATTAACTATGTCTTCTTCCATCTTCTCAATTCCAAAACATAATTTTAAATATTTATGTAAAAAAGTAATTTTTGAGCTTTTTTGAATAAAAGTTTCATCCTAAGTACCAACATTTCACATGGTTAAAAATTCATGCAGGTCTACAAGGAAAGATGACTATTTATGTCCATACTTAAGCTTGCAAAGTCATTTTTGTTGATCTTTTTAATTCTGTTAAAGCGTGAATAGAAATATGTAGTCTTCTTGGGCAGTGGAGGAATGGCATCCAGTTCATGGTCATCGCAGTATACCGTGGTACTTATACAAGTGCACAGAAGACAAGTAGGAAAGTCTGAAACACATAGATAAATGGTTATATGGCAGTGACAGAATTCTAAGGAAAATGGGATTCTGCTTGCTTTGTATGCAAGATTAAAATCTTTCAGACCTTCCTGATGTATTTCACATATTCTAAAATCACTCCAAACACACTCCAGCTGAGAGCCCTTTCCTATTGTGCTATAGCAGATCATAGCAGATCCTCTCTCTCTCTCTCTCTCTCTCTCTCTCTCTCTCTCTCTCTCTCTCTCTCTCTTTCTCCCTCCCTCCCTCCCTCCCTTTCCCTCCTCCCTTTCTTTCTTTCTTTTTATTTATCATTCCATTCATTTACTTCTCAAATGATAGCCCACTTCGGGGTTACCCCCTCCACCAACCCCTCCATCCCACATCTGCCATCTCCCTCCCCTTTGCCTATATGAGGGTGCTCCCCTACCCACCCACACTCTCCCGCCCCACTGCTTCAGCATCTCCCTACTCTGGGAGTCAAACCTTCCTGAGACCAAGGGCCTTCCTGTCAGGCATGGCCATCTTCTGCTACATGTGTATCTGGAGCCATGGATCCTTCCAGGTACACTCCTTGGCTGGTGCTCTAGACTTTGGGAAAACTGGATAGTCAGGCCAGCCTATGCTGTTCTTCCAATGGGGTTGCAGTCCCCTTCACTCCTCCAGGCCTTCTGCCAGCTTCCCCATCAGGTTTCCTGAGTTCAATCTGATGGTTGGTTTCAAGTAACTACATCTGCACTGGTCAGTTGCTGGCCAGACCACCCAAGGAATTGCCACATTAGGTTCCTGTCAGCAAGCTTCTTTTGACCAAGGCAACAGTGTTGGGGTTGGTGTGTGCAAGAAAAAAAAATGTATCCCCAGGTGGGATCGTGCCCAGCGTGCTCTTCCTTCAGCCTCTGTTCCATTTTTTATCCCTGTACTTCCTTTGGACAGGAACATTTCTGGCTTACAAACCTTTGAGATGGGTAGGTGGTCCCATCCCTCAACCAGGGGCTGTGCCTATCTACTGGTGGTGGTCTCCACAGGTTCTCTCTCCCCCTTCTCTGTGCTAAAGTCAATCCTGCTGGGTCCTAGGAGTCTCACGTTTCTTCAGTGTCTGGGACCCTCCAGTGGTTATTTCCAGGTCCTCAGTCCCACTGCTAATTATTTTTATTCAATTTACTGGCCCTCTATAGCTCTGTCCAGTGTTTTATATTGCCATTCTTATTCCCCCCCTCCTTTCTCCCTCCCCTTTCAACCTCTCTTTTCTTTTTTTAAAATTTTTATTCTTTATTTACATTTTTTATTCTTTATTTACATTTCAAATGTTCTTCCCTTTCCTGGTTCTCCCCTCCCCCCAAAATCCCATAAGCCATCGCCCCTTCTCCAGTCAGCCCTCTTCCACTTCCCTGTCATGATATTCCTCTCATCAATGCAGGACTGAAGCATTCAACCCCTGGTCGTCCTTCCTTCTATGCTCCACAGGGGCTGTAGGTTGTATCATGGGCATTGTGTGCTTTTGAGCTAGTATCTACCTATTAGTGAATACATACCATGTGTGTTCTTTTGTTTGGGCTGCCTCGCTCAGGATGATATTTTCTAGTTCCATCCATTTACCTGTGAATTTTATGAAGTCATTGTTTTTAATCTCTGCGTAGTACTCCACTCTGTGTGTGTGTGTGTGTGTGTGCGTGTGTGTGTATATATATATATATATATATATCACATTTTCTGTATCCATTCTTCTGTTGAGTGACATCTGGGTTGTTTCCAGCTTCTGGCTATTATAAGTAAGTCTGCTAGGAACATAGTGGAGCATGTGTCCTTGTTATATGATGGAGTATCTTTTGGTATATGCCCAGGAGCAGTATAGCTGGGTCTTCAGTAAGAATGTTCAATTCTCTCAGGAGTTGCCAGACTAATTTCTAAAGTGGTTTTAACTGCTTGAGTCCCACCGCCAATGGAGGAGTGCTCCTCTTTCTCCACATCTACTGTCACCTACATTTTTGATCTTAGCCATTCTGACTGGTGTGAGGTGGAATCTCCGGGTCCTTTTGATTTGTACTTCCCTAATCAATAAGGATGTTGAACATTTCTTTAAGCATTTCTCAACAATTAGAGATTCCTTGGTTGATAATTCTTTATTTAGTTCTGTACTCCAGTTTTTGATAGGGTTATTTGGTTGTCTGGAGTCTACCTTCTTATGTTCTTTGTATATTTTGGATATTAGCCCTCTGTTGGATGTAAGGTTGGTAAATATCTTTTCCCAATCTGTGGGTGACCGTTTTGTCCAACTGAGAGTGTCCTTTGCTTTACAGAAGCTTTTCAGTTTTATAAGGTCCTGTTTGTTGATTGTTGCTCTTAAAGCATAAGCCATTGGTGTTCTGTTTCTCCCCATGCCAAAGTATTTGAGGCTTTTCCCCACTTTCTCTTCTATTAGATTCAGCGTATCTGGTTTTATGTAAAGGTCCTTGAAACTCTTGGACTTGAGCTTTGTGCAAGGAGATAGGAATGGATCAATTCACATTCTTCTACATGTTGACTGCCAGTTGAATCAGCACCATTTGTTGAAAATGCTGTCTCATTTCAACTGGATGCTCTTATCTGCTTTGTCAAAGATCAAGTGGTCATAGGTGTGTGGGTTCATTTCTGGGTCTTCAATTCTATTTCATTGATCTAGTTGCCTGTTTCTGTACCAATACCAAGCAGTTTTTATCACTACTGCTCTATAGTATAGCTTGAGCTCAGGGATGGTGATTCCCCCAGAAGTTTTTTTTTTTTTTAATTGAGAATAGATTTTGCTATTCTAGGTTTTTTGTTATTCCAAATAAATTTGAGAATTGCTCTTTCTAACTCTATGAAGAATTGGGTTGGAATTTTGATGAGGATTGCATTGAATCTGTAAATTGCTTTTGGTAAGATGTCAATTTTTTACCATATTAATCCTGCCAATCCTTGAGCATAGGAAATATTTCCATCTTCTGAGGTCTTCTTCAATTTCTTTCTTCAGGAATTTGAAGTTCTTGTCATACAGGTCTTTCATTTGCTTGTTTAGAGTCACACCAAGGTATTTTATATTATTTATGACTATTGTTCCATTTCTTTTAGATGGACAGAGTTACTGTACCATATTACTTGTTAAGAAATCACTATGTCTGAAAATATGGCCAGACTGAAATAGAGTAAAGTGGGATGAGAGGGTATGAGTTTGTGGTGGCCTGCCTTTTATAATGGTGATAGCAATGACTAGATAGACAAATAGTCTTCACTATATGATTAGCATTTACATAGAAAACAAGAAGCTTTAATAGAGACAGAGAAGCAATGATCAGAAAGAAAGTATAAAACAATTGGGCATGGGGCCATATTGTGGACACTAAATGGAGGAAGAGTTTGAACCGAAAGGAAATTTTTGCTGTTAAATAAATAAGACAGACCCTCCTCCTAAAGCTCCCAGGGACTAATCCACCAACCAAAGAGTACACATGGAAGGGCCCATGCCTCCAGCTACATATGTAGCAGAGGATTGCCTTATCTGGCATCAATGGGAGGGGAGCCCCTTGGTCCTGTGGAGGCTGGATGACCAAGGGTGGGAGAATTCTAGGGCTCTGAGGAGGGAGTGGGTAGGTGTGTGGGTGAGCACCCTCATAGAGGCAGGGAGATGGGGGAGGGGAAACAGAAGTATGGTAAGGTTTGAAATGTAAATAAATAAAATAACTAGTTAAAAAAGAAAAAAAATTAAAAGAAAATAAGGGCTTCACTCACATTTAAAAATAAACAAACAAACAAGTAAACAAATGAGGCTGGAAAAGCTTTTTGAATTTGGTATTGCAGGCATATTCAGATTTTGTAAAGTCTGTAGAATGGTAGTGATGGATGACAGATTATAGTCTGTGGGAGCTAAAACTGATGGGAAGAAAAACAAGAAAATTGTATAGAGGTGTTTGCTGAAAACAAAGGTGAAGAAAAGATGGTCATAACTAAGATGTATTTCTGTTTCTTGTAAAGTGATGTGATCTAATTCAATGTCTGAAGCTATGGTAAAATAAACTGACAAAAAGGGATTTAAGATACCAAAGGTGTATGACTGTTTACAATTCCAGGTTGCAATCTGTCACTACAGGGAAGTCACAGCAGCAGGAGCTTGGATCAGCTTGTCACATCGCATCCAGCCAAGAGCAGAAAGGCATAAATGTCTTCATGCTTGGTGCTCACGTAGCCTCCTCTACTCCTATCCAGGTCAAGGTCCCAAACTGGGCAATGATGTCACCCACTTTCATGCTGTGTCTTCTACAGTTATTTAAAGTAATCAAGGCAATCTCATCAGATACACTCATGGGCCAACTCTCATCTAGACAATCACTTACTGAGACTCCAGGTGATACTAATTTATGTCTAGTTGACAGTTACAATGTCTTATATTTTAGCATTAATTGCTTGCAATAATTTTTATACTTGGATTGCAATTTATTTTTATTTTAGTACTCATAGATTATGACCATTTGAATTGGATTAATTTGTTAAGAGAAAGTTTTGAATTTTAATGTTCTAAATTTTTTTCCAAGCTGTGAAACATTCACAAATGTATGCTTTTTGCTGGAAATTAAAATGTAATTTAAGTTTTAACTTCATCATATACTCTCAATTGACTCTTAGTTATAAAATAAGAAAATATCAATTTGTTGATATTTCAAAAATTATTGGGTCCACACTTGACGACAAATACTACAACTGTGCCCAAGCTATGCAAACAGGGCTAGGCTTAGAAGTAAACTTAGCCAACTATCCATGAGAAGGGAGGTTATAGACACTAGAAGAGAGTCTACTAAAGCTAATACCATAAAAGCAATACATTACTATCTGTATTCTAAATACCTATTTTTTGTATCCACAGATAAGAGTCTCACTCCCCATCAAATAAGTTTCTCTTTGTAAGAGATGAAGAATATTATGGAGATCCATAACTGGTTAAAATGCATAAACTGTGAAGTACCCAGCTACAACAGATACATCTACAATATAATCCCTACATCTAAGTCTTGTCCAGTATCATGAAAGAGGATATGAACATATTTATAAGACCTACAGGCCCAGGATACCTGCTGCTCTATATAAAGGATCTTTTAGAGAAAACAGGGAAGCTACAGCTATGAAATCTCAACAGCAGTGTTGTCCAAACAAGACCTGCATACTGACAACACTAACTGACCTATCACATGAATGTGGGAAATGCTTTATATCACTCCTAGAATAAAAACTATAGTTAGGCAATGGCTACTGAGGGAGGTGAAAACAGTTTCCTTCTGGGGCAAGCTTCCAGGCAGGTTATCCATCCTTAAGTGGTCAGTCCCAAACACCTGTGAGCAACATTAAATGGACTTGGGAAGATAAATACATATACACATATACTGTGTGTGTTTGTGTGTGTGCACGTGCGCGTGTGCATTTGTACACACCTATTTATGTTAGTCAATAATTATTAAAGAAAAATATATTTCAAATTGACAGGGACTTAAAGGAGACATAGGAGGAGTTGCAGGGAAGAAAGTGAGTCATAAAAATTATGTAAATATATTAATCATGAATGAAATTCTTTAAAAAGCAAATAAATACAAGATTGTGTATTATGTTTCTGTTTCCTCTGCCCCAACTGAAAACAATGGTTCTGAGAGAAGGCGAAGGGAGAAGGGTAGATTTGAAATGATGGAGCAGGAGGACAAATTATATAATTGTATTATAATCTGAAAAAAAATGTATCTGTAAAAACGCTCAGGATACAACTGCTGCCCCATGTGGTCAGCTTTGTAAAATATTGAAATTCCTCAACCATCTTTCCTGTTTTAGGTACATTTAGTTTTCCTATTCTCTATTTGGAAAATTGACACTTTGTAAGCTTGCTCAGGTGTCTTCTTGACTGTTTGTGGCTTTCTATTACATAGAAATTTAACTTCATGGAAAGTGTCTGCATCCTGTACTCACTAATTAATTTCAGTGATTTTGCTGGCATTTATTTTTCTTGTTTATCAAGGAGGTGATAGTCCTTACTCCAAAGATTTGTGGTTTTGCCAAGAGATGACATAAATCACTGTCAATGATTGGATAGCAAGGAGAAGATTTTATAATTCAGTTGCAATATTGAAAGTTTAGACAGGGAGCTGGGTATTGTTTGCCAGAGCACAAGGGAATTTACAAGGAGAACTGACATATAAATAAGTGGTTGTATAGGATAAGTAAGTTCTAGAGATTTAGGATAAAGAGATGTGAGGGAGAAGACCAACAATTTCCTATAAGTAAGTCTCAAATCGTAATAAATTGGCTTTCAACCACAAATTACTACCCTTTACAAATTAAGACTTTCTTATTGAAAGGCAAAACAAAGTATTGTTAAGACCGTAAAAAGACTGTAATGGGTGAAAGATGGCTGCACTGTGCTTTTGTTGTGACCCACAGACAGCAGATACCCAATCATCATGACTTGTTGTCTTTATTTTAGTTAACATCCATTATGTCTTACGGGTTTGAACTGTGCTGCATTGACCTCGAGACAACTTTCCATCAGTTCATCCAGTGCTGGGCTCTGGAAATACATGGCCCAGAAAGATTTCAAGTAATGATGCCAGGCAAATATTTCCATCCTGAGTCTTTGGATATTTGATTCTTTCCAGCAGGACAAAGATCCATTAGAAAAGCTATTTGATACCTGACTATAAAATCCATGTGCAACTCCATGCTTCAAAGTGTGTTTCAACATTCTAGATTTTTTTTTTTGTCTTTGGATTATTCATGTCTCTTTTGGAGTAGAGTTGAAAGTTGGCAAGTTTGTTTAATTTTAGGATTGTTTCTTCTTTGAAGGTTTCATATATTTATTCATGTATCCTCATAATGTATACATATCCCTTACTCCTATAACTCCCTCAGTACCTTCCCTTTTATCTGCCTCCTAGCTTCATATGCCCTCATTTATTTTTAATTTATTTTTACCCATTGAGTTTACATAGTACTGCCCATATGCATGTGGTTGTGGATTTATCCCTTGAGGGACAGGGAAGCTAATTGCTCCCCAGCTAGTCCATGCATAGCTTTTGAGGCTCTCCTGTCATCCATGCTGTCTTAATCCAGTGTTGGTAACTAGAGTGGTTGTGAGTTTATGGGTGCAACATCTTCCCCATCATCCTGGATCTATAGTTTTGAGATTCCTATCTCAAGATGTTTTCTGAGTCCTTGGGTGTGGTAGACATTAGTGTAGATGCCCCATCTGTGGCTGAGCACACACAGGTGCTTATGTAATGCAAGATATTTCCTATCCATTCACAATGAGACAGTGAGAGGCCAGTGATTGGAGGGGAGAGAAGAGGCACAGAGAGAGGGGGAGCCAGGAAGCTTCAGGAGGGCACGGAGGAGGAGGAGATGCAGATCCAGATGGCATCAGATGTGTTTCTGGTGTGCTGAGAGGTTAGAAATATTGGGATAAAACTTTATCATTGTAATTTGGCATTATGTAATTGGGAGTTTCATACACATAAATATATTTGTTTTAACTACTCAAGTTTAAGAGTTATGCTTTCCTGGATACTTAGAAGGACTGGGTGCTGGGGAGGAGAGAGAGAACCACAGAGACTCGGAGCAGAGGCCTGGTGGGGCGGTACCATATTTTAATCTTTTCCCTCTACACTTATGATCAGCATTCTGTACAAAATGAGTCTGTATTTCCATTACCCACTCTGATAAGACACTCCTCTGACAAGGTTGGGAACAGCAACAACCTATGGATAAAAGCATAAATATTTACAAGGCTGGTGGAGAACATGACTGCTTAGCAATACAACACCCTTAAGTTCTACCCTAGGATTCATGACTTCTTTTGCAGTGCAAGGCAGACTCCTTGAGGACTTAAAACTTGATAGTTCTGAGAGATAACAAAGTGTATTTGGTTATAATTCAGTATTAACTTATCTGACCTTCGTTGGTGTGTGGACCCAGAAGCCCTGGGAATTCTGGCTCCTGTGGGGAAGAACCATCAATCAGCCTGGGAGTAGATTCTTCATCTTTATCCTCGTCCTGGCTGTCCCCTAGCTGTGGGCCTGGGGTGAGGAGCATTCTGTTCCCAAAAAGCCTCTCAGTCACTTTCTCAGTCTGAAAACAAGCAGAATTTCACAGTAACCTCAATCACCCTCCATGACCATGGCACAAATGTAAAAAATATGTCCTTCTGTGCCACAAGATGTCACTCCTGTTCTTACAATCAACCAGTGTTTCTGCTGGCAATGTTTCTCAGAAATACAATTATTGGTTTCAAAAGTTTATTTCTTGAATCTTAGGGACTGGTTTCAGTGACCCCTTGCCCTTTGTGTTACCATTTCCTTGAACTTCATACTTTTTTTTTTTCCATGTGGCAGGTTTAGAAATCTCTCTCTTGTTATTTTAATGATAAAGCTTTATTTATAAAATTATAGCTTTTAGATTCACTTTAATCAAACACATGCAAAACAAAATGCAAAAGTCTCTCCTTCACTTCTTAGCCCAGTTTACTCTCGTCATCCCTTGAAGATAACTATAGAGATACTAATATTTTCTTCCTTTAGATTTTTACTTCCGAAAATCAAATCTTCTCTTCCTCGAAACTAATTTGTGGTGCCCTCAATGGCCTTTTACTGGAAAGTAATCTCCCTACTGAGGCAAAGCATATAATTACATGAAAACTATGTAATTTTATTAGGAATGCCATTTGTTATAGATATTTCCACATGGATACTAAATCCTGCAACAATATCTGATTATATTAAAATTGTCATCTTTGCAAACTTTGGCAATAGGAGTCATTTAAAATGGTAAAACAAATTATACTTTTTAGAATACTTTTTCATATTTCACTTTCTTTTTTGCCGTTTCTGGTATGAGTTATTGCTTATAAAAGTCTTTAGAAATGCCTCATTTTCAGTTTCCTTCCCTTATGCTAGGGTTCATTTCTTTCAGTTTCTTGATAAGTGTGCTGTTCCTTATGACATTGTAAGCCTCAGATGGAGATCTGATAAAGACATTTGGAGCAGCAATACCCTGACTCCAGTCCTGGCTGCTGTTCCCATGATATTACCAGAAATCCCACATTCCTCACTGATCACACTAGCATGCGCCCATCTGCATTAATTTTCACTCATTAAAAATCCAAAACCACACAAATTACTTCTGAGTTATTTATTTCCTGATTGGCAATTCCAGAAACAGGCATAGAAATTAGATCAGTTATTTATTACTTGTCTTATGATAACCGTGTGATTTTAAAAGATAAACATATTTTCACACTTTGGATAGACAAGTACATTTCATTATTAATAAAATAATGTAAATTTAAGGAATGTTTTCCTAGGTTCTCTACTTAGCCCCTTTCTATCCTACATGTGTGCCCACTGGTTGGTTTCATACCCATACTATTAGTTAGTACTTTTACTATCGTACTATTAGATAGTAATTGAATTATGCCTCTATCTTTGTACATTTAGGCTGCAGCATGATAAGCAACTTATAAGATTTATGGAATATATTCTTTTAACATCCTTCTCTAGGATGCATTTAATTCGTATATGCACATTACCCTAAGGATTTTGTTCAAAGACTCTGTGAAGGTGTGGATGCCTGCTTTCAAATGTGAATCTAACAGTAGGTTGCTTGATATCGCAGGAGGTATCCAGAGACACTAAAGAGGCCTGGCCAGAAATCTCCAGCTGAGAAGCTGGGATGCATCTGCAGAAGCACACAAGGTTTCCATCAGGGCGGTCATAGTGAGGCAGCTTCAGTGGAATGACTGTGCAGAGACTAAAAGTGGGCTTCAGGAAGAGCGGAAATTGAGACAGATGTTTCATGGAATTGAGGGGCCGCCCGAAGAGAGGAACACATTCCAGACACATTGCCTTGAATCTTTAGCTCGGAGGGAAAACGTTTGCACGTCCTCCCCCTCCCCCCCCATAATTGTTTTTCCACTGATCTGATGTAAAACTGTAAGGTCTCCTTTGTCATTCAAGGTAATGAGGTCAAACAGCTTTTGGTGCTTCGTTCATGCTTGCTTGCAAGGAACTAGAGCAACCTTTAAAGCAAGGAGAGGCAGTGCACTTTCATTTCAGCAAAACTGCAGAACTCTAACCCCATTGCGCTGTGCCTGGAGAGTCTTTTGCATGGTAGACACATTTATTCTGACGATTAAATAAAAGCTGTTTGGGCTCCTGTCTTTCCCCCTTTTCTAACAATCTTCAAATTGCATATGAAGTTAGAAGCAATTCATTTTAAAAAGTGAAGCCAGGGAATGGTGGACAACTGTCTGTTGGAATGATGAACTTTTTTTCCTTGTGTTTCAGGGACCTAAATGTGGACCTAAGCACAAAACCTTCCAAATACTCTTCAGCTATAATTGGTATTGCTCTAAGGAAAGTACAATTGAGTCTTTCTTGTAAATATTTATTGTTTATTTCATATTCGTTCTCTATTCTTTTTCCTTTATCTTTTTATTTATTCAGATTTGCTTTCAGTGCCTTTGCTTTATAATTTGTGCACCATATCTCTCCAGGCTTTACAAATATTCTAAAACATCATCACTGCACTTGAAGATAGTAACTTAGTGCTGGGTTGCAACACAAGCTATATCATTTTTTGTTTATTTGTTTAATTTTGGCTTTTCAGTAACGTGTGTATCCCTGATACCTTGTTTTCCAAACTCAAACTATGATATTTGTCATAGAAGACTGTGTTTAGGAGATTATTTTATTTCTACAAAAGGGTAGATTCTAGAAATGGCACAGTTAAGTCCCAGCATCATGAGTTTGGAGAAACTCAGCAGCTATTACCATAGGAGATGGGAGAGGAAATTCACAAGTAGTGAGGATGTCCTCAGAGTTATTCACTGTCAGTACCCTTCACAGCTGGGGTGCTGGGTATTTATCTTAGCACACACTACTGTCTCAGGGCAATGGACTGAAGAAACACTAATGTGAGTTTCTAAGAATCTGCTCCCGTGAAGGAAACTTCTCAAAATCTAAATGCATTTCCATATTTTTTATATCAGAGTATGGAGGTTTGCACAAAATATTCATATTGATATGAATAATCTTAGAAAATATTTAAGATTTGCAGTTCTGGTCATTGGCAGTACTATTTCTGTATAGTAGAACATCCTTATAAAAGTAGGTTCTGAACTGGAGATGACACTTCTGGAGGACCCTGCTATACCTCTCCTAGGCATATACCCAGAGGATTCCCCAGCATGTAATAAGGATACATGCTCCACTATGTTCATAGCAGCCTTATTTATAATAGCCAAAAGCTGGAAAGAACCCAGATATCCCTCAATGGAGGAATGGATACAGAAAATGTGGTATATATACACAATGGAGTACTATTCAGCAATTAAAAACAATGAATTCATGAATTTTTTAGGCAAATGGATGGAACTGGAAAATATCATCCTAAGCGAGGTAACGCAATCACAAAAGAATACACATAGAATGCAATCATTGATAAGTGGATATTAATTATCCCTGAAGCTCTGAATATTGAAGATACAATTAGCATATCAAATGATTCCCATGAAGAAGGAAGAAGTGGGCCCTAATCCTGGAAAGGCTTGATCCGGCATTGTAGGGGAGTACCAGGACAGAGAAAAGGGAGGGGGAAAGATAGGAGAATGGATGGAGAGAAGAGGACTTATGGGACATATGGGGAGGGGGGAACTGGGAAAGGGGAAAGGTTTTGGATTGTAAACAAAGAATATAGAAAATAATATATATATATATATATATATATATAAAGAAAAAAAAAGGTCCGTTCTGGTACATTAAGTGACAATTCTTTGCTAAAATTATTTTGACCCCATATAGGTTTATCTTGAGAAACCACATCTGACTGATCTATGCAATTATATTAATATTTGTGAAACCATGTGAATTATGACTTAATTATGGGAGGATAATATAAAAAATGAATGTGCTGGAAAATAGAAGCCACATTTCTCCTAGGATGTTTTCTTGGATAGAGTCCTTTCAATATGGGCATCTTTCTTTTAAAACACAACCAAAAAATAAAGAAAAACTAAGCATACAACTTCCATATGGGAGGAGGCACTGGAAGAAGTAGAGGGAGGGGAAACTAGGATAGGGATGTGATGCATGAGAGAATTAAAAAGAATAGAATAAAAAGTGAAAGAATAAACCTGAAAAGATGTAATGAAAAAATATTAGAAAATCTTGCCCTGCCCTCTACAAAACAATACTACAAAAACTGAAGAGACAAGGAGGACATGAAAGTATCAAAGGGAGGGGTATCAGAAAAAAAAAAAAGCCATAATGAAAATATGTGTAGAGACAGTGATGTGAAAGAAGAAAGGATGTGAAACTGGGGCTTAAAGAATTCAGGAGGGGTGAGGTGGGGAGATAAAAAGGCAAAAGTTACCAAGTGGGTAACACAGACCAAGGACAAGCCTTATGAAAGTCCACTAGTTCATAAATTCATTTCATAATACAACGTTTGGAAAAGAATCATTTCAATGGAGGCATCCTACATTAGAGGGCACAGAACTTCCAGAAGGCACACGTTATTAAATCAGAATCACCATGCAAAGTATAACCTATCTGCACAAGAAAGACCCCAGAAATCTGCCAAGCAACAGAGGTCATTGTTATGGCCCATCAAAGCTACACAGGTAGACCCACTTGATTGCTGATGTGCTGACTTCAACACCGCCCCCTCCCATCCCTTCTATCTGCCAAGACAATTTGGAACTGTCCTCCCTCCTGGCTAGTTTTCATTGTACAGAAGGCTCCCACATAGGCTTCTGAGAGGGAAAAGACGGCTGCAGTTTCACCTTGTCCTGGTCCCAGCAAACCACAACATCAAACATGCCAAGAAAAAAAAATGTGCCCTTTGGGGCAGCTGTGGCAGGCCTATTATGAGGTAACCAACTGTATTTTTGTGGAAGAACGCTCCACAAGAATCTTCATGATTTGGGATTTTAATACTGTTTAAAGGCTCTGTCAAGCAAACTGAGCTAAGAGTAAAATTTACTAATTTTTTTTATCTAAGTGTTCATGCTGTCAATTTACCTTCTTAATATTTACACTTATAATAATGGGTATTGGATCCTGTTAATGCAATCAGAAAAGCTGTTGAAGTTAATTAGAAAAGCTTCCTTTTTGATGGGCAGCATGTCATAGAAAGATGCATATGTGGTCAATGTACTTAGAACAGGAGACTGTGTGCTCAGTTATAAATGGGTCTTGTTTATCACTGCCCCTCAGTTAAGGCTCAGGGAACACTGTGGAAGACGGAGTGGAAAGATCTGGAGGATGGGAGTGTTGTGATACACTGTCTTCTGGGCATGATATGGCGGCCACCTTTCAGACCTTGTCCAGGTTGTGTTTCACAACACAGGTGACTGATCTCTGGCCTCTACCCCTTACGAGGCAGTTGTGAGCAGTTGTGAGCAGTTGTTGCTAGCTGCTGGGAGAGGGGGAATCATTTTTCTTTGAGGGTGAGGCCACAGATATGGGCATCACAGAATAGATATAGTTATTATCCAAATGAAGACATAAAGGAGGTAGAGGAGACATGTTTGGAGGAAGGATAGAAGTGCAGTGTGAGGGAGGAAAATATGGGATGAATATGATGATAGTCTGTTTACATTCTCAAGGAGAAAATGGTTGTATATGAAGATAATTTAAAAATTAAATTTAAGTGGCCTTGATAAAAATTCGAAATAAGTGGCCATGAAAAAAAAAAAAACAGTAAAAGTCCCTCAACATGTTACCTGAATTCATTTGCCGACACACTGATTTCAGTGTTGTGAGTGTGTCTTTGACACTGGGCAATTTTAAAACTGTAAAAGTAATTCATGTCTGACCAGATGGGTAAGTTAGTTAGTAAAGCACTCACTATACAAGTAGGGTACCTGAGTTTGAATTTTGAAAGCCTCCATAAAAACTAGACATTTAGGAGCACCTTTGATCATGGAGCTTATATTCGGAGATGTCCATGAACCATCTAAGCCCATATCTGCAGTAGAAAAAACAAAAACAAAATGGAGGCCGTCTTAACCAAAGTAGAAAATGATAGTTGACACTCCGGTTAGTCCTCTGACCTCCCTATGTGTGCACCTATGTTCACACACACACACACACACACACACACACACACACACACATATACACACACAGAGAGACAGAGACAGAGACAGATAGAGACAGAGAGACAGTCACAGACACAGACACAGACACAGACAACACAGACACAGACACACACACACACACACACACACACACACACACACACACACACACCGAGAATGCTTGACCAAACCAGAGAATTCTTGAGCCAGAGAATCATATTTTTTGTATGTGTATAGCAGACAGGAAGGTTAATCCAATCCTGGGCAGTTGAAAGGCTAAGGGAGAGAGGTTGGATTTTACTACTCAACAAAAGTTTTATGAAATTGCTATAGCAGCCTCCATTGAAGAATATGCTGAGGTTGGTTCCTCAACTAAAACTAGAGGAATATGAGTCACTGGCAAAGTCTCCCAGAAGCCACACTGCCTAAGTTTCATGGAAAGATGGAAGGGGAGAAGGAATTGGGCAGGTTCCTTAAGGGTATTCAACCTTGAGAGCCTATTAGAAAAGTCCTTCATGCCATCCAAGAGTGTCTCATTTGATAGAACACACACTTGATGCAACATCAAGTGTAATAAATACAGGGTTTATATGGAAAAATGGGAATGCCAATTCAATGATTCTTCAGAAAGTAAAATGAACTTCAAACAAGTGTTGATGCTTGAGATTGTCACACCATGTGCCAGTAAGCAGGGGGAGAGGAGAAATGGCTTTGGCTGGGATATGAGTTACCCTAAAGTTCATTACAATGACTTTGAATGGAGGTTGCTAGAAATGTGACCACAGCTTCTGAGTCCCTGGGCGCACCCAGGTCTTCTGTATCTTTGTTTCAGTGTCTGCCTTTGTGTGGATCTTTTCATATGAGTACTGCTGCCTGTGGATACCAGGCACATCATACACCTCCGAAGCTGGAGTTATAGGTGGCTGTGAGCTTCCTGAAGTGGGTTCTGGGAACTGTACACTCTCACACACTGCCGAGACATCTTTCATTACATTTATTGATGTAAATGACCTTAGCCACTGATCAGATTCATGATGATCATAAATTCATGGGAAATTTATTAGCATGTGCACTTTGTGGGTAGAATCATAAAACTATATTTCACTACTGTAACACACCAATATAGTTTCCTTTCCTCTAGTGTATTTAAATTGTATATTTATAAGACTACTAGACTATAAGTTTGGAGGAACAGAAAGAGGTGGCCTAATAAGTATCTGCTCAGATATAAATCTAAGCACAGTGTAGTTTAGAATTCACTATTACTTAAGGCCTATCCTTACTGTGAGGAATCTGTCATAACCAAGTTGTATTCTTAGAAGCATCAGTAGAGTTTCTTTGAATGAGCCCATTATAAAATTAAGGGCATTTATTAGATGTTCTTTATGCCCAAGACTCTCCCATAAACAATTAACATGAGTATTTTACCCAATTGTCAAAATATATACTAGAACCAGAGACTGAGAGGGATGTAAAGACTTGCCTAAGGTCTTGTAATTGGTATGACAAGCATGCAACCGATTTCTAGGCAATCTGATTCCCATTATTGTGCACCGTGACAGAATGCCTCCTGGTACAGAAATGGGTTTATAGTGGATAAACACATCTCCTGCCACCTTTAAAGTATACATGTTCTGTCTTCCATCCCTGGGAACACCAGATTCAGAAACGAAATCACTGAACTGTGTAGTTATTTACTTTACCACTTCGTCAACCAGTACCTAACCAGTAAGCCTTAGTCTTCAGCAGATCATATTTACTTTATAGAGTTCTCTTCTGTTCATTCTTGGAAAGACAATTTGGAAATAAATGTCATTTGGAGACTTAATCAAACACTAAATACTGCATTGATGAAAATGGGGCCCTGGATTTACTTGTCTCCCCAAATATATCTCAGAGTTGAGCAAATAACTTTTGGCACGACTCAATAACCACTATGTCACCAACTGAATTTCCCGGTATTAAAAGGCCCCGAGCTTTCAACCTATGCTGCTAATGATGTACTCAGATCAATTTGACACGCTGACATGCAGATATGTTTGGCACTATGGAATTCTACTTTAAACCTAAGCATGGTGCTCAGATTTATTGAAGTAATCTATATTAATTATTCAAGAGCAGCGACTCTGAACACCTGACAGTAAAAACTGTGCTTTCCTCTATATACTTTGGAACTGAGTAAGAGAATAGTGTGTGGGAAGCCCTTCCTTGAATTTCCATGAGCTGAGTTCAGGTAAGAAGGGCACATTTTCTCCTCTGCTGTGCTTTTATCAACATTGACAGCTAAGACTCACATTGTGATACTGAGCCAGTTATAATCACTTGAAAGCTGTTATTTTTCTAATGACTTAATTTCTTATATAAACAAAGCACTATTTGGGCATAGGTAAAAGAACTCAAAATGGGAGATCAAGCTGCAAAGTAACAGAGGTAGTTACTGTCAATGATTTCTTGCCTTGGCAAGGAAAGAATACAGCTTAAATGTTGCTCTAAAACTTATTGGGTAAATAACTATGAGCGAAACTCTAGTTTTCAGTTATTACTCTTATGTGAACACAATGATATCTTATTTTCATGAGTAGTCTGAGTAAATGTATGTGTAGGGCCTCGTAAAAATGTAAGACAAACACAAGAAAATGATTGACAATGTTTAGCAATACATTTTCCCATAGAGACGCCAGGATTATGACATTTCTTGAGGTTTCATTTCTACAGTTTTAATACATCTTAAAATAAGAATTGGATTATTCAAAAATCTCTATAAAACAAATGTGCAGAGTATTGATCAGATTAACACATTGAAAGCGCATCAGTAAAACTCTCCCCTGCCCCTTCAACTAGAGGCACTGCAAGGAAGAGGCAGACTCACTTTTATTTTTCATCAAACATACAAAAGAATGTTTACCTCAGGTTGATGAGTTAGAATCTCTCTTTTAATAGAAACACATTGCATATGCAATTCCCAGGTTTGAAATGTTAATGTTCACTGTATACTTGGCCCAAAGGTGGCAGTAGTAATGAGACATAAAAATTAAATCATAAATATATTGTTACCCAATGAAATGGATAGTAATAATAATACTAATTTAAGTATTTTTCTCAAAGAAGATGAAGAATATTTTAATACAAAATATCTCTAGATGAAGACCTACAGCTACGTAATGCTGAAAGGATTGAAAGTCAGCCTTTCCAACCTAATTCATTATCTAGTATGAAGTGACCAGCCCTAAAATTATGTGAACAGACAACTGTATAAACACAAAAAACAAACAATGGACTTGGCTGGCTGCATTTGCCAATTTGTGCATCTGTTTATAACAACGATAATAGAAAAAAAGAAAAAAAGAGCCCAAAATTACTTCGACTCTTCTAAAGGCTCTATCTGGGGTCCCAGCTCATAAGTATCTGTCCTTAGGTCATTGAGTGACACACTATTCTAATGACAGAAGAAGAAAAGTCTCTTTTTCATTTTTCACTAATGGCGTTGCTTCCATGGCCTTCCCCATCCCCAGAGCATCAGAGAGATCATTTCACTCCTTCAGAGAATCTAACTGCTTCATCTTCTTTAAATGTCATTCTCAGGCTTAATTTATTTGAAACCTGAAACAGCTTTTGTAAGAACAAGAATCATTCAGATACATACTTTCCTTCTGTGCATTGCTTGCCCATGTTTTAAGGACTTTTCTGACCTGCTTAGGGATGCTATCAACTGTGTTCTGTCTGGATATAATGGGAAAAGTGAACATTTGAAAGATCCACCTAACTTCACGAACTGGTGTTTTTCAAAAAGCCAGTGTGTGGCAGAATCAAACCATGAAGGAGTAAACCACTCACCCAACTGTGAGATAGATAATGGATCTCATAGTACTGAGTAGTAGACCTGCGATGAGACTTCAGATTCTACAACAAAGTTAATATCTGCAGTGAGTCATTGTCTTAGTCAGGGTTTCTATTCCTGCACAAACATCATGACCAAGAAGCAAGTTGGGGAGGAAAGGGTTTATTGAGCTTACACTTCCATGTTGCAGTTCATCACTAAAGAAGTCAGGACTGGACCTCAAGCAGGTCAGGAAGCAGGAGCTGATGCAGAGGCCATGGAGGGATGTTTCTTACTGGCTTGCTTCCCCTGGCTTGCTCATCCTGCTCTCTTATAGAACCCAAGAGCACCAGCCCAAAGGTGGAACCACCCACAAGGGGCCCTCCCCACTTGATCACTAATTGAGAAAATGCCCCACAGCTGGATCTCATGGAGGCACTTTCCCAACTGAAACTCCTTTCTCTATGATAACTCCAGCCTGTGTCAAGTTGACACACGAAACTAGCCAGTACAGTCATGCTGTGCAGCTCTAGACTAGCAATAAATATCTGTAGCTCTTTTAAACAGATACTAACATATTTTTGCACTTTGTATTGGATATCTATGTCAGAGTAGATTTCTTTAGAATCTGACCAAAACAACCTAGCGCACTGAAGATGGAAGCAGATACAGAGAGAAGCTGTATTCTATTAGGCCAAACAATGAAGGGATTTACAAAAACAAAACAGAGCCATTGTTACCACTAGACAGTTACATCTTGAAAGGTCACTGCCCTTTCATTGAAAATAAAAAAAAATGTGTAATTTATATTTAAATATACTAGGTAGACTGATCATATAAAATGCATATACTAAAAAAACATGAAATGTTCATTAAACAAAACAAAACACACATTTATAAATTCATGACAAGAAAGACTGTCCTCAGCACTGAAGGAGAAATGCAAAGAAATTGTTTCATGAGGGAAATTTTGCCTGCATTTCTTTTTGGTTGTTGTTGCTCTTAGTATTTATTTTTATTACATATTTCAGATATTTAAAAAAGCAATTTTAAGGCAATATGCAACATTGTTTCAAAAACTCTATACAAGGAGTTAGAGCAACTGGAAAATAAAGATAGAGGACGTTATAAGAAGCTAAGGAAAAAGAAGACTAAAACAAAAAATAAAAATACAAAACAAAGCAAAAACTAATTCCAGAATTATAAGCAGGCAAAATAGACTATCAGGAACACTCGTTTGCATGATATATGGTTTAGCAAAGGAGCAAAGTCACACCAATTAGAATAGCTAAGATCAAAAACTCAGTGACAGCACATGTTGGCGAGGATGTGGAGAAAGAGGAACTCTCCTCCATTGCTGGTGGGATTGCAAATTGGTGCAAAGACTCTGGAAATCAATCTGGAGGTTCCTCAGAAAATTGGAAATAAATTTACTTGAAGATCACTCTTGGGTATATACCCAAAAGATGCTGCTTCATACTACAGGGGCACATGCTGCATTATGTTCATATCAGCCTTATCAGTGAAATCCAGAAGCTGGAAGCCCAGATGTCTCACAATGGAGAAATGGGTACAGAAAATGTGGTTCATTTATACAATGGAATACTATTCAGCTATTTTTTTTTTGAGACAGGGTTTCTCTGTATAGCCCTGGCTGTAATGGAACACACTCTGTAGACCAGGCTGGCCTCGAACTCAGAAACCCGCCTGCCTCTGCCTCCCTGAGTGCTAGGATTAAAGGCGTGCGCCACCACTGCCTGGCTTATTCAGCTATTAAGAACAAAGACATCATGAGTTTTGCAGGCAAGTGGATGGAAGTAGAAAATATCCTGAGTGAGGTAAATCAGATCCAAAATGACACACATGGTTTGAACTCACTAATAAGTGGATATTAGCCAAAAATGTACAGAATACCCAGGATATAATCCATAGAACTCAAGAAGTATAACAAGCAGAAAGGGCCAAGTGAGGGTTCTTCAATCACACTTCAGAGGGAGAAGAAACCAATCATGGAAGGCAGAGGGAGGGACCTGAGTGGGAGTGGGGGAAAAGGAAAAGGGGAACAAAACCAGGTATTGGGGGTGTGGCAGGAGAGAAGCCTTAAGGGCCAGCAGAATGAGTAGAAATATTCAACCTCAGGAGATGAGAGGTAGAGGGACGCTCTAGAATGTACCAGAGATCTGGGAAGTAAGAGAGGTTCAGGATTCAAAGAGAGGGACCGTAGATGAAATGCCCAGTAGTGGAGGGAACTTGTAGAGTCCACCTCCAGCAGAAAGATAGGGCATCAAGTATAGGGATGGGGTTGCCATCTCACAGTCAAAAACTCTGACCCAGAATTGTTCCTGTCTAAAAGAGCTGCAGGGACAAAAAGAGAGAAGCAACTGAGGGAAACGGGGTCCAGTGACTAGCCCAATTTTGAATCCAGGTCAAGGGAGGCTCCAAGGCCTGACACTATTACTGATTCTATGATGTGCTTACAGACAGGAGCCTCTAGGTGAAGCCTTGGAGACTGCAGAGGAAGGAGAGAAATGGGACCAGCACCACAGTTGTCATGGGATATATTCCCAGGACAAGATAACACTCACAACTGGCCCCGCATTCTCTTTAAGACAATTTGGAGTGAGTCCCCTTTACTATAAGAAAGATGAACTACCATAACCTAATAATTAAACCCTGGAAATAGAAAAAATCTAATAACCATGGTCATCACAAATACTTAAACAACACAAAGACTACTGGTTTCAAATGCTACACTTTTAGATGAACCATCCAAGCAAGTACAAAAACCTTTTCCTCTAAGAACTAAATACAGGAGATATACGTTACCTATATGATATATGCATAATATATCACATGCAAGTAGATGCATATGCATTTATGTGTTTAAGCTGTCATCAAAAACTGAAACATACATTGTAGAATGTCTATGTCCAGTCATTTCTTATAGTCCTGAGACATTCTTTTGTAGAAAAATTAGTTTATAGCCAATGCTATCTACAAAGCTTCCTTCTACTTCATATTGACACCAACATAGGTCAATCCTTTTCATGTCCTATTAGGGATGTTGGAGCATTTGGAATTCGATTCAGTTAAAACCAGCATCGAGTTAAACAGATACTCTGGGAAAGTGTAGGAAGCATGGAGAGGAACATAGAAACTCTTAGTACTCAGACGGAATTTGTGACTGTTGTTATAAGATAATGTTGTAGGTAGCTGTTGCCTTGCCATTAAATCTTAGGCAAGTTATTTAAAAGCTTTGTCTTTAAAGTTACATCTGTTTAGTGGAAATAGTAATAGCTTATCAAAATTTATTCAAGGAATAACGTGATCATGAGCTCTGCTTTAAAATAAAAGTCTGTCACACATGAGGGATGATAGCACTAGGCAAGTGACGAGGCGTTCCCTACATGGCGGGCACACAGGAGATTGTTCATTGAGAGAAGATTGTATGCAGAGCATCTTTATACAGATATATTCTTAAAGTACTTGGTGGCAGAAGATACTCAACTCACATCCAAAGATATCCGGAGGAACTGGGATATAGTGCAGAATTCTGACAGAGATGACTGGTTTTAAATTTTATATGGAGGATGTTATCTCCAAAAAATTTTTCACAATCTTCCCTGAAAGAGTCAGACTCAGAACTAAACAATGTTTCTTACACTGTGCATTGGGTTCTTCTGAAGGACATGGACAAACCTCATACTCCACTCCTCAGAAATACTCAAAGAGAATTCTTTGGTGATAATCATTAAATTTTGAGTCCCTGGTTTCTTTTTTATTTTCTATTTTAAAATACAAAATGAATCAAATATATCTGAGCTAAAATGTTTATCTTGGCAGATAACTGCTAAGATACTAAAACTTTATTAAAAACAGAAGAAAAATGAGATTAAAATATGGGGAGAGAGTCAGGCTGAGAGTAAAGGAGAGAAGTGTGAATATTTTGTTTTGAGCTCTGATTTTTATTTCATAGGGCACCATGAATTGTATCAAATATTTTGTCCTCTTAAATTTTATACAAGTTAAACATATCATGATGTCTAGATATTTTGTAGGCAAGGCCATAAAAAGTAGCAATTCAAAGATCTATGTTTGAAACAGAGTTCATAATTTACAATGATCCTTTAAGGCTAATCTGATTTTCTCCCTTATTTATTTATATCTACATTTTTGCCAATGTTGCATATTAATCATGCTTCAAGGTCTGTTTACTTTCTGACTCATGAGAATTAGCCTGTATCCTTTAGTTATGTGAAAGTTTAAGGAAGGCCAGCACTTAATTAGAAATATGTCATATTAGATTTATGTAACAGACTGTAACCTTGACCATGTCTCGTTTATGCTGGGGAGAGAAATTAACCATTCAGAAATGCATATTCCCTTCTGGTAACCAGCAAAGTTCTAAACAAGAATGCTCTTTTATTGCCTGCTTTTGTTCTTTTTTCTTTTTTCTTGTCTTTTTCACCTGACCTAATTTTCTTCATACTCTCCTCATCATTTATTGGGCACCTGAGATGGAAGGTCCTAGGTTATCTGAATTTGGTCACCAAAACCCACATGATAGAAATAGACAACAAAATTTCTCAAATTTTCTTTTCTTTTTTCTTTTTTTGGTTTTTTGGATTTGGGGTTTTTTATTTTTTAATTTTTTTAAATTTTTTTTTAATTGAGACAGGGTTTCTCTGTATAGCCCTGGCTGTCCTGGAACTCACTCTGTAGACCAGGCTGGCCTCGAACACAGAAATCTGCCTGCTTCTGCTTCCCAGAGTGCTGGGATTACAGGCGTGCGCCACCACCGCCCAGCTAAATTTTCTTTTCATTTCTCTTTTTCTTTCTCCCTCTCTCTTTCTCTCTCTCTCTCTCTCTCTCTCTCTCTCTCTCTCTCTCCCTCTCCCTCTCCCTCTCCCTCTCCCTCTCCCTCTCCCTCTCCCTCTCCCTCTTCCTCTTTTTGCTATTTATGGTGCTGTTGGAAGCCAAAAAACTGTCTCAGCATTCACATTGAAAATGGTACACATGTAGTATGCAAATATTTATAGAATATTGAGGTCCAACCTTTGTTTATAAGTAAGCAATATCTATTGTCAAAATGGAAGTGATTAAATAAATAAATTAAAAAATAAAAAAATATAATATTTGACAGTAAAAAAAAAGCTCTTATCAATGATCATTCAATGCATTTAAAAGCCTCAAGTATGAGTTGTCATTACCTGTACTTGGTTGTCAGGAATGTGTTCATAGTTATAAAAGGTCCCCGTGTCCTCCAACATGGCATCATACACTTCTGAGTCATAGTTAAAGAGCTCTGTAGTTGGTGCAGCCAACATAGCATCAATGATGATAAGTACCAGGACAAGTCTTGTTAGCATTCTCATCTTTCAAGATTTCTTAAACAGAAAATGTAAAATACAAAACTGATAATTGCTTAGAAACAGTTCATACTAAATAGAAATAATTGATCAATGTCAGGATCAAGAAACTAGAGCTGGTATCTTTCTTTATAGCCTAGTTTAAAAGCAGCACATGTAACTTGGTAATTTCAAGGAGCCAAATGTTCCATCCACACACATCTTCATATTTTTCTAATGTGAACTACAGTGAAAAATGTCTCATGCTATTCATGGGGAGGAAAACGTTAGCATGTGAAATGTTTGTAATGTACTGATTCACAAATCCTGTTGTCAGTTGATAATTATAACCATCAGAGCTTTCTGTACAATTTAAGAAGCTTTAGGTCTCTCACTGACTTTGATATGAAGATGTGTGATGAGGATAATGATGAAGGTGGAGATTGGTGATCTTGCCATTGTAGAGATGAGGAGACTGAGAGGTTATTATTGATACGCCTGACACTTATAACTCTTCCTGGTGTACCAAAGTCTAAGGTTTTTCCTACCCGAAACAAATTAATTAAGGTTATGCCTCTTATTGGTCCTTTGTTGACCTGTCATATACACTTTGATATATTTCTAAATTAATATTTTATGCAGTACATTCTAATGTTTTAGCAGAGTGTAAAATTGACTTTAATTCCTTAGTATTTTGCTTTACTTATCTATATCCAAGATGTAGACTCAGAAAGCAACAATGATACATGTCAGAAAGGCAATATTTGCCCAAATCCCTCTATAAGGGGGATTGCACACACATAGAAATGGCTCAATATTTCTTTCATAATCATTTACCAAACATAATTTGTTACTCATAATAACATAAGGCTTTGGAAAAGTTCACACACTGTTTTAGCACAATTGTTTCAAATATTTTAGTTCTGTATGTACATATTCCTTTGACTATAGTTTAGTTTAAGAATAAAAATAACTCATGGTGCATAATTTTAATTGTTTATATTGGTAATATCAAGACTATTCACCAATAATCAATTGTTCACTATGCAAAGCAGCATAGTTTCTCGCTCAATGTCTAATATGAAAAGATTTATGTTTCAGGAATCATTTTCTAGTTTAAGGACAGTATCTGAAGTGTTAGTGACTCTGAACACTTGTAGAAGGAGATTTATTACTTTGAGACTTAAATGCATCTTCAGTTACTTGACACAAGTAGTACTTCAGACAAGCAGGACGATCTTTAATTCTTCTGAGAACAAGGTCATAACAAAGTGTTCCTTACTCTCCTTTCCCATGTTTCAACAAACACTTTGTAAAATTCACACTGGATGAATTTGGCTCTATTTAAGTTGCCTTTGGACATAGCTTTACAAGGTTGAGGATTTATAATTCTCATGAGCAATAAGCAACAGTCTTGCTTAGTAGGACATCACAATTCACAAATCCTCTGTGAGCCACATACTCACTCTACTGTGTAACATATCAGCAGTGCTATCACTGAAAAGAATGTTTCCCAGTGCATTTCTAACAAATTCCATCATTCAAAGAAATGTTGCACTTACTAATTCTGTTTCTCTCTTCATAATCTCTCTGTAATTTTAAATGTGTGCATATGAGGGTTCAATAGCATTTAGCTTTTCCAAAAAAGCTATCAGGACAAGGACAAACAGCTTGTAGGAAGTAAAACTGTTAAGAGTATCTACATATGTTTTGTTACAAATGCATGCATTTGTATTTGTATTTAATATAGTTGAATTTTTGTTTTTTGTTTACTTTGCTTCATATAAAAGTAGTATGAAAATATCAACTTAATTAAAACTTTAAAATTTTATCAAAGAAGGACATTAAAATGTAAAGTACCATATAATGAGAAGTAGATTTTAAACACCTAAAATACCACTATTTTCACCATCTGCATAATTTTTCAATCAATATCAATCATTATTGTCTTTCTGCTGTCAAAGGCTATGGTCAATGTAAGGGATATTGATTTAAGTCATATATTGGATACCACTATAATTTTATTCACATCAGTTAAAACTATTAAGATTAACTATTTTTCCCAATGTTATTAATTCCTAAGCTAATCCACAATTTTGGATTTTCCAAGAATAATATCAGTCTACGGTCTGCAGCAAAATTAAAACAAACCCACTGTATTGATCAAAGCCAACAGGAGACCTTAGAGCACGTCGAATAATTTTTTTAAAGGTTGTTATACGAGGGCAAGAAAGAAGAAAGCATGTGTAAAAACTTACCTTTGGCCCCGACTTGATGAAGTGGCACAGAGTGACTGAGCATACAGAGTCCTTGGTATTTGCCCCTGACCAATGGATATGAATTCTGGTCTGTGGGAGGTGTAATTTATAACACTCAACTTTCTGTTTGAAAAACCTAACCTGGAGAATGCTTCTCTGTCTTTAAAAAGCACACATTATTTTATAGTCACACAAGCTAAGCTGCATAATCCAAATTACACAGTACACAAAGCTTGCAATGATGCTAATTAGTTATAATTGCCAACATATCACCTTAAAATATTTAAGTAGAAAAAGGCTAGTTTTTGTGTGTCTCTTCTATAACAAATTCGCCAGTTATGAAAGGAAGGGAATGAGCATGAGGTTATTGTAGGTGAGGGCTTCTTAAGTAAATAGTCTAATAAGAAATAATTCCCCTCATTTTGCATGTCTTGAGTTACATTCTTCACTTTTTACTAATGTTAACTGAAATCTCAAATGTTACAAAAGACTTACCTGTTTCACTTTGTGTAAGAGCCAAAATTACTCTGATTGCCTGGAATGCTTTGATAACAATGAACAATGAGCCTTTTGCATGAACAATTTTAAAAGGAGTATTTCTAGAAATAATATATAAATATAATCTGAGTGTTCTATAAAGGGTCCTTTTCCTCTTTTATCTAACAGAGCCCAACAAATCAAATTACATAAGAACAAGATATCTCCCAACCCCCCCCCAAAATATTTTAAACTTTTCTTACAGGAAGTGGTTTGTAAAATTGAGTTTCATTACAGACAGGGAGAAAAATATGTGTGTTAGCTTTCTATTCCTTAGTTTCAGAACTATGACACTCCTAGAGAAAGAAAAAAAGTGGCATTTCTATTCAATTATATTGTGTAGACTTCTAGAAACCTGACTCTTATGCATCAAGAATCTTTCCTATATGACTAATCTAAATAGATGTATTGGATCCTGAAAGCCAATTTGGTTCTGTCAAACATGCAGAATATGAAAATCTGTTCTAACAGCCTTCACCCTTATCTTTATAGCACTTTTCTAAACTTCTCTACCCTTAAAACATCTTTCTTCATCTATGCTGTTAGGAGCTTTTAGTCCATCAATCCCACTATACACGTGCTTCTAATTGATTGGCTTAATTCATTGTATATTCCTTTTGTTGGGACCAATTTTATTTAGAATGGAAATAGTTATAATGTCTGTGATAGGAAGTTTGTGGAGATCATTCAGAAATAGAGGCCTCCTTGCAGCAAGGCATTTTCCTGATTCTTCATGTGAAGACAACTTTTGATTATGGCTTGCAAGGCCAAATTTTGTTTCATGTACCAGCTCTGTTTAGCAGAAAGGTCCTGCACTGAGTCAGATATTCCATAAACTCATTATTATCCTAAGGCACTCAGAGACAGTATGATTACTACTACCCAGAGATGGGTACACTAAACGTTAGATGTTAATAATCTAACATTATATGTAGAACAAGAAGGAGAAAGCCAGTTATATTTTCCCTGGTTTCCAGCTCCTAGATGATACTGAGTTTGTCTGAGGGCCTTTAGGGGATGAAAAATATACTAGCTCTCAGATCCGTAGATTCTACTTGAAGACCTGTATAATTATTGGTAGTTTTTAAGGTTCTTAATTTCTTTAGAATAATAAATAAGTTGATAACAATCCAGGAAATACAAAACATTCTTTTTCTTCTCTTATTATTTAAGTTTCATTGTATGCATTACTATATAATGGAAGCATGAGATAGACTTAGTCTATTAGAGTTTCCTCCAGAGATCTGGATGAATTTTTAAAATTAGTTTCAGAAGTAATAATTTGATAATACCCATCATTAAACCAGTGATTAAATGTCTTATTTTTTATCACAATTTAAAAGCCAAGACATGATGAGAACATTGGTTGAGTGCTTACCTAACATAGGTGTAACTTTGGGTTTAAATGTCAGCATCTGTCAATCAGCATTCAGTGATGCATGCCTACAATCTCAGCAACCGGGTAGTCAGGAAGGAGAATCGGAATCGGGCCATCTTCTGATTCATGGATTTGAAGCCAGATGGTATATATGAGCCTCTGTTTAACAAGATAGATGATAGATAGATAGATAGATAGATAGATAGATAGATAGATAGAGCTACTTATCTTCATATAAAATTAAAGCAAAAATTATAATTCCTCAAACTTGGCTTTTTTCAAATGAATAACACTTCTATTTTTTCTTATAAAAATGAATAATTTCTTGAATCATTCTCATTGGTTTTACTTGGTCTTCTTGAAATTTGCAAAATCTATTTTGAACTGTTGGTTCTCAAGTTTGTAGCAAGCTCCTGAGGATATAATCAACACTGAACAGTGAGGAAGGATTAATTACCAGTTCCAGTCTGCTTTATTCTTAGTAAACATCTTTTGGTCTCCTGATAATTTTCTTAATAGAGGCTAAGCTTGTTTATCAGAAACCCCAGGGAATCAGTTATTATGACAAGTTGCATTAGCTCATAACTGGGGTTTTATAGAGCTTTTTCTCATCTTCCAAAACATTTCACAAAACCTTTTGGCTAGAACTCTTTACAGAATTAAAATCTAGTGTGATTACTTTAACAGCATTGGTATAAAAAAGGCCTTCTTCTAATGTTTCTTTTTATTCTGTATCAATAATGAGCCAAAAACATCAGTAACTCTTAAGATAATCTTTGCTAGATTCCCTTTGGATTTTAACTTATCATGTCAAACTCATACAAAGTGGGACACATATATTCTATCTACTCATGTTAATCTATGAGAATATTGCTTACAGTGATCAGTTGTCTTCCTATAATGGCCTATTACCATGAATCCCCATACTGCCTTAGAGGCCTTATACACACTAGTTGGGATGCAAAACCCTAGTTGTACCATTAGCCCCCCCACACACACTGTGTTGCCTACACCCACAATCTTATGAAATTTTCTCCTAGACGCTTACAAGACTGTTCTCCAATCTATAAACACATGCGTCTCTAGGTTTGAATGAAGATTCTCCTTCCTTTGCTTTATTATGAAAATGTTACTCCTGACAAAGGTTTTCTCTGGCAACCATTCACTCTCATAGCTGAAGGATGGGTGAGTTCATTCCCAACACTTTATCTTCCAAGAGATGTTTTGTCTCGTTGCTCAGTCAACTGGTTTATCTTTTCTGGACTTCACTTCTGGACTTAAATTCTTCACTTAATTACCCACAGCTTCTCTTCTGGACCTCCTGGTCAGGATTTGGGGTTCAACTTTGTTGCTGGTTCTCTCTATCCTCCACACATATGCATGTCTTCACTGCCAGTGTCATGATCCTCCATATACATGTTTCATTTGTCTTGGTGGCATGTTACCATGTTGTCTCCTCATGTATTAGAAAGCCCATCACATTGCTTACCAACTGTCACCTTCCAACTGTCATCCCCAGTCACTGCACACTCTCACTCGAGTGCGCTTGGAGTGAGCTCGTTTCTTCTGAGAGCTGCCTTCCATAGGCTCCACCCCCCTTTCCCTGCCTTCTTTTTCTTCTTACACTCACGTCAGATAAACAATCACCATCATACTTTAGAGGTGAACACACCTGTTTTCTTCTCCTTCCATCTCTCATAAGAAGTTACAACTATTGCTACTGAAAAATACACATAAAAAACAATGGCCATTTCAAATTTAAATCCAAAAAGATAAGCTACAGTGCTGACTCAGAGATAGTAGTTTTAGGATGATTCTATTACTAACACTAAGAGGGCTATTTTTACATAATGCATTTTGTCACCATAATCCCTATTCCAGTGGTTCTCATCCTATGGGTCACAATTCCTTTGGAGATTCAAATGATCCTTTCATAGGGTCACCTAAGATCATCAGAAAACAAAGACCTTTATATTACATTTTTTTACAGTAGAAAAACATAGTTATGAAGTAACACTGAAACTAATTCTATGGTTAATGGTTACCTCAAGAACAACCATATTAAAGGGTCATAGCATTAGGAAAGTTGTGAACCACTGTCCTATATGCTTTGTCTACCAAAAAGAGATAAACATCAAGTGTTTACCTTTCTGCCCTAAGAACTACTTGCACTTATTATAAATCATCTCCTTCCTCTCTATGTCTGTGCAAGAATCTGTACTTGTGTTCTCCACATACTGCCTGGTATTTCATTCATTCTTTCTCATTTTCTTACAGTCCATATTTGTTCACTTTTCTCTTCTCAGTATCTTCTCCTACCAGTTTCGATATACTGCTAAGCATCTACATGAGTGCTACCACCAGGAGGCTTTCCAGACTCCTGCACATGCAAGTAAGCTTGCTCTTATTCTGCTCTATATTACTGCTTGCTTAATTTACTACCCCCCTGTTTATATGCATGTAGCTCGGGCGGGTCTCATCTGAGATTCTTCTGCCCGTTCTCCTTACTGCTTCATTCTGTCCTTCCAAATGCAGTTTTTGTATGATATAAAGCCTATAACGACATAAACTTTACTTGTCAGAGTCAGTTACACTTTCAGAATCTAAGAGAGTCCTCAATCTACAATCTATGCTCAGTGTTCATTTCATTTTTTATGTGCAAATGTATGATATGTTAGTGTCCATCAGGAGAGAGAGAGAGAGTCTTATGGGGGTGCATATATCATATGTCTTTCTCTATTCTCTATCTAAATTTTTGAGAAAGAAAACGTCTTTGAAATTAAATCTCATTGATTCAGCTAGTCTTATTCACCAACTAAAATCAGGCTACTCTGTTTCACCAGAAGTGGAGCTATAGACCCATGCCACCACCTCAGCTTTTTATATTGGTGTGAGGGATCTCTTGAACATGTCTTTATATTTGACTGACAGATACTTTAACAACTGAGCTATCTCCCTAGTTCCCACATCCCCCATTGTACTTTTAATTAATTAATTGAAACATCAATAACTGTCAAGATTTCTTTGGGTTATTCTAATAGTTGCAGTACTACTTGCACTGATAACAATATCTAGTTCTTCAAAAATCTCATACATTAATTACCGTTTCTGTGTTGTTTTAATTAGTTTTTGATAATTTTGTTGAGGCTAATCAAAATGCCATCCAAATATGTTTTCCAAGCTGTTGCCTCTAAGTTTCTTGAAGCAGGATTTACTTTTCTTTGCTGATAAATCTATTTACTGTTATGTATTGAAAGATGTGTCACAGACTTGTGCTGCAATACCTGAGTTTCTCTACCATTTAGTTTTCCTTCCAGTTAAAAGTTTAGAACATAAACATCAAACTGTCCCAAGATAGGATAGTTCCAGTATACTACCTAACTAAGAAATGGTGTTACTCTTCCTAGGCCTTTTCTTTAAGCTTAAAAGTGGAGGAAGTGGTAATACCTCCTCCGTGTCTCTAATCTTTGGTTTTAAGTCATTAAAGAGAGGGACTTTCAAATTATTTTCCTAGTTACTATCAAACCTGTCAATTCCTGTCACTTAAAATTTTTGAAAAGGTTTTTTTTTTTGAGAGAGAGAGAGAGAGAGAGAGAGAGAGAGAGAGAGAGAGAGAGAGAGAGAGAGAGAGCTACACATTGTAATTGCTGGCCACTCATTTCTCTCCAAGCTCTATTCTAATGAAGCCTCAGTTCCTCAGTGTCTGCTCATTCCATGTAAGTTAAGAAATATTTCTAATAATAGTTAAAATAACACTTCCTTACTATGCAAATTATTAGTTAATATAGTCTCTTTTATGGAAAGCTATTTCTTTAAAAACATTATTTAATTGATGTCTTTTGGTTAGTATATTTCCAGCCAATAAGAGACAATAGGAATTTGATGAATACCTATTATCTAACAAACTAAGGAACTAAGTAAGACATTGGTCAAAAATCCTTCCCTTAAATTTTTGGTGGCCTGAAAGAGAAATGGAGATGATGATCATTAGAGACTCATAAAAGAAGAAGGAAAGAGTCCTGAATAAGAGAAGCCATTGAATCTCAGCAGAGACATATTCTGAAAGCTTTTTTGGCTGATTTCAAGATTCTTTCTCTAAAGTGATGATACTTATCTGTCTTCTAAGAGAACTGGATGCAAGATGCCAAGAACAATGAGCAATGTGAAGTGTTTAGAACATTCTGCTTTGTGTTTAGCTCGTGACACACTGCATTTTCCATATAATTATCCAAATGTCTCAAGACGAGCTAATGACTAAAATAAGAAATCAGATGGGGCATCACACACCTGTAATCCTAGGCTGCTGAGGGGCTGAAGCAGACAGATCAGAAATTTGAGGATAGCCTGGGCTACAAAGGGGGCCCAAGTTAATTTAGTAAGACCCTGTCTCATAATAAAAATAAAAGGACTAGATAAATGTCTCAGCAGTATAGTGCTTGCAAAGCATATGTGAAGCCTAGACTTAATCCTTAGCATGGCAAAGAAGTAGATAGATAGATAGACAGACAGATAGATATATAGATATATATAGATAGAAAGAAAGATAGATAGATAGACAGACACACACACATATATATGTACAGATATATAAATACATAGATAAATCAATAATATAGAGGAAGCTACTGTCTTCAGACACCACTAATGCTCACTGAATTATTGAAATTTTAGTCATATTGTTTCTCATCATATCTTCTTTATTTTGTAATTACTTTAAATGATTACTGTAGAGACTGAGTATGAGAATGCTCACTGCTTGCTCTTTAAAAGGACCCTACCTTTTTATCAGAGCCTGTGCTGGGCAGCTCCCAAGCTCCTGAAACACACTGCCACTGTCTTCTAGCTTCATTTGAAATATGCAAGTGCTCATATACACACTCAAACATACACACGCACATGCACGCATGCACACATGCACACACAGACACACACAAAACAGTCTTTCTTTAAAAGTTTAGTTTTACTATACTGTTTTCACTGTTATAATATTTTATACTACTTTAGTTTAATATATTTTACTGTTTTGTTCGTTTATTTATTTATTATTAAATATTTTCTTTATTTACACTTCAAATGTAAGTGTAAATAAACCCTTTCCTGGTTTCCCCTCTGAAAACCCCTTAGCCCATCCCCCCCCTGCTCACCAACCTACCCACTGCCTCTTACCTGTCATGGCATTCCCTTAAACTGGGGCATCAAGCCTTCACAGGGCCAAGGGCCTCTCCTCCCATTGATGACTGACAAGACCATCTTCTGCTACATAGGTGGCTGGAGCCATGGGTCTCTCTATGCGTACTCTTTTGTTGGTAGTTTAGTCCCTGGGAGCTCTGGGGTACTGATTGGTTCATATTGTTATTCCTCCTATGGAACTGCAAAACCCTTCAGCTCCTTGGGTCCTTTCTCTAGATCCTCCATTTTGGACCCTGTGCTCAGTCCAATGATTGGCTGAAAGCATCAACCTCTGTATTTGTCAGGCTCTGGAAAGTCTCTCAGGAGACAGCTATGTCAGGCTCCTGTCAGCAAGCACTGGCATCCATAATAGTTTCTAGGTTTGGTGACTTTATATGGGATGGATCTCCAGTTGGGGCAGGATCTGGATGGCCTTTCCTTCAGTCTCTGCTCCATACTTTGAATCTGTATCTTCTCCCATGGGTGTTTTCTTCCCCCTTGTAAGAATGACCAACATATCCACACTTTGGTCTTCCTTCTTCTTGAGATTCATCTGGTCTGTGAATTGTATCTTGGGTATTCCGAACTTCTGGGCTCATATCCACTTATCAGTGAGTGCATACTGTGTGTGTTCTTTTGTATATTGTTTATATTACTATTATAATAGTTTCTTATTATAGTAATTGCTAGTATGTTGTTTTAGTATAAATTATATATTGTCATCGTAAGATTCAATGATTATAAATATTTTGGGAAAATAAAAATCAAAACAAGTATTTATCACTGAAAGCACCACTATGTTTGTTTATCTCCAGAAGATAGATACACAATACTAATAGATTTTTATAAAATACTATAGAATATCATGTGCTATTTTATTTAAAACATTTGACTCTACTTACATGAAATGTGAAAAGAATCCTTTAGAGATTCCTACTGATTAATGAGTATGTATGTCTACTTGCAATGCTTGATTCGAGATAGATCATGTCTTGAAGAGGGTTTTTTTCTTAGTAAGTGAGTAAGTCACTCCTGTCAAATACTTTCATGAATGTCTTCTAGTGTGAACTGTATTCCTTCAGTCATCAGTGAAGTAACCACACACTATGCACATTATATATAAACTCAATAAATTTTGTCTTCTTTAGTAAATATGTTTTACTGAGGAAAACATTTGAAATCAATAGATGCTTTTAGTAGAGCAAGAACTGTACACAGCACATTTATGGGCTTCTTAATAAACATCTTCCCTGCCTTATGTGTAATAAGGTCTGTACAGCCTGTTATGTTAGCAGTCTTACTGTCTGGCTCCTGTACTCCTCACTGTGAGGTTTATCATTATTCACAGCAAGTCTTCTTCTGGCTGAGGTTGCTTTATGCTTGTCTACCTTGTTTAACTCAGTTGCCCCCAATTAAAATAAACTAATTCATGGAATTATTTACAAAATGATATACTCTGCACCTTGGCTTTCATAGGTATTATATATGAATAGACTTTTGATTTGGAGCCCACAAGATCCTCCAGTGCTCACTCTGTCTTTGCTTCAGTGATTAATGCTCTCTTGCTCTTGGCACCATGAGGTGACATTCAGCAGTTTTAAAAGTTGCTACTGTTTGCTTTCTCCTAATTTTATGTTTCTGTAATTTCAGATATAATGATTTAAAGAAATGTATTCCTGCCGTGGTTATCAATGAAAAAGGTACTTAGCTAATAAAAGAAACTTCATAAATTCTATAGGGTACTTTATATAATTTATAAAATTATATATTAATTTAATAAATATATTAAATAAATATAAAATATAAAATAAATATAAAAATATTATTATATATTATAAAAAATATTAAATAAATATAAAAGTATTTATCAATGTACTTTGAAATGAAAGTTCAGAAGTTTTATTAATTTATTAATATTGAGTTTTATTAATTTGAAAAACTATTTTAATATCATTTTATGTGTTATTTTGGCTATATTCAGTGCATGCTGAGGTTAGATTGTTGTCCTACCTTCTACTTACAATATGGACTACTCTGTGAATACCACATTCTTCTATTTGCAATAATAAAGACATCTACTGTAGAATTTCAGACTTAGCGAAAATTATGTAGTTGGAAATATGGGGTGTATTTTGACATTCTTGGCATGCTCTGATTTGATTTTTATTATTCTTCTGATAATAAGTATGTGCAGCTAGCTGCATTGAATTGAAAATATAGGGTTTAGGTAGCTACTTCCCTCCTTTTCTTCCTCCATCTCTGCCTATTGCAGTCTTCCCACAAATCTTGAGCTGTAACGTTTTGTATATGTGTTATAGATATCACATTTGAGTCTGATCTTGCAACATACTCTTATTCTCTGCAGTTTGGTAAGTTGTGAACTTCTGTATTAATCACTGTCTACTGCACAAAGAAAATTTTCTGATAATGGCTGAGAGTTCCACTAAAAAATTGATATCAAGATGTGAATTTGAAGGTCAGCTTTATACCATCTCCATATAGTAAAATATTAATGGTAGGTCCATCTATCCCAGGGATCTGGAATTCCAACCTTGGGTTGTGAGCCTGTGATATATATATATATATATATATATATATATATATATATACATACATACATATATATATCTCACAAGATGTGTGATTCCTCCTGTGGAATAGATTTTCCATTATAGCAAGAAGTAATTGGTCACTCCCAAACATTGTGCCACTCTTCCACATCTTTTAATGAATGAGGTCATAATTGTAGTTCATAGAGTTCACAGCTGACTAAGATTATCAATCATTTATGTGTGCATGCATGTATGTATTTATGTTTGTAATGTTCGTTACCTTGATAGCCTACATATAAACTTCTGATATTTGAAAAGATAGCCAACAGAAAGCAGCTTCCTGGTCATTACCAAGTTCATTTTTAAATGACAAAGATCACTACCCTGATGAATGCCCAGAAGTTGTGGTTGCCTTAAGTCCTGTACCTGGTTAAGCTAGCCAAATGTCTAGCTTTGCTGAGAATGGTTTATAAGCTCCTACTCTTAACTGAGGAGTTAATGTCAGTTGATTTCTGGAAGAGGAAAAGTGCATTGTTTAAGGGTGTTGCTCCTGGTCAATGTGCCATTTTTCAAAGGATGGCTTTACATCTTAGAGTATTTGAGCAACAGAAGTCGGAATTGGAAATATATATATATATATATATATATATATATATATATATATATATATACATACAAATATGGACACAAGGTTGAAGAGAGGTGAAGAGAGTGAGAAGGTTATAGGAATATAGGAATAGATCTTGGAGGAGCTAATTGAAAGAGGGAGAAAAATTTGATCATATTACATTATATAAATTTGTCAAAGATTTCAGAAAAGATTACACTGAAATATTATTTTCTGGGAAGTAATGGCGTATGCCTTTAATCCCAGGATTTGGGAGGCAGAGGCATGCAGATTTCTGACTTCAAGGCCCGCCTGGTCTAGAGAGTGAGTTCCAGGTAGCCACGGCTATCCAGAGACCTCTCTCGAAAAACAAATAAAAAAATTAAAAAAGGAGTTATCAAATATTCTCAATCTTTTATTTCAACAAATGTTTGTTAATTAAAAGACAAGGAGTGCTGTGCAGTTTGAATGCAGAAATATTTGAGGTAGCAAACACTACTGCTTTCATTGTGTATATTATCAAATTATGGTGAAAAGAATTAAGTTTTAAGTTATCATTTGTATCATTAAAAAAATAAGACTGGTAAAGTAAAATAAACAAGTTTTCAATTTTCTCATATGAATTATAGGCATTATACCACATTCTTCTCCAAAAGATGGGCATCTACTCTATAAAACTATATAAGGAATATTTAAACTATAAAGAAAAATAAAATTTCCAAAGAGTTTAAATGTACTGTTTAGAAGAAAGATGCTTGCAGTGTGGGCTCCCATAAAAACAAGCAAACAAAAAACCATAAATAGCACATACCTGTAAGGAGATACCATGATCCAGACTAAAATTAAGTATGGCAGCAGTTGTGAATGGACAGATGAGGAGATTGTTTTTCCTGTGTGATTTAATTTTGAGAAAATCAAGGAAGAGAGGGACATATAAGTGAACAATCATATAGAAAACACAATTGTGCTGTTTTCCAAAGAGACATTCTTCATATGGCTGTGTTCTACCTGCCAGTTTCTGAGCTCAATATTTTTGGAGAAGTAAAAGCTTATAAACTCCTCACACATGCCAACTTAGTTCATAAAAACATTTCCCACCAGCTTGGAATATAACACTGGCTTATTCTTTGGAAAATTTCTTCAAAAATTAAGCTTTTATGCAAACATTAGATATCAAAGCAGAGCCAAAATGAAGCCAACTACAGTATCCAGTAACCTGAGTTGACCAAGAAAATCCAAATCTCCTGTTCTATCCCCTGGAATAAACACATGAAAGAGGGCATGTATCCAAAAGGTATGGGAATTAAAAATAGAAATTTTAAATACAACTTCTGTTGTATTTATGTTGAAGGCAAGAAAAAAACAAATAGTCAACAAATCAATCAATAAATAAAACCTGAAAAATATAGTAAGACCACATTCTGCAGAACAATGCATATCATCAATTCCATTAAGTTAGAAGACAAAACAAATGTAAAAAGATCACAGATTCCATCAAAATCAAGAAATGTTTTCCTAAGATACCCACAGATCAACAAAATATTGGAATAAACTAGAAAACCATTTTCATTAAAATCAATAGCAATGCATTTCCAAGTACATTAGGTGAGAACTTAGTCATAGAGGTCAATTAGTAAAGTGAATATTGAATCTGAAGGCATGAGAAATTAATCATGATGTAAAATTCAGTTTAAAGCATCTAAAAATAATAAAGGAAAGTCAACCAAAACAATGAAAATATAATGATGCTATAAAATTACATTTATATAAGATAGAAAATAAAAATGAATGCTATCAAGAAAATTAAATTCAGTATTTGAAAAAGACAGGTTGGAAAGATACTTCAGCAGCTAATAGCGCTCACTGTCAAATCTTTCAACTGGCTCTAGAAACCTGAAGCTGAAATAATAGAAGGTGATAGTTTACTCCCCCGTCATTTTCTCTGAACTCCCATACACCAGTACACTCACACACACACACACACATTACCCACAACATGCACACACATATGCACATGCACACACAACCCAAATAAATATAAAGTAAAAAGGAATTAAATTGGTAAATATTTTTAAAGAACTTACAAAAGTGGCAAAAACCTTTATGGCTTGCCAGTGAATAAAAATATCAATATTTCCCATGGATACTTAAAAATTAAGTAATGCCATTTTGGAGAATTTTATACAAATGAATTTCAGTCACATCATTAGTCATTCACTCAGTTCAATAATCAGTGGATTGTTATATTCCTATGAAAATATTTTAAGATGAATGAAGCAGTCAGCCTAATAAGGTAATAGTATTTCCTGAATAATGATCTTATTTGTCAAAATTTTCCAAATTTCTGATTAATGCGATTGTTCACCTTTGCTGTCTACATGATAAAAGTGAATGACAACTTGAGAACCGGTAAACTCACTTCAGTATGTGTCTGCAAGTTTATGGTCTCCAGACCACAGAACTAAGTAAGAGGGAAGAGCCACTGTGAATGTAATTACTGCTCTCATTATATCAGGCAACCATGCAGAACAAACAGCTGACAAATCGGAAAGATAAGATGCGATATTAACCCATGACAGGATCCATGCTTTTGTTTCTGCCACTGTCAGTGAATAAGATTTAAATATTTTCAGCCATTGACTATGGGCTCACACTGGTGTCTCCATGGAACATTTAAGCCCTGGATCATGGCCTGTGGATCATCATTGCCCCCCCCCCCCCAGATATTCTGAGGCTTCCAGCCTCTTATGTAGAGCATATAAAAAAGTTTCCACTCTTTGAAGAGATTTTATGGAACTATGGAGTTTCTGGTCCTACAAGCCAGTCTAATAAAACTCATCATATTGGTGCAAGTACATCCTATTACACTGTTTATTGAGACAAATTTGATTACTATGATTGCCACAAGTACCATTTGACTCACTGTAAGAAAAGCAATCTTGTTATACATGCTTGAAAAAATAAGGCAACCAAATCACAGAACTTACGTATTTGAAAATTAGTATTTTACTCAAACTTAAGATACACAATTGTAGATGGAAGAGCAAGACAACCAAATGTAATGTGATTTGTCAGGAGCTTGCAAAATGTGAAAACACCAAAATAGAGACAGTATATTGAATAAGTACTACATGCAACCAAAAGAAGATAATATAATTAAAAGAGGTGGGGTAGAGAAGAGTGGATGATTTGAGAATTAACATATCACTTCATTCCATGAATTGAGACTGTGAATTGTAATGGAATTGGAGGAGTTAAATTTTTTTCTGTTACCATTGTACTGGCTGGTTTTATGTGCCGACTTGATACAGGCTGGAGTTATCACAGAGAAAGGAGCCTCAGCTGGGAAAATGCCTCTGAAGATCCAGCTGTAAAGCATTTTCTCCATTAGTGATCAAGGGGGAAAGGCCCATTTTGGGTGTTGCCATTCCTGGGCTGGTTGTTTGTGTTCTAAAAGAAAGCAAGTTGAGCAAGCCTGGGGAAGCAAGCCAGTAAGTAACATCCCTCCATGGCCTCTGCATCAGCTCCTACTTCCTGACCTGCTTGAGTTCCAGTCCTGACTTCCTTTGTTGATGAGCAGCAGTGTGTAAGTGTAAGTTGAATAAACCCTTTCCTCCCCAACTTGCTTCCTGGTCATGATGTTTGTGCAGGAATACAAACCCTGACTAAGACACCTATAAAAAACAAGTAATTCTCTGACAATTTGTAAAAACAACAATAACAACAACAAATATCTCCACATCGCAATTTCTATTTCATGTGTCAAAAGAAGATGAGAGAAACCAAATAATGGGAACAATGTCTACATCAATACATAAAAATATATTCTGGAATTTTCTGTAGTCATTGACTTATGTCAGACTATGTTGAAATGTCATTGAAGACACCATAGCTTAACTGCAAGCTACAAAATGTGGCTTTGTATGTCTGGAGGTATGGGAACAATTGTGGTATTTTCATAACATATATTTGTTTAGATGAGTTCATTATACCAAACCTCTTATGATTTTGTTAGTGCTGAAGTACAGTATGTAAAGAGAGACATAAATGTAAGATAATGTTTAAAATTAATCACATGATATTAACCTGGTCAAAGGCATCTGTAAATATGGTAAGATCAAGAGGCAAGGAATCAAAATATAGTTCTGACACTATATAAAAAGTAAATCATTCTGAATTCAATTCTAAAGGAAAAAATACTTAGAATCAGCAGAGACAGATCTAAAAACAGCACTAATTTTGTTTTGGTATTCTTTTCATTTTTCATTTTTTTTTGGTAAATTTTAAGTTAAATTTTACTTCAAATTCTCAAAAAGGCTTTTCTGTTCCTAAATATGAATGTGAACCTATGTAAATATATTTGTTAGACCGATCAACTAGTGTTGCAAGTTATTTTTTAAATTGTAAAATAAGGGAAGGAAATTAACAAAATACAGTGATGATCATAAGTAAGTAGAAAACCTGTCAGCCTAGTTGTGACCTTTGAGACTACCAGGACAGTAGAATCACCTTTAAGCTGAAGTGAGACAGTCAGTGCAACATTTCTTTTCCTTTTTTTCTCTTTTTCTTTTTCTTTTTCTTTTTCTTTTTTTTTTATTTTATTTAATCTTTTTTTTTACACTCCAGATTTTATTCCCCTCCAGGTCCACCATTCAACTGTTCCACATCCCATATCTCCTCCCCACCCCAGGTCTCTACAAGGATGTCCCCACCCCCACCCCACCAGACCTCTAAGCTCCCTGGGGCCTCCAGTCTCTTGAGGGTTAGGTGCATCTTCTCTGACTGAATCCAGACCCAGCAGTCCTCTGCTGTATATGTGTTGGGAGCCTCATATCAGCTGATGTATGCTGACTGGTTGGTGGTTCAGTGTCTGAGAGATCTTTGGGGTCCAGGTTAATTGAGACTGCTGATTCACCCAAACGGTTACCCTCCTCCTCAGCTTGTTCCAGCTTTTCCCTAATTCAACCATAGGGGTCAGCAGCTTCTGTTCTTGGTTGGGTGCAAATATCTACATCTGACTCTTTCAGCTGCTTGTTGGGTCTTCTAGAGTGCAGTCATGATAGGTCCCTTTTTATGAACCTCAGTAATAGTGTCAGGCCTTGGGGCCTCCCTCCCCTTGAGCTGAATCCGACTTTTGCCCTGTCACTGGACCTTATTTTCCTCAGATTCCTCTCCATTTCCATCCCTGCACCTCTTTCCGGAACAAGTATGGGTCAGAGTTTTGTCTGTGGGATGACAACCCCATCAGTGTCTTTCTGCTGGGCTCTACAAGTTCCCTCTCCCCACTGTAGGGCATTTCATCTAAGGTCCTTCCCTTTGAGTCCTGAGAGTCTCTTACCTCCCATGTCTCTGGTTCATTCTGGAGGGTTCCCCCACTTCCTAGTTTGTGAGGTTGCCTGTTTCCATTCTTTCTGTTGGCCCTCAGGACTTCAGTCCTTTTCCCCCATCCAATACCAGATCATGTTCCTCTCTTACCCCACCTACCATTCCCTTTCCCACCCAGGTCACTCCCTCTTCCCTCACCCCCTTCCCGGTGATTGCTTTCTTCTCCCTCCCAAGTGGTATTGAAGCATCCATACTTGGGCCCTCTGGCTTGTTGTCAACATTTCTTTCCTCACTTCTCCTTTGTGGAAGGGCTGATATGTTAAGCTGAGAGGAGAATTTCCAAGTCTTTTATTTAAGAAACCAAGTGGTAGAAATGTTACTGCTGTTGATTTTGAAGGCTTTTGAATGGTACAAAGTTAAAAGACCAAGGGTAATGTTTATAGCAACAGTTTGCTATGTTGGCTGCTATTGTTACATAAAGTTGAAGACTATGAAGCAACTCAGACATGTGTGCTAAGAATATGAAGTTGAAGCCTGTATGAATTTTAGGGAAAGACTGTATTTGTACAAGTGTTTGCAATAGGTAGGTCCATCTGCCATATCTCTTACAAAGAGGAATGTATGAGGATTCCAACTTGAGGAAATAGAACTTCCTTTTAGATTTATTGGGAAACCTTGAGGATTACTAAATATTAAGTTTAGCATTCTCATCCCAAAAATGTCTCTGTCGAGACTTAGAGATAGGAAAAGAACATTTTAGTTTGGAGAATTCATTCGCTGTGACTTGATATCCAATCCTTTATGCTTCAATCATACTGTAAATATTTGTGGGCACAATGTTAATTTTATGAGTTAGCATTATATTTTGTAATAGAAACAGATAACCAAGTATTTTTCTATTTCTAATTAGGTTATTTATGTATTATTCTTCTGCTGTGCTATGCAAATTTATGCTCAAAATATTGACAAATTTAATAGATGTTGTTTGACACAAGTATTAGCATATTTTGGTTTGAAAAGTAAAGTTTGAGTTTCTAAATCCATTCCTAAGTAGGCAGTGATTAGACAACCAGTAACAGAGACATCATTCTGAGTAACATGTATTTATCAATCAATAAATATTTGCATCTCTGGATTACTTTCATATTATGCAAGTAATTAGTGAGGTTACAGACTGAAGCAATTAAAGTTTAAGATTCCTCTTATCTTTATCTCATTTTTATTAATGCTTTCAGAATTCAATAGTGTATTTTGACCTTATTCATGCCCTTTTCACCCTATCCCAACTTCTTTATTCATGCAACTTGTGTCAACTTTTTCCTTTTTAATCCCCTAAACCAATATGGTTTGTGCTTCGGTTATACCTGTGAATGTGCAGCCTTTCCCTAGTGAATGGTCTACCTACCAAAAGCCACATCATTATGGTAAATCAAAACCCCAATCCAGCATCTATCCATTCTCAATAAGTCCTTTGGTAGTGATGGGATTTTGTACTCTCCTATCCTATCCATGCTGAGATTTTGACTGACTTGAACATGTATAGATCTTGTGTATGCTATCATGTTGTGAGTTCAATTAAGCAACTGTCTAGCTGTGTCTGGAAAATACTGATTCCATGTAATTATCTCCTGCCTCTAGCTCTCACAAACTTTCTTCCAAAATATTCCCTGGGTTTTGTGGGAGATGATGAGATATAGATGTCCCACTTTAGAATGAGCATTTCTAACTCTCTCATTCTTCACACCTTGACAAGTTGTGGTCCTTTGTGTTAAATGGCATATACTACAAAAGAAGCTCCTCTGATTAGGACTGAGAGATTCACTACTCTATAAGTCACTAGATGTTGGTTTAATACTCTGACCATTTAGAAGAGTAATGGCCGTACTTTCTCCACTAGAGACTATGACCACAAGGACTTGGCTCAAATAACTGCGTCAGGTATGGGTTTCATTATGTACAGTGGGCCTTATATTCACTCAGAAAGTGACAATTATAATTGTGCCACTATTGCCTCAATGAACTTGTCTTGCCAGTCTGGACATAATTGTAACTCACAGAGTTCACAAAATTTTCCCTCAAGTCATAGCACTATGACATCTAGCCAATAGAGATGAAGCTTCTGAGTGGGTACCAACTTGATTTCTGTATGATCTATGGCAACATATGTGGTAACTTCAGCAATAGGAGCTTACTATCAAGTTCTGAATGGTAACCAAGAGAAATATCGATCATGTTTGGTGAGGTCTATCAAACCTTATTACGCTACAACTCCAAAAGGTAATGCTTCCTAGCTCTGTGATTTTTAACATGCTAGTCTGTGGTGTTTAATTTGAGCAGTTTAGCCACACTGTAGTGAAACTCCATTTAAACTCTTTGTATATGCATATGGGTATGCACATACTTAAAAAAGTATATATTTTCCTTTTCTTTCTTTCTTTCTTTCTTTCTTTTTTTTTTGAGATAACATCTGCTGGGAGATTTCTTTTTTTTTTTAATTTGGTATATTCTTTATTTACATTCGAAATGATTTCCCCTTTTCTGACTCCCCACTCCCCAAAAGTCCCATAAACCCTCTTCCCTCCCCCTGTTCCCCCATCTACTCCTTCCCACTTCCCTGTTCTGGTTTCTCCTATACTGCTGCACTGAGTCTTTCCAGAACCAGGGGCCACTCCTCTGTTCTTCTTCGACATCATTTAATATGTAGATTATGTCTTGGGTATTCAAAGTTTCTAGGTTAATATCCACTTATCAGTGAGTGCATACGATGATTGATCTTTTGAGACTGGGTTGCCTCACTTAGTATGATGTTCTCCAGCTCCATCCATTTGTCTAAGACTTTCATGAATTTATTGTTTCTAATGGCTGAATAGTACTCCATTGTGTAAATATAACACATTTTTTGTATCCATTCCTCCCTTGAGGGACACCTGGGTTCTTTCCAGCTTCTGGCTACTACAAATAGGGCTGCTATGAACATAGTGGAGCATGTGTCTTTATTGCATACTGGGGAATCCTTTGGGTATATGCCCAGGAGTGGTATAGCAGGGTCCTCCGGAAGTGTCATGCCCAGTTTTCTGAGGAACCACCAGACTGATTTTCAAAGTGGTTGCACCATCTTGCAATCCCACCAGCAGTGGAGGAGTGTTCCTCTTTCTCCACATCCTTGCCAACACCTGCTGTCTCCTGAGTTTTTGACTTTAGCTATTCTGACTGGTGTGAGCTGAAATCTCAGGGTTGTTTTGATTTGCATTTCCCTAATGATTAATGATGTTGAACATTTCTTAAGGTGCTTCTCAGCCCTCCAAAGTTCTTCATGTGAAAATTCTTTGTTTAGCTCTGTATTCTATTTTTAATGGGGTTATTTGGTTCTCTTGGTTCTACCTTCTTGAGTTCTTTGTATATATTAGATATTAGCCCTCTGTCAGACTTAGGGTTGGTGAAGATCCTTTCCCAGTCTGTTGGTTGACATTTTGTCCTTTTGACAGTGCCCTTTGTCTTACAGAAACTTTGTAGTTTTATGAGGAAATTTAAAAAATCATCAGATCCTACTACAAAAGCCTGTACTCAACACAACTGGAGAATCTGGAGGAAATAGACAATTTCTTAGACAGATACCAAATACCAAAATTAAATCAGGATCAAATAGATCATCTAAACAGACCCATAACCCCTAACGAAATAGAAGAATAGCCTTCCGACCAAAAAAAAGTACAGGACCAGATGGTTTTAGTGCAGAATCCTATCAGACCTTCAAAGAAAACTTAACACCAGTACTCTTCAAACTATTCCACCAAATAGAAACAGAAGGAACATTTTCCTTTTAATTATATGTTTACTAACTTAAAATTAAATTCAAATATACTTTGATCATATTCGTCATCTCTCCAGAGCCCTTCCATAGTCTTTCCCCTCCCTAACCACCTAACTTTAATTTCTTTCCCCCAAAGAGAAACCAATACAATGACAACAAAACAACAAAACACCAAATGAAAAAAACAAAATAAAACAACACCACAAAGGAAAAATAAGACAACACCAAAAAGCAAATAAAACAAAACCTACAAGATGACAGGTTTTCATTTGAAGTTTTTGAAAACTCAACTGAAAAAATAAAAACTAATTATAGACTTATATTACTCTTTTGATTGAATTAAATATTAAGCCTTATCTAGTATATTGCCATAATCACAATATTATGTAATATTTTATTAGAAAAAATAATGAAACTATATTATTCTATTTGTCATTCCATTAAAAATTAAGATATTGTTATTTTAGATAGAAATTGAAAAAACAGTGATAAGCTTGTGATCACTAAATACTAGCTTTCTTCATTGGAAGTAATAGATATTTAACTAGATGTGACAATTATATTATAAGAAGAAATCTCATTAGAGCTTCTTTGGCAGTGTTGTCATGTATAGTTCTTTGTTTCCATGTGTTCTACTCATAAATGCAGGTTTCTAAAGTCCAAGAAAAGGCTGCATCTGGAGACAGTGCAACTAACAAGGTATATGATACCCCATGAAAAATGTTCTGGACCATAGCAAAACTAGTCTTTTAATTTCTATTGAACATTAGAAAATAGAGTTGGTTTCTTTTGTTTGTTTGTTTGTTTGTTTGTTTGTTTGTTTGTTTAGTTTTTTGAGACAGGGTTTCTCTGTATATCCCTGCCTGTCCTGAAACTCACTCTGTAAACCCAGGTTGGCCTTGAACTCAGAAATCCTCCTGCCTCTGCCTCCCAAGTGCTGGGATTAAAAGTATGAGCCACCACTGCCCATCAAAACTTTTTTTTTTAAACCAGGCCTGTCTCAAACTCAGCTGGGCGTGGTGGCACACACCTGCAGTCCCAGCACTCAGGAGGCAAAGGCAGATGGATTTCTGAATTCGAGGACAGCCTAGTCTACAAGAGTGAGTTCCAGGACAGCCAGGGCTACACAGAGAAACCCCAACTCAAACAAACAAAACAAAAAAACAAACAAAAAAAACCCCCAAAATTAGAAAGAAGATTTTAAAAAAGTTTTTATTTTAACCAGTACAACTTTGCACAATTTTATTGAAATAAAATATCTTAACTATGATTATTTTGACATTTCCTAGTAGTTTGCTTATGGTTCTTCCTTCCATTGCATAAGTTAAATATTGGTGCAGAGATATGACACAAAATGTTACATCCACTAAAGTCAGAGACTTCTTTGCAGTTGTTGTATTGTTCTGCTGTAATATTTATTTGCTCCCACCTAGATTTCTAATGTGAAATATGACTAGAAGACGACCTGCTTCGTTCTGATTCATGACATGGAGAGAGGGGGAGGGATGGGGGAGGGAGGGAGAAGGGGAGATTGAGAGGGGGGATAGGGAGTGGGTTTGGGTGCTTGGAAAGGAATTGGGAGAGGAGAAACAGTAATTAACATATACTGTATGAAAAAATCTATTTTTAAATAAAAAGAAAAATAGAATTTAAAATTTACTTTTACTCAACAGTAAAGAACACATTGTAAATGGATAGACAGATCAAGTAAAGAATATTTAGGGAAGAGAAGTTTAATTGAGGTATATATAGGTTTTGGTACTAAAACAGCAATTGGGCCAGGATGCTCCCTCTAAAGCGGTGGCAGGTAGATTCAGTTCTGAAAGAATCCTGAATTCAGAGCTATAACTCCAGGTTGCAGATATGATTAGTATCATCAAAAGATAATTAAATATGCAAAAATAAAAGCTCTCAAAAACCTCTTAAAATTCCAGTTTGTTTTGGTCACATGCCTGCTGTCCTCAAACTGTCTGAGACTTTACTCTTTAAAGTTATGCGTTTTAACCTGAAAAGGCAATTTTGACTATATGAAACACAAATATCTGTGGAAAAATGATTTATTGTGTCACAGAAGGCTGATAGCCTAACCAGATGTGCTCCACCAGTCCCCCCCAACCCCCGCTGCCTTTTTTTTTCTTCTTAAGTTAACTTCCTACTCTTTAAAATGGAGATTTCTCTCTCCATAACTTCTTTATCTTCTGCTTCCACGATTAACATCTGGCATCAATTGTGGAATGGTTTGGGAAGCAATTTTTATCATGAGGGTTATGGGAGGATCTGGCTTGTCTGAGATTGAATTTTTATTACTTACACATGGTGCGGTTCTTTCCCATTTTCTCTGTCTTCAAAACTCAAAATTAAAACACTGGCAAACTTCTTTCCAAATGCTGAGGAAATATTGCTGGTACTGTGTGCACTATGAGGCAGATTTGTCAGCTTTTCCGAGTTACTTTAACAGATACTTTCATTTCTCCTGTGGAGAGATTTTGTTTAGATTTGCTAATTTTTCATTTTGCGGATGGTTTTGTTACACTGCTTTCTCTTTAATGAAAAAAGGTGAACTTACCAGAATTCTTGGGTTCTGGTGAAGAAGGGAAGATGAAGTAGCCAGAGAGCTCAGAATTGAAAAATAAGATACTTTTGATGGTTAAAATTTATTCTTTTCAGATAGTAAATTTCAGGGAAGAGGCAAGAACTGGTCCCCTTTGCTCTCCCCCACAGGGTCAGGGTTAGGTAAAACCTACACAATAAGAAACACTGGTGGTAGAGTGTGGTGCCTTATGTAGCAGGCGAGCCATCAGTTACTGGCCTACCCCTTAATCTCCTATTAATTTTTCAGTGTTGTAATTGTCTTCCCAAACCAGCATATTGAATTGTTGTATTGGATGCATACGCCACCACTGAGATGTATCCGCGGCCCAGTGTACATGTTAACATGATTATTTTTCAAGTTTTATGAAAAAAATCAGTTGCTTTAAATACAGGCATAACCAGCTATCCATTTTTATAGGGAAGGAAAATAACAGTCAGAGTGGAAAGAGCTTTGAATAAAAAAAAAGGGTTCTTACTTAAAATAGAATTTTCCTATTGTGTGTCATGTAGTCTCCCAGAGTCCAGGAAAGGTCTCATCCTCATGAGTCTACTATCATTCATGACACTATCTTTTATTGACCTTTCTGCCTCACTTCTTTAATTCCGTATTAGTGTAACTTCTAAGAAACATTCACTCCCAAATGTTTGTGTCAAAATCTATTGTATGTATAGTTGAAATAGCAGCAAAGTGGGAACTGGACAATGCCTCTTCATCTCTGCCTTTTGGGATGAAGCTTATTATTAGACAGTAATCTATTCCTGCTTTAGAATGTATTTTAATCTCTATTTTTTTAAACTGACAAAAATGTAATCTGGGCATGGCCAGGAACCATCCATAAGGTCACCTGAGTGGCAGTCATCTAACTTTTCAGCAACCACTGTGAGTAAAATCACAATGCTTCTGTCAGTATTAAGCTAGAAAGAGAAAGTTTGTTGAATGTTTTCTTTGACTTATTCTGAAGTCATTTTTCTCTGTATTTCAGACTAAAAATAATACATCTGTTGTTGAAGTTATCATAATTTATCATTAGATTAAAATGGTACTTTTATTGGTCAATATGTATTACATGCATACAGTGTTATTCAAATACTCCATGATTCAACCTCAGTGATTAAAAGCAGATGTCTTTGTGCTTTCTAACTGTATTTTTCTTCTTGGTCTTTCCTATAACCTTAAAGACTATAATGTTTGCTTGCCTAACAGTTTAGAGATAGAACTCATTTCTAGGTTCAGATTTCTTTCTCTAGATATGACCCTGTTCTGTATAATACAGATAAAGAACAATATTTGACATGTCTTTTTATTTCAAAATAGGCCAATTCATTTCTCTGTTACCCTTGATATGCTGGTTACACTTGTAGACAGATATTTCATATTCTTCCACACTTCCCTAGAGAAATTACACAATCCAATAAATGGTTGCTTAAGCACTGTAAGAGAGGCTCTCTTCTCATATAGAAAAGGATGCTAGCTATCTCTAAATCCTCATTGCTTTCCAAGAATACTGCTAGATGTTATTCTAGAAATTATTATCACCCAAAATAAAAGAACAAGCAGGGAGAGTAAAGTTAGGAACTCCAGAACCATTTTATTTTTTGCTTTTGTTTTGCCAAAGAGTTTTATGTTCTAGGAGTTATGTAATTTTTGATAGATGATACTATTTAATATATTCCATCTGGAATCAAAATGCTTGTCATTTAGTAAGGCAGATGAGAAAGAACATTTGGACATCTTTTCAGTATTGTTGAATAAGCAATCTTAGGATTGTAACAAATGATACATAGAAAGAAATGGCCAACTTTCTGTTGTATGCATGAAATATGAGAAATTAAATGTAAAGCAATTTTTCTTGTGAACTTTTCCTTTGGGTTTGCCAAAAAAGAGATGACATAATTCTTTCCAGATTTTAGCTGCTTTTATGACTGTATGTGCTCTTGTGTAAGTGTGTGTGTGTGTATGTGTGTGTGAGTGAGAGAGAGAGAGAGAAAGAGAGAGAGAGAGAAAGAGAGAGAGAGAGAGAGAGAGAGAGAGAGAGAGAGAGAGAGAGAGAGAGAGAGAGAGAGAAAGATTTATGTGTATAGAGGAGAATATGCTAAATGGGACAAGATTTTAGAATGATTTTCATTTACCACTCTGCACAATTTAAATTTAGCAGAATTGCAACATAGTTTTGGCACGGAGTCACAGAACTAATTATGTGGCATTTAATTACAAAGCTCATTGGCACATATTTGCATGGCATCTCTAAAGGCCATTTTAGACAGCTATGAGCTTATTATATTTTTGTGAGCATTCTCAATTTCATAACTTCATTTTAGAATAGCTGAATATTAATTCATTGCCCTCAGTAAACTTAATCACAGCTGCATTTTACAGACACCAGAGCTTTGATGTGGCAGCTCTCATTTTATTCTGCTGAGATCTTTTAGCAAACACTTCAAATTATTTCTTAGAACCAAATGATTCTGTCAAATAACTGAGAAATTATTGATCTTTGTCATTTAGTTTTTCTGAGAATTGAGATGATCACTCATTCTTTTAAAGCTCATTTGCTGAGATCCTCCCCATAAATGTGCCATCTTGTGAGCAATGAAGTAATATAAACAACACTTCACTCATTAATTTCATTTCAAGCTGAAATTATACTTGTTAAATCTTTGCATATTTTAAGTCTAATTACTAAGGGCTGAAATATACAGGGAAGGTTTCTTTTTGTCTAAGATGTCTTGCATGCAAATCCTTTTCTAAAACCTGTTGAATCAGTCTTAAAACTATAACAACCAATTCCATCAAAGTATGGCAAAACTTATAAAGTTCTAAACTTCCAGAATAAGTGAGTATTATTAGTTGGTAGATCAATGGTTGGATTGCCCAACAGGAAAGGAAATACATATGCAACCTAAAATTGTATACATTTATTTAACAGTAAATGCTGTAAGAAAATGAGACAATTGCATCTTCAGATTTTTTCATGTCTTAACAAAGTATCTAAGAGTGAGGAATTGATTAAACAAAAAATTTCTTTTTATAGTATATGTGGCTGTAAGTCATGATTGAGGTGCTAGGTAATCGGGTCTATAATCTTTGATTCTAAACACATTTGTTGCTTTGTTATTCATAGGGTGACACTTGAAATTGTTGAATAGCTGGAACATGAGATGAGTAATACTGTATGCATCCTCTTTAAGTCCTATTACTACAGAAGAATTTCATGGTTCTCTGTAGAGGAATTTTAATCCAGCAACATGGCTGCTCTGGCAAGGAATCACACCCAAAGATATGATTATTCCAGAATTCAGATATGCTCTGGATTACAATAAGATCCAACTAAAATACAGACATGCACTTAGTACACACCTTTGATCCCTAACAACAAAGCTGAGGTTGGTTGGTAAAATAAGCAGCTATGTCCAAAGTAGCATCTAATTGAGGGGCAGACAAAGTGACAAATCAGAGAAAGATTTGACAGAATGAATCGGGAGTCAAAGATATGTCCAAATCACAAGATAACAGTAGAGGAAGAGAGGCTACTTAAGAGAGAAAAAAAGGAAGGCTGGTGTGTGTTGGGGGGGGGGGCAGTTTTACTGGGGCAATTCTACAAAGACAAGAGACAGAAAGAGCAAGCTAGAGACATACAAAGATATAACAGGCCAGAATATGAGAAATAGCCAGAATATTAGAACATATTGCCAAAGTTAATATGAGGCCAGTCAGAGCAACTTTGTCAGAAACTAAGAAAAGCCAGATTGAATCAATCCACTTGAAAGATTATTGTGTGGAGACTAGAAGCTTCCAATCCTAGGCCTAGGTATAATTAGAAAAAAAAAAGAAAGAAAGAAAGAAAGAAAAAGAAAATGCTCTGGGCTCAGCCCAGGCCATTCATCCTAAGGCTCTTGTTTTGTCACTTCATCTGAGAAAATAAAATCAGCATTTATAGTCAGTCCCCTTACTTCTTACTGGCCTGACCTTCTAATGGTGTTATCTTCCTATTAAATATTAGCACACAAACTTTGGAATGCATGTATCCAAACCATAGTATAAAACTTTACAAATAAACTGTGTATATGCAAAATTCCCAAATACTTAAAACCATTCCTGTGAAAAACCAGAAGTTTGTAAAGGGTGATTATGTCACAGTTAGATGCTTAAGGTAGAACTTAATACAACCAATTGGCATCCTTATAAGGAGGTGGCTGTTGAATTGTTGGAAAACATAAGGCATTAGACTGCTAGTGATGGAAGAGACCACAGTTGAAGACATAGGAAGTTAACCATTAATCAGTAAATAAATTTCATTGGATGTATGTCTTATGGCAGCCCTCAATTTGCCACATGTATAATACCAATGAAATTTATCAATTTTACTATTTTGGGAAAGAAAAGTGTTTGAAGATTAGTGATAAGTATATGTTTTTTGGAGTGGAATATCTGAAAACATAAAAGGTGGTATCCTGATGGTTATACGGGCATGAAGAGGATATTTAATCTGCTGAGAGTTATGAGGGTGGAAAAACATGAAAGGAATGAATTTTAACACTTAACTGAAGATCAGAGTCTTATTATTACAAGGAAAAGAGTCTTCACTCTTGGACACCTAGGGAAAAGTCAGGTAGAGAGCTGTGGTAATGGTTACATTCTCAGAAGTAGACATATGAGTGATCTTGTTGAGCCAAACCAAGTGAAATGCTGTAATACTGAGTATAATGCACATACACACACACACACACACACACACACACACACACACACACACACACACACTTACATATACACATAAACATATATTCACAGAAGTATCCTGTAAAAGTAGATTACCACCTTTACATTCCTGGGTCTATAAGGATCCCAATTCCTCTTATGGTTAATGACCTCAGATAAATGGCCAACTGGACTTTCAATAACCCCTGCCTGAACTTGTTTCAGCCTAGCTTGATACTCTATCTTATAAACCTCCAACTAAATCTCTCCTCATCTTAATGGTTTCTCATGCAAAGCTTCTTTCTCCTCAGGGCTCATAGAGTCTCCTTGTAGAAAGTTTCAAACAACATAAGTCAAGAGTGTGGTAACAAAGAAGAGGAAAGTTTCTAAGTATATTTGCTTCATATTCATCTTAGTACACCATTAAAATTTTTTGTAAATAAAATTTGCAAAAAATCCATTACAAGAAATGGAATTATAGATTAAGCCATCTATGGGAGACAAGTATCTGCATCTTTTGCTGTGATATAATAATATTAACGACAACAATAATAATAACAAGTTGAAAATATCTTAAGTGATAAATCAATGTGACATGATGAGGTTCAATATTTACCAAAAGATGGTACTAGTCACTTTTATTGTTGCTGAAATAAACAGAACTTCTATATAATAGAATTTATTTGGGTTTATGAAAGGAAATGGGTAGGGGTCTGTACTGGCTTGTTTTGTATGTCAACTTGACACAAGCTAGAGTTATCACAAAGAAAGGGAAAATTCCCTTGAGGAAACACCTCTATGAGATCCAGCTATAAGGCATTTTTCCAATTAGTGATCAAGGTTGAAGGGCCAATTGTGGATGGTGCCAACCTTGGGCTGATAGTCCTGGGTTCTATAATAAAGCAAGCTGTGCAAGCCAGGGAAAGCAAGCCAGTAAGCAGCACCCTCCATGACCTCTGCATCAGCTCCTACTTCAAGTTCCTGCCCTGGGTGAGCTCATCTCTTGACTTCCTTTGGTGATGAATAGCAATGTGGAAGTTTAAGCTGAATAAACCCTTTCCTTCTCAACTTACTTCTTGGTCATAATATTTTGTAATCGAACCCTAAGACAGGGTCTATCATGACGGGGAAGCTTGGCAGCAAGCAGTAGGCATTGCGGCAGGATAGGGAAGCCAAGAGACATCAGCAAGCATAAAACAGAGGGAATGAGTATACTGAGGTATTGCTGTATCCATTCAAAGCTTGCCCCAGTTCCACACCTCCAGCAAGGCTGCTGCACCAAAACCTCTCCACACAGTGCAGTCAACTGAGGACCAAAGGTTCAAATGCCACTGCCTATGGAAATGATTCTCATTCAGAGAATGGCAGATGTATATGGAAAGTGGGAAGCTTGAGTTCATTTGAACTTTGGAAAGTGTATAATGATATTCTTCTTACACACCAACATACTCTTTCAAAATTCGTTCTTTTTGTGTTTTTTTCCATGTTTATTTTGCCATTTCTAAGTGAAGAAATTATAGAAGTTTAAAATTACACACACACACACACACACTCTCTCTCTCTCTCTCTCTCTCTCTCTCTCTCTCTCTCCCTCTCTCTCTCCATTTGTGGATGAATGTTATTTCTGTTTTAGTATAACTTTTTATTCATTTTTGAGAATTTTTTACAATGCATTATGATCATATTTACCCCTCACACCTCCCAACAAACTCCTACTAGATTGACTTCCTACCTCTCCAAATCCTCCCCCAAAATACTCACATTTAAAAATTAGCTCACAGAAAATGTGTAGAAAACAGAGTTATTTCTTTAAGATGGTATGACTTGTACAGTCATGAGCTTAAAACTAACTATGGGTCTGATAGGTGAGGACAAGTTGGTCGGTAGGATTAGAAAGGCCATTAACTTATCTCAATGTTTTTTTTTTAAATTGCAGTGACTTTGTAGAGATGTTCAAATTAGATCTGTGGGCATAAGGAATTGATAAAAATGATTGTTATTAGCACATAAGAAAATAGTAACGTGTATGTATTATATATATAATAAATCATAATATATCATATATATTCCATACTAAATGTATGTTATAGGATATTCTATAATTGAGTTTAAGCAACTTCTTTAAAGTTTCTAAATTAAGAAAAAAATCAATGAAAGTATTTTGCTCAACATATAGAAAAATAAAGAAACATAAAACCATACAACATAAAACATTAAAGGTAAATTTAAAGCTGTTTTTTGATTCTCAGAGTGGGATAGAACTAAAAAATAAAACTCTTGTTTTTCCCAAGGGAAGATTCTCCTCCATGTTTGAATTTTACCAAGTATAGTGTATTATTTACAGAGAACTAAACTGCAAATCTCACAACGTTATGTGGCCCTAGATAATTCAAATTTTATTAATTTAATACATTGGGAAGATATAAAAAGATATAAATTATTCATGATAGGCTGTTGTGTTGTAATTGCAGTGCTAAACATGTCAGCGACAAGCCAAATGATTCTGTCTATCACTCGATCAGCCGTGTCCTGTATCTCCCTTCATAGAGCCAAACTGATGTGATGGCAGCTCCATTGCAGGATGCATCCTGATACATCAGGATCCCTTCTTCCTGAGCTCTACAAGCCATGGCTTGGAATTGGTACCTGGCGATTCGAGCCCTTTCTGCACAGCCAGAACCTCACTTGTGTTTTCTTTAAGTTTTCTCGATGAAAATGTTAACTCCTTTATACACTTCTGAAACACAGGATCATGGCCATTTCTGTCAAAATTGGTGAATCTGCTTTTAGAGCTCTCGGAGTCTCTACATTTGCATCGGATGCTGCATCCTGAGGTTCCTCCTGACATCTCTCTTCATCTTCCACTTAAAGTAAGTCAAATTAATTTCCATGCTTTTTATCCAGACTAATTTAAGGAGTGGGTGTATGATGTGAGTTTTCTGAAGTAGAAGACATCCTGTTAACTTGTGTTTGCCCAATGCTATAGGGCATCTCCACATGCAGAGATGAACAACATTTAATTGTTAGCTTGAATACCAGTAAAGGCCCTGAAAACAGAACGCAGGGCAGGATATCTCTCATGGGAAACAAACTCTGACACTCTCTTGTATATTGTCTATAACTTTATTGATCGATTTTCCAAAAGCAAAAAAAAATTACTAACAGTAATAATAATTCATTCTACTCATTTTACTGTTCTAGTCTTTCTCCAGGAAAATTTCAACTTGTCTTTAGAAACCTATATAAACTCAAAGAGTTACTTTCTGTACTTAGATTTTGAATGCTCAGCCAGATGTCACTAAAAAAAAGATATTCTCTAGCTAAAACAATAAACAGAAATGTAAACAAAATTACTGTATATATATAATATGTATATATAGTATATACAGATAGATATATAGATAGATATAGATATGTTACTATATATACAGATAGATAGATAGGTAAATAGATAGACAGATAGATAGACAGACAAGTAGATAGATAGATAGATAGATAGATAGATAGATAGATAGATAGATAGATAGATAGACAGATAGATAGACAGGCAGGTAGGTAGATAGATAGATAGATAGATAGATAGATAGATAGATAGATAGATTCATAGATAGATAGATAGATAGATAGATAGATAGATAGATAGATAGATAGATAGATAGATAGATAGATAGACAGATAGACAGGTAGATAGACAGACAGACAGACAGATAGATAGACAGACAGACAGACAGACAGACAGACAGACAGAAAGACGGGTAGATAGATAGATAGACAGACAGATGTAGATATGTTTAATACAGTGTCTCACTATGTTCCCTTGGGTAGCCTCAAATTCATTATGATGCCTTCCTCTGGCTCTCAATTTGACCTACATTTGGAAATACCTAAAACCCTAAAGTAAAGAGCACCCCTGTGATGGACTTTTGATTTATTTGAAGTAGGAAGATTATGTCTCATCTGGATCTTAAAGAAGGAAGACATGCCTTTTATCCAGATCATATGACCTAGCAAAAGATACTTTGTTAATCCTGATATTGGGGTGGGAAGACAAACCTATAATCCAGATCGTATGAGCTTGGAACCCCACATCTAATCTGGGCCATACTTTCTTCTGGAAGCCTATATAAGAACAGGAGAGAAGGAAGCCTTTGCCCTTTGCCTACTCGCCCCCACCTTGCTAGTAAGTTCATTCCTTCACTGACTTTAGAATCTATTTCTTCAGAATTCCAGAGTACACCAAAGAGCAACTAAGACAACCAGCCTTATGAACTGAGAAATTACGGAATTTTCTGGCTTTTCATTGGATTAACTAGACTGCAGCTTATAAGTCATTCCAGAAAATGTCCTCTCTCTCTATATATATATAGAGAGAGAGAGAGAGAAAGAGAGAGACTCATTCTATATGTTGTTTTTACTCTAGAGAATTCAAAATAATACAGTCAGAAATTCTTTGGCCTCCTGAGTGCTGAAATTGAAGTTATATGAAGCCACATCAAGAATTGTAATATTATTAATTTATTATTTACATTTTATCAAAATAGGATTATTGTTACCAAGATATCTTACTTTCTGAGATGCATAAATAATACATTATTAGAGAGATTTTGGTAAATAAAACAAAGCGCTATTTTAGTAAATCACAAATTACTTCCAACATATACAATGATTCAAATATTTTGCAAAAATTGATCAAAAGTTTAAACTAATATTTTAACAATTAGTTGTGAATACATGTTACTTTACTTATATATCTTTTGTTACTTTCATTGTGCTTACATTAATGTATATATTAGTCAGATAATTTTAAATTAAGATTCAATATTATCTTAGAATTTAACTCCAATAGATTGTGCTGAATGCATTTTTATTTAACCCAACACCCTCAAGTTAAATGCTAGTATAATTAGCATAATGCATTAGTCATGGACTGGTAGAACTTTTAAATATATTTTGTTGAATCTTTGAAATTTTCATATAATTTATTTTGATTGTATTCATCTTGGACTGCTTCCTGAATGACTTTTAGATCCACACTACCTCCTAATCTTGTCTTTTCATGATTTTAAATAAATAGATCATTCCATTCTGTGATACTCATGTACTCATGAATGTTGGACCAACCACTCGAGTATGCTGGGACTAGTAGCAACCATACTGAAAAAAGAAATCTGACTCTCCCTCTTCCAGAAATCATCAGCTGCCAGTAGCTCCTATGATAAGGATAAGGCTCCTGAGCCCCTGCCCACTTTATGCTTAACTGACCTGATCTTATTCAGGTCCTTGAGGGACCACCACAGATGCTATAAGTTCACGAGTCCAATAGTCCTGCCATGTTAAAAGATACTGTTCTACCCTAGTCTTCTAAACCTCCAGCTCTTACAATACTTCTGCTCCCTTCTTAACAATGGTCTGGAGAAAGTGGAGGTGATACATTTGTTGAACTTGTGGCTGAATATGCCATGGGCGTTTATTCTGCACACTTTGATTAGTTGTAAGTTCCTGTATGTGGTTGTTTGAATATGCTTGGTCCAGGGAGTAGTATTGTTAAGAGACATGGCATTGTTGAAGTAGGTGTGGCCTTGTTGGAGGAAGTGTTTCACTCTGGTGGTAGGCTGAGACCCTCCTCCTTGCTGCCTGGTAGATAGTAGACTGCTCCTGGATTCTTTTCAAAGAATATATAGAACTCGTACCTGCTCTTATGCCATGCCTATCTAGATCTTGCCATGCTCCTGCCTTAATGATAATGGACTGAACCTCTGAACCTATAAGCCAGTCCCAATTAAATATTGTCTCAACATAAGAGATGCCTTGGTCATGGTGTCATTTCACAGCAATGAAAACCCCAACTAAGACACTGTATTAACTACTGTCTTACTTTATAATGAAGCATCTTGGATGAAGGCTGAGAGCCAGACTAATCTATGAGTATAGAGACAGTTGGAGGACAGTTTAAGAACAAATCTAGTTAGGATACTAACAGTAGTAGTAAAGCCTGAGGGCTATGAGTATATCAACAATAGGCTTGACCTCCTGTCCATAAATCCTACCATAAAGTTGTACATTGCAACTGTAACATCTGTACCATGATTGTATCCACAGCCATGTCTTTGCACCCTGGTCATTACAGGTGGTGAATGAACAGTTCACAGGGTTCACAACCATTAAGACTATTGATGACTCTTTTGCTTCCAGAAATCTACAGAACACATACTGGCATCATGAAAGCTAGCTACAATGAAGGATGCATCCTAGTCAGTACTATCTTGATTTCTCCATGCCTTACTGTTTTAGTCAGTATCTATTCTTCTGAAGACGCACCATGACAATGGCAACTTGTATAAAAGAAAGCAGGAAATTGAGTCTGACAGTTTCAGGACCTTTAGTTCATTCTCATCATGGCAAAAACACAATGGCACACAGGCAGACTTGGTGCTGGAGAAGTAGCTGAGAGTTCTACAGCTGGATCTACAAGTAGTTAGGAAGAAGAAGCCACTGAGTCTGACTTAGCCTCTTGAGATCTCAAAGCCCACCCTTAGTGACATAACTTCCTTCAAGAATGCCACACCTCTTAATTGTTTTAAATAGTGCCAGTTCCTAGTGAACAACTATTCAAATCTATGAGCCTATAGGGGCTTTCTCATTCACATCACTACATTTATGAATGAAATTTTAGTGAGTTCAGAAAGAAATTCTTTCCTGTGGATTCTGACAGGCAACCAAAGGCACTGACAGTATTTTGTATTCTTATGTGGCTCTATGAACAACCTAAAAAACAACTACAGGGAAGGCCACCACAGCAGTTGTTAGGCTTTCATTTGGCCAGAAGGCATTTGCTGGGAGAAAATTTTGTTTTGTTTTGTTTTGTCCTGTTTTGTTTTAATGGATGGTAGTATTTTATTCAAAAAGATATAGCAAAACTCTGGAAATTTAGTTTCTCTGACCTCCTTTACATTGCTTAGCCTTAAGACTTTGTAAATAATAATATGTAAGGCTCAGATAGCTTCCTTTTATTCTGTAGGTACCACAACTTCTTCAATCCGTATTTATCCCACTGTGCTCTCAGTCTTTTTTCCAAATAATCTGTTCCCTGATAAACAAATTTATTTCATGAATCAACATAACTTCTCCCTTCAACTCCATGTCATCACCTTTGTCTTCCTTTCATCAAGACTTCAAATCTTTAATTTCTATCAGTTCAATCATTTATTTTCTCCCATTTTTTGCTTTGTATATTGGTCTCCTTTGGAAAGGAAAATCCTTAAAATTTTATGTCTGAGTGCCAGCTAATAATAAAACTCTAACTTATCCTTTACTGGGTACTTTCCCCACATCGGGTAATAAAAGATCAACATCTGCTGTCTCAACCTTTAAGATGGACTGAACTGCTGCCAATCTTTAAGATGGACTAAAACAGACAACAGTTTTATTGATGAGAACCCGGTGCCTAGAATCAGAGAGGTACTTGACAAAGACCAGAGCAGTGGTAAACAGCACTGGCAGATCAGAAATACCATCTTTTTGTCTCCAAAGCAGTTTGTGCTTCCACTGACATGTGCTTAATAAGCTAGAGGGCTTCTGATGTATTGCTAAGTTTTTAATTCTGTGCTGCTTTGTGGGTCCATATTTATGATGAGCTTATTTTTTTCTTTGCATTAGTTTGGCAGCTACACAATCTCTATACTATAAATAACTTTGAAAAAATAAGTATTCACTGGTTGATAAGCTTTCTACTCCCAGACACAGGGTATCCATTAGAGCTTTAAAAGATAAAGTATGGCTCTATGTATTTATCTGTCAATCAAATATCCATATTTGACATTAATATCTATGTTGACTTCTGTCTCTAGTCTCTGACCTTTGTAGATGAGTAGTACCCTAGGATAGACTTCTGCTCTTATATTTGATCTTTGAGCCTTAGTTACTGTCACAGATTTTAAATCTCTCAGGATTTTCTTAGTAAAAAGCATCATATTTCTTTCTAAATAGATAATTCTAGTGGTTTTGGCATAGGGGCTGGTTGATAACCAGACCAGTCTTGTGATTAAAGTGTTGAACTTCTTTTGATTCTTTATTCTTATTGGGATTATAGACATGTACACACCTGTCCTAGAAGTTTGGATTCTTTAATATCATCATTATTTTTCTCTTTTATTTTAGGGTCCAATTTTATGTACTAACACAACTGTTTTGAACAGAGATCTGTGAATATTAATAGCTACAACCAGATTTAACCAAGAGAATAACATTTTTAAATATGCACCAACAATGACTGTCTCAGCAAAGTTTTTTTTTTTACAAGAAAAATTCCAGATTTATTTTCTTGATATAGGAAATGCTTCAAGAGAAGTCCCAAGAAATAAGCCATCAAATGTGGTCTTCTCTACTGTTCATTTCAAAACTAGACATTCATGCAAAGGTCTCCTCCTTCTCTACCCATACTGAGCTCGCCTGAGACTTCAGGATGAGTATGGGCTTGGTTTGCTCTCTTTTATAAATTAACTTTTATATTAACATCCACAGTAATATATTTCATCATGCCATTTTCATATACATGACAATATTCTTTATTTTTATCCACCCCTTCTACATAGTCTCTCCCTAACCTCCTTCGTCTACTTTGGATGATCCCCTTCTTCCCCATAAATATTTCTCCATATGTGTTCATAATACCATCATTATTATATTAACTTCCATTATATTATAGAACTTTCTTTTTGTTGTTTGTTAGTGCCTTTTGCTCCATGAATACTCTTTCTAAGCTCATGCTACTTTCTTGGGTAAGACCATGTAGCATGGTGATTTATTTTATTTTGTGTTTTAAATTATAAAATAAATAAGCATTTTGTAGTGGTTCGAATATGCATGGTCTAGGGAATGGTACTATTAAGAGCTGTGGCCTTGTTGGAATAGGTGTGGACTTGTTGGAATAGGTGTGGACTTGTTGGAATAGGTGTGGCCTTGTTGGAGAGCCTGTGTCACTGTAGGGAAGGGCTTTGAGACACTCCTTCTAGCTTCTTGGGAGCCAGTCTTCTTCTGTTTGCCTTGTAACAAGATGTAGAACTCTCAGCTCCTCCAGCATCATACTTGCCTGGATGCTGTCATGCTTCCAGCCTTGATGATAATGGACTAAACCTCTGAACCTGTAAGCCAACCTCGATTAAATGTTGTCCTTTATAAGAGTAGCCTTGCTTTCATGGCATCTGGGACTTTCTGGTTGTTACCCCAGGACCCCATGGGGATGACATTAGCTGAACTACCCCACAAAGGGGAGGGAGAACCTGTTGAAGTCATATCCAGAGGTTGAGCATGTCACACCCTATGGTTGAGGTATGGGGCCACCCACCCATTTCTGTCATTTTTACCCAGAATTGTTCCTGTCTAAAGGAAATACAAAGAAAAAGAGTAAAGCAGAGACTGAAGGAAAAGCCATCCAGAGACTCTCCCACCTGGAGATTCATCCCACATGCAGACATCAAACCCAGACACTATTGTGGATACCAAGAAGTGCTTGCTGACAGGAGCCTGATACAGCTGTCTTCTGAGAGGCTCTGCCAGATCCTGACCAATACAGATGTGAATGTTTAGCCAATAATCAGACTGAGCACAGGGACCCCAATGGAGGAGTAAATGGGAGCACTAAAGGAACTGAAGGGGTCCTATCTGGCATCAATAGGAGAAGAGGCTCTTGGTCCTGTGAAGGCTTGATACCCTAGTGTAGTAAAATGCTAGTGTGTTAAGCTGGGAGTGGGTAGGTGGGTAGGGGAGCACCCTCATAGAAGCATGGTATAGGGGATGGGAGAGGCGGTTTGCAGAAGGGAAACCCAGAAAGAGGATAATATTTGAATTGTAAATAAATAAAATATTCAATTAAAAAAAAGAGTTTCCTTGGTCATGTTGTCTCTTCACAGCAATGGAAACCCTAACTAATATATATTTCTTAACAACTTTTGGTTTCAAAATTGTTTACAGTGATTTCTTAGTTAATACTCTAATTTCTTTCCATTGTAGTCGCATGTTGACATCTAATAGCATATGTGAATATGGATACTTTGATCTATATTGCTGGCAGTAAAATTACTCAACCTACCATGGATTTGCTTGCTATTACTTAGAATAACATCTACATATTCAGCATCTGGCCCCAACCAATAGCACTCTGGGTATCACGCCCACCCAACCCCCATTCCTCACTCATCAAGTCTCTACTGAACTTTGTTCATTCTCTCCCACTAAAGTCAGACAAGGCAGTCTACTCTCCAACTCAAGCCAGACAAAGCAGTCAATGTAGGGGTGGAGAAACCAAGGCAGGCAGGCAACAGTCTCACAGACAGCCCCTGCTCTGGTTGTTGGGGGACCCACATGAAGACCAAGCTGATCATCTGCTACATATATGCAGGGAGTTTAGGTCCAGCCCATGCTTTCTCTTTGGTTGGTGATTGAGTCGCTGGGAGACCACAGGAGCCCATGTTAGTTGATTCTGTTGATTGGCCTGTGGAGACCCAGTCCTATTAGGGTCCCTCAATCATTCTCCCAACTCTTTTGTAAGTCTCACTGAACTCCATCTAATGTTTGGATGTGAGTCTCTGCATCTATTTCCATTGGCTGTTAGGTGGAACTGTCAGAGGTCAGTTATGCTAGGTTCCTGTCTGCAAGCAAAACAGAGTATCATTAACAGGGTTAGGAATTTGCTATTGCCCACAGAATGGGCCTCAAGTTGGGGCAGTGATTTGTTCGCCATTCCCGCAGTCCGGGAGTGAATCTAGCTGAGACTATTACCAGAGGGAGATATGGATCTCGAAATGACCACATCTAGTCATCAGGCAGGACTGCCAATGGAGGAATAAGAACACCAACACACCCACAGAACCTTCAATGCAAAATATGTCCTGCTTCCAAAGTGTGCAGGGACAAATCTGATCTTTTAATGTTTTCCTCTGGGTACATGAACCTTATTACTTAAGAGAAAAATGTTAACACCAAATCCTAACAATTTTGCCTCCAGATGTCCTCAAATCTGTAAAATGCTATTTCCACCATCACTCCTAGTTCTCTATATTCTGAATCATGTTTGTTTGTTTTTTTAGTCAAATCAAGTGTATAAGACTGAAATCCCAGCTGATTTTCTCATATTTGATCTTAGATTTTCCTCCAAGTCATTATGCCTGTTGCCCATAAGGAAGATACGTTTGTACACACAATATCAATAGTATTGACAAATCCCATGGCATTTACCATGCACCAGGGACTTGTTGAGACTCTTCTGATGTTTACACTCCATTAATCCTCACCATAAGTAGTCTTGTTACTTGTCCTCATTAGTCAGGTGAAGAGAAACTGAAGAATAAAAAGTTCTTCCAAAAAGAAAATGAAAAAGTTGACATATAAACTCATAGATTTTTAGCTTTATCCTTTATCTTCTTGAACACTACAAGATGCTACCACACCATCTTGAACATAAGTCTTTCCTTATTAAAATAAAACGTCTCTCATCCCAAAATTCTTCCAAGGACCACACAGTCTTTAAATTGGGTCTGGAATATCACCCCCCCCACCTCTTTGTATTAAATACTTTTATTTTTTATGAGTTTCCTTATTCATAATTTTTTAGAAAAATTTCTCATCAAAGTAGTATTACTAATTATTTTGCAGAATGCAAACATTTGTTAAATGGAAATAAAATGCTTCATGTTTTTGATAATATACTAATCTGTGTGTCATGCACTATAATATAAGCTGAACAAAACTTGATCTTATCTGTGTAATGCAGATGAACACCTGGGTATCTACACACACACACCACAAATACACACACACACACACACACACACACACACACTGCAATAAATATTGCAACAGATACAATACAGATAATACAGGATGGGAGGCAGGAAGGGAAGAATGTGAATAAACAAAGAGATTGAGGGTGCAAATAAGAGAGGGTGGTTAAAAAAGAGTAAAAGGAAGGGAGGGAAGAAGGAAGCAAGAAAGGAAAGGAGGAAGTTTCAGATATCTGACAGAAACTTTTCACGAAATATCTGCAGATTGGGAATACTTTTGTATCTTTCCTCTTGATTCGTTTGTTATCCGGTCTCCATTTAAACAGTAGTAGCTGCCTCAAGATGCATGATTGGGCAGATGTGAATATGCAAGTGTGGACTTATTATCTGTGCAAGATGCATTTGAAGATCCATGTTGGGTAGCTGAAATCATTGACAGTACTAAACCATATGTATGCTGTGTTCTCCCATCACATGCATACCCAGGACTGCGCTGAATTTGTTAGTTAACCCAAGAATAAGATTCACAGTAGTGACTAATGAAGAGGGAGAATAATAGTAGCAGTCTATGGTCACAAGTTATTTGATATTCCTTTCGCAAAATATCATACTGCTTGCTTTCCTGTGGCAATGACTGGAGATGATGCATGAAATGAAATAAAGCAAAGGATGCAGGCTAGCTTTGTATCGCATGTGTCGAGTGTTTGACCAAGAACATCACGATATTGTGACACACGCCATTTAACTCAGGTGGCTACTGAGTGTCTGAAGACTGAGTAGGGTTTACAGCATGGAGACACTGCAGAAAGGGATGGGTCTCTTCCTGCCTGGGGGTGGGGGATGCAACAGAGCACTGAGAGCATTCGTTGTCATTCTCAAAAATACACATAACTTAAATCTTATGAAGTCTTTAATTCTGGAATATTCTTTCTAGTACATTCAGACTGTTGTGAACACTAGTCACAGAAACTGCAGAAAACCAATCTATGGGTAATTGGAGATGGTCATATTAGAGACCCCTTCTGTATGATTTCTGTCCTTTTGAATTTCCTAAAATATATTTTCAATATATATGTTTGTATATATGGGTATTATATTTTCTCTGTGTATGTTTTTTCTAGGTCTGATAATAGCTAACAACCTATATTTTAGGTGATAATTGTATATGACATAATTTTTATAATATATGTGCCTTAAAATAATTTTTAAATTTTGATTTTATGCTAATTAATTTGATTTCCTGCCTTAAGAATATTTTCTTTGGCCTCTAATTCCAAATAACTTTGATTGTAAAAATAAATAGATAATACTTTGTATCCTATTTTCTTCATGAAAATTCATATTACAAGGATGATAAATTTTGAGACTTTGGAGCATAAGAATCTACTGAACTCTTTTAGTGTTTTATAACTGTATATGCTCTTTTTTACTGTTGAAATATATTGGGTTGTATGGAAAATTATTGGGAAAACATATAGAAATCTATGTATAAATCTTAATATTTGTATTATATGCTTGGTATTATGGTATATGAAAAATGTAGAGAACAAGATTGCAACATCAAAACTTAGGGATTCAGTTACTGGAGATAGTATATAAGGTATAAGAAAACATGTAAGAAATGATAGTAAACCACCAACTTTCTGACTAATGAAATGCTACATTTTAAAAAACTGATTGCAAGCAGGTGTTTACATCACTTACTTAGAATATAATTTTTGTATGCTTACTGGAAGCAAAATGAGATAGGAGAACATATTTGTTTTTATTCACACTAGCAAAATAACTGAGACTGTAACACTCTCTTATTATAACAAGCTCCTAAGTAAAACTTGTGACTAGTGTCCTTGAAACAAAGTTCACACATCACTTTTGTTAGAAAACATTCATTCTTTTTATTTAGGAATAATCTCCAAAATCATGATCAAAATAAGAACTGAATAGTTGCAAACTGTGTTATAATAATTGCAAAACTTAGGGATTCAGTTACTGGAGATAGTATATAAGGTCTAAGAAAACATATGTAAGAAATGATAGTAAACCACCAACTTCTACTGCTTTATCACTTAACTCTGAAGGACTGGAACCTCTCTCTCTCTTGCTTTATTGATTTATTGTTTCATTCTAATAACTAGATGTCTCTTTTTATGAAGCCTTTGACTAGTGGCTTCATTATAATTAAGACAGAGGAATGTCTCATTTATTCCTACTTTTCAGAGCATCCTCCTGCTGCCTCATTGTTGTGCTTACAGTGAGTTTCCTAGTAAACTACCAGCACAGATAAATTTGGTCATATACAAGTAAATTTTTTTGAACGTGTAACACTGGAAAAAAATTGGATGTTAGTAGCTGCAAAGAGACAAAAATAGCTTTGAGTTGAGGAGCTTTTTCAACTCTGTGTCTGCTTTGTTAATCAGGGGAAAGCAAATTAATACAAGTGGTCCCTATGTGTCACTAGCCAGAGCATCCTCGAATAGAAAGAAGAAGCTGTACATATGAAAACAGTGGGTAAGAACAATTGCAAGTGTGGTCTATGACCTTAACCTAGAAGTAAGGATCAAATCTCATACCGCACACATCTACTCTTAAACCAATGTGGGTTCTGTTTTATATTATGAAAGCTTGAAGAAGCTTGAAGCATGTCACTAAATCTATTGGGATTGGTGGCTTGATTTCATTCCCATCCAGACGCAGGTAGCTCAATTGAGGTCCGTGAATGAAGGCATCCTGTTCTGCGCGCAGTGTGGTGGGACATATTACCGACATGTTCACATCTATGGAGGCAAAGATAGCATGAATGACTAAATTGAAACACCAGACAGTCTGGAGATCTAGACCAACAAGATACTACAGTCTTCCTAAGGGGCTAGGTGTCACCATGAAACAAATCTGTAGAGATACAAACCATTGTCATATAGGTTATTATATTTCTCCGTTTCATGAAGGAGTTCTGAAAAGGTGTGGGGGTAACAGCTGCTATCTCCTTGTACTGTGCTCTGCCATATCTTAGTATGGAACTTTACATATTAAGAGTCTTCTCCAGAGTAGCCCTCTGAATTACAAAATTCAGAGAATTTCAGAGGAGATGATCTAAAACATCAATCCCTTGTCCCTCCCCTTCTTATAGCCAGCACGTACAAATAACTGGAACGTGAAAAACAAGAGTTCTGAATTTAATTATTTTCCCTATGTTAGCATTTTTCTCAGAGAGTGTGAAGTGATTTGCTGAAGCATGTAGATATTTTTATAAAATTCCAGGTCCCTTACGATGTTCTGAAGAAAACCTTGTTTGGACTCAATATAAAAGTTTTGTTTCTTGGAAATGTATTTTTTTTAACAATTAGATTATGTGACAAGAAGAAGTAAGTACATTAGCAATTATTATAAAGCAATGTGATCCATAAAGTTATGGTCCAGTTATTCTAAGATGGGCAGTTTGGTCTCCATGTGGGTCTCAGACAACTAGATAGGGAATATCTCTAAAGTAGATGCCTGTCTGTGGAATCCATTACCCTAACACATATTGTATGGCCTCAGTTGGAGAGGTGCCCAGCCCAGCAGAGACTTAATGTGCCAACAATGGGGGAGAAGCCATGGTGGTGGGTGGGGGGTTACACTCTCTCAGAGAAGGGGAGGGGGGATGGGAGGAGGGACTGGGGGGGGGGAGAACCAGGATCAGAGACAGGGATTGGGGTATAAAGTGAAGAAAGAAAGAAAAGGAGAGAGAGAGACAGAGAGTGACAGAGACAGAGATAGAGACAGAGACAGAGACAGAAAGAAAAAAAAGAAAGAAAAAAGAAAGGAAAAAGGAAAGGAAAGGAATCCCTATTCTGTATTTATTTCTTTCACAAATAAAATTAGGATTCCTGAGTTCAGTGAAGGGGCAGGACTTCATTTTGTTTAAGATAGGAAGCTGGAGCCTCTGCTATTGGCCCTGCCTTTACTCTGTAATTCTTAGTCCAGCTACTGTCACCCATTTGACCTTCAGTTTCCCCTTTAACTTCCCAACCATTTCACCCAGCCTCTTGGGAGGCTTTGTGTTTCTCTAACCAGGGACATGAAACAGCTCTGAATTTTTAGGCCCCACTTCAGAACCATGGGTCATAAATACCTGGGTTGGGGGGATCACTATGACCTTCCTCGAAATCAGTTGATTGTGAGACATGCTAATATATAAGAAATATTGATGATACCCAAGCAGTTCTAAGGGGAAAGGTGGTCTAATCCTGTAATGACATGCTTATATGACCATATGCTCGGTGAATCTTTAGGGAACAATAGCTAGGAAGCATAACCCTGTGGCATTTGCCAGATTTACTTTGTATAAACCATTTTCACCAACTCACATTTCAAGATGCATTTTAAAAAGCCTTCTAAAAGAAATTGCCTTGTGATTATCTTCCGAAAAGGCTCATGCTGAGACTGAAGGTGTATTCTAGGCTGTGTACTAGTAACCTTGTGCATGGAACATAGAATTGCTCAATCCCACCACCAGGAACAGCCCACCATAACTATTAACAGGTCACGTTCATCTCATCTCTCAATAACATATTTGCTTCAAAAGGCCTCAACCTGATCCACTCTTCACTCTATATCTGAAGATCATTCCAAGGAAGAGTAGCATTTTCCTCATTGAGGATGTATCACTAGATCCCACTGATTGACAACTCCCAGGGCACTGGGTTCCATGTCAAGTGAGCAGTACAACCTTGAGCAGTGATAACAGTTCTCTTTTTGTGATTCCCAGAGCATCAGGACCAGCACCTGGGAAGCTGTTGAGAGGTCCTCCTCTCATTCAAGATTCCTTGAATCTTGGAAGCTGTTGAGAATGAGAGGTCCTCCTCAGTCAAGAACTTGTGACTCAAAAACTCAGGGGTGTGTACCACAATGTGCACTCTAACTGGAGATATTTGATTGGTGGTGATAATTATGGAAATGCAGACATCAACTCTCCTGTAATCCCTTAAATCCTATTCTACATATTACTCAGGAATTTTTTGGTGCCTTGCATACTTTCTTCAATACATTTCCCCCTACAAAGTGCAAGGTATGTTGGCATAAGCCTCTTGTATTCAGGGCTACCCTGAAAGATGTATTGAGACCTAAATGATATCTACCCAGAGAGAGAGAAATATCAGAATCCCACAGGAAAAATAGGTCTTTTTTATTTTCTCCCCTATATACAAGCCTTGTGTAGATTACTAAGGCTCAGTTCTCAATCCCGAACTTGAAGAGCTGGGCATCTTGAAATTTTTTTAAAGCTATATCAGCAAAGTTATGTAATGAAAACTGAAAATAATTTGTCAATTATATCAACCCATTAGTTTTTGATAGGTCAACACAAACTGCTACTTCTACAAAGGGCAGAGACTAGACATTTGGCTTACAGACACATCTTTCTGGCTACTTACTTTTAATTTTGTTGTGATCGAGGTGAAGGTGCTGCAGGTTAGCATTGATTCGGGGAAAGTTTGTGAGCTGATTGTGAGACAGTTGAAGATCTAGAATGGAGGATACATCAAAACCCCTGGACGGGAGACCTGCATCTGATAGTTTGTTGTGGTTGAGCCTCAGGAAGGCCACCTTTGGAATCACATTGAAATAATTTTCTGGGATTCCTTCGATGGAGTTGTTGTCCAGAAAGAGTTGCATGGTGTTGGCTGGTAATCTTGGGGGCATGTTCCTTAGGGCATTCTTAGCCATATTTAGTTGCATGAGGTTCTTAAGTCCCTTGAAGGTATCTCTTTGAAAGGCGTTGTCTAATAGTTTGTTGTGCTGCAGATCAAGAAGGGTCAGGTTTTCCAGGTTACTGAAGGTCCCCTGAGGGATTCTGGATACTTTGTTTCTAGCTAATTGTAACTGTTCCAAACTTCTTGGCAACGGAGAAGGTACCTCCTCTAGCTCATTGTCTTCTAGAAACAGGAAAAGAAGCTTCTTTAGCTGACTTAGGGCCCCCTTCTCGATCCTATAGTTGGTTATTTTGTTCTTGTTCAAATTGATCCACCTCAACTGGGTGGCATTCTCAAACGGCTTCTCTGGTATTGATTCAATCAGGTTGTTCTCCAGGTAGAGGTACCAGATCCTTGAAGGAATAGGAGGGATTTCTGTGAGACCTCTATTCTCACAGTATAAGGCAGTAGGGAAGCTGGGTGGACAGAAGCATTCTCTGGGACAATAGAAGTCATCATGGACATCCCAGTCCTCTGGGTCCTGTACTTCATAGGCCTGTCTCATACTCTGTGTCCACACAGAATCTGCTATGAGTAATATCCAGAGTATCAAAAAGTTTGGGGTTGCCATTGTAGCACCTGTGAAGTAAGCAACACAGGACCTTTAAATATTGGCATGCATCAAATCGGTATGCATTGTTTCATTATGGGAGAGCTGAGAGTATCAATTTCTCCTCCATGCATAGCAACAAAGTCACACTTGCCGAGTACCCATCATAGGAAAAGCACTTCACAGACATTGAAAGAAATTCACAGCCACTGAGCAATCAGGGTTAAACTTAGTCATAGCGAAAGCTGAGAAATGGAAAGCGAAGTTCAGCAACTTTAAGTGCTTTTCCATTTCACGTTATTAATTCAAGAAACTTCATTGAAACCAGTAGTGAGTATAAAAGAACAAAATGTGTCCTAGTAAGTGAAGTGGAGGCTCTGAGCTGTTCCTCAGAGATGGGCATCTGCTTGTGCTTTTATATTTACCCTTCAATGAGCCAACATCTGGAGGATATTTTCCAGGTTCTTTGGCCCTTGAACCAAAGAAGTGCAGAAATCAAAGGACAGTTTAGAAGTTTATGGTGAAGGAAGGGTCTAGGTTCTGAAGAAAAGTGTGTGACTCATCACTGGTTCTGAATTTTTCAGGTAAGTTTTCCTTTCGGGAAAGAGTTGTATAACTTTAAGAACAGTATAAGAATTGAGATGTGCAGCCAAGAAATAGAATTAAGAATTCTTTCACATAACCATTATCTCCTATTTAATTCTTAAAATCTCCTTCACATAGACTATTTCTATTTTGTACAAATGCAGATATATGCTAATGCCTGTATGTAACATAAATTTTATGTAAAGCCAACATATCACTTATGTAATTTTGGTATATGTTTATTCAAATATTGCATAATAAATCAGAATAAGAAAGAATACATAGCTCAGAAATTCACCTATATTTATATTTCAAATATAGATAGTAACAAAGACTAGTTTAATACATACTGGTATAGGATACTTTTAGAAGAGAGAAACTTTCCCCATTGAATAGCATCAATATATTGGTCATAAAGAACTACTGTTAGAGAAAAAAAGAATATATATAATATATATATTATATAATATATATAGTAAATATTTTAAACACACTCATATGTTACACATACATATATAAAGTTTCACTTTCCTCAATGTGCATTTAGCTACATCAACTAATAATAAGCACAAATACATTTCACTGATTCCTACCATCATGAAGATAAAATCACTCATTAATATTGGTCTGTCATTCCCGCGAATAAAGTTCAGATCTGCTTCTGCAAACTGTCAGACTCCCTCTGACTGCAGAATGCTTCTCTGGATCGCTTCCAACAAAGACACGTTAATTTTTTTTCAAAGCAGAGTAATACATTTTTTGCATTAATTACTGAAATTGTAACCTTGAATCTTTTGAATCAGAACTCTGAATTCCAACCCAAAAGTTGTTTTGTTTAAAAAAAAAGCACAAAATAGTTTACCTTGCTTTCCAGGAATATGCCGTAGAGTCCTGTGGCTGGTCTTAGGTTAACTAAAATAAGCAGATGGGGGATTAAAAAAAAAAAAAAGGAAAAAAGGTTTGACTATCTGCTATTAAATCTGCAATCTGAAAAAAAAATAATGAAACGTATGGTGACTGGTCACCATGAAGACCATTTGATGTATTGTTTGCACTCTGAGAGGCTTCAGGATGGCTTACCTCAGCCTTCCTGGATCTTCCTCTTCCTTTCCTATTGGTCACTGCTGCTCACAGTAATGGATTGACCCGATCTTTGCTGTCGGATTTTTAGAACCCTTTGTAAGATGTGCGCACTGTTGGCTCTAATTTGAACCCATCCAACAATTCCAGTACCTTGTCACCTATGAAGTTCAGCAGAGGAAAAAAAATTTTTCATTTAAGTCCAAAAAATGGTTTTCAATAGTCAAGGCAAGTTTTCCTCTTACTGCACAATGCCAGGGATATGTAAAGGCACTGATATACACATCTGATCTGCCAGCCAGCAACTGAGTAGAGTTTTAATTGTAACAAAAACAAAAAGAGATTTTTGAAATGTGTTTTTTTTTCTAGATGATCTTTTAAAACAATTAAGCACAAAAGTAAAGGCCAATGTATTCTGTTCATGTGGACATATTTTATTCATCTCTGATATGAAACAGATGCTGGAATGTTTTTATTAAGGGAAACATACATTTGTAAAATATTAAAATTCCCCTTGAGTAGCTATAACTGCTTTAAGTACTGAATTTGGTAATCACCTTTGTTTTACAGAATCAATTTTGTATCTATATTCCTCACTCCTTAATAATAACTTTAAGTAACTATTACAACAGGAGGTCTTTTACTATTATATTTTAGCACATGTTTTACATTCAGTGACTTAAAAGGCATTCTGGTGCATTGACTTCATTTATTTAACATATTTTTACATTCTTCTATTTATCACATTCAACGGGAGAAAGCAGTAACTCTGTTGAGGGGGGTGGGATTCAAACAAGCTCTGTCTTAGGTCAGGCTGTTTTCTGTTGACTGTAGTCATTTTGTTTGAAAAGCATATGCTACCAGGTGGTAAAAGACTTTAATGACTATGCCCCAGTAACACTGTCCACATGAGTTGTATCAAAGACAGAGGGCACTATTGTGGAAGGACACTCCTAAACCTGTCTTTTCTTATGCCTGGCCTTTTGCAGATCAGTTGTATCATTTACACAACAACAATGAACTAACAGATTTAGATTAAAAAATATGTAAATATAGGGACTAGGCTTTCTTTGGAATTTGTGCTGTAGAAAATTTGTGCTAGAAAAGGCATGTGGGTTAATGGCTACAGATTAAATAAGAGATGATCCAACCATATCTCTTCAACCATATCTCTTCATATTCCTACAGGTAGCCTCAGAACATAATTTTAATAATAATTTAGTTATTTTTTTTACTCTTTTTCAAAACCAACTCTCTCTTCTAAATCATGTTTGGTTTTTGTTTGTTTATTTGTTTCTTTGTCTGCTTGTTTTTCTATTCTCCCTGTTTTGTTTTTTTTCCTAAACTTGTGGGACCTAAGTGATGCTCACACCTACACAGTCCCAGCTTTCTTTTGGAACAAACTGACAAGACATTTTTGAACTTATTATCCAAATGCTTTTATGTATTCAGTAGGAAAATCAGCACATTCCATTTACTTCTCCAGTCTATTTTCCATACACAGTTCCACTTATGATCTACTTATTAAAATGTGCTTTCTAATTCTGTCATTTCTTTATATGGTTCTAACAACATAGGTTCTGATCTCCACACGAACCAATTTACTGAAATCTTCCTGAGCCACTTACATGACTTGGGGTAGTACCAAACCAAACCACATAAGTCATTCAATATTCCTCTTACTGGCTGTCATTGTCTCTAAGATATTTTTCGCGTTCATTAAATTCCCTTCTATCTTGAGTCTTTATTCCTTTTTAACACTATGTGTAATGTTGAATGTGCTTCTAGGCATTTAAAGAATAGGAGTTGCAGCCTACTATCCTGGCACATTTCCTGATGTACAGACAGTGCCTATACGATTTCACCAGTCTTTCTGTTACAATGTTTCTTGAACAAGTTGTCTCTAAACTAGCCGTGTGTTGCATTCTGTAGCTACTGAGAACTGGGTTCCTGGAACAGAAACTGAGGAATGAATCCGGGAAACGACAAAAAGGAGGAGGACCAGGACGATAGTTTACTGATTGAGGCCCAAACTTTAATGGAGGTCACACCATTTAACACTTTGGGCAAGACCCTCCCCCAAGACTCTGGGCTGAGTTCTGAGGAAGTCATCTGGTAGTCCTTGGCTCTACTGCTCAGGCATCTGGGTGGGTCACCTGATAATTCAGGAATTCATAGACCTGGAGGAACAATGAACTTTACCTTCATTCTGAGCACTCCACCCTAAGTAGAGCAGGATCCTGAATAGCACAGGAATCCCAGCTCAACAAAGGCTGGGAGAAGTTCACCTTGAACAATGAGTTCCTACCAAGTGGCATGACAACCCAATATGGCTCTATATAGCCATGGAACAAAACCATCACTCCAACATGTGTTTGTTTGTCTACCTGCTAGAAAGAAATAGATAATCATATATATTGCTTTTCCCATGCTTTGTGATTCATCTTCAAAGCTAGTTGGCTGGGTACTTCCACCATCTTTTTATCCCCACCTGCTTTTTTTTTTTTTTTTTTTTTTTTTTGTAACTTCCTATTATCCTACATAGTTTTAAAAACATTTTATTGGTTATTTGTGAATTTCACATCATGAACCCAAATCTCACTCATCTTCTAGTTCCCCATAAACACAATCTACCCTTATAACCTTCTCTTCAACAGAAAAAAAATTACATTGTGGTTGCCATAGTATGTCCCACAGTATACCCTTTTGCCCACTTCTTTGCTTGCAAATATACATTGTAATGAGTCGTTGGTCTGGTGCATAGCCTCTGCCTTCTACTGTTCTATCAATACTTAATCCTCAGGGAAACTCTTATTGGAGATCCTGTTATTGAGAAGTGTCAAGGAGTTCCATTAGTTTTGTATCCATAGGGCCAGCCACTTAATGCAATTCTTTGGTAGGGAAGATGTTGGGGAGGGCCAATTCAAAGCCCTGGATCTGGACCTGAGCAGTATCTGAGCTGGTCAGTCTGCCAGCTCTCCCACACCCACACCATCAGGGTGAGGCTCTGCTGCTCTGTCCTGGCTGGCCCATCCAATGCCACTGCCAGCAAGGGGCAGAGCCAGCTCTCCGACTTGCACACTCTCAGGGCTGGCTCATCCACACCTATGTCATCGGGGCCAGCTCCATTGGGCTGCCAAAGTGAGACGCAGGATCTCTTCTCCCAAGTGATGCAGCAAGCAAGGGACAGGGCGAGTTCTACTCTCTTGACCCAAGAACCAGCTCTTCCAAATGCCATAGATGGTGAGGGGCAGGGGAGATGAGGAGTGCATCTTTGCCTTGTTCACAGCACTGTATAGCACACAAGCTCAGGGATGACTATCCTTCACTTACACCCTGAAAGGTGGACCAGCTCACCTGAAATCCTCCCATTCATGGCCAGCTCTCCTGCTCTCATGACCCCAAGACCAGCTCTCTGACTTGCCTCAGGTGGGAAGGGGTGAGCATTCAGGAGAGCATCTCTCCTTCACCCATGTCATGGTACAGCAGACAAGTTGTGGGGTCAGTGCTCTTATGTTCCCACCCACGGGGCTGTCTCACTCATTCCCCTGCCACCAGGTTTAGCTCTACTGTGCTGCACTAGCAAAGTGCAGGGTCTCCTCTCCTGTTTTCTTTCTTTTGTTCTTTTAGGTGCTGTTTTCTTTTTTATATATATTTTTATTTTCTATATTCTTTGTTTACATTCCACATGATTTCCCCTTTCCCGGATCCCCCCTCCCCATATGTCCCATAAACCTTCTTCTCTCCACCCATTCTCCAATCACCTCCCTCCCTTTTCTGTGTCCTGGTACTCCCCTACACTGCTAGATCAAGCCTTTACAGGATCAGGACACTCTCCTTACTACTTCATGGGAATTATTTGTTATGCTATTTGTGCCTTGGGTATTCAGAGCTTCTGGGCTAATATCCACTTATCAGAGATTGCATTCCATGTGTATTCTCTTGTGATTGGGTTACCTCACTTAGGATGATATTTTCCAGATCAAACCATTAGCCTAAAAATTTTGTGAATTCATTGTTTCTAATTGCTGAGTAGTATTCCATTGTGTAAATATACCACATTTTCTGTATCCATCCCTCCTTTGAGGGACATCTCGGTTCTTTCCAGCTTCTGGCTATTATAAATAAGGCTCCTATGAACATAATGGAGCATGTGTCTTTATTGCATGCTGGGGAATCCTTTGGGTATATGCCAAGGAATGTTATAGCAGGGTCCTCTGGAAGTGTCATGTCCAGTTTTCTGAGGAATCACCAGACTGATTTCTAAAGTGGTTGTACCATCTTACAGCCCCACCAGCAGTGAAGGAGTGTTCCTCTTTCTCCACATCCTCGCCAACACCTGCTGTCTCCTGAGTTTTTGACCTTAGCCATTCTGACTGGTGTAAGGTGAAATCTGAGGGTTGTTTTGATTTGCATTTCCCTAATGACTAATGATGTTGAGCACTTCTTAAGGTGTCTCTCTGCCATCCGAATTTCTTCAGGAGAAAATTCATTGTTTAGGTCTGTACCCCATTTTTTAATAGGGTTATTTGGTTCCCTGGGGTCTAGCTTCTTTATATATATTGTAATAAAGAGTTCTTTGTAGATATTGGATATTAGCCCTCTATCAGATGTAGGGTTGGTGAATATCCTTTCCCAATCTGTTGGTTGGTGTTTTGTCCTTTTAACAGTGTCCTTTGCCTTACAGAAACTTTGTAATTTTATGAGGTCCCATTTGTCAATTCTTGATCTTAGAGCAAAAGCTATTGGTGTTCTGTTCAGGAACTTTTCCCCTGTGCCCATGTCCTCAAGGGTTTTACCCAGTTTCTTTTCTATTAGTTTCAGTGTGTCTGGCTTTATGTGGAGGTCCTTGATCCACTTGGAGTGGAGTTTAGTACATGGAGATAAGAATGGATCAATTTTCATTCTTCTGCATGCTGACCTCCAATTGAACTATCTCCTGTTTTCATAACCCCAACATGGCCAGTTTCCCACCCCTTGCAGGTAACAAGGGCAAAGAGAAGGAGAGGGTATCTTTCCCTCCCTGATGTCACTCACAGAAGATAGTAGGCAGGACAGGGCTGGATCTCAAAACCCCATTTTCTTCTGGCAGGCTTACCTGCAACCCACAATTCCAGAACCATCTGGTCTTAGTAGTTTGAGAGCATCAAGCTGACCCTGATACGGACCCTGTCCTATCCAGATGCAGTACTCTGGAAAGTGGCCCACACATCTCCCAGGAAGCACAGTAGAGTTGGTCCTGGTTGCAGGAGTCAAGGCTAAGATGCCTGAAGGTATCAAATATGGGAGAGCTGTCTCTACCTCTCATCTCCTATGCATAAACATGGATAAGGGAGAGATACTCTCCTCCCCCTTCACCACCTATGGTAGGTAGGGAGACCTATGGTCATGAGAACAGGAAAGATCTGTCCTTCCTAACTGTAGCTCTCGGATAGGGGGACAGGAATGCATGTACTATACTTCTGGGCAGTACAGTAGACCTTACTCTAGCAGACCCAGTGTGTGAACACAAGAGAGCTTTCCTTATGACTTGTCTGAAGAGAAGTGACATGGGAGAGGGAAAGAGAGAGATGCTCACCCACATCATGACTTGCCACCTAAAGTAGGCCGGAGAGCTAACCCCAAAGTCATCAGAGTGGGAGAGCTGGTCCTGACCCTCACCTACTGCAGCACTCAGGAGAGCAGACCCTGCATTCTACATGTTTTTGAAATCTTGTTTTCTTTAAAGAAAATAAATAAATTTTAAGCTTAAAAATATATTTACTCAGCCAACTACTTCTCTGACATTTTGAATGTGTAGTATTCTAATTTGAAGTACCATTTTTGTCAGGTTTTGAAGATGTTCAAAGAAGCACCATCTTGAGTTTCAATAGTTTGCTTATTAAAATATGATAAAATTATCTTTTACTTTCTTCAAAAACCTTTGCCTGAAAACTTTCAGAATTGTCTTGTCTTTAATGTATTAAGTCATTCAAGAGAATCTTTCAACTTGGGTGCTCAAATCTGTGTAAGCTAAATAGTTTTTTTTCCCAGTTATTTTTCCTGTAAGTCTCAGAAAGCAAAGCTCCTGGTTAAAATCTATAGTTTCTTATCACATAGTTTTAAATTCTCACTTTAAGAATTTTTATGCTATGTTTCATTGATATCCTTGGGAAGCCTACTATTTCTGAAAGGAAATGTAGAAGGAGTGGATCTAGGGGAAGGGGGTTGAGATGGTTTATACATGATTGGCCAAGGGAATCACACTATTTGGAGGTGTGGCCTTGGAGTAAGTATGGCCTTGTTGGAGTAGGTGTATTACTATGGATGTGGGCTTTAATACCATAGTCTTACTTGCCTGGAAGCCATAATACTCTTAACAGCCTTCAGATGAAGATGGAGAACTCTTAGCTCCTCCTGCACCATGCCTGCCTGGATGCTGTCATGTTCCTGCCTTGGTGATAATGGACTGAACCTCTGAATCTGTGAGCCAGCCCCAATTAAATGTTGTCCTTTCTAAGACTTGCCTTGGTCATGGTGTCTTTTCACAGCAGTAAAACCCTAAGACAGGCTATGAGGAAGACGGGAGGAATGGAGGGTGGCAAAACTGAAGTTGGGATATAATACATGAGAGAATAATAAGCTCAAAACTAAAAGTTATTTTTCTTTTTAAAATATTTATTCTAAACTATTTTCATACAATATATTTTGATCATATTTGTCCCCTTCTCCTAACCCTGCTCTGTGCCCCTTTGTACCTCCTTACCTATGTAAGTTCATATTCTCTCCTGCCTCTCTCTTTCAAAAACAGGAGAGAAAAAGCTAAAAAACCGAAAATCAAAATAAATAAACAGAAACAATCAACATGACAGAAGTATCAATACAAAACAAAAAGTACACACAAAAGCATTCACTTCATTTTTTCATGTTTTCCAACTGCTGCACATGGGACTAAGCAAAAACACTCCATTAGAGAGAATATATATTCCCAGAACTTATAATTATTATTAGCTTCTTTGTTAGAAGTGGTAATTTGTATGACTTCCTTTTTCAGTGTTGTTACTGTGACATTTCTGATCATTTGCATGTCTTTTTGTATACTGATACACATTGACTTCAGATGTATGCCAATCCTATTGTGTTGAGAAGAATGTTACTGTATTATCTGGGTTTCCTTAACTTTTATATCCTATCTTGTGTTGTACATAGTTGTCCATTCACCCACGTATGGTATAAATTAATAAAAAGTTAATACATTTTAAGCAGTCTCTTATTTTTATTTGTTTATTTATTCATTTATTATTTAATGTATATGAGTACACTGTGGCTATCTTCAGACACACCAGAAGAGGGCATCCAATCCTATTACAGATGGTTGTGAGCCACCATGTGGTTGCTGGGAATTGAACTCAGGACTTCTGAAAGAGCAGTCAGCACTCTTAAATGCCGAGAGCCCCCAACACATTTCTTCATAGTATATGTTTTGTAGTTTTGGATTTTATATTCTACTAATATAAATTTTCACTATACTTAGGAATTAAAAAGCTGAGTTCAGTGTTTTTTTGTTTGCAGACCTGTCATTATGCTCATTCCCAAATGGATTCCCAAACACTGTAGTGACCCTGTGATTTCTAAGCTTCTTAAATGTCATTTATAACTCAAACAGTGCCAGTGGCCCTGGGACCCAACAAAGGCTTTCATTGCTGACTTTAAAAAAACAAATAAAAAAATGTAGCTTTGTAAAGTCCTTGATGTGTGACCAGAATCACTTGCTCTGAGTTCTTTGATCCTCTCCACTGTTACAAAGTGACACTTCATACCAGAACTCCTCAGGGTTATCTGGAGTTAGGTAGTTTAGAAACCAATAAGGGTCGACCTCATCATGCTACATTTTTGACACGATATTTTAGAAGGCACTGTTCCTTCACTATGTAAAGAAAATGCCATCTATGGTCACTGCTCCCACGACACTGAGGAGATGCCACCGGATCCACGGTATACTCTGCTGCCCTCAGCCTCTTACCTGATAGACTCTCCTCATCATCACAAGCGAGAGTAACGTTACCACAGAAACCCACAACCTCTTTGGCATGCATAGTCTTCTCAACATTCTGATGTAGACAGAGCTCCCACACAATCCACACATCAAATGAGATACAAGAAGAAAGGAGGAGTGGCCCCTGGTTCTGGAAAGACTCAGTGAAACAGTATTCGGCAAAACCAGAATGGGGAAGTGGGAAGGGGTGGGAGGGAGGACAGGGGAAGAGAAGGGGGCTTACGGGACTTTTGGGGAGTGGGGGGGCTAGAAAAGGGGAAATCATTTGAAATGTAAATAAATTATATCGAATTAAAAAATTATTAAAAAAAAAAGAGGGGGGCAGCCTCAAAAAGCAAAGTAATGACTTCATCCTACTTCCATGTGTACTGTGTCCTTGCTGATTCTTGTCTGTTGGATGACTATTACTGGCAGATCAGACAATGATGCATTGGTAGGCAGAAAATAGCTGATTATTATGCATCCCCTGCTAGGGTATGGTTTCTCAAAAATATTCATTTACTAAGGATAGCATAGCTTTTTAATAAAAAATATAAGTATTCTAAATCTCCTATTGAGGCTTATGATGGCCACATAAAACACCGTCCTATATTGTATACTCTTTGAACAACCTTTCATCTGCTGGATGGTTAATAAGGAGATAAATTTGATCTCAACAGTCTATAGAGCATTTACAGTGTGTTGGGAGTACATTGTCATGCAGGGATATGTTGCCTTCAAAAACCAATGAGACTGTACTTATCATGGCAATGAAACTGTGGTTCGGCAATTTGTGTTCACTTTGAAGAATTGTCTTACCTTACAGTTTTAGGGCACCAACTCTTTATAGTAAATCAATGAGTTCACTGATTGCTATTTTCCACAGCATTTATTGTCAAAATTAGTGGGGAAATAACATTCAAGTTTCTAATTAATGTACCCAGTTAACAAAATTTACCCTGTAAATTGCCTGGCATGATGTCACGCTGTCACATGGTATTCCTGAAAGGTGAAGTTTTGAATAGGTCAAGGAGTCAAAACAATTCAGTAATTAGATGGTTACAGAAAGAAGACTGTCTCTGGTAATTTTGTTTCTTAGAATAGAGCATAAAGACATTTTCGGAGCAATTACTTAGTGGCAGGCACAGAGTTCTGTGATGGGTTGACCCACACATGGAAGGGACATTGCAGCAGGAGGCGACATCTAATGAAACTTTAGGAAATCTTCCTATATTTTCTAAGATGGTTCATTGACTACATTGAAAAACATTAGATTTCAAGAAATCTTAAAACATTCACCTGGGTTTTCATTTCCTCAAAGATGTTGATATGTATGCATGCATATATATATATATGTATATATATATATATATACACACACATATATATATCTCAACATGTTGCCTTCAAAAAAATAAATAAATATATATCAACATATATATGTTGGTATGTATGCATGCATACATTATAATATACTATCAAACTTTAACTATACATTATTTTATATTTATACATATACATATTTATATACATATGACTAAACATAAAGTTTAAAATAAATATTAGATTTTTAACTGTACATTTTTTCTCTCATATAATACATCCTAGCCCCAGTTTCTCCTCCCTCAATTCCTCCCATCTTCCTTCGACTCCCCTGCTCCCCCAGATCCACTTTCCCTTCAGAAAAGAACAAGTCCCAAAGAGATGACAGCCCAATAAGATAAGACAAGAGACAAGAAGACAAAGCAAACACCCTCATATGGAGGCTTGTCAATGCAACCCAATAGGGAGAAAAGAGTTCATGGGATCAATGAAGAGAGTCAAGGGTACAACTGCTTCCAGAAAAATCCTAAGCTAAGATAACATATGTGCGGAGGATCTAATGCTCTAGTGTCTTTGGTGTGAGAAGATCATCTACAGGCTATGGGAAGGGAAATCTGGGTACTGATTCCTCTTTAGAGTTTTTCTGTAGTTTTATATAGTATGTATTTGTTTTTTTTTTGATTGTATGTGTATCCAACTTTGTGATCCTCTTCCAATCCCATAATACTCTTTTGGCCACATCTACTCCCCATCATCCTTGTTTCCTATTGTCTAGTGTCCTTCTATTTTTATGTTTTTTTCAGGTCATTTCTCATGCAGTTAAACACAGTTACTTCATATTCATAAATGTGAAGGTCATGACACATTTAGAATATAATGTTTTATAGCTCCTGGCCTATTCTTCAAACTCACACCTTTTTTTCCCATTCTCCCATGATGCTCTCTAGGCCATGGAGGGGAGATGGCTGTGTGTGACATAGGGGTGGATGTTCAGCAGTCACCTGTTCTCAACACTTTGACAGTATGAGTCTCCATGTTATCAAGAATCGCACACCATAAGAAGCAGCTTGGAACAGTCTGCTCTTCATGCACCATAGAACCTGTGTGAGAAATCAGTCATTCTGCCAGGTAATCTATTTCAACTGTGCTTGTAAGGACTTGAGAAGTTTGCATAAAAAGATGGGATTTGAATAGAGACAATCTTATCATTGAGACAACATTTTATTTCTATGGGACTGTGAACTGGTTGCTGTCCCAAGAGTAGTTTTGTTTAAAACTGAAGCTTTCTTCTTCAGTATATGATAACTTTGGTAAGTTTATACTTGGCTCTTTCAGGGAAAGAATACACTAAGACAATTCAAAGCATGTGCTTGTGATCTCATGAAGAGTTAACTTTTGACTCACAGTGCCCTCTTCCCCATTCCAGAAGCTTTAAGTCCATGGTCTGAGTGATGTATTGACGAAGGAGAGAAATTCAGCCTCATATGCAATAATAGTCAAATCAAATAATTTGAAGGGAAAGGGTTGATAACTCGAATGGTTTATTGCAGCATCTTGATATAAAATAACAGAACACAGATTATTTCAAATATATTTTCTATGACCAAAAACAGTTTTCTCTAACATTACAATTCACTCCTTTTGGTTTCTTAACTCAGACTATTCTAATATTTAGTAAGTGTAGTTTAAGAAATGTAGCCAATTTGGGATGATGCTTTTACTCCAAGAGTTTTCTTTTGATTGGTAGCAATGTTGTTATATACAAAGAAACATCAAAGACTGAGAAGGAGCAAGCATGAAAGAAAGCATTTCTTCTTAATCCCTGCCTCGAGGGAATTGAAACCCTTCAACCACATGGAGATTGCTTTAGCAGTCCAGCAGAGTGAGTATTCTGCAAATAAGAAGGTTCAGGAGGGATGGGGGCTCACAGGCACTTCAGTCATCTAGATTCTTTTGTTCCATTCCAATTCCAATTCTAGAAGCTGTTTCCACAACAGTGCTTAAACGCTTTGCTAAGAGACAAGAAAAAGAGTATGTTTGCACTAACCAGGGACATACTCTTGACCTTTGCTCTGCTCTTCTGCAATGGAAATAAACACGATATTTAGATTTTAAGAATAATTTCAGGAAGCCCATAGGTTTTAAGTCCTAAATAGGCGCTAAGAGTTTTGAGAATAGAAAGGCTCACACTCCCTTTTTTCCAGCAGCCCCATAGACTCGTAGACAGAGCTGTCTGTCTTTAATCTTGTTTTAAATTCCTCAAGCAAAGTATAATCAGCTGATATCTCTCTTCTGTGTAAGCCATCTTTCAGACCCACACTCTTAACTTTCACAGTTTCACTTTTATTATACATCAATTTGGCACCTAGCCAATTGAGTTTAATATATAACCTATAATCTGATGTTGACAATATTTTATTGTTTTAGTTATTTATTTATATTTCAAATGTAATTCCCCTTCCCAAATTCCCCTCCACAAACTCCCTATCCCATCCTCTGACCCCTTCTTTTGCTTCCATGAGGCTGTTCCCCAACCCACTCACCCACTCCTGCCTCAAGGACCTCCCCTCCCATTGATGCCAGATAAGGTCATCCTCTGCTACATATGCAGCTGAAGCCATGGGTGCTTCCATGTGTGCTCTTTGGTTCCTGGTTTAATCCCTGGAAGCTGGGGGGAGGGGGGTCTGGTTGGTTGATATTGTTGTCCTTTCTATGGGGTTGCAACCCCCTTCAACTCCTTCAGTTTTCCCCCTAACTCCTCCACTGGGGTCCTAGTGCTCAGTCTGATGGTTGGCTGCAAGTATCTGAGCATCTGTATTGGTTAAGGCTCTGGCAAAGCCTCTCAGCTATATCAGGCTCCTGTCAGCAAGCAGTTCTTGGCATCATCAATAGTGTCTGGTTTTGTTGTCTGCATATGGGATGGATCGCCAGGTGGAGCAATCTCTGCATGGTATTTCCTTCAGTTTTTGCTACATTCTTTGTCCTTGCAGTTCCTTTAGGTAGGAGCACTTGAGGGTTTATATTTTTGTGATGGGTGGCTGGCTCCATCTTACAACTGGGGGCCTCATCCCACAGCTGGGGGCAGTGCCTAACCTCTGGATATGGTCTTTACAGGTTCTCTCTGTACTTTGTTGGGTATTTCAGCTAATGTCATCCCTGTTGGGTTCTGGGAGCCTTGCTCTCCTAGCATCTGTGACTTTCTGGTGACTGCCCCCCAGTTCCTCATGCTCCACTGCTACACACCTCTGTACTGCTTCCCTGTCACCCCCTATACCTGGTCCTTCCCCATCTTTTCCCTCTCCCTCCTGTCTTCCCCTCAAGTCACTCCCTCCCTCTACCTACTGTGATTATTTTGTTCCCACTTCTAATTAGGACTGAAGCATCCACATTTTGGTCTTCCTTCCTGAGCTTCATATGGTCTGTGAGTTGCATCATGTGTATTCCAAGTTGTTTTTCTTAATATCCACTTGTCAGTGAGTTAATGCCATATCTGTTCTTTTATGACTGGGTTACCTCACTCAGTATGATATTTTCTAGATCCATCCATTTACCTGTTAATTTCATGGAGTCACTGTTTTTAATAGCTGAATAGTATCCTATTGTGCAAAATTACCACATTTTCTGTATCCATTCCTCTGTTGAGGCACATAAGGGTTGTTTCCAGCTTCTGGCTATTATAAATAAGGCTGCTATGAACATGGTAGAACATGTGTCCTTGTTATATGTTAGAGCATCTTTTGGGTTGATGAGCATGATTCTTGGAGATAAGTACAAAAATGGTAACTGTGTGTTTAAGGAAAAGAGAATTTCTTTAAAAGAAATTTTAAGGAATAACATAAAAGAAATACAGCTTATTACTTGACCTAAAAAACAGACAGAAAACAAGAGATTCTTGGGAAATTAAATTGATTTGGCCAGTGGGACTCTGTCATCACTGCTGAGTGTCACTGGCAGCAGAGGGTCCCACTGATAGCCTGCACAAGAGATTACTGCCAGCAACTCTAATCTAAGAACCAGATACTGCTTGGACATGTTTTTTCCAACCTGGCAATTGGATGGTAGTGTGGGGAGAAATATGTGTGGGCTGATGAGTCTCAGTAAGATGTAATCAAGGAAGTCCCCTACACAACCAAGTATTGGACTTAAGAGAGATGAAATGACTGTGTGTGTGTGTGTGTGTGTGTGTGTGTGTGTGTGTGCATGCATGCACATCCATGCACTTGTGTGATGTATGTGATGTGTGCACATGTCATTACTTGTATATGAAGGTCAGATGCCACATTTGGATATTGGTCTCACCTTTTACCTTTTCCAAGGAGGAATGATTTTGTTTTTCAATGTTGTATATTTCTGACTCACTGGCCAATGGGCTTGTAGAATTCTGATGTCTCTGCCTCCCACCTCTCCATGGCAGTACTGAGATTACAAACAGGTGCCACCTGTTTATATGAGTTTATGTGAGTTATAGAGACTCAAATCAGATCTTCACACTTATGCAATGAGCCATCTCTTCAACTCCCAAACATCAGACAGTACACAATGACCAGATTGGAAGAATGATTAGACTCTTTGGCACAGGGGACTTCTCCATGGTTTATCAGGCCATACTGTTCCAGAACCCCTTCTTCATCATCAGCCCACTGGTCAGCTGCTGCAGCCTTCTCTATGTGACTCCAGTTTTCTGAATTTACTGTAATACTGGCAGTTTTGAAACTTCACGTGCAATACTTTTGCTTTGTGTGTTCACACAGCATGTACTTCTTAGGCCATATACTATTACCTTATCACCCATCCGCATCCAGGGGAAGCTCGATTAGCTATGCTTCTGTAGAAAACTCCTGTACCCATACAGCCTCAATTCCAGCTAAACCCACTATATCCACATCTGCTTCCTAAGCTGAAATCACTTTGATGATTGACATACTTTCCCATTTGTTTGTTTCCTTCTTACCTCTCTCTTGCTTGCTCTTTTTTCTTGTTTTTTTTTTTTTTTTGCTTTCTTGGTTCTTCCTTCCTTCCTTCCTTCCTTCCTTCCTTCCTTCCTTCCTTCCTTCCTTCATTTCTTCTTTCTCAATGATTAAAACTGTGTCAAGACATCCTCAGTGCTTTTGAGAGCAACAAGAACTTAAATTTAATCTATAGCTTCACAGTTCTGCCTTCCAAGCTGTATAACTTTATGCAGCCTCTACCCTTGACTTTAATGTCTATATTTATTTTGTTATTCTGGGGATAGATGTCAGGCCTGGTTCATGCTGGGCAAACATTCTACTGCTGAGCTCCATGTCCATCTCTCTTTTCTATTTTAAGCACTGATTTTCTAACTCTTTCACAATGCAAGAATGAGTTATGAGAAACTCAGTTATTTAATACAAATAATTGTCATAGTTGTCCTTATCGCAATAGGTATTTCCTACCATCTAGAATTAAATGATTCAATCGTATTCTTTATAGACCCTCTATTTCTGTTTATTCCTCCATTTTTCTTTTTGTTCTGCTATATACTGAGTGCGGGATCCCCAATGGAGGAGTTGGAGGAAGGACTGAACAAACTGAAGGGATTTGCAGTTCCGTGGGAAGAAAGACAATGCTAGCCAACCAGACCCCCCTCAGGGCCTTCAGGGACTAAGCCAGCCACCAAGGGGTACACATGGTTCCAGTCACAACTGTGGCAGAGGAATGCCTTGTCAGGCATAGATGGGAGGAGAGGTCCCTGCTACTATGAAGACTCCCCAGCGTGGGGAAATCGAGGGGGGGTAGGAGGGAGTGGTTTGGGTGAAGGGGCATTTTCTTGGATGCAGGGGGTGGGAGGATGGGTTGGGGGTTTTCTGGGGGGGGGAACCGGGAAAGGACATAACACTTGAAATGTAAATGAGAATATATTCAATTAAAAAAAGAAAAGCAACTAGCATGTTGTATAATATTTTTTCTGTTTATTGCCTTGTTTCATAATACTTATTCATGTCTCTGATTAGAAATAGATCTTCCATGTTTATAATTTTGAATGAGATGTTCTTTTTCTACTAAAAGTACCCTATTCTTAGAAAAAGGAAAGAAAGAACCTAAAATGCTACAAAGAAGATGAATGCTTCATGTTCTCTATGGTCTCAACAGGTATAAGTACTAGAAAAGTGTAAAAATATTCTCATTCCCTTGTGTGCAACTCTTGAATTTCTTCAACTAACTCAATAAAATGGATGGTTTCTTCCTCTGTGTTGGCTTTCAGAAGAGTAATGGAGATTCCAGAAATGCTGTGAATTTCATTATTGAATTTTAGGAAATAAACAGCACTAGCATTAATACAGTGGATATTTCTCTACCCTCTATATTAGAGAGACAGAAAAAAAAGAGACTTCAATCATGCTGTAAGGTCTCCACCTGAACACATTGTTTCCTATTGAATTTTTTAAAAGATATTTGTGAGTAAGAAGAGGAAAAGTTATCAACTGAGATTTCCTTTTTTTTTTTTTTAAGAATTTCATTACTAGGTTTCACCTCTCTTAGGGTAAACAGGTGTCTGTTATTTTATGTGCCATCTAATCTGATCATTCTTGTTAAATTTATGTGTAAGTAAACAGCACAAAGGGGGAACAAACAACCCATATCGTTCAGGCCTTCTGGGAGAGAAGTAAGAATAAAGAAGAAGTTGAGAAAGTCCTTCAGGAAGTTCAAGAAAGGGAGTAAATTTTAAATTCTCATTTCTCTCTTTGGTTTTAGTAATTTGGGATTTGATAAAGTCTATGGACTTAATAGAAGTTCCTATTTGTTAAGAGTAAATAATGTGACATATAGTTGTTTGAATAAAATTAAGCAGCACATTTCTTAAGGTGTTTCTCAACTCTCCGATTAATCATTAGGGAAATGCAAATGAAAACAACTCTGAGATTTCACCTCACACCAGTCAGAATGGCTAAGGTGAAAAACTCAGGAGACAGCAGGTGTTGGCGAGGATGTGGAGAAAGAGGAACACTCCTCCACTGCTGGTGGGATTGCAAGATGGTGCAACCACTTTGGAAGTCAGTCTGGCGGTTCCTCAGAAAACTGGGCATGACACTTCCTGAGGACCCTGTTATACCACTCCTGGGCATATACCCAGAGGATTCTTCAGCATGCAATAAGGACACATGCACCATTATGTTCATAGCAGCTATATTTGTAGTAGCCAGAAGCTGGAAAGAACCCAGGTGTCCTTCAACAGAGGAATGGATACCAAAAATGTGGTATATTTATACAATGGAGTACTATTCAGCCATTAGAAACAATGAATTCATGAAATTCTTAGACAAATGGATGGAGCTGGAGAACATCATACTAAGTGAGGTAACCCAGTCTCAAAAGATCAATCATGGTATGCACTCACTGATAAGTGGATATTAGCCTAGAAACTTTGAATACCCAAGACATAATCCACACATTAAATGATGTCCAAAAAGAATGGAGGAGTGGACCCTGGTTCTGGAAAGACTCAGTGCAAGAGTATAGAGGAATTCCAGAACAGGGAAGCAGGAAGGGGTAGATGGAGGAACAGGGGGAGGGAAGAGGGCTTATGGGACTTGCGGGGAGTGGGGACCCAGAAAAGGGGAAATCATTTGAAATGTAAATAAAAAATATATCAATAAAAAAACAAAAAAAATTAAGCAGAAACTTTTTTTTTAAGTGTGGACAATATATTTCTAAAAAACAGAGTATTTAGTTCTAAATTAAATCAACTCAAGTTGGCAGTCCTTTATAAATAACCATTACATAATCCCCCAGTTTCAGCAAAGATGTACAATACAATGAAACATGGTCACAAGAATCAAACTACCGCTCAAGTTGCTTTAGCATTCATGCAATCCTTAACTTGCTTTCTCAAAAATCTGCAGTAAAAACCCTATTTAAAGTCACTGTTATTGTTAGTAACACTGTCAGAGTTACTGTTAAGACAATAAAAAGTATGTGTTCAAAGTTAAGTTCAAAATCATATACTAGCATATGGGATGAGATGCGCTAGCAGTATAGCCCTTTTGATACTATTTTTAATGTTTAAAAGATTATTTTATTATACTCTCTCTCTCTCTCTCTTTCTCTCTCTCTCTGTATGTGTGTGTGTGTGTGCACGCACACACATATGTGCGTGCCTGCATACGCGTGCATTTCTGCACTGGAGTTCAGTGCTTGGAGAAGTCAGAAAAAGCCTTCCCTATTCTTTCTATAAAGATTGATTCCTTGGAGTTGAACATTATGAGCCAATATGGATGCTGAGACAAAAATTCAGGTACAAGCGTAGTGTAAGTTTTTGTGCTAAACCATCTCTCTCTCTCCCCAGTACTTAACCTTTTTAATCATGCAACATTTCACAATGAAAACATTTTTAGAAATTCAGCACAAATCACTGGGTTTTGTTATCTGTGATGTTCATACTGCAAAAGTTCCATAGACTTTATTTACCGTGTCATGTGGATAGGACCTATTGATTCGGAGGGTCCTGTTCTCATTCTAACTACTTCAGACTTTATGGCTATGAGTACACGAGAAGTGCTAAATGGTTTTATCCTTTTGAAGTACCAAGTTAGAACTATACCAAGTTAAGTTTAATTAATGTAGGCTTACACATTCCAGTTCTTTCTGGAGAGAAACCTGACCACTCCTGCCACATGAGATAGCACAGGATCAAAGAGCTGTCCAAGCCTTTGACATAGCCTCTGTGTAGGAAACTGGACACTCTAAGGAGAAAACAACAGCCTAGCTTTCCAAAGGTATTTTTTCTGCTCTGAAAAACTGAGACTAGTATTATTTTGTTTTGTTTTGGTTTTTTTCTTTATATTTGGTTGAAATTTTGTAGGGAACTCAGACATTTAGTTTATGGAGAGATCTTTACAGAAATGACATTTTTCACTCCTGCATATTTTCCACTATGATCAAAGTTCTTTTTAATATATATGCTGCAATTTCACTGAAGAGAATTAAGGTATGGGAGTCAGGGGATGACGAGAGGGAGATTAGCCAAGCCCACACATTTTATAGAAAAGAATTCTTGTAAAGCAAGACTACTCTGGCAGAATCCAAGGTGAACTGGCAGGAGTTTGTGCCACCAAACACTTATTTCCCCTTGTGCAAAGAATCATGGGTTTTACTTGAAGTGTCAGATATCTAGAAAGAACTATCCACATGACCTTCTATGTGTTTTGCAGGCTTTTCCCAAGCTAGCAACTTTGTTTTAAATAATTCCAGCCAAAAGACTATAAATATTTTTTACTGTTGCATTCCTGTTCCTCTGCTGAGAGAGACTTTGGTCTACTGGCCTCATACTTGCAAACTCCTGTCCCTCCTCACTTCAAGGACTTCAGCTCGCTTCTATAAACTTTATTCAAGAGTATGTGGGTTATTTGGCTTTTCAAGTTTAATGTCAAATGTATCGCATTACGTTTAACATATGTATTCTATAAATTTTGGAGGGAGCACTCAACAGTCTTTTTAAACATACATCTTAAGTTCTGTCTTAAGTTTTCAGAAGAAGGAGCCACTTAAATTCAGATTGTGAGAAGTGCCTTTTATTAATAATTAAAACAATCTAATCAGACAATTTTTACTGATTAAAAGAGGCACTTTTCTTCTATGAACATTCATTTTGGAGTTGATGTGATCTTGGTATTCTTTACCTCAGAGATTTTTATCATCCCCCCATAATTTACTGAACATAACACAATATTTCCTTTTGCACAGCAAAATTGGTAGTTTCAAATTAGCTGAGCCACTAGAACTGTCAATTGCCATGAGATTAGAAGTGATTCTACATGTCAAACTCAAATACAAGGCATCATGCAATGTGTAAGTCACTGATAGGCCCTGGCACAGTCAGCAAAGTTACCAAGTTTATTAAAGTCACATAAGTGACTTGACAAGAAATGCACGATAGAATGACATCATGACCTGCAGTAAACCACACTGAGCTACTAGACTACAACTATGTAGCCTGTCTGCAGAGGTGCAGTGAACATTACAAAGGGCAGGGTCCTGCCAGTAGGGTAAGACCAGATTCTGCTCCCTAGCTGTGCATCACTGAAAAGACTGGTTAGGAAAGCTTGCGGGGAGAGGTCCACTCATCTCATCTCCTCTACCTATTACTAAGCAACAGCAACAACAACAAAGGCCATGCGCACACTTTGCAATATGTGATATGAAATAGGTGTAAAGCCTTCCTGCCTGTGTCTTCAACTACCAGGCATGTATCTTCACGCCTTCATCTTTCTGCAAGGCCACCCATCCCACAATTCACCCCTAAAGGAAAGTTGTAATTTCACAATATTTACCCTCGTAGATACATCACTGATATACTCCCCATAACCATCACCCACTGTCCCTTCTGTACACATTAACACAAAGTTACGCTCCACGAACCTAGGACTATAGACCGTATTTACTTTTCATTTGTAGTAGTCAATGGATCATCATTGTTGCAGCAGGATTTGTTCCAGATCCCAGGTTTGGGCAAAGGGGCTGCTGTATGCCTGATACTGCTATGCCCCATCTCTGTATGCCCCATCTCTGCTATGTCTGCCTGATACTGCAAAGAAAGGCCCTCAGTGTGTGTGTGTGCATATGAAGGGTTGTCAGATGATATCCAGAATGGAGATGTGCACTTTCAAAGTAGGAGTGAGCACAGCCTAGAATCTAAACTGAGATCAGTTCACAGCACCAAATGCAGACTTGAGGGTTTTACCCTTCCCTATTACTGTTGTGGTAAATTATGTGAAGTGTCCACTTTTGTGTGCAGACGGCTGGGTAACTGATAAAGAACACAACACTTATGAGGTACAGATACTTTAACCCACCCACTCGCGTTCAGTCACTGGCTGCTTCTCAACCTGCAGAGTACACACAGCACAAGTCCTCTGCCTTCCATATTCCAAGAAGGAAGTTCTGCTGCTTGTGTTATCCAAAGCAACCTCATCTTAACTCGAAGACTCAACTACTACAAAGAATTCCTCTTCAGAACTTGAATTTTCACAAATGTTTGTCTACAACAGTGTTGCCTTTAGGGGGGTATTACTCCCTGACCATAGTTTATGTCAAACAATGCTGTCATGCCTAAGTTCTCTTAATCACTATTGAACAACTATTAGTATAATGAGATCAAAACCCCTCGAAGAAACTAGTAAAACCAAAGCTTGGCAGATGGGCCACGTTGGGGTTTACATGTTTAGAGTTTCCACAGTGAAGAACCTCCAGGAGTTTGCACTGGGAGAGCAATCAAGAGTGGAAAAGCCAGAGTGTCGGAGTCAGTTGCCCTTTCTTCAGCAAGAGGGTAGGTTTCCCACCCAGACTGGGGTCAGTTACTGAAGTGCAAGGTTTGAATTCTGAACTGCATGAAAAGCGAAAAGCCCCCTCCTGCACTCCAGGCTCATCCAAATTTATGTGACAATTTACACAAGTGGCATGCTCTGGGGAAGTCACTGACACTAGCAAGGAAGAGTTCCAGTTTAAAGCATGATTCTACCAACAACAAACATCAAATGAGAGGCACGGCTGCAACAGACAACCGCTTAATGAGCTAGCTACAGTGCTACCACCTTTCACACCTATTTTTCTTACAAAAACAAAAGTTGATGGAACCTTTGGCTGAGCATATTTTCAAAGAATTCTGACAAAAACAAATAATGGAAACACCAGGCTTGAAAATCACTTCTTCCTATAATGGCTTTATACAGGTGTTCCACAGTACAAATCTGGGAGGACAGTAGAGACAGAATTAGGCCCCTCAGCAAGAGAGCATAATGTGCAACCACACAGCTCCACAAATCTAGTCCACCACCAGCGCCGTTCCGTTCACTCCACCATCCTCAGGACTTTCTTCCTTCCTTCAAAAGATGTCCTTATATTCTACATGAAAATATACATATTATTAATATCTTCATATTCAAATAATGTCTTAGAACAGTGGTGGTCCTGGGTAGTGACGGGGGAAAATGTGTTTAAGACATGCAATCTTACCAGATACTTTAAATTTAGGTGATTAAGAACCATATACATTAAAAAATGGAACCAAGTGAATACTAAGTTTCATGGCTATTCCTCACTGTCCTCATCAGACCTTAGAGTCCTAAGAGGAAAGACCTGACCTGAGCATGGGAAGAGGCAGGGCTGGCTGATCTCCTGCAGTAAGTCACCTCTTCCAGGCTACTGAGAGCTGCCAGAGCAGGGTGAACCAGTATCTCTGTAAGTCACATCAAGAGGGTCTAGGTCAGGAGTTCCTAAATTAGGGGCATTCCAAAACCTCCTTTTAAGCCATCAGAAAAGCCTTCAGTGGAAACTTGCAAGCGAGGAAAGTAGAAATCTATTACCGTGGAAGAACTCACCATCAACACATTCCTAACTAACGCAAGGACACACAGGAAGCACAACCACTACAACTGCATCTTGTACCCTTGGAGCAGGAAACTTCCATCTCTGTTTAAGGCCCTGGGTACTCTGGTCTCTCTTCAGATCATATATAAATCTTTTGCCTTTTACCTTAGTGATTCTTAAAATCTGGACTCCTTCATGGAGATCATCACATTTCATGTCATTAATCTCTGGTTTTGGAAGTCTCATTGAGTAAATTAGAGAGGAGTCTTAGCCATCTGCCCTTCTGTCAGGACTCTAGTGTGGGCCGATTCCGAGCCTCCCAACACAACTCTGTACAGACTTGCTTAATGTTTTTATTAAACTGTAGTTTTTGCTCTCAAGCATTTTCTTTTTCTCCTTGCTTCTTAGATGAACAGATCCTGCAGCTACAGTATTCCAAGGCATTCTGGGATATTAGAATGGCCCAGGAAAGACTTACTGGAGCTTTGGGTGGAGAGAAAGTTATGAAGGTTGTGAAGGTTGCTCTGCCTCTGAAGCCAGCCCTATTTTGCTTTAACATTTAGAACTTTCCCTGGCCCATCAAGGGAAAAGAAAGAGTGTTGAAATCTTGGGTCAACACTGTTGCCAGTTGGCTGCAACTCTGATACTAAATTGTAACAAAAAAAGTGTGTGTGTGTGTGTGTTTTCGTTGGTGTTCTTACCAGATGGAATTTATCATAACAGTCCACCTCTAAAACGCTCTTGGGCAGTGCTTGCTGAAGTATATAGACAAAGTGTCAGCCCCAACACTGACAGGATCCCAGTTTCTAGGCACTGCATCTGTGTAAATAAAACTGGAATAATTACTAATCAGTTGTTGCCATTAATCACGATTGCTCATTCTTTGTTTGCATGAGCTTATTTCCCCTGGACAGAAAGAAAGGAAACTTCACTCTTTTCCCAACTGGCCAAGCCCACCAGATGTGTTGGCATATTTAGCAGATCGAAGTTGCAGGTAGGAAGATACTCTGTGTCCTCCAAACCTAGCCCATGTATTTTTTTTAAACATATTAACCTTGATATTCACTTGACCAAGAAATAAACATCCCTTCTTGAAGAAAGACACTTCTTACATAGAATTATTAGTCTAAATATGTTGCTAAGGGATGTAAAACAAAAACAAAGGACATAAAATAAGCAAAAATACAGCTTTAGGATCTGGTTGGTTGGTTGGTTGGTTGGTTGTTATTTTATAAAATATTTTTTGTTTTCTTTACCTAGTCACCAAGTGATTAGGTTTTCTTTGCATCCTGTTTTTTTAAAGTGTGTGTGTGTGTGTGTGTGTGTGTGTGTGTGTGTGTGTGTGTGTGTGTGTGTGTATGTGAAGTATTATGTAGTATATATATATATGAGAGTTACTGGATGCGCTCAGGACAAACTTCAACTCTGGTGTTCACCTTCCACATTGTTGGTAGTAGTTGTTATTGTGTGCTGTGTACACCAGGCTAGCTAGCCTAGGAGCATCTGAAGATTCCCCTGTCTCTGCCTCCCACCTCACAGTAGGAGCAATGAGATGACAGAGGCAGAGACTTGCTACCACATCTGGGTTTAAGTTGTTTCTGGGAATTTGATCTCTGGTCCACAAGGTTGCTCAGCAATGGGTTTATCTACAGAGCCATTTCCCCACGTCCTTGCTATCCATTTTCAAAATGGGCTTTCAAAATAAGTATTTGTAGAAAGGATGTTTTCTGCTTTTATTTTTAATTTACAAATTTTGAGAAAAAGGCACACATCTTAGTAACATTGTCTTCAATATCATATTCTATTCATTGTATTGTAATACCCGTGAGAAAGAAGAAAAAAGGACATTCTAAGTGATTAGCAAAAACAACAAGAAAACGATGTTACTTTGTAGAATGTGCAAATTAATTTTTATTAGATATATTCTTTATTTACATTTCACATGTAGTCCCCTTCCTTGGTTCCCCCCAAAATCCCATAAGCCATCTCCCCTTCCCCAATCAACCCCCCACCCACTTCCTTGTCCTGGTATTCCTCTACACTAAATCATTGAACTGAGCAAATTAATTTTTTATGTTTCTTATCAGATGCTTTCCAATAATTCAAGGCAAACTTGATGATCTGCATGTGATATCAAGCATCTGGCTATTGCTGATTGGTTTTTGTTCTACTTCCTTGATATTTCATTTCCTCTTAACTCTGCAATTGCATGTATTCGAAGACTGGATACTGAATGGGTAACATAAGAGGATATTCGTATCTTAATGCTGTTCTTCACCCCAATAACAAAAAATAATAAATGATCAGTAGTGGAAGCACACTGATTTAGTGTAAGTCACCATGAAACCATGAAGTGGTGCAGAGGAGGTACACTGCAGAGGTGCATGTGGTGTGTGTGTGAGTGAGTGTGTTTGCATGTGTGTGTGTGTTTGTCTGTGTGTGTGTAGGGGTGGGGAGTCCTGCAGGAGTCCATCACCATGAAGAAGGGGGTATCAAGGATGAACACTGCAGTAAAACAGAGAGGTGAATCAGTTCGCATGTAGGTTTTCTGAGTTTTGTATTTCTCACTAGAAGACTAAAGAGCAGCAGAGATGATAAAATCCCACCTGGGACACCCTGCTTGATGTCTGGTATCTCTGAACAGTTATAAAGTCAGATCAAGTTCCTGGAAGCTGGTTGGGCAGTCTAGAAGACACAGACTACAGGGTAATGGGAAAAGAAGAAACAGTCCAGCATGAGGCATTGGCCAACTCTGCTTGTGCAGTACAATACATAACCAAAATCTTCTCTGTGATTCCTGAGTTATGTCTCTTTCTTTTCTACTTATGGATAGAGTTGAATGGGAATACTACAGGAATACACAGTAAACAGAGACCCATGGATCTACATGCCTACCATTGTGGCCCTGCAGAAGTTAAACCACACAGAAATGTTAAGCCTAAGAACTGTGGGATAACTTACTTTAGTGTCCTTTTATTTTTTCCAGATAATTACTTAGCGACACACTTACGGCAATATCATGACAATTACCCAGGCCTCTATACTCATTTCACTGTGTGACAATACCCCTTCAGCTAGTAAGGTATTTCTTTTTTTTTTTTTTTAAATTCTCCAAATGTGATGAAGTCTTTTTGAAAAAGATCATTAGAGTTTAAATATAATCTTCAGAATTTACAGTCCTCATGAAGTCTGGCTTGGCAATTCAACTCCCTTAAACTATAGATTTCTCAGTTGTTAGATGGGCATGGAGACAGCCTCACATGACATGTGTGATTGCTGAGATGATGAGGTGTGCTGTTCTTTTTTTTTATTTTTTTTTTTTGCTTATCTTTTTGAGGCAGAATGTTAATGATTAAAATAACCTGTTTAAGTATGTTCTATGAATTGAATAATTTTATAACTGTTCTTTGTGTTTATTGCCACAGTTTATGTTGCATAATCCTTGGTAAGAGAAATGAGGAGAGAAAGGAAGAGAAGTAAGATGAGAAGGAAGAAGATGGAAAGGAGGGTGTGGGTCAGAGGAGAAGGATGAGAAGGAGGATTAAAGAAAACAACGAAAAAGAAGCTGCTACAGCAGATTGCACGTGGAATGAACAATCAAACCTTCAAAATTTGTCCTAATTCCAAATAAGGGGTACAAAAGGTACTGATGGATTCTATCTTAGCCAAGGGTTTCTGTCTTCTTGTGAGGAAGATTGACTAAAGCTACTGGACTTGAGTATCAGCTCAGCAAATGCTGGATGAATTTACTTGGGAAACAAAGAGAGCATTGAACTTTTATAGTTACAGAATTATCTGGAACCAGGCAGCTGGCTGCTGTCTAATATTTCATCTTCAAGTAGAAAATTGGATACAGTTTAGAAAAGGGGGCACAAAAATGAACTTCTTCTCTGGTGCTGGGTATGAGACACCTATCATGGTAACAAATAGCCCTGGAAAGTCTCTTGAAGTTTAAAAGAAATCAAACTGCACTTAGCTTTTGTGCCTGGGGAGAGATAAGAAGTCTAGAGATAAGAACAAACTCAACTCTGTTTGAAACTGAGACTATTCCAAATATATCTGTTGCATAAAGGTAGGCTGCAATTACCCTGGAGTTACTTTCTGGCACTCGTGGGATTTTTTTTTCAGGTAGTTTATTTCAGCTGATCACCTTTGTGGAATAATAACTCAGGTAGTAAAATAGAAAAATAAAGGTAAAAATTGGGATTCTTTTGGTTTTTATCTGTATTAACTTTGGAAGGAAGTAAAATCTAAGACAGCCAGGAGAACTGCAGCTATCATAAAGGAGACTATAGCCTTAGGGAAAGCTAGGAACTTATGAAAAATGACCTTGAACGAAGATTCAGAAGTCATCTTAAAAGCAAACTCAAAAAATCCTCTCTCAAGGGACTTTTAAAATAGATACACCAAGAAAATCTATGAATATGTGCACCCAGTCTCTGAGAGTATGTTGATCTTCTTATGCCTATCTTATTTTTTCTTGATGGCATATTACATGAGCATTTACTGGGAGAATGTATATGTGTATATATATACACATATATACACACATACATGTATGTGCATGTATAAACATATGGTATATACATATATAAGATTTATAGTATGTTCAGTATGATACCATATATGTACATATGTAATATTTATAATATGGTATATGTACATGATATATATATATATATATATACACACACACACATATATATTGTATGTGTATTTGTACATGAGTTCGAGTCTACATGTGTGGTGGTCAAAGGTCAACAGTGGATATCTTTCTCTGTCACACTCTACCTTGTATTGTGACATAGGTTTCATGGATTCAGCTAGTTTGGGAACCTAGTATTCTCTCAGGTTCTGTCTGTCTCCATTCTCCAATGCAAGGGATACTGATGTACTAGTGTGCATAACTTGTAAGTGGGTACAGAATTTCCAAACTCAGGCACGTACACTTGTGTCTCAGGTACTTTATGCCTTATGCTGTTTTCCTACATCATTCAAATTATACAAACTGTATTTTTTTAAACTCTGATCAGGAAGCATAGCAAATGCCATTTGTTTTTCGAGTGTTTTCATTTTTTAAAATTCTCCTTAAAACAATTCTTGGCAAAATAACAGGCAACACATTGACATTTTCAAGGCTAAGATCTATGAACACCTCCACATGTCATGCGAGCCACAAAATCATTGGCCTTGCAGTTGTTTTCATGGGCAAATAAAGGTCATTGTTTTCTCATAACAGTAAAATTTGAAAAGTAAACCTATAATTAAGATGTTTTTACCCAGAATTAAAGATCTTTTTTATATAAAAAAAATGTTAAAATGAAACATTTATCCCAGATGGTTTCTGGGGAAGTGCCAACCAACAGAAATGGGAGGACAGATGGACGATTTGGCAAGTGAGTTGACATCTCTGAGTAAGGACTATAAAATCTGGGATAATTCCAGTTTAAGTAACTCCAGAGAAGAGAGACCATGCTCCTGGGAACAAAATACACAGACCTTTTCGGAAGGGTTGATGTGTCTATCTCTATCAGACTGGGAGGCAGAGCTACCCAAAGATAAAGCAGTTTGTAATGAGCAATTACAAGTTCAGATGTGCACAGTCTCCCCGTCATCTACTTACAGTAAGTAACCTTTAAGAGCAAACTGAAGTAGACCAGGAATCTGCAAGACACAGAGAGGAGAACAGAATACATTGCAGTTTCTGAGTCAAAAGCTTTGTTAGTTGAAGAAGGAATTCAGAAAGGAAGCTTCTCTAGAAAGTGTCCAGTCCATTTCCTTAGGTCTTGATAATTCCTGGTTCATGATAGAAAATAATTCACCAAGTGTCTTGCTGAAAACTAATTCCAAACTAAATAAGAGGACATCAGATCTCCATAAAAATGTTTGTGAGCCACCATGTGGTTGCTGGGAATTAAACTCCAGTCCTCTGAAAGAGCAGTAAGTGCTCTTGACCAATGAGCCATCTCGCCAGCCAGCCCCCTAAATGAGAACTTTTTAAGATTATATTTAGCTAATGATTAAGAATTTAGACTTTAGATCTTATTTCTCCAAATAGCATCCTTCTGAGACAGGAAAGGTTGGACTTATAGCTAGGGGTATTTGAAAGATATATTCAACTCAGAATGGGAGTTAGGAAGGTAGTAAAAAGCCTAGTTAAAAGCCATTGAAGTCACTAGGGTCAGATTAACAGAATTTAACCCTTCAGGGCTAGCAAGAGAGACTATCAATTTAGGTACATTTTGGGGAGTAGTCATTAATATATTATTGATTGGATGGAAGGCATAAATATTAGCAGGGTAACTGCAGGATATAGTATAAAAATCCTTAATATTAACAACAGGGCTAACACATGATCCAATCACCCCACTTCTGAGAAGGTGCATAAGTATGTAAAGCAGCGCAATGAATACTTCCCAGGATAGTAGTGGACATTCTTGTATCCACTGCTTCACTCTTAATAATAGCATCAATATATACATTGATGGACACATGGATGTTTAAAGTAGTGAAATGTTAGCTAAACAAATAAAAAGCAGGAAAATCCAGCCATTCATAATATAACCAATAGACCTGGAAAGCAATCTACTAAGTGTACTGTCATTAATTTATAAAATCTAACAAAAAAATTTAGCAAAGAAAGCAGAATCACAATCTCCAAGATCAGTCATTAGACAAGGCTAATCTTTCACAATAGAATAATTAAGCACAGGAATCTATAGCTCAACATGACAATTATAATTAATAACAGTGGTTCTCAACCTGAGTCATGACCCCTTTTTGGTCACATATTAGATATTTTATATAAAAGATATTTACCTTATGATTCATAACAGTAACAAGATTATTGTTATAAAGTAGCAACAAAAATAATGGTTAGGGGTCACTACAACATGAACTTTTTTAGCAATGTTTAAAACCATTTATATATCATATATTTAAAATATAGCTAATATGGTAGAATTAAAATGTTCTCAAAACAAATATCTAAGAATGAAAGTTGATAGGTGTGCTAAGTAGCTTGATTAAACCATGGCACATTCTATGTGCACATGTGTATTCATATTATCGATTGTCAATACATGTAATTTTGACAGGTATACCTGGGAACTGTATTTAACAGATAGAAATGAATGGTCTCAGGAGTTAAAATAATTTCAAGAATTTGTTTAAGGTTGAATAAAGTGAACAAAGGAGCTCATTGGACTTCCAAGAAGATGCCAGTTCAAGATCTGTTTTGATAGTTTACTCTTCTCTGTCATATAGTTACACCAACTCCAGTCAACAGCCACATTTTAAGAACTCACTAGCAAGCTCTGTTTTGTCAGGGCTTGAAACAGGGAATTTATAGACAGACTTGTAAGCACATCTAAGCCCTTTAACATCTTGAGAGCTTGTTGAATAAAAATCTCCAGGTTGAAAATAGAGATACAGTCACAATGAGTGTTAATACTTAAAAGGTGTCTGACCTACATATTGGTATTTCTTCCTCAAGAGTTGGAATGTATCTTATAAATATTTATTGAAAATAGCATGTAAAAGCTATTCCTATTTTCTTACCTTCTCTTATTTTTGAGACCATATTGTAATCATAACATTTCCCCTCCCATGCTTTCCCATAAAGCCATTTTCCTTCAAATTTGTGGACTCAATTTTCACTAATTGTTATTGGGTACATACAAAAAACTGTAGTTTACATTGTAATAAACTTCATAAAATATAACAATCAAGAATTATGTCATAAAATGTATTATTAATTTTGCGAGGGTAAGATTTTGTTAATCAGGTTCAGAAAAGTATCCCAAGCAAGGGAAGTACTACTAGAGTAGGAAAGAGGGTTGATGTGTGTTGAATTAATTAAAACGTATCTACAGAGGTATATACAGGGAACTTTAAATATAATGAAAAAAGCTGATATTTAATTTCAATCTTGTAATAAATAATTTTTGTTCTATGATAAAAGATACCAATCATATTTTATATGCTACATGACTGGACTTGCGAAACCTGGCAAGAGATGTCTACAAAGTGCCACTAGGACCAGATCACAATGTCCCTGTGTCTGCTTCACCTTCTGAGGAGTTCTGGTCATATCCAGAAAGCAATGACATATCTCCGGCTAGTTTTAAACAATAGATAAGTATGAAGCAGGTTTCTGTGCTGGAAAATGCTCTATGAAGGATGATGTCAGACTACGCAGGAGCTAACTTCGTTCTTTTAGATGAAATCTGAGCAAGTTCTGAAAGAAGACTCAGCCATGGGAATTCACAGCATAACGCATAAAATGCAGTCCAGAGGACCTTGGACTCAACGAAGCCGTCAAATGATGGAGCGTTTATCGTCTTGATAGAATATCATCTATACCAAAGACCAGATGTAATTTGAAGCCACAAGGTGTAAATATTAGATGTATTCAAATTCAGGCAAATGAAATGTAAGGGAAGTACTGTCACACAGGGGGCCTGAGATTATACAGTGATCCTCCATGGCAGGGACCAAGGATGAGCTTAGACTGTGAGATTAATATGCATAACTCATCATCTACTGATGCTTCCTGAACTTTAGTTTTGCTTTTCACATACTGTGTTTTCACCTCATATATCTTATCAAGGAAATCTATTGATTGTAGAATCTAATAAATTAATATCTGGATAGCTTTAAATTATATTCACATTCACTTTATGTATTTTCAACATATCTAGGTGCCATTCTTATTTTTTCCCACTTTACGTTATTACACTAAAGTTGATCTTTGGTCCCTTTAAAAACAAAGACCATTTTTCTTTTTTTTACTGTGAACAAATGTTAAGCATGTACGGTGGGTACTTCCAACCAAGGAAAAGAATCGAAGGTCATCATTATGACAAAAACCATAGCTTTGGAAATAATGAACCCCAAACATAAAAGGCCCAAAGCAAAGAAACTCAGTTCTTTGTAAACCCAAATTGTTTAAACCCTCTAGTATTTCTGAAAACCTAGCTATTACCAGCAACCGGACTTTTAACTAAGAAATCAGCTTTTCCTCCGGCTCATTTAGTGGTTTGTTACTCACGTATTTTCTTATACTTAATAGAGCATTAGGGATACTCACAGACCTCAAAACCAGAGAACATTATAGTCTTCTGTTCTATAAAGGCTTAATTTTCAAATGGACATCTTGAGAACAAAGAAGGATTTTTTTTCTCATTTTCCTGCTCTCCATTTAATTAAAAGACCACAGTTAAGAGGTCAAGTAAATCCAACCTAAGGGGAACATCTTTATGCATCAGAGATTTGCTCCATTCGTGGGAGAAATTTATTTCTAAAGAGATGAAATAAAAGGCATTGTTTGAGTCAGCTAAGACACTCTGTTACTGTAAATTCATCTCTCTTTTGTTCAATTTCCCTTGGTATGTTCTTGAAAATTCAATCGTATTGAACTTGAAGGCATCTTTTTTTGCTGGAACCCAAACTGGATAGTTCCAAAAGAGAAACGTTGCCTCAAAGTAACTAAATGTCTTAGTTCAGTGGCAGTTTCTAATTTCAAAGTTAAAAATGTGTGCCTTGTATGAATACGCAAATGGTTTTTATTCTCATTTGTCTATACTATGAACAGCAGGGTACTTTCTGACCTGCTTCTCCGTGAAAAATATGGTCTATCTTTTAGGGTTTGAGACTTTACTAGCTTAACCATGGAACCACACTGAGTCACTGTATCAAGAAATAATCACACAGAGATACTGTTTTAAGATGCTAAACTCTATGCTATGTACCTTGTTGAGTTTCTGTAACTGGGGCCTTTGTTCTGGTAGACATTAGACCTTTAAAAAAAATTTTTTTCCCTACCCAGGGCCATAAGAAAAGAACAAGTGTCTGTGTCTGGCTTTTTCATCCTGACATCCTACCTAAAACTGGCCCACAAAATAGAGAGGGCCAGCTCTGCATGGAGAAGATTCCATCCAGGCCATGATCTGTTAACTCTTTCAGATGTTTTCTATGGGGAACTATTTTCCTGCACTTTAATTTTGCCTTTTTCAATTTAACCCAACTACAAAGAGGATTGCTTATTGAGATTATCACCTTATATTTCACACTCAAGAATAATACCATAGTCTGTATAGAAGTTGGTCTAAGGCTTTATACACACTGCTAGCCGACGTAGAAACCCTAAACTCTATAAAGTCAAAAGCTCATCTAAAGCCCCATATTAACAGAGAACTTATAATACACTCTTCCCTACCTACCTAATAATGGGTTTCCAAGAACTGGTAGTGAATTTTATGGAAAGAGCAAGAAATTTAAATTTTGGTTCTTTTACAAAATAGATTTGTTGAAGAAAAGTACATTTTAAGTTTGTACCAAGAAAGGAGTGGAATAATCACAATTTTAAAGGAACTTGACTCTGCGTAGAAAAGACAGGAGACAAACAGGTACACAGTTGTTCCCATTCCAGTCTCAGTGGTCCAGATTCATTAGACGGGTTGTGAGTTACAGGACACTAAAACATGAAGAAGCTATTTACATTGGTTCCATGGGATCAGCATACTTTAGAGACACCCTTTCTTTTGTCTTGTGCTCATAAACAGTGGGTTCTCGATGAGTGTAGTTTTGACTGCGTACACTTGCTAAGAAACAAATTTTACACAGAGATGGGCAGGAGGATATGAGCTCTCATCCCTAACCAAGAAGCTATTTCTAATTGGTGATCATTCACAAAGGAAAAAAGATTAGTTTTTTCCAAATAGAGTTCCACAAACCATATGTAAGGGCAGTCTCAATACCCAGCAGTAGTTGGCCACCAGCAAACTTAACAATATCTTTGGAGGACTTTGTTCTTATTGTTTTGCATTGTTTTGTTTAGATTTTGTTTGTTTTGTCTCATAATGTTTTGTCTAGGCTTTTTTTTTAAAGCTTACTGGTCTTTTCCTTATATATGATTGTTTCTGATTATAGGCTTCCAGTGTATGTGTGTCTGCTTGTACATATGATTCCTGTGCTTTTATCTTCTTTTTATATAATATAGATGTGTATATACAATATATATGTATATGTATATGTATATGTATATATATATATAATATGTGTGTGTGTATATACACTCTTTCTTTTGTCCCATTTGTTGTTCCTTTTAAATTTACCTAATTGTTTTCAAAGGAAAGAAAGTAAGTACGTATATGTGAGAAGTTAGGAAAAATCTGAGAGAATATCAGGGAAGGGGGCATGATCAGAATATACTCTATGAAAAAAATCTATTTATAATTAAAAATCAAACCACAAATGATGTGACATAAGTGTGTGTGTGTGTGTGTGTGTGTGTGTGTGTGTGTTGGTCATTCTTGGGAGGACATGGAGTTATGAGAGAGAATATTTCCAAGATTGTGCAGAATTTTCTAAAAATAAAATTACGTAAGTACAAAAATAAATTCTGGCATTCTACTAAATGTAATGAGAGAAAGCAACAGGAAAGTTTTACTGTTTCCTGGATACAAGAGGTTATTTTTCTTAGTGGCATTTCCTACTATGTTCTGTTGTGAAGACTTGTGAAATCCTATAATATGGAGCAATGAAATTTTTACTGTTATTAGTGAAACGTAAAATCAATACCTGTAATTTAAACATGTTGGATTAAAAAATGACTTCTATTCCAAAATATTTTCATAATATTTTATATTATTTATATTATTATAATATTATATATATATAATATTATCATACTATATTATTTATATTATTATTTATAATATATCTGTGTCTTAGAATACTTCACAATTTTCATTTAAGAATTCAGCAGGGACAGCTGAGATTTTCCACAGTTCTTTCTGGAATTGGGTCCCACTATGCAGAATTGAATAAAACAACCAGAAATGGTGTAACAATAACATCCAGGAAGGTGGGAGATCTAACTGCACTTATGAAATGGGTTTTGTAATCCATTGTAGGTGGATGCTAGAACCAGAGAAACTGTGGGAAGCTCTATGATCATAAAGTAAGATATGACAAGCTGGGGCCATCTTGGAATGTGATTGTACTCTTTTATGTGTCTTATAAGAGATACAGTCATCACAAAAATTAACACCATGATGCCATTTGCATTGTTTTATTTTGCTCTCAACTGTTAATCATAACATGCAAACAATCAAAGAGGAACATACACATGACAGAGGAAAATAACTCAAGAAAAGTTTCATTGAGTAACTGTGCAAATGCTTACTGATAACTACATTTCTTTAAGTAGATGTGTTTTCATTAATTTTCTTTGGTATATTGCAAATTACTTGTTTCAAAAAACAGAATCTAAATTTCTGCAAAACAAATTTGACATGTCCAGATCATTTGGATTAGGATAATAAATGTCCATGTATATTTGTTTCATGTTTTTGAAGTCATTAATGTAAAAATCTGTGGACCATAAAAACTTGACTGATTTCCATGCAATCAGTAAAAAGGCTCCATATCAGCTGAACATAGAGCAGTAGAAAACATTACATTTACAAATAAAGACTTAAGTTTAACGGGCTTTGTGTCTGTTCTCATGATGAAATAGACCTGCTTTTCATCTTTTATTTAAATGTGGTAAATGTTCACAAAACATTTCCTTCATTAATTAAAATCCATGAAGTAACATCACCACCAACAAAAAGGATATTGTGAAAACTTTAACGCATCCCCACATACCCATCCATGAAGTACTGCTCCAGAACGTACTTCAATGTATTGGAATGAGAGGAGGCTAATTAACAGTGATTTCATTTGCTACACGTAGACACTCGTACATATCAGGAGGCAGGCTGCTTTGAGTGAGACGATTGCCATCCAAGCGCAAATGCTTGATCTTGGAGTAAGATAGTGGTCCCAGGATCTTACAGAAGCTCTTGACATCAAACTCTGCGAGTAGAAGAATGGAAAAGCCCAATCATCTTTTGTTGTGTTGTCTTGAAATTACCATTTTGAAAAATAACTCATGAATGAATTGTTAGCAGATAGTCTATTGCATGTAGAAATTCATCTTTACTGTGTATTTTTTAAATAAAACCCACTGAGCTAATACACACATACACACACACACACACACACACACACACACACATATATATATCTCAGGCTACTAAAGTAGCACTGCAATATTTAGTAACTATTCACTAACTAGGGTGAATCAATTGAAATTTCTCTAAAAAAGAGAATTATTTAATTTTGATAAGAATGTTTAGAACAGCACTCAACTAACATGAATGTTTAGTCTGACCTGACAAAATATGAATTGTTTGAATGACCTCATCAATTAAAAACTCATCCTTGCTTTTTCCAGCTGAAAATGATGATAGACTTGGTTAAATGATCAGAAAAGAATTTTCCATCAACCACACACTTTGGCAGAGAATCAAAACTCCAAGGCATAAACCAAATCATGCAATGTGTAGCCAGGGTTACTTGATGGCTGAGAAGCTGCTGCAAGCAAGAACTCATCTAGTGTTTAAACAGAAAGGAAGAGTCTTACTAGAACTATCTATGTTCACACAGGTCAATTTGACCATATGCTTGTCTTGTTCTGGGATTGTTATTTATGACAATTATTTGAACAGCATTTTCAGTGTAACCCCTTGGTCTTTCTATAATATTCATCTCTGAGAAGGTATGATGTAAAAAAAAAGAGAGAGAGGGACTTTAAGTTCTCCTTTTGCAGGCTATCTCTGCTACTTAGCTTGGGAATTTGAAACTCTCAACTGCCTCTTCTGTCTGATATAATATATTGCTTTCAGCAAGTTACAATAAATTATTCAGTTGTTCAAAGCACACTACAGTATACCAACACACTGAATGTCTTCTATAATTGCTAATACATTTTTAACCTTTTTTCCCATTCTTAGTACACTTCAGCTGAAGAAGATAAAGATTGACTTAAATTAATCCTTAGTCACAGGACTGGAATAGGGATGACTGTTTGGGGTTGGATATTGAAGCCCTGTAATTTTTAGTGGTGGGGAGGTACATTTTTCATTTGCAGATGTGATGAGTCATAGGTCAAAATAGTTTTATAACTTGCATGTATAAGTAATGTGAATGTTTTTATTGCTTTTGTCCCTGAATATTAAAGCACATGATTTTGTAGATAGCATCTCAATTTCATAGAACATCATAATTTGTCTATAGAAGATTTAATTTACAGGAGATGACATGCATAAGGTCATATGGAACAATTGTAGCATCTATATAAGGGACAGTTTGGGATCCAAAAGAGTTTGAGAACCAGTTTGCCATAGGTATAAAATGTTGTACCTTAAATGACCTTAAAGTTCATTATTAAATGTAATGCTCAATGGTAAGTACCTGATTTAACCTGAGAAAATTGAAGAACATAAACTGTCACATATTAAACTTTAAACAGTTGTGCCAGTAGAATCATGATAGTCTGTACTATGTATCTTGTAACACTCAAACTGTCCCAAACCTTGCTTTGATGGATTTAAAAATCCATTTCAAAATGAAATAGAATAGTGTTTATGTCAGCAATCACAGTCTTCTTCATGAAAATGTATGACCCAGGAGCTATGGGAAATTAAGGAAACATTGCAATGTAGTCTCCATGTTCTACTTCATTTTTTTCTGATAGTAATATTTTTTATCTTGGCAAGGGAAGTGAACTTTTCATTAAATAAACAAGTTCGATTTGAGCAGACAATAATTGCTTTGTATGTGAAATGGTGTTTTCTACATGAATTTTTTCACATTTTGGTGAACTGACACATATCTGTTCTAAGCTCTGTTAAATGGTAAGATTGGGATTGAATGGTTTAATTTCCTGCCTGATTTCATATCTTCTGAAGCCGAGGAGGAAGGAAGCCCTCAAAGAGCAGATCAAGGCTAGCTTTATCATGGAGATGAATAAAAATAAAATGCAACCTCGCCTGAAGGGAACCATGTGTGACATGGGTGAAGTGAAGGGCTGTACAAAAACTAAGGGCTCTATAAGGATATTTTACAAATAAATAGATATTTGAAACTTTTGTCAACTCTTTCCTCCCTTCATCTTCCTTATGATACTCATAAATTTGTTTTAAAGATCACATACACCAGGTCAGAAAAGCGTGGTGCTGGCCATGTTAATAGCGTAGCACACTGAACCTTCGGATGTTAGGGAAGATGAGACCATATTTGTCTGCTCTGAGTCAGGTGTGTGGGAGGATGCTTGAGAGCTTGTGCTTTCTCCATGCCTTCTGGAGGTTGTCTTCCTTTCCTCTACTGGACAATGCCTCTTAATAAAGGTAGCACACAATTCTATGCAAGGAACAAAATATGCAATAACCAACAAATATTAAGAGATACATCACTGTCAATTAGTCTCAAATAACACTGATAGTTTCAATGAAAAATTCTATGACTTTAATGGCTCTTGGTCTTGACACTCTAAGGAAAGGCTAGGAACAACTCAATGCATGACTGAGATGGAATTCAATGTTTGGATTTTGTTGTTCTTTTAATTCATCCTTATCACATTGTGAAGCCTAAGTATTTTAACACTCAGAAGTGTTTGAAACAAACTTCAAGTATATAATTAGAGTTTAATATACACTTTAAGTATATGAAACACAGGGTCAGCTTGTACTTACTTTCAAGTTCATTGACCTCCAGGTAATAGTTTTCAAGGTTTTCATTAACTGTTGGTATACTCTTAAGCTTATTATAGGAGAGATCCAGCTCGAGCAGGGATGATATATTAAATGAGTTTCCAGGCACTCCACTATCAGCGAGTTCATTGTGAGACAAACGCAGGTATTGCAGCCCAGTGAAGCGCTTGAAATACTCATCAGGAATGTTGCTGATCTTATTGTTGTCTAAGTAGAGAGTTAGAAGAGATGCTGGGAGACCCGAAGGCAGCTTGCTCATCTGATTGAAGCTCAAGTCAAGGTACTCTAGTGATTTAAGACCTTTCAGAGAAGCAGAGACAGCGTCCTCTTTGAGCTGGTTGTGCTGAAGATAAATGAAAGTCAAGTTCACCAGCCCATCGAAGGAGCCAAGCTTGCTAATTTTGTTATTAGCTAGCTGCAGGTCTTGCAGGGACTTTGGAAGTGGACCGACAGACTCAGTAAGGTTGTTGTAGTTTATATGTAGTTTCTTCAGTTGTTTCAGCTTAGAGAAAACCTTTCCTTTTATCTTGGAGTTTTCTAGAAGGTTGTGGTCAAGGATGAGCCACTGTAGATCGGTGACATTCTCAAAGGCCTTTTCATCAATATGGTCGATCTGGTTATTCCTCAGGTAAAGGTACTTGATGCCAGGAGGCACCATTGGCACACTTTTGAGTTTGAGATTGTCACAGTACATGGCGGTCGGGTAGCTGTGGGGACAGTTACATTCTGGTGCGCAGTTGGGTGATAGTTGCCCGTACATGAAGAGAGGGGCATCATAATCATAGTATTGGCCACTGACACCACCGACGAATGCCAAGACAAGAGAAAATGCACATACATTCATTTTCAGCAAGTCCTCTGTGTCCTAAATGAAGTGAAAACAAATCATTACAGCATAATATAATTTCAAGAAAAAGTTCAATTTTCATTAAATTCATGAACAAAGTGCATTTTGTCATTTCATTTTCGATGCCTCCAAAATAGTATCTTCACTGCCTTGTAAAACTTTCTTTTTTTTTTTTGTTTTGTTTTTTTTTTCATTCTTTTTTTTTATTCGATATAATTTATTTACATTTCAAATGATTTCCCCTTTTCTAGCCCCCCCCCACTCCCCGAAAGTCCCGTAAGCCCCCTTCTCTTCCCCTGTCCTCCCTCCCACCCCTTCCCAGTTCCCCATTCTGGTTTTGCCAAATACTGTTTCACTGAGTCTTTCCAGAACCAGGGACCACTCCTGCTTTCTTCTTGTATCTCATTTGATGTGTGGATTATGTTTTGGGTATTCCAGTTTTCTAGGTTAATAACCACTTATTAGTGAGTGCATACCATGATTCACCAAGCATAAGGAGAAGGCAGGGGCAGAGGTGTTCGTTCACACCTTTGGGTGGAGACAGGTTCCAGGTGTGTACACATGCGCCCCCTTGTGGGCATGGCTGCCAAGGGTTTTAGTCCCTTGTCTTCTGGTACTTCCTTAATTGGAGTATCAGGATATTTCCTGGTGGCACTATCTCACACAACGTTAGGAACCCTATTTAAGAACATTCACTAAGCTAGAAGAAATGAAACTTAGTAGGCAACTGGAAATTTCTCGGTACATTCTGCCATCAGCATCATTAAAGTGTCTCATTAGAAAGATCCTAAGTAGGAACAGGGGCAATCTGTGGTTTTCCCTGAGGCAAACTGCTCTTGCTGCTTGTGAGGTAGAAGAGGCAATAAGCACATTCCTTGCAAGGGGCCTTGTTATTATTATGGGTTCTGAGGAAAGGGGGTTGAATTCTTAGATGGATTATTTACATTATTTTCAGCTTAACATTCCATACTTTACAATCCACTGAAAGCGGTATCTGAAGCTAGTATTTAGTAGATTCCTTTCAGAAGAACAAATATTTACCCAGCAGGGAAATGTCAGACAGTGTTGGCTTTTAAATCCAAACCGAAAAGGATACCAATCATACAAAAATAACCTTCTGTCCAACTTTAAAACTTAAGTCCTTCTCCATTTTAAATAATAGGTTCATCCTCCTTGTGTCAACTGTAAGGTAACATGATTTGCTAATGCAGATTTTAGTGTCCTCAGAAAGTAGAAGCAGGAGAAGGTGGAGAATAAAAAAGACAAAGCAAGAATAAAATAATAGTAATGTTGGCATCATGAACCGTGTGTAAGGTATTAAGCTGAGAGCATAAATTCAAAACATTTCCTGGTAGTTATTTTCACATAGCATGAATCTAAGATGAGAATCAATAATTACTCAAATTTCAGAGAAAAGCTAGCCTTTTACATAGAAGAAAGCAAAGAACATGTTGGGAATCACAGAACGCCTGATAGACAAGCCAGTGTTACTGTGAGAGAAACAACATGAAGAGAATTCCCATTCAGACACACCCTGTATTGCAGGATATTTTATGTAAATAGTATGAGACAAGCATTTGCATCAGGTCATTTGGAGCAAGTAGAAGCGAGGAGACCATGTGTTTTTAAATATATATGTTTTGCTTTAGCTTAGAATCATGACAGACTGAAGGAAAAGAAACATTGAAAAAGATTTTATGAAAGAATCGCTTCAAATTCTAACATCGGATACAGTCCCAATGCTAATAAATTATCACCCTGTCCATGATTCTGATGGAAGGTTTTAATTTAATAGTTTGGATTTGCCCAGCCTAGCACTAGGAACACAATGGCAGTAACAGGATTTCTCAACGGATTCTGCATATTAATGATGCATAATCACATAAATGAGTCAATTGATTCATTTATGTTTTGACTTTGAAAGTGGAATATGCATAGTAACAAAAATTTCTTCCACGGTTTTGGCAAAGCAAAGCGTGATTGCCTGAATTCAGATCAACCTTGTGAACATACAGTGCCTCCTCTGTGAGGGTAAGTCACACATTTGGCCCCTACTTTTCAAATACCTCTCTGGTCATGAAAGAAATGCTTTTCCGCCAAAGAGTAAATTGTTTTCCAGAAACTTTGAAAAACATGTTTCTTAAGGTGTATATCCCAAACCACAAATCTTTAAAATGAGCAAAGCAGGGAGAAGCAGTCCTCACAAGTATCTGAGTCCTTCTGCTAACGGTTTATAACTCAGAATGTTTATTGTGACCTGCATCAACATGTTTTATTGCAAAGCCTGTGGACTGCTGGTGGCAGTTGCTTTTTCTGTCCCAATACTAGCTTTCAACAAAGTAAGAATATGTAGCTAATTAGCATAGAGAGCATTTTAAGTTCTGTACTTCTTTGAGGGTCTAGTTTAACTTTTTTTTTCCCATTGTAACCTTGGAACCTTTTAAATGTCCCTTGCCAATCAATGTGGCCCACAGAGTCAAATTAATCCATAAGTAACGGGAAGCCTATCAGGTAAAATGTGAAAATAAATCTTCAAACTGTCACTGAATGATTATCAAATTGGCAAAATTCCTCTAGATCTTTTTTTTTTCTTCTTGTTCCTATTAAAATTAAACACCATCCGCAAGAATCAGCATCCCCTGGGCTGTAGTAAAATAAAGCACTTACCTTACTCTCTTGACACTGTTTCCGTTAATTCCTTAAACAGACGCACTGTGAACAAGGATCCACTAATATATGCTGTGAACTCTGTCAGGGTGGAACTGGCTGCCAGAGTCTCGGTGATACAAGAGCTGAGGAGGGTGGGGGGACCAGCCCAATCACGCCAGCCTCTGGATAAAGTTATGTCACTGTGGGCTCTTGTGGTGTTGCCTCTGAGCACAATTCTCTCTAACGAAGTGCAGGTGGACAGAACAGACCCTTTCCCTATGGAATCCGGGGGAGAGAGAGAGATGTACTTTACTGGATTAAACCCCCTACGAAGTGAGCTTGCTGCAAATGAGGCAGCTTGGTGTGAGAGTGTTTCTGCTACAAACTTCTGTACTTCTGTGTGTGTGTGGTGGCAGATAACTGTGATCTGCTCAGCCAAATATTGTGCTTCTGTAAAGATCTCATAAATCACAAACAGAGCAAAGGATCTCAGGAAAATGCAAATGAGCACTCAAAGGAACCAAGTCTTTTTTGGCCATCTCTTTTGGACTACTTAGTTGATTCGCAGGGGCCAGATTGCTTACTGTCCTAAGGATACATTCATTTATGTGCTAAGAACAGTGCTTCATATACACGTTGAGACAACTGATAGTACAAACATCTTATTTCACTTGTCATGTTGAGGAAACTCATTTTATGTTCCTCAGAACATAATCCTCTAGAGCCACTCAGCAAGGTCCAACCTGTTTTTCATTTGTGGATTTCCCCAGGAACTCATTCAAAACCCTACTTGAAGATTATATTCTATAGTCTAAAGCCAAAAAAACAGAACAAAGAAAACATAAATATATCCTGAAAATATCACAAGTCACTGATCTTTTCCATTTTGTTACCACATTATCCTGACTTTTTTCCAAAGTGGAAGGCACCCAAAGTTGTGGTTTCTCCAAAGGCCTGGCTTGATAGATTGTTCCAAGTCTTTCTGGTGTGTACTGTAGCAAATGAGTAATTTATTCAAGCCCTTATTGCATTAATTACTTAAGAAGATTTGTGTGTGTGTATATATTTATAGGGTTTACTTTCATTTAAAAATATTCACTTTTAAATCTTATAAAACTATTAGAGTAAGCTGCTTCAATGAAGATTGCTATAATACAATTAGTTTCCTTTAAAAATAGCTCGAAGCACCAATCAGGTGATACGACATAGCATTCATAAAGAACTGGGTTCAGTCCCCAGCATCAGATAAACTAGAAATGATAACACACAATGGGAATTCCGGAACTCAAAGGGCAGAGGCAGGAAGAGCAGGAATTCGAGCTCATCCTCAGCTACATAGTGTATTTGCACACTGCCTGGGGTTCATGAGACATCCATTATCAACATAACAAAAAAGAAACAAAAATCGGAGTACACATCCTATGTTCCATATTTTAGTAGTGAGACCTAAGAAAATTTCATGTCTATGGTCGCTACCTTATGCCCCTGGAAAAAAATCACACTGGAATAAATGCTTTATATACATTACATATATGGAACTCATTACATATATGGCATGAAATATAAGGAAGACTATATTTAGAGAGGAAGATAACCAATGGTCTTTTGAAAGACAAAAGATGTTTTTATCCTTACACAAAACTAACAGAATTGAAAGATTTGTAAGTGTGGTTAATTTTACAACTATTACTATTAATAATTATTATTTATGAGAATATTGTGGGACGGTATCCAGTTTAAGTAAAAGAAATGAGTATGTAAGTTATTAGGGAAAAGACAAATATGTTAAATAGAAGGAAATGGTCTTGCAATACGACATTGGACAAATCTAAACACAAGTTGTAAGTGCATCAAATCTTAGAATCTAAGATCTTCTGTGAAAAATATCTATTTATGGCTTAAGACTTTCCTTTATAAAGCAAAGAAGAATGTGTTTTTTTTCCTAATTTCTAATAGATTTTAAATGGATTGTATTGGATTTAGATCTGCAAAGGGAGATACTTTTGAGTAAAATTGTTCACGTGAGCACAATTAATTTAATAATTGCATTTTAGTATGTATGCTGTCAAGAATGCAGGTTTCATTGTGACAATTTCATGCACATATACTATGAGCTTGGGTAATAATTTTTCCCCATTACAATTCCCTTCCCATTGGCTACCTTCCTCTCTAAAAATAGTCTTCCTTACATTCCGTGTCATACACACATTATGCAAATATATTCACATAGTTTTAAAATTTGAATTCCACATATGAAAGAATATAATACTTGCCTTCCTGACTCTAGCTTCTTGCTTCACTTAACCTGACCGGCCACCTGTACTTCTACTCAGTTCTCTGACAGTGACATCACATGACAGAGTCATGAACTGAACGACTTTTCTTAGTCTGCTCATCTATTGTCAGTACTTCACAGCACAGTCCTAAGTAAGAAATTACTTATAAACACCCATAGCACTAAAATAATATGAAAACTGGCAAATGGATTTGCATAAATTGTAAAGCTTCTTCAGAGCCAAGGAAACAAAGGTCTTCAGAATGGAAGAAAATACTTGCCAGCACTCTATCTGACATATATATATATATATATATATATATATATATATATATATACTTTTCAGAGTCCTCTCAAAAAAAGTTACACAGCAAAAAACTAAAATAATTTGTACTTTTTCATAAAAGCATGGGCAAATAAAATGTACATTTTAAAACCATATTTTCTAAGTCTATGAGGACAAAATTGAGTTTTAAGGATTCCTTTTGCATTTACGTGTGTATGCATGACTGTATTTGCACACATGCATCTGTGTGGAAGCCCAGGGAAGTTAAAGGAGAATGCTGAATACCGTGAAGCTGGAAGGAAAGGTGGTTCAAAGCCTAACTGTAGGTGCTGGAGGCAGAATCCATCCCTCTGCAAAAGTACGTGTTCTTGATAGCTAAACCGTCTTCCAGACCCTAACATCAATCTCTATAGTATATTCACACGGCACTATATTTTTCTCAGAATTTTCGTGTTTCTTATTTTACATTTTCCACTAATTCTCATCATGTATTTTATATTTTCAAAAGTGAAAACAATAAGCTTATTCTCAGTTGAGAACAAGCAGAACACTTAGATTGGACAAATTTTTCTGTCAAAATGGTGCCCAAGGACTCATTCCCTTGGGCATCACAGTAAGATACCGCAGCATCTTCCCTTCAGAACTCTGAGGTGAGGAATTCACTCTTCACTCTGGCAAGTGGATAGGAAGGCCACAGGACCTGTGACAGTGTGTGATAAAGACTGAAGGGGTTTCATCTGAACGCCAACTGACAGACCGAAGTGACAGTGGCCACTCTACATCCTGATTACCAGAGCCTCTGTTCCCTGGAGACCAGCAAGCGTTATGGGGAAAGTGGTGACTGTTCTGTTTACCCTGGACTCTAACCCTAAGCTCAACACTGTCAGGGCATGGCTTTTCCATAAAATTTATGGTAGGTGAAACTTCTTGCCCAAAGTGAGCTGTCACAAAGGTAGTCCTAGAAGGGTTTCATAAAAAACAGATTAAACCAAACTTTCTCAAATAACTGTAAGCGATATGAAAAGGCAGGGTGGAATTGGGGTAGAGGTTGTATATCTTTGTTGGAGACAGAGGGTCTCAATAGGGAGCTCTGTGAAGCCTGCAGCTTGTTATATAGACCATGCTTGACTTGAAATCACAGAGGTTCTTGTCTCTTTTCACAGTTTAAAAATTATTTTTTCTTACAATTGAAAAGGAAGTAATTGCTAGGCAGTGGTGGCACATGCTTTTAATCCCAGCATTTGGGAGGCAGAGGCAGGTGGATTTCTGGGTTCGAGGCCAGCCTGGTTTACAAAGTGAGTTCCAGGACAGCCAGGGCTACACAGAGAAACCCTGTCTCAAAAAAACTAAAAAAGAAAAAAAAAGAAAAATTAAAAGAAAAGGAAGTAATTATACATATTAATAAACTCCAGTATGATACTTCAGCATATGTCTATGGTGTGCATTGACCATGTGACTTTACTAGAATTATCCCCGAATAGACTCTTCATGTAGATCAGGTTGTCCTTGAAATCACAGAGATCTATCTGTCTGTGCCTCTGAAGTGCTGAGATTAAAGGCACCCCCAGCAGCCATGCCTCCTTATCATGTTTTTGTTTTTATTTTGTTTGGTTGTTTTTTTTTTGCTTACCATTTAATCTCCTATAGTTTATGTCTTAATCACAAAAGAATACACATAGAATGCAATCTCTGACAAGTGGATATTAATTATCCCAGAAGCCCTGAATACCCAAGGCACAAATTGTATAACAAATGACTTCCATGAAGAAGTATGGAGAGGGTCCTGATCCTGGAAAGGATTGATCTAGCATTGGAAGGGAATATAAGGACAGAGAAAAAGGAGGGATGTGATTGGAGAAGGGATGGAGAGAAGAAGGTTTATGGGACATATGGGGAGGGGGAATCCGGGAAAGGGGAAATCATTTGGGATGTAAACAAAGAATATAGAAAATAAAAATATTAAAAAAATAAAATAAAATCTTTAATGAAATTGTATAAAATCATTAATGAAATGAATATACATATATACACACATACTATACATATAGTGTGTGTGTGTGTGTGTGTGTGTGTGTGTATGTGTATGTGTATGTGTGTGTGTGTGTGTGTGTGTGTGTGTGTGTAATGTAGTTACTACTCTACTGTGGAGGACTGGAATTTATTCCTTCTGAATTGTGTCTAGATTCTGGTTATTATTTTGCATGTATGGTTGAATATCACATTAATCCAAAAGCAAGAATGTCATCTTTACATTGTCATCAAAATAGATAGAAGTGGACAATCCAGTTGCAATAACCCAGTCAGTAAAGACAGATACTTCATGTCATCTTTCACACGTGCAACTTAACCTGGCTTTAATTTTCTTAATTTTAGGTTACTTTAAGCTAAAGGATCTGACCAAGCCCCTGTTGCGACCTTCTTCCTCATCTCTCCTCACTTCTCGGCCTTTATGACACTATTCACACACACACAAATGCTATTCCAACTTCAACACATTTTACCAATGTTTCTCTGTCTTAAACCACTCTTCTCAAAAGTCAGTAGTACTGTCCACAGGCCATGATCTTCTTTAAAAGTCATTGAGAGCTTGAAAACCAAAGCTTGAAGATATATGAGGAGCATAATGCGTAATGCTGGCATGCAAGTTGAAAATGGAGATATGATTAAATCATGCATTAAGGTAGCAATAACAGGTCCATTCTCTGTCATCGTATATGGCCTTTTATGAAAACACCTGCATTAAAAATATACAAGACAAAATAAAACAAACAAAAAACAAACAAAACCAAGATAGATCCTACTGATGTTAGCTTTGACGTGGGTTCCCTGCATAACCAATGCTTTAGTTTGGCTTGTTAAGGAACAGGTTTATAAAACATCTCAAGGATTCAAGATGGCCCAAAACTGAAGGAGAAATGAAGAGACAGGCTGACTCCATGACTTGCCAAACTGGTAGTTCAGGAGATTAGGCCTAAATGCCCAGCTCCTCAGGCAGCTCTTCAGAAACTGCCCCACCACCTGGCCTGAAGCAAAGACCGGTCAGCAGTTTCCAGCCAGCCTCCATGCCTGGGTGATGGAATGTCCTGAAAGAGAGATGAAGGCAAAGTCCATCTACCTGCAGGATTGCCCTAATGTGATTTAAATCAGGCCTGCAAGCTCACTTGGGTCTGTCTTGGTAATGGAAAATCCCAGCATGCTAGACTTCTGCAGAATAAAGCACTCTTTGCATTTACATTTAAAAACTATATATTTTTAAAAGTGTGGAGGATGTAAGGATTTTGTTGCATTTTTGCAAGTCTATATCAGATATCTCTTCCCTGGAAAGATGCATCCTTATACCATTTTCCATGTTAAAGCTGTTGCGATTCAGGACAATTGCTGCCACTCATGGAGAAAACGCCACTGCATACAGACATTTACCTGAAAATAAATGCACTGTTCCCCTCTGGAAAATCCAAGCATGATTTTTCAAATACACTTGAAAACTGAATAAGCAGTGAGTACAGTTATTCTCAACACTAAGTGAAATTATATCAAGAAGCGGATAAAATGAAGATAAAACAGCTGAAATCAAATCAAACAATGAGGTTCAATCATACCTTGGTGTCCAAAAATTCCAACTTTTCATTGGAAACTCAAATTTTGTCAAAAACAGATTTTTGTTTTGTTTTGAAAGAATCAATTGTTTTTTGAGCACGTATTTGCCAAAATGTTCTAATCAAACCTGTGTGCTTCTGTTGTATGTGTGCGCATGTGTGTGTGACTATGGGCATGTGCTGTGCATGTGCATATATGTGCGTAACATTTTTAATTAATGATGTTCTGACGACATGGATTTGGTTGCCTCGGCTACTACGGAATTACAAGTTCTAGGTCATCCAAAACTTGATGAAGTTCAAGATCAGCCTAGACTAATTAGACACAGTCCCAGAATACAAAGCAAACTCTGGGTTTAGCCTATAACCTAAACGTAAAGGATGTGGTGATGAATGACAAAGGTTTCTCTGTGGGCTGAACCCCTGGATGTAGTGAACTTCTTAGAGGAACTCTTACAAAGAATTGGTGCTGCTCTGGGCCTTCAGCTCAGCATGTTTGAAAGACACAGAAGGTAGCATACAGCAGTACAGGGACAGCAGATTTTGTGGAATGCAATCTCCATTGTCTCATTTAATGTTTGATTTGAAGGATACTCGGTCTCTTGTCTCCTCTGCCTTATCTCACGCTGTCTCTCTGTCTCTTCCTGTCTGTCACTGTCTTTGTCTCTGTCTCTGTCTCTCTTTGTTTCTCTGTCTCTCTGTCTCTGTCTCTGTCTCTCTCTCTCTCTGTCTCTGTCTCTCTCTCTCTCTCTCTCTCTCTCTCTCTCTCTCTCTCTCTCTTTTCTCTCTCTTATCCTTTCCTTGATATGGCCAGTGATCTTGAGGATGGTTATAGTATTAGATGACTCAATCTGCTAAAGCACTTAGAATACTATAAGCTTATACTGCTATATTTTGAGCTAAACCATAGACAATTTCAATCAAATTTATCAACAAAGTTTGTGTTGGTTTTAACTTGAATTGCATGTTGAGAAATAGCACCAATGTGCTGGGAAACTTCAATAGAGCTAAATGTCTTTATCACAGGACTCTGACTAATTTTCAAGAAAGGAGTTCACTTCCATATACTCTGGAACTTGAGAACTTAATCATTACATTAGCATTTATGTATTGAAAAATAAAAATCTAGTGAAATTACACAGTGTCATAAATGCTACACAATAAAGTAATGAAACAACTATGGAAAATATGGAGGATTTCTTGTCATAGTTCAATTTATTGTTTTATAGTAATTTGTAGATGAAGCAGGGTTCTTAGCAAGCATGCGATCAAGAGAGTAAACATTCAGTTCTCTAAAATGAGATGTTGGTAAGCTATGAGTCTCAGAATCTTCAGTTTACACTACTGTATCAAAATAATTGATTCTGAATACTTTCTGATGGAACAGTATTTACCTAACTCAAAGTCCTAGAGGCTGGAAGTCCAAGTTTTGATGGTCTTTTCTGCTGAGTATGTGTTCCTTTGCCTAGATCACAGCATGAAGACAAAGCTATTATTAAAGTGGCAATATGCTCAAGTTCCAGAGTACATGGAAGTGAACTCCCTCCTTGAAATTTAGTCAGAGTCCTGTGATAAAGACATTTAGCTCTATTGAAGTTTCCCAGCACATTGGTGCTATTTCTCAACGTGCAATTCAAGTTACAACCAACACAAACTTTTGAGTGTTGTGCTTTTAGTTTGAAATGTTTCACCAGGCTCATGTTTTGAACATCAGTGTCCTTGATTATGATACTATTTGGAGGATGGTAGTCTTTAGTTGGGGCCTGGCTGTTGGAAGTGGCTAATTGGGGATGGGCCTTTGACAGCTATACCCTCTTCTTGTTCTTGCTTTACTCTCTGGGTCAACTGCCTCCATTCCACTGCCATGGACAGAGCTATATTCTTCCTCACCTTTCCTGCCATAAAAAATTCCCGTTAGAATAAGTCAAAGGAAGCGATTTGGCATGCAAGTGGCTTCTGTCACATATTTAATTACAGATCGAAAAGAAACTAACACAATGGAGTCTAGGTATCTTTCAAAATTCAGATGTGTTCCTTGGATGAAAACCTGATCAATCATTCATTAGTCTCTATGGGTACACATTTACTAATGCCCTAACCTGAAAAACACAAAACTTAGCCAAAAACTGTGCAAAGAAGCTTACTGTTTTGATACCAGGTAGCCACTTCTCAGAGGTTAACATGTACCATTTTCCTGAGGAAGAGGTGGTCCTCTGAGATGGGGAACTGCAGGTTGGCCCAAGCCCTATAGAGATTTATTATGATGGAGGGAAGACAAAGAGAAGGTTTTGAGAATAAGCTGAAGTTTGCCCTGAGAAAAGACCTATCAGCCCATGTAGAAGAAAGCTCTATAAAGGCTTGAGAGAATATAAGTTCTACAGTGTAGAGATTGACTTCCTTCCATTTTTTGGATGCATAAAGAGAAGGTTTGTGGGGACAGTGGAATGTAGGAATCAGTCCCCCAGAGAACATCTATGGCGGTTCAAAACCCAACATCATCCAGGAGACTATCCCTGCATGAAAAATATATAAGATAAAGCATTTCTAATCTGCTTACAAATGAAGGTTTCCTGCGGAGTCTAATAAGTACCCTCATAAAAGTATCAAGTTTTAAAGACATGGCTAATTTTCCCATGTGTTTTCATCACAAAAAACCACAAAGCATATTTCAAAAATGACATAATGTTGATTCATCATCAAACAGTTTCCACAAGAAAACTGATTGGCTTGTTCCAATAGTTCTAATGGGTAGTTCATATGATTTTAGTATATCTAGTTAGGGTCCTGAACTTAATACTCATCAATCAATCAAGAGTCCTGCTCTTCTCTATTGACAAGGGTATGCTTGTTTTATGAGGTCATTAATATCCTTGAAATAATATGCTTTTCCAAAATTATGTGGTTTCTTCTACACTTCTGGAGGGAGTTTCAGAAAATAGCTCTGGGGTTTTAAAATACAAGTTGTAGCTGACTTATTCATAAGCCACAAAGATGGTTTGACGATAATTATTTCAATATTGAAAGCCCTAATGTTCCTAAGCTTCCCTTGTGTCTTGTGTAGAACATAATTTTGCATGGATACACAAACTTCTTATGTTCCAACTCAATCCTAAGGTTTTCCTTTGTACAACAGCGGAATTACCTATGTGTCCATACAATTCCTCTAAACTTTCCAAGAAGACAATTCTGTGAATAAATTGAGCTAATCTTGGCAATGATTTCTGCATTTAAATATCTTTTTGTAAAGCAGTGACATTTTTCATTTTTTCAGTTATGATTGGCACTGTCTCAGATTTTGAGGAAAGGCAATATGCTTTTATAAAAAGGTAGACATTCAGAAATGACCTTTGATGTTTCAGGATGAATGTTATTAGTTGAAATATTTACATCTTTAATAAATGTTCTAAGTGACTAAAAAACCTGGGGGGGGGGTGTCTAGAAAATATGCTTTGTTGTTGTTGTTGTTTTTGGTGGTTGGCTGGTTGGTTGGTTGATTTTTACCCCTATGTGTAGCAAAAAAAAAAAAAAAAAAAAAAATCCCATTATGTCAACTTTGATGGTCTTAGGCTGGATAAAACACAACTTTTCATTTCACATTATTAAGCTATCCACCTCCTAAGAATGTCAAATTGTAAATCACATGACTCTTATGCTGTTTAACACAATTGATAAACACTTGACAGTGCATTGTATTATCAGTAATTATCTGCAGATATTCACTTTAATTTATTATTTGTTTGTTTGTTTACTTGTTTATTTTTGCTGAAAAACACATAAATGCAGTGATGGAGTTACAGAATGTCCTCACAGAGGATGAAGAACTTACTCTCTCCACAATTAATTTGTGTAAAGATTCTTAAATTTTCAGGACCTTTGAGAATACTTATGTTATTTAGCCACACCCTTAGGAACCTGGAAGCTAGTTAGTCCCTGTGATGGTTTGAATGAAAATGGTTGCCCTGGGACATAAGGAATGGCATTATTTCAAAAGATTAGATTAGTACATGTATTCTTGTTGGAGGAGGTGTGGCCTTGTCAGAGAAGATGTGTCACTGGGGGTGGGCTTTGAGGTTTCAGAAGCTCAAGTCAGGCCCAGTGTCACTCTCTCTTACTGCTGTCTGAGGATCCAACTGTAGGACTCTCAGCTACCTCAGGAGAGCCAGTCTTCCCACACGCCGCCACGATGCTTCTCACCATGAGTATTTAATCTGGATCCTGTCTTTTCTGGGAATAGTCTTGGAATAACATCCAAAGTACCCTAGGAATGTACTTGTGGGTATGAGGAGTGTTCTTCCGAGAAGTGGTGCTGCCATGTAGATGGACCAATAAGACTGACAGCAGGAGGGCTCGTGAGCCTGCTTGTATTTGTGATTTCCATGAGTCAAGTGGAACCTTGAAATGAGTCATGATTTCATTTCACTGCTGTGGAAAAGTAGAATGAAGAAAAAAATCTAAAAAGGGAAACACACCACACTTGTGCCGGACCATCAGTAACAGTGAAGACTTTCCTCAAAGTCCCTAAATGTCATCTTGGCCTTGAATGTTTTCATGTTCTCAGCTGGTCTTTCCACACTCAGCCCACCTTCCATGTATTCTTCTAAGGCATTTTCTTCCACTCCTACTATCCCAGTCTCCTGTGTCAGTTTCTACCATGCTTTGAATGTATACCTGCTGGACAAACATCCTCTCTTCGTACAGTGTACTTGAACAGAACAAGAAGACATAGAGGCACATAGGTGCTCCTTTACTTTTAGAGAAACTTGCTACTTTGCTATTTAAGACTTAGTATTATTGTTTATATCCACTCTGATCAGAAGAATAACTCTATTGTCTGCACTTCTATAGTCCTTCAAAAGATATATGTCTAACAAAGACAAAGTGAATATTCCCAAATATGATTAATATGTCATAATTTGAAATCCATATGTCCCCTATTCAGTTCCAAGTGATATTTTTTCCTGTGAATGAGTAAAACAATATGGAAAAATATGTAACACTGGACAGTGAGACTCTAAGGTCCCATGAGTCCAGTAATACACAACTCTTGGGGAAGCAGGTGGCTTGGTGTTGGCAGGCTGTGACTCCCATGCTCCAGATTCAATTTGGTCATTCAAAACAGGCTTCTGTCTCTAAGCAGGGCTTCACACAGCTCTTATTTTAATCCTTGGATCCTGGAACAACTCCTGCTACAGTGAAGACTTTGCCTGCCAGCAGCTCTAGACAAGGATGACAATGATCATTTACATTTACTTGATAATTTATTGAACAGAACATTCTTTCCTTGGCTGGCCACATGGCTCATCCTGGAGACCCGAGTCTCAATCTCAGAAAGCTTTGTAAGTGTAGAAGGGGAGAAGTAACTGCACAAAGTTGTTGTCCTCTTGAATCCTATACAATCACGTACCAGTAGCACTCATCCCCACTCACGTGGGCTTGTGCTCCATTTGTGAGGACACACATACAAACACACATTTACTATTTTTCTAAAAGAAAAATATTTTCATGTATTATTTCAGTTGGTACTTGATAAATTCCTGTAAAATGAAAACTAAACCCTCATGAGACAAAGCCTCAGAAACTGGGCATTTGCTTACAAATGCCACCACCTTGAGTTTTATCTCCTGTTGCCTCTTTTCTTTGTGTTGGTTTAACAGTCCAGTTCATCCCTCCCTCAAATCACATATTTTTCCATACAGAGAACATGTAAGCTTACCTCTCAGCAAGCTGCCCTTCAGCCCAGCTCCTGCTTTGCTTTTGAAGAGCACCTTGCAGAGTTCTTTGTTTGGTTTTCTGCCTGATTTTCCCAAATACATATACATGTGAATGGCTCTCTCTTTTGTTTTTTTTGTTTTGTTTTGTTTTGGTTTGGTTTGGTTTTGGTTGGATATTAGTCCAGACCCTAACCCTACTCTTCAAGGTTATTGTTTTTTAGTTGTTAGTAATTTTGTACATATATAGAATGTATTGTGATTATAGTCAATGACCCCATTGTTCTTTTTCCCCTGCTACACTCCTGCTGACCTCTTTTCTGCTCAACAACTCTTGTGCATGTGCAGGTTGCCACACCCATTATGTTTCTGAGTGCAGTGCCCTGTCATATCCAAAAGAAAATATCTAGAATGCTCTGATCTCTACTCTGACTCTTATTCTTTCTTCTATCACTTCCATGTTGTTCCCTGAACCTGAGATTTCTGGTTTAAGGCTTAGCAGCCAACAGTCACTTAGACCAAGCTATGAGTCTCCTATTAACCTCTGCCCTCTGCAAAAAGAGGCTTCTTAGGGCTCTACACATGCTTTATACTATTGCTTTCAGGGTAGAGACACCGTCATCTAATCCACTGCTCAGCCCAGGGCAGTAGTTCAAATATATATACATACATATGTGTGTGTATAATCATAGATTAATATCTTAGATGAAAGCATTATATATATCAAATGTATTATTAAAAGCTCTTACTAATTTATTTTTAAGAATTACACTATGGTTTACCATTCCAGAGACAGTGGGACCTGGGAGAATGGATCCAACAAATGAGGTGAACTGATCTCTCATGTAATAGTCAACTTTATTCAGTGCATCAGACAATTTATACTGAGGGCTATAATCACAAAGACAATCTGCACTCCACTAAAATACATGACTCTTTTTACAGAGACTTATAAACAACTAGCAATAGCCTGTCATAATGAATAATCAGAAGTAAATTTATTCTTACCTGCTTCCCCTGGAAAGGGCATGAAACAATAATCCAAAAATAATTACATGGTTTTGAAGAAAGAGAAATCACAAGACTCTTGTCTAGGCTGGAAGGCCTGCCTGCTGTGAAGATTGATAATGATTTATAGGCTGTAATCCAGATAATCCTACAATAGCTGACTATGAATTGATCATCCAAGAATGCAGAAGTGGCTCGGCCCATGAGGTGGACTGTCTCAGGTGGTCTTCAGTATATGTTGGAATATCAAAGACGTAAGCTCTAGTGCCAGTGAAGGAATGGACTTGTTAGGAAGGTGAGGGAAAGCAGGCAAAGAGCAACATTTTCCTTCTTCCATGTCCTTATATACATTTAAATGATATACTTATTCTAGCAAGTATAGGATATAAAAGACAATATCCTGGTATTTTTATTTACAAGCAGTAAGCTTAGGTTGGACAGGTTTTGAGCTGGTCTAGTTTACATCCCAGCCACATGTCCCTTTTTACTTGCGCTTTGAATCTCACCTGTGTTATTTCTGCTTCATCAGCCTGTCCTCAGGGTCCAGATTTCCTGGCCATATACTCAAGGTCCTTCTTTTCTCAAGGTGACCTCCTCCTTTCCCTATCTCCTTTCTCCTTCTCCTCCTGGTCTCTCCTGAGGCCCTTCACTTGCTCCTCAAATCCCAATCATAGACTCTAGCCTTTTATTAATCAATTAACTTTAAATTGGAGAGCAAAATTTATACAACAAAGGCTGGGGTACATGAGAATTCTATCATCTAGGTGCAATAAGATTTTAGAGAACAGAATCTAGCGTTTGTATACACAGCACTAGACTAACTCTAAACAAATAGGTTTCGAGACAAAAATGTGGTCCAGATTAAATTTGTTTCTTCCTCCCTCAAGATCCTGACCAGAGGCTTGTGTCTTTCCACCTCAAAGGTCTGAACTAGAAGTGGATTTATCTACTTCAAACCAAACAAAAAAATCTTTTAGCTGTGCCTTCCATTTTTGGTTTGTAGTTCATTCTACATGTAGTCAAGTTGACAATGAAGAATAACCACAGTAATCTATGATTAGAACAATATTTCAATATTATAGAATTGAACATTAACATGTTAAAATGGAGGAATAAAAGTATGCATAAATGATACCATAGATAATTAATTTTCTGAAACATGATCAAACCCATGTCTCTATTATTCACTAATGAAGATTAGCAAATATACCACTTAAAAAGTAAATAATTCATAATGATTTAGTATAAGTACTGGGACAGTTTAACACATAAGTAGCATCCTGAGTTATCATTTCTGATTTATTTCATTCTGGGTTATACTTTGTGATTCTATTTCTACTTAAATACTACTTTATATGTCTTCTCTTGTTCATTATATCATTCAAATGTCTTTGTATTTTCACTCTCTTAAGTCATTTATTCATATCCTTTTAAATGTCCTTGAACATATTCATAACTGCTATTTTAAAGTCCTTGTCTTGTGATTCAACTAAATCATGTTCCTCAGAGCCTATTGCAATGGGGTTTCTAGCTTCTGGAGGAGGCATATTGTCATAATATCTTCATGACTGTGGTTTTGCCTTTGGATATACATACATGGAGTTTGATGTTTGAGTGTTTCTTAATGTGGTTATCTGATCTTGTCCTTGTTGCGTGGGTGTTCCATTCTTTAATTGCTATTGCTCAATCTGTATCCTAGCCTAGTGTAGTGGCCTTGGGGTTCCTGGTCAACCTGAGTCACATAGGAATGGGGTTGGGCTAGAAGGAAAGGATGAAGGGGTGATGGAAAAGAGTTAGGGAGAGCCTGGGTCCACAAAAAGAGATAAAGTCCCTAGTACAGTGGTTCTCAGCCTTCCTATAGTTCCTCATGTTGTAGTGATCCCCCAAACCATAAAAGCTTTTATTGATACTTCATAACTGTAATTTTGCTACTGTTATGTATCATAATGTAAATACTTGTGATGGTCTGATATGATCCCCATGAAAGGATCATTCAATCCCCAACAGGGTTGCAACCAACAAGCTGAAAACCATAGCAAGTGGATATAGATTGAGAGGAAGGGATCCTGATGGAAGTTTGCAATAGCACTAATATTAAGTCTGAAGATACTGGAATGGAAGTCAGGAAGGGTAATAAAAGTTGCCTCCCTGAGTCTCAGCCTAAAGTGTGGATTCTGTAGGTCACTGGTAGAGAGTAGTTGTACAGATCAGCAGGAAACTCAGAGGAATAGAGATGGCCTAAAAAGGAAAGGAAAAAGAGATGTCTGGAATGAACTAAAGAGTATATGGGTCAGCACCAAGGGGTTGAGTCCTTAGAGAATACGCATTTAAAAATGACACAAAATAAAATAAAATGAAACCAGAAGCATCAGGTTGTCCTTGAACTGGATTATTTTAGCATCATGATTTTACAGAGTCTGAAACCAAATGAAGCATTGAAGAATAATCAATATATATTTCGAAAAGCAGGTTCAGGATTCATCTTACAGGCTCTTTTGTTATTGTGATTTCACTAATTCATTCTGTTCCTATATTCCTAGTCTAAACTAGAAAGAAGTTCTAGCTGTCTAATTCATAAGTGCACTTTGAATAAACCCCTGAAAACTTCTTTTAAACAACTATAGTTATTAAAGCAGTTTGATGAAATGCAAATATACTTTCTCATTCAAATTTGAGGATATCATAGTGGAAAACTGTAAGTATATACTCTAAAATTCCCGCACACTGGCCAGAGTTTCGCAAGTGGGAATGCCTGTGTTTGTTTTAAGGACCTTAGCTGGGTTGCTCAAGAATTCTTATCTCACTTGCAAACTTTACTGTTGTAAGTAGATATGAAATCCCATGTCCAAAGAAAGCATTTCAAATATTTCATCCATGCTGACCACAAGCAAGATCTGCAGAAGGATATCTTTGCTATAGCTTCTCTTAAACTCACTCATTCTCCACCTTACCAGAAATCCCACTAGCCCTTTTTTGAAACCAAATAACTCACCAGGATACTCAGTCCACTCACTCCTGACAGGACAGGGGTCTCTGCTGCTGTTGAGAAAGATGTGCTAATTCACAACTACAGCGGAGGTTCCTGGTCCAGAACCAAGCCAGAGAATCAGAGAATCAGATTTGGCTTCTGAACTTTTAATTTAAATTTGGTTCAACTGTTTTCACTCTCTCTTCTCTTCTCTTCTCTTCTCTTCTCTTCTGTTCTCTTCTCTTCTCTTCTCTTCTCTTCTCTTCTCTTCTCTTCTCTTCTCTTCTCTTCTCTTCTCTTCTCTTCTCTTCTCTTCTCTTCTCTTCCCCTTCATAATTCTTTTCAATTATACATCCTTTCCTTCTCTTTCCTGTGACCACTTTTTGGACATGCTTAGCCAAACAAAAATAATGATGTTGAAATTGCAAGTTTCTATCAGGAAGTAATGGAGAACATGCCACATGCACCGGTGCTATGTTGTTTCATGCTTTCTCTATTCCCTGGTATTCTAATTGCTTCCCTTCTCATTAACAAGGCATCCCACTAAGCCAACTTTTACAAATCCAAAATGGCACAGTGGAGGTAAAGACAAATGGTTCTCACAGTTCGAAGTAAGAATTCCAAATATGTTGACTTGTTATCAGAGTAAGTATATTGACCAAAAACAATAAGCCATTTATTGTTCAGTCGTTCCTTTATTTTAACATTCATTCATTTACTTATTCAGCCTCATTAAATGCTTACCTAGAATTACCCTACTTTTGCCAACAGAACTACCAAAATAGAAAAAATCTCTGCTCTAAAAAGATTATGTATTAGGAAGAAAGATAAATAGCCAGTAAACAATATATCTTGAAAAAATAATGTAATGCTATAAAAATAAAATATAATGAGATGATGGAGTGGTACTATTCAATTTATCATTTGTAATGGAACTAAAACTATTTGGTGGACACTGAAGTGAAGAAATTAGAAAATGGAAGTAGAAAAAAATCACTCCTGTGATGGGTTTAATATACTTGTTCCAGAGCGTGGCACTATTAGGAGGTATGGCTTTGTTGTAGGAAGTGTGTCACTGTGGGAATGGGCTTTAAGGCTCTGCTCCTAGCTTTCCAGAGAACATTTTTCTTCTAAAAGGCTTCAGATGAACATGTTGAACTCTCAGCTACTCCTGCACCATACCTACATAAGCTCTGCCATGGTCCACCTTTATGATAATGAACCTCTGAACCCCAATTAAATGCTGTCCTTCTAAGAGTTGCCTTGATCATGGTGTCTGTTCAAAGCAGTAAAACCCTAACTAAGACAACCCCAAATATTTCCTATCTCAGTTGAGTAATCACAATTATAGAAAAATCGTGGTAGATATGATAAAGAAAAGCAAAACCCACTAAAAGGTATGTTTGAGTCCTATATGAACTCCACTTACTAATGGGCTGTTCTAAATAGCTTTCCAGGTTACAAACAAATAAATAAATGATACTGTATTCCTTAGATAATCAAGAATGTTTGTTTATTTCTCTAATTCTAAGATAATGTAAAGTACTATTGTGTATGTTTTACCAAATGATCAGCTCTAAAAACATATATACTGAATAGATTATATTTAGGAATAAATATGTATATGTCTATACAAATATGCAAATAGCAGCAGTTAATGAAAAAAGAGATCGTGAATTTTCAAAAGAATAAAGAGGGGTATATGGAAAAGTTTGAAAAGAAGAAAGGGAAATGGAGAAAGGATTTGGTTATTTCATGATCTCAAAAAGATAAGGAAAGATATAAAAAATGAACTGGGATTTTTAGAAAGTACTATTATGTTTTTCTTGGCAAGCAAAGATAAGGATATTGATCATGATTAGGTGTCTGTAGAGTTGAATACTAGGCACACTCCAGCATTTAAAGACATTTAAGAACAGAAGCATCCATTCTTTCTGTTTCAAGAAATTTGTTATCAATCTACAATTTACAAATGCTTAAAAACAGGTACTCTTCACATTTGACACTTCTTTTGTCTGACAAGTTCTTGTGGCCACCTGCCGACCATACAGATACTAGGAAAGAACAGAAAGGTGCACAAAGATATGATCAGTGTCAGAGAACTTTTTATTCACCTGATACAACATATCATCCCAGAGGCTGACTGCTGAATAAGCTCACTCCTTCTAGTTTTAACCTTTGGCTGGCTGGCTCAACTCAATTGTTCTGCCTCAAAGTCCTCTCCAAGCTAACTGATTCAGTCTGGCTTTTCTTGGCTTCTCACTGAATTGACTCTGGAATTTGTTCTAATCTTTTGGATCCTCTTTTTGTTCTCTAGATTTACCTACCTCTGCTGACCTGCGCTGAACTCACTAGTGAACTCAACTCCACTGCACTGAACTTCTTCTACTGATTCCCGACTAACAACTGAACTGATTCAACTCCAAATTAACTAAAGTCCCAACTCACACAAGTGACTGAACTCTCACTCTTAAATTGGTTTTCTCTTGAGACTTGGGCGAATATCTCTCTGATTCATTCTGTCAAATCTTTCTGATTTATCACTTTGTCCCTCAATTAGACGTCATTGTGCAATATTAAATGTGTGTACAAAGGGCATTTCTGTATTTAATAACTGGATTACAAAGACTTCTAAAGACTTTGGATATGGTTAGAGTAGCCATTTTGTTGGATTAGAATTCCTCTACAAGGTAGTTTTATGCTCTATTAAAATTAATTTAATTTTTTTTCAAATTTATTCCAAAATTTAGTTGTTGGTACAAGTGTAAAATGAGTACAATGTCCTACACTGAAGAGAAATTTTATCTCATTTGCTGTATGTCCCATACATTCTTATGTACATTTTATATTACTGTTGATTTTTTAAATTCAAGGACTTTTGCTATATTTTATTAAGATTAAGATACTTTATTGCCAAACTCTCAGGTTTTGATTCAAAATTGCCAATTTAGAGAATATTTCTTATAAATTTTATTTTTATTTTTATGAAGAATGACTTTATTCTTTCTGAGGTATACTTTCCCTTTTATACCAATTAGTTTATTTTTTTTACATTTTAATTAAATATCACATCACTGCCACACTTCCTTTTCTTCTCTCTAACCTCTCATATTTTTCCCCCTGTTCTATACGGGTAGCTTCTTTTTCTTTGGTGTGTGTGTGTGTGTGTGTGTGTGTGTGTGTGTGTGTGCTTGTGTGTGTCTGTATATGTGTATGGTGATCTATGTGTGTATATGTGTGTACACGTATAAACACAAGCAAATAAATGCAATGTAAAGATTATAGGAGCTTAAATGGTTACTTTTTAATAATAGCAATTAGCCATAAGCTAGTATTCTAGTTTGCTTTTCTGTTGCTGTATAAAACACTGAAAAACAACATCTTAGGAGACAGGGATTGTTTGGCTTAGTCACCGCCTTCACAGTCCATCACTAAGAGAAATCAAGACATGAACTCAAGCAAGTACCTGAAGGGAGGAACTGAGACTTATAGGTCTTGTTTTGTCGTTGTTGTTTTTGTTAGTAGTTTTGTTTGTTTGTTTTAATTTGTTTCTTTCAGCTTGTTAGACACCAACTCCTCTATAAAAGAAAAACAAAACAATATGGAGCTTGTTTTGTAATAGAATCTTTTCTTGAAGGCATATCTGAGAAGATGAAATTTTTTATTTCATTACCATGTTATTTTTCTTATATAATAATATATGCAAGTGAAATTTAGTGACTTAAAGAGTCAAAAGACAAAACTGTGTGTCTTCCAGACAACATAAAACCAAGCCCTATACCTATGTGTGGTGATGAATTGCATCTATCTATCCAGCTTAATATTGCTGAGCAAGAAATGGCATCCTCTCAATTTTTATGGAACCTTTTCAATTTTTTCTTTTATTTTTGAGTTTACAATTTAGTTACATCATTCCTCTCTTCGCTTTCTTCCCTCTAAACGTTACGAAATACCCCTCCTAGTTATTTTTTTAAACTTGTGTTTTCCTTTGTCATAATTATTGTTGTATACATATGTCTATACATATATATTTCTAAGTATGGCCTGTTCAGCCTGCATAGTGCTACTCATACGTATGCACTCAGAGATGACCAGTTGTTATTGTATATCCAAGGGATGTGTTCTTCTCTGTGGAAGATTATTTCTCCTATTAGAACCATTCCTTAGTGGCCTATAGTTATTGGGTTAGCATTTAGACCTCTTGGGCTTTCTTCATGCACTTTGGCATGTCTAACTGTCAAGCTTGTTCAGCTCATGCCTAGACTTTCCTATTGGTGAGACTTTATGGATGTATCTTCTTGTGGGGAGCGAGCATGGTGGCCAGTCTAAAATGGCACCTGGGCTGGTTGCCAAGTCACATCACTCATCAACACTCCCCCATGTTCCCCTTTAAGAGTCACGTATACACTGGAGAAGTGTCATGCGCCCTTTGACCTCATATTAGGCCACGCCCGGGCCATCGTCTCGATCCTATCACGAGCCTCCATGTGGCGGTCACTGATTGGTGCAGGCTGGGGCAATGGGCTAGGATGGGGGGCTTCCTGAAGTAACGTTCCTGAATAAACTGCCTCGAGAAGAGTCTCCTGTGTAGTCTCCCTTATTACGCTGGATGATTGGTAGCGACATCTTCTTACATTACTATGAGACACATCTTTAGAGCAAACTCCTGGATCCTTTCATTCTAACATTCCTCTGATATCAAAATTGTTGCCAAAGAAAAAGGTAAATTGAGACATGATTAGACAAGCAAAAAGGTTTTGGTATTTTAGAAATTAACTTTATTTTGTTTTCACAGATTAGTCTAGCCAACCAGTACAATGATGGTAGAACAACCCAGTTAAATTATGTTCCATATCTCTCTCTGTTTCCACAACATTCTCAATAGCCTCTGTCAATCATCTTTAGAAGCATAAACCTGGTTTGTGGCAAATATCCTAGAACATGACAAGCTGTTCAACAATAGCTTAATTTGTGATATCTTAAAAGCTTGTATCTTCTGGTAAAAATGCACCAAAATTTATGTTTCTGTCTTTAATTCCTTTTGTAGTCTTGACTTCAACAAAGCAGATGCTACTTCTAATAGGCATCATGACCAAGGCAACTTTATAAAGCTAACATTTAACTGGAGCTGGCTTACAGGTTCAAAGGTTCAGTCCACTATCATCAAGGTAGGAGCATGGCAGCCGTTCTGCAGACACTGAGCTGGAGAAGAAACTGAGAGTTCTACATCTTGTTCCTAAGACAATCAGAAGACTGTCTTGCAAGCACCTAAGAGGAGGGTCTCAAAGCCCATCCCCACAGTGACACACTTCTTCCAACAAGGTCATACCTACTCCAACAAGGCCACACCCCCTAACAGTGCCACTCCCTAAGCCAAACATATTCAAACAACCACAAGCAGTAAACAAGCAAGCCAATACCCAAGCATCCCATCTATTTTTCCTCTCTTCCTGATTGTAGATGTTTTACATTTCTGCCTTGACTTCCCTAAACTAATGGACTATAAATGGGAGCTATGAAGCAGATAACCTCTCTTCTGTAATTAGCTTTCCTCAGGATTTTGTCACAGTAACATAAATTAAAGAAAGACACCGTCCTCAAGAGCATATGTGCTCAATCTTTTTTTTCTTGATTTTCAGTCCTAAAAATAGAGACCTTTTAAATGTTAGCCAAGTCTACAAGTACACAGAATCTGATGACTATGGGTGTCATTTTATGTTTTTATTAGTATTTATGCACATGTAAAACACACACACATGTGAAATATATGGTTATTCTGCAATGTTCTCAAATTTAAAGTTTACTTATTGGTTTGACAGAATTTTGTATATCATCTGCAAATGTTTTTAAAGGACTTTTTATGCTTATACAGAGACTTTATGTTCTCAATTAAATATATGATTTTTAGTATTTTTCTCAGTCTGTAACACTCTTATTTTTTTGGTATGACATATCTTTCAAACAGCAAAGGGTTTAATTTTGAGAATACATAATTATCTACCTTCTCTGTTGTGGTTGATGCTTTTTGCTTATTATCTAACTGCTTTTACCTACTTCAAATTCACAAAGATTTCCCCCCACTTTTCCTTCTATAATCTTCTAGTTTTAGTTTTTTATTTATGTATGCAATGATATTCAATTCAGTTATATATAGACTATCAGCTAGCTCTCAAAATGGGAAGAGCACACGACTGGTGGGTACTACCAGCTCTACTTGCTAAAGTCATTTTCTTATCCATTTGTATTTCCTACTCATTTATCTTGAAAATCATTTCACTAGCTTTGTGCTTTGGTTTATTTTATGTTTTAAGGTTAGTTTTTACTTTATGAATATGAATATTTCCCCCATAGGTATGTATGTGTACTTCTTGTATTCATTGGGCAGAAAGAGAGTCTTTGGGAGTGGAATTACAAAAAGTTGTGCACTACCATGTGTGTGTGTCAAACAAATTCTGGTCCTCTAGTGGACAAATCAGTGTTCAGTACAGCTCATCCTGTGCTTAATTTCTTGTGTGTAATATTAGTATAGCTTTGAGGAAAAATATGAGTTAGGTTCTCAAGTTTTTCCTTTAAAATGCTTTCTCTTTATTGGGAGATCCCCACATCTTCCTCCTCTTCGTCTTCCTTTTCCTTTTTGTTTCTTTTTTTGTGTTTCCATTTTGTCTTTGGGAATGCTAATTTCTAAATAACGATTTGTTCAAATTTTATTTTAAATTTTAATAACTCATTATTCAATTATCTTAACAGTATCAAACCTTAAAATAGCTAACACCTTTTTCATACTTCTGTTATCCACTGTCCCTAATTTATATTATAAATACTTAATTGTGGAGCACCTCTGCAAACACCACAGCCATCAGAGTGTCAGGGACTGGGAGTGAAGAAGGACGTCTGGTGTGTCATGTTGAGACGTGTTAATTTTAGGCATATTTAAGTACAAGACAATTTGGAAGAAAATTTTTCTGGTATAACACAATCCCATACACACTGTAGGGAATAATTCAGTTTAAACTATTTTCAAATGCATGTCATCATTTGCATACAGACGGGTTCTATAGAAAGACTACAAGTGTTATCTTTAGGGCCTAGGGGAGAATCCAGTGTGGTCTAAGTTATACAGATAGTGCAGAAGTCACCTAGACTATTAACCACCTCCAGTCTTGTTTGTAAGAGTCTGGAGGAGCCAGGTGTGGCCTGGCTCTACAGATACCACAGAGGTCAGCAGGCTATTAGCCATATCTTTTCCCAGCTCCATGGGCAGCAAACATGTTATACATACATCGCTCTGAATTAACACCCCTAAGAGCCTAACATTCCTGGTTTCCCTGGTGCATATGTGTTATCACAAGAACATTTGTCCCTCTACACTCAATAGTTTTTTGTATATGGCTTATATATCATTGGCTAATTTTAATAAGTTTTATTGTATTTGGTGATTCTAAGATAAGTAAAATGTTCCCTTTAAAATTACAACTTTTCTTTCTTCTCTTTCCTTTTTCTCTTTTATTCTTTTTTGCAATTAATAAGTGAAATAAAAATGACATATTGTCTGTTGAAATTCATAGGTTATAGCAGTTTTCTTGCTGCTGTGATTTTTGTGTGTGTGTGTACATACTGATGTCATCCTCTAAGGAACACAGATTTACTTTTTCTTACTTGGTACTTATACTTTTATTATTTTTTCTTGCTTAGTGTACTGTTGAGGACTTCTGGGTCAACACTTAATAAAAGTCATAATAGTTATTTTCTGATCGTGAAAGATCACTCTGCTTTCCATTGTTAACCAAATCTCTGCTAATTTGCCTCTAATTTCCATGATAGGCAAGTTTGTTGCAATTTTAGGATTAAGGCTGAGAAACTGATGGTGATGCATGATTTGTATATGCGGATGCAAAAGCTGTCCAGAATGAACTTGGGCACACGTGTGTAGTTCTTAGGACTCCTCTGCATCATTCCGGCAGAAGCTGGATCGTACCCTGAAGTGGCAGTTCAAGCTTCCACACAGGCAACTTGGACAGCCTGTTCTCTCTTTCTGTACTCTGATACCTGAGTCTGCAGTAGCCACACAGGAGGCCCTATTCTCTTTATCATTTAACTTCCAAGAGTGTGCCTTTGTGACGTGTGTGGAAGAACACACAAATGAGGGAAGGGAAAGGGAAGGAAGAGAAAGGTAAGGAGGACCCAGCGAGGACAGAGACTTGAAAAGCTCCATTTCCTTCATGTTTAGCTCCTCAGCTCCTGTCCCTGTGGGTAACAGGACATGCCTACACTTGATGACGTAACCACATTCATAAAAATATCAATACCTGTGTGAACCTTTCAGACCCGATTGCCTTTCCTTACCACAGTATAATCCACTATCAATTGAGAAACAGCAATGGAAAGAGATTCCTGAGTACACCTGAAAACCAAACACAACCATACCAAATGCAGAGCACTCAATTTTTAAGTCACTCTGACGCCAGACACTGGACATAAGCCAACAGCATTTTGCTGTTCTCAAGAGTTAAAAGAACCAGTTCCAAACATATTGTTGCAAATGAAGGTTTTGTTCTTTGTATTTTTCCCCCACTAGCCAACATCTGTGAGACCGACACAGGGGGATTGCTGTAACCTCAAGGCCAGGCTGTGTTCCACTGTAATACTGTCTAAAACAAGCAAAAATGAAGTATTCCACTGTATACAAGTGAAGGAATTTAGTTGGAAGATGCAGTTGTTGCCTTATGTGAGATAAGCCAGAAAAAGAGATACAAGAGGATCATGGTTTCCCTCACAAGCTTAATCCACAAAGCTAATCTCACAGAAGCTGAGAACAGAAAGGGGCTGCCAGAGCTAGAGAAAGGATGGGGAGAGGTTGAACAGTATACACCAAGATAAAAATTGAAAGTTCTGGTATGTTATTGCAAGAATGATGACATCAAAGACTGATAATGAACAGAATCTTAAAAAAATAAAACTGGGAGGCTTGTGAGTGTCTTTGCTCATGAAGAAATGACTAGTATTTGAGGAGTTAGTGATGTTTAAACTGAATTTTTTGTTGTTGTCTACTCATTTGTTTATTTTGTTCTTCTCAGACAGGGTCTTACTATGCAATCAGGTGGATCAGACCTCACCATAGAAACCAGGCTGGCCTCAAGCTCACAGATCTCCTTTACCTCCGCCCTCCTAGGGTATCAGGTATGCACCCTCACATTCAACCAACTTGATTTACAAATTATACATTGTGCATGAAACAGAGCATATGGCATCTCCTTGATATGCACTCTCCTGTGTTTTGATACATCCATGAAAATATAAAATGTACAAAACTGGAAGAAATAAAATAAAAAGCACCAGCAGTTCACAAAACAGTACTCATTGCATTGCCACCACTGTAGCTGCCATCACTGCAGTCTTAAGCAGTTGCTGTGAAGGACATTTAGAAATAGACATGAACATCTGGAGAAGATGTCTGCTCTGTGAAAATAACAGCAGCTTGCACACCTAAGCTGACTCCCAGATACTCATGGGAGAAATCATTAATTCCCTCTTCAGAAAAACCATTGCCTTATTACCATCCATCTTTGCAAAATAAAACTCTCATCAATGAGAGAGGTGGTGACTCCAGGAAGGAATCACTTTCAAAGTTACCTATCAATCCAGATGTTGTGAGAAGTTTTAGTTTTCAAGACAAAAGCAGCATCCGGAAACATCTGCTGTCCTGCCTTTGTTTGTCATTTCCTGGTTCCAAGTGAAAGCCCCTTTGATGTATAGGTGGCCTGGCATTTGTCACAGTGTTCCAGATGACTTTCCTGAACTGGGATCAGCCACAGGAAATTTGTGCAGCATTATACTTTTTAATCAGCAGTGATCGTGCAATTTTTTTTTACTTTAATTTCCTCTTAGGACCTTCTTAGATATTGTTATTTAACTTATTTTAAAAAACATTGTTGCAGCCAGATGTGCTTTGTGCCTGCAATTTAAGCACTAGGGAAGCTGGTGTAGAAAGGTCATAAGTTCAAGTTCAGTCTCTGCTACATGATGAACTCCCTGTCTGAAAAGAGAAAGGAACATAAGAGAAAAAGAAAGGAAGGAAGGAAAGAAGGAAAGAAGGAAGGAAGGAAAAAAGGAAAGAAGGAAGAAAGGAAAGAAGGAAAGAAGGAAAGAAGGAAAGAAGGAAAGAAGGAAGGAAGGAAAGAAGGAAAGAAGGAAAGAAGGAAAGGAGGAAGCAAGGAGGAAGAGAGGGAGGGAGGGAAGGAGGGAGGGAAGGAGGGAAGAGAGGTAAATATTGAAATAACATTTCAAAATTATCTATTAAATCAAGACAAAAGACATTTTGTTTTTGTTTTCTTCAAATCTAGCATAGTTTCTGCATTACTCTAGCTCTGCACCAAACATGAAAATTCATTAAGCAAATGACTAAGTTGTCAGAGAGAGAGAGAGAGAGAGAGAAGAGAGAGAGAGAGAGAGAGAGAGAGAGAGAGAGAGAGAGAGAGAGAGAGAGAGAGATACTTTCTTTCCATTATTTTCATAAAAACATTCAGATTGGAAGAGTTCATATCTCACCCCTCACCTACACAATGTATGAAAAGAGAAAGAGAAAATAATTGTTTCAAGACTTCTTTTTACTTATTCTTGTTACCAGATCAAGGGATCATATGTGTTCCTTCTAAGCTAACAATTAATGTAACTTATAGAGGATGGCCTTGTTGGCCATCAATGAAAGGAGAGGACCTTGGTCCTGTGTAGGGGAATACCAGGACAGGGAAGCAGAAGGGTGAGGATTGGTGAGCAGGGGGAAGCAGGGATGGGATAGGGGATTTTCGGAGGAGAAATGAGGAAAGGGAATAACATTTGAAATGTAAATAAAGAAAATATCTAATAAAACAAGGATTGTCTAAATGTTTAGTTTCCCATAGTTTCCCTCGAGAAATGGCTTCAGTTATGAAATTTACACATTTTTATGGTTTCACAGTTATGTATACTTACGCAGTCAATGCCTGAACCCCACCAAGACCACCTGAAGTTTCAGAAATATGCTATTTTATCTTTTAGCACTCTTTATTCGTGACTGTGAAACCATCAGCAAGTTATCAAGCAGCCTTCAAGCAGCTCGAGCAATGCTTTTGTTGATGTGCACTCTTGAGGGACCGGAGACTGGAGAACTTTTACACAATCTTAAATTCACAAGAGAAAACAACTGGATGTTAATACAAACAATGAAATCCTTACTCAGGAGGCTTTTCATTCTTGGTGTGGTCCATCAAGGCTGACAGGATGAGAACAAAGGCATCCAGAGGGATGCATATACTGTTTATTTATCTTAGCAACCACAGGAACATTGCAGCCAGCCAGAACTGGCCCTGTAAAATGTGTTGCTAAATTGTACGGAGTGATGGCTTAGTTTGGATAATGTCAAGTTGTCTCTGTACTGATAAAGAATAAGCGTGCATTCTATTTTGTCATCTCCAGGATTTATGTCTATGGCAAAAGTCCAACATCTAAGTTCTACTTGATACATCCACTCGTAATGAATCCATGTCCCTAAAAGTATAGATTCCAAACTAAACACTCGATTTTCAGTCCTTCCCGCACAACCTCCTCCTTCTTTTCTGTCTCTGCCCATGGTGACTCCATCCTTCCAGTGGTTCAGGCCAAAATACAGACTCATCTCTTTTCTCATGCCCCATCTAGAAGGTCAGCCAACCCTGTGTTCATCGCCCAAACCGATCTGTGTGCAAACCTCCTTCAGCATCGTTTCTGTGTAGACCCAGGCCAAAGCCAGCATCATTTCTTGCTTGGCAATGTAAGTAAACAACCATCTGCATATTCTTCCCCTGCCCGTGCCTAAAGTAGTTTAGCAAACACAGTGTAATCAAGTCATCCCCTCTGGAGACCACTTTAATAGCTTTCTATCTTGTCCAAAATCAGTAGGAATCTTGGGACCAGAGAGATGGCTTGGCCGTTAAACCTGCTTGCTGCTCTTGTAGCTGAAGGGCAGTAGCTCACAACTACCTGAGATCTCCAGATAATCCTATGCACATAGACACACAACAACTGGCAACCATTTCTTTTGAGACAAGGTTCTACTTACCATAGTAATTAGCCTCAAATTAATTATACAGCCAAAGATCATCTTGAACTCTTGATCCTCCAACCTCTGTGTAAGCCGTTGAACACAGAAAGATTTCATGACTCTTGTAAAAAAACTAAACATACCCACCTCGTTAGTATGCGAATTTTCTTTAGCCTCCAATAAGTTGTAAAATCATATAGAAATGTAAATGTATGTATACCAAAGAATTGTTTTGCATTTCTTCTTGAGTTATTGTCACTGAATGTTAGATTAGTATATTTACCTATGCCAAGTGTTCCATCAAAATGTCTCTGGGGAAAAGAACTCAGTCATAGGAAAGCTAAAGAAGCCCTGCTCTGCAGAAGCGGTAACCACGATCTCTCTGACCTCGTGCCTTGTTTGTCTTGCTTGCTTTGCTGGCAGCACAGTTTCCTTCTCGGTCAGTTCTGGGCCTTGACATGGGCCTTCCCAAGCAGAGCCTCACTGTCTCGGTTTGTTCCTTCACCTTCACACTCTTCCTCAAGGGTTACTTCCAATAAAAAGGCAGTTCTTTCGCCATGCACAAACATGTAACATAGCCAGCCTGTCTTTTCTAACTTCTTAGTACTTGATTTTACCTTACTTCCCTCAATATCATATGTCAGGCCCTGCAATGTCTCTTCCTACTGGCTTGTTCCTTGCATAAGAATGAGGTGTCTGTCACCAAAGCATATCATCTAGGGGAACAGTGTCAGAACACACCAGGTTTGTAGAGGTATTGTTAAATTAAAACAGTAATATTTTTGATAGACATTTTTAAAATTCCAGGTAGATAGAGTAATTTTTCTATTTGTTTGTTTGTTTGCTTGCTTGCTTATTTATTATTTGCTTATTTTTACATTCCAAATTTTATTCCCCTTCAGGTCTACCCTCCAGCTGTTCCACATCCCATACCTCCTTCCTGACCCCTGTCTCCACAAGGATGTCCCCACTACCCACCACCCATCCCACCAGACCTCTAACTCCCTGGGGCCTTTAGACTCTTGAGGGTTAGGTGCATCTTCTCTGACTAGACCCAGACCCATAAGTCCTCTGCTGTATATATATATATTGGGGGTCTCATATCAGTTGGTGTATGCTGCCTGGTTGTTGGTCCAGTGTTTGAGAGATCTTGGGGGTTCAGGTTAATTTAGGCTGCTGGTCTTTCTTCAGGGTCAACCTCCTCCTCAGCTTCTTCTAGCATTTTCTTAATTCAATGACTGGGGTTAGCGGCTTCTGTCCATGGTTTGGGTGCAAATATCTGCATCTGGCTCTTTCAGCTGCTTGTTGGGTCTCTCAAAGGGCAGTCATGCTAGGTCCCTTTAGGTGAGCACTCCATAGCCTCAGTAATCAGGTCTTGGGGCCTCCCCATGAGCTGGGTCCCACTTTGAGCCTGTCACTGGATGTTTTTTTTTCCCTCAGGCTCCTATCCATTTCCATCCCTGCAATTCTAATGTAGTTCATTGACACAATGGAATACTACTCAGCTATTAGGAGTGAGGACATCCTGTGTTTTGCAGGCAAGTGGATGGAACTAGAAAATATCATCCTGAGTGAGGTAACTCAGACCCAAATGGACATTAGTATTCACTAATAAGTGGATATTAGCCAAAAAATAAAAGTGCAGAATACCCAAGATACTATCCACAAAACTCAAAAAATTCAACAAGGTGAAGGGCCCAAGAGGGAGGCATTAGTCCCACTTGGGAGGGAGAAGAAAGCAATTACAAAGGGATGGGCAGGGAGACCTGAGAGGGAAAGTGGGGAGGGGTGGGAAGAAGAGGAGAACATGTACTGGTATTGGGTGGGGGAAAAGGACTGAAGTTCTGAGGTCTAGCAGAATGTGGAAACTGGCAATTTTGGGAGGTAGGAGGTTGGGGGAACCCTTCAGAATGTACCAGAGACCTTGGAGGTGAGAGACTCTCAGGACTCAAAGGGAGGGACCTTAGATGAAATGCCCTACAGTGGGGAGAGGGAACTTGTAGAGCCCACCACCAGCAGAAAGACAGGGCATCAAGTGATGGATGGGGTTGCCATCCCCCAGTCAAAACTCTTACCCGTAATTGTTCCTGTCTGATAGAATAATTTTTCTTCTTTTTTACTGAATATATTCTTCATTTACATTTCAAATGTTATACCCCTTTCCAGTTTCTCCCCTCCCCAAAAACCTCCAACCTATTTTCCCACCCCCTGCATCCAAGAAAATTTTAATAGTTTATGCATATTTTAAGTGGATTTGTCCTCTGGCTCCTGTTGCTGATAATCTGGGGACAATAGCTATGCCCTTACCTTTTTGAAGCATCTGAGGAGATCATCTGGTGGCATTATCTGAGTCTTCATGTACTCAGATGAGTTCTTACCCAGTCATATTCTGGTTACTTATTATTTGGGTCATAGATATAATATAGCTTTTAGCTTTTCCTTTTCCTTGAGAGCATTTTATGTCACTGAAGGTTATATAACTTTACAAAATATTTATGACTGAATATGAATTTTCTAGGAATCATATATCTTCTCTCCCTTGCTTACACTTTGTTTTCCACTGTTATGCACGGTGGCTTAACTAGCTCTCTTCAGCGTGTAATGTATTTGTGGCAGATGGTGTGCCTTGTGTATGTGAACAGAGGCACAAAAGGTGTTTAGCAAATAAGTGTGGGAATCTTGAAATGACTGCAGTGACCTCCCAGCACCCCATAATCCTGGTACTGTGGAGAATGGCATCTGAAGGATGCAGAGATCTTACAAGTGTCCAGCGTGGCAGCCTAGGCGCAGGCATGCCTGGAGTTGGGATGGATAAGAAACATCTGGATAGAATACTTTTAGTTTCCCTGAGGGATTAGGTATTTCTCAATTTACAGGAAGATAAGACAGTTATGTCCTGTGTCTGCAGCAGCTGTAAAACTTTACTGAGGGAGGGAGTTCCTTGGCACAGTGTTATGGAGAAAAGAAGGATGAAAAATGAAAGATGGGAATGAAGACTCAGAAGAACATTTCTAGGTGGAACATGGAGACCTGCACTATACTGATTTATGCAATGAAGATAACATGGCAGCATTCATTGTCAGGTCAAGGGCATTGATAAGAAATGTATTAAAAGACTATGTGAGCTGTGTTCTTGGAAGTCTGGATCCTTTGAAAATGACAGGAGGTGGTTCAAGATACCATAGGACATGTGTGCGATCCGCAAAAGACCAGAGTGAAAAGATTTTCAGCATTTATATAAAACATGTGTAAATCAAATTCGGTTGTTTCTAAAAGTAAAACAAAAAATAATTATTTTATAAAACTAAAATCATTGTTAAGAGTAGGTTTGTTCATTCTGCTAAAGATATTTAAAATTAAGCAGCAGTGCCTGCAATTATGACATCACTAGAAAGTAGTGTCTGCAGATGTAATCAAGTTACTATGAGCTCAGAATGAATGAGAGTGATCTGTAGTACAATATTACTCACAACTTTATGTCAGCCAGAGACAAAGTATGTCAGTGAAATCCTATACGAAGACAGGTAGGGGGTGGGTAGAGATTACAACTGAGGTGCCCCACAAATCCTGGAACTGGAAGGAAGAAGTATGGGTCACCAAAGGGTTTTATTACATGATACAATCAGTCTATTTTAAAAGAAAATGTATTCTTATAGGCATGGTAGAGAACATCCAAAAATTATGGTGGTAGCATATTTTAACCAAACCATTTATTTCCTTATTGAAATATGGAAGGTGACAAGAAGAGGCTGGGTTTCAGCAATTCCTTTCAAGAGACTGACTGTAGAACATTCCACCAGGTCTTAGCTCTTAAAGCTTCCAGTGTCTTGCAGTAGGGCAAAGCTGAGTTTTGATCCCAATGTAGGAGAGAACATTCTAGAGCCCAATTATAGCAAAGACTGAACCAACACTTTGTCATGAACTTTGTCTCCTGACATTATAAATAGAATAGATTTATTGATCAAAGCTATGTAGCTTGCATTGCTTTGACACAAAAGGCTTAGAAACTCCATACAGTGGTGGTGTTGCAACATGGGGTGTAGAAAGAAATGGCCCAGTGAGAACCACACAAACTTCCTGTTGCCTTCTAGGAAGAATATTAGGAAGGGAGCAGTGACTCTCAACAGTCCTAATGCAGTGACCATTTAATACAGTTACCCATGTGCAGCAATATCAACCATAAAATTGTTTTCTGCCTCATAACTAATTTTGCTGTCTATATGCTTTATAACATACAAATCTGGTATCTCTGATTGTCTTAGGAGACCTCTGTGAAAGGGAGACTCAGCACACAAAGAGGTCTCAACCCACAGCTTAAGAACTGCTAGCCTAGAGCATCAACATTTCTGTTCTTATCAGAAATGTAGACTCTCAGACTACAACCAAGACCTGGAAAGAGGCATTTCCCTAGACACTAAAGTCCAAGGAGTGTATCTGGAGAATGATAGCCACAATCTTTGCAAACTTATCTCAGTTTTCCACATCTTTGGGGTTCTGATACTTGTTTAAACACTGCATTAACTCAGTTATAACACAAACCATACTATAACACAAACCATACTATAAACAACTGGGAATGAAATGTAAAAACATCTGCTTCTTTTATCTGTGTAAATGGTGAGTTAGGAAGGAATGGAGAGGAACTTTATCTGAGGGAATAAGAAAAGAAAGATGCCTTGGTATATAAATGATGAGTTCCGAAGAGTAAGCTCCCCTTTTAAGTAATAAAATTACAAGTAGCTATGATTATAGACAATGTATGTTAGAGAATCTGATTGCAAATGCAAATTCCACAGTATCAGAGACATTCTGTACCATGGAGAAGATCATTCAGTTCTAACAGAACAGAAAGTATGTCATTCAAGATCCGGACTTTGATGGGAAAAAAATCCTGTGACAGATAGGGCTTTGTAAAGGAAACTTCTTTTCTATCCCCTTCTTTTTTTTTTATGTTTTTTTTAATTTTTTTTATTCGATATAATTTATTTACATTTCAAATGATTTCCCCTTTTCTAGCCCTACCACTCCCCGAAAGTCCCGTAAACCCCCTTCTCTTCCCCTGTCCACCTTCCCACCCCTTCCCACTTCCCTGTTCTGGTTTTGCTGAATACTGTTTCACTGAGTCTTTCCAGAACCAGGGCCCACTCCTCCTTTCTTCTTGTATCTCATTTGATGTGTGGATTATGTTTTGGGTATTCCAGTTTTCTAGGTTAATAACCACTTATTAGTGAGTGCATGCCATGATTCACCTCTTGAGTCTGGGTTACCTCACTTAGTATGATGTTCTCTAGCTCCATCCATTTACCTAAGAATTTCATGAATTCATTGTTTCTAATGGCTGAATAGTACTCCATTGTGTAGATATACCACATTTTTTGCATCCACTCTTCTGTTGAGGGATACCTGGGTTCTTTCCAGCATCTGGCAATTATAAATAGGGCTGCTATGAACATAGTAGAGCATGTATCCTTATTACATGGTGGGGAATCCTCTGGATATATGCCCAGGAGTGGTATAGCAGGATCTTCTGGAAGTGAGGTGGCCAGTTTTCGGAGGAACCGCCAGACTGATTTCCAGAGTGGTTGTACTAATTTGCAACCCCACCAGCAGTGGAGGAGTGTTCCTCTTTCTCCACATTCTCCTTCTCTTGATTATATTAGGACATTCAGAGAAAAAAGGAAAGTTCTGGGTTGCCATGATGACATCTATTGTGAACCCAAATGCATGTTGTTGTAGCTCTTTCAGATGGTGGTGAAGTTGAGTATGGCTTCTCTATGAGTTACTATGTTCATAGCTGTGACCAAATACCTGACACAGAAGGGTGATCTGGATCAGAGTTTGAAGGTTCAGACTATTTGGGCTGGAATAAGATGGTGGTGGGAAATAACTCCAGGCTGTTATGACGCAGGGGCATGATTCTACCTGTGTACATCAGGGAAGATCAAGAATCAGAATGCACAGGAACAGAGCCAGACTTTAAACTTGAAGATTTCTTCTCTATTTGTACCTCCAAAAGGTTACAGGACCTTAACAGCTACTAGCTGGCAAGTGTTTACTACATGAGCCAGTAGGGGACATTTTGCACCCAATCATAACATCTTCCTTTAGGATCATCTGTCAGAGCTGTTACCTTCAGCTCTCAATAGCAACTCCCCAAGCAATATCCATGTGAAACACTGTCATCTACCAATCTCTCTTGCTAAGTGCCAGTTGTTCCATGATTATCTACCATGTTGCTTTGCAATTCTGCTATGATGACAGAATGCAGCCAGTCCCCTAAATCACCTCTGTGGGTGAGTAGATCTCTATGCTGAAATATTTCCTGAGGCATTTCAATAACTTTCTGGATGTCAAAGTGTCAAATAGTTAATAAACCCCCAATATTCATCCAGATCTCTTTAAATAAATGTATCTTATATTATATGGCCTTAAATTCCAGACCTTGAGTTCCAGTAACTCATCTAAATTTTTTTTTTATTGTATGTCTGGCATAAGCCTTGTGAATGGTTTTTGTCTGGCTCAAGATCCAGTCTGTGAAAGAAAGATTTAAAGTCACTAAGAACGACCAACTATATTTAGACAAAGCAATATGATGCCAGTTAATTGTGCTTATTTAAACTTAAATTTGGGGCTGGGGAGATGACTCAGTAGTGAAAGTTCTTGCCATGCAAATCTGAAGACCTGAGTTCAGATCCTACGCACTAAATAAAAATCCAGGAGTGGTGGTCTGTAACTGTAAGCCTGAGGCTAAGGGTCTAGTACCAATGCTTCATGGACACTCACTGCACAGCCAGTCCATTCTACACCACAAACCCGAGGTCACTGAGACACTTCATCTCTAAATAAATCAACACGGTAGCCAGTGATCAATAGAAAAGAAGTCCATCATTATCTCTTAGTCTCCACATGTATATTCACAAGAAAGTGCATATGAACATACAAGTACACACCTGAACACATAACACAGAAAATAAATAAATGAGTAGATGAATTACATGTAATCCTATCATTTAACTGTAGCATAAAAGTCTAATGTTCGATAGCTATATGTAGTTACAGGATACTAGAGAGGGTAATAAAAAATATAGGATATCTTAAAGTCCAATAATGTCATTAAAAATTGTCAACAAACCCATATTTTTCTGCTATAAAGTAATGCTACTTCAGGCTGTGGTCTGTTAGTCTACTACAAAGGCTATTGCTATTTGGGGTTACTTTGAAATGAGTACAAACTTTGCTAAATGTCCATAAAGAAACGCCATTGGAAGTTTACCTTCTCTGTTTATAGTTACACCCTATGTTCCTATTGCTTGATGTCACTGGAACTTGTGTGTCTCACAGATAAAAGAAATCATAAATGCTGATGTGTGGTTCATAAAAGCTATCGTAAATACTGTTTATGGCATTGGTAGTAAATATTTAAGATGCGCTATGCAGTAGATAACTATATCATTATGGCACATGTAGTTTAAGCATGATTTCATCATGGATATTAAATGATAAAGTGATGATACAGTGTCAGATTCTGAAATTTGTGAGATAGTGCAGCAGGAAACGACACATCTTACCCAAGCCTGGTGACCTTAGTTAAGTTCCCAAGGCCCATGTAAATGTGGAAAAAGGAAGCAGACAGACTGCACAAAATTGTCCTCTGGTCTTCACATGTACCATAGAGGTACATAGAAACTCCCATCCACCCCCATACCTTTAACACACACATTAAATACACAAGCATACATGTGATATGCAAAGTAGTTCCTTGTTTGGGGGTGGAGCCCTCAAAATTTCCCCACTTCTCTTTCATCATGTCTATTGGTGACATTGTCCAGGTCTTCTTGTTCAGGTTGAAGTATCAATGGTAAAATCCGTCTTTTATTTCTAGTAGACACAATCTCACAGAATATTCCTTGTGTCTTTAGCCCTAACACCCTTTCTGGCCCCTCTTCTTTAATGTTATCTGAAAATTAGGAGCAGGAATTATATTATAGTTATATCCACTGGTACTGGATCCTCGAAATCAGCCGATCTCTGCATTTTGACTAGGCCTGGTTTTCTGTATTTGTCTCTTTCTGTTGCCAAAAGAAATTTTTCAATAAGGAATGGAAACTACACTTGTCTGTGGGTAGAAGAATAAATGTTTAGAATAAAGTGAGGGATTTCATTGGTTTATTAAAGTGGTGATAATGAATTCTCCTCTGAGATCTGTGACATCACAAGTCCTTGACTCACAGGTACTTGACTAAGTTTCCAGTGTTCATCATGATTCCCCCTGTGACATTTCCTTAACCCCTGTGACATGTTCCTTAACTCCAGTCAGACGTTGGTTACCAAGATATGAATACAGGCATTTCTGAGACATCTTGGAATTCTGGTTGTTTGGTTAATAGAATTCATAGCTGGGTAGGACTTTTGATAGTTTCCCTCCCCTGGGAGCTTCCAAAGCATCTTGTAGGACTATGAAAGTTAGTATTCAGGGGGTAGGCATTGAGGTCTGACACAGATCTGGGCCTTCATCTCTTGGGCATGAATATATGGAGTTTTCCACATTAGGGGTTTACTTCTAAAGTCTGGAAGGCAGCTGAGGGCAATGAATTATTTTGGGAGACTCATGTATTCTCCTGACCAACAACTTTAAGGTGTATTTGTGTCTAGTACCGAGATTTATCAGATAGTTTATGACTCTGGAGAACATTATCAGTGTCCAAGAGACTCAACTATATGTGTGTGTGTGTGTGTGTGTGTGTGTGTCCATAAGAACTCATTGAATCAAAAACATCAATGTGAAACTTGAAACACAAACAAGTAGGAGAACACAAAGGGAGGACCATGTCTGGCACAAGTGTAGGAAAGGGTATCTGGATAGGACTCCACTTGCCAAGAATTTAAGGCTAACAGTCGACAAGTGGGACCTCATACACCATAGAAACATCATTAAAAGGGTTTTGTAGAACTACAGAAACATCATTTGAGTGAAAATGAAGCCCACAGATCCAGGAAAGTAAAAGGAGACCCTGGCAAGCATGGGAGGAGCACTAGGAAGGGTGCTGACAAAGGAATGGAAGGTGGAAACTGAAAAATCAGAGGGCGCCTGGTCATCAGGGAGAGATGGGAATACTGATGGAGAGGAAGGGAAGAGAGAAAATAACCCTCAGGATGTCTGAAAGAACCAAAGGGAGTCATTGTCTTTGTTTGTTTGTTTGTTTGTTTGTTTGTTTGTTTGTTTGTTTGGATGAGGAAGCTGTTAAGTTTCAACCTGGGTTTCCTTCTGTGAAAGCTGGTTTTAATAACGTTCACACTGCAGAGATTTGGAAATGATGTGTAAGAATTAGAAAGAATCTCACAATGCCATCTACTACACACTCTGAAAATATGCCTGTCTGTTCAGAGAAGGGAAAATAGCTGGTCATCACAGAGGCCAGCCTGGGATTGAGAGGAAGGAGCTGAGTGCAGAGGCAGTTAGTGGTAAAGGAGCAGGCAGAGAAAGCTGGGGAGGTCTCTGAGTGAACTGAACTCGAAGGCTCATCCCAACAATAGCCACACCCCTTTTGGTTAACCGTGGTTCAATTTTTTTGTCTTATGATTGATGGCCAGAATACAACCAGCACTGCAGCAGAAACAGGATGTTCTCACATACTGTTCCACTAGCTAGGGCACAAACATTCCAAGTCACAAATCCACTAAGCTCTGTGGCCCGTTTCTGACACATACTTAACACTGACTTGACAGCTGTTTCAAAATCCAACTCAATTTGTTTTTCAAAAGCCAGTGGCTAATTAATGGAGACATCTATTACTAATATTTCAGTAAATGCAGAAATATCTAGATAAGCAGCCTGATTGAATGCATAGTAGTTTTAAAGTTGACTTCATATTAGTACTGGAATATGAATTTGCTATATTAATAAAAAGGAATCTGTTTTGTGCTTTATAGGCCTAATACTGAATATATAATACACATTGCCATTGTCCAATGTAAATAAAAATAGTAGAAGTAATGCTAAGAATTTGAAAAGTAGATACTAATACTGTCAACTGTTCAGAAATTTCAAAAATATTTAGAATTGAACATTTACAACATATCTGCTTTGAATGCATTTTTAAAATTTTATTTTTTCAATATGACAGTGAAAATTTTACAAAGCCCATGTTGAACTTATGTATTCAAATAAGGCCTTACCAATAACAAAGGAGATTAATACATTGCTAGAGGTCGGCATTTGACTTTGTGTCCAAAGAGTTAATTTAGCTCTATGAATTACAGAAGACTTTGTATTCTGCTCCTTTTAAAGCTTTACTAAATGGTTGACATCTATGATTACATCAGATTTTGATATCTCAGTTCACAACTACAGAATACTTTAAAAGTGATTCTGAATACTACAGGTAAAATATTTTTATTGTAGGCAATTATTCAATCTGCATATTTGGCTTAATGCATAAGTCATGTAGAAAAGCCATCCACAGTATGCTTGGGTTTCCAGAATATAGCATTCTTTCTTTCTTTTTTAATAGTTTTTTCTTTTTAGCAATAATATTGACAGATTGTTTTTTTTTTCCCCTTCCCCAGATTATAAATTTGAGGCTGTTTGGGATTTACTTGTAGTTTCCAAGTTGAATGGCGCCACGTACATAGACACATCTGAAGGTGTTTGGAAAGATTTGCCAGTACCGGACAGGGTTGCTATAGAGACTCACAGCAGAGTAGGAATTCTTTCTAGAGCTGTATGCAGGTGGGCAGAAGTCATTCTGCCCGACTTCGGAGATGTTGTTGTTATGAAGATAGACGACCTGCAAGATGAAGTAGTGTAGAATGATTATTCTCCATTGGGGTATCAAGGTTCTTCATGTAAATACTATTTTTAACTTTAGTATGAAGGCGTAACAATTCCTCAAGTCAAATTTCATTTTCTGCCTTCCTTTCAAGAGTTGCTTTTTCTTCCTCCATAGGCACTCTCTATGTAAGTTGCTCATCAAACACTCTAGATGTCCAGGCTAGAGACATTGCACGTGCACTTCACTTCTAGACCATCCAGCTCCACTACGTTATCTGCAAAGTGCACACATAGTCCAGACCCCCTCGCACCCGCTCCCTCAACCCAGCCTAAGCCTCTGGGGCCTCATCTTCAACTATTGACGTGGCTGTTAGCTCTTCCCACTTTCTCCTTTGATTCTCAAAAACCAAGTGTATCATTTTATATTCTAGAGGAATTCAGAGGAAAAAAAATAGTAAAAAAGGAAAAAGGCCATGCCAAAAAGCACAATGTAAAGAAGACCATCCGTGTCCCAAAAGCAGAAGCAGGAGGATTATACCTTGTCATTCCCTGCACAAGTTAAAATGGATCAGTAGCAAGGGCCTTACCATCTCTCACAGTCTGAGGACATTCTGCTCTGAGCCTGTATTGTGTCCCGTCACTGTCCAAGCCCAGTCCACTTTCCCACACAGGCTTCCGCTCCTTCAGAGCCTTCCCCAAGATACCTGCAGGCTTGCTGTCTCCTTTCCTCATCACAGAAATGCCTCCTCTTTTTTCCCCCTTCTGAAACTCTGAATTCAGAGGGATGTCTTTATCCATACTCACAGCAGTTATGACTATACAATGCATTTATTTGATTTTTCTCTTTCTCTTCTCTAAAGCAATAGCTTAATGCGGGAGAAAGCTGCTCTCTTTGGCTATATTTCCAGTGCTTGCTGCAGAACAGGAGATGGTCAAGAAACACATCTAATAGATGTTGTTTAACATACAGGATATGCATATACCATATACTCTTTACCTTTAGAGCAAAACCCAGAATGCTAAACCACATAATACTTAATAAAGCCATATGGAATGAGTATGTAACTTACTGAACAGAAAAGGATAATGTATACACTAGAATTTAAATAAAGAATTCACCATCTCCAAAATAAATTTAAGTATCATATTTACATAAGCAAGTCCAAAAAGGTTGACCTCTTTCTTATTTCTTATTTTGTTTGTTTTCTGAGATTCTCTTCCCGGGTAGCTCAGGCAGTTCTCAAGCTTTCTATTCCCCTGCCTCAGCATCTCCAATGCTGAGATTATAAGTGAGTTCCAATGTGTGACTCTCTCTGCCGATATTTTATAAATTCTAAAAATATTGAACTTATAATTTACCAAAATATTTCATAAAACACATTTTGTTGTCATGCTTACTACAATGGTAATTTATCCATAAGTTTTCTTTTTTAATATCCATTAATATGTATTTGATTTAATAGTACCTACATCTAGAAAGTGATATTATGTGATGGCTATGTTTATATCTTAAACACACTGCTAAGGCATTCCAATGTCGGTATATATAATAGAAATAAAAAATAAATATTTATAAGTTTTACAAAATAATCGAAAAGAAGTAATACATGTGAAATCCTTAGGCTCATGAAGATAAAAAGTAGATAGGATACAGGTTCTAAAAATTAGAGAGCCAGAGCTCAGTATGATTCTTTTCAAATACGTGTTACTGTGGAGATGTTTTCTTTAAATTCAAAAGACTTCGAAGCATCACACTAAATCATCTTTCTCTGTGACTGACAAGATAAAGTGTGCTACCACTTGAAGCTTAGTGCCAAAATATGTGCAGCAAAATTGTATGGAGTGGTTTTCTATGGTGTCGCCTTCTTTTAATGTGCCTGGTAAAGCAATTCCATGCTCTCTGTAGTGTGTGCTTAGCTGATGAGAAAAAATTACGAATAAAAGAGGTAACTGTGGAACCAAAACACAAAACTAAGTTCAACAGAAACCTTACCAGTTCAAAAGGATAGGTGGTTTTGCATGTTTCTAAGTCATTTATTTAAAACACAAACAGCAACAGATTCTATCAATCTACTAACACTGCTAAGCACCTCAAGTGAAAACACTCAGCGCCAAAGAAAAGATGTAAAGTTCTTCGTTCACTTTCATATCAAACTCTAATTAAACTCAGTTAATGTCACCTTTGTTATCAATTGAGCTTGGAGTTTATGCCACAATTAAACAGCAATGAAAGGGAGATTAGACTTAGTTAATGTCATCTTTGGTATCAGTTGAGCTTGGAGTTTATGCCACAACTAAACAACACTGAAAGGGAGATCAGTCCTTATCTTTTCACATTACTGAGAGCAGAACAGACCATCAGCCTGTCTTGTGTCACCAGCAATACATGGGTATTATATTATTTTACCTATGAAATATGTCAAAATATTGTTTCTGAGGAACAGTGATTGAACTTAACAACCATTTAAATGGAAAGAGCTTTTTAATATGTAATGGCATATGCCTTTATTTTTTTCTAAATTCTTTGTTTACATTCCAAGTGCTTTCCCCTTTCTCGGTTCCCCCCTCCCCATGTCTCATAAGCCCTCTTCTCTCAACCCATTCTCCAATCACCTCCCTCCCTTTTCTCTGTCCTCCCATCCCTTGGAACGTAGAGGCAAGAGGATCTCTGTGCATTTGAGGTCAGTCTAGTCTACATAGTGAACTCCAAGATAGCCTGGGCTGCAAAGTGAGATTCATCTCACACAAACAATCAAAAAATATCAAAATAGAAAAAATATTACACACACACACACACACAAAACCTCAATGAAAAATAATCTGTTAATCCATTTAGTAGTACGAAGTTTTCATTTTGGTGTTATTTATTTTTCTTATTTTTTAAGTGAGTAACTTGAATAAACATTTTTTAAACTTTAGTTTCTCAAAGTACCACTGAAAGTCTGTTATTATACATAATTATTTTTGTCACTATGTAGTAAGTACAATTTTTATTTGTAGATTTATAGACACAAAGACTATGAACCCAATGAACCACTGGTCCTGGGATTTCTATCTTTATCAAGCTATGTCATTTGATAATTTATATAAACTGACTCAGTGCATTGCATCTTCCAGCCACGAGTGTACTTTTAGCTTACAGTGAAACCTTGTTTATTCCACGTCACTAATCACACCATTCCTCGCCCTTACCTTTTACAACAGCTACTCATTCGTCACACTGATTCATGACCTCAGATCAGGCTCACTGATAAGAAATACTTATTTTAGCACTGAGTTTTATAAAATATCCAGGGTGTATTTATTTTAAAAATTAAAAAAATAAATCAGATGTGTTTTCTGCCAATGAATGTATATATGACAATATATAAGGTTCCTTTCTATGCAACAGTTTGAGTTTTGTATCCTCAGAAGTTCATGTTTTAAAACATTCAATAATGTGATGTGTGGGATGGGCCTATGGAAAGAAACCAGTTACAAATGGGATGGGTGCTCAGAAGGCACTTTCTACCATGTGACAATAAGGGATGACATCAGGAGCTCAATATCTGCGTGAGACTCACTCTCACCAGACCCAAGCCATACTGGCACTCTGATCTCAGCCCATGAATGTTCTTCAAGCCCCCAGCTCATAGGATCTTGTTAGAGTAGAGAGAGGCATGACATGAACAACTTTCTATGGAGAGTTCCCTTCCTCCCAGAATCACACTGGGCCGATTCCTCTCCAGATAAGCCTCATAAGTAGAAACTGATTTGCTTTACCTGGACATACTTATGCTCTGCCAGCCCAGCAGGCACCCTGAGGAGTTTGTTGTTGTCCAAATGGAGCTCCCTCAGATGAGGGACGTTGGCCAGACTGCCATTCTCCACAACGGAGATGCTGTTGAAGCTCAACCCCAGCCTGCAGAGGAGAGCAGGAATTAGTGTGCACGGTAGTCAGGAATGCCTTTCTTATAGCCAGTAGGTAATTGAGCAACTAATAACACAGTCATTGGTTTTGCATCAACGGTTTCTGTCAGAGTGTTTTTCTTTCAACCTTTCTGAGCCTAGGAAAAACCTCTGCTCCCTGTGTGTATGTGAACATGCAAGTGTGTGCACAATGTGCATGTTTAAGTGCAGGTCTGTTTGAGGGTGCGTCATAGATGTATGTGTATATGTTCAGAGGACTAATGTCAACACTGGATACTCTCATAATTTTTCACTTTATGTTTATGACAGTCTGTACTGAACCCTGAGCCCATTAGTTTGTCAAAACTTGGTAGTCAGTAAGTTCCAGGAATCTCTTGTCTCTTTGTTCCGGAGTAAGTGCTGCCACGCCTATGTGTTTACATCGGGAATCTGAACTCAGTCACAACTGCACAGCCATCACTTTACCAACAGAAATGTCTCCCCCACCCCACACCACAAAGCCTGTTCTTAACTCTCAGTAAAGACTCTTCTGAGAAGACCTTGGAAAATATAAAAGTGTTATGACTTGGCTGCTTCTATGCCTTTCCTTTGAAATAGCAATTGTCTTGTAGCATAGCCAGTCCTATCGTAGAATCAACGTAGAATCTGACATATCCAACAAATAACCATAATTTGATTTCTGTATCTAATAAACATGCAGATTCGCATGGTAAAGGGCACAAAGAAATAGGATTCTTTTAGTCATTTTTTTAAGGGAAGCAACTGCCTATTTATCATACACATTTATTCATAGAAAATTAAAGGACTAACATTCTAAAATATTAATAAACTTGCTTTATAGAACAAGTAGTGGAATCTGTGTTGTATTAAATAAAACTTCCCCAGGGACCCTTTAATTGCACTCTGGACCAACTTGTTGTGAGTTCTCCTTCTTCCCACTCAGACACTTGACTCATTTCTCTATGTTACATAAGTTTAATTTGGTTGAGCTCTTGGTTATTATCTTAAATTAAAAGTATAATGAATGAGGATTCTGTGTTATTAACGGGATTCCAAGCCAGAAGAAGTTGGCTTGGAGGCAGGACTAGTCCAGTAAACATTCTAGGGATAAAATCACCCAAACCAGAGAGATGTTAATCGATATGGCCACAGAATAGTGCAAGAGATCAAACAGCTGCAAAGAGGCAGAATGTTTATCAAGCACCTTCACATAAAACAGAACGGTCCGGACATGGCAGAGTGGTTTCCCTACCTTTCAGGTACGTCCAGACTTGAGACACTTAGAACTTAGATATTGGCCTTACACAAGTAAAGCCCCTTATATATATGGCCCTGCCTTTATTTTAAAATAATGATTAAAATGTGTGGATTTGGGGGCAGAAGTAGGATTACCAATTGTTTTAACTCTTGATTAATTATTTGACATCTTGCTGAGAACACTACATTTTCCCTTCCTCTTAGATCCCCACCTATCATGTATGGGTCTTGCTTTTCTACTTCAGAATTGTGTCTCCTATACCTTGTGACATTCCAAGTCCTTTTTTTTTCAATTTAGCATTGTAATATTTTTAAATTATAGAACCCCTAACAACTTTTTCAAGATTAATGTTATTTTAAAGTATTTATTCATATATTCAACCACACAGTGTTTTTGAGGTTGTATATGTCTCCATGGATTAAAAGAAACAGTGACAAAACTCAAAAACCATGTTTGCTATTGCAAAATACTTCACCTAATACAGGACATGATGATATACATGTATGTGTATGCCATGTGTAAGTATATATATATACTTACACATGTATATACTTATGTATATATATTTATACATGTACATACATATGTGTGTATATGTGTGTTTGTTTGTGCCTCTATGTATAACAATCACAATATTTTAATTCAGACAAGGAATGAGTTGTATTTTTTTCCCTGCATAGTCCTGATAATGAACTGAAACTTTGCCATGAAAATTGTTCTTGTTTTCTTTTCACAGGTTTGGATTTCTTAAAAAAAAATCAGCATCATTACATTTGTTGTGTTCAAACCACTCATAATAAGAAATACAGTGGTTTAATAGTTTAATAAAATGTTTTTTCTAGATTTGATAATGAGAGAAATGTATTTGATAAACTCAGCTATTTAGTAATTTGACCCTACAGATACATCAATTATATGGAATTTAAAACATACTTACCAAAAAACCTGAATTTTATTACCCTTTTTTAAATTTTTTAGAACTTTAATCTCCTGTTAATAAGCACATTTCATCAGTATTAGAGTTTAGAATGCCAAGACCTTTTTACTGCTTTTCATATAGGACATACTTCTTTTCTAAAGAAACATATATATTTTGAATATTGCCATCCTTAGAACTTTAAAATATTCTTTTATACTATTGTTATAAATCATCATCATAATAATAACCACCTGAAAATAAGATCCTAATGTCAAACACATGTAACAAATAATGCAATTCATCTGCCTCCTCTCATCTGCAGCCAGAGGGAATTATTTAATAAAGAAAAAATAGGTAATGTATGATGTAATACTACTGTGAAGAAGATTTTTATATCAGGGTCTCTGGTTAAATTTTTCTACATGGAACCTTTTTTATTACTTGCAATATTGGGGAAGCAATTTGTAAATATAGTCACAATGGTATATTTATATTTTCTATTCATCATGTATAGTGTTATTGGGGAATTACACACAGACATAAGGAATGGTGACTTGGTCACTGGTATCTCTCTAAGATAAAAAGATGTGCTTTGTGTATTCTTTTATGAGCCATGTTGACTTGACATAAATGGACAGCAGAAACATTTCTTGTGAGAATATTCATCTATATGCTTGTCAAGGACAGAGTATTCCCTGAAGACTGCTAAACAAGCTCAGCCATTGACCTGCCTTTTCTAATGTGATAATCAAGTTATAAACACTGAGAGATTGAAACCAAGTTAAAAAGCAGACACATGGTAATATACAAAGGAAACATACAGTTAGACAGGGCCACGAAAATATGTTTTTCTTTCATTTGTGACCCTGAAGTAAATGCAACATGATATTTTCTTTTAAGACATTAAGAGAATATGAGTTAGATAACTTTTTGCACTTATTCTCAAAGTAATATTTCAATGCCCACACATTTGAGAATAATACATTCTCAAATTAGGGTCAAACTATTTACAGTCTTTCTTAACTTTCTTTTTGATCACATTGAGTTAGAATATATTAAATGGACATTTAAAACCTGTTTTAACTAAGCACCTGAATAAAAGAATTATAAGCAATACAATATTTATACAATATTTGTATATTTAAAAAATATACAAAACGTGACAAATTATGTTGTCTATAATAATTATAATAGTTCATTGACTTTTATCAAGAAATCATGCAGTAAGCTGGAGTTTTACTTAAAATAAAATGACAAAAAGTGTGAGAGTTTTAAAGAATTGAAAGAGCATTGTGTTTCTAAAGAAGAACAATACCCTGCCCTTGGCATCCTTTGGTAGAAAGTGATGCATTTCTTACTTAGACAAATTAATCAGTCCTTTCAGGCTAGATGCGTCAACCTTGGTGATCTTGTTACCATCCAAGTGCAGTTCACTGAGCGACATAGGCAGACCTGGAATAAGTAGGAAAAGATGCTGAATTGGCCAACAAACATTCTAAACGCAGAATATACGTCAATGGGTACCCACGCTGTAAATTTCAAATGACATTTCAAATAATTTCGGTCTTTATCTTTTTTCTTTTTCTTTTTTTAATAAAAACATTACCCGCTTTAAAGTGATATGATACTTTACTGCTTTTATCTTAGAGGGACACTGATAAGGTTAAGAAGTGTCTGCTTCATGTGATAAATTTTTGTGCTGGCAACTGTGAAAGCGAAGTCAAACACCGACCCTCACTGCTCTCTCCACCTGTGTTGGTGAGCTCACACTGCTGTTACGATATAAAAAAATCATGATATAAAGACAGGAAATAAGGAGACTGACGCCAGAACTCTAGTACAGGGATTACATGTCTGTGTATCCGTTAAGTCTGTGTATAAATATATGCAGATATCTTATTAACAAAAATAATTCATAACGAGTACTCAGTGTATTGTGCTGGTGTCGGCCCTTATACAGGATGGCTTTGTGAACGTGTTTGATGCCTCTACACCATGGCTGTCCAGCCAGAGCTAAAACTTACATAGACCTATTAAATCCAGACTGTTTCCTCATGAAAGGGAGTGCAGATCTCGATAATCAAGTAACCTGACAGATGTGGAACACCTGGGCAAATAATTTAAGATTTAAAGGGCCCACTAAACTCTCAACAATACTCCTTCAGTGATTGTAAAATCCAAAGATTTAGTAAATAGTAAGCAATAGTTGAATTTTTTATTTAGTCCTGCCTTCTAAAGAACCATCTGTTTATATGGCTCTTAGTAATGCAGAGTTCCACTTTAATCAGGAACAACAGCTACAAGAAAATAGTAATCAATACCTATAGATCTAGTACCTGGTTGAAAATTCTTTCTTATTTATTTATTTATTTATTTATTTATTTATTTATTTATTTATTTTTGTAAAGACACAAACTTAGGAATTAACAGATAAAATTACTATGAGGTTTGCATTACATCCACCAAATTATATTAACAATTTTATTTATTGACATAATTTTTATGTTTGTTTTAAAATTACCATTTTCAGGGAAGTATGTTTTTGAATAGCTTGTTCTAGGAAACAAATAAACAAAAAATAAACAAATAAGCAAGTAAATAAGCTTCTACTTAACCTGTCTCTGGTATGTACCAAACATTGACTCTGTCACTTTTCGCAATTATGTTAATTTTTTTCAATTCATGAAATGATAAAAATCAATTCCCTTCATGTTAAGAAAACAGACTCTTTGTATATATTGGATATTAGCCCTCTATCAGATGTAGGGTGGGTGATGATCTTTCCCCAATTTGTTGGTTGCCATTTGGTCCTTTTTACAGTGTCCTTTGCCTTACAAAATCTTTGTAATTTTATGAGGTCCCATTTGTCAATTCTTGATCTTAGAGCATCAGCTATTGGTGTTTTGTTCCTGAACTTTCCCCCTGTGTCCATGTCCTCAAGGGTCTTCCCCAGTTTCTTTTATATTAGTTTCAGTGTGTCTGGTTTTATGTGGAGGTCCTTGATTTGTGTGTATGTGTGTGTGTGTGTGTGTGTGTGTGTGTGTGTGTGTTTATCTTGTCATTTTGGGAATAAAATGAAGAAGATCAGCTTGGTATAAGTATTTTACCTAAAGAGTACAAATCTTACTTCTATTTATTAATACACAGGGTAATGCTAGAATATAGATGACATTAAAAATCCCATTTGCAGTTGACTAAACTCATGTATCACAGATGTAAATATTTAATCTAAAGTCAAGGAATGCCTACATGACTATGCTATACCCATTACTAGATTGGTTTAACTCAAAACTACAATATTATAATCTACTACATTGACTTTGCATTTCCATGAGTTATAGGAGAAAATATAACCAGGCTCATGGTGATGTGCAGGTGTAAGGTTCCCAGTCTAGTATGGACAAACTAGAGAATTACATCTATGTATAAGGAAAAGAACTTCAGTCAAATAGTTGATACTATAAACTCTGATATCTCCTATCAAAATCTCAGCCATGTCAATTCTCATCTCTAAGACCCTGCTTTTTACTTCAACTTTCTAAACCCTGATTTTCTTATAAAACAGGGACTGCACTATGAGACTGGGACACTTAAATCCATAAAATACGTTTGACCCAATATTTAGCACTTATGGGTGCTTAATTAAATATAGTTGTTTATTTCATGTGATTAAGAGGAATTCAATAAAAGCAATCCTGAGGTGATGATAATTAGTTCCCAGGATAGAGAGAACAAATAAAATGTAAAGGAAAATAAATAGCACGTGATGAAACTTGTCACTGTGAGACATTTTGGGGGATTACAAATTCAAAGTCAAAATTGGTGACAACAGCAAGTATTGGGAAATTTTCAACTGCTTCACTTCCAAAATTTTAAGATGTTATGGATATATTAGATATAGTTCACAGTATGCATACATAGTAGATGATATATATTGACATATATTTCTCAGTGTGTATAGGTATACATATATTCATAGGGCCATCAGTATCTGAAGAACTGGTGCAGAACCTCTGTGTGCCAAAATCTACTGATGTTCACTTAGTTGTATAAATGATATGTTTGCATCAATTCTATGTGCATGTGTCTTTATTTTCTAAATTATCTCAATATTATCTGTTTGACACACATATAAAACCTTTGAAGTGTTTTTGATCCATGGTTAATTGAGTATACATGAATATATATCGATTTCCCTTTACCTAATATAAAAAGGGCATTAGTTGCATTCCAAAAATTAGATATTAAAAATAAATATACCTTTTAAGGTATGAATAAATATGTACTTACCTAGCTAGCTCTCTTATTCATTAATCTATCATATAACATGCCTATGTATGTATGTATTATGAATATATATATATATATATATGTATATATATACATATATATATATATATTCATTATTTGCATCTAGTCCCAATTTCAGAACAAGGCACCCAGTGCTTAGGATCCGGAATGAGGGATAGGTATGAATGTGGCGAGACTTTTGTGAAACAGTACTTTGAGGTAGGAAGAAAGTGAAATTCAAGGCACTTTTTATAATGTGGTTTTCATCTTTTATGATTCAACAGGACAGGCTCCCACAGGGCAATAAAATCAGGCTTGGAACTGACTAATTTGATCACTCTTAAAGGGTCTGCCTGTGCCTGACATAGAAACAGTATTTCCTACCCACTCATATGTCTCCAGAGTATATTGGTTAAGCTTAAACACTCAATACATTTTCACATAAAAATAGGAGACATTGTTAGTTCCCTATTTATCCATAACCCACATGTTTTGCTACTTACTTTTGTGACCCTAACCCTAAGAATTTGAGAGTCCTTGAACTCTCAAATTTAAGTGACAACTTGAATCAAAGATTCTGAGGTTTACATTCTTTCTGATCACCAAGATTAAGAAAGCACCTTATTGAGATGCTGATGGATGGAAAGTTTTTCAGTGACAAGAATTCCCTATAGAATTGGAAAATTAAGGTCAAACTTGGTCCAGTTTCAGAAATACTACCAGGAATATGGGTTTTTTTTCTTATTCTTTTTTAAATCATAATACTGAAGCACTTTCATTAACAGTGTTTTTTCTCTAGGAAGTCATAAAGGCAGAATACAAATGTACTGTGTCTTAAGCTCCATTGTAGAAAGGATGTTAGACCAATTTTATTTGTGTCTGCATGACCCAATAGTCAGCCAGGTTCTAGAAACACAATGCTGACAATTAAGAGTTTGCTGAAGATAAGGTTTGCCCCGTGTGTCCCAATTTCAACCTCCATAATCATTTATCTAAAAATTATCTCAAAGCTGTTGGAATTTGAATTTTCAAAACATTTTTTGGAGAATTTCCTGTCACCTTGAGGAATAGCAGTTATGTTGGTGTCTGAGATGCGAATGTATGAGAGGCTCTTCATTCCCTGGAAGGCTCCATTTTCAATCCCAGAGTTTTTCAGTGGGTTGCCGCCCAGTTCTACGAAGACAAAAGGCACAAAGCTTTTAGAGGTAATGTACAATGTCTACCTGTTTCAATGAGGATTCTAGAAAAGAAAATGTTAGCTTCATAACTTCTTGATTGAGAAAACAGATGCTTTCAGAGAAGCATCAAAATAAAATGAAACTTTATCCTACTGAAACACAACCTGATGTTGTGGGACAGACAATGTGCCTATAACCCCAACACTAGAGAAATTCCGACAGGAAGTTCACCATTCAAGGGCAAAGTGAATCTCCTTTTATGCAACGAAACTTTGTATGAATTAGTTAATTAGCTAACTAATTAATCAAATAACAAAAACAAGTATAAAAAAATAAAAAACAAATTATTCATAAAAAATTAAAAACAGAAACAGCCATGGCACTGTTTCTAATTCTCTAAGAAATGCTAAGAAGGTATTAATAATACTACTTTATGCTAGAGATTTCTTAAGCAATTTTAAATGTTGCTAGAGAATCTAAAGCTATCATTTTGCAAAATAATTATAAAATTACATTAAATAATATTTCTTTCTGTCTCTCTGTTTCTGTCTCTCTGTCTCTGTCTCTAGGTCTCTCTCTCTCTCTCTCTCTCTCTCTCTCTCTCACACACACACACACACACACACACACACACACACACACAAAACCTTACTTTTATAAGAGAAATAATCTACAGGTGTGTTTTCTTCAGAACACAATAAAACTCTACTATGGAAAGGTTTCCCCATATCATTTTTTATGAAGCACTGTCTATTCTATATCCTGCTCATCTGCTCAGAAATGGCCAGTCTTCTCTCCATGCCAGATCATCAAGGAAAAGGCAGAAATAGTCTTGCACAGGCACCTTGTCTCCTTTCTTTGGGCCCTGAAACCGATGGTCACACAGCTTTCTGATACACAGGACTCTCACTTGGACTCTTGCCCTTCCTGATGTTAAGGATCCTTGAAATCTGATCATGTCCCCTAGGTCCTGATCCTCAATTATAATTAAGTCTGTACCTATGACAATCATATTGTTCAGTCCATTGAACATGGATTTCCGCAGTTTGGTGATCTCATTCTCGTGGACACGAAGCTCCTGGAGTGTTTTGGGCATCTTTTCAGGCAGTTCCTTTAGTTGGTTCTTAGACAGATAAAGCCTTTCCAACTTCACTAGAGGTTTAAATGCCTCTGGGCTGATCTTGCTGATCTTGTTGTTGACAAGGATCAAGGTCTGTGGAAATTGAAGAAAATAATACCTGAAAACTGAGAGCTTCCACACATATGCACATGTCATATATGTAGCCAATGTATTCTTTTTGTGAAAATAGTAGAAATTTTTTGGAAAAAAATCAGGAGACATCCAGAAAAATATAGAAATGTGTTCTTTTGTGTGGATATGTATATGTACAACAATATCAACCAACCAGATATCCCTCCCAGAGCTCCCAGGGACTAAACCACCAACCAAAAGGTACACAGGGAGTGACCCTTGACACCTGCCACATATGAATAGCTGAAATAATCCTGTGTAATAAAAGAACTGTTTGCAGGTATCAGCCTAAAAGCATTGACATTAAAAACAGGCATATTGATCAATAGCAAAAACCTGATGACCCAAACATAATTCTACATACCTACAAATACGAGACACCTGGTTTTTGACAAAGAAGCCAAAAATACACATGGATAAAAGATATTATCTTTAACAAGTGGTGCTGGTCAAACTGAATGGCTGCATGTAGAAGAATGGGAATAGTTCTATTTTCATGACCCTGCATACAACTCAACTCAAAATGTGTCAAAGGCCTCACCACAAGACCAGATACCCTGAATATTATAGAAGAATAATTACAGAATAGGCTTGAAAACACTGACACAAGAAAATGTTTCTTTCCGAATAGCACCCTGATCAGTCCTATCTAGGCATTAAGACTGACAATAATGGTACCTAAGGAAACTAAACACCCTCTGTACAACAAAGGACACTATCATGTCAGAAAATGGAAACCTATGAAGTGGAAAAAAAACCTTGTCAATTATACAATAGACAAAGAATCATTAACTAAAATATACAAAGAAATAAAAAAACTGAGCATGAGAAAAACAAGTAATCCAATTTAAAATGGGGTATGGAACTGGTCATGGTGGTACATGCTTTCAATCCCAGCACTTATGAGGTAAATAAAAACAGATCTCTAAATCTGAAGCCAACCTGGTCTACAGAGTATACTCCAGTATAGGCAGGGCTGCAGAGAAAAACTTTGTCTCAAGTAAACACACACACACACACTCCACAGACAGACACACACAAAATGGGATATAGAACTAAAGAAAGTGCTCTGGAAAGCTGAAATACAATGGCTTAGAAGAACCTGAAGAAACGTTCAGCATTCTTAGTCCTCAGGAAAATGCAAATTAAATCTTGATATTTCATTTTGCACAAGTCAGAAGGTCCAAGATCAATAAAACAAGTGAAAGCTCACACTGGATGAGATGTGGGGAAAGAGGAAAACTGACTACTTGTTGATGTGACTGTGAACTACTAAATACACTATGGAAACTGGTATTAACATCCCTCCAAAAAGCTGGCAACAGACTTACCACAAGGTCTCTCCATCTTACTACACAGAAATTGGCTCAACTATGATTATTGCTGCTCTATAATATCCAGCCAAAAATTGGAAAAAGCCAAGCAACCAAGTTCATCTGCCAATCAACAAAGGAACAGATAAGGAAAATATGGTATATTTGCACAATAAAATATTATTAAGCTGATCAGAATGATTAAATTATTTGCAGGTAAATAAATTAGATGGAGCTAGAAACAATCATTGTGTCTGAGGTAACACAGACACCAAAAGACATATATATATATATTTCTGTTATTTACAACTGTTATAAGCTAGAGTCCAAAAACCAAATATCCCAACAAAAAATGGGGTATAGAGGTAAATAAAGAATTCTCAATGGGCCAGGCAGTGGTGGTACACACCTTTAATCCCAGCACTTGGGAGGCAGAGGCAGGCGTATTTATGAATTCAAGGCCATCCAGGTCTACTGAGTGAGTTCCAGGACAACCAGGAATATACAGAGAAACCCTGTCTCGGGAAAAAAAAATTCTCAATGGAGGAATCTTGAATGGCTGAGAAACACTTAAATGTTCAAAGTCCTTACTTATCAAGGAAATGCAAATCAAAATGACTCTGAGATTCCATCAATATACTTTTTAGAATGGCTAAACTAAAAAGATCAAGAGATAGCACATGCTGGCAAGGATGTGGAATAAGGGAAACACTTCTCCATTACTATTGGGAATGTAAACATGTACAACTACTTTGGAAATCAATTTAACAAGTCCTCAGAAAACGGAATAGTTCTACCTCAAGACTCAGCTATACCACTCCTGAGTATATACCCAAAATATTCTCCACCACACCACAAGGATATGTGTTTCACTATGTTCACAGCAGCCTTATTTATAATAGCCAGAAGCTGGAACAACACAGATGTTCTTCAGTGGAAAAAATGGATACAGAAAATGTGGTACATTTACACAATGGAATACAGTTTAGCTATTAAAAATGAGGACAGCATGAAGTTTGCAGGCAAATTAATAGAACTAGAAAATATCATTCTAAGTGAGGTAACCCAGAACCAAAAAGATATGCATGGTAGGTATTCACTAATAAGTGGATATTAGCCAAAAAATTACAGAATACCCAGGATACAACCTAGAGACCCTAAGGATTTAAACAAGAAGGAAGGCACAAGTAAAAATGCCTCAATATCACTTAGAAAGTGGAACAAAATAATCATAGGAGAGAGAGAGAGGGAAGGACCTAGGTGAAAGAAGAAGGAGGGGAAAGTGGGCAGGATCAGGTATGGTGGAGACAGGAGAGAAGCCCAGAGGGAGAGGAAAATAAACGGGAATATGCAGCTTCTGGGTGTAGGGGGTGGGATGAGCCTCTAGTACCTTCCCAGTATACAATGTGGTGACCTTAGTGAAAGTTTTCAACAGTGGGGATATAGAACCTGATGAGACCACTTCCAGTAGTTAGACAGGACCCCCAGTAGAAGGATAGGAACACCAACCCACCTAAAATCGTTTGACCCAAAATTGCTCATGTCTAAAAGGATTACAAGGACAAAGATGGAATAGAGACTGAAAGAATAGTTGACCAAGGGCCATCCCAACTTGAGATCCGCCCCACAGTCAGGCTCTAATCCCTGACACTATTACTGTTGCTACATTGTGTTGGTAGACAGAGAAGCCTAGCATAGCTGCACTCAGAGAGGCTCTACCCAGCAGCTGACTGAGACAGATGTAGATACCTACTGCCAAACACTGGATAGAGGACAGGTAAATATGGAAGAGTTAGGGGAAGGATTGAAATCTCTGAAGGACATGATGACCTCACAGGAAGACCAACAGTGTCAAGTAACCTGAACCCATGGGAGCTCCCAGAGACTGAGTCAACAACCAATGCACATACAGGAGCTGGTCCAAGGCCACGGGCACATATGTAGCAGAGGGCTGCCTTGCCTGGCCTCAGTGGGAGAGGATGCACATAATCCTACAGAGACATGATGCCTGGGGAGATGGGAGTTACCCTGTGGGATGCTACCCCCTTATAGACTAAGAGAAGTATTGATGGAAGAAGAGGCTCTGCAAGGTCTAACTGGGAGGAGGGCAGCACTTTGGATGTAAATAAATATACCAATAAATCAATAATAAAAACACTTTTTGAACAGTTAGATGGAAACCTACTATAGTAGATGCTTCTTAAAATACATACAAATAAGAAGAGAATGTAAATGGACTCACCATATAATATTGGAGAGGATATCCCAACTAAATATCTTATGTTCTCAAGTAAAACTCTCTGTGTCAGAGATTGTGTGGAATAATTGGCCAAAGGGGTCTTCCAGATGCCCCACCATACACACCAAATATCCATCAGATAGTATTGCCAACATTGTTGGTCACCTTTCATAATGGTAAGTCCCTATTCCTGAAGACACCACTTACTATGTCATCAAACATTGAGAAAAAGTACTGGTGACCAACTAGATGCTTTTCCTTTAATGACTAGCATGCTATTGGAAGAGAAATTTAATCATCAGTGTTACAAACTACAAACCCTGTGACCTACAACAAAAACCTGCCTGCAAGAGCTATTGGTGCAGTAGTCATATATATAATATGAGATTAGCCAGTCACATTTTAATTGTATTTAAGGCCCATTCCATAAGACACTGTTAACATTTCCAAGAACATGAGACTAGGGAAATCATGATGAACCTAGGTGAAAAATCTACAACTATTTATCTGCTAAATTATAATAGTTAAAAAAAAATGAGACTTGATGGTATATTGCTATCCCAAAAACCAGAGCATTGTTCAACCTTATCCAGAGAAACTTCCTTTTGCACTAGGTGGTGATTAACAGGAATACCAACAACTGAATAACATGTAGAGAGTGAGAGATTTTGAAACATTCAGCCCTAATTGGGGTGTCTTTAGCAACCACAGCCCTCCCCAGTACTCAGGGATCTATGTCTCAAAAAGGAGGAAAAACTGTAAGAGTCAGAGGTGGTGAGTGACTCTCAGGAACAGCATCTTTTAGACACAGTAGGGCTGGTAAACAAATGGACTCAGAGAGACTGTGATGGCCCTCACAAGGGGCACACAAATTCAAACCAGACAAAGAAACTGCACTGAGAAAATGGAGTGAAGAAAGACTTCCACCCTGACTAAGAAGCTATTTGCTATTGACCCCTGCTTGGAGAGGGACAATCACTTTTGTCCAATGGCAGGTCACCAGGTATAACATTTATATTTAAGATAGGCCCCATACCCTTGAGTACCTGGCTACCACAAAACAGATTCCCCATCTTTTGTTTTATTTGGATTTTCTATCTTTTGTTTTATTTTGATGTTGTGTGTTCTATTGCTTTCTTTCCACTTATGTATTTTAATATATGATTGTTTTTTTTGTTTTGGTGGGAGAGGGAGAGGGAGAGGACAAGAGAGAGAGAGCTTGTTGAAGATAGATATCTTATCTTCAGCCACCAGCCAGAGAAGATAATAATGAAATCTTGACATTGTTCAATGTATGAAATCCAGTTTAAAAGACCTGATTTACTCTTTTGGGTGTTAAAATATGACTTAATATTGTATAAATTTTTTCTCAAAAGACTTTTATGTAGGGCTTCTAGTATCCTAAATATTGTCCCAAGAGTCTAATTGGACTCCATCTCATCTCTATGATCTTGACCTTCTATACTCAAGTTCTGGCTCTTAAGTGTTGTGTGACTATGAAATCACAACCCATCTCTCTCTGCCTGGGTTTCTTTATCCATAGACAGGGATAGTAAAATAACAATAGCCAGAATTAAGTTAAGGCCTCCTGGGATAGAAACCTACACTTGGAATATTGTAAGTGCCACACAAATATTTGTTAGTTTTCAGTGGCTGACAATTTCTCTTGACTTTTATATTAAAACCCATTTCTTGCTATGTTTACAACACCATAGTTTGAAACAAGCATATCCAATGTGGCTTTATTATTGTATAAAAGTTATCAATACACACACACACACACACACACACACATTTATATGTATCTTTTATCTTTAAAACTACTCAGGAAATAACCCACAGAGTTGTAAGTAAAGATAAAAATTGGGGCATAAAGGACTTTTCCCTGTTTAAACCTTTTCTATTTTAATCCTAACTAAACTTTTGTTTCTTTCCTCCCTTGTCATTCCAGCACAGTTTTTTCCTAACCAAAATTATAATGTCTTTTTGCAAAATAACAAGGAAAGACAGGCTAGAGAATGAAAGACTGAGAGATAAATAGCTGTCTGGCATCCCTGCATCACAGGTTCTAATGACCTCTCCTCCTTTTCGAATGGATGCTTTGAAGTCGAAACAGAGGTTTGCCAAAATGACAAAGGCTTCACAATCCTTCCAGAAGGAAACTTACTTAAGGAGAGAATACCTGTCATCAACGGCGTTTAAGGAGAGCCTTGCAGAAACTGGATGCCTAAAACTTGTAACTTTCCTTCCCTGAAATGGCAGATTTGGAATAAAATGTAGGCAAAATGAGTTCATATTTTAAGCTGTATCAGTTCATTTAAATGATACTCCTTCTTTATTTTCACTTTCCTAAAATTGTTTTAGCAGTGACTTAGAGAGTCAGAGACAAATATTGCTGATTTTGCCATCAACTCTGCCAGGAAGCCTGGAGACTAAAGCCATGAGCTGGGCAGGGGTGTGGGACTCACTGGCATCCTTGGAGGAGCACTGCAGAGCACGCCCAAAAGCTCCTAGCTCTGGCTCGGGTCATTGCCTCATTCGGGCAAACCTGAAGCTTTCACACAGTATTTGACATTTTATTGTCATTTTGCTTTACTGATGTTCCTTTTTTTCTTACACAGGGAGACTCCTTTCCTCTCTTCTTTGTCTTTCAATACCCTAATACCCTGCTAATCCTTTAAAGTGCTTCTTCACGATTAAAAAAAAAAATCCCTGTTGATTGTGTATACAAAGGCGTCTAGTTTTTCTCTCAACACTCACAACGTACATGTTATTTATGTTGGGACATATTGAAGAACTGACCTCACTGTTTTCACCTTATCTGACTGATACAGAGGTTTTTGAATTGTTGCAATGTTATTTTTTAAGTCTTTCATATTACACCTTAGGTAGCATCATCAATACAGAATCTCTAGATTGGGAAAAACAGTTGATTTCTTGTACAAATCCAGTACACTGTCTCATGGAAATGTGTCGCTAACAGCATCTCAGCTGTTAAGAAATCCATCTTGGCTACATTAACTTTATAATGTTTTCAGAACAGCTTATTCCATTTCATTATTGCTTTTATATCTAAATTTCTTCTTCTACTATGTAGCAGCAGGCTGGTAACATTTTATAGATGTATTTTATCATATATTGCCAATTTTAACATTGCCTTTCCTCAATCATTTTAACAATGGGTATAATAAATAAATGTGAATTAAATGCCCTAGGACTCAGGATTATATTACCATGACAGTCAACATTAAAATAAAATGTCTATGAACCATTATCACCGCAGTTGGGACCATATCACTAGAAGTTCTATTTACTAGAAATTCCTTTCAAATTAGATTTTAATATGGAATGCAAATGCACTTCCCTGATGTTTCTCCCCACTAGGAGAATTGTGTTGTCTCATTGTTGAGACTCAAATAAGATGTGTCACCTTTTATTCAGTGTTAGCATTGTTATCTCTATTGATTATGTCAATATACATGACTCTCAGATCCTTTCTCCCCATCTCTGAGTGTTCTTTAAGGCCATCTCAAAAGGCTTTGTCAAGTACTTCAAGAATGGCCCCACAGTGGAGTACTGAGATTTTCATAGTGAAATGTACTTCAGACCTGGCTTGCCTCTATGAAATGTTCACTCATATTTTGTAAGGTATCATACTTCTCCCACAGGAATCAAACTGAAAAAAATTTGATGCATTTCTTAGAGATTCCAGTGTTCTCTGTAGTCAGACTTCAAAGGTTTGCCTCAGAAAGCTTGACACAATTTGATTTGGTCATGACACACATCCCAAGACAATGATGTCCATTCTTTTTTGTTTGGGGTACTTACTACTCTATATCTGAGGAAGCTGAACTTCGCCTAAACCTAGTGCCTTTACAACCGTCTAAGAAGATTAAGCAATATAGACAGTGGAGTAAGACCTTCTAGTGTTCTGCCCACAGCTCTCCTACCTCCTTCCTCCTTTGGATTTGAATGCTTCAAAGGGCCTCATTTTTCAGCTGCCTTATGAACAGGCCTTTATGAAAAGGTGCTTATGAAACCCATTTGAAAGTATCTTCCCTTTTTTGATACACTCTTGAACATCAGATTGAACACAGAGTAGATGTAAGTTAAAAACATGCATACACACACTAATAATCTAAAGTACAAAGTAATAAACACATATATGTGTAGAATTACATTTACTTAACAACATGTGGGTGGTTATTCTTTGTTCTGTTGATACCAAGAGAATTTCCAAGGCCATGCACACCTCTCTTAGAGAATAAATCACAAAAAAGAAACAAAAGCATAAAATAACACTAGAATTAAGTAGGTCTGTGTTTTATTCTATAATTGAAATGCAATCTATTTGTGACAGTACATATATTTACTCATTGAAGGACTGACAAAGATTAAGGTATAAAAATTTGGGTTTTTTTTTGTGAAGACACATGGATTATATGTATAAATATTTGTGATGTTTCTTCGTTAGTGGCTACTTAAGATGTTACTCTGCTTACTTGTTCTTGCCAGGAAGCGAATCTGATAAGCACACAGCTATGTGCTAATTTATTACCTATTACCACAGCCCATTTTGATCTCACTGTGGTTTTCCTTTGAAAATACAATTAGTGTCTGATTTCAGAACAAATAATAAGATAAAATGATTCTTACATGCAGGTCCTTCAGGTTCTTGAAGGCTCCTTCTTTGATCTCGGTTATTTTGTTGTTTTGCAGGTCTAGCAAGGTTGTGTCAGGTGGGAATTCCCAGGGTACTGTGTCCAAGCCTAGCAAAGGAGAAACAAAAATGCATAGACTCTGAGAAGAAATTCCCAACTACAGCATCTTTGAAGATTGTTTTTTTTTCAATCTTTGAGACAATATTTAATGTTGTAGGTTACCCTTCCATTTGGAACCCTTTTGCCTAAGTCTACTAAGTACTGGGATTATAGCCATCTCCAGCGTATAAAAAGTGTGTGCTTACAAGGACATTGAGGTTTCAGTTGTTTTCCCTCAAGGTTACATCAATTGTAATTAAAATTGTTTGTTTCATCTTTCCCAACAAAGTCAAGATTTTTTTCTTTAGTTATAAATGAAAATATTTCCCACAATTGTTTGTCCTCAGAGAGGAAATTTGTGTTCCTTTTAGAATGAGGCTCTAATCCTTTGCTACATGTTGACTCTCAGCAAATATTTTGTAAATATTTGCTAGAATTGTAAACCTGTAATAGCCAAATAAATACCTTATAAAGAAGAGGGCTCCAACCAAGTATGCATCAACTCTTATAAATCTAACACTGACATGGATTTACATTAAATCTTAAAAGCATTTGAACTTGTAATCAGGTTCTTGTTTGTACATTGAAAATTTAAGCTTTTGGAAGAGTAATTCTTTTGATTTGAATCAGAATGCCATGGCAATATCAATTTTAATGGCCATTTTAAAAAGCAAGAAGTCTAAGGTTGAGTAGGATAAATTTGGTGATATATGTTCAGTGAAATTAACTTTTAAAAGCCTTAATTTTGGAATGTAGACTTTCAGTATATTAATATAGATGCATAACAAGCAAGTGGTCCTTGATCATCAAAAATACATTTCACTACTCATTTAGCCAATTATATAACATATTTTCATTTTTACTTTGGGGAATGTAGGAGGTAAAAATAAAAACTGGATATTTGATTTTAGAGATATAGTTCAGTTTTTACAAGTTTGTGCTATTTCTGGCAGGGGATCTGTGTTTGATTTCTACCACCTACAACAAGAGCCCATAACTGTGTATAAATTCAGCTGCAGGGACTCCATGTTTCTGTTTGACTTCATGGACACTTATATTCACACAATGTAGATTTATATAGATAGGTGTGCACACATACACCCTGTGCTTACATACATACATGCATACACACACACACACACACACACACACACACACACACACACGCACACGCACACGCACACACACGCACACGCACACGCACACACACACACACACGCATATGCACGCACGCGCGCACACACACACACACATTTTCTTTAAAAAACAAAACAACTTGGAATTCTATTCTCATATAGTGTGTCAGTCCCTATATTTTCAGATAACATAACACAAATTTAAATTTTAAAGTTTTGGATAGAAACAAGTTTTCCATCACTACAAATATTGAAGTAATAAAGAGTTCTGACTCATTGGAAAATGTTTTGTTTCATTGACTAGAGACTATATATGCAGTTGAAGCAAACAGACTTTACCCACTTGGGAGTATAACCCATGAAAAATACAATTCACTGTAGTTTTTCATTAAAACTAAAATCACAACAAAGTATAATAACAGCTATGTTGGGAAGATAGCTTTCCAGTTCTCAGACTTTAATGAGCATGTACTCAGAAACCACATGGCAATCAAATTTCAAATCTCTTCATTTTATTCCATGATAATTACGTACATTTAGAAATTACTTATTTCTAAGAGGTCTTTTTCGTTGCTATTATTGTTGTTCTTGTCCAGAGACCACCACTCCAATTGTAGTAGTAGGAAATAATGTTCTTAGCAATGACCAGTGTATTAGTTAAGTTCAGTATCAAATTCAGATGATATTCAACTGACATCTTGTACTCTATAAACACTGAACCCATTACAGACATGGTTCCCATGGAAATAGAAGATTAAAGTGTGTTCAGAACTGGGAAGTAGAGTATAGAACAGCTACCTTGTGGGAGGGTTAGTGAGGGTACTCCACAGTCATAATAACAGCCATTTTCAAAAATGTCAATTTGCTAATTGCATGCAATTAGAGGATGTAGCCTTTTGCCAAATCTGTGATAATTAGTGTGATCCAACCACAAAAAGACATGATTTCCTTTCCTTTGGAATGTAGTCCTGTGTCTCATTAGTACTTGTTTTCTGGTTTCTGTCAGAGATTTGCTTTCCTTTTATGCTTACTTTTGTATAATTATGATATAAAACTGTGGAGGCTGTTTTAACATTTGAACGATGCCAAGATGATGGGAGATCTCACACACATAAGGAAAGGACTCTGTCTCTGGAAGGCTGACTTTTCTGCTCATGTTGGCATCCTTGCATTTTATGACAGAAACTGCTTAAGCTAAGTCTCATGCTTTCTATCTGGAGATGTAGCACGAAAGAAAAATACCCTCTCAGATTTGTGATTTTTGCAAATTAGCTCTTGGAGGTCCATTTTAATGATAAAATTATAATGTTTACATATCTGTTCTGAATTACTAATGGATCCATACTCACTTGACAATCTCATATACTGAAGCTAACCACAACTTCTTTGGATTACATAGCAAGAAATTATTTCAGTTAAAGTTATGTTATGCTATTTCCTTCACAACAGTTCTACGATAACTTATAAAACCTTGCTGTAAAAGCTCTCGATTGAAGCAGAAGTGTAAGGTAGTGTGGTGACTTCCTTTACCTGGTGACTTTTAGGAAGGGTTTAATGGCATAAACAAAATCTTCATTAGGAATAAAGAATGTGGCTGAAAAATAACCATCTAGGCTTCCAACATAATATTTTATGTGCCAAGTTTATCTATATGCCCATTGCAAAAAAAAAGTTCTCATAGCAGATTCATCCCCCTACTTTCGCTAATTCTATACATTTTATATCTAGATAAAGTGTCCCATCATAAATTAGCATATTAAAAGATCTAAGTAAAGTATCATGGGTAAATTAGCCATAATATGAGATTTTTAGAACATCACAAGGGAAAAAGCCTTAAATTTCAGCTGGTCTATTGTTTCCTATGTACTCTATGATGAGATTGTTTAGCAGACTATATATAAGAAAAGTAGATAAGTTAATCTGAATAATGTTGATGCAATATATACCTCAGTCCCTCTCTCTTTTCCTCTCTCTCTCTCTCTCTCTCTCTCTCTCTCTCTCACACACACACACACACACACACACACTAACACACACATTCTCTACTTTTATCTATCTATCTATCTATCTATCTATCTATCTATCTATCTATCTATCTGCTTTTAAATATGACTCCTTTTAAAACTGACTTGATAGCTGCTGGAAGACTGTGTTATTTTGTTAAAGCTTCATCTTAACTGTATTTAGTGATAGGTGTATTTTCAGCCACTGCTACATACTGAGCCCTTGTCTAAAAGAAAAATGTGTCCCAGAAATAAAGGGGCAGGGGATAGATGTAACTCGCAATCTAAGTCAATCCTCTTTTATTCTCTGACTAAACCAGACCAGAGAAGTAAAATTTCCATAATAGGTCCTAGCTAAACTAGACCAATAACCAACATGATATGGATTCTCACTCCAGAAATATTGAGTATGAGCACCACCTCATCTTGAGCATGCGTGCTCACTCCTAGAGATTCGTTTTGGTTCATACCTTGGATGTTGTGTGAGAAACTACATTCACCCATTGCTCTGACTCTACTCCCCTCTAGACCTCACTCAAGGTTCTTCCTCCTCAAATACTCATCTACCCGATATGGAGACGTGATGCCTTAAGCCCGCACGTCTCAGAGACCACATGCTTGTGGCGTTCATTCTCATCTTTGCAGAGTCTTGGCTTGTCCACCTGCAAACGCAGGATAAACCGAGAAGCAGTTCATGTTGTTGTTTTGCTTTGCTTTCCATTATGAACATTTTCTGGATGTTTTGTGCACAGGTTTCTTTCTGGCACATCAGTTTTAAAGCATCAAGCTGCCCAATTTTCAACCCCCAATTTATACCTGTGTAGAAGAAATGTAGGCATGGGTGAGGGAGCAGAGACTGAGGGAATGATCAGGCAATAACCAGCCCAACTTGAGACCCATCCCGTGGGCAAGCTCCAATCCTCCAACAGTGCATGGAGCCTGAGGACTCTTATGGAAGAATAGGAGGAAGGATTGCAGAGCCCAAGGAGATAGGAACTCCACAGGAAGGCCAACAGGAACAACTAACCTGGACCATTGCGGCTCTCAGATTTTGAGTCACCAAACTAAAGAATATACATGGACTGGATCTATATCTGCACACACTCATGTAGCAGATATGAGGCTTAGTTTTCTTCTTCTGGATCCTGAACAGCTAGAACAGGGGCTTTCCCAGAGCTGTTGCCTATATGCAGGCTATGTTCTTCTAGCTGGGATGCCTTGTCTGGCTTCAGTGGAGAGGAAGTACCTATACTTGAAGTGCCAGGATTAGGGGATACCATACCATACCAAGGGGGCTCCCCACCTTCTCAGAGGAAAAGAGGAGGGGGAAGGAGGGAAGTACTGTGGAAGAGAATGTCAGGGAAGGGCAATGAGTGAGATGTAAAGTGAATAAAGAAAAGTAAATTAAATCTAAAAAAATCAAGCTGCCTTGTAATCCTACACTAAATAGTTCATGAGCATGCTCTTGAAACTTTTCTTCTGTTACATTGTGTTATAAAATCTCTCTGTATCCTATTTTTTATTAAGGTTTTCTTTTTCCTCTGATGTGTTATGACAAAACTGTCTTTTCTGTGCTGTTTTTAAGTTTTCAGTTATCAAATGAATCTCCCCATCAATATTCATCTGACTAAAATAAAACTTTAAGAATAATTGTATTTGTATGTATGTGGATTTTTGCCTGCATGTATGTTTTTGTGCCACACGTGTCCCTAGTGAGGAGGGTGTTCCATCCAGTGAGTATTAGATCTCTCATGGACCTGGAGTTACAGAGGGTGGTGAACTGCCATGTGCATGTTGAGGTATTTACATAATTTCACTCTTATTTTTCATTATGGCCAAAAAGTGTGTTTCTCTGAAGGCATATTTAAATGGTATCTTTCAGAAGATACCTTTTATTAAAACTCAGTAAACTGTATAACAAATTAATTGTCTATCACATGTAGAGCTGGTCTCAATTCCTATTAGGATTTGCATCAATATGAAAAAATTAAGCTAATTTTTTTTGCTGATGATTAGAGTCTATATCTCTCTGTTTTTTCTCTTTCCTACATTACAATGATTAATAAAGACTATCCTGGAAAATACAATTAGTTTTGCATGCATGTCAAACAGATTTTTTTAAGTAAACAACTTATCTTTGAGTTGGTTCTTCTTGTGAGTGATGTCTACTGTTGTGCTCATCTTTGTTCCATGAAGTTCAAGACCTGCAGAGAGTTTATCTACAAAGGTCCATGTGTGGATAGAAAGCCTTCGTTCAGTTAGCAGATGCTTCCCAACAAATGATTATACGCAAATATGCCCTTAATCAACTTAATTCTACTTAATTAGGACAGAGACTCCAGTTTTTTGTAAATCACGAAAATATCAAATACGTTAAGATCATTTTTAGCTTCAGAGTGACTTGGATTAAAATTAATCCAACTATGAATTAGAGATGATTTAGTGCTAAATTCAAACACTTGAGACCCTGTGTTCTTACTCCACTGAGATGGAAATACCTTAGAGCTAAGAATCATTTTGATGGCTAAACAGTGTCAGTTCAAACTAAAGCTAATCCTCAATGTTTATAAAAGGAAGTGATAGATTATGGCAGGAACATGTCTTTTCCTTTTATTTTGATAATACCTTCTTACTTGGCTAAGATGATCTTTGACCTCTGTCTCTGTCCTTTTCATCTCTACCTCTCTCTGTGTCTGTCTCTCTCCTCTCCATTTCTCTGTCTCTCTCTGTCTCTCTGTCTCTGTCTCTGTCACTCTCTCTCTCTCTCATATCAGCTATGGCCTCCATACCTCCCTTTCTATGGCTTTAAGAGCCATATACATATGAGACAATCATTTTCAAGGAAGGTAGAACACATGTAATTAATTGCCATGGGATTAAGATACATATCTATGAAATAGTATCCTGAATATAAAAGTTTCTCTTGTAAGAATGTTTATGTATATTTTTAGTTCTTGTCTACCAATGTTAAATACATATCCATTCATTAAATAAGAAAATATGCTTTTTTAAATATCAAATTTCATATAAAAGAGGGCAAAGTAGGTTTGAGTTCAAGGATATTAATCCATATAGACAAAGCTCTTTTAAATTATTTTAAAGGGAATGAGTCATTTCAAACATTAGTCATTATGTGCTTAATTTAAAGAAAATTAAACATAAGACAATGATTGTATGTATTTACCTTTTCAGGGCTCATATAAATTTTAGCAGTGAGATAAAAGTTATTACCAAATCATGCTCCTTGGTGATCCCTGGCCCCAACAACAATAACTGAGCCAAAATCTATAAACAAGAGAAGCTATCTTCCTTCGAGATATCAAGCACACAGAACAGAACACCTGATCAAGATCAAGATTAGACAGCATTCAATATTTGGAAAGGAATGAGATACATTTGCTGGCATACTTTCTGTTAGCTGTTCTTGGCTATGAATAGTGCTCCAGTGCCCATGGGTATGAAGGAACCTCTCTGACATGTACCCAGGAGTGTAGCAGCTGGATGGTGATGTGCTACTTTTAATATTCTGAGGACCCGCCATACCATTTTCTATGAATGCTGTTCTTTTTTTAATTCTTGCCCACAGAGTTCAAGGACTCCCTTTTGTGAATTGGCCATTTTACTGCTATCCAGTTATATAGTTTCTGATAAGCATTTCCCCAATGATGAATGATCTTTTGTGTATTTTATTTCATGCATTAATGGATCAGTTCTCAGAAATGTGAATTTAGGTCTATTGTTCATTTTGAAAATGTAACTCTTACCATTGATGATTGCCTGTCAAAGAAGAAAACTTTTAAATATTTTCATTTCTTTTATGACCTAAAACAAGGAATCTGGCAAGGGATCAGAAAGTTTGCTCTCAATTATGGTCTCTTATGCATTTGTAACCAGATATTAACAGGATCAAAGGTCACGGAAGTCTAGTCTGAACTGGATCCCCCAAGACTTACTCTTATGAATAGAATTCTGTGCTGCTAAGCCAGAGTTGTCTGGAATACCTGAGATTGCCTTTCTAGGCACTGCCTCACTCTCTCTCTCTCTCTCTCTCTCTCTCTCTCTCTCTCTCTCTCTCTCCACACACACACACACACACACACACACACACATACACACACACACATACACACACACATATATATACATATATATATATATATATACATACATGCATATACATACACACATAATATATTTATATTTGTTAGTTTTTTGCTAATGGATTTTTGGAGTTCCTTATTTCTTCTGAAAAAAAGAAAAACTCATAGTTGTATAGCTAAAAATATGTTCTCCCATTGTATAGTCTGTCTCTCACCTCTATTGTTCTAGTATTCTAGATGAAAGATTTATAATTTGATACAACACTATGTTCTAGTGTATGTTAACTGATGAATGGTTAGCAAAATTGTGGTATACATATACAAGCGACTATTGTTCATTAAAACTGTTAAAGCTTGTACTTTGCAACATGAGAGAGCTATGTTAAGCAAATCAATCAAGAAATAGAAAGACAGGTACTGTAGGATATACACAAGCTGATCTTACAAAAGTTGAGTATAGCATAGTGCCAACCAGGGGTGGGTAGAAAGGGTTAGTGAGGAAAGTCTGATAACCCAAGGCTATGAAGTTCGGTTCGAGAATGATGTTTTGTGGTAGATTACATGATCAGGCAACTCTAGATAGGCAAGGTGTACCAAATGTTTCAGACTGCTAGAGGGAAGACTTTGGAAAGATTATTTTCATGGGTAAGTGCTAAGTGTTTGAGATGATGGGTTATTTTTAGTAGATTTAAGCATAACTCAGTGTATATATATATCAAAATATTTCATGGTACATATAATGTATTTAATGTATACAAAATCACATAGCTGTTAGTAGCCAATGTAAAAGGAATGAATTATCCTTTCTTTTGGTAACAACTGGACTTCTTAATTTGATAAAGTCTACATTGGCTGATTAGTTTTTCAAAGGGGTTCTCTATCTAATAAAGATAGAAGAAAACTATGGGTTTCACACTGAATTCTTGTTTAAATCACAAACTAAATTTTAATGAAATATGCAGAAGTATTTGGCTGGCTACGATCTATGGCAAATTCATATTTACTTTCTCAGTCCTCTGTGTACTAGATAAGCAGGTGATGCTACACTGAAGATAACTGAAGCCAAACATTCTGTGCATCTTGCAGAAGCTTTCATACTTCCTTGTAGACAAATGACAGAGCTTTAGCTTCTCAGTTTTTATTGATTCTCATTGAAAAGACTGTTTAAGGATCCCTGTTGTTTAACAGTGGCAGAAATAACCCTTAGAGCAGTGGTTTTCAACCTGTGAGTCCTAACCCCTTTAACAAACTTCTGTCTCCAAAAGCATTTACATTACAATTCATAAGAATAGAGAAATCACAATTACGAATTGACAACAAGAAACAATTTTATCTTTGGGTGAGGGGTGTCACCACAACATGAGGAACTATATTTAAGGTTCACAGTGTTTGGAAGGTTGTGAACCACAGCCTTAGAGGAAAACACACAATCAAGCAAATAGAAAATATCTACTTGTATTAATTACTCTATAGTAAATATTGACAAAAGTTTGAAACTTTTATCCTTTTGTCTCAATAAAATATCTGACAGTCATAGTTCAAAGGAAACTGATAATAATGTATAGTCTCACACCTAGAACGCCCCTGATCCATCACAGGGAGAGAATATACTTACCCGATCAATGAGTGATCCAAGAAACTACCTATATTCTTCTAAAAACATCTATGTACACCCTCACTGAAGTTTTAAAGTGTCAGCACTGAATACTGAGATAGGTGTTTCTTGGTTGTTGATGTTGAACTGTTTACTTCTACATTTGTCTGTGATACTCTGTCTACAGTATTTCCCTGGTTAATATTACTGACCATTTCTCTGAAAAATATGACCAGCAAATTGCGCTGGATAACTATGGGGCTTCTCTGAGAAGCATCTTCTTATGTTGTGGTATTTCTTCTATAAGCAAGACACACAGCAAAAAATCTAATCCTGCGATCCTGTTTTCCTTTGCTGGAAGAAAACAGACAAGTAAAGAGAAAGACGGGAAGGCAGCAGTGCATGGGAACCAAGTGCACTGACCTTTGGCTCAACTGTTGGGCCTCCAAACTTTCTGAAGATTTATCTTCTAATCATGTGGCTCTTGGAATTCCAGGCCAATTTTTACTTTCAAAAGGATAAGCCAGCTGTCTTTAGTGTATCAGGCTGAAAGTTTCAGAATCTGAGATTATATCGGATATTTACACTGTGCTTAAGTTTTAAATATTTCTTTTGACAAGTTCTAAAGACCGTAATCAGCTGCCAAAGCTACGTGGGAACCCAGACCAGAGAATGAAGGGAATGCTTATACATCTTGAAGATAATTTTCTGTTGCACAATCCGACTCATTTTGCTTCTGATAACTATGTAGTTTGCAAGTTAGTAATGTTTAATCTCTGTTGCCTGGACCCTGTAAAGAGTAAAGGACTTTTCAAGTTTTCATAGTATCTAACATCTTAGGAAAACAAATCAATAATTTAGAAAGAGAAAAGAAAATGAAAATGGCAATGAATAAACATCTCTCTAGAAACACAATATAGATGACACATTGGTAGACATTTTACTTTGCAAAAAGAGGGTCTATTCAAGTCATTAAGATTTTTTTATAAGTGATTCACTGCAAACCTTTGTAGAGCTGATTGAAAAGGGTTAGAGGTGTGGCAGTATAGTGTGTAAAACCTGAAGTGTCCTAGCCTTGAAGTTAATTCTTTTCTCCTTGACTATTTCCCCTACTGCTCATTAGGGGGTGTGTCTCTCACTTCTGGAATTGTTGGGATGAGACCTCAAAGGACCAAGCACTCAGAATTCAGTCCATGAAGAAGAGGCATTAAGTTTGGCCAGACTCACTTACCCAGATCAGAACACTGCACCACTCGAAGATGACATTGGCATCGGTAAGGGCACATAGATATCAGGGTATTGTCAGGGTCATAAGGGACTATGCCAGAAGCCTCATCTTCTAGCATGAAGTCAAATAAGCCTCTCTGTTCAAATGGTCCAGCCCAAGAGACTTGTGCCAGAAGGAAGAAGATAAGAGTTGCCTTCATGATTGTCTCATATAGTTTCACCACCTGGGAACCAGGGAAACAAAGAGAAGGCTTTCTAAGCAAGGATGCCACTTAATTTACATGCAAGTTGTTACATAATATCTCACAGCAAAGTGAGTACAAAGAAAAAGTATAGAAAATAACATTTGTTATGAAGAAGTCAGGCATTCACAAAATGTCTTTGAAGAGTAGCAAAGGTGATTACAGACATAAGTAAACCATTTCCTTGCCAGTAGCAATTCAAACAGTACTAAATAGCTGGTTTCGCCTTAGGGTCTGGATTAAGATGATTTGCCAGATCACTGGCTGGGTGTCCTTCAATAAGAAATCGTGGTTGTATTACCAGGCTGGCTCAGTGTTACCATAAGACAGTCAAACAAAACTGTTCCTATGTACTAAGGAATCTCCAACTTCTATCAGAGACACCTCATCTTGTCCCGATCCTCCTATGTTTTCTTTGGTCTCACCCACAACCCCATAAATTGTTGTAAAAGACTCCAACTTGTTTCTGCTCTGAACATTTCTATTATTCCAAATTATCGTCCATGTTGCTGCCCAAGTCACTGTCTAAAATTTAAGGTTCTCCTTGTACAGGTCTGCTGACACCATTTGTTGAAATCTTATGACCTGTCGATGATAACTATACTTCCTGAGTTGGATGTGAAGCCAGCCATTATTTGGTACTAATTGGTACTTAAAGATAAAATTCTCTGCATTTTCTCTCTCCCAAGACTTCACTTCAACCAGACACTTAGATATCTTTGCCATTTTGATTACCTACCTTCTGAAGAAGTTTAAAGATTACTAAAGACTCTGGGTCTCCCCCTTGTATCTCCTCACTCCTCCGAGCAGTTGCTCCTTGTCTCTTCTGTGATCTGAAGCACGATATTCTGACCTCTTTTAATGAACTTATCACATGTTATAATGTGTTTTCAGTGTTTACTCTGCCCCAATATTAGAGGATGTTCTCCCTCAGGGCGTGCCTTATTATTTCTTGTTCTGTACCCATGCCTTGCACAATATTTTGAACACAAGTGACTCAGCTACCATCAGTTTATTAATAACACAGTGCATTTTGTTGGCTCTAAGAAACGAAACAAGTCTGATGTTTTAAAGCCCAAATTGTATATTCACAGTAAATTTCTAGTTATTTGGATATTAATTAAATAATTCAAAATGAACACTCAAAAGAGAGATCAAGCCACCTATTTTTGAACTGACATGGCTGAAGATTCCTCTTCAGCTCTTAGAAGCAGTCTTCAAGCATTGAAAGCATTACTTTTAGACTCATGATCTCCAGAAGGGCTGCATCTCTGCAAATACAATGCTATATTGGATTTACAAGCTACTATGTTTCTAAACAACATATAACAGAAAGTAGTATATCCTTGAAGCTTTTTTCACATCCACTAGGAAATATACAAATACTTTACAACTTAAAAAAATCCTTTTCATTTTTAATTTACATTTAATATTGGAGTATGTCTAAAACAGAACACTCCATACAGAATTGTGATTTTCAATTAAAAAGATCATAAAGATTGTGATTCACATAACTTCCTCAAGTTCAAGGACAAGTATCCTTTAGCAACCCAGTCCCATTCAGTTACTGTGTTTCTCTTAAAGGGAGATTATTATTTAGGGATATTATTTCAGATTGCAATAAAGGAGAAGTCTATCTGTTTCACATTAAAATACAATGTTTATGGTTTACCACAAGTTTGCTGGTCTTGCATATTTAATGCCTTGTAATTGTAGAAGAAGAAAAAAATGAAACAAAGTAATCTCAGATTTAATAAATAATAAGGAGTGTTTCTGCAGATGTTTCTTTGTAATCCATTCTCCAGAGCAGACATGCCTGGTGACTTTCCTATTAACCCTAAAAAGGAAATGTTGAGCCCAGGCTCTGAGGAACACCATCATTATTTATCTTTGTTTACCTTGTTAAAATAGTACAAATTCTCTACTCAATCTTCCTTTAGATTAAAGCATGATAAAACTAGACTGTATACCACTTCAGTAACTTTCTCATGTGTGTGTATGTGTGCATGCTTGTATACATGTTTTTTAAACTCTGTTATCCTAAAAAAAAAAGCATGCTTATAAATTTTGTTTAAATTCTCCCATGAAATTCCTTTTAAAATATTTTTTATAATGTTCAAAGATCCAGCATGTTTAGAGCAATTAACTTAAGAGAAATCTTAAGAGTCAATGGTCCTCAAGATTTCTTCAGTGTTGGTTTTTTTGTCTTTTGTGATAAATAGCAACTAGAACAGCAAAAGGCCATTTACAAAGAAAGAGGTTGTGACTGAAGCCACACTTTTAGTATTTCATGGAAACTGTTCCTCTCAAATATCTATAAAGCCAATCTTCCACTAGAAAGAGTTGTTTTAGTTCAGAAACATCTCATTAAAAGCCATCTGTCTGGCCCCTAAACAACCTTCCTTTATTTATTTATTTTATCCAGGTTAGTTTTTGTATAAACATGCTTATACCATCATTAGGTCTTTCAGAGTTAAAACTTAACACGTATGTATGAAGGAAATCTGTAAATCCCTCATTGTAAGGTGAATTCAAAACTTCAGTAATGATAAAAATAATAAAAATATAAGCAATAAAAATGCATTTGTCCATAAACAAGAGCTACAATAAAACCCATGTTCCTTTTGGGGAGGTCTGCTAAAATAAACAGCTACAGGAAGAAAAAGCCACAGGCACAGAGACCACTGGGGCACACTTAACCAGTGGTCCGCTGCTCAGTCTGCTTTAAGTTAAAATAAGAATCAACCCCCACCCTTACCTCATAGTGAATGCACCTCATAGGAAAGGTTAATTTATATTGAACATATTGACAGGAACATTCATAGGCAAAGAAATATGCAGTTGTATTATCTCAGATCTTTAACATAATAAATATTTCCAGTGTTCCTTTTCACCTTTCTGGTAATAATTCCTAGTCACTGCTGATGATGCAGAAGTAGACATTATATTTCTATATCCAGAGACTTGACTTGCTGAGGTTTAAAGATTTGTGAAGAATGCAAGAATCCAACACATGAAGAATTCCTTAAATACCTAATTTAGGCACAAGCAATGTGCTAGTTAAGAATGCTTTTCTGCTAGCAGTTTGTAAAGAGCAAAGCATTTCATCAGTACAAATGCAAAAATATCAATATAGACAGTCATGGTGTTAGGTTACAAGTTTTTAATAAGCATATTTGCAAGAACAGAAGAGACAGCACAAAACCAATGCATTCAACCAGGTTTGTTTGTTTGTTTGTTTTTTTAACCGAGTACTTAACTTCTGTTTTCAAGCAATTCATTTCTAATGTTGTATAAAGATTACTAAAAGTTCAGCACAACTTCTTTCTCCTTCCTTTTCTCTCACCAGATATTTTCGTCTGCCCTCCACTTGACAGAAGCTTTATTAGCCTGTAGCAGAGTTCAGGACAATTATTGAAAGCCATACCTTTTAATCCGGGTATTTGCCACAGGAGCCCTCAAAGCTGCGATGTAATTAAACACTAACTACGCAGCCCAAGCAAAAGGGTTTGCAGGTGTGGAAAGGAGGAGGGGGCGGTGCAGCTCTGTGACTGTCACTAGGTTGAAAACCTCCTGCTTCTACTCCATAGCACGGTTAGGAACTAAGGTTTCACTGAGTGAGCACATCCAGCTGACACCCACATTAGATCATATGGTAATGATACGTCTCTTGTATTGTAGCCAGAGACTTTATCGGCCCCCTTCTTCCTCCCCCTCTGCGTTTGCCTATCCCTTTAGCATCCGCCCCGCATTCCAAACTGCTTTTGTAGTCTAGTGGAGCAACTTGATGTGAAATTTGCCTTCTTCTTTTTCTTTCTTTTTTTTTTTCTAAAAGATTGTAACTGAAGAGTTTGCCTCCCCACCCCCAACCCATTCCAGTCTCCACCCTTTCCAGTCTTGTTTGTAAGTAGTATTTATTATCCTTCTGAAATGAAATATTTTTTTTCTTGCTTTGGAGATGTGTGGGTCTGGAAAATGGAGTGACATTAATCTTAATACCGTTTTAAATGTGGTCTGCAGAGAAGACAGAGTAGACTCACATAGAAATACTCGCGGGCTCTGAAGTTCAAGTGCTGTGCAGTTCTCTGTGCAATTTGAATGCATTTCTATGGTGTTCTGGGACAAAGCCAGAATTTAATCTGGAAAATATGTTGTTTATTACTTTCATTACCCACGGCTTTAAAAACTTCCTTACTGCCTATCCTTTGTTGTTGTTGAATAAAACACATATAAACTAGAAGCTGATTACAATATAATTTAGTATGTAAGTAAAGAAAATAATAATAATTTTTATAGATGGGTGCTTTATGTAATCAGGACTTTCTGTGGCTCTTTTTAAATTTCAGTAAATAGAAAAAGAAGAAGAAAGTGCAAATAGAGTCACATGTTTACTCAGGCAGCAAAGAAAGTTTTTGGAGATTTTCTTAATTCCATCTCTGGAGGCTGTGGGTTGTTTGCTTCCTTTCCAGGTTCTGACTTGCATTTTTATGTTCAGGCCTGTAGGTTTTCATCAGGTGGGGACTTGAAATCACCATCTGCATAAAAGGAAAAGATCCTCCCTAGCTTTCCTTTACCCATCTAAGTGCATGTTTTGACAGGGAATATTGTTCAGCTTTATAAATCTGGGAGGAATTAACTTCTTGAGAGGGAATCTGAGGGAGGGAGAGGATGTAGCTCTACTGATTTTGACTTCTTTCCCAAGTCTAACTGCCTGTCTTTTAACTCCTCATTCCACACACCCCACCTCTTTCTTGCACTGAGTAACAGCATGCTGGATCATTCTGGTGGTTTAGAAAGAGGCGAGTCCAAGTGTTCTTTGACATTGGTGTAAAGACCATGACCTTTCTTCTGGCATTAATTTACTTTCTCCTCTGGATATTGTATTTATATCTTTCTTTTGACATATGATGACTCCTTGCTTATATTACAATAATTTTGTCTCATTCCCAAAGAACATGCAGAGTCCCTCTAACACAGTTACAATGGACTGTACTACAGCCATTGTCTTTATTACCTGCTGGTTTGTTTCTTAGCTACACTGAACTTCCACTCCAGTGAATCAGGACAAATTATGGCAGCAGTCCTTGCCCACTGTAGAAGAAGACAGCAGAGGAAAGTAAAGGGATAGGAAAGAATAGTAGAATAAAGTTGGCAAGCTGAAAAGAAAGACGCATATAAATTAGTTTGAATTTTTCCTAGTGGGGTTATTAGGGTTAAGGTTCATATCTGAGTTCTTCCCTTTTATGACAGGTTTAGGAATTAAAGCAACTCTCCGAGCATCCCTGAACTTCAGTTGATGCACCTGTGGAGTACACAGAAATCATAACTCAGTGGTTATCCTTCGATGAAGCATGAAAACAGACAATGGGCAGAAAAAATTTTATTTCGAATTTCAGTACACACTCCCTGTAAACATTACTTTCTCTTGTTTTCTGGCATGTTACATAGATGACTATTTATTACAGACAAGGAGAATAGGTGCTCCTCCCATTTTGAAAATATGAAAACTGAGGACCCTTAAGGAGCAAAGCAAAAAGCCACTTGCAGGGATTCTCATTCTGAATACAGGCTACAAGTTACATAGCTGTGCTGCATCATAAAGAGAATAAACATGAACACAGAGGGGCTATTGATTCTCTAAGATAATATGCCTTCTCATGTTCAGGTAATATGCTGAAGTTCAATACCGGGACCTGAGAGACAGCTTAGAAGACAAAGGTACTAATGGTTCCGAGCCTGTCAATCTCTGTTGAACCTCTGGAAGCCAGGTAAAGGGGGAAGTAAAGAGTCAATGGCCCAACCACACATCACATACACTCACACATATCAGATATGCATGCGTGCGCGCACACACACACACACACACACACACTCACATACACACACTTTAATCATCATTATAATCACCCAATTTTTTACAAAGTTTAAAAAAGCTTTAAAAGTTCATAAACTTTGTTTATAGACATGTAGAAACAAATGCTTTCACTATGTCATGTGTTTTTAAGTTTAGTGACTTTTAAATTGCTACACATTTATCCAACTTCATCTTATTTACCAACAACTGTTATATAAGTATTATATCACATATATTGTTCTTTTTTTTTTTACTATGTTTTTAGGTGCAAGAACATAGATCATCACACAGACATATACAGTTAAGTAAAAGCAAGATCACGACACCATCAATGGGTCTCATGTGTCTGCATTGTAACATAAAGAGTGATTTAGGGGTCTGGAGAGATGGCCCAGCAGTTAAGAGCCCTGACTATTCTTCTAGAGGTCCTGAGTTCAATTCCCAGTAACCACCTGGTGGCTCACAACCATCTGTAAAGGAATCTGATGCAGTCTTCTGGTGTCTCTGAAGAAAGCAGCTGTATACGCACATACATAAAATAAATAAGTATTTTTTTATTTTTATTTTTTTGGCTTTTAGAGACTGGGCTTCTCTGTATAGCTCTGGCTGTCCTGTAACTCACTCTGTAGACCAGGCTGGCCTCGAACCCAGAAATCCACCTGCCTCTGCCTCCCAAGTGTTAGGATTAAAGGCATTCGCCAGTCTATAAAATAAATAAATCTTAAAAGAAAAAAAGAGTGATTCAGAGGCTGGAGACCGTGCCTTGTAGAGATAATTTAAGCCTCCCCACCCTGCTCTGTAACATTTGAGAGTTGGATTTCTTGAAACCCTGGGAATATAGATATGTGAACTATTCAGGTCCAGAATGAATACCACAGCTGTTGCAAAAGCCATTCACACTGTAAACCACACAGACAGCCCACCAGCAAGCACAACTGCAATTGCAATGCTGTCAGAGTCCATTTTAGCCATTCATTCATTCTCACCGAAATCCCATGCAAGTGAGTTAAGTCACACCCTGAACATTACAGATCCGAAGAGCGTCAGAGCTCAGCAATGCCTCCAGGCACTCTTTTATTTTCTAAGAGGTCTGGAAGCTGGTGAGACTGTTTTACTTTTAGGTACTGGTTCTCCAAAATGAAGTCAGGACTTGAGGGGATTTGGTCGCTCTAGACCTTAGCAGCAAAGACAGAATTCTAGCTCAGCAAAGGATCATGGGTACAGTGGGATGCAGAAAAGGCTGAGATCGCTTAGAGGCAAAACAAATGTTTGCAGGGAATTGTTGCTTTGGTTCTCTTCTTCCTTTACATCTCCAACCCACAACCATCACCTTTATTACACTTTCACCTTCCACAAGTTTAGCTTCACACTTCTGTTCCACGGTCATCTAACATTTAAGATGTGGGAAGCAATTGTGCTACTTCCTGGGTGAAGGCAAATAGTAAGACACTAAAAGCTCTGTCTGACCCTTCTCCCAACAGCACATATACATTTCGGTCTTTCTTCTGTTGCTGTGGCTCAAGTTCAAAAATGAAAACTGCGTAGTCCAACAACTTTCTGTTGTCCAACAACTTTCAGGACTAACAAAGCTCAAAGCACTGACATCATGTTCCAGTTGCAAAAATTTCTTCTTAAGTCATCATGGGTTTAATAGAATATTCTACTTTGCTTTATTAATTGAATGGCTTTCTTTATGCCTTAGATTTTTTTTTTTTTGGAAACACTAACATATATTACAGCCCTTATAAACATTCACATGCTGCTGGTTAAGAGGTAGGAAGTGGGAGTGGGTGGGTGGGTGCGGGAGCACCCAAGCATGGGGAGGAGGGGCGTGATAGGGGGTTGCTTGAGGGGAAACTTGGAAAAGGGATAACATTTGAAATGTAAATAAAATAAAATATGCAATAAAAAGAAAAGAAAAAAAAAAGAATCTTTACTTTGAACCATGACACCAAAACAGAATAGCACAGGACTGATATAAACAGTGAATAAAAAAAGGTGTCTGAGCGCTGGGTCCCCAATGAAGGAGTTAGAGAAGGGATTAACTGAGCTGAAGGGGTTCACAACCTAATAGGAAGAACAACAATATCAACCAACCACATCCCCCAGAGCTCCCAGGGACTAAGACATCAACCAAGGGGTACACATGGCTCCAGCTGCATAAGCAGCAGAGGATTGCCTTGTCAGGCATCAATGGGATGAAAGGTTCTTGGTCCTATGAAGGCTCAATAGATGCCCCAGTGTAGGGGGAATCAAGGGCAGGGAGGTGGGAGTGGGGTAGGTGGAGAAACACCCTCATAGAAGCCGGGGGAGAGAGGATTGGGTAGGGGCTTTCCAGGAGGGGGGATACAGGGAAAAGGGATAACATTTGAAATGTAAATAAAGAACATATCCAATAAAAAGAAAAAGAAAAGTTATAAAGGCACTGCCTTTCACTGTGCCATATGCTATCACTTAACTGTATGACTTGTCAGTGTTTAAGACCATCTCTTTTGCCAGTTTCTGTCAAAATATTTAGTTTTCTTTCTATACTACTAATCAATCAGTCTGTACTTGGACAATAAATCAACATTTATTGAATAGCTGGAGAAGTCTAGGCAAGACGTAGGGAAGAAAATGTCTAGTGACCTATCCATCAGTCGGTGAGTAAACATTGACTAAGGAACAGCCAAAGTTAAAAATAAACATCAGTTTCAGGCCTGTGAGAGCCACAAAAAATACAAAGAACAACACAAAGGCCATGACATCAAAGGATCTAAACTAAATAAAGAAGAGAAAACTACTTATTCAATGACAGCAGCGTATTACTATCAAACCAGAACACCTACAGATAAAGCACAGTTCCTGGGAAAAATAAAAATATGATAGAGTTAACAATAACTTTCTTGGCAAGCCAGAGGAGGGAGAAGGTGGAGATCATTTTATACTTGAGTAGTTCGGTAACTGTTTATGGAGGACACGGTAAGATTTGAGATGAATCCTGAGGTATTAAAAAAAGGGTACATTTGACATGAAAGGAAGGAAATAGCTTTATTGAGGCACACAGACTATCACTAATAAAACCTTAAATTCGGGAAAACAAAAGATGATATGTAATTGAATGGAAGTGTAGTAGATGCTTTCTTTAAAATCTAAAACTCTTCCATGATTCCCTTGAATGTTAGAGAGTTGCCCTGAGTGTTCAGAGCTTGCAGTGTTAAAGAGATAAGTGAGTTTAGAGCCACACTACAGAAGGACCTTGAAACTCTTCCATGAGGCACTTGTCCAAGTAGTCATTCATTTCTTCAGCAAATATTCAGTTAGTGATTAACATACTCCAGCTACTGTTGAGAAGCTAGATTTTTATCAAAGGCACATGAAGGACATAATAGCAGAAGAAAAACATTATCTCAGCAAGTCATATCCACCCAGTTTGTCCAGTGTGTGAAAACAGTGCTGAGTTGAACTACAATTGCAGGTCCTACCTTTAGTGTTGGCAATAATACCTTAGCAATATTATTTATAAGCATGCCAGATATGCTGCTGCTTCACGGAAAGCTGATATGATATAGTAAGGATAAATGTTTGCAGGGTTTATCTTGTCAGGCCTTGTAGCATGTTTTTTTTTTTAAACAATACTTATACCCAACCATTGGACTGAAAATTGGGCACTCTTATTACTGAATTAGGGCAAGGATGGAAGAAGCAAAAGAGGAGGGTGATCCCCATAAAAAGACCAGCAATCACAACTAACCTGGACTCCTGGGAGCTCTCAGGGACTCAAAATTTTAATGTCACAGTGTGGAGACAAAATTCTTGATTCTACAAGACTGTCCTTGCTCTTGATTTCTTCATTATTAGATAATGAAGATAAACTGCCCTCACATTGTGGAGACCTGTTTTTCTTGACATTAACTGATTGCAAATGTTAGTCACATTTAAAAAAGTACTTCTACAGGAGCACGGCAACCCCCATAGGAAGACAGCGGCCTCAACTAACGTGTACCCCTGAGATCGCTCACACAATGAGCTACCCACCATGCAGCATTCACAGTTTGGGCGAAGGCCCTGTCATATATATAGCAGAGATCTGTCACATATATAGCAGAGATCCCTTGGTCTTGCCTCAGTGGGAGAAAACACGCCACATCCTCAAGAGACTGGAGATCCCAGGGAGGAGGGATGTCTGATGAGGGTGGGGGGAAAGGGAGCACCCTGTGTTGGAGGCAAGGGGAAGGAGAAATGAGATGAGGAACTGTGGGAGGGGGGACCAGGAGGGCAGGCAACAGCTGGATCATAAATGAATAAAATAATAAAAAATAATAATAATCCCAGTGGAAGCTTGTGCTTTATTTTTAAAGGTAAAGACCTAATGTGTAAAATGTGTAAGGAGTGCATATTCTTCAGATGCTATATCTCTCCTACTGATTGTGCCATGTTGATTGCAGTAGAGCGACAGCTGTGCTCATGTTGTCTTGAATGAGAACATTAAATGGAGAACAACAATAACAAAAAAAGAATGAGTGTGTTGGCTAAATCTCTTGATGCTTGCAAAATTCTAGGAAATTAACCAATCTATATGGGTTCAGTTCTTAGGGTAGTAAAAACAATGTGGAGCCTCAATAGTGACGCAGGTTAGGCAGTAGTGGGGCAATCATTGTGCCTGAGATACAGCACAGAAGGAAAGATGAAGAAAGCATTAACATACAATTTCTGTCCCTCTACTAAACCCATCTCTGGGAAGGGACTTTATTTGAATGAAGATTTCTCTTACTAATTTGTGGAAATGCAGACATTTCACAGATGAAACTGTTTTTGTGACTACAAGTACTAGAAATGAATCTAAACTTTAATGGAAAAAGCCAGATAATACCTAGAAGATAATAGTTTAGGCCCATATCATACCTATTCATAGATGAACTCATCTGTGCTCTGGAAATACGGCCTACCCCCAAAGGCCTGCTCCTTAGATAACATTTAATGAAAGCAATTAGTCCCATGTAAAGACTAATCTTGAGGTTATCCACGGAAAATGTGCAATAGAAAAGTCTATAAAACATGGCCTGTGGACAGTGCTCAGGGGCAGAATAGTTGCCTAGTGTATGCAAGTCAACATGGGTTCAAGCCCAACCTGATCACTGAATTTTTATTTAAATTATAATATATAATTATAGAATTCAACAAATGTACTGTGTTTGGACAGGCCTTTAACAAATATTTCTTCTTCTTTGAATTATGATATAGAGAGTTAGCAGCATGTAGGGGGTAAGGACTGAGGCTAACTGTAAGCATTGTCTCCCTGAATGAGATGAACACTCTCATGTATGGATAAAAATGAGCCAATGGTGTAAAAGGGGTCTAAACAAGTCTTTAAGAGTTGACAAATCGGCAAAGTCATGTCAAGTAACTGATTTTTTGATTGGTCCAAGGATTTAAGGAATTGCTGTCTGTTCCTAGCCAGTCTTTCAAACCTCCCCCTGAAAGCTAACATTCTGTTGACTTTGGAGAATTCAGATGCAGGTCATGTATGCAGTGTGTGTTTAATTCAGGGCACCTATTTGGGCTGTAAACATTCTCCATTTACTTCACATTGTAGCCTAGGAAAAGTAAATGCCCCACTGCCAAAGCAGCCTTCCAGAGTTTACAAAGGCAAATGAATGAAAAAATTTATTCTAAAGTCAGTACTGTAAAATAATGATTTTATTTGGAAGGTTTCTCTGAAGCCCCTTGAGAGAGCTATTCCTTGGAATCAATTTGTGTGCTGTCAATGGCAATAATGTACTCCTTGTCATTTGCTTTATCGAGAGGCTCACTTTAGTAATTTATGAGATGAAATTTTGATATAGACGGATAGTAACATGACAACATGAAACAATTCCTCATTTGAATTCAGTTCATGTTTTCTGCATCTTGAATTAATCTGTTTCAGATACCTGAGCAAATATTATTTCTTGGAAATTGTATGCTCATTTTTTGGAAGAATGTATGAGCTTATCATTTATAAAGACATCAAATCACATATAAGCTTACTTTATAGTTAGGAGTCTATGGGGACAACGAAAGAAACTTGGAGCTTGATCACATTTGGCATGGCTTTTCAGTGCTAAATCTCTTTGGTGTTCCCTTCATCAAAAGACTGGCTCCTCATGAAACATCTCTCTTCCTGGAGGCCAATTTCAGTCACTTCTCTAGCATTACTAATGGTCTAAGATAATACAAAATACAACTAGAAAGAGAGTGCTTAATTCTTCCCACAGCCGAAAACCAAAAAAGTTTCTACTCTCAAAACATTCTCCAAGTAGGTGACTTGTTTACCATCTGGAAGATAAGAATGTTATTCGCCACCTAGTTAATACTGCTAAGAGAGTTTAGGAAATGGAGTTGAAATTCATTCTGTCTTTAATTCCATTTGTGTCATCTCACATCTTTACTGTTACCAGCTAGTGCTTAAATTAGTATAGCACCAAAATTATGTCCACAAGCATTTAATGATGGTATTGAAGATTCAGTGACTTTGAAACCATGCTTTTCTTTCTTTTGTTTGCCTGAGTTCCTTTTATGGTGGCAAAAGATGCACGGCATAATTATCCCCATTTTATGCACGAAGAGGTTGTGCTTGCAGGATAAAGACACATCATGTATCATAGAGCCGTGTTTTCAGCTCTCTCCTCTGCCATTGAGAACCACACCAACACATTTCCTTCTCCCAGACCTTTGAAATCTCCAATCTACTTCTGTTTGCGTCGATTCACTTATGTAAGGGCAAATAACAAGATCGTAACCAATTTTTAATCTGGGGATAAAACAGGCTTTCAATTTTCTAAAGGTGACTCTAGATTTTCTTCTCCAAATTAAACAGAAGGAAGAGGGAATGAGAAGGGACTGTAGTAAAAGAAAGCAGTTCATATTCTAGTGTTTCCAGGGCAGGGGATTGATTTCAAAGATAATCCTGGAGTCAACCAGTGAACCCCCAAATGGTCTTCAAGGAAGACTTCAGAGCTTACTGTCCTTACACCGAAGGTGGAATTTGGAAGTGCTTATCAATCTTTATGAAAATAAATATTAAAACAAATGGAATAATCGCAATGTATAGATTTTCTGTAGAAAACAACTGCTCAATAAAGCCTTACTGTCATCAAACGTGTGTTTATAAAATGCCTGTCACAGGCCAGCTGCTGTATACAGAGAACATTGCTGACTCTACGTGCAGGTTGAGTCTCAGTTCTTTGGGGAACCAATAGCAGAACTTTGGGGATACATAAGGTAGCTTCAGAAATATACCTGTCTTGTTTCAACAGATCTGTGAAAGAAGAAAAGACTGTATTTTATGACTATACACAATAGCTAAACATTACAAAGTAAAAATTTTCATCTTAGCCTCATCAGACAATTTTTTTCACAAATTAGTCATTTTATGAAAACATTAGACTTGCGTCTTCCTAAGAAAATAACATCTGGTAAGGCTTTAATTGTTTTAACATTTTGAAAGTATAAACAGAACACATTTGATTCTAAATAAGAAATAGGTAGTTTATAAACTTTCTTAGAATAATAATCAGTGCCACACAAAGTTGCTTTGGGAAAAAACAAATTACTTTCAGTTTCACTATAAACATTTACTTTTTGTTTTTATATTTATGTGCCCGTTTTGTTATGTATACCAGGTGCCTGCAGAGTCCTGCAGTGCTTTGGAGCCTCTGTAAATGGATAGAGAGGCTGTTTTGAACCACTCCAGGCAAATACTAGAACCTGAACTCCAGTCCTCTCCAAGGACAGAAAGTGCTGCTAACCACTGACCAGTCTGTATAGCTTCATTGGTCTCCTTTTAAAAGTCATGTTAGTTCACCACAAACTTGGTTAAAGCTGGCCATCTGAGAATTCATCCTCTGTAAAGGTCTTCACTTGTTCCTTATGATATTTTTCCTTTCTATGAGGCATTGACATGCAGTGAGCTAAGTACATTGAATGTTTCTTGCCTATTACCCTGTGTGACCTAAAGTTTTGCAGACTCCAGGCACAGGCTTTTGGCTTTTCCATGTTTCATCCTTCAGGCCTCTAAATGACTGTATTCACAGGCAGCTGCCTGGCCCATTGGCGTACCATCAAGTTCAAGCTTGATCCAAGCTGAAAGTTGCTTTGGAGTGTTAATTTTGGACATCTCGGCTCTGGTTTTCTTGTCCCATTCCAGAGCGGAGTCTTCTGCATCTGCGGCTGCTCAGAATGACCCTTAAATGACCCAGTCAGCTATGTTGTAAAACAACTTCTTCCTTTCTTCCTCTCTATATCCAGTTTTCATCTTCTACATTCTCACTACCATTTTGCCAAGAATTCAGTGAGGCTGGAAATAAGATTCAGCAGTTATGAGAATCCTTGTTTAGTTCCCAGCATCTACATCTGTCAATTCAGATCCATCTGTAACCCCAGCTCAAAATGAAGAGATGTCTTCAAGACCCAACACTTACCTGCCTAGAAATGCAATACCTCCACACAGACACACATTCACATAATTAAAAATAAAATAAAATACATCTTTTAAAAAAATCAGTCTGTTTATTACCAGTCTTAGCATATATATCCTCCTCTTAGTATTTTTAAATAAAGTCTTTTAAATGTCATTATATTTTAAATATATTGTATTTTCTGCCACACATTAAAATGTACACAATTATCATAATTACATCTAACCCACTGTTTCTAAGACCAACTTCCAAGATGATGCTTAACTCATAAAAGTTTTAGGCATGTATACACACGGAAGGTTTTCATCTGAAATGCGTTTAATTGCTTGCTTGGCTCACATCAAGCATCATTCTCTACACTTGGGTGGTCATGCAAAACTGTGTTTTCAATGTCATAAGGAATTCTGAGCGATGTCAATATGAAGACTAAAGGAACCTTGGACCCTCGGCCCTATACTCTCTCTGTATCCACAGATGATTAATCAGACGGATCCTACCAAGTGAAGTATTTCAAACACTGTTGAATGTGTCCCACCTTAATGCCTCCCTGGAAGAGTCCCTCAGTTTGTGCAATGTTCCATTCTGAGAATCTTCAGTCTTACATGTTCCTTGGTACTTTGGACTCTTAAGTTCATGCAAACTGAGAGATGATGGATTCGTAATGAAGCAATAATTTCAGAAATAGTGTTTACTATGGAGCAAAGAAAACGGTATCAGAAGGTACTGCACTCCATTGATGTCACCGAGACTCAGCTGAAGCCAGGTAGATTCGAAGTTCAGAGATATTTAGAGGTGACTTGAATATTACAAGAGAAACTTATCCTTGGTGCCCTATCAACCTGACAATATGTAAGACACCCTGAGCAAAGGGTTAATGTCTTGCACAAGGGAACTTTCTTCATCCAAGGGACAAAGTTATGAAATCTCCGAGGTAAAAAATCAAGTTCTAGCATCTGAAGAACGGTCCTGATATTGAAGACAATTTGATACTGGCTGATGACAGCCACCAGTAGAGCCCCCTGTGCTGTCATGTGGAAAACACGGAACCAAGCTTCTACAGACATGAAGTTTACAGTACTTTCTTTTGTTGTGAAAGCATCGGGAGAGGCAAGCACCAGGCCTTTCAACAGGTTGTCTCTGATATTGGACATAAAAGATATATAGATATTCAATGATGCTGTGCAAAATAATTAAACTAAAATAAGCAAACATGTAAAACCTGAAAACTTGCCATTATTACAAAAGTTCTTAGTCAAAGTACAGAGTAATTTCTAGATATGGCAGTAGACACATGCAGTGCCAGCACTTGGGAGGTGGAGGCAGAAGGACGGTGAATCTGAAGTGAACTTGAGAGCATGAACACAAAATGCATTGCACTGAACTGTGTTTCGTTATGAAGCAGGATGTCTTATTGTCTAGTCAATGGAGTTCCAACCATGATACCACTTTAAAGAGACAATTCTTCTGCAAATCTTTCCTTTATGGATAGAATATATATATATATATATATATATATATATATATATATATATATATACACACAATATAGAGGATATATATATATATATATATACACACATATATACACAGTATAGAGAACATATAGAATATATATGTGTATGTATGTGTGTAAATATATATAGATATAGATATAGATATTCTATCCATAATGATGAACCATTAAGAAAAAAATTCATTTAAAAATTTTTGTAGCCATTTCACATTACACTTCCAAAAAATAAAACTATCTTGATTAATTACATTTATAATCACACATACAGTAAGTAAAGGAATCTACAAAAATAGATGTATCATGTCAGCTCTATAATTCAATTGCAAACAGATACATTTTAAAAATTGCTTCATTCCCTAATTTGAAGCTGAGGCTGTTGGTTTTAGGAGTTTCTTTTCGTATATGAATGGATGCAGTACATTTCCCACAGTCCCAGTTTTACTACATTGCATGGATTTTGATAAGCTGGATTTTCATTTTCATTTAATTTATATACTTAAACCTTTTTTGAGGTGGCTTCTATGAACTAAATGCTATTTAAAGGTATGTTGTCTAATTTCCAATATGTAGAATTAGATATCCTCCTTATTTCTATTTTAGTTCTGTTGAGACTGAGGATGTTTTTGAATGGTGTCTGTACTTTTAGATTAGTTAAGACTTTTTCAGTGTGCCTGAATGCAGTCAATCTTCCATGTGAGACCAAGAAGCTGTGTGATGGTTGGCTATAGTCTTCCATGAATGTCAGTTAGATCAAACTGATTGACAGTAATACGGAGACTAATCACAATTTAATATTTTGCCATATGTTCTGCCAGTGACTCAGAGAGAAACAATGAAAACATCTTTCGAACTTTCAGTCTGATTTTCATGCCTTTCATGATTTCTGGCAGTGTTTTTAGGCAGCACTATGTACATTTACGAGAAATTAAAACTGACTACATCACCAATAGGTAGCAAATCCTTTCTCTCATTGTGTTCCTGTTCTGAACTATAATTTTGATACTTCGTGTGATGTGTGTTGCGAATAGAGCCAGGGCATGTGTGTCATGTTGAGTTTATAAATGTGAGAAGAAAACTTGGAGCAGTGTATATTCTCTTTCTACCATGGTTGTATGAATAGAACTAGGTCATCAGACTTGTATGACGATATCTTCACTTAGCCAGCCATCTTGCTATCCCAAGTGAGCTTAACACACATACACACATACACACACACACACACACACACACACACCATACACACAAACATGCATACACATACATAAGGCTTCTCGTGATAAGTATGAGTATACTTTATCCTCTTTCACCATGTTATGTAAAATCAATATGAATTTTTATTGCTTTTGTGCATGTATGTATACGGGTATGTGTATTAATGTGTGGGAGACACACATATGCATGGATGTAGTTGTACATGCATGTTTGTATGCATGTGAAGACCAGAGAACAAACTTCATTGCTGTTCTGAGACACTGTCCCTCTTTCTGGTGATAAAAATCTTTCACTGGCTGGGGACTCACAAAATCGGCTCTGCTGGCTGGTCAGGGATCATCATGAATCCATGTATTTCAACATGCCCAGTGCTGGGATTGTGGCTGTGCTCTCATGCCTAGATTTGGTATGTTTGTTTTGGGAACAGAATTCAGGTCGGCATGATTGCAAGACAGTACATTCCTTCACAGAGGGACCTCTCTTTCTAACCTTGACATTTTATAATTTTTTTGTTTTGAAGTTACTTTCTAGGCCTTGCTCCTAGACAACTCTTTTCACAATTTGAATCTCTTTTATACTCTTAATTAGGAATGACTGCTGATGTAATTAAATTGATATCTAATTGAACGCACTTGTATTTTGACTATTTGAATACTAATTTGTTTTACTTTAGCCTGCTCTGTGCTTTGGCTTTGGCTTTTTAAAAATCAATTCTTATTTTTAGTTACTAAATTGTAGTTAAAAGATAATTATATTCTCCACCCTTCTCTTCCTCTCTCCAACAGTTTCCATGTCTCTCCCTGTCTCTTTTTCAAATTGATGGTCTCATTATTGTTTACTATTATTACTATTCTCTCTCTCTCTATTTCTCTCTCTCTCTCTCTCTCTCTCTCTCTCTCTCTCTCTCTCTCTCTCTCTGTGTGTGTGTGTGTGTGTGTATACAAATACACAAATACAGATCACTAGGCACTTTTTAAATCTTTCTGTGTATATGTATTCTAAGCAGGCCATTTAGCACTAAACAACCAATAAAGTCACTCTTCTCTGGGAGAAGTCAATTCTTCCCTGCTAAGCCATCACTAGTTGCCTATAGCTCTTCTTCTAGGAGTGAGACTCCGTGCTTGGTTACCATGACTATTGACATTGTCACTATCCACATCTTATTTATACAGGCATTTATAGGAGAGACAGTTTCACAGCAGACTTACTGATCCTCCGAGTCTCACATAGAATTCCTTCCTTGCCCAATTTCTATGATGCTCCTTGAGCTACAGGTACAGAAGGTGTACTGAAGACGTATCTTCTGGGGCTGAACTTCCTACTATGTTTTGGTCTCTGTCCTGAGTCTAGTTGTGAGTTTTTGTGAAGGTTTCTATTTGCTGTATAGAGAGGCTTCTCTGATGGAGGAGTGATAGCTACATTTGTCTGTGCGTATAGAATAAGCTTTAGCACATAATTAAGAATTATGCTTGTCTATTAAAGCAACAGTACTAGATTCCCTTCTAAGATCCGTTACCTCATTTACCACATTGCTGTTTCCAGAACTAGGCATGATTTGCCATCTGTTGTTGGGCTGTAAGTCCTCTTAGATAGCTCTTGGTCCCAACCAAGATAGGAGTAATACAATTGCACCTTTAGGATATCTGGTCATGCTGGTCAGTGTTGTTCATTGCTCTCCTAAATTATCATTCTATTAAGAGAAAGCGTTTAATTGGGGATTCGCTTATAGCTTCATAGATTTAGTTCATCATTGTCATGGATACATTGGTGGCATGGATACAAGAGCTGAGGCAGTAACTGAGAGCTACTTCCAGATCTGTAGGGATGCTCTATTGAAACCTCAAAGCCCTTTCTGCATTGACACACTTCCTCCAATAAGGCCACACCTCTTAATCCTTCTAATCCATTATGGGGATTTCAATATGCTTGGCACAGGGAGTGGTGCTATTAGGAGGTGTAGCCTTGTTGGAGCAGGTGTGGCATTTTGGGAGGAAGTGTGCCACTGTGGGGGTGGGCATTCAGAGTCTCCTCCTAACCACATGGGAGCCAGGCTTCTCCTGGCAGCCTTCAGATAAAGATGTAGCACTCTCAGCTCCTCCTGTACCATGCCTACCTGGACACTAGGAGGCGGTACCATTTCATACTAACTTATCTCAGTTACTATTTTATTCCTGTGAATAGATTCCATGACCAAAGGAAGGTGTCTTCCATTTCTCTCGATGGATATTTATATATTTTTAATATTTTTGTAAAGCATATCATTAGCATAAGAATCAAACTGATGACAATCTGTGTTAGTTGGTTCTCTCTTTCCACCATGTGCAGTCTGAAGATCAAGTTGATACCATAAAGTTTGGCAACACGTGCTTTCTGTCTCACCAGAATACATAAACAGTTCTTAATAGAATTTTGTTTCACTCCATAAAAAGGAAATTTCTAAGCTCCAGTCCTTCTTGACTCCCAGCTCTTATGATTCTTCTATACTCCCTTCAACAAGTTTCCGAGTCTTGGGGTGGACACATTAACATAGATGACCTATTTATATATGTTGCTCAAATATTTTATTTATTTAAATTTTTTTCTTTTAAGTTCTGAGATTATGAGGTCCCCAGTGAAGGAGCTGGATGATGGTGCAGAGGAGCTAAAGGGGTTTACAGCCCCATGGGAAGAACAATGATTTCGGCCACACAGATACCCCAAGACTCCCAGGGACTGAACCATCAACCAAGGTGCACACATGGTTCCAGCCAAAAATGTGGCAGAGGAATGAATGCCTTGCTGGGCATCAGTGAAAGGAATCATCCTTGGTCAAGTAAAAGCTCAACAGAAGCCCCAACAAAGGGGAACCGAGGGGGGGAGGTGAGAATGTGTCCGGTGGAGGGGCATATATGGAAAGGCAGGGGGAGGAGAAGGAGGGTTGGATGTCTTTTGGGAGGGAGGATATAGGGAAAGGTTTTACCATTGGCAATGTAAATGAAGACAATATTCAAGAAAAAAGAAAAAAGAGAAATGAAAAAAGTTCTGAGATTATAATATAATTACATAATTCCCCCCTCTTTTTGTCCTCCCCACCGCCCATGTATATTTCTTTGTCCTCACTCAAATTCATGGGCTCTTATTTTATTAGTTAGTTTTATGTATTATATGTTCATGTATACATACATATTCCTAAATACATAGATAGAACCTGATCAGTCTGTATAAATTTACTTATTTTTTAGCTCTCTCCATATGCTTTTGGATAACCAATTGGTGTAGTCTTTGCTGGGGAAGACTATTTCTCCCACTGGCAGCATGCGTGCCTATGTGCCTATAGTTCTTTGTGGAGGTTTAAGGCCTGTGGGCTTTCTCAAGTCTGTTTTATCTCATTTATTAAACCATAATGACACCAAATCTCTGTCCTCATGATCTCACATATGTCGTCTTCTCTCATCATTAAGGAATCTTCTCTTTACAACAAATGGAAAACATTAGGAAAAACTACACCCTATTATAATGCAGAGTTGTGGAGCAGTCCCAATGGATACATGTATAAAACAATTCCTGAGGAGTGAGGGGGATGACTGTGTGAGCCAAAAGCCAGGGTGTGTGCTGTGAGATTCTGTCTTCTAGTGAGGTCAGAAGCTACACCCATAAATTCTCACCAATCAGCCTAAGCAGGAGCTAAACAAAGTGACAAGTCTTGAACTGATCAAGAAACTGGATCACTACTTTTAAAATGAAACACATGTTCATATAGTTTATTTAATAAAAAATGCTTTTACTATTTAAAACTATGTACCTTAACCTGAGTTCTTTTGCTTAAAAAGTATTACTAATCTGGTCATTTGAATGATTCTTAGAGTTCCCATTTTACAGAATTCATTCCTATCCAGCAAAACTTCAGATGATGCTGTGTATACTTGATATGTTTACTTCCTTGAGTGGTGGCCACTAGCCACATATAGCTACTAAGCAACTGAGCTGCAGCTCAGATGACTGTGGAAGCTAATGTTTATTACATTTAATTATAATAATTAACATTTTACCTTACAGAGCCACATGTCTGTGATTCTATTCCTGAAAAAAATTAAAGCAAACTATATTATCTCAAATATGAGATTAATGTTACATTCATGCTTGAGTCTGCAGACTCTTCTTTCAATTTGTTCTTTCATGTTGGAAAACACTAGTCATATTGAAAAATTTGGGATTCCCAAGTGTGTTGACCACAGTGTTTTATGTCTCTTTGTTCAGGCTTATACTTAGTTAGCCATTAATGTATAAAATATACTTATATTTAATTATATATCTAATATTTGCAGAGATGGTGACAAAGTTGAGATTTGTGATACTGTAAACGTCAAACCTAGTGCCAAGCATTTCTTGCTGCGCTTGCCTCCATGACAGCCCTGATCATCATACATTAAACGCAGAGGGAAAAAGAAAAGTGTGCCATGGCTAGTTTTCTCTGGTCTTAACATGATTTCTGTAACAACTGCTGGATTAAGAAAATTTATTATTATAGTTCTGAACAATCAAAGTTATTAGGTTAATAATTCCAAAGTTCTTAACACTTGATTACCCTTTTATAGTGTCTTTACTCTTCTTAAGTAATTATTAGCTAAACCTGGTTTATATCCTGAAAACATTTATTTTTCACATTTGTGTAAGAAATACAGTTATGAATCATAAAAGCACATAATTTATGTATTCAGAGTGATCCATTAATGTGTGTTTTTACTTGCATTAAATTATTCCATGAAGTAAATTGCAAATTTTACCTACTTTTTCTTTGGTTGACATACAAACACAGAATTTTTTGATTTATAATGTGGGCAAATATTAAAATTCAGAAGATATTTTTTATTCCAGAGAAGAAGAATATTGGCTTGAGAAAAGTGATTTATTTGTCTTATGAAAAAAATTAATAAGAAATGAAAATGCAATACACATAAAACAGCTTTGACAATCAATTAAATATTATTTTAAAAATTCATTTCTTCCAACTCTAAACATTCTCACAGTAATTTATACAAAGCAGAATTTATTGATGGCTCTTACTACATAGTCTCTGTAATATGGCCATACAAGCATGGAGAATCAGGGAAGATGACTTCCAGAGAAGAGAATGTGAAGCAAAAAAATGATTGTATTTATGATTGTATTTATTTTTATTCAGTAAGGTACTAAATGAGCAATGGTGTTTATGTTCACCATTCTTATTATGAATCACAGGACCATCACTTCATTTCCAAGAGAACATGAAAATGAATATGAATATATGAATATGTTTTTTCCCTAATACATGGACTGTAAATTATGTTCAAAGTAAAGAAAACAAGTATCCTACTTAAGCTATTGTGAAATTTCACAATTAGATAATTAATGAACACTTTAGTTCATTAATCAACTTCCCAACACCATAAAGGGTTGGGCGGTGGTGGTGCAGGTGATTGATGTCAGCACTTGGGAGGCAAAGGCAAGTAAATCTCTATGAATTCAAGGCGAGCCTGTTCTACAGAGTAGAACAGGATAGCCAAAGCTGCACAGAGAAACCCAGAAATCTTGTCTCAAAAAATAATCAAAACAAACAGGAATAGCAAAACTTTTAAAACTATATATGCCATTTACAGTAAAATAGAATGCATCAAAACATCCAAATTTCATTATGCTACAATTATCTTTGAGTATAGGATGTTTTTGTTTTGCTTTGTTTTGCTTTCTGTTTGTTTTCATGGTCTTATCACTACTTATTCCAGTCTCAAAATCAACTCATCTGTGCATGGTATGCACATGTGCACTGAACTAGTGAATCATTGAAAAGGAACAGGGAGTAAGAACAGAAAAGGGGAGTTGGTACTATCTCTTCTTACTTGAAAGTGGCTGAAGGAAATGTATGCTCCCATAGTGCCCTAGTTATAGAGATGGCAGCAACCTGAACAAACATGTCCTTTCTAAGAGAGTGGCTCTCGCTTCCTTCCTACAATTTGGCACCATTTTAGAATATCAGATTTTAAAATAAAATTTTTATGTAAAATATACCAACTTGAAATGTTTTTCTAAAATTTTATGAGACTACAACGTCTAAATATACCCCTTGCTTCAAAACACATGATTTTTATTCTTGAAATGCATACTCTTTAATTTCCACTAATATTATATGTAATATTATGGGTTAGATATAGAGCGTCCTTTCTGGAAATATGTGTTCTCTGCCTTTACCTAGTATTTTGTGTGGTATTGTGGGTTGTATATGAAGCATCCTCTGAATGGCTTACAATTGAGAGTTTGATCCAAGTCTGGTGGAGACTGAAGTATGAGGGAACTCATTTCATCATTGGATAATCTGTTGATGGACAAACAGGAGTTAGAATGGGAAAGGAGAAAATAAATTATTGGCAGAGTGCCTTGGGAAGATGTGTGCTGTCTCTAACTCCTCTCTGTTTACTGGTGCTCCTGAGGCCATGCGATGTTTCAAGTTTCATAGAAAGGAAGTGAGCCAGCCATGGACCAAAACATCTAAAAGCATAAGCCAGGTCAAAGGGGTCCTTTCTCCTTTTAAATTATCTGTCACATTTCTTTCTTTTTCTTTCTGTTTTTTTGTGGGGGGAAACACTTTGTACATAGGGCACATTGCTGACTAGGTTTAACTAACACTCTCCTCTATTCATGAGTGACCACAACTGAGTCAGCTCCCACAGGCACACAGAAACCTGATACAAAGTAGAGGCCCAACAATCAGAGTCTTTGCTTTCACTCTTCAAGAATTGTAAACTTTCGATGGCTACTGTGCAGAATGCAGCTGTTACCAGCAGGATTGTGGCCCATTCAAAGGAGTGAACAAAGAAAAAATGACAAGGACAAAAGAGGGAACAAAGAAAAAATGATTAGGGCAAAAGAGGGAACAAAATCATCAAAGTAATTATTCAGAAACAAGTGTTTTGTTTTGACCACAAATTACAATAATGATGAGAACTGCAGGCAGCCCCAAAGATGTAGTAGTGAGTGGCACTTATGCCTTGGTAGTAACCAACCACTCCATAATTAGACTCAAGACCAGTCTGACAGGTGGATATCACCTCTGGTATTGGAAATACATCCCATGGATAGTGATATCATAGAATTTATAGGAGAGCCTGCTAGCACCACCTTCTTATCAATATAATCAATCTCTAACTGCATTCTAAATGCCTGTCCTTATACCAATAGATAAGTGTAGATCTTATCCACTCATCTGTTATCAAAGGAAATATTTTTTTTCACTAGAGGGAGTGAAAGCCATAATGAACCAAAATCTAGAGAACAACGGACTTTGGAGTGCATAGCCCCAATTAGAAATATCTTAAATACAACTCCTGCATCTAAAACTCAAGGGCTTTGCTGAAGAGCAAGCACAGAATTGTAAAAGTCAGAGAATCAAGAAGTCTGTTGTTATACTGTGATTTATAGCTGCCAGAAAAGCTGCAACTCATGGATTCTCAACATGGCTGCCTAAACAATTCCAACAGTAATTGTTACATTGTAGACAGGGGAACTCACATGGGGCCTTTCCTCTAGATTAAGACTGTGAGAGGGAGAACTTTTCTTCCTTAAAGCTTGGTTATCCAAATACCACATGGTCTACCCTAGAAACAAATAAATGCAGGCAACATTGGAAAGACTCAGCAGGTGGTAATTATAAGTTTTAGTGTGTGTGTGTGTGTGTGTGTGTGTATGTTTGTGTGTGTGTGTGTGTGTGTGTGTGTGTGTGTGTGTGTAATAATAGAGAAGTGACTGGATTTGGAAGAGATCAGGAGAGGCAGACATGTAAGGGTAGAAGGAAGGAAAGGGGGTAGTAATATATTTTAATTAAGTACATGTTTTAAATCTGTACCTGCTTCCAGAATGGAACTGGAAGACTGTGTTTTTCAATGTTTCTAAAATGTCTTGTAGGCAATGTGGTTAGTGACTGGTTGAAAGGAAAAGAAACTAAGTTCATGAACAGATTCCATTGATATAGAAGAAAATCTTTATTAAGAGATTTATATGTGAAATCCATGACAGAATTCAGGAAATCCCCATGTCTGACCTGAATGAGGATTTTCCAAGCTAGGAATCCATGCTCACAATTCAGCTCTTCAGAAAGCTTTTCCTAAATACCACCTTTAATTGTTATGGGAGTTATCTCATGTTGGTGTTGTTTTCTGTTTTCCCAGGTGATTATTCAAATTCCTGAAGCAAGTTGGTGAATGCATATATAAAATACTTATAACTGACATAGGTCCACTTTCTGGGGAATTCACATTTCATTAAGGACTGTCTTTCACAAATATTCTATAAGGTACTTTTGCTAAAATTATGATCAGAAAGGAAGCATGACTACAGCACAGATCTCGTATCTCCATATCCTGTTGCACAGCATCTGAAGTAGTTTTATGGGGCAGAAACCCTGTGCAATGCTTTCCAAATTCTAGCCTCGGGCACTAAAGAAAGACAGGGACTATAGGAATGAGCAAGTCAGAAATGCAATGTGTTCTGAGGATTCCTAAACCTAGGTCAAATACAGTACCTCTTTCACAAAGTGGCTATTGGGATTGAGCAAGAGAAAATCGTTGCAAGGAAAAATTATAGGCATATATTATCATGAAAAGTGCAAAGGGTGCAAACATTATTTACAGCATTCTAGTGCTGACCTACCTTATATCCAGAGCACTTAAGGCCTCCAGTTATAACTACTTCCTCTCCTACATTAGATCACAAATAAAGCCTCAGAGTTTGGCTAACTGGCTTGGGCACAAAATTGATGCACTCCAAAGTGCAGTCTGTATTTCCAAGGCCTTAATTAACCAAAAGTGCTAATAGCCATTTTTATGAGTTCCTGAAATAGAATAAGTCAACCTTCATGGTAGACTTTTTTCCCTCACAAAATGCTTTGGTTTAGCGTTAGATTAAAAGGTACAGTTAAATGCACATGATACATTGTTTCAGAGTTCTTTAGCTTTGGTGTAATCTATACTTTTGTAACCGGTTTTTACTGCTGTAGCCACAGAATGGCAGTGTGGTTTAAAACTGCTGAGAAAGCACAGTGTGCTCATGAAAGCCTGTCATAGAAAAGTTCCCTTGGCTATCTTACCCCATTTTCTCTCATAGTAGGCAGTTCCCTGAGGTAAGGAAGCATTTTCGGCAATCCATTCTCCGGGTCTTTTTGTGTGATTTTTTTGAAGGATATTTGTGGCAAAGAGCCCATCCATATGACACTCATGTATGTCAGGATCTCCCCCAGCTGTGCTTTCTAACTAAGAACTAATAGCCATTTATGTCCTGGGCGTTGGCACTGAGGGTGATTCTTTCTAGTCTAGATTAGTTTCACATTGTCACTGAAATTTTCTCATTTCCTCGAAATTCAATAAATCAATCTAAGAATTAGCAGCTTGAAATGACATAAATTTATCCTATAGTCCCTACCAGTAAGATTCCAAATGGATCTGGCTATACTGAGAGGAAGGCAGAGGCAGGACTGCATTTGTTTGTGGAGACTCTGGGATAGAATCTGTCTTCTCATTATTACAGTATTTCCAGGCTTCCCATGCCTTGTGACTGATAGTTGACTTCCATCTTCAAATCAAAGAGGGCTAGCCTAGTCTTTCATCAATGCATCACTGTGGCATTACGTCCCTTCTTCCTCATTTGATGACCTGTGTGATTACGTTAGGCACATCTGGAATTCCTTGGAGAAACTCCCTATTTTGAGGTTAGCTAATTGCTACATTAATTCCCATTCCTCAGGGGATATAATCTCAGGTCTCTTTGAGGACTCCTGTGCTTGCCACTGAGTCTAACCCAAATTCAGACTTCTCAGATATACAGACATATAATATTATCAACTCTAACTTCATAAGTAGAAAAGTAGGCCATTGGTCTTGTGGCTGCAATAGTTGCAATATATTTAACACTTTACTCCTGGCACTGTATTCAGTCAAATGGAATTAAGTACTTTCAATTAAATAAAAGCAGAACATTTTTTTCTGTTCAAATTTTCTTGCCTCTGTTTCATACAGTTGTGAAAGACAGTGAACACAGTAAAATATTTGATATCCACAGGCCTTGAATTTCCCTTACTATGCTACGCAAATATGTAAGGTAGGAATGGGGGTGAATATAAAAATTCAAGCTTTTTCAGACACCTTAACCCATATCCAAGCCATTAATTACATCCTCCAGTATAATTATATTGGAAATAAAGTTGTTGTTTTATACCACAGTGAATAATCTATGTCCAAAATAAGTTTACATATTACTGCCTAACATGTAATACCCTTTCTCTACCGCCATATTGGATCCATTTAGTACCCAGCAGGAACTCACACAAACTTGAGGCTAAGGCTTTGTTCTCATCTGTCCATCAATTTAGCCAAAGTGCTAACATTTTTCTGAAGTTTAAATAACTTTGTAAGCAAGGGTTAACCCTTTGCATTGCTGTGATAACATATATGACTAAGGAATATCAAAGTAGAAAAGCTATTCTGGATCACAGAGTCTGGGGGATTGCAAGACAATCCCTTGACTCTCTGTTTCTGGGTACCCACTGAGACAGTCTATCATGGTTGAGAGGGTGCTGTAATTGGGGAGGCTAAGAAGCAGGGGTACAGGACAAGGTATGCATGTAAGAAATAAGGTGGCAGCAACTAACATCTAACCACTTCCAACCTCCTGCTCTAGTCCACTGGGGTATGCATCCATTGGTGAGGAAGTGGTGTTCATTATCCATTTGCCTCTGAAAAATCTCATTAGCTGAAAACTAAGCCCTGGTTATAAGAGAATTGGAAGAACACTTTAGAGACTTGAATAATACAGCCACTGTCCTATATATGTCTGTGAACTATGTATTGCTTTTTAATTTACCATGAATAAAGATATAATAAATAGGTTATTTAAAGTAGCATGTACCTATGTTCTACTATAGGCCCAGCAATTGGGGGATTAATGTAGAGAAATTGCATATTATAAACCAGCCAGTGGTACAGAGGGAGAACCTTACTTAGAGGACTATAATTGGATATTTTAACTCATCACAAATTAGCTCTCAAACTGTAGTAAAAATGATATTTAGCCTAATAGGTGAGGAGCATGTGTACTTGTTGATTCCTTCAGATGCCCAGCTCTATCAACTTTATGGAGAGGATGTGTGTGTAATGGGAGGGGCCAAATCTGGCTTTGAGCTTAACATCTGTATTCCAATAGAGATACAGAAGATCTGATTTCCCATGCCTCTCAAAGCTAATGTGTCTTTTCTCTTTTATGTGGTTCAAAAATAACATAAACAAAGGAGATGAAGTTGTTTGGAACATATAAAATTAAATAGGGCCAATTCAACTTTATAACTGCAGTATTCTCATTAGCTCTAACATGAAATATCATTTCAGTTCAGCTTAATGCTAGTAGATGGTGTTTAATTATTACATCTCCTGTAATAGGAGAATTTCACTTAGTTTTTTTTTTTTTAGGCAGAAAAAGCACCCACTAGCCTTACCAGTATTTCTTAGAAAAGCTGAGGTCTAATAGCGCTTTTGTCACAGATGGTCATAAGTCTTGCAGATCACCAGTACTTCTTGGAACATCAAATATGAGATGTGATCAAGTATCCCAGGAGATGAGTTTGCATAGCTGGTTTGTGTTTCTTATGAGAATCACTGACAGATGGCTTCATCATTCTCTTTCCTGATCTCAAGCAGATTTAATCAGTCATAGTTAATGCCAAAACCAGAATCACTACATGTAAAAATCTCCACTGTTAGTTTAAGAAACACTAATACCTTCCATGACATCTTACAGAGTAATAGACAAGGGAGAGATGGGAATTTTACCCTTTTGAAAATCAAGTTATGATTTGATTTTTCCAACTGCAAATTCTTCTTTGTAATGTTTAAATATGGATGTGTTTGAGCTCTGACAAGGAGTGTTGTAAGAGTTCAAGTAGGTCCAGGTAATTATTGAGAGCTTTAAATGTTAGAGTCATAAGTGTTGAATTTGAAGCTTCACTGATTTACTTGAGGTTTGTGACAAAGGAAGTGATTCAATTTTCTGGAACCTTCAGAATATTTACCTTCTGGAAGTATGTAACAAGCTTCAGATAGTGTCATGAACATTTGCAAGACATGATTTCTACTTTCTTAACAGAACCCTTGCCACATAATAAACTCCCACTATATAACAGTTCTTATTTGCTATTCTTGCTACTGTGCATGAACAGAAACAGACAACACCTTTGAACTGAAGAATTCTTGGACTTGTAATGATTTGATCAGGCAATAACAAAAGCAAAACAAAATAGTTAATAATCCAGTCCATGTTAGTGCCAAACAATGACCACTCCTGCAGGGAAAAGAAAGAAATCTAATCAGAATCCAGGAAAAACAATGCCCTTGAGTATCAGGTCACTAATTAAATGTGTGTGCCTGTGTAAAAGAGCAGAGAATAACACAGCTTCAGTGGTTGAGCAAAATGGTGTGCATCCAAGTTAGTCAACATTTCCAGATGTTCAGAGGACGGTACACAGCAACACTACTGCAGCTTTTAGAGAAAGGAGTCTGGAAACAGTGTAGTCTCTCATCTATATGCACCAGATCTACCTCTATAGATTTAAGCAACGATTAGAAATATTGAAAAATGTTTTTGCATTGAACACAACTACTGTCTATAAAACATATACAATGTATTAGATGATATTAATAATAGAGAAGTGACTTACATGATTCAAGAGACTGTAGATAGATTATATGAAAATATTATGTAACTCTGTTAAAGGGAGTTGGGCATTGAGATTTTAGTGTTCATGTGAGTGCTAGAACCAATCATCCACAGATCCTTCCCTATGACTGTGAATTCTCCCTTGTTTTTCTCAGTTGCTCAAGTACATCTAACTCAGTTGACCCATGAAAAGCAGAGACAAAGAACACACTGTAGCAAAGCCCCAAAATCACTACTGTAAAGTACAGTATGTGACAGGGACAGCTGAGAAGTAATGAAGAAGGGAAGGAAGGAAAATTTGTAATATGTGTAACTGGAGAGCACTCCCCTGAGGTTGCTAAGTTGTTTCAAATAATTTGATTGACCAGAGTAAATGATGTTACAAAATTATATTAGTGTAGCTTAGAAACATGTTTTCCTCCCATCGGGAACAAAGAATGATACAATACAGAGTGGTGGACCTCCACACACAATGCTCATTATTCAGGAATGCAAATATAAAAGCAACAAAATAATAAGAGGCAGCTGTGCTCAGGGCTCAGCAGAGACTCCAATCATGATATCCTTACACAACTTATTCTCAAAGTTGAGATTTGTCATGCCCCAATACAAGATCCATCAAGTTGAAAATTTTGCATGGACACTAGAATTTTTTTATTTCAAATTTATTTATTTACTTTTTATCCCAATTTCAAATTCCTCTCCTATTCCAGTTCTCCCTCCAAGAACTACTCCAATTCCTTCCTCCCCTTCTCCTTTGAGATGTGAGAACCCCTATCCCCCATCAACACCCCACATCCTCTCTTGCATATCAATTTACCGCAGGTTCTTTTCAGATTTTATGTTTAAAAACTCATTTCTGTTTATTGTCATGTGCTATTCAATATATGAATACATGAAATTTTTATACATTACACCATTAAAAGACACAGTACTCTTTCAAATATTTGTTACCTATGAATAAAACTGTGTGAGAAAAACATTTCTCTGTAAGTACCTAGAAGCATATTTACAGCTTTGTGTGTTGATCTTCTGTTTACCTTTGTAAAACATCTTATGACATAGACAAACAACTTTGTATTAAAACTAGGAATGAATAATTCTTACAAACAAGTATGTTATTTTAAGAAATATAAGAAATACTATCTAAATTAAATTAATTAAATTAATCTAAATCGATTCTGGCCTTCAGCAACATAATAAATTTACATCACATAACCTCAGCTTCATACCATGAGTTCTTTCAGCACTAAAAACATTTCATATATGACCAGTTGCATGATTTAAAAAATTTAATTATTTGTTAATTTTTATCTAATTTGTGGTATTTTCATGAAAAAAATGGATTTTTTCATAAAATCATTTAAAAATATTATGTGTAATAGTTTGTGAAATAGTTTAGGTCTATTTATATTACTACAAACTATCTTTCTTATAGGTGAATCTAGGCATATTTCATTTGTGATGTAATATTGAATTAAAATTATATTATTTAATGTCATTACTTGGCACCTACTTAGTATTAATGTTACTGGTTATAATATATTTTAATGGGGGGTTGGAATTTCTTACATGAGTCCTCGATTTATGTCATTTATCCACTCTAAGTACTCCCTGTCCCTCTACTCCCTCTCTTCACACATGAATATGTATATGATATTATTTGTGTATATGTATGTGTCCGTATATATAATTCAGTTAATATTGTTTATATTTGTGTTTAGGGCTGACTGATTGGAATTAGATAACCCAACAAAGGGCTCAATCCTAGAGAAGTTCAATTCTTCCTTATTTAAGTATTCACTGCCTACATATATTCATCAAGGGATAGGGACTAATGAGAATTTCCCATCCTCTTTGACTTCTGTATTAGTTTGGGTTCTCTAGAGTCACAGAACGTATGGATAGTCTTTACATAGTTAGGGAATTTGTCAATGACTTACAGTCTATAGTCCAACTCCCCAACAATGGTCAGCAGCAGCTGTGGATGGAAGTCCAAGGACCTAGCAGTTTCTCAATCCCACGAGGCAAGCAGGCAAGGAAGAGTGAGTAAATCTTCCTTCTTCCAATGTCCTTATATATCTCCAGCAGAGGGTATAGCCCAGATTAAAGGCTGTAGGTCTCCAGCAGAGGGTGTGGCCCAGATTGAAGGCATGTGCCTCCATGCCTTTAATCCCAGATGATCTTGAACTTGGAGATCTCCTTGTCCTAATCTTCTGAAATTCATAGCCACTGTGCTTCAAGATCTCCATGCCAATAGCCAGGTCAGAAACTTTTATCTCTGAGCCTCCAGATTAGGATCATAGGTGAGCCTTCCAATTCTAGATTGTAGTTCATTCCAGATATAGTCAAGTTGACAACCAGGAATAGCCACTACAGCATGTCAACCAGTCTATCACTGTGTAAGTCTTTAGCTACCATATTATAGCTATTTCATTGGTTTAGACTCCGTGTCATCACAGAAGACAATTTCTCTGCAGAATCTTGACCTTCTACTCTTTTTTTAATTCAATATATTCTTTATTTACATTTCAAATGATTTCCCATTTCCTGGCTCCCCCTCCCCAAAAATCCCATAAGTGCTCTTCCCTCTCCCTGTTTCCCAATCAACCCCTTCCCGCTTCCCTGTCCTGGTATTCTGCTACACTGCTGCACTGAGCCTTTCTAGGATCAGGGGCCACTCCTTCCTTCTTCTTGGGCATCATTTAATATGTGAATTGTTTCTTGGATATTCCGAGCTACTGGGTTAATATCCGCTTATCAGTGAGTGTTCTTTTGTGATTGGATCACCTCACTCAGGGTGACATTCTCCAGTTCCACCCACTTGCCTAAGAATTTCATGAATTCATTGTTTTTAATTGCTGAGTAGTATACCATAGTGTAAATATACCACATTTTCTGTATCCATTCCTCTGTTAAGGGATATATGGGTTCTTTCCAGCTTCTGGTTATTATAAATAGGGCTGCTATGAACATAGTGGAGCGGGTATCCTTATTATATGCAGGGGATTCCTCTGGATCAGGAGTGGTATAGTGGGGTCCTCCAGTAGTATCATGTCCAGTTTTCTGAGGAACTACCAGACTGATTTCCGTGTATCCTTATTATATGCAGGGGATTCCTCTGGATCAGGAGTGGTATAGTGGGGTCCTCCAGTAGTATTATGCCCAGTTTTCTGAGGAACTACCAGACTGATTTCCAGAGTGATTGTACTAGCTTGCAATCCCACCAGCAGTGGAGGAGTGTTCCTCTTTCTCCACATCCTCACCAGCACCTGTTTTCTCCTGAGATTTTGATCTTAGCCATTCTGTCTGGTTTGAGGCTCTTGGATTGGCAAGATTAATAAAATAAAAATGGCCATCTTGCCAAAAGCAATCTACAGATTCAATGCAATCACCATCAAAATCCCAACTCAATTCTTCATAGAGTTAGAAAGAGCAATTCTCAAATTCATCTGGAATAAAACCCAGGATAGCTAAAACTATTCTCAACAGTAAAAGAACTTCTGGGGAAATCAGAATCCCCAACCTCAAGCAGTACTACAGAGCAATAGTGTTAAAAACTGCATCATGTTGGTACAGTAACAGGCAGGTAGATCAATGGAATAGGACTGAAGACCCAGAAATGAACCCACACACCTATGGCCACTTGATCTTTTACAAAGGAGCTACAACCATCCAGTGGGAAAAAGATAGCCTTTTCAACAAATGGTGCTGGTTCAACAGGAGGTCAGCATGCAGAAGAATCCAAATCGATCCATTCTTATCTCCTTGTACTTGGCCTTCTATTCTTACAATCTCTCTGCCCCCTCCTCCTCAGTATTCCCTGAATTGTATGTGTAAGAATTTTGTGCTTATCTTTGAAAAATCTAAATTCTAATATACCCAATCACATTTTATAAGTAATATATTTTCAAACTGATTGATTCTCCATTTTATTAATTATCCTGTTTTCTTATATTCAGTGCTCCAGGAATAGAGACTAGACCAGCCATTGACAATACTTGCCCTAGACCTTGGTATTTGAAATTGGATGAATTACTTAACTTTTAGTTAGCTTAAATTTTCCCACTGATAAAAGGTTATTTCACAAAGTAGTTGTAGAGTTTAAATGAGATAATATGTTACATATCTTAACACAGCTGCAGGGTAGTGCATACTGAACTTTCCCAAGTATTAGCTATAAAAGCATTGAATCTCTGTTTTGGAATGGCAACTCTTTCTTTGGCACATAGGTTTATAAATGGCACCTAGGTACCATCTCTAATGAGAAATTTCTCCCAACATAATATTACCCAGCTCATCCACCTGCAGGGATGCTCTTCCTTCTCCTATTTATCAAAACCCTCCATAGCTTGTTTGTTCATACTAGTCAACACATCTAAGGTGCTCTCTTTGGAAGATTAGAAAGCTGCCCCTCGGGGGCCTTCTCAACATGTCATTACTCCTGAGTTAACTAATACCTTGGCTGAGTCACACACAGAGCCTTGGAGGCCAGGAGCATGAGAATCATCTGGGTGGACCTGGAGCCAAGGGACTATTTCTTCCATTTACAGGAGCTCTGAAAGAAAAGAATAAACTGGATTAAATCTAGAATTACTGTTATGTGCAGAAAAGAGAAGACTAATGTGCTAAATGAAAAAAGTCCCCCTTTTCCCCCTCAAGAGCACAAATCTGCATATGAAATTGCTTCATGACCTGGCAGGATATGACCCATGTGGGTCATGTGACTGTCACTGGTATGTGATTGTATCCACTTCAACTTCTTTGAAACAAAATTCCAGTTATGATGTGAGGGTTGGCCTTTTTATCAGTGCTCAGTTGTATCAAGAAGATCAGAAAAGAAGATCCATGGCTTATTTTACTTATCGCTAAATCCCTAGGTTATAGAACAACATCTGGCACATAGTATTTCTATAATAAGCTTTAATATAATGGCTATGAGAAGAGTGTAAGATTTCACCATGGAAACAAGATGTACAAAATCTGGCTTAAAAGAAAAAAAAACCACATGTGTTCTATTTTAAATATCAGGAAATTTTACAGTTCCATCTTATAAATTTGCATGTCATTAAGAAATAAAGAGCTAATTAAAACCATGTGTCCTAAAAAATTCCCTCAAATCATGTGAGCAGCTGGCTCATAAGTTGCCTAATGATTAATGCATTTAGTCATTGATACAGATTTTTGTCTCCTCCATCAGAATGCAGGTTCCCCAAAGACAAAAAGTGATATTTTCCTAACTGATGTCATGTGTTCATTGAACAGAATATAGTAGTTTTTATACACATTTATTAAATAAATGAGTGAATGTGCTTTTCCTTTATTCAAATCTGTTGATCAATTTGCCCAAGAAGAAAAACTGAATCTCCTTTATTTGTTCACATGTTATTATTATTAATCTCCTGCGAAAAAGCATTGCCATCAACCAGAATGTATTTTGAGTCTATAAAATTTTCTTATTTACACCTTACACATTAGTGAAATACGGCCATTAGATGAAACTAAAAGTTATACAATATTTTAACTCATACACAATTTAAGTATCTAAAGATTTGACCAAGTTTGAGATATATACAAATTTGAGTACAAGATTCATTTCTCCCCAATTATTGAAGTTTAAACTTGACTTTTTTCAAAGAGCCAAAAGCCCTATGTCTTCAGCTAAAAAACAGAGTTTCTTTTCTTATAAAGGACAGGTTCAGAGGGTCAGTCCAGTATCATCAAGGCAGGAACAAGGCAACATCCAGGCAGGCATGGCACAGGAAGAGCTGAGAGTTCTAAATCTTCATCAAAAACAGAAATTTAAAAAAAAATACAATTTTTATGTTAACATTTAGCCAGTAAATAATCCCACCTTTAATAAATTATTATTTCAATGGATGCTAATAATGCCCAATTATCAGTAAGATAATTTCTTCTTGATGCTTTTTCTTCTCCGAATAGAATATTTTCTCTCAATTTGTGTAAGTTGATCTTCTTTCTTTGAAAGTGGTCCACTGTCTTACTCAACAGTGGCCATTTGGCACCTTTTTGGCTTTTCATGCCTTGAGGATGTTACACATAATCTAGATTATGTATATACTGTGCCCGAACCAGGTGCTCCAGTTTCCTTCTGGGAAGTTAGATCTTTTCTGAAATAGCTCACCTGAGTCTTCCCAAACTACAACATTCCACACTGGAATCATGTCAGGGATCTATTTAATTCTTCCCCTCTTTGATCAACCCAAATCTTTCTTATTCTGTATATGTTTTCTTTGTCTCCTTGACCAATCATTTCAATACATAGTTGTAAAATAAAATATGTATGGAAATGACCATACAATGAGCAAGTATATATGAAAATACTGCTAACATCTGTAACTTTATTTATCGAATTGTGTATGTGCCTTTATTTTTATTTAACTTTATGATAATTTTAATAATAATTGGGTACATAGTTTGTACCATGCAATGTGCAAGTGTAAAACATTTTATGTGTAATATATTATAAAACGGATGAAAGAGAACATGTGTTTGAATAGGACCACTCTAACTAGACTGAGTCTTGGCAGACCAGATCCATTTGAGCATCAACTTACATTGTCCGCTATGTCATTAGGTGCTGTTTTCACAGCATGGTGAATCATGGATGCTTCAATACATTGCATGGCGGTGTTCTCCGTACCATCTGAGTATTCTGTATACTTAAACAGTAAGCCATCAGGAGCATAGCAGGACTTCCTTGCATTATAGACTTTGAGTTTAAAAAAATGCTAGTTTATTATTTCCAAGATTTTATATAATGACGTTGCAAAATATAAAAACCTACAAAAATATAATAAATAGAAAAATTATTTTTCATTTAAAATTAATAGACTTGTAATTTGTGTAATAAAAGAAACAGTATTTTTATTCTTCTAAGAAAAGGAAAATACAGAATACAAAGCACTGGCCAATTAAAATAATGATCCTTAATCATTCTAGTAGCAACAAAATACAATTACAACATAATTACTATTTTATAGTGACATTTCTGTGTCATATAAATTTTGATTTGCTTTTATATGGTGGAATTTCAGCAATATTTTGAGCTATTTATGTGAAATCTAAAATGTAAACATATGTGAATTTTCAAATCCCATTTGAGGTCATTTTATATGAAACTTACCAAAATAATATTCTTACAAAACAAATTAAGACCTTATATTATCATACTATCTAATTAACTGGAAAGGATAATGTGTGAAAATATATTGACAGAAGCCATACATCAATTCAAAATTAATTCTATAACTGTTTTTCTATTTTGACAGATTCTATAACCTCTACAAAACCTTACAAGGACTTATTTTCAGTAAGATGGTTCTAAGCCAGCTAAAGATCCTGTATCTTCAAAAGAAAATATGTTCTTATTTGCTTACACTGTATATAAGATCACAGCATATGCTAGTGTATTTTAGAAAGTCACTAGAATAAGGATTTAAAGAAGCTTTTATAAAATATTTTACCTAACTAGACAGTTTGAAAAACACAACCATTCTTCATGAATTATAGTTATTTAAATTGTCTTAGGGTAGTACAAACATCCAATTTAGTATCAGTTCTGTGCACTGAGTATTGTTGCATGCTTTGCTTATATCTTATATTGAAATACAAAATGTTAGCATTACCTCTAAATATACTAAATTTCAAAACTACATATTTTTCCCAAAATTGGGTGTTTTCTAATACCGGCAATTCAACTTATTTTAATTACTCATTTCTGGGAATATGTGTTAAAAACTTTACTAACTCTTCCCCTAAGAGTTTGTACAAGCCAACGTCCACTGAACAATGAATGTACTTTCCTGAATTTGCCTTCTGGGGTTTTCCATCTGAAATGACACACAGTTTGCTCACTCAGTACATACAACATGATGCTCAAAGTTTGCGCAAACATGGACATGGGCAAGAATCCAAACCCAGGACAGCACCGCTGAACTCTCCTAAACACAGACCTACCTGGAACTAAAATTAATTTGCACATGGATATAGTTAGAAATCTGGAAGTCTTGCTACTGTGTTTTTTTAAAAAAAAACAAATTCCAGAATTCTTACTACGCATGAATAAAATCAGGTTCTAGTTATTTTCCTCCTGTGGATTTGGCATTGTGCATTCACTCTTGTGGATTCAGTGTTTATTCCTTTAACAATAAAATAGTGAGAACTTCTTGGTCATGTACAGATATTAAAAAATCCCTCATTAGTGGGGTGAACTTGAAAATAACTTCTATGCTTTTTAAAAACTAACTTTTAAAAAGCTATATAACATAACATTTCATCTATACTTTATGTGCAAAGGTTGAATTTATTCACCCAGGAATATATTCAATAAATAATCACTGCCTCTTCATTTAGATACTCTCATGGGACAGGTGCTAATCTATCTGCAGGGCTATTTGTAGTGTGAGTAGCTGGGGAAAATCTAAATTTACTGAGGCAGAGGATAAATAATATATGGTAAACATATGCTTTAATGAAACTCCTTTATTAAAATAGATTTTAAAATGTAATTTGAGCAAAAGGTGTGGCAGAAATAATCTAGTATGATTCTATTACAAACCAAAAATACACAAATATATATTTGCATATATATGCAAAATAATTTAAATGGACAGAAATGATAAATATCAAATCCATGCTAATGAGTGCACTTCATGAGAGGAAGAGTGATATGACTGAAAAATAGGCAGGATTCAAAGAGTAATTATCTTCATCGGTAGCATATTATTTTTCCAAAAAAAAATAGGAAGGAAGAAAAAAAGTAAGGGAAGAAGGAAGAGATGGAAAGGAAAGGAAAGGAAAGGAAAGGAAAGGAAAGGAAAGGAAAGGAAAGGAAAGGAAAGGAAAGGAAAACAGAGGCCATAGCTAACCAAATTTGAAATAGAAAGAGGGAATTTCTGTGACTCAATAATCAGTATGTGAAAAACCGAGAGTATATGAAAAGAACATCCTACAAAATGAAAATATTTTTGTGCCATTTTTATATATTCTATTAGTTTAAGGTTAGTTTATTTCCCTTAGAAAATAAAATTTTATGCGGTGAATGTGTTTGTTTTTTGAGCTCTTATTTTTGAGGAAATACTTATTTTGAAGAAGAGTGGAGAGGGATATATTGAAAGATTTAGAAGGAGATAGGGAATTGGAAAATGTTGTAATTATATTATAATCTCAAGAATAAAAACCAAAAATAGTAATCCAGTATATTTATCCAATATTTCAGGATTTTTACTTCATGTTTTGATTGCATGTTGTTTTTGTCCAAAACCTCATCACATCTGGGCTACAGAACAAAATTCTCTACTGTGTATTTTGAATTTGATTCAAAAAGTTAGTGTGCTCCAGAGATCTGTCAAAGGTCTAATGGCATGGCTTCCTCTTGTTTTGTGGATTACAAAGACTTGCTTGATTTTTACAGATTCCAGGGTTTTTGTTTTGCTTTGTTTTGTTTTGTTTCAATGTGGGGGTACTTTTTATACTACTAAGTATGCATGCCAACTGAAACCTTTCCCAACTCTGATGGTTTATAGCTTTCACTGGAAACTAACAGTTCCTGCACATCTTCACTAAATGTGGTAGCTGTTTCCAATTTCACATCTCACATGAGTGGTTACTCAAGTGGACTAAGATGGGTGCCCCCCAAACCAAAACTATTTGGCTAACATCAATTTTTCCTTCCACAGTTAGAAATGTCTTCATTTCTATGTCCAGTACTCAGTGAATGAAAAACAGATATGCTTAAAACAGGGAGTCGCTATCATGGTTATTAATCCTTGGTAGCTTTTCAAAACTCTAGTTAAAGTAAGCAATACACCATAGACTTCCTCTAATATCTTTTTTCTTATCAGCTTCTTAACAGGATTCAATGATAGTATTTCCTTGATTTCTTAAGGGACACATTCCTCTGATCCTTTGTTCTATTATTATATTTTCAAAGGAAACTTTACTACAGTGGGTTCATTTAATGAAGTGACTTCATAAGAACACATGTAAGAGAGGGGGAAATCATAACCATTTCCTTGTAGCCCATTGACCTGATATTGGCTTTCTATTGCTTAAGGTAAAATATGAACAAAACATTATTGACAATGTTTGAAGATGTTAGATTTATTTGTTTGCATGCTTTTTTCACTTGCCTTTGCCAAATTATACTGCCCATACCACACCAAGGACTCAGGTTTTGCAATGATTACTTATTAAGATAGCATGCTTTGACTTTGAAGAAGCTTCTAGCATTTATAGAACCCAAGTAACATTTTAGTTACAGAGAAAGAACAATTAGCTAGTGTAGAAGTTGAGAAAATATATCTTTAATATTGACCTACAGGTAGGCCCAAAGGGAAGTTTTAAAATTAGTGATAGTTGAGGAAGCTAACCCATTGTATGTTAGGCCACCCTTGAACCAGGGTTCCGGGATTCCGTAAGAAAGTAGGGCTCTCATATTAATTGTTAACATGAAGATGCCCTCTATTGAGTGGTTCTTCTTCTCTATCTGGCCCTAAGATTTGTAAAGCTGTAGTGTGGTTTGTCCACTATAGTCATCTTTTCTTACATTTGTACCTCTAATAATTTGGTGTCTGTCTTCATCATTAATTTTAATAGTGTTTGGTGTTCTAGCTAATTTTATGTCAACTTAGCACAAGCTAAAAGGGACTCTCAATTGAGAAAACATCCTTAACATGGTCCTACAGGCAAGCCCATAGGGCAGTTTTAAAATTAGTGATAGTTGAGGAAGCTAGACCATTGTAGGTTAGACCACCTCTGAACCAGGGTTCCTAGATTCTGTAAGAAAGTAAGGCTATGCAAGCCATGTGAGGTAAGCCAGTAAGTAGCACACATTCATGGCCTCTGCATTGGCTCCGGAATAGTAACACTGACTACAAAGAACACTTGTACAGAGGACTTTGGGAAGAGAGAACCTCATAGAAAACTTTCTTCTTTCTAACTTACAACAAGTTCTGTGTTTTCAACACCATTCCTACATTACAGGACCATGGTATGACATTTCAGTGAATATATCTTCATCTTATTCCTAGCAATGTCTCCAAACGTTAATGAGATCTTGCTTGCCACACCTTATCATGTTCTATAAATATCACTGCCTTTGCCATCATCGTGACCATGACATTATGTTTCTGACTTCCTTGTACCATGCTACTATATCACAATTATGAAACTCTTACAAGGTATGGGAGAGACAGAGAGATGGAAGAAACATTGTCTGTCATCATTAGGATTGAGAGAGAGAGACAGAGACAGACAGAGAGAGAGAGAGAGAGAGAGAGAGAGAGAGAGAGAGAATCTAAAGAAAGAAGATACTGTGTTTTAAAACAATTAAATAAGAAACTTAAATATTTCTGTGCTCTATAGAAGAGATATATAATGTTGTCAAAATGTCTAAAAATAGCTAGAGTGTCAAAAGATATGAAAATTTATTTTAAAGGAAGATCAAGGTATACCATATAAAGTAGAATTTGATTTGTGGGAATTTTTAGTTAATTTACTTTGTGCATGTACAATTCTAGGTTTTTTTTTTTTTTTTTTTTTTGCTTATTTCTGAGGCAAGGTTATAACTTTAATTCTTCAAGTCCTAATTTTAAGCATGGTTCTTAAATGCTTTAACCTCCCTTTTAGCCCACCAGCCATCAGATATGGTGGAAAAGAAAGGATGCAGAGGAAGTGGACCTATTTAGAAATTATTCCTTGAACAAACTCCCAGCTGCATTGCCAGGAAATAGGCAGGTCAGTTCACTGGTAAGCAGGGGAAGCTCAGTCCACGCACAAACACTTCACAGATGCACCAGCAGTCCAGTTCGGCAGAGTCAGACAGCAAACAGGAATCAGCAGTGGTGGCACTACCTAGCAGAGACATCCAGGACTCAGCCTTGGTTCTAGTCAGCAGGAGGGAACAGGGCCAACAGGAATGCCAGGGAAAGTTCTCTGCTGTGCCTCTCTCAGGGAAGCAAAGATGTGAGACCAAGAAGTATTCAGCTAGGTAAGCAAGCCAGGCCAGCCCAGCTCAGCCTCTGCCACTGTCTGTTGACTCCTTTTTATACTCCCTCCAAACATCTTGTATACGCCACTGGTTTTGCCTCAGCTCATGTGTCTGTCTCAGTTGACATCGTTCTGCCAATCAACCTGAGACCTCGGAAGTGGCAAGAAACTTCAGCACACCACCAGAAGCTGGCTTGTTGTTATTGTTATTGGTGGTAGTTGTTTTATTTTGTTTTGTTTTGGTGCATTTCTCTATATGGAGTCCTGACAAATGGAGCTCAACTACACAATGTAAGGCAGCCTGATAGAGGTGTGTCATTAACGAAAAATCCTTTCATGTGCTTGTTTTAGCGAAATATCCTTTCACCTGTGTCTGCTTCAGCAAAACATTCCTTCATGTGTTTGCCCCAGCAAAAAACCATCCAACACAACTGACTTTCCAAAGACCCCTTATATTTCTACTACACGAAGTCATAGTATTTCAGCTTGCATAGAACTTAAAAGCATTCTGTGGTAGTATTTCGTACTAAAATTACCAGGGATACAATGTGATGTCTGAATTAACATGTCCTTTTAGGTAACATTCACCTAGTGCCATGAAAACACTGGAATAATAAAGTTTCCTAGATGAAATAAATATGTGGAAGTTCTGTGAGCATAGAAGGGAAAGGATGTTTGTTAATATAATAATAGTAATATACACTGATAATAGACAATATCAAGAAATATGCTCTATAAGTGGTCATAACACAATCCCTATCTGCTTGCTATTGTCTAGGAATGCAGAGATAAAATATATCCACCATCATGTTCTTCTAGGAATAAAACACATGTAGGAAGAGAAATAAGTAAAATATTTTCAATATATATAATTAGTGTGCTAAGGGACCTTAGTCCTGTATAGAAAAACAAGTATAATAATGTTTGTTAGAGCAAATATTGAGAACGAACGAAAAAAAAAAAAGAGGACACTATGCGTTGTATCTTGGGGTATGTGTGTTCCAGTTGCTGCATTGGGAACATTAGATTATAGGACAAGATGGGTAAGAATGAGTCAAGCTTAGAGAAGAAGTTGGAGGCTGGTCAAAGAGGCATTATCCAGTGTTCTATGGTTTTCTGAGAAATGGTCAAATTGCCTTCATTCTATGCAAATATGAATAGTTTTAAATTGATCAGAGATTTGATCAATGTTTTGTCTGTTTTGATGAAAGAGTCAGTTTCAATAGTCAGCCATATTTTCGGACCAAGAGAATTAAAGATATAGTTAGAATTTCAGGAATTCAAATGATGGGTTTATGAATGAAATGAAAACATAATGGAATGTAGCATGAACATTAGTCAGGGGAACCAAAGAGACTTGCCAAATAAGTAATTCAATAGTGAATTTCTGATTTCTCATTGAAACCACAGGACTTGGAAAACTGTATTTTTCTGTCTTCATCCAAATCCCAGAGTGAAGGACTCATGACAGGAGGCAAAGATGCCTCTGGAGCATGGCGCATGGACACACATTGTAGTTTTTTTTTATTCAATATATTCTTTATTTACATTTCAAGTGATTTTCCCTTTCCTCGATTCCCCCCTCCCTGAAAGTCCCATAAGCCCTCTTCACTCCGCCTGTTCCCCCATGACCCCTTCCCACTTCCATGTCCTGGTATTCCCCGACTGCCACACTGAGCTTTTCCAGAACCAGGGGCCACTCCTTCCTTCTTCTTGGGCACCATTTGATATGTGCATTGTGTCTTGGGTATTCCAAGCTTCTAGGCTAATAACCATTTATCAGTGAGTACATACCATGAGTGTTCTTTTGTGACTGGATTACCTCACTTAGGATGTTCTCAAGTTCCATCCATTTGTCTAAGAATTTTATGAATTCATTGTTTCTAATGGCTGAATAGTACTCCATTGTGCATTGTGTATATATACCACATTTTCTGTATCCATTCCTCCATTGAGGACCATCTGGGTTCTTTCCAGCTCCTGGCTATTATAAATAGAGCTGCTATGAACATAGTGGAGCATGTATCCTTATTACATGCTGGGGAATCCTCTGGGTATATGCCCAGGAGTGATATAGCAGGGTCCTCTGGAAGTTTCATTCACAGTTTTCTGAGGAACCACCAGACTGACTTACAGAGTGGTAGTATCAGCTTGCAACCCCACCAGCAGTAGAGGAGTGTTCTTCTTTCTCCACATCCTCATGAGCACCTGTTTCCTCCTGACTTTTTGATCTTAGCCATTCTAACTGGTGTGAGGTAAAATCTCAGGGTTGTTTTGATTTGCATTTCCCTGATGACTAAGGATGTTGACCATTTCTTTATGTGCTTCTCAGCTGTTCGATATTCCTCAGGTGGAAATTCTTTGTTTAGCTCTGTACCCCATTTTTAAGGCGGATATTTGGCTCTCTGGAGTCTACCTTCTTGATTTCTTTGTTTATCTTAGATATAAGCCCTTGGTTGTAGATAAAGATGTAGATAAAGATCTTTTCCCAATTTGTTGGTTGCCATTTTGTCCTTTTGACAATGTCCTTTGCCTTGGAGAAACTTTGTAGTTTTATGAGGTCCGATTTGTCAGTTCTTGATCTTAGAGCACAAGCTATCAATTTCCCTTATAAATATCGATGCAAAAAATACTCAATAAAATTCTTGCTTACGGAATCCAAGAACACATCAAAACAATCATTCCCCACGATCAAGTAGGCTTCATCCCAGGGATGCAGAGATGGTTCAATATATGGAAATCCATCAATGTAATCCACTACATAAAAAAAAAAAACTCAAAGAAAAAAATACATGGTCATTTCATTAGATGTTGAAAAAGCATTTGAACAAATTCAGCATCCTTTTCATGTTAAAGGTCTTGGAAAGAACAGGAATTCAAGGCCCATACCTAAACATAATAAAAGCAATATACAGCAAACCAGTAGCCAACATCAAACTAAATGGAGAGAAACTTGAAGCAATCCCACTAAAATCAGGGACTAGACAAGGGTGCCCTCTCTCTCCATATTTATTCAATATAGCACTTGAAGTTCTAGCTAGAGCAATTAGACAACACAAGGAGGTCAAAGGGATACAAATTGGAAAGGAAGAAGTCAAACAATCACTATTTGCAGATGATAGCATACTTAAGTGACCCAAAAACCTCCACCAGAGAACTCCTACAGCTGAAAAACAACTTCAGCAAGGTGGCTTGTTATAAAATTAACTCAAGCAAATCAGTAGCCTTCCTATACTCAAAGGATAATCAGGCTGAGAAAGAAATTAGGGAAATGCACCCTTCACAATAGCCACAAAAAATATAAAGTATCTTGGTGTGACTCTAGTCAAACAAGTGAAAGATCTGTATGACAGGAACTTCAAGTCTTTGAAGAAAGAAATCAAAGAAGACCTCAGAAAATGGAAAAATCTTCCTTGCTCTTGGATTGGCAGGATTAATATAGTAAAAATGGACATCTTGCCAAAAGCAATCTACAGATTCAATGCAATCCCCATCAAAATACCAACTCAATTCTTTATAGACTTAGAAAGAACAATTCTCAAATTCATCCGGAATAACAAAAAACCCAGGATAGCTAAAACTATTCTCAACAGTAAAAGAACTTCTGGGGAAATCTGTATCTCTGACCTCCAGCAGTACTACAGAGCAATTGTATTTAAAAAACTGCATGGAGCCAGAAAAGGGGAAATCATTTGAAATGTAAATAAAGAATATATCAAATAAAAAAAAAACTGCATGGTATTGGTACAGTGACAGGCAAGTAGATCAATGGAATAGAATTGAAGATCTGGAAATGAAGCCACAGAATTATGGCCACTTGATCTTTGATAAAGGAGCTACAACCATCCAGTGGAAAACAGATAGCCTCTTCAACAAATGGTGATGGGTCAACCGGAGGTCAGCATGAAAAAGAATGCAACTTGATCGATTCTTATCTCCTTGTAATAAGCTCAAGTCCAAGTGGATCAAGACCTCCACATAAGACCAGACACACTGAAACTAATAGAAAGGAAACTGGGTAAGACCCTTGAGGACATGGGCACAGGGGAAAATTTCCTCAACACGTTATGTTAAAAGCTGGATATTCAGTCACAAGAGAAACTGGTGGGCCTGAAGTAACTGCAGATGAATACTGTAGGGGCACCAATAGGTCAAAGCAATTCTTAACTTTTGAAGATTTTTATTGTAATATCTAACAGTAGTTCATTTCTTTCAGTGATGACTTACAGCTTCACAGTGGGATGGCCTATTCAACTCCAGAAGGTTTGACTTTATATCTAGGAATTCCAGCATGGAAAACATTTAGAGGCGACGGGCCACTATGAAATTACACTCTGAACCGTGTCATGCTGTAAACTGCTTTGAGAACATAGCATCTGGGCTCTATTGCCCTCTCTCCTGAAAATTCTCACATCCTTTTAAACCTTGATATCTCATAATTTTCTTACAATAGTATCTCCTAAGTATGTATTTTGGACAATTAGATAATCCTCACAGCACTGTACATTTTTTCTTCAGTTCTTTCAGTCCTGCCACAATTTCAACTTTAACTGTTTTCATGAACAGATTTTAAACTACTACCTCCAGTGTCTTCCTAACAAAGTTTTTGCTTTGCTGTTTTAATTTTTCTGATACTGACTTCCGTCCATCTCTGATAACCTCTCCCAAACATTTTACCATATTCTGTCATGAGCTTTACGTTCTGGTGAAAGTTTTACCTATTAGCTAGATGTCCCTTGTATTTTTTATGATTATGCAAACATGCTTACCTTAATATTTTACTGAACTCATACAGCTTACTCCAGTTAGATCTGGATGCATCCAACATTAGACGCATTTCTATAATTTTCCTATGCCACTATGAACTGTCTGAGATAGGTAAACAGGATATCATTTGACCTCATTTAATTAAATAGTGAATAGATGCTTATCTATTTTATATGAAATATGCTACAGTGGTGTTACCACATCATGTTATCTATGCTTTTGTATAATGTCTCTCACAAACATGAATATGGAATATTGCATTAATGGAGTAAAATTATATACTGAAAAAATTTATCCTTGGGAAGAATTATAGGAAGGGTACCTGGAAGGAACGGGAGGGGGAGAAAGTGATGTAATTCTGTTTTAATTAAAAACATATTTAATAAATAAATATGTAAATAAAATCCATACACATATTCAACATAAGTTTCCTGTTACAATTTAGAGTAAATTGTTCTGATTACAATGTGTATATGCTTAAGGGAATACCTGATGAATAGACAATGAGAAAATGAAAACATCTGCCTTATTAGTTCCATGCAAATGCTTTTGCAGAAAGATCTCTGTAAGGACTCAATTACAACAGCCTTATGCAAAAATGTGATTTTTCTTGTATTACTTTCTGAGAGTCAGGAGTACAGCCACTAGACAAGGAAGTGATTGACATTTTATGCCAAAAATAAGCTTTTCCCACTAACTGTGGGTCAGTGGCGGTCATAAAAAGCCAACATTTACTGTCAACTACACATTCAACCCGCTCTTCTGTTTTGATATTTTTTGCTTTTGAAAATCCAGTTATCATTGACCTTGGCATAAGTATAGATTATTGGGGTTTGGCTCACCCAAAACAACATATGCCAAACTAGGCTAACTAGGGGTTTAAACTTGAAAATGATGTTGAAATGCTACTTTGGTTAGAGCCAAGTTCCAGCCAAAGAACAGACTATCTTCCTGAAAACAGGGCCTTTCCACAGCAAGAGAGCTTAGCCAGAGGAGTTGCTAGTATTTTTCATTGTTATTTCTTTTCCTCTCTCATTCCCTCTCCACAAAAGCTATCATGAGATCACAAGCATTTAGATTGTTTCACATAGGAAAACTTTAAGAAACTCTGCATGAGGATCTAGACAGAGTGAAGATCCCCTCACGATGATGCTAACTTTGTTTTTGCACCACACATCTTCTCTTTGAATAATGTTGGCAGACACCTCACATGCATCCAACCTAGTAGACTCTGTGTAGTTTACTGTTGATGCAGAGACTAAGCTAATTAAGGTAATATTGTGAGAATAGGGATATAAGATAGGAAGAAGCAGCTGGAAAGGAGAGTATTTTGACATAATAACATAGCACTGTTTCATGACTTCTCTGAGTGGTGCTGACATAGAACATTGAGTTATTGAGGGTAATATGTGGGATCTCAGTGTAAGAGGCTGCCCAACGATATAGGCATTTCTACCACTATCAACATCCCTTTGCTCTGTAGTGAACACAAATCTTCCCGACAGCAAAGTATTTTAGTACTGTGGGCAACAGATGTCAATGTAACTCAAAAGGACACTTGGACATGTGATAATTTGAATAGAAAGCAAGAAACATTTAAAAGTGATATGTTTATGAGTTTTAACATTTAGATATTTATTGGCAGATTTATGTTGATTGAACAGGGACCATGTAAGATAGATGGATGACTCAGTCAGAAAAATGCTTACAGCATGAGCATGAATGCCTGAATTCTGCTCACCAGAACACATATAAAAGCTGGGCATGCTAGTGTATGCCTGAAGCTCAGCATCAGTATATAGAGGCCAGTGATCTCTTGAGCTCACTGGCCTTCAAGATGATGTACCCCAATCAGTGAGCACACAAGGTTAAGTCAGAGATATTCTCCCAAAAATCAAGATGCAGAGTAACTGAAGTGGACAACCAATACTGACTTCAGCCTTTTATAACACACACACACACACACACACACACACAAGTATAGTCTCAGCACATAGCTGTGTAGAGCTGCCTTGTGTGAAACTCAAACACACATTTTTATTTTTGCTGGGTACAAAAGAAGAATAATTAGTCTTACAGATTCTAATAGAAATGCATAACTTTAGGGTGATGACCCCCTCTACTAGTGGGAACATGTCACACAATCTGCCCATTTGCCATTCTTAAGGTAGTTAACCCACCTATGCATGTTATTGCCTGAATTAGCTCTAACACAGACCCTCATATGTCAGGCCTGTCACTGTCCAGGGAAGCCATCTAACAGGATTATTATTACCACCTTCTTTCAACCTTGAAAAAAGTCCATGACTTAATGACAGACAACTTTTTAACTTCACTCATGTTATGGCTTTGGGATAGTCACCACGATGGTGACTGTCATCTTGGGCAAATGGAGAAAGGCCTTCTACACAGTGAAGAGTCAACATTTATCAAATTTGCTGAAGGTAAAAAAATAATATTCTGTAGTTAGCAAGTTTAGTTACTAGACATACTAAAATGAATAGAATAGACAACAGTATTTAAACTTCTAATCTACTTTGCAATATTAATGAGAATTAATCTAAATCTGCAGAGCATAAAAAATAATTGAAAACCATCCTTACACATTATTCTGATCCTGCATAACCAAAGAAACACTTAAAGGAGCATTAGATAATGTACATAAAGTGACACAAAAGGATAACCAAACCATTCATATTTCTCAGATAACATAACTTTTTCAATTACCTGTGGTAATTATGATGTTTTTATGGCAATAACTTAAATGTTGGGAGAAATGGGAGAAATGGTTCCTCATATTCCTGGACTGAAAATGCTAAGCATCTATTTGATCTGGGTGATAAGGCTCATGAAAGCATTTGGGGCAAATAAAAAAAATTACTACAATCAGCACAGATGTGTTTCTTATGCTAGAAAAACAAATTTAAAAATAAAACGTAATAATTGGAAATTATCAAAATGCTTTATTAAAAGAGTTGAAATCAAATGAAAATACTTGGCAAATATTTTTTCTTTCCTTTTCTTCTTCCCCCTTTTTTTTGAGGGTCTCGTGATGCAGTGCAGGCTGACCTAGAACTCATGGCTTTCTTGTCTCAGTCACCAGAGTTCTGTGATTAAATGAATGTGTGCCCAGGTAGAATATATTTTTTACCTGTAACTTTTAAATTTAAAACAAATTAATATCATCACGTGTGTGGAATGGGAAATGTGTTGCAGCAAATGATTTTTATTTAAATAATATTTCTATCTATCTATCTATCTATCTATCTATCTATCTATCTATCTATCTATCTATTTATGTAATGTGGATCTGTGTATGTCTGTGTGTGTACCTGTGTGTCTGTATTTGTGTGTGTGCCCATATGTGTGTGCACTCACACATTGTACCACGTACATTTATTTGGGATCATGGTGGCGTGGCAAACATTTGCAATTACTAAGCCATCTTTTTAGCCCTAGGGATAAATATTTTAATAGATAAATTATTATCAGCAAAACCTCAGTTATTCTGCATAACAATATTTTAGTAGTTCCTTTAATAGTGAGAATTTATCACATCTTATTTCATGGTTTGTGCCTTCATGGTGAAAAGAAGCAACATTTGTAACAACATATAAGCTGAAAACCATGGTATTCTCAAAAAATGTCATGAGAGAAACAGAAGTCAAAGTTACTGGAATTTGCAGAGAGAAACCTATGATGAAAGAAAGGAAAATTCTCTGGAGAATTTTAAGATTTTTTCAAGTTTGGGAAGGGATTTTGCTATTTAACATTAGCACTTTGAAACCACTGGAATTTTTTAACCTGGAATGTGGCAATATGAGAATTTAATCAAATAAGTTAGTGAAAAATCAGTGCACTTCCTAGTATACATCAAGTTGTGCATAAAGTTTAGCAAGAGATAAAACGTTGATGTTGAAAACTGGAAGAATTTTCTGGCCCTTAATGAGCTCTTACTCTCTGGAGTTCAGCTGATTGGCATTTGCTGGGTATGAATCACATAGTAGGTTGTTTAGTGACAAATTCAAATTCAACTCATTTGATTTTTCCTTTACAGGTAGGATTCTTTACAGTTTAAAATGCCAATGCTGTCTCTTCCATATGTAATATATGTATGTGTGTGTGTGTGTGTGTGTGTGTGTGTGCATGCATGTGTGTGTGTGTTTGTGTGTGTATGTGAGTGTGTGTGTGTGTGTGTGTTTAATATATTCCTGGAAGAACTTAAAAAACAAGTTTTTTGGCATAACTTTAAACCAGGAGATGTCCACCACCAAAAGTCCTGGAAAAAGTTATCCAGGAAACAGGTGCTTCATACATATGATATTTACACATTAGTTCACAAGGAAAATTCTTCAATTCAAAGATATTTATGGCACTACACGGGATATTTAATACACAGAATTTGGAAGCATCTATTTTTATGGGCATAGTTTGGATTGAATAAGCTATGATACACCCATATAGTAAAATATTGTATTGCTGATAAAAATTTATAAACTTAATAGCATTGGAAAAATTCATATGTTTATTTGTTTATTATTTAAATAATAATGTTCAGTAAATTTTTAATAAATTTATTTTTATTTAAATAAAAATATTATTTAAATTTTAAAAATGAAAATTAGAAACTCATTCAATTGTGTGTCTTTTAGTGAGAGAGCAGGGATATATCCTGAGGAATTTGTCCTTAGGTTTGGAGAGCGCAACTGTATCTTAGCTTACTCTATTGAACCCCAGAGTAAGGCACACCAAATTTGCCCTAGTACCTACCCCATGAGATTTGGGGAAATAACCCCTTTGCAAAAAAAAGTGAAGAATATTTGGTACATATATATATATATATATATATATATATATATATATATATATATATATGGTATGCATTATTGCTGAATAATACAGGATATTCTACCAACTTTGAGAAGTTTATGGCTGGAGACATGGCTTATAAATAACTAGATATATTTTGAGCAGCCATAAAAATATTTAAGTATCACCAGGGAGTCCAACTAAAAATGACAGTTTCTCTTGGACCTTTGAGCTGAATGCATGTACAGGATACAGAGGATAATCATCCCACGTGAAGATATCAGACCACGACAGATAATGCCATTCTTCAGTATAAGCACAGGTAATGGTTACTCATATATGTGCATTATTGTCATGAAATTATTGTTACTGCTACTATGCACTTTAAAGATTAAAGAACACAGATGATACAGGAAAGGGATTAAGGGGAGAGGGTAAAAGAAGCTCTATTTATGTTCCACATATCTTGGGCTTGACTATGTCCACAACACTTTAAAGATACTCCAACCTATTACTGACCAGTAAGATACATACAACTATCATTTATTAATGATAAGAAGGCTGAGTTAAAAGAGTTTAAGAATAACATGCAATTATAATTAAAAATTGAGTGCTATTATAACCAGAAATCTGTAGCCATAAAATCATTTTCTTTGTGCCTTGAGAATTTTAAAATTATCTAGTTTAGTGGAGGAAGTAAACTAACTGTAGTGTGCATTTTATTGGTTTAAAAACGACGGCATTTAATCAAAATAATAAAATATAATATCTTCTATAAATGCAAATTAATTATTTTAAAAATAAATAAGTGCACAAATAATTAACAAAGAAATGTTAGCAGTATAAAAATGCATTACTGTCCAAGCTCAGTTTTCCACAGATACCCAGTTTGCACATGACTTAAGGTGAAGACTTAGAAAACCAAAATTATTTAAATATTACAATACCAATCAGGTACCTCATAACAACCAAAGATTTTTATTTTATGTTATTTTATTTTAACAACCAAAGATTTTTTTTATTTTAAAACATCAATAAAATACAACTTTCAGTCATAATTTCTCCTGGAGTAAAAAAAAAATGCTAACTGTTAGATATATGAAGCTTTGAATTCTAGTTAGCCTTATGATCTCCATTTATTACTTTCTGATTTGGGTAATAATAGAACTCAAATACTATTTGGACAAACAAAATGTGCCAGGGGTTGAGAACCTGGAGAAATTGAGAGTTTTAGTCTTTTGTTAGCTTAGGCATAAAAGTCTGTGGAATACATTTTACTTTTGGCAAAAACAAAGGGAAAAAGCCATTAGCCTCTCCAGTGTGATTTTTGGTTCCTCCTCCTACAGGCCAGTCCAGAAGCACCAAGTGAGATCAGAATATTTTACTGAATTCTAACCTTCTGTTTCTCTCCATTCTGGCAATGGAATATGGAAAACACATTTCTTAAGGTTAATTTGAACTTATTCTGACCCCTTCGAGACATCCTCTTAGTCATAGGAAAATGGAACCACTCAATTCTTTCTTTTTATTCATATTTTAAATTTTATTCAATTTAAATCTCAATTGTTGCCTGCCAGCTCACTCCATCCTTTCCTTCTCCCCTGATGGGGTGGATGCCTCCCCTAGTTATGCCCTCACCTTGGCACATCAAGTCTTTGCAGGGCTAGGTACATCCTCTCCTACTGGGACAAGGCAACCCAGTTAGGGATTATATTCAACAGCTTTGTGATAGTCCAACTCCTGTTGTTGGGGGACCCACATAAAAACCATGGTGCACATCTACTACATATATCTGGGGGGTCATAGGTCCAGCCCTTATATGCTCTTTTGTTGGTGATTCCATCTCTGAGAGCCTGCTAGGTTCTAGGTTAGGTGACTTTGTTGGTCTTCCTGTGACACTCATATTCCCTTCAGGGCCCTCAATCCTTTCCCCCAAATCTTCCATAAGAGTCACCAAACTCTATCTACTGTTTGACTGTGGGTCTCTACATCTGATTGAGTCAGTTGCTAGTTAGAGCCTTTCAGATAACAGCTATGCTAAGCTTTGTTTGCAAGCATAATAGAGTATCATTAATAGTATTACGGATTGGTGCTTGCCAATGGGATGGGTGTCAACTAGGGCTGGTTATTGCTTAGCCATTCCCTCAATCTCGGCCCCTTCCCCTGTCCATGAGTTTCTTGTAGTCAGGATAAAATTTAGATCAAAAGTTTTGTGGGTGGGTTGGTAACCCTATCACTCCACTGGGGTTCCTGCCTGGATACAGAAAGTGGGCTCTTCAGAATTCATATCCCCACTGCTGGGAGTCTCAGGTAAGTTTGCCTCCATTGATTCCTAGGAGCCTTCCCTATCTCAGATATTCCTCAAGATATCCTGGACCCCATCCCAACCCCACAAGCTTCAGATTTATATTCATTCTCCTGGCCCTCTGGCCATCTCTCCTGACTGACACTGACCCTGACCCTGAACCACCTTTCCCATTCCCTTTCCCATATTCTCTCCCACCCGATCCCTTCCTCCATCTGTCTCCTATGACTATTTTATTTCCATTGGGGCTTCCTTCTTTTTTAGCTTCATTGGATCTGTGGAGTGTAGCATGCTTTTCCTATATTTTATGGCCAATATCCACTTATGAGTGAGTATATACTATGTATGTACTTTGGGGGTCTGGATTACCTCACTGATGGTCTCATTCCATCCATTTGCTTGCAGAATTCATTATGTCTTTGTTTTTAATAGCTGAATAGTGTTCCATTGTATACAGTTAACACATTTTTGCCATCCATTCTTCAGCTCAGGAACATCTAAGTTATTTCCAGCTTCAGATTATTTCGAATAAAACTTTTATGAACATAGTTGAGCAAATGTCTTTGTGAGATGTTAGAGCATCTTTTTGGTGTATGTCCAGGAGCTGTATAGATGGGTATTGAAGTAGAATTATTTCCAGTTTTCTGAGGGCCTGTCAAATTGATTTCCAAAGTGGTTATACAAATTTGCACTCCCACTAGCAATAAAGGAGTGTTTCCCTTACTCTACATACTCACCAGAAAGTGCTGTCGGTAGAGATTTTTTATCTTAGCCACATTGTCAGGTATGAATAAAATCTCAGAGTCATTTTAATTTGCATTCCCCTGGTGACTAAGGACTTTGAACATTTCTTTAAGTGTTTCTCAGCCATGTGAGATTCCTCTGTTGAGAATTCTCTGTTTAGATCTGTACTCCATTTTTTAATTGGGTTACCTGGGTTGGTGGTGTCTAATGTCTTGGTTTCTTTATGTATTTTAAATATTAGCCCTATTTCACATGTAGGGTTGTGAACATCCTTCCTCAGTCTGTAAGCTGTCATTTTGTCCTCTTGACATAGTCCTTTGCCTTACAGAAGCATTGCAGTTCCATGAGTTCCCATTTATTAATTGTTGATCTTAGAACCTGAACCATTGTTGTTCTGTCCAGAAAATTGACTCCTGTACCAATGTGTTCAAGACTATTCCCTATTTTCTCTTTGATTAGATTTAGTGTATCCAGTTTTACATTGAGGACTTTGATCCACTTGGACTTGAGTTGTGCAGAATGATAGGTATGGATCTATTTGCATTCTTCTACATGCAGACATACAGGTAGGCCAACACCCTTTTTGAAGATACTTTCTTTTTTTCATTGTATAGTTTTGCATTCTTTGTCAAAAAATCAAGTGTCCATAGGTGTCTGAGTTTATTTCAGGCTCTTTGATTTAATTCTGTTGATCAACTGTCTGCTCCGATGTCACTACCATACAGTTTTTATTACTATTGCTCTGTAGTACAGCTTGAGATCACGGATGGTTATTCCTCCAGAAGTTCTTTTATTGTTCAGTATTATTTTAGTAATCCTGGGTTTTTTGTTTTTCCATATAAAAATGAGAAGTGCTCTTTCAATATCAGTCAAGAATTTTTAGAAGTTTCATGGGGATTGCATTAAATCTGTAGTATGATAATCCTCCAATTTTTTTTTTTAATGCAGGCATTTAGTACTATGAGTAGAGTGTTGTTCAGTCTACCTAAGTGTGTAAGCTTTCTGTTGTTGTTCAAATTCGGCTTTAATGCATGGTGGTCTGATAAGATATAAGGCAAGACAAAAGCTAAACCAAAAAGTAATGAAACTGACATCACAAAATCAAACAGTCCTAATAGACATCTACAGAACATTTCACCCAAACACAAAATGATATCCCTTCTTCTCAGCACCTTGAGGATCCTTTTCCAAAATTGATCATATAGTCTGTCACAAAGCAAGCCTCAAAAGATACAAGAAAATTGAGATAATGTCTTGTATCTTTCCAATTCTTCCTTAATATCAATGTCAAAGTAACTTCTGAATCATGAAAACATTTCTCACTATGCAGACTGATCAGAATTCCTTCTTTTTGGAAACATGCTGTAATTAATGTTTTGTTGAGGTCTTGCTATACAGAATATTTGCTAGACTACATGACATTGTTTTTGTTGCCAGAATGTCACTTCGTTGCCTCCTAACCTATTTGACCGAACTATATTGAAATTGAAAAGTACTTGGCAGACTGGGATAAGTTGTTTTCTAAAGGTCAGGCTTTTATGATGTTTATCTTACTAGCTATCATCATGATTCATTCACCCTTGAGGATTATCATGAGAAGAGATTGGAGACTTTTATTTTATGAATGAAAATGAATCTGAAAGGAAAGTAGAAGACAAAGATCTCTTTGTTTTTTCCTTCTTCCGCTCTACAAGAAAAGTCCATCAGAAAGTAGAGACATGTCTGCTTACCCACATTATGGCATCTGAAGTATCTCTTCCCTAGCATTGGCCATGGATCTGAATGTCACACACTGATATGCCCCAAAATGTTCTTTTGTTAGTTTTCCTCAATCATTAAGTGGATACATAAATTCATATTATTTTAAGCAAATAGTTCATACCAAAACAGGCTGGAATTTTTTTCATGGGTTGGAGTTTGACAATCTCTCACCTGCTATTGGTTGGAAATCTAAACTTTAAATTTAGCCATCTTTTTTCTTACATAATTGAGAATGAAAGTCAAGGCTTTTCTCACACTAAGCAAGACTAGTGCTCCCCTAAGTCCCTTGCCATCACTGTTCTCTATTAGAATTACAATAGCCATGTGCAAAACACAATCTTAGAGGCTGCCCTCACTTCAGAATTGATAAACTGCAACAGGGAAGTGTGAGAAAAAAACTATCTCTCCCCTTAGTTGCTTCTGGTCAGAGTGTTTAATCACTGGACCAGAAATGTAACTAAACCATCCTTATGCCCTTTTCAAATTAATCTTTCAACTCTTTAGAATGTAATACACAGTGTTATAGTTATATCAATTTTACCCTTGCCTCTCCAACTCCTTCCATTTCTCCCCCATTCCCTATAAAATTAATGGCCTATTTTTTCTTTAACCATCATTGCTTCATATTTACAAACACAGCCTTGTGGATTCATTAATGGTGTTGCTATATGTGCGTGTTTGGAGGTAACCACCTAGGATCAGGTGGATTATCAAGAGTCTTTCCCTGAAAAAGACCGATTCTCCCTCTCTCAGCAACCATTCATTACATGAAGCTCTTCATCTGGAGGATGGGCCCTTGTGATATTTTCCCAGTCTATGTAAGCTTGTAAACTAATGTTGCCATTGTGCAGGTGTTGTTAAGATGATCATATTATTGAGATTTCTTACATACAATTTGTCTGCCAGATATCAAAAGGCATAATATGACAGCAGAGACCAATGCCCTCTGGCTCTTACAACACTTTTGTTCCTTGTTTCTGAAATGTTCCTTTGGACTAGGTTTTCTTTTTCCCATGGGTTTGAGTTTGTCGGTCTCTCACCTGGTATTGGTGAGAGTTGTGTTGTTGAAATGTCAAGCAAGGAACAACAACTGACAGTCATTGTTTATATTTGACCAGTTGTGGATACCTATAATGGTCTCCACCTTTTGCAAAAAGAAATTTCTTTGATAATTGTGAGCTACACTTACAGGTGAGTATAAAAATATTAGAATACAAGTAGAAAACACTAGTTTTGAAAAGTGTCAATATTACTTTCTCCTCCAGAGTCTATGACCTCACTGAATATAATGCTCAAATCACAGTATTTCTTCAATTGTCTGCCATATTATTACCATAAAGGATTTCAAAATCCTATATCCTAACTTTTGTAAGTCATATAACTTACTTTCATAAGTTAACTTTTGTAAACCATGCTTGCTATAGCCACCTTGATATGTACCTTAGTTAGGGCTTCCATTGCTGTGAAGAGACACCATGGCTAAGGCAATTCTTATAAAAGCCAATATTTAATCAGGGCTGGCTTACAGTTACAGAGGTTTAGTCCATTATCATCATGGTGGGGAGCATTGCAGCATGCAGAGATAGTCCAGTAGGAATCAAGAGTTCTCCATCTTGGTCCAAAGGCAGCCAGGAGGAGACTCTGGATCACAATGGCCAGACTTGAGCATGTATATGAAACCTCCAAGCCCTGCCTCCACAGTGACACACTTCCACTGACAAAGCCACACCTCCTCTGATAAGGCCACACCTCCTAATAGTGCCAAGTTCCATGCGTCAAGCATATTCAAACAAGCACACTGTGCAATAACATATCTGTTCTTCTTGCCCCTACTTTATTGTAAATTTATGGCACTGTTTAACCTTTTCTCATCTTTCCTTTTACTTTATCCCTAATCTTTGCTAGTCAACACTCAACCTTTAGCTTCTATACAGTCAGTTTTTCAGTTTCCATATGTATGTGATCATACTATGTTTGCCCCTCTGTGATTGAATTATTAGACTTAATAAAATGAACTTCAGAAGTATCATGTTGCTATAAATGGTAGATTTCCATTCTCCTTAATATAGCTGTATTCCATTCCAGTCCATGTTTACGCATTTTATTTATTCATTCATATATCTGTGAATACCTCTACTGATTACATACCTTGTGTATTATGAATAGCACTATAATAAACATGAGTACAAATAATTCTAGGAGGTATCCATGTCATTTCTTTTTGTGTGTACCTTACAGTAGTATCACTGGATCTTATAGATGCTATTTGAGTATTTTGTATTTTTGAAGGACCATGCATTCTGTTTCCTATAAGAGATGTATTAACTTAAATACTCCTGATGAGAATTTACCTTTTTGAAAAGTTTAATGCTTTTTTGTCTTTGTTAATATGAGTCATTCTAATTTGAGTAAGATACTATTCTTACTAATCTTGTTCAGATTGCATTTACTTATAACTAGGAAGCAGATTTTCTGTTGATAATTTGAACATATTTTTTTGAGATGTATGTCTTAAATCTATTGACTATATGTTAAAATGTGTTGTTTGACTTCTACTATTGAATTTTGGAGACCTCACACCTGTTCATACATATTGTTTATAATAATTTCCCTTCTCTCTAATGGCTATTCCCTCCACTTAAATCAGTTTCTTTGTTGCTTCAAAACGATCTGTATGGTTGTGCCTTTGTTTCCTGTGTCCTGGATTTTTTTTCTCCAAAATGTTACTACCCATTCCAGCTTACCCAAGTATCCCCCTTGGGTTCTTTAAGTAAGTTCAATGTCTCATACCTTATATTTAAGTTTGAGTTGTTTTTTTTATTATTATTTTAAATTTGTTGGTGTGTATGAGTGTTTGCCTGTGTGAACTTATATGCACCACAGGCATGCAGGAACCCAACGGTTCCTGAAGACGACATTCAATTTGCTGGAACTGGAGCTGCAGGGAGTTTCACGTGGGTGCAGAGAATTGATTCTGGATCATAGGCAAAAGTAGCAGGTGCTCTTTAATGACAATTCATCTCTCTAGCACTGTCATTTGATTTTGTAACTATGAGATGTATTTTTTTTGTCTTGAGATAAAATAATTTATCTATGGCACTGATTTTAATTTGCTTAGAAATTTGGGGTCTATATCATAATAGGTAGAGGCCAATGTTCTCTTTCATTCCATTCTCATTAATTTTGTTATTATTATAATTCTATCACAAAAATAAGAGCACTTCTCTCCCTTTTTATTTTTGAAATCAGATTTTGTAAAATTCCCATCTATTTTGTGAAGATTTTGTAGAATTCTCTAATGGAACTACCTACATATAGAGTTGTTTTGCAATCCTTTTACACATTCAGGCTTGTTTTTTCTTATGATACTAGCCACATGAGTATCATATTCTATTCAGTTGGGATTTAATAGTTTATAACTCTATATCAATTGATCTATTAATAAACTATTTTCTTACATTGGCCTTTTCTTTTTTGTTCTTTTTTTATTCAATATATTTTTTATTTGCATTTCAAATGATTTCCCTTTTCTGGTCCCCCATTCCCTGAAAGTCATAAGCCCACTTCCCTCCCCCTGTTCTCCCACCCACCCCTTCCCACTTCCCTGTTCTGATTTTGCCCTATACTGCTACACCGAGTCTTTCCAGAACCAGGGGCCACTCCTCTGTTCTTCTTGTTCTTCTTGTACCTCATTTGACGTATGGATCATGTTTTGGGTATTCCAGTTTTCTAGGTTAATATCCACTTATCAGTGAGTGCATACCATGATTGATCTTTTGAGACTGGGTTACCTCACTTAGTATGATGTTCTCCAGCTCCATCCACTTGCCTAAGAATTTCATGAATTCATTGTTTCTAATGGCTGAATAGTACTCCATTGTGTATATATACCACATTTTTTTGCATCCATTCTTCTGTTGAGGGATACCTGGGTTCTTTCCAGCTTCTGGCTATTATAAATAGGGCTGCTATGAACATAGTGGAGCATGTATCCTTATTACATGCTGGGGAATCCTCTGGGTATATGCCCAGGAGTGGTATAGCAGGATCTTCCGGAAGTGAGGTGCCCAGTTTTCTGAGGAACCACCAGACTGATTTCCAGAGTGGTTGTACCAATTTACAACCCCACCAGCGGTGGAGGAGTGTTCCTCTTTCTCCACATCCTCGACATTGGCCTTTTCATAAGCACTGTTTTTTATACTTTCAAGGGCTTTTTTGTTTTCTGATGTTTGGTTACGCTGATTTTTGTTTGTTTTGTAACTATTTTACCAATTACCCGCTTTAAATTTACTTGACTCTTGGTTTTCTTTTTTTAATTGTATTATTGACTTACCAATTTAAGGACTTTATTTATCTATTAGCATAAGCATATGACTTGTGAGTTTTATTTTCTTTTTTTTTATTCGATCTATTTTTTATTTACATTTCAAATGATTTCCCCTTTTCTAGAACCCCCACTCCCAGAAAGTCCCGTAAGCCCCCTTCTCTCCCCCTGTCCTCCCATCCACCCCTTCCCAGTTCCCCTTTCTGGTTTTGCTGAATACTGCTTCACTGAGTCTTTCCAGAAAAGGGGCTACTCTTCCTTTCTTCTTGTACCTCATTTGATGTGTAGATTATGTTTTGGGTATTCCAGGTTTCTAGGTTAATATCCACTTATTAGTGAGTGCATACCATGATTCACCTTTTGAGTCTGGGTTACCTCACTTAGTATGATGTTCTCTAGCTCCATCCATTTGCCTAAGAATTTCATGAATTCATTGTTTCTAATGGCTGAATAGTACTCCATTGTGTAGATATACCACATTTTTTACATCCACTCTTCTGTTGAGGGATACCTGGGTTCTTTCCAGCATCTGGCAATTATAAATAGGGCTGCTATGAACATAGTAGAGCATGTATCCTTATTACATGCTGGGGAATCCTCTGGGTATATGCCCAGGAGTGGTATAGCAGTATCTTCTGGAAGTGAGGTGCCCAGTTTTCGGGGGAACCGCCAGACTACTTTCCAGAGTGGTTGTACCAATTTGCAACCCCACCAGCAGTGGAGGAGTGTTCCTCTTTCTCCACACCCTCTCCAACACCTGCTATCTCCTGAATTTTTAATCTTAGCCATTCTGACTGGTGTAAGGTGAAATTTCAGGGTTGTTTTGATTTGCATTTCCCTAATGACTAATGAAGTTGAGCATTTTTTAAGATGCTTCTCCGCCATCCGAAGTTTTTCAGGTGAGAATTCTTTGTTTAACTCTGTACCCCATTTTTTAATAGGGTTGTTGGTTTTCTGGAGTCTAACTTCTTGAGTTCTTTATATATATTGGATATTAGCCCTCTATCTTATGTAGGATTGGTGAAGATCTTTTCCCAATTTGTTGGTTGTCGATTTGTCCTCCTGATGGTGTCCTTTGCCTTACAGAAACTTTGTAATTTCATGAGGTTCCATTTGTCAATTCTTGCTCTTAGAGCATATGCTATTGGTGTTCTGTTCAGAAAATTTCTCCCTGTACCGATGTCCTCAAGGGTCTTCCCCAGTTTCTTTTCTATTAGCTTCAGAGTGTCTGGCTTTATGTGGAGGTCCTTGATCCATTTGGAGTTGAGCTTAGTACAAGGAGACAAGGATGGATCAATTCCCATTCTTCTGCATGCTGACCTCCAGTTGAACCAGCACCATTTGTTGAAAAGGCTATCTTTTTTCCATTGGATGTTTTCAGCCTCTTTGTCGAGGATCAAGTGGCCATAGGTGTGTGGGTTCATTTCTGGATCTTCAATCCTGTTCCATTGATCCTCCTGCCTGTCACTGTACAAATACCATGCAGTTTTTAACACTATTGCTCTGTAGTATTGCTTGAGGTCAGGGATACTGATTCCCCAAGACTTTCTTTTGTTGCTGAGAATAGTTTTAGCTATCCTGGGTTTTTTGTTATTCCAGATGAATTAGATAATTGCTCTTTCTAACTCTGAGAAGAATTGAGTTGGGATTTTGATGGGTATTGCATTGAATCTGTAGATTACTTTTGGCAAAATGGCCATTTTAACTATATTGATTCTACTGATCCATGAGCATGGGAGGTTTTCCCATTTTATGAGTTCTTCTTCCATTTCTTTCTTCAGAGTCTTGAAGTTCTTGTCATACAGATCTTTCACATGTTTGGTAAGAGTCACCCCAAGATACTTTATACTGTTTGTGGCTATTGTGAAGGGGGTCATTTCCCTAATTTCTTTCTCAGCCTGCTTATCCTTTGAGTATAGGAAGGCCACTGATTTGCTTGAGTTGATTTTATAACCTGCCACTTTGCTGAAGTTGTTTATCAGCTGTAGGAGTTCTCTAGTGGAGTTTTTTGGGTCACTTAGGTAGACTATCATGTCATCTGCAAATAATGATAGTTTGACTTCTTCCTTTCCAATTTGTATCCCTTTGACTTCCTTATGTTGTCGAATTCCCTGAGCTAGTACCTCAAGTACAATATTGAAAAGATAAGGAGAAAGGGGGCAGCCCTGTCTAGTCCCTGATTTTAGTGGGATTGCTTCAAGTTTCTCTCCATTTAGTTTGATGCTGGCTACCGGTTTGCTGTATATTGCTTTTACTATGTTTAGGTATGGGCCTTGAATTCCTGTTCTTTCCAAGACTTTAAGCATGAAAGGATGCTGAATTTTGTCAAATGCTTTTTCAGCATCCAATGGAATGACCATGTGGTTTTTTTCTTTGAGTTTGTTTATGTAGTGGATTGCATTGATGGATTTCCATATATTGAACCAACCCTGCATTCCCGCGATAAAGCCTACTTGATCATGGTGGATGATCGTTTTGATGTGTTCTTGGATTCGGTTGGCAAGAATTTTATTGAGTATTTTTGCATGGATGTTCATAAGAGAAATTGGTCTGAAGTTTTCTTTCTTTGTTGGATCTTTGTGTGGTTTTAGTATCAGTGTGATTGTGGCTTCATAGAAGGAATTGGGTAGTGTTCCTTCTGTTTCTATTTCGTGGAATAATTTGAAGAGTATTGGTGTTAACTCTTCTTTGAAGGTCTGATAGAATTCTGCACTGAAATCACATTTGGTCCTGTGCTTTTTTTGGTTGGAAGACTTTCTATGACTCCTTCAATTTCTTTAGGCATTATGGGACTGTTTAGATGATCTATTTGGTCCTGATTTAATTTTGGTATTTGGTATCTGTCAAGGAAATTGTCCATTTCCTCCCGATTCTCCAGTTGTGTTGAGTATAGGCTCTTGTAGTAGGATCTGATGATTTTTTTGATTTCCTCAGTTTCCGTTGTTATATCTCCCTTTTCAGTTCTAAGTTTGTTAATTTGGATACTTTCTCTGTGCCCTTTGGTCAGTCTGGCTAAGGATTTATCTATCTTGTTGATTTTCTCAAAGAACCAGCTCCTGGTTTTGTTGATTCTTTGTATGGTTCTCTTTGTTTCTACTTGATTCATTTCAGCCCTGAGTTTGATGATTTCCTGCCTTCTACTCCTCCTGGGTGAAATAGCTTCTTTTTGTTCCAGGGCTTTCAGGTGTGTCATTAAACTGGTAGTGTAAGCTCTCTCCATTTCTTTTTGGAGGCATTCAGGGCTATGAGTTTTCCTCTTAGCACTGCTTTCATTGTGTCCCATAGATTTGGGTATGTTGTGTCTTCATTTTCATTGTGTTCTAAAAAGTCTTTAATTTCTTTCTTTATTTCTTCCTTGACCAAGGTATCATTTAGTAGAATATTGTTCAATTTCCACGTGTATGTGGGTTTTCTGTTGTTTTTGTTGCTATTGAAGACCACTTTTACTCCATAGTGATCTGATAGGAGGCATGGTATTATTCTATCTTCTTATATTTGTTGAGGTCTGTCTTGTGACCAATTATATGGTCGATTTTGGAGAAGGTACCATGAGGTGCTGAGAAAAAGTTATATTCTTTTACTTTAGGATAGAATGTTCTATATATATCTGTTAAATATAATTGGTCCAAAGCTTCAATTAGTTTCACTGTGTCCCTGTTCAGTTTCTGTTTTCCTGATAGGTCCATTGAGGAAAGTGCAGTGTTGAAGTCACCCACAGTTATTGTGTTAGGTGCAATGTGTGCTTTGAGCTTTGGTAAAGTTTCTTTTATGAATGAGGGTGCCCTTGCATTTGGAGCATAGATGTTCAGGATTGAGAGTTCTTCTTGTTGTATTTTTCCTTTGACCAGCAAGAAGTTTCCCTCAGAGTCTCTTTTGATGACTTAGGGTTGAAAGTCAATTTTATCTGATATTAGAATGGCTACTCCAGCTTGTTTCCTGAGACCATTTGCTTGTAAAATTGTCTTCCAGCCTTTTACTCTAAGGTAGTGTTTGTCTTTGACACTGAGGTGTGTTTCCTGTATGCAACAAAATGTAGGGTCCTGTTTACATATCCAGTCGGTTAGTCTATGTCTTTTTATTGGGGCATTGAGCCAATTGATGTGAAGAGATATCAAGGAATAGTAATTTTTACTTCCTGTCATTTTTGACGTTAGTTTTCAAATTTGATTGGTTAACTTCTTTTGGGTTTGATGAAAGGTTACTATCTTGCTTTTTCCAGGGTGAAGTTTCCCTCCTTGTATTGGTGTTTTCCTCCTATTATCCTTTGTAGGGCTGGGTTTGTGGATAGATATTGGGTAAACTTGGTTTTGTCATGGAATATCTTAGTTTCTCCATCTACGGTGATTGAGAGTTTTGCTGGATATAGTAGTTTTGGCTGGCTTTTGTGTTCTCTTAGAGTCTGCATGAGATCAGCCCAGGATCTTCTAGCCTTCATAGTCTCGGGTGAAAAGTCTGCTGTGATTCTGATAGGTCTTCCTTTATATGTTACTTGGCCTTTTTCTCTTACTGCCTTTAATATTCTTTCTTTGTTTAGTACATTTGGTGTTTTGATTATTATATGACGGGAAGTATTTCTGTTCTGGTCCAGTCTGTTTGGAGTTCTGTAGGCTTCTTGTATATTCATGGGCATCTCTCTCTTTAGGTTAGGGAAGTTTTCTTCCATAATTTTATTGAAGATATTTGCTGGCCCTTTAAGTTGTAAATCTTTACTCTCATCTATGCCTATAATCCTTAGGTTTGGTCTTCTCATTGTGTCCTGGATTTCCTGGATATTTTGGGTTACAAGCTTTTTGCTTTTTGCATTTTCTTTAACTGTTGAGTACATGGTTTCTATGGTATCTTCAGCGTCTGAGATTCTTTCTTTTATCTCTTGTATTCTGTTGTTGATATTTGCATCTATGTCCACTGATTTCTTCCCAAGGCTTTCTATCTCCAAAGTTGTCTCCCTTTGAGTTTTCTTAGTTGTTTCTACTTCTGATTTTAGATCCTGGATGATTTTGCTTAGCTCCTTCACTTGCTTGTTTGTGCTTTCCTATAATTCTTTAAGAGATTTTTGTGTTTCCTCTTTCATGACCTCAGCCTGTTGAACAAAGTTCTCCTGTATTTCTTTAAGTGTTTTTTGTGTTTCCTCATTATTGGCTTTTGTACTCTCCTGGATTTCTTTCAATGATTTTTGTGTTTCCCTTGCAAGGGCTTCTAACTTTTGATCCATTTTCTCCTGAATTTCTTTAAGTATGTCCTTCATGTGTTCCTGTACCAGCATCATGACCAGTGATTTTAAATCCAAATCTTGTTTTACTGGTGTGATGGGGTATCCAGGACATGCTGGTAAAGGAGAATTGGGTTCAGATGTTGCCATATTGCCTTGATTTCTGTTAGTGACGTTCCTGCATCTGCCTTTTGCCATCTAGTTCTCACTGGTGTTAGTTGGTGTTGTCAATGCTGGACTCACCAGTGCAAGCTGCCCCTTCCCAGGTGGCCTCTGGTGCACAGCTTACCTCCTGCACTGCCTGGAGACAGGGTGTTGTTGTCCAGGCTGTTCAGACCCGGAAGCAGACACCTGAAGGCTCCTGCTGGGGCCCGCTGGATTCACCGGAGCACACCGACTTCTCCCCGCTGGCCGCCCTGAAGCCCCACTTGCCTCTTTCAGGACCTGGAGATGTGGTGTTGCTGCTCAGGCTGATCTGGATCCGGAAGCGGATAGGTCTGAGGGTTACAGCCAGAGGCCTCAGGACTGAAGCCTAAGCTCTGTGCCACAGGAACGAGCTGTGCTGTGAGCTCCCAGACTGCCTCTCAAGTTTTATTTTCAAAACAGTGTCATCTTCATTTCAATCCTCCAGATATTTTGACTTATTAAAATTGTATCCCCATGTAAATCTGTGAACTCCACCATTTTTGAAATTCTTCTTTGAGCCGTAAGTTCCTGGGAAGTTTGTCATTCAATCTTCCAGGGGACAGATTTGTTATTCTGTTCTCTCTTTTACTAAACTTAGTTGATTTCACTGGCATGAAAGAGCATACTTCTCATGCTCTTATGATGTAAACTCTTACAAAGTGTTGAGATTTTTTTTTTTACCCTTACAAAGTGTGGTCCATGTTGGAAAATATTTTATAAGTGCTTTAAAAATGTGTATTTAATTTCTGTCAGGCAGAGTGTTGTATTAATGGCAATTCCGCCACCTTACTTGCTTATGATGATCAGGTTTTCTACACTATATTTGTGCTGTATGCTTATTAGGTCTACAAATTTCTAAGTGTTTTTGAATTCCCTAACTACAAGTATAGTTCAGCTGTTTTATAGAAATGCACTATATACATATACATGTACATACATGTACATATACAAGTACACATACATGTTCACATAGACCTATACATGTATCTTGTATTATGTGTTCCTGTATATGTGTGTGCGTGTGCACATCATTTTACAACATTCCTGCAGCATATGAAAATTGCACAATGTTTCTTAGGCACAAACTTTCTTTTACCTTCTGTGCTAGGTAAGTTTTTACTTAAGCATGTAGTAACATAGAGTTGTGAATATAGTCTGGGTTATGTAACTTTTATACTGTTTCTCAACTCACTGATTTTCCACACATTACATTTACTTTTGCTATTTTACTACTATCACTGCCTCTAACAGAATAAATAGGAAAAGGATTTTTACTTCCTTTGAATCTTTTCTGAACCAATGAGATCAATTTAGGAAACGTTCTTCCTCATGGGGGTGGCTATATTATCTAATGAAGCACAGCTGATTTTTGTTGGCTAAGTAGTCTCAAAAAATGTTTTATAACGTGTCCAAGATTCAATAATTGCTGAATCAGTGAATCTTTATGTAAGAGAAAAATAAGGAAACTCTGCAGCAAGCGTGTTGAACACAGTTTTAATTAAAAACAGTTCTGCAGCTGGCAGCTGGCTTTTCCTGTGTTTTTAAGTTCTTTTTTTTTTAAATCTTCATATGAATCTTAAAAACAAATTCTACCTTTTCTTCTGACATACATTTTGATTCTTCTAATGGATGTGAACAACAATCATTTTTAAATTCATATTATCAGGAAGATATCAGCTTTAGTTATATGATAGAGTCAGCCAACAAAGGTGGTGTTTGGAATAAAACCCTTCCCCCTTCCCTCTAGAGTGTGAGCTCAGCTTTGGGAAGATAACAAAAACACTTATGTAAGAGATTAGTTCCTGATGTTTACTTAGTTCAGTTCACAAAATGTGCCATTTGCACAAACCCAAGATGGTTCTTTCAATGTCTTAGGCCTTTTTACACATTGTGCCACAGCCTTAGAAATAGTCTCAAGCATAAATCCTATTAGCGGTTTCTAACTTCTATCCCACTGTGTCTTCCATCCTAAATTATCCATGCTATGGCACACCGTTCTTCTTACAAAGAAGAGACTAATCAAAAAAACAACAAACAAACAAAAACAAAAACGCTCGCAGCCTTTTTAATTTCCAAAAAGAGAGCACTAAGTTCAAAATTTTATAAACAGTGTTGAAATGCCTTCAGAACTCTGATAACATTGATAAACTACTTTGAAGGAGTTTGGTTATAAAGAAACAAATCCCTAGGCCCCAGAATTCTCTTATTGCCTTCTGTCTATTTTCACAAGGTTGCTGTGGGAACTTCTGGGAACCTCTGCGAGGGCTCTGATTACAGAATCTAGCTGTTCAGAACACAGAGTCATTTTAGAGCTGATTTTCTTCCATGAGGAATCTTATGTTCTCATCATTTTAACTCCATTCAGATCAATACCATGCTCCAAAACTTGTAAATGCATTTAGTAAACTTCTGTTCCATGTAGGTTGCTTTCCACATCACTAATGGGAAATATAACAGTTTTTATGACACCACAGCTGACAGTTTGGCAAAGTATAAAGACAGGCAAGGGATGTAGGAATATAGGCTAGGAAAACAATTATTTTTATTGTTTTTGTTGTTTGTTTATCTTGATGTTTTCTGTTTCTTCTGGGTCTTGGGTTTGGTTGTTTTTGTTTGCTTGCTTGCTTGCTTGCTTGTTTATTTGATCCACTACTAATTAATCTACAAAGTACCAGGTTTGCTTCTGGTGTTTTACACTTATATTTAATTTAGCTGATGCTGTTCTTCCTTAAGATCTCTCCCATGCCTGTAGACCTGCTTGCACCTTCCCACTCCAGTAACGCCCTCTTCACTTTCCTGTCTCATGAAGTATACTGACTTCTTTACCCCACTTTCTTTTTTTTTTAAGATTTATTTATTAATTATAAGTACACTGTAGCTATCTTCAGACACTCATCCCATTACAGATGGTTGTGAGCCACCATGTGGTTGCTGGGATTTGAACTCAGAACCTTCAGAAAAACAGTTGGTGCTCTTAACCACTGAGCCATCGCACCAGCCCCATTTACACCACGTTCTTAACATTATTTCCTTCCCTTCTGTGATTTCCTCTCAAGATCCCAACATAAATATATACTTATGGAACTTAGAGGCTAGAATCCTTATAGGGATCATATTATATGAAATATGTGGTATTTGTCCAAGTCCTTATTATTTCTTGCTTTATTACTTTTAAGGTATCACATCAATAATACTTAACAAAGAATAACTCATTTAATGAAGTTTCAGATGTATAAATATTACTCTTACCCACAGGCACAAGTGTACCATATCTTGAGAACTTGGTGATCCATTCTAACTTACCTTTTGTGACAATCAATTATTTACCTTTAATTTATCCTACCACACGCAGCTTAAAACCAGCAATCCAATCCTAAGCCATATATAATTGTCTAGTTTTAATTCTTCATGTTGTTGCAATCATGAAATACATATTTCTCATAAGTAGCTTATTGAGTTCATAGCTTGATAATTGATAATTGTCGACATTACTTATTTTTGACTCTTCATGCATGTGCTTACAAAAATTTAGTTAAAAATCTTCAAAGAAGCTATAAGTTGGAGTATCCAATCATTACATGGATGTATTAGCTCGCCTTGTGTGTACTGAAAAATTTTGACCAAAGCAACATAAGGCAGGAAGGGTCCACTTTGTTCCATAGCCAAGGCACAGTCATCAGTGTAGCAAAACCATGGCAGCAGCTGGTCACAGTTCTACTGCAATAAGGAGACAGTAATAAATGCTAGTGCTCAGCTCACTGCTTGTTCTCATGGGATAACGCTGTGTATACTTAAAGCTGCCTTCCCAACACAATTAGCCTATTCTATATAATCTATCACAGCCATGCTTGTGGGCTTGTTTTAAAATAATTCTAGATATTTTTGAAAATCCAAATCAAATATGAAAACAGGACAGGTTGCTTTTAAAAACACCTCTTCATTGTAAATAACTTTCCCCAAATTTCATTCCTGAGGTTTGTAATCAGCTATAGATGTATACATAGTATACAGTGGGGGCTAAAATTATGTTTCTAATGAATACACCCATTTATTGGGACTGAGATTATTAAGTCCTTCTTTGCCAAAAACAATATATTAATTTTCAAAAATGAAGACATTTTAAAGATTTATGACTTGTGTAAGTTAGTTGGTAACTTTACTGTTAGATAGATGGGAATCTATCTGCCTCAATCCAGCTATACAAATGTTGGGCTTATACCTAAAGAATGCTTCATTCATTCACAAGGACACCATTCTTATTTCTGCTCTATTCATAAGGGCCAGATTCTGTAAAACAAAACAAAACAAACAAAAATTAGATATCACTCAACAGAAGGATGGATAAAGAAAATGTTACAGTTACACTACGGAGTATTATTTGGCTGTTAAATAAATGGCATCATGAAACTTTTAGACAAATGGATGGAACTAGACAAAAATTCATTCTAAGTGAGGCAATCCAGACCCAGAAAAATAAATATGGTACATATTCACTACACATGGGTATTAACTATTAAGTAAATGACAACCAATCTACAATTTGTAGACCCAGAGAAGTCAGCTATAGAGGAAAAGACAAGGGAACGGACATATGAATCTCCCTTGGAGAAGGAAATGGAATAAATTGCATGGATGTACTCGGGGTGGGGGTACAGGAATGGGGGGAGGGGGAAGGGAGATGTTGTTGAAGGAGATCATTCAGGGAGAGGCAGCTAGAATAAAGGGATATTTGAGGGGTGGCATAGAAACCAAAGGAGTAGAAACTTCCTAAACTATATCAACTCAATCCTAAGGAAGTCTCTAAATAATGAGGGAAACAGACACTCAACTGGCCATCTGATGTCACCAAAGGAAGATTCTAGTACCCGGACCAGGTTACATCCAATTGAATTGTTAGTCAAAAAGATCCCGTGAAAATCCCCAAAATAATCCAGTCTCTTGTCAATAGGTTACTCTCCACAAACTGACAGCAAGGTCCTGTTTCATTTGGACTATTCATTTGTAAATTATGAATGAATAATTTTAGATTTATGCTATTATTTCTAGAGCCAACTTTATTATTGTTAAGACTATCTCGTTAAACTGTTTTAAGTACCACATTTCTTCTTACATGTATGAAAACTCAAGCTGACCAATGAGTTCTGGTGTACATACGTTTTTGTTGAGCTTTTGGAAAAAGAAGTAAATACTTGTGCCAACACAAATCCTACTTTGTAACTCAGAGGTCATTATTTAGCTTTGATAATCAGCATTTTAAAATGAAAAAATATATAATACATCTGTATTATAAATTTATTTTTATGAATGTTAATGAGAACTTATTAAATGTGACATACAATATATGTTACCTTAGCTCTATCAGATCCTCATGTTTTCTGGAGTCATTTGTACTCTAAGATGAGGACAGATGAGTGACTGAAGGATTGGTAAGGTTTTATTATAAAAGTTGTTAGCTAAACATCAGGTTCATTGGCTACCATTGATTCTGTAGTGATTTTCTTTTTAAGATAAAGGGCTGTGACCTGTATACTGACTGTTCCCAGACTTCCTCTGGTTTGAGAAATTAGAAAAAAGAAACCTGTGCCTTTCAAGGGATGTTAGCAGAGGCAGAGGTCAAACTGCACATAGCCTGTAAAGAGGAGGAGGAACTTCTTATAGTCTTTGCAAATGGCTGAGAAATAGAAAGAACAGGACAAACAGGATGAAGAAGTTAGTATTTTATACTGATAGTGTGCTGGATTTAACACTCATTCTTTCCCTCCAGGTCATTAAACTTGAAGAAAGCGAATGCTCAGGCCAGAACACCTACCTAGGCTATCTTGAGATCTCTGACTTAGTAATTTAAAAACTATTTCCTTTGATTAACGTAAGTAAGTCGGTTATCCCTCATCAACATGCCCTTCTCTTTGCAATTGGTGACATCATCTCTGTTCTCAGAATCTTACCATGATACCCATAATCACTTTTCACAAAGTATTACAAATATATGCATTTACTATACCTTTTGTCGTGGCTCAGCTTATTGTATGCCCATGCCATGCCTCTACGTATTCTGTATTTTCAGAACATCATTAAAGCATTCTCCAAGACAGATGTGTTTATATTAAAGACTGGGATGTTTGCCTATAATTAGTTGGTTTCTGAGAGGTTTTAAAGCAACATGGAAGCTCTACAATCTTGGGCTGCATAAGTATATTCTATGCTGATACCTCTGCCTTAGCTTTGGTTCTGAATTTTCCTACCACCTCATGTATAGCCTAGGAAGTGATTAGATAATTAGATAATAGTGATCTAATTTCTTATGTTTCCAATAAATATGAAAGCTAATGTAGAATTTAATTTAGAAATGATTTACTAAACATATAACATATGTACAGCTCTGGGCAAACACTGTATAGGATATAAAAATGAAATGAAAGTATTTTCTTTAAAATGATATCTTGGCTCCAGAGAGATACTATGTGTGGAAATGTACTTCCTGTCATGCCTAGGAGTCACAGTGGGGAAGAAAAGACTATTCCTGCAAGCTGCTGTCAATATTCTCTCCATGGGCAGCAAGGGTGTACTCACACACATAAAATAGTTTCCCAAAAGGGCATATAGTAAAAAATGGAGGATGTCAAGACAATTTTGACATGATATATATAACATATGTCATAAGAGAAATAACATTTGCCATGAATTCACCTGTGAGGAAGATACTACAGAATACAACCATTAGGGGCAGAGTAGAGATATTGAATATTATCTGGTTTAGGGGTTTTCAAACTTAGTGAGAGTCAGATCCTCTAGAGAGCTCAGCAATACCTAGATTACTTATCTATATCTCCAGAATTCCTGATTCAGTAAAAATTAAGCTTCAAAATAACATTTGTCACAAGTTCCTGGTAATAAGAAGAAGACAACTCTTGCATCTCTTTAAGAACCATGATTGAGTCGTGCATTCCCCTTTAATAGAAGAGAAAATAGATAAAGAGAGAGTTGGGAACTTGTTAAAATACTCACAGTTTAGTCGAACTCATTAGTGGTTCAGGTGGAATTAAGCTCCAAGCTCTCTGTTACATATATTTGCAATTTCTTACTATTTGTTTCTTGAGCAAATTTAAATATCATTATTGTCATTCTCTGTTTTGGTTTGCTTGGTTGGTTGGTTGGTTTGTTTTGAAGATGGCCTTATTCATTTTTTGTTGCTGCTGTTTAAAGATAGAGCCTGGCTATGCAGCCCAGTCTGTCCTTAAGTTTAAGGTCCCTCTGCTTCATTTTCTTCAGTGCTTGGATTTTCACCAATAACACTTTCACCAATAACTATTCAGCCACTAGTATACACTGAGTACACCACATTACTATGAATTAAAGTACTCAACAATCTGACATGAAAATTGATTTTAGAAATTTATTTTAAACATTTACATTAATGATGTAAAATAGATACAAATCACATTCACCTTTAGGGCTTCTCACAGGCACCTTAATTAATTAACCAAAAAGATAAGAAAATTTGATTAATGATAAGTTAAGAAATGCCATGACAGGAATCTTATTTCCCTCTACAGGTCTGAAGGGTTTAAATTTCAGGATAGTTTCTAATGAACACATAAATCTTAAAGTTAATGCTTTGGCAAAACTACACAAAAGATTTTTTTTGAGGGGAAATTAAAAAAATATTTTGCTCAAGAATTTAATTTCCTCAGTCTTATTTTTATTTATTATGTTTATCCACTACAGGCTATCATAAGATTTCCGCATTAAACTCATCTGGCCTTATTATCTAATATGAAAAATTATTAACTGCAGACTTATTATGTAACTAAAGGCCCTCCTGTTTTGTGCTGGACTTAACTTTATCCTGAGGGATAATACCTGAGTGTCCCATTTCATATTTTAGAGGAGGCAGGGAATTAAGAGGATGTCATAGTGTTGGATAGCTTTAAACATTTCTGCAAAATTAATTCGATGTCCCATTGCTCCCTAGATTTGGGATGATTTAGGATTTGCAGTTTCAACAGGCACGGGCCATCCAGGTAGAGGACTCGTGACCGAAATGTGTGGCTTTGTTGCCGTTGCTTCAAGGTGAATATCTGTGATAACAAAATTTCAAGAGATGGGGCTGATATCTGAGGAAGAAGAAAGGTGGAAAAGCATTTAGACTCCAGAGCAGGTGTCTGAATATCTTGGCTGTGTGGGGAGAAGCAGACAAAGCAGGGACTTCCCATTAGAAAGTCTCTGATGGCATAGAAGGGATGTTACCTGCTCATTCCTATCTCTGACATGCTCCATCCCCGTTATGGTCACGGTGCAGTGTGGACTTGGTATAGTCTTTATGACTGAGTACATTAGCCTAGCCATGAAGGAAATGACAATGCATTTTCTTCAAGGAGGCATTCCCGAAGAGACTACCCATGATGAAGTAGATGGTCTATATCCAGGCACAGATTGGCAATAAGTAGACTCAGTAAGTTTTAAAAGTGAGCTCATAAAGGTGAGAAGGAACAACTTATGGTAATAAGGGGAATATGGGACGAGTTTGAAGCTATGGAATGGGATAGATTAAATAACATGATATGTAGGTATGAAAGTATTAAACGATAAAAAGTAACTTTTAAAGGTGTAACCACTGAAGTGAGCATCTATAATTTTTATACAAGACTCGTCACTTCCAGAGCTGTTCGAATATTCTGCTACTGCACACAACTCTCTGCTACACAAGAGCTGGTGAGAAGCTTCCATTGTGTACTTCCTCATGCTCTATCTCTGTCTCTATTTCTGTTTCTGTCGCTGCCTCTGTCTCTGTCTCTGTCTCTGTCTCTCTCTCTCTCTCTCTCTCTCTCTCTCTCTCTCTTTCTCTCTCTCTCTCTCTCTGTGTGTGTGTGTGTGTGTGTCCGTCTGCCTGTCTCATGCAAGTCTTTTTTTTTTGTTTGTTTGTTTTGTTTTTTTTGTTTTTTATTCGATATATTTATTTATATTTCAAATGATTTCCCCTTTTCTAGCCCCCCACTCCCCGAAAGTCCTATAAGCACCCTTCTCTCCCCCTGTCCTCCCACCCACCCCTTCCCACTTCCCCATTCTGGTTTTGCCCTATACTTCTTCACTGAGTCTTTCCAGAACAAGGGGCCACTCCTCCTTTCTTCTTGTACCTCATTTGATGTATGGATTATGTTTGGGGTATTCCAGTTTTCTAGGTTAATATCCACTTATTAGTGATTGCATACCATGAGTCACCTTTTGAGTCTGGGTTACCTCACTTAGTATGATGTTTTCTAGCTCCATCCATTTGCCTAAGAATTTCATGAATTCATTGTTTCTAATGGCTGAATAGTACTCCATTGTGTAGATATACCACATTTTTTGCATCCACTCTTCTGTTGAGGGATACCTGGGTTCTTTCCAGCATCTGGCAATTATAAATAGGGCTGCTATGAACATAGTAGAGGATGTATCCTTATTACATGGTGGGGAATCCTCTGGGAATATGCTCAGGAGTGGTATAGCAGGATCTTCTGGAAGTGAGGTGCCCAGTTTTCAGAGGAACCGCCAGACTGATTTCCAGAGTGGTTGTACCAATTTGCAACCCCACCAGCAGTGGAGGAGTGTTCCTCTTTCTCCACACCCTCTCCAACACCTGCTGTCTCCTGAATTTTTAATCTTAGCCATTCTGACTGGTGTAAGGTGAAATCTCAGGGTTGTTTTGATTTGCATTTCCCTAATGACTAATGAAGTTGAGCATTTTTTAAGATGCTTCTCCGCCATCCAAAGTTCTTCAGGTGAGAATTCTTTGTTTAACTCTGTACCCTATTTTTTAATAGGGTTGTTTGGTTTTCTGGAGTCTAACTTCTTGAGTTCTGTATATATATATTGGATATTAGCCCTCTATCTGATGTAGGATTGGTGAAGATCTTTTCCCAATTTGTTGGTTGCCGATTTGTCCTTTTGATGGTGTCATTTGCCGTACAGAAACTTTGTAATTTTATGAGGTCCCATTTGTCAATGCAATCTACTATATAAACAAACTCAAAGAAAAAAACACATGGTCATTTCATTAGATGCTGAAAAAGCATTTGACAAAATTCAGCATCCTTTCATGCCTAAAGTCTTGGAAAGAACAGGAATTCAAGGCCCATACTTAAATATAGTAAAAGCAATATATAGCAAACCGGTAGCTATCATCAAACTAAATGGAGAGAAACTTGAAGCAATCCCACTAAAATCAGGGACTAGACAGGGCTGCCCCCTCTCTCCTTATCTTTTCAATATTGTACTTGAGGTACTAGCTCAGGCAATTCGACAACATAAGGAAGTCAAAGGGATACAAATTGGAAAGGAAGACGTCAAACTATCATTATTTGCAGATGACATGATAGTCTATCTAAGTGACCCAAAAAACTCCACTAGAGAACTACAGCTGATAAACAACTTCAGGAAAGTGGCAGGTTATAAAATCAACACAAGCAAATCAGTGGCCTTCCTATACTCAAAGGATAAGCAGGCTGAGAAAGAAATTAGGGAAATGACCCCCTTCACAATAGCCACAAACAGTTTAAAGTATCTTGGGGTGACTCTTACCAAACATGTGAAAGATCTTTATGACAAGAACTTCAAGACTCTGAAGAAGGAAATGGAAGAAGACCTCAAAAAATGGGAAAACCTCCCATGCTCATGGATCGGCAGAATCAATATAGTTAAAATGGCCATTTTGCCAAAAGCAATATACAGATTCAATGCAATACCCATCAAAATCCCAACTCAATTCTTCACAGAGTTAGAAAGAGCAATTAACAAATTCATCTGGAATAACAAAAAACCCAGGATAGGTAAAACTATTCTCAGCAACAAAAGAAATTCTGGGGGAATCAGTATCCCTGACCTCAAGCAATACTACAGAGCAATAGTTTTAAAAACTGCATGGTATTGGTACAGTGACAGGCAGGCAGATCAATGGAACAGGATTGAAGATCCAGAAATGAACCCACACACCTATGGCCACTTGATCCTCAACAAAGAGGCTGAAAACATCCAATGGAAAAAAGATAGCCTTTTCAACAAATGGTGCTGGTTCAACTGGAGGTCAGCATGCAGAAGAATACAAATTGATCCATCCTTGTCTCCTTGTACTAAGATCAAATCCAAATGGATCAAGGACCTCCACATAAAGCCAGACACTCTGAAACTAATAGAAAAGAAACTGGGGAAGACCCTTGAGTACATTGGTACAGGGAGAAAATTTCTGAACAGAACACCAATAGCGTATGCTCTAAGAGCAAGTCTTTACTTGAACTAAGACAATACACATGTGTCTAAAAGGAATGCAAACATTTCTTTTAGAACTGGACTCCATCTACATATATTTTACAGCAATGGCTCAGAATTCTAGGAAAGCTGGTGCTGGGCAGGGAAGTAGGAGCTAGATGGAGACACACAAAATACAGACAGAGCTACAGGATCAAATGCTGTCAGAACAGGAAGTGAGAACTTCAGCCTAGTGCTCAGGCCTGAATCCTCCCCCTTTGCTCCCAGTTAGGCTATGGCGAATTTGAAGATGAAAATGAGGAAATCTTAAAAGGTAAGGCAATATGGAGAGTAGAAAGGAAAAGAAAGAATAAGCTGAGAAAGAATAAAAATGCAAAGACTACTAAGTTATTTAAACTTCTGTATTGTATAAATATGAGGAAATGATATAAGCACTGATAAACCATAAGTGGGTTAAAGAATGCTTTCCCTATTCCTCTATGACAATCCCCATGTTTTGCTTTTTTTCTTCTGCTTCATATTCTACATACATACTAAGCCCTCCAAATGTATGAGTACTTTGCCTCTCTGTTTCCCCAAACATAGAAACATGATACCTACCACTGGACACCAAAACTTCAGAAACCATGTGTCCTTCCACAAGAATCTCCTTTATCTTTCTTCAACCCTTCAGGAAGAACATGTCCTAATTTTTCTGAAGGCTATTCCATCTAGCTTCTTCATTTCTTTAAATCTTGATTTTTTTCCATTTTCTTTCAGACTTTTGTTTGTTTGTTTTTAATTTAGTTATATCCTTATCTCTACATTTCAAAAGTCTAATTCACTCTCTATCACTAGTGTCTTGTCTTCCCCTCAACAATACAAAAGCAGAATTGTCGGAGGCCATAAATGATCTGATAGCTATATCGAAATGGTCTTCAATATTCAAGTTTTTCTATGTTCTTGTTCCTATAAAATGTTTTCTAGCCTCTTTTAAAAAAAATGTGTTATTTGCTGGAAATTTCATCTCCTAGTTGAATGTTTTTGAATTCAGACCTGTTTTATTTTCCAGATGATGTCTTCTCCCCTGACAACTCTTCCAGCAAGCAACAAGTCAAAGACTTTCAACACAGTAGGTCACCTATGTGTGTTTACAATATACCTAGCATCTTAAAACTACTTTGTCTGGCATCAATAATGAAATTATTTACTGGGAATTGTGTCTTTCTTCACTAGCACTCCATTTTCTCTTCTTCTTTCCACATGATCTCCTGAATAACAGACTTGAGAATCAAGAGACCATCTGCTCCTCATTGACTCCTTTCTGTTAGCTGCTAAGCTATCCCTTACATGTCTTCCAGGCGTTCTTACTCATAGTCTTTTCCTCTTCCACTCTCTCTTTCACATGCTTCCAAGAGAGCTGTTCCTAGTAAATGCAAAATATAAGTTGAATCATGTCATTTTCCCATTAAAAATTCCCCAGAAGTTTCCCTTCATCTCCAAGATTAAAGCGAAATTACTGCCACATCTGTAGAAGGCGTATTTGAGCCTGCATGTCTTGGTCTCTGCATACTTCTGCAACCACACCCAGCCTATTAAGTAAACTCCTTAAAAGCCAGTTAACAATTAAGGTTGTTGTAATCTCTTGAACTTTTGTTCTTGATATTTCTTCTAGATAAATTCGCGTTTTTGTTGTTTTCAACACTTGAAAAGACCTATGCATCATTTGAAACATCATTTAAATCCAAAAAAGGTGCCATCTACTCAAAGATAATAGGATTACTTCCTAGTCTCCACTGCATTAATTATATCTTGAACATAATCCTAGCCTTGTGTTTATTTGCAAAATACTATAATTTTTTTTACTGTCTCTCTTGTTTGCCATACCATGTCATAAAGATAAACATTGTCTTTGTATCATTTCTATTCTCAAGTCTAGAGCAGATTTGTCATTTTTTCCACAAATAATTATTTAAATTAATTCAAATTCAACACATCCCATGATTTTTAGAAGATACCTTATATCAAACACATTCCATTTAACAGAGGAATAACAAATTTCCCAGCATAGAAGATCTTGATGGTCTGACTTCTATACCCATGGCTCAGAGCATGTAAGTTCCAGAAGACGAAGGACATGAATTTGTTTGGAAGTCATTGCCAATGGGATATTTCTTCTACATAACCTGAATGGACATAGGTTTCTGCTCTTCATTTTCATTAATGAAGTAACAGGCTAAAGCACAGGGTCTCCATAGCATTATTTCCAAATATAACAATGGTTATAGGAAAAGTAGCAGATGAGTTCAGCATTTCATATTGGGAGTGAATATATAGAAAATTATTGTATTGGAGAGAACAGAAGGCACATACAGCAAATACTAGACTTTCTTTGCTCAACTGAAAGTAAGCAGCTTTTTGGAGGAAGTGGAACTAAAAAAAGAAATCCTATAGACACATATAAGGTAAGCTATGTATTACTGATTGTATATGACAGCTTTTAATTCATATGACAGATTGGTTTTGGGACAGCACTACAATTGAATTAAGAAGTCTGAAAAAGATTATATGTATATGGTGAATGGTAATTAAAAACACTTAAATCCCTTAGCATGGAAAACTTAAGGATTTGTATAGTAGAATGAATAAATAATTGGAAAATTGAAATTAAAAATAACAGTGATTATAGCATTTATCCTGTACTGAATAGCCTCTAAAGTCTCTTCCTATTTTAGTAGTTTCTCTATATGTTGAGTCTTTGTCATAGGGCAGAGATTGCATGATTCAAAATTTAAACATTTAATTTACAACTTCTCTCAAAGTAATAGCCCAATCACTGTCAATATATCTTGTCTCAACTTAAAGATGTTTAAAGCAAAGCAAGACTACTGAATAATCCATTCTGGGAAGAGAGTGGGAGGGACTACAGTGTATTGGGATGCTAGAGCAATGACAATGGGAAGCCTGAAATTCTGAGTTCAGTCATTGGGACCCACATGGTGGTAGGAGACGATCAAACCCTGCAAGTTCTAGGAAGGGTAGCCGCTGTGACTATGCCAATCTAGTCTACTTACAGTTTCCATAATTCCATATCACAACATATATTTAAATCTACTAGTGGCTCCATAGGATCTTGATGGGATAAATTCATTAATACAATCTCATATGTTGATCATGGTGGTGAGGCTACTAAGCATAGGCAGTAAATGTGTTTAGGAAATTATTGTTTGACAAAATTAATTTGTGTTGGTTCATGTTGCTTAAAACTAAGACTTCTTACTTCTCATGTTTCTCTCTGATAAAACCCCAAACTGCAATCCCTTATTTAATTTGTGTCAAATACTCTACTGCATATCATTGTAAAGAAGACAAATCGATGTGGTTGCTCAATGGTGATGAACAACTCTGTGATCAAGAGCATGCAACACGAAGCAACAGCAATGTGAAGCAGATAGTTTTAATATGAAATTGAGGACAGGACATGAAATGTACAATAAATTATTGCTGATTGATGTTATCAGTCATCAAGTTTTAAAGAAGAGAAAGGAAATCAATCTGCCAGTTTCTCAGAAAAATGGTAATAGTTCTACATGAAGACCCAGCTATACCACTCTGGGGCATATACCCAAAGATGCCCCACCATACCACTGGGACATATGCTCCTCTATGTTCATAGCAGCCTTATAGTGAGAAGCTGAAAACAACCCAGATGTCCCTCAACCAAGGAATGGATACAGAAAATGTGGTTCATATACTCAATGGAATACTATTCAGCTCTTAAAAACAAGGACATCATGAATTTTCCAGGCAAATGAATGGGAGTGGAAAATATCATCCTGGATGAGGTTACCCAGACCCAAAAGACATGCATAGTTTGTAATCGCTGATAAGTGGATATTAGCCCAAAAGTACAGAATATTTAGGATACAACCCATGGACATTAAGAAGCTTAGCTAGCAGGACTGCCCAATAAGAATGCTTCAATCCCATTTAGAAGGGGGAACAAAATAATCATGGGAGGCAGAGGAAGGGAGGGATTTGGGTGGGAGAGGAGAGAGGAAAACAGAAACAGATAAGGTATAGGGGAGCAAGAGAAAAGCCCAGAAGGCCAGAATGAATGGAAGTATGCAGCCTCTTAAGGTTGGAGGTCAGGGGATCCTCTAGAAAGTACCAGAAACCTGGAAGGTGAGAGACTCTCAGGACTCAGTGGGGATGACCTTTGCCAAAAGGCTCAACGGTAGGAAGGGGGAACTCAAAAAGTTTACCACCAGTAGATAGACAGGGCCTCAAGTGGAGGGACAGGTTTACAGACCCACAGTCAAAAGTTCTGACCCAGAAAGGATCCTGTCTAAGAAAACTGCAGAGACAAAAATGGAGAAGAGACCAAAGGAAAGGCGAACCAGTAACAAGACCAACTTGGGATCCATCTGAAGGAGAGGCTCAAAGGCCTGACACTATCTATTATTGATGCTATGATGTGGTTACAGACAGAGCCTAGCATGGCTGTCCTCTGAGTGAGACAGATACAGATTCTTATACCCAACCACTGAACAGAAGTCAGGGACTCCTATGGTTGAAGTAGAGAAAGGATGGAAGAAGCTGAACTGGAGTGTGACCCCATAGGAAGACCAGCAGTCTCAAATTCCCTGGACCACTGAGAGATCCCAGAGACTGTGACACCAACCACCCAGCATATATGGTCTGGTCTGAGTCCACTCCAGCACATAGATAGCAAAGGACTACCAGGTCTGGCTTCAGTGGGACTCAATGCTCCTAAACCTTGAGCAACTTAAAGCCCCAGGAAAGGGAGATTCCTGGTGTGGGGGAAGAGGAGGAGCACCTCTTCTTTAGATGTAAGGGGAGGAAGAATGGGATTAGGAACTCTGGCAGGCAGGACCTGGAGGGGGAGGCAGAAGCTGGAATATAAACAAATAAAATAATTTAAAAAATAAAAAGAGAAATATTTTTAAGAGATAAATTTTCTAATTAAGTCTGGAAAGAGAAGCAGGAATTTTTGATAGAGCAATGACTAGGGCCAAGGAAACGGAGCAGTCCATTGGTGATATTTAGACTTACAAACATAATAGCTGCATGCAAAGGAAAAAAATAAAGCGAAGAGGGTAAAGTCTCTCTCTGTCTCTCTATCTCTGTCTCTCTATCTCTGTCTCTCTATCTCTGTCTCTCTCTCTCTCTCTCTCTCTCTCTCTCTCTCTCTCTCTCTCTCTCTCTCTCTCTCTTTCAGAAAGGCGTTCTGGTAGGCCAGGGTGCTATATAGCCCTGAGATTATGTAGCTGACAAAGGGTTTCTGGTCCTCCATCTCTGACCACCCATGTACTAAGATTACAAGCATGCACCACCAAATCTGACTGTAGCTCACAGTTTTACCTTTCTATAAGAAAGTATACAGGAGTAAGGCAATGGGAAAATTTTTGTATAGGAAAGGAGAGACCACAGCCACACACTTGCATGTGCCTGAGATTCTCCTACCATCTTAAATTATGATCCATCTAGAAAATAAATGAACACTTTGGTTTAGTCCCTGTCCACACTATTACTTGGGTAGCAGCTAAACTCACTCCAGATTCCTTCTTGTCTTAATGTTTGCAAGCTGAGGCTCAAATAATAATGTTGAACTTTGGGTGGGGATACAAATGACATCTTCAAAATAAATGATAATGACTCCAATATCCAAAACAGATCAAGACAATGTTTTCTGGTGCAAAGCAAGACAGATTAACTCACAGCCTTGGTCTCTGTACCCCATCTTCAACAAAGTTGCCACATCTTTGTGGAAGTTCTGAGAATTTGAAGAATGAAAGTTTGTAAATCACTAGGTTATAAAAACTAAGATTCTGTTTCAAAATGGAATTAAGCCAAGAACACTCATGGGTGAGGGAATCATACAATTATCTATTTTAATTTTTAAGCACTTAAATCCATGATTACCTAATCTATATTAGATTAGGATTATCTAATCCATATTGTGATCTCAAGAGGTGCAGATTATCAAATACACACTTCATACATAAAGTCTTTTTCAAAGTCCCTAAATATTAAATAAATAGGAAAGGAGTGTTATAATTAGAAGAATAAAACTATTTTTATATACCATCACTAATTTGATTGATGTTAGTACTACTCTAGTGGTAAAGACGAAATACTATATTACTTACCTTATATTTAAAAATATAAGGAACAACTTTTAGTAGTAGGTAATAGAGAAAAACATAAAGTTTTTCTTGTGTCTTTTATTCTACATCTAGAAAATCACACCCCCCAAAAGTACTCTTTAATTAAAAATATACTACCATGGAGGGTTGGAAATGTTTCTTTCTGTAGGGCATCTTTTAAAATACACTAAACTATTTACATGATCAATTTTGTTCTAGCCCATGGATAAACTAATGAGACTCAGCAATGGTCTATTAATAGTGTACATTTTTCAGGAGAAAAAAATTGAGAGTGTAGCATATTACTGTCCTGTCCTGAAGCCTAGAAAGAGGCCAAGCAACTTTGTTCCCTATTTTATAGTAATCCAAACACAGCAAAATATTTTTAAATCTCCTCCACTGCAACAACAAAGTCAAGTGCTATCTTGGTAAGGACCCTTTGGGGAAGAGTGATACAGAGTCCTAGAGTATTGATGAGAAACTATACAAAGCTAGCTGTGGATTAACTCAGCTGATCTGCTCCACCTGTCTTCTGATGAATGGTGTCTCAGATTCAAGTTTTACTCTTGTTTAATTCTAATAGAAAGAGATTAAAGTGCAGAGAAAAAGGAAGAAAGAAATAGAGAGAGAAAGAGAGAAAGAGAGAAAGAAAGAAAGAAAGAAAGAAAGAAAGAAAGAAAGAAAGAAAGAAAGAAAGAAAGAAAGAAAGAAAGAAAGATGAATTTGAGAATTACTCTTTCTAACTCTCTCAAGAATTGAGTTGAGATTTTGATGGGAACTGTATTGAATCTGTATAATGCTTTTGGCAAAATGGCCATTTTTTACTATATTAATCCTGCCAATCCAAGAGCATGGAAGATTTTTCCATCTTCTGAAGTCTTCTTCGACTGGTACAAAGACAGGAAAGTAGATCAATCGAATAGAATTGAAGACCCAGAATTAACCCACACACCTATGGTCACTGGATATTTGACAAAGGAGCTACAAGCATCCAGTGGAAAAAAAGATGGCCTTTTCAACAAATGGTGCTAGTTCAACTGGAGGTCAGCATGCAGAAGAATGCAAATCGATCCATTCTTATCTCCTTGTAATAAGCTCAACTCCAAGTGGATCAAGGACTTCCACACAAAACCAGATACACTGAATCTAATAGAAAAGAAACTGGGAAAGAAACTTGAGCACATGGGCACAGGGGAAATTTTCCTGAACAGAACAGTATGTGGTGTGGGGTGTGTGCATGTGTGTATGTGTGTGTGTGTGTGTGTGTGTGTGTGTGTGTGCATGTTTGTTTTGAGATGGTACTTTAATATGTAACTCCAGTAGGCCTGGAAGTCACTTTGCAGCCAGACTGACTTCCAGTCTACAGAGATTCACCTGATCTGTTCCCCAAACAGTGGGATAAAAGTCCAAGTACTACATCTGTCAATATTAGATTATTTTTATACTTTGTGTTTACTTATGTATTCAGTTCTCCCCCCAGATGTTGATTAGTCTGTTTCTCTGTGTTTTGTTTCACTTTTGTTTGGTTTTTATTAGTTCGTTACTTTCACACATGTTTTGTAAATATTCATTCCAACTCTTCCCAGGTCCACCTACCCTTCCCTTCGCCTTCAATGCTGTGCCCTGACCACCCCCACCACCACCCCTGCCTCCTTTTTTTATTCCTTTCAAGACCAAACTATGTTGCACCAAATATCTGTGGATGTGTCAGACAACCACAGAAGAACAGTCTAACCTACAACATTTAGAGAAATCCTTTTCTCTTTCTCCTAGGGGCTAACAGGTACCCATAGCTCCATGACTGGAGAGGAAATTATGTGCCCATCACCCTCTCTTTGCTGGAACTTTGTCTGTCTCATGTCTTCACAGGCTTTCTCCATGTTATCCCAACTGTTTCTGTGCATCTTGAGATAGGTCACCACCTTCTAGTAGCCTGAAGCAACCAGTCAGTGGAGACATAACAGGCTTCCATTGCATAAGTATAGCAGAAAAATATTGGATCAAATACAGTATTTGGTAATGGGCTTTCTCTTTTTGAATGTGTTAGCTATTAGTTTACTGTGGAGAGAGTCTCTTGTACTAGACAAAAACATATTCTGTCAGTAAAATGTGATTGGACTGTTAGCTTGGGCAGGAAAGAGGAAGGTAGACGTTCTGGGACAGAGAGAATTTCTGAGAATAGAGTCAAAGGCTCAGGGATTCACACCAGAGACAAAAGAAAACAGTTGCATGAAACTGAGGATCAGATAACTAACCATGTGACATGACTTAGAATAAAATAAACAAGTAATTAAGTTATGAGCTAGCTGAGGACCAGACACAAAGCTATTGGCCTAAGCATTTATTCATATAAAAGAAATCTCAGTCATTATTCCTGGGAATAAAGGGCATGTGTGGAAAAACATGAGGTAGATGGCATTAACTACAATTCACTTTTAATATTATTATTATGAAGAAGGCTTTGGGATATGATTGTTTTAAAAGCAATTAAAAGCTTGTAGCTGGAAAAAGCTGATCAAATTAAGGCCCCAGGGAAAGCATAGCTCACACATAGAATCAGCACCTATCAAGGTTTGGGTAAGCAAGGCAAAGTAGTGGGAAAGAATGACTGGGCGATCCTTAGAGCTGTCACTTAGCCTGCTTGGCTTTGTACATGAGACTTTGCTTGCTGCAACTGGGATGAATGAGAAGGTTCTGCTGGGGACTCGGTGAGAAGGAATGTTGGTTTGGTTGGGCAGCCAAGGAAATGAAGGAGGTCATCCCAGATATCCTTTGAAACTGAGTATCCTGGAGTCTCTGGACAGCTTATATGTGGCAAACTGGATGGAATTATCAACAGAAAAAATAGGAAAGAAAAGAATGATTGAGATTTTTGACATTTTTACTGGCATGATAGATAGAAGTGTATCAAAAGAAATAAGTATTCTGAACTCAGTCTAATATCAGGTATGGTAGAATAGCTATGAAACCACACACTGGGACCCAGTATATCTCCCTAGAGATATAACTTTTGTAAAAAGTGTATGTGAAGACTCAGGTTATGTTTGATGAAATTCAGCTGCGATTTGAGTCCACCTTCTTAGCTGAAGGACCCAGTGTGGTCTAAATCTAAAGTCTCCTTATCTTCTACAGGAATTATAAACATTAGAGTTCAGCTCCCTTAAACTTTTCATCTATAATGCTAAGCTTATTTCCATAGTGTCCAATTGGAGAGATTTTTTTTTTATTAGTCTGCCTTCACGTCAGGTGGCCTGACTGCTGTTGTTTTCCAAATATTAAGCCTGGGGCTTGTATTGCATAAGGATCCTCTTTATTTGACCTGAACCATTCTTTCTCTCTTGACAGACAGGAAGTGGCCTAAGACAAAGGGGTCACAAAGCTGAAGTGCTAGCACAGCTGGTGCTCATTGCTGCCAAGACATTGGGAAAAGCTGCTGCCTACAGCCCCAGAGGCTGCTGTGGGTGGGAAGGTAGGGTTCCTTGGGAATAGCCTCTGGTTGGGCCCCTTTGTGGGTGGCATGTTTATCTTTCTCCTTGAAAAACAAAAGGTCAACTAAGAACACATGTCTCTGTAGCAAGAATAGATTCGCAGGACATGCTAACCCTCAGCAAATGTGGACTTGGAAGAACAGGAAGAGCAGCGTCTACCCTCCTTTGAGAGGAAGTGAGTTGATAGCTCAATGAATCTTTTTATTTCAATTTAATTCCCATCTGAAGTGACATGTGATACAAGACTTTGGTGAAGAAATTATCTGGAAGAAAATGAATATTGCACTAAAAAAAATCTTCACATCTCAATAATACAAATACATATTTTAATTTTGAAAAAAACTGGTGGACTTCGGTTGGTTAACAACACTACCAATTTCAGAATGTATCATTTAGTTGCACTTGGGGTGATATGATATAGACAGCCTTCTGTCCTTATCATAAAGCCTTATTTTTATACATAAGACCAAGGGAAACTGTATTTTGTCATTTATTCTCAGTTTCAAGTCATCTAATTCTTCTGTGGCTTTGTGACTCTTTGAACAAATGAAAATCAACACATAAAAATGAAAATATGCCATTAGCATCACGGAGTAAGATAAACGGATGGGGAACAAGAGCCAAGAATGAGAAAATCACCAGCATGCTATTCAAAATTCTTCCCAATTCAAGAGAAAAAGGAGAAACAAGGGGGTTAGATCATGTAGAAGAGGACTGCTCCCAGATCAGTACTTCTCCTGAATTCCTTCAAGGTGCTGCAAACATTCTTTTGACCAATGTTTTAGACCAGACCTCAGAGGTTTCAGATCTAAAAACCACAGTTATGAAGAACACAAGATCAACACATATGCTAATCTGTAAATTAGCTACCTCCTTCCAAGTAGGCCCTTCATTTTCAAGCGCTATAGACTTTACTGTTCCAAAATTAAAGCAAAGACTTTACTTTATTGTCCTCCATGTCTGGGCTGGATTGTTTATGCCCACTTGACATAAAGTTAGAGTTACCCGAGAGCATAGAGCCTCAGTTGAGAAAACGGCTCCATAAGATGAGCCTGTAGACAAGCTTATAGTTTATTTTCTTAATGGCTGATTGATAGGAGGGCCCAGCCCATCATGAGCGATGCCACCCCTGGGCTTGTGGTCCTGGATTCCGTAAGAAAGCAGGATGAGCAAATGCATGGGGAGACAGCCAGTAAGCATCGCCTCTCCATGGCCTCTGAATCAGATCCTGCCTCCAGATCCCTGTCCTCTTTAAGTTCTTGTCTTCCCCCAAATGATTGTGATGCATAAGGCAAATAAACCTATTACCTCTCTACGCCCCCCCCAACCCCAAAAGTTGTAGAGCTAACAAGAAGAGATATCAACTAGAACTTTTAAAACCAAAAAAAAAAAAAAAAAAAAAAAAAAATTCAGGTGTATTTATGGAAAGTTGCTATGAGAATCTAGAAGAATAATGGAATGCACCCCCTCTTCCTGCTTTGTGGTCTCATTTACACTGCTACAGGTTTCCTGGAGCTTCTGAGGTAAGAGAACTCTAATGGGATCACAGGTGTTTTCTATTGCATCTGGTACACAAGATCAGCGACATATAAGACTTAGGTATAAACTCATACAAGTATACCTATGTGATATTCGGCAAAGCCCTAAAAGTGTGTATCAGAGAAGAACAATCTCCTTGAAAAATTATGATGGTCAAACTGGGTCTCTACATGCAGAAGATTGAAAGTGGGTCACTCTCTTTCTCACCGTTCACAAAGATCAACTCCAAATTGATCGGAGACTTCAGTTTAGGATCTGATTCCCTGAGACAGAGAGGAAATCGTAAACACTTTAATACACAAGCATAGGAAGGGCTTTCTGAAGAGGACTCTGGTCACTGAGGAAGTAATGCCAGCAATACAAAAGTGGGACCTCATAAAATAAAAAGAAGAAAGAAAGGTTCAATAATACAAAGGAAACAGTTAAGGGATTAAGTGAAGAGGCAAGGTCCAGTTTGGGAAAAGGATTTTGCCAGGTGAGCATTGACATATTTGGTTGCTATCTAGAATATACAAGAATTAAAAAATAATAAAAGAAATAAAATAATCAATGGATGGAATCTGAAATCATCAGAAAGTTCTCAAAATGTGAAATACAAATGGCCAATGAACACACCAAAATGTTCATTCCCATTAGCTGTCTGAGAAATGTCATGTAAAACTACACTGAATTTGCATCTTACCTGTGGCAGAATGGTACTTATTAAGAAAATAGCAGATGCTGAGGAGACTGTGGAGAAAAGAAATGCTGTATATTGAAGGAAGGAATGTTAATAAGACCAGTCACTGTGAACAACAGTATGAAAGTGGCCAAAAACAAACAAATAAACAAACACAAAACCAAAACAAACAAATGAAAACAAGCAGAACACCCTTGAGAACTGATCTTCCATATGATCCAGATCTTAGAATTTATGTAAAGAATTTTAAGTTCAAGTAATAAGGATGCTTGAGTGTCATTATTGTTTTAACACTGTACACGGTTGTTGCCATGTTACAGGATTAACTCAAGTGTGCAACGATAGAAAAATACTTAGAGAAGTTTTTAAAGGATGTGTTATGCATATGAAATGGCCTTTATGTTTAGTTAGAAAGAAGAGTTAAGGTTGTTGTTTACAGAAAAATGGATGTAATTGAACATAATCTTAAGCTAATTAAGCCAGTTTTATATAAATACAAAAATAATATATACACACAATTTTACACACACACATATATGTGTATGTATATACATATATCTGTATATACATATATACGTAGAAATAAAACTTTCTAGGGATTCATGGGGGGCTAAAGAAAACCTAAGGAGGAAGGAATATGTTTAACACACTTTTCATTTGTACAAAAGCTTAACAGTTAACTTTTAAGAGAGGAATTATTATATATTTTCCTAACAACAACAATAATAATGATAATCATAATAATACATTTATATAAAAATTTATTTTATTATATATATTATAAACTGATTTCTTTAATTATCGTGATATTTATACAACAAAATCCAACTTACAGATCTTCACAGCAAATATGAGATGCTTTGATAGATAGGTCCTACTATTGATAGACTGCCCTTTAGATGTTGAAAAGCTTAAAAAATGTCATGGCTGAACCTCTTCATAATGAATACCTGTGAAACTTAGGACTGGATCTGGTGGATCCAGATTATCTGGAGGATTCTAGGTCAGAGGGATGGGACCTGAGATAGATTGTTGGGATTTGAGAGGATACACAATGTCCAGAAACCCATTAACTGATGTCTAACTCTAACTAATCCAGGAGTCCTGAAGCTTGTGAGATTGCAGTATCCCACATGACATCTGTTAAAGCTCAAAAACAGACAGACATACCAATGTCCCCTTCCCTAAGAATAAATCCCGGTGAGCCTGAAGATCACAATATTAGGAAGGCAGTCTGGTCTGGAAAATTTAGATAATATCAAGCCTTAGATGTAAAATGATCCATCTGTTCATGTTTCAGTCTGACCCTTGAGAATGTGCCTTTTTCCTATGCTGTAATAAACTCCACCTTGTGGAGTAAAATCAGAGGGACAGGGAGGGGAGGGGAGGTCAAAGGGGGATTCTGGTGTAGCCATAGTTAGTATGCTATTCTGCTCTAATCTCCCTAGCAGAAGAACGATGACTTCCTCCCTATCTGCTCCAATGCTCTGGATTCTCAAGACAAAAGTCAAAGAAAAAGAAAAAGAAAAGGAAAAAGAAAAAGGGAAAAAAGAGAAAAAGAGAAAGAAAAAGAGAAAAAGAAAGAAAAAGAAAAAGAAAAAGAAAAAGAAAAAGAAAAAGAAAAAGAAAAAGAAAAAGAAAAAAAGACAGACACAGTGCCTTATATTTAATATGCCTTAATCAGTACAATGGCTGGGCACTTCCAAGTCTCCCTGCTGCTAACATACTCTCCCCTCAGATATTCCCGAATCCTTTCTTAACTAAAACCTATACTCTATCTTGGCTGCCCTGGACCCAGGCCTGCAGCCCTCCTGGACCACAATTCCTGACTTACAGGTTGGCAGTCTCTCTGTTCTGTACTTCGTAGGCCTGATCTTTCTGCTTCCCTAGCATGATCTTTCTTCTTCCTCTCTCTTTGGTGTCCCTTGCACAGGAACCTCAAGTCCTGCCTCTGTCTCTTTGTCTAGCCATTGGCCTCCGGCAACTTTATTTACAAATTAGAGAAGTCTGGGAGCAGAGACCTGGAGAGTTACATGCAGACTTATGAATTTGGGAACCCATAACCCAAGCATTAAACCAAATCTACAACAGGTGGCGCCACTGTGTTCATTCTGTAGGAAGAAAAGAAAGAACCCTTGCAGAGTTTGTGTAATTTCAAGAGTATTTTCATATATCAAACTCATTTTCTACAGGGGTGGGAAATAAATACCAGTATGAACTCTCTTTACTTCAAACACATTTAATCTGGCAATACTCTTCCACATGACAGGAAGTAGTAGTTCCTGTGGCACCAGCCAGCGGGTCTCTTTCCTAGTTCTGAGGTAAACAGAATGTTGCCTGCTTACTCTAAGTCTTCTCTCAGTAGAGAAGCTATGTTCCCTTTCCCTTTAAGGACCTAGTAGAGGTGGGAAATCTCTTTTCTCTACATTAACTTCCGGAGTCAGAGTCTCCTCTTTTCCATGGGGATGTCTGTAAGAGAAAAAAGTTCCTAACACTGGCAGAGGAAAAGCAAAGGGATCGTTGAAAAAGAAATTAATCAATGTATGTAATGCAAGTCAAAGAATACTCACTTCTACTAAAATTTTACCCAGAATGAAGACGCTTCAAAGTCTTCCAATCTTTGAAACACAATGGAAATTTACTTTAAAAAAAAAATTCTTGAGAGCATCTCACATTTATTTCATTCACTAACTGTTGCTTAGCCCCCCGTATGGTATATTTGACCCAGAAGTAAGACCCTCCACATGAGTAGTCAATTTTACATCCTCTCATTTCAGTTAAAGATCGGGTCTTGCTCAGAAATTTCTGAACATTTGAATGTCAGTGGAGCTTGCAGCTTGTAGGGAAGAAGAATAATGACAATGGAGAAAAATATAGATCAACATAGTCAAAGGTCATCTGAAAGTGGGGTACCTTTAAGGGAGAAGGAAGAGAGATTGGAGAAGTGACTGCTTAAAACTATTTTTGTTTATTCTTTTCAGGGATTCATATATGTGTGTATATATATAGTTTTCAGTGGTTGCATTCAAGTCATTACCTTTTGTGCCCTTGGTTCCTTTCCTTCTGAATCCTTTTGAAATCTTCCATAACCACCACCAGCTACAGCTCTGTAGAAAATGACACCACACATCTGTATCATTAACAGTCATTAGTGCCTGAGAAAGAGGTGGGGCCTCATGGTTAACTCCTCTATTCGTGGTAGAAAGCTGGAGGCCTGATCCTGTGTAGATGTTTACAGTTGCTGTGCTCATGCTTGGAAGAACAATGCCTTGCCTGGGTATCCCCATCTCGGGGCACTCCCCCTCATCGTCTGGCTTTTGCATTCTTTCTACCCTCCACTTTCTGATGTTCCCTGTACCTCAGACGGGGACAGAATGTAATGATCTCCCACTTAAATTGAAATGCTTGGCCCTTGATCAGTTACAGGACACAGAAATCAAGCTGGCGCTGAACTGTAAGTCCCAGTTACTGGCTCGTGTCCACAGAACTATGACGGTCTATGCTGAGAAAATACAACTCTGGTTTCACTCAGCTGTAGACCATGCCTGCTACAATACCAAGCTTCACTGCAAGATAAGTCCAGTGGTACAACTGTTGTGCAAACAACAACTGCCCTCAGATGGGATTTGAGACCTATTCCCAGGAAGGAATACACATCTGGTCCTATAAATCTGTCCAAAAGGCCTTTGGCTGGGAAAGCTATGAGCCCCAAAAAGAAACACACTACCATTGTTCCTGTAAATGAACATGTTGTCAAACTGTCCCCTAAATATTTATGTTTATTCCAAAAAACTAATGCCATTTTCAGCCTGAAACAGACAAGCTCCCATTTTTCAAAGGTTAACAGGTAAGGTAAAGAATCATATCTGACCAAAGCAACTAGCTTCTTTTGAACATATTTTCAAGTGAGGCATATACTGGAAAGATGTTTATGTGAAGCTTTCCTGGCCCTTGACAACATACTTCTTACCTGATTATTGTTGGCACTTTCTAGAGCAACTGCAGGAAAGGGGCAGACTACTTTGAACTGCTTAGTTCAAAACCATGTTTGTTTGAAAATGATGTTGGCACTCTAGACCACCCAAAATGAAGTTTTTATGTATACTACATCTGAAGGTGGAAATTCTCCATTGAGGGAGGCATTTATAAAATACTTAGATATGCAGAGATATGGTTATATCTGTTGTTTTATATTGGTTTGCTTTTCTTGGACAGTCCATACTGCTGCATATATAATCCAATGCTACAGTAATCTTTCCTTCAGAGTTAGAAGTCATTTTAAAATGGTGAATTCAATGAGCTGGTCATGTGTAGTTTCTCACTGAGAATATGTAATCACGTATGTTCACTTTGTAATAATTATTAAACTTTATTAAAATGTAATACCAGTAGTACGTTTGAAGAGAAACTAAAAAATGTCTCTATCTCTGAATATTTATTAAACAAAATAACCTCCAATGTCATAATAGTCAAGGAGCTCATTGTATGTACAGGACAATATTTATTTGTACATTGTTCTTATTTTTCTATGTATTGCTATAAAGCTAGAGGCTTTCTAGCCTCTCCCCTAGAGGTCATAAAAAGCACTTCCAGAGGACATCGGTACAGGGGGAAAGTTTCTGAGGAGATCACCAATAGCGTATGCTCTAAGATCAAGAATTAACAAATGGGACCTCATAAAATTACAAAGTTTCTGTAAGGCAAACGACACCATCAAAAGGACAAATCGGCAACCAACAAATTGGGAAAAGATCTTCACTAACCCTACATCAGATAGAGGGCTAATATCCAATATATATAAAGAACTCAAGAAGTTAGACTCCAGAAAACCAAATAACCCTATTAAAAACTAGGGTACAGAGCTAAACAAAGAATTTTCACCTGAAGAACTTTGGATGGCGGAGAAGCATCTTAAAAAATGCTCAATTTCATTAGTCATTAAGGAAATGCAAATCAAAACAACCCTGAGATTTTACCTTACACCAGTCAGAATGGCTAATATTAAAAATTCAGGAGACAGCAGATTTTGGCAAGGAAGTGGAGAAAAGGAACACTCCTCCACTGCTGGTGGGGTTGCAAATTGGTACAACCACTCTGGAAATCAGTCTGGCGGTTCCTCAGAAAACTTGGCAACTCACTTTTGGAAGATCCTGCTATACCACTCCTGGGCATATACCCAGAGGATTCCCCAGCATGTAATAAGGATACATGCTCCACTATGTTCATAGCAGCCCTATTTATAATAGCCAGAAGCTGGAAAGAACCCAGGTATCCCTCAACAGAAGAGTGGATGCAAAAAAAATGTGGTATATCTACACAATGGAGTACTATTCAGCCATTAGAAACAATGAATTCATGAAATTCTTAGGCAAATGGATGGAGCTTGAGAACATCATACTAAGTGAGGTAGCCCAGTCTCAAAAGATCAATCATGGTATGCACTCACTAATAAGTGGATATTAATCTAGAAAACTGGAATAGCCAAAACATAATCCACACATCAAATGAGGTAAAAGAAGAATGGAGGATTGGCCCCTGGTTCTGGAAAGGCTCAGTGAAGCAGTATAGGGCAAAACCAGAACAGGGAAGTGGGAAGGGGTGGGTGAGAGAACAAGGGGAGGGAAGGGGGATTATGGGACTTTCGGGGAGTAGGGGGCTAGAAAAGGGGAAATCATTTTAAATATATCGAATTAAAAAAAAACAACTAAAAAAAAAAAAAAAAAAAAAAAAGCACTTCCAGATGGAAGCTGAGACACATGCAGGAAATAGAACTCTGGTTGGTAGAAATGTTTCAGAAAGAAGTAACTGCAACTTGAAGTTCTAGTGGCCAGACAAGTCACAAGAAATACACAGTGTCCCATACAGAGTTAATACCCATACTTTTCCAGGTCTCATGCCCTTCCAGGAGCTTCTAGAAGAGTTGCCACAAAGGAGATTATCGAATTATCGATCATAAGTAACTGTTAAGGTCAAAGAGGCAAGCCCATACGGTGGATATTTACTATAGTTAAATTCAAAACTTTGATGTTATCTGGGACAATAATTTTTGTTGGTAATTTTTGCCTCTCGTGTTGCTTACATTCTTTCTTTCCACCTTTCTATTTGTTCATTTCCTCTCCTTCTTATCTACTTTCTGTCCTTTCTTTTCTTCCTTTTCCTCTATATTTCATGTAAAGACAAGTATCTCTAATGTATCATGAATTCATCGAAGAAACCGTACTAGTCCTTTACTATACAGAAGGCTCTCTGGGAAATGTTCCTTAGCAAGATAGACTGACTCTATCTTTCTTGAAACCTAGGTACTGGAGGACACATATGATCAGGAAACTGATGTAAACATTAAGCTTATAGTAGGGATGGATCGTGGAATGAATGCTGTCAGAGAGAGAGCAAGGACTCATCACAATAAATTGGTCAATGTGTGTGCCCACTGTTGTGCCCTCTACAGAAAGATGGCAACCTCAATAAGAAAGTGATAACAGCAGACAGAAGCAGATTGTTATTGGTGGAGATAGACATAGATCAGAAGTCGACTAATCAGAAACACATGGTCCAATGTCATGGTGTATAACCATCAACATCCATTTCCATGTCTTGCTAAGGTCTTACCTTCTGTGCCTTCTGATAAAAGTTCCAGAAGTGTAGCTAATATATCCTACCCTTAAAATCTCCTCTCCTCAATTCACCTTCCTTAAAATGGTTTTCATTCTTCTGTGCCACTAAAATAGTTTCTAAGATGGACTCAAATAGTCACAGTAATGCTGAAATTACTAGACATTTTCCATTAGAGTACCCAGCATCGTTAAACGGCCTCTTTCCAGAGCTCTCTAGCCTGTTGAATTCCATGGCATTGGTTTCTTCGGCCACTTCTATGACCGCCTTTTCCTTTCTTTTGTGCCAGTTTGGCTCACATTTATCTGCCTGTCTCTTAAATACTGAAACCAGTTGTGCTTCAACCCTAAGACCGCTCCTATTTTGACAGAAAATGGTATTTCCTTGCCATCTTATCCAGGAAACTGTTTCTCATATTTTAACCTCCATTGCATTTAACTCTGACAACTCTAGGCTCAAGTATAACACTGTCCCTTAGGTTTTTGTTTTAATTGTTCACTGACAATTCAAACATTATGTACTCTTGAGGTAAAACTCAAAGGAACAAGCATGGCTGAAGACGCCAGTGGCTGCTATGTAACAAAGGATATGTTAATATAAGATATTATATTAACAGATATTATAATATAAGATATTATATTCATCTGTGGATATAAGATAAAGAATGTAGAAACCAGGAATAGAGTATATTTTCAATGAAAATAGTGAGATTACTTTTAAAAATTGAATGAATTAAGTGTTGAATAAGTTTTTAAGTGAGGTACAAGGCCTTCCATTATTTTGAAGTGTAAAAATATAGCTATAGCTTAAAATATTAAAAAATTACAAAGGAAAATGTTGTGTAAAATAAGCAAAGGACAATGACTAAAAACTTGTAACTATGGCAAACAGACTAAAGGGAAATAATAGAGAATTTAGAAATGGGCATGTCAATCATATATTCAATTATCCAGCTTAGCAGAGGCACTCATTCTATATATGTAAGTGTCTAAACATTCATATGCACAGAAATGCATACACAAACATAGAGTTAGACATGTAGAAAATATGTAGACATGCATAGATAAGGTTATGGCTGTTTTAAATTGGTTTGGTTTCTTGCACTGGGCTTATATAATTCATTACTACAGTAATCTTGCCTTCAGAGTTAGAAATCATTTTAAAATGGTGACTTTAATGAACTGGTCAGGTTTAATTTCTCACTGAGAATTTGTTCATGTGTATTCACTTTGCAATAAATATTAAAGCTTAGTACATATGGGCTGGCCTACTAACATATACATATTTGTTTTCAACAAAATTATGTTCAGTATAATTCTTGAAAATTAAGAACCAAGCTGTCATATGGATTTTTGTTTGGCTTATAAAGAATTCAAAGACTATTCAGAGGCTTTAGAAAACAAAATGGGGAGGTGTCTGCTTTGGGATCTGAACAGCCTAGGCCACAGCACTCTGTCTCCAGGAAGTGCAAGAGGCCTGGTGTGCACCCAGAGGAGACTGGGAGGACACAGCCAGCTGCTCTGGTGGGTCTGCCCCACAGAGCTTAGGTTCTAGTCCTGAGGCCTCTGGCAGGAGCCTTCAGATCTCCGCTTCGGGATCCAGAACAACCTGGGCTACAACACCATATCTCCAGGCCCTGCAAGAGGCCAGATGGGCACCCAGGAGGCCGGCTGGGAGGAGTCAGTGTATTCTGGTGAGTCCAACAGGGCCTGGACTGGAGCCTTCAGGTGTCTGCTTCGGGATCTGAACAGCCTGGGCCACAGCAACCTGTCTCCAGGCAGAGCAGGAGGTTACCTGTGCCCCAGAGGCCAGCTGGGAAGAGGCAGCTTGCACTGGTGAGTCCAGCATTGACAACAAGACCAACTAACACCAGTGAGAAGTAGATGGGAAAAGGCAAACGTAGGAACGTTACTAACAGAAATCAAGGCAATATGGCAGCATCTAAACCCAATTCTCCTTTAACAGCATGTCCTGGATACCCCATCACACCAGAAAAACAAGATTTGGATTTAAAATCACTGGTCTTGATGCTGGTGACACATGAAGGACATACTTAAAGAAATTCAGGAGAAAATGGATCAAAAGTTAGAAGCCCTTACAAGAGAAACACAAAAATCATTGAAAGAAATTCAGGAGAATACAAAAGCCAATAAGGAGGAAATGCAAAAATCACTTAAAGAAATACAGGAGAACTTTGGTCAACAGGCTGAGGTCATGAAAGAGGAAACACAAAAATCTCTTAAAGAATTACAGGAAAACACAAACAAGAAAGTGAAGGAGCTAAGCAAAACCATCCAGGATCTAAAATCAGAAGGAGAAAGAACTAAGAAAACTCAAAGTGAGACAACTTTGGAGATAGAAAACCTTGGGAAGAAATCAGGGGACATAGATGCAAATATCAACAACAGAATACAAGAGATAGAAGAAAGCATCTCAGATGCTGAAGATACCATAGAAACCATGGACTCAACAGTTAAAGAAAATGCAAAATGCAAAAAGCTTCTAACCCAAAATATCCAGGAAATCCAGGACACAATGAGAAGACCAAACCTAAGGATTATAGGCATAGATGAAAGTAAAGATTTACAACTTAAAGGGCCAGCAAATATCTTCAATAAAATTATGGAAGAAAACTTCCCTAACCTAAAGAGAGAGATGCCCAAGAATATACAAGAAGCCTACAGAACTCCAAACACACTGGACCAGAACAGAAATACCTCCCATCACATAATAATCAAACCCCCCAAATGTACTAAACAAAGAAAGAATATTAAAGGCAGTAGGAGAAAAAGGCCAAGTAACATATAAAGGAAGACCTATCAGAATCACACCAGACTTCTCACCTGAGACTATGAAAGCTAGAAGATCCTGGGCAGATCTCATGCAGACTCTAAGAGAACACAAATGCCAGCCAAAACTACTATACCCAGCAAAACTCTCAATCACTGTAGATGGAGAAACTAAGATATTCCATGACAAAACCAAGTTTACCCAATATCTATCCACAAACCCAACCCTACAAAAAATAATAGGAAGAAAACAACAATACAAGGAGGGAAACTTCACCCTGGAAAAAGCAAGATAGTAACCGTCTTTCATCAAACCCAAAAGAAGATAACCAATCAAATTTTAAAAAAAAACATCAAAAATGACAGGAAGTAATAATTACTATTCCTTAATATCTCTTAACATCAATGGACTCAATGCCCCAATAAAAAGACATAGACTAACCAACTGGATACGTAAACAGGACCCTACATTTTGCTGCATACAGGAAACACACCTCCGTGTCAAAGACAAACACTACCTTGAATAAAAGGCTGGAAGACAATTTTCTCAGGAAAAAAGCTGGAGTAGTCATTCTAATATCAGATAAAATTGACTTTCAACCCAAAGTCATCAAAAGAGATTCTGAGAGACACTTCTTGCTGGTCAAAGGAAAAATACAACAAGAAGAACTCTCAATCCTGAACATCTATGCTCCAAATGCAAGGGTGCCCTCATTCATAAAAGAAACTTTACCAAAGCTCAAAGCACACATTGCACCTAACACAATAATTGTGGGTGACTTCAACACTGCACTTTCCTCAATGGACCAATCAGGAAAACAGAAACTGAACAGGGACACAGTGAAACTAATTGAAGCTTTGGACCAATTAGATTTAACAGATATATATAGAACATTTTATCCTAAAGCAAAAGAATATACCTTTTTCTCATCACCTCATGGTAGCTTCTCCAAAATCAACCATATAATTGGTCACAAGACAGATCTCAACAAATACAAGAAGATCAAACTAATCCCATGCCTCCTATCAGATCACTATGGAGAAAGGTGGTCTTCAATAGCAACAAAAACAAGAGAAAAAGGACATACACATGGAAACTAAACAATATTCTACTCAATGATACCTTTGTCAAGGAAGAAATAAAGAAAGAAATTGAAGACTTTTTAGAACTTAATGAAAATAAAGACACAACATACCCAAATCTATGGGACACAATGAAAGCAGTGCTAAGAGGAAAACTCATAGCCCTGGGTGCCTCCAAAAAGAAAATGGAGAGTGCATACACTAACAGCTTAATGACACACCTGAAAGTCCTGGAACAAAAAGAAGCTATTTCACCCAGGAGGAGTAGAAGGCAGGAAATCATCAAACTCAGGGCCGAAATCAATCAAGTAGAAACAAAGAGAACCATACAAAGAATCAACAAAACCAGGAGCTGGTTCTTTGAGAAAATCAACAAGATATATAAACCCTTAGCCAGACTAACCAAAGGACACAGAGACAGTATCCAGATTAACAAACTTAGAAATGAAAAGGGAGATATAACAACAGAAACTGAGGACATTCAAAAAATTATTAGATCCTACTACAAAAGCCTATACTCAACACAACTGGAGAATCTGGAGGAAATGGACAGTTTCCTAGACGGATATCCAACACCAAAACTAAATCAGGATCAAATAGATCAACTAACAGTCCCATGACATCAGAAGAAATAAAAAGGGTCATAGAAAGTCTCCCAACCCCAAAAAAGCACGGGACCAGATGGCTTCAGTACAGAATTCTATCAGACCTTCATAGAAGACCTAACACCAATACTCTTCAAACTATTCCACAAAATAGAAACAGAAGGAACTCTACCCAACTCGTTCTATGAAGCCACAATTATGCTGATAGCAAAACCACACAAAGATCCAACAAAGAAAGAGAACTTCAGGCCAATTTCTCTTATGAATATTGATGCAAAAATACTTAATAAAATTCTTGCCCACCCAATCCAAGAACACATCAAAACAATCATCCACCATGATCAAGTAGGCTTCATCCCAGGGATGCAGGGATGATTCAATATAAGGAAATCCATCAATGTTATCCACTACATAAACAAACTCAAAGAAAAAAACCATATAATCATCTCATTAGATGCAGAAAAAGCATTTGACAAAAATCAGCAACCTTTCATGCTAAAAGTCTTGGAAAGAACAGGAATTCAAGGCCCATACCTAAACACCGTTAAAGCAATATACAGCAAACCGGTAGCCAACATCAAACTAAACAGAGAGAAACTTGAAGCAAAATCAGGGACTAGACAAGGCTGTCCTCTCTCTCCATATCTTTTCAATATAGTACTTGAAGTTCTAGCTAGAGCAATTAGAAAACATTAGGAGGTCAAGGGGATACAAATTGGAAAGGAAGAAGTCAAATTATCACTATTTGCAGATGACATGACAGTCTACTTAAGTGACCCGAAAACCTCCACCAGAGAACTCCTACAGCTGATAAACAACTTCAGCAAAGTGGCTGGTTATAAAATCAACTCAAGCAAATCAGTTGCCTTCCTATACTCAAAGGATAAGCAGGATGAAAAAGAAGTTAGGGAAATGACACCCTTCAAAATAGCCACAAACAATATAAAGTATCTTGGTATGACTTTAACCAAACAAGTGAAAGACCTGTATGACAAGAACTTCAGGTCTCTGAAGAAGGAAATCAAAGAAGACCTAAGAAAATGGAAAAATCTTCCATGCTCATGGATTGGCAGGATTAAAATAGTAAAAATGGCCATCTTGCCAAAAGCAATATAAAGATTCAACGCAATACCCATCACAATCCCAACTCAGTTCTTCACAGAGTTAGAAAAAGCAATTCTCAAATTCATCTGGAATAACAAAAAACCCAGGATAGCTAAAACTATTCTCAACAACAAAAGAAATTCTGGGGGAATCAATATCCCTGACTTCAAGCAATACTACAGAGCAATAGTATTAAAAACTGCATGGTATTGGCACAGTGACAGACAATTGGACCAATGGAATAGAATTGAAGATCCAGAAATGAACCCACATACCTATTGTCACTTGATCTCCTACAAAGGAGCCAAAAACATCCAGTGGAAAAAAGATAGCCTTTTCAACAAATGGTGCTGGTTCAATTGGAGGTCAGCATGCAGAAGAATGTGAATTGATCCATTCTTATCTTCATGTACTAAACTTCACTCCAAGTGGATCAAGGACCTCCATGTAAAACCAGACACACTGAAACTAATAGAGAAGAAACTGGGGAAGACCCTAGAGGGCATGGGCATGGGGGAAAAGTTCCTGAACAGATCACCAATAGCTTATGCTCTAAGATCAAGAATTGACAAATGGGAACTCATCAAATTACAAAGTTTCTGTAAGGCAAAGGACACTGTTAAAAGGACAAAATGGCAACCATCAAATTGGGAAAGGATATTCACCTCCCTACATCTGATAGAGGGCTAATATCCAATATATACAAGGAACTCAAGAAGTTAGACCCCAGGGAACCAAATAACCCTATTAAAAAATGGGGCACAGATCTAAACAACGAATTTTCACCTGAAGAAATTTGGATGGCTGAGAGGCACCTTAAGAAGTGCTCAACTTCATTAGTCATTAGGGAAATGCAAATCAAAACAACCCTGAGATTTCACCTTACACCAATCAGAATGGCTAAGGTCAAAAACTCAGGATACAGCAGGTGTTGGAGAGGGTGTGGAGAAAGAGGAACACTCCTCCACTGCTGGTGGGGCTGTAAGATGGTACAACCACTTTGGAAATCAGCCTGGCGGTTCCTCAGAAAACTGGACATGACACTACCGGAGGACCCCGCTATACCTCTCCTGGGCATATACCCAAAGGATTTCCCGGCATGCAATAAAGACACATGCTCCATTATGTTCATAGCAGCCTTACTTATAATAGCCAGAAGCTGGAAAAAACCCAGATGCCCCTCAAAGGAGGAATGGATACAGAAAATGTGGTATATTTACACAATGGAATACTACTCAGCAATTAGAAACAATGAATTCACAAATTTTTTAGGCAAATGGTTTGAGCTGGAAAATATCATCCTAAGTGAGGTAACCCAGTCACAAAAGAATACACATGGAATGCAATCTCTGATAAGTGGATATTAATTAGCCCAGAAGTCCTGAATACCCAAAGCACAAATTGCATAACAAATGACTCCCATGAAGAAGTATGGAGAACGTCCTGATCCTGGAAAGGATTGATCTAGCATTGGAGGGGAATATAAGGACAGAGAAAAAGGAGGGAGGTGATTGTAGAATGGATGGAGAGAAGAAGGTTTATGGGACACATGGGGAGGGGGGATCTGGGAAAGGGAAAATCATTTGGAATATAAACAAAGAATATAGAAAATAAAATTATTTTTAAAAAAGGAAACAAAATGAGTTTATATAGGTTATAATTGCCATTTTAATATGAAATCATCAATTTCTAAAAGATCACACTTATTAAAATAACAATAAGCATACTATTATCTAGGAAAATGAAACAAAGATAATCATAATTTTTTTTCTTTTTAAAAAAATCCAGACAAAAATAAGCAAACAAAAATAAAACAAGAAACAGAATCCTGTTTCTTGTTCAAGCTGGCCTTGAACTCACTGTGTAGCCAAGGTTGGACTTATATTTGTCAATATACCTAACTGATCATGATGTCTACATAGAAAAATACAACATTATATTGAAAGAAAAGAAAATAAATGGGAGGATTATAATCTGGTGGTATTTTTTAGAGTTCTTTAAACTCCTGCCCTGAATCTCCTGACCTGACACAGAATCTCTGAAAATCTAAGACTCATGTTATTTTCTTGCACCATTGCTTACAATGACAAAGACTGGAAACACTCTGAGTGCCAGGATCAGTGGGAACATATTTTATCTGGCCCTGTGAAGGGGTTGCCTCAAACAAACAGAGGAGTGAGCACAGGAAGTTACAGGAAAACATGGCCTTATCTCAGTTTTGTACAAATATTGCCACAGAACCCAATTATCTGGTTTTTACGAAAACATCATTAATCTGTAATTCTCTGAAAGATGTTCGTGACTAGAAAAAGGCTGGGGCAAGTGGAAAAACATTTTTAACTTTTATTTTCCCTCTACGTTTTATGATTTCCTTTGTTGCATGACTTTGAAATGTAAAAACGTCTAAAGAAGAAAATGATTTCCTTCCTGAATCATCAGATGTGAAGCACCTTCCCTTTTCTTCTCTCCATCCCCCTCCCCTGTAATCTCAGACACTTAGCTTCCCTGTGGCTTCGTCCCAACACCAGTTGCTTCTTGTATGCTTTCATTAAGGGCTCTTGAAATGGGCAAGCACTGACAGCCTCTCTTTTTGTACTTGTTCTTACATTCTACAAGCATTAACATTGTGCTAAAAAGACCCTGCAGGCCAAGTTTCAAAGGGGATTCTGGAAAATCCTCTCCACTTACACCACGTTTATCTCTGAGTCCACCACAGCTCGCTCTTTCACATTTTGTTTACATACAGATTTCATCTCATTTCTTTATGTATTGCCAGAACCCAAAGGCACAGTTTTCTCTTAATGCATTCCAGTTTCTATAGAACTGTAGGATTTGCTGGCTTGATTTTCTAAGAGACAGCCAGCCCTTTTATTGAATTACAAAGACTGGAGATTTAACCCAAGATAAATGTTTAATATTGCTCTTGGTCCTGGCAAAGACAGATGCTGGTTCAAAGAGTAGACCTACCTCTAAGTTGAAAGCAGCCTGCTTGAACTTCCAAGTATACGTTCCACTCCCATGTGCCCAGTCACCATAGGCTCTGACTCACCTTGACAACCCAACCCCCTCTTTTCACTTGAGTTCCTTCTTCCCTCTGGGAAAAGTACAGACTCTAAGATCACTCGTTTTTCTGTCTCTCTGAACAGAGTCTGCTGATTTCAAGGTCTAGGCTTTGACAGACAAAATGGCCCCCAAATATCCCGATGGTAACATAAAAGTCCTCTTTCTGATTCTCTACATGTGACCAAAGTAGTTTAATGTGGAAAACTTGCATCTATAGAGTAGTTGTGCAAACAAGTGTGCCTCAAATTGCCCTTCCATTGAGCCACTGGTGGGAAGAAAATATTACGACTTCATGGTCTAAAGCTTCTTCTGTGTTTTCTCCTTCTTCACAACCACTCTCTTGCTTTTTTAATGTCTATGTTTTTATTTATTCTTTGATAAATTCATACATGATATTTCAGTCATATTCATGCCCTTCTTCCTTCTTCGAGATTCTCTTCTATACCTATCCATTAAAATGCCATGTCCTTTCTCTCTCTCTCTCTCTCTCTCTCTCTCTCTCTCTCTCTCTCTCTCTCTCTCTCTCCTCAAATAAAACAAAACAAACTAACAAGAGCAAAGACAAAAGCAAAGAAACCAAAACCAAAACCATGGCGACCAGTTCGTGCTGACCGACTATTTTTAATCATGAGGCCTACTTGGTACATATACCAGTAGTCATTACATTTAAGAAAACAACTGACTTTCTCTCTTCCAGAAACAATCAAATGTTTTTACCTCATCTAGAGTAGGAGGTGACTTTGTACCCACCTCTCCTCTCAATTCTGGGATTTTTGTCTGGCTTGAGTTTGAACTGATTTTGTATATAACATAGTACCATCTAATAAAGTTTTAACCCTTGTTCTTTCGTTTAGAATCTGTTATTTTTATTATTTTTAATTCTGCATCTGTGTGTGCATATGTGTATGTGCATGTAAGTGTGATGCTTACAGAGGCCAAAGGCATATGATTCCCCTGGAACTGTAGTTACAGATGGTTGTGAGCAACCAGATATATGTTGGAAACCAAATGTGGGTCCTCTGTCAGAGCATGTTGTTAACCACTTAGCCATTGCTTGTTAACAAATGATTTCTTCTCTGTGAGTTCATCTGTCTGCTCTACTTCTACTGTGTGAATGTATGTTTGCTTGACTTGCACATTAATTATTAGTGTGTTCAGGAACATGGTTCTGTGCATATTCAAAGGTTACCAAAGGGAAGCAGCGGTCTACCTCTATCCATTTAATGCTCTTTTCTTTGAATGTAGCGTTTGTCTTTTCCTGGCTCGAGTAGAAGCCAACCAGTCTCAGTCATCTTTCTGTCTCTACTCTCAGCCTTGAGAACTGGGGTTAAAGGCAGGATGTGGATGCTCTGTGTGTCGAATGCATGCTAGCTTCTGAACTCTAAACCTCATTGTTGTACAAGAAGCACTCTCCAGGCCCTTCCATTACACATCTGTCAAAACTATATTCTCAACAGCAAAACTGTAGAAGGTTTAAAGGGTTTTAAGGAGAAACTGGAGATGAAGCATTGGCGTTAAAAGGTCTCACTGCCTTTCTAGAATTCAGTTCTGAGCACCTTCCTCTTGTGAGTTACAAGTTCTTGAAGCTGTACATCCAGGCTATATGATTCTCTCTTCTGGCTCCATGAGCACTCACACACGCTCGGTACACACACACACACATACACACACACACACACATACACAATGAGAGAGACAGAGACAAACAGAAAAAGGCAGAGACAGAGAAGGACAGAGAGACATACACAAATATAAGCAAAATCTTCTTTGAAAGTACTTTTTATGTCTCCATAACATCCACAAATGCTTAGGGTGTGTATATTATACCATGTTATAAGCAATGTAAAGAATCTCCCCAGTGTTATTTTGTTGGTAGTAATGGTTGGTAGGTTGCTTGCTTGGTTGGTTGGTTGATTAGTTGGTTTGGCTTTAGAGATTTACATTCTTCCCAGCTTTTGTACATGTATGTGATGAATGCTATTTGTGCCAACAAAGTTGTCCCCCAAATATGAAAGTCTACAACAAGAGTTAATTATACTTAGATCTGCTGTTACCATTGTGGGATTGGCTTTTGTGACTCTGTTCTTCCTGACTGGCTTCAAGTTATCCTTTAAAAACTTCACTCGAGTGTTATAGGTTCTGAAGGCTTTTCTAAGTCCTTTGAAAATACTTGTTCTTCACTTATATCTTCATAGGAGTGTTTGAAGTTTATTCCGTGTGCATCATATGATATTTTAACTATTAAATTCCTCAAAGAAAATCACAAATTCCTCTTGGGCCAGGATGATAAACTCATACCTGAACTCAGGGTCCTCTCTTGACATGACAAAGTCTAGCACAGAATTTATTTCAATACTGCAGGAAGTGTCTGAGTAGAGGTTGTTCATGGTCCTCAGAGAATTCCAGAATGGCATCTGTGAACCATGACTGAGACCAGGAAATGAATCACGGAGATGTCTCTGTTATTTTGTTTAAGAAACATCCTTGAGCCTCTGTGGAATCCAGTGGAAAATGACATCAATTTCCTAACTGTATTTGTAGACTAAATTGTTATTACCAAACTGTCTGACCCAGAACACTGTAAATTTTATTTCCAGACTATGAAATATTACAAACCCTTGACTCCTTTTGCCATTAGGATGTCATTTTGCTTTCCATTCAAAAATGATCCTATTTCAGGAATTCTCTTAGTAAATTTACCAAAGTACAAATTCTACTCTATAATGTGTCATGCATTTCTTCCTGCCTTAAATATGATATATTTATGATTATACACATTTATATTCATATGTACATATGAATTTATGGTGGATCCTTCTGGAAAATTACCATTTGTACTTATCATGTATGTAGTTCAAATGTCTGAAATATGTGAAGAAAGGTGTAAGTCTGTCTGATCTCATATGTATAAATTTCATATAAGGTTTCTGATGCTGAGAAAACTTAACTCAGTTAATACACATCCAGAATTATTTGCCTGAGATGAAAGAGATTCTCTAGATGTATAACTTTTTATTTTAAAACAATGAAGTTTGGAGCTAGACATAGTTTCTATGGTTAAGAGCACTCTTGCTCTTGCAGAGGACCCAGGTTCTAGCACTAGCATGGTGATTTATCACCTGCAACTCCAGTTCCATGGGATACAACACCCTCTTCTGACTTTTGTGGGCACCAGGCACACATGTGGTACACATACATCATGGGGGTAAAGCACTCATACGAATAAAATAAATATTCCTAAAAGAAATTGTTTTAAAAGCATGAAAGTCCAGGGGGAAATCAGAGAGAAGAGATTATTTTATCACGTATACAAAGTCACAAGGTAAGAGGTAGATATAACCTTCTAAATCTGCCCTACATATGTCCTCCAATTCTGTATTCAACCTACAGGTTAACTCTGTGGACATCAATCCTCTATGGTATTTCATCTACGGCATTTCTTCCCATATTATACCTCATGTTGTACAATTAATAAAAATGTTCAAAAGCAATGAAAATATTCTGGGGAAGTACTTTAATTGAATTTTAAATTATGAATTAATAGCACAATTTGAGTTTCAGCAACAGATGTTCATCTTCTAGCTACATGCCTCAATTACTATGTAATATACAGTGCTAACATATAAAAACATTCAATTATTTATAAAATAAGTATTAAGTTTATTTAATTAGATTCTTACTCTAATTTCACTATAAAAATGCAATGTTTTGCAAAGTTCATAATGTTTTTAATGATCTTAGATGACCTTAGACCCCCAAATCATGCCCCTCCAAACTTAATTTTAAATTCATTTACAATGATTAGTAAGCAAGCAAGACATTTGTATCAAATTGTAATGAAAGGCATCAAACTAATGGGAGAGCTACAGGGAAGTGTCTAAGAACAAACAGAATAAGGAGACAATAAAGGTGTACAGAAAAATAAGTGGTGCTCCTTCTCCAAAGAGTGCCCTGGAATTAATGTACTATTTTCATTCTTCACCTCACTTGTATGTTCATAAATAAACATAGTACTTCTTTGCAAATAACTTCTAAAGATTCAATTCCTTTTGATTCCTCTCCATGAAGCGATGATTGAAAGATTCATGCAGATATGAGTGTGCTTCCAATGAGTAATGATGATTTGAAACTCAAGAGTTTGTGTTAGTTCTTTGTATATCTTGTATATTAGCCCTCTGTCAGATATAGGTTGGCAAAGATCTTTTCCCAATTTGTTGGTTGCTATTTTGTCCTTTTGACAGTGTCCTTTGCCTTACAGAAACTTTGTAATTTTATGAGGTCCCATTTGTCAATTTTTGATCTTAGAGCATAGGCTATTGTTATTCTTTTTTTATTCTATATATTTTTATTTACATTTAAAATTATTTCCCCTTTTCTGGCCCCCCACTCCCTGAAAGTCTCATAAGCCATCTTCCCTCCCCCTGTTCTCCCACCCACCCCTTCCCACTTCCCTGTTCTGGTTTTGCCCTATACTGCTACACTGAGTCTTTCCAGAACAAGGGGCCACTCCTCCGTTCTTCTTGGACAACATTTGATGTGTGGACTATGTTTTGGGTATTCCAGTTTTCTAGGTTAATATCCACCTATTAGTGAGTGCATACCATGATTGATATTTTGAGACTGGGTTACCTCACTTAGTATGATGCTCTCCAGCTCCATCCATTTGCCTAAGAATTTCATAAATTCATTGTTTCTAATGGCTGAATAGTACTCCATTGTGTATATATACCACATTTTTTGCATCCATTCTTCTGTTGATGGATGCATGAGTTCTTTCCAGCTTCTGGCTATTATAAATAGGACTGCTATGAATATAGTGGCTATTGTTATTCTGTTCAGGAAATTTTCCCCTGTGCCCATGTGCCAAGGCTCATCCCCAGTTTCTTTTCTATTAGTTTCAGTGGGTCTGGTTTTATGTGGAGGTCCTTGATCCACTTGGACTTGAGCTTAGTACAGGGAGATAAGTATGGATCAATTTGCATTCTTCTATATACGGACCTCCAGTTGAACTAGCACCATTTGTTAAAAAAGGCTATCTTTTTTCCACTGGATGTTTGTAGCTCCTTTGTCAAAGATCAAGTAACCATAGGTGTGTGGGTTCATTTCTGGGTCTTCCGTTCTATTCCATTGATCTACCAGCCAGTCACTGTACTAATACCATGCAGTTTTTAACGCCATTACTCTGTAGTACTGGTTGAGGTTGGGGATACTGATTCCCCCAGAAGTTCTTTTACTGTTGAGGATAGTTTTAGCTATCCTGGGTTTTTTGTTATTCCAGATGAATTTGAGAATTGCGCTTTCTAACTCTATGAAGAATTGAGTTGGGATTTTGATGGGGATTTCATTGAATCTGTATATTGCTTTAGGAAAGATGGCTAGTTTTACTATATTAATCCTGCCAATCCACGAACAAGGGAGATTTTTCCATCTTCTGAGGTCTTCTTCGATTTCTTTCTTCAAAGAATGGAAGTTCCCAACATACAGATTTTTCACTTGTTTGGTTAGACTCCAGAGAGCCAAATAACCCTATTAAAAATGGAGTACAGAGCGAAACAAAAAATTTTCACCTGAGGAATATCGAATGGCGGAGAAGCACCTAAAGAAATGTTCAACATCCTTAGTCATCAGGGAAATGCAAATCAAAACAATGCTGAGATTTCACCTCACACCAATCAGAATGACTAATATCAAAAACTCAGGAGAAAATAGGTGCTGGTGACGATGTGGATAGAGAAGAACACTCCTCCACTGCTGGTGGGGTTGCAAGCTGGTACAACCACTCTGGAAATCAGTCTGGCGGTTCCTCAGAAAATTGGACATAGCACTATCTGAGGACCCAGCTATACCACTCCTGGGCATATACCCAGAAGATGCTCTAACAAGTAATAAGGACACATGCTCTACTATGTTCATAGCAGCCCTATTTATAATAGCCAGAAGTTGGAAAGAACCCAGATGTCCCTCAACAGAGGAATGGATACAGAAAATGTGGTATATTTACACTATGGAATACTACTCAGCTACTAGAAACAATGAAATTCTTAGGCAAGTGGGTGGAACTGGAGAATGTTATCCTGAGTGAGGTAACCCAATCACAAAAGAACACACATGGTATGCACTCACTGATAAGCAGATATTAATCCAGAAGCTCAGAATACCCAAGAAATAATTCACATATCAAATGATGCTCAAGAAGAAGGAAGAAGAAGGCCCTGGCCCTGGAAAGGCTCAGTGCAGCAGTGTAGGGCAATACCAAGACAGGGAAATGAGAAGGGGATGATTGGGGAACAGGGGGAGGGAAGAGGGCTTGTGGGACTTGTCGGCGAAGGGGGATCGAGGAAAGGGGAAATTATTTGAAATGTAAACAAAGAATATATCAAATAAACAAAGACTTTGTGTTAGAAAATAGTGACATGAATATGTTGTTTAAAATACTATATTTTCATTCCACAGGCAGTAGCATGATAACATATCACATTTGGAAACAGGTTAGGGTATTTCATCATACATTTCCTTTCTACTTTAATGGTCCTGAGGAAATCCTGTAAGATTATGAGAAAGAACAATTGTTTATCTTATGAGCACATATATAGCTTACCTATGTGACCACAATCCATTCTGGGAAATAAAGTGGATAACTTTGAATAAGAAAATGGATGGTAGAAACTAATAATTTGCATAATTTTACATATAGCTATTTCAAGAGAATACTCTGAATTCACGTTTCATAGAGACCTTGTTAAAGTAAAAATTAGATTCTAGAAACTCTGTCTTATGGTGAGCATTGGATTTTTAAGATGTTTGCAAGTAATATCACTAATATATCATGAAATCCTGGGTAGAACATCAAGATACTGGGATCTGCAATGGTCAAAGGGCTGATAAAGGTTTCACTACTATAGAATCATCGGGACATGCTACCTCCTACTACAAGACACTGGCTTCTAATTGCTGCAACAGCTGCTGTAGTATATTCTGATTACTATAAAAATGTCCAAAATTAGATAATTTACAAATCCTTAGGATTTGTTAAGAATAGAAAGTTGAAAATCCAGAAGCCAGAAGGTAGAATGTCTTGAGGAGTCTTTGTTTTCTGTTTTACAGATGGTGCCTGTCATTTGTGTTCTTGCATGGGTAAAAGGAAGGGTTCTCTGAGGAGACTTCTTTTAGTGGCATTCATTCTATTCTTGGGTGCTTTGTCATGTGACCCAATCAACCCTCTTCTCTAAAAGCATCACAGTTGAGAGCTGAAATTGCAACACTTGGATTTGGGGGAAAACCACAAATATTTAGACCATTGCATGACATGATGGGGAACAGCAGGGGGAAGTACTGTAGAGAACAGATTGGAAGAAGGTTTGGGTAATTCATTGTTGAGAAAAACTTAGGATATATAGAGCACAGTGGAGTTAGCTTAAAATAAAATATTTTAAAACACAGAGCAACTGGTACAGTATACCATTAGTTGTGTAGAGAACACATTTGAGTAAACTTCTCAATAACAAGTCACCATGAGGAGAGGCAGCTGCAGCTGGGTCTGATCCCAAGGAGTCATCCTGGAATGGGGATTCTAAAAACTGAGAGGCAACATCTGCACAGTGAAGGGCTGGTCTCAAAAGTATCATCAGGGGAGAGGAACAGCACATGGGAAGGCTTCTGAAGAGCAAAAGAAGATGTGGAGTTTTTCAGCTGTTAGAGAAACAAAACAGGGTTGGGGAGGTCATTATAAGAGTTAACATTATTTCTTTGAGGAAGGAAACACTTGAAAAATAAGATCAGACAGAAGAAATCCCACCAGAATGTACTGGAATAGAATGACGAAATGAGAAGAATGAGCTAAAGAAGCACTCATAGAGAGGAACCCTTGTAGAGACAATCCGACACAGACAGAAGCATTCACACAAACACTGTGGAAAATCCAGGTGATTGTTTCTCAGTTTGGTTTGAACTATCATGACCAAAGAAGTCTATGTATGAACTGGGGAGGTCTAGGGCTTGAGCTCACAGGGGAGTGCAGAAGGAAAAGAAACAAGTCCACAGGATAGAAAAAATAGTGCCCCAAGGGTGCCTTTCCAAATTAAAATCAGCCACTTTTATGACTCACTATTTAGAGGGAATTTGGTGACATCATCTGAAATTTGGGCAAATCCTAACAAACTGGTTTTACAGACTTAGGGGAAGTGATCACATCACAAAACCAAGAACTATTTTCAAAAGCTGGAAAAAAAAAAAAACAACCTAACTCTAAAGCATGGTAAAAATAAAGTGACAGAGACAACAATAAAAGCCAATGAGTGAGGCCTTGGGAAGGATGACACAGAAAGAAAAGCAGAGGAAGGGAAGGCAGCAGAAGTGAAAATAGGAATCTAGGTCATTTGGGAAAAGTTGGATAGTTTCTCCCCCATTTATATCCCAAGCTCTCTGCACAAAGCTCCCCACCCACCCTTTCCAGAAGCTAAAGATTCTTTCTCAAAGATCTATTCTCCCACTAACTCCTTCTCTTTCATTCATCAATAGTTCCAAAGATTACTCTTCCTTTTTATTTGACACATGATATTTGTACCAAATGACCAGGTACTTTCTGATCATTTGAGGCACACATATAATGTACAATCATCAAACTGGGCTCATAAAGCCAACCATAGTTGAACACACCTGAAAATCTGTTACTCAGGGTGAGGCAAGAGGATCACTGTGACTTTAAAGCCAACCTGTTTCATGCCAACCTACCAAGTACTTGCACAGGCATACATATCAGGGTAACTAGAATTTCTGTCTCAAAATTTAAGCATTTGCCTGGGCTGAGACCCTTGGGTTCTTCTCTTTGTGTTCTTTACAGAACATAGAAGAAATTTCTTAACAGTTGCCATCTTAAACTGCTATAAGATACTGGAACTTATTTCTCTTATGTAAGTGTATTTCTTATTTCCAACCTCCCATTGTCCCCATTCCTAGCTTCCCTGCCTACTCTCTATAGATGAACACACCACACTCTTCCTCTGTGCTTTCAGCTTACAGTCTGCTCACTGTTTCATTGATGCTGGCTTATATCATTTAGTAATTCTTTCAATTGTATTCATGTCGCTCCAAATGGGTAAGCTTTTATCCTTTTTGTGGTTGAATATTTTGGTTTAGTATAAACTTTTCTTTATTCATTTATCCACGTAAGGATAACTAAGTCAATTCTGTATTATGTCTATATGTTATTCAATAAAGTCATTTCACAGAGTGGATAGCTCCACTCTATCCCTCTCAAGACTCCTCCTCCTCCTCCTCCTAAGTCCCTTTCTCACATCCATGTTTGTTTTGTTTTGTGATCTACTGAGTTTAACCAAGGCCATTCATGTGACCATTAGAGTAGAAATGCCCACTGGAGCCTGGTAGGCTCTTCAATGGGTACACCCTGGCATGAGTTGGTATCTTCTGGTTTATACTTCCAGTACTTTGAAAACCAGTGATGAGAGTTTTGCATACTTGATGGTTCGTCATATGCATGCTTTTGAGCCATGTGTATGTAGGCCTTTCTACATTTTTAAAATTTGTTTATTTTGCTGGCTAGTCTGTTAAAATTTCCATAAAATCTAGATATGAATCTCTTATTGAACAGTTTGCAAAGAATTTCTCTTACTCTGTTTATTTTTTCTTTAGCTATGTAGACACAACTTAGTTTGATATAATCCTATTTAAATACTTTGAGTTTTATTTCTTGTGTTTTAAAATTATTATTCAAATAGTATTTCCTATACAAGTCATTCCTACTTATTATCACTCTGCTGTTTATTTTATTCTTTAGCTATGTAGAAACACCTTCGTTTGATATAATCCTATTTAAATACTTTCATTTTTATTTCCTGTGTTTTCAAAGTATTATTCAAATAGTATTACTTAGACCAGTCATTCTTACTTACAATCACTCTGCTGCTGGAACTTAATTCTAAGGATATTTGAGTACATTAAAATAAAATTGCTACATTTATTTTATTGAAATAAAAATGTTAAATTATAGTTAAAACACATCTTGTACAGGAACCATTAAAATTGGAAAAAGAAACCTCAGCATCAAACAGAGTTCAATTATGAATATAGCAACAAGAAGTCAGGAATTATATTGAAGGAGTAGGCTGAGACAGAAAGTGTTGATGAATGAAAAGTTATTGCTAGGAGACATCAAAGATTAGGAGAATTATGTCTAAAGAAGATGTTAAAGGTAGGAATAATTCTGGATAAGCAAGCTCCACATCATTCTTGCTGAAGGCAGGGCACAGCTATCAAATATACCTGAGAAATAGAGGAAGGTGGATGCTTTGATTGGACAATGATGTATGGAAACCCTGTTAATTAAGTTAGAAAGACAGTCGCTGGATATGTCTACCCAGGAAAAAGCCCATTACAACATCCAAGGATGACACCTAGCTAAGAAAAGATTGTAAGAGCTAGACTAAGACTGGTAAATGAGTGTATCATGATCAGATGCTCCAAACTATTCCCACTAAGGAAGGAGTCTCCTGGCCTTCCCGTGTCTGCTCCAACATTCCTCTAAAATCTTTCCTTACAGCATCATTGCCAAGAAAATACCAAAGACTTTCTCTTTTTCTTGTGTGTTTGGCCCAGTTTCATGAATCATTGAGCAACCGGACAAACAAATTTAAAAGTGATGCTTAATAGGATTTTCTATCTTCTTTCTTCCACATATGTTCGTAAAACCAAGCAATGTTTATTTCCAAATCATAAAACCCAAGTGATGTTTACTGGGTCACACAGGGGACAGCATCATGGCTATGTCTTGGGAAGAAGATAAATCCCAAGCACTGTAATTTTTAAACTTTTAATTGGACTTGGTCTTCGTCCAATTCTGCCAATACTCAGTGTGCTGAAACCCTTCAGAGTTTATCATTGAACAAGGAGGAAATGTATCCCCAAAGCAACTGACCCCTGGAATAATTACTGTTTATGATAAAGGGAAGGAGAGGGCCCTGATTCTGAAAAGACTTGATCCAGCATTATAGGGGAGTACCAGGACAGAGAAATGGAAGGGGGTGATTGGGAAATGGGTGGAGGGAAGAGCCTTATGGGACCGATGGGGAGGGGGGAACCTGGAAAGGGGAAAGCATTCGGAATGTAAACAAAGAATACAGTTTAAAAAAAATTAAAAATTAAAAAAAAGAAAAAAGAAAAAACACTTTGGGGAAAATGTAGAAAACAGACAAAATTAAAGTAGAGATTATTATAGTAAAATGAGAAGTAACATTATCAAGCCTTGGGTACAAGTTAAAAATAATTTCAGAGGCTTATTCACATAGAATATCTAGCAACTTAGTAATCTCAGGGTTATCATCATACATGATGTTATTTCACAAGACATTTACAAGAAAGATTCTTCCTGGGTATTTTCATTAGAATTAGTTTTTAAACCATATAAGAGAATCACTATTTTGAGGTTTTGATTGCCTATTTATTTGCATATTTCTACCACAGTATTTCTGTTTTTAATTAAACTTAATAATCCATTCTCCTGAAACATTTTAGTGAATATAGAAGAAAGGGCCAACTTACAGAGAGCATTGGACTCAAACCCTTATAGTTTTCCTCTTGAATTGTTTGACGACCAGTTGTGGGTGCTGTTTTCAGTTGTAAGGAGTTTTACAGGGCAGAAAAGAAAAGAAAACTCAATTCAGTATTTCTTTGGAATAAACATGACAATATATTCCCTTTGTGATTTCTCTAGGCACAGGAAAGAAATGCTTCTGCAAATGATTAGTGTAGAACACCTTCTTACTGTACTCACAATTGTCAAAGTGGCAAACTGTGTGGTAAACAGCCTTTCTGGCAATTTTAGGCACTTACTGTTCAATGTGGAAATCACATGTTTTCCTTCCCGCATGGGCAAGATGGACTTGGATTTGTTTGCCCTCTGCTCAGCACTAACAGAGAATGTGTGTGTTCTTTCCTCCCAAGGCAGAACAAAACTACTTGATGTGAAACAATTTTCCCTGTAATAGAAGTATTGATCACATTCACTTCTTTAATAGTAGTATTTCATCATAAATCTATTTAATTAAAAAAATCCCCTAATCGGACACCATACAAGTTCAAGTTATTGATTTAAAAGTGTCTTTATTGCATATACATCTCTGAAGTCTTCATAGTGAGTGCCTCCCAGCTTTGCATTTTTGTGACTAGGAATTCCTTAGTAATTTGGGAGAAATAAGTCCAAGATAAGCAGTCAGCAAACTACACACAGAATCTTTGGACTTACTATGTAGCCCAGTATAGCCAAACTCATGATCTTTTAACCTCTGCCTGCCAAGCACTGAGATTACAAGAATGTGCTACTAGGCTGTATTTTGGAGATCTATTTTTAAATAGTACAGTCATTTTTATTGCTTAGGGTCTTGACAGTACATTTAATTCTTTCCAGGTAGTTCATATGAAAACCTTTAATAATATTGGTAAGTTGTATTGGTTTTTTTTTTTTTTAAAGAAACAGGGAATTGTGGAACACCCGGAAAATAAGCTTCGTGGCAAACTGTTTCCACTCAAAGCCAAAGCAACAACTGGTAATTCTAAGATTCAGCGAGAATTAAGTTGCAAAGAAATAGCTTCCTATATCCACTAGGAGCCACTGACTGATTTCAAGCATTCCAGGTCTGTTAGAAAGAGAAACAGAGGAGGCCGTTTGCAGAAAAGAGTAGTCTGAAGTCCAGGGAAGTCCAGGTGGGGTAAGAAAAGGACAAAGAGGTTCAAGCATACGGTGATGAGCCTCACAGTGGTATAGTCGTGGCCAAGCCCAAGTAAGTACTGCCTAAATGAAGATGATTTCTGCACCCTTCACCTTCTTTCTTGCTGACCATAGTCAGCAAGGTTTATTTCTCAGTCATGCTCTGCTCCGTGGGGGTCAGTGTTTATACAGTCATCAGGATGTATATGTTGCTGCCTTTGTTTTCTTCTTCTAACTTCTTACACACACACACAGAAAGAGAGAGAGAGGAGAGAGAGAGAGATGCATGTACACTAGTAGAGAATACTCATAAATTATAAAAATTACAAAAATTGACTATGTGATTCAAACCTTTCTGGAACATAAAGCAAATATTTTGTTTGCTTCTAAGATCTGGCTAGAATGCCAGGTTTGACAGCATCTCAAAAGAATGCAGTCATTTCTGTTTTTTTTTTTTTTTTTTTTTACTGGAAACTTCAAAACTGTTGACACCATGAATTTAAAAAAACAAACAGATGGGCATGTCTCTATGACCTCAGTTGGGATTGGACATATAATATTCAAAGATGAAAGGCACTGTCTCTTTTAATGTTTATAAATAAAAAGAATTTACCTATGTCATCTTAGCCACCCATGTTGTGCTTAGTTTGGGGGGCATTTAATGTGACTATAGCTGTGATAGGTGGGGAAATATTCAATCATTATCATAGGATGTTAGTATCTCCTCTTTTAAGAGAGAGAGAAGGAGAAAGAGAGAGAGAGAGAGAGAGAGAGAGAGAGAGAGAGAGAGAGAGAAACAGCAAACCACCCAACACTTTTTTAAAAGAATAAAATAGTCTATTAGATCAAATGATTCAAAAAATGTGAAAGTAGCAAAACTACTTTTTCAGTTATAACAAAGTGGAAAAAAGTTTTTTTTCAATGAAAATAATTTTTAATAAAGATTTATTTTTTATCTTGCCAACAAGCAAACAAACAAACAGACAACATTTTGCATAGAATTGCACTGGACTTCAGCCTGGGGAGAGGGGTGCAGTTTAGAACTTTGACTCCTTTTAAATCTGGAGAAGTCCAAGCAAAATTATAGTTCCCTAGCCACCCTTCAATCTTCCATTTTTGTTGAGAAGAACCCCAGAACACAGTGATTGTGTGACTTCTAAATTTGAGGCAAGAGAAGTTAGAAATCACTGCAGCTTAAATAGTACTATGTTGGGGCATCCACAAGAGATGACTGCTTGGGCACAGTTTTAGCCAATGGGAAGTCTTTATTAGCCGGCTGGAGACTGAACTGGGTGTTTGAGATCCCAGTAAAGCCCTGAGCCTTCCTGAGGGTGGGATTATAAGCATAAAAATCAGATGCCGGGTTAACATGCTTCAGTTAACAAGATCAGTTAGCCAGAAGAGGACCTGCAGGAGCCAAAAAGCAAGGTTAGGCATTTAAAGACTTTCCAAGGCAGGTGGTACTGTCTGCTTGTTGGGTTTTATGTCCTGAATGTTACTTGTATTATGGAGTCAGTTGTGCTTAGGTCAATTGTGCTTGGGTGCCTAATAAGGTCTGGTGCCCTGTTATAATTTCAGAAAAAAAAAAAACCAGCTTGCCTTCTCACACAGTATTTCAGATTAAGAAGATATATGTGTAGGTCTAAATTTTTTTCCTCTTTCCTCAGTTGAAGTCACCTCATCAAAGAAAAAGAATAAAAAAGAACTCACTACTTTTTTTTATCAAATGAAATCAGACCTTAACTGTTCCTTTGTAAATTGTGTGGTCAGCATTAATAGTTTCAAGTCAGACATAGTAGCAAAGTTCTGTAATCCCATGTGTTAGGTTGCTAAGATAGAACGGAATGAGCAATTCAGAGACTCTGCCTCAAAAATAGAGAAACGGAGCTGACAGCATAGTTCAGTGGCAGAGCCCATACCTATCACGTGCGAGTCTCCAAATTTAATGCCTAATGTCACAAATACAGTAATAATAAATACAAATGAATATATTTTCTTTTCTACCTTGTTTCCCTACTGTTCAAAAAGGGAATTGTCCAAACCCATCTTTGGCCAATGTAATTTAATTAAATTTTCTTTTTTTATTATTAGATAAATTATTTATAATTCAAATGCTGTCCCCTTTTCTGGTTCCCCCATCCCCGCTCTCTCTGCTCACCAATCTACCCACTCTCGCTTCCCTGTCTTGGAATTCCCCTATACTGAGGCATTTAGCCTTCTCAGGACCAAGGGCCTCTCCTCCCTTTGATGTCCAACAAGGCCATTTTCTGTTGCATATGCATCTGAAGCCATGGGTCCCTCCATGAGTACTCTTTGGTTCATGGTTTAGTCCCTGGGAGCTCTGGAGTACTGGGTGGTTCATATTGTTGTTCCTCCTATGGCGCTGCAAACCTCTTCAACTCCTTGGGTCCTTTCTCTAGCTCCTCCATTGGGGAGCCTGTGCTCTGATTAAACTTTCGTTTGCTGGATTGTTATTGCATTCTGTCAGAGTCTCTGCCCATGTCAAAGACACACAATAAATAGTGTATACTGAGGTCCTCACATTTTGCCTACAGAGAACAGGGGCATAGGAAAAAGAGAAGCAAAGAAACAGAGGTCCCAAGATGCAACAAACGTGCCCTGTTGAAACTGCAGAGTAATGTAAGCTCACACATTCAGCAAAATGGAATTGTATATCCAAGACTTGAACTGAGACCTTAGCTGTGGAGAAGGAGCTGATGTACAGACTGAAGAAATCAATCTTATTTTGGAAAAAAAAATGTTTCTGAAGTAATTGTCTGGATGCTATGGTTTTAAAAATAATTCAATATAATATTTCAGCTTTAGACATGCAAAAGCACATAAAATCTTTGAATACTAAGAAGAACATATTTTAGTGCCATGAAGATTGCACAAGGTATATTGCTCTTCATTCAGAGCTGGACAGGTAAAATGCATGTGTGGCCTTGAGAGGTAGCGAATACAGATGTGCAAGTTGGAGGTTTGTTCTGGAGAATGCCCCCTCTGTCTCCCTTCAATCTGTGGAGACGTCTAAGCCAGAGCAAACACTTGTGCTTCCAGATGAAATTAGATGCTACTTGAATTGTGCATACAGCTTTCAGAACATTCAAGAGTAACTTCAAGCTATTCTAGATTATGGAGATATCTAACATGTGGGTTAGGATACCTGGCTGTGTTACAGATACACTATACAGCTGAACAGATAGGTTTTCCTTCTTTATTTTTTTTTGTAGCTGTTACAAAAATGTATTTTGCAAAATGTCAAACTCTAAATGTCTGAGCAAGGAGTCATAGAAACCCACAATCAAATGGTAAATTTCACCATTGACCAGAAGTTTTCTTGTTTTCCAGCGTCTCCATTTGTGGTAGCCTCTGCCAGAAAATACTTTGATTCATATTCTGACAGACAATTTAAGGCAAAACAAAGTTCCTGGCTACACACTTCTCATAAGAGATTCTTAAAGGGGCAGAGGGACAGAAAAACAGCAGTGGACATTTCATTTCTAATTGTTTTCTATGAGATTTTCAAACTCGAGCATCAGAGCCCAGAGTGAGAAACCTCCTGCCCATCATTCAGCTGAGGTGCATTTTCCTGTCTAATTTTTCACTGTCCTCGCACTGTTTCTTATACACCATTCAGAGAAGGAATGGACTTTTGTCAGGTAGGAATGTGTATTTCAAATGAACCCTAAAATAGTAGGAAGGGGCCTTGAAGGAGCAATTGCTGAGCTCATAGAAGACATAGAAGAAGGCTGTCCAAGTTAAAATTGATAAATTGGAAAAAGCAGGACCCATTTTACATTCCAGAAAGTATGTATGGGGAGCTGTTCCTTTATTTATTTATTGGTCTGGAGAATGTTGGCTGAAGCTTGTGAGGAAGTCAAAAGGATTCTGGGAATAGGCAGTGATCTATGAAGACCTAGACAAAGTTCCCAAAACTGAAGACCTGTCTGGTGAATCCAATGGCTGGGAGAAGAGAACATTGGACCACCACTGGGACCTTCACTTAGCCTTGGTTTATGAAAGCAAATATCACACCACCTCTCTTTAGAACAGAATCTAATCTTTGTGACCAGAAGATTAGCAAGTAGACATAGTATCTGAAACCCTCCACGATGTTGGTTAATCCAGTTGATAACAGCTGGTAGCTGTTATAAACAGAATTATCTATAAGAGCTAGACTTAGCATAACATCTAGATTTAAGCATGGCTAAATAATCCATGCTTCTGTTCAGAAAGGCAGGAGTGTCCAAACCAGAAGATAAATGTCAATGATCCTGCCCTGATCTCCCATAAACAGGATGATCCCATTCCCACACTGAGGAATGCATGTGTAAGCCTTATCCATGATATATAAACACCCAAGAGCTCAAGCATTGATAACACTTCAAGTGCAGATCAGATCCATACAGAGGCCTTCTGTGCTTAACTCCAGGATTCAAATAACATTCAACTACAAATATCATTCTTTCTTTGCATAAGGAAATTCTGATAACTGGAATTTCAAAGACTATTGATGTATGCCAGGCATGGCTTGTACAGTGACTCATTAGCAAACACCTAAAGAAATCAGCAAGTCAGCACAAACCAATCTCTACCCTTGGATTGCTACCAAAAGGAGAAAATACAGAATACTTGAAGTCACAAGCATGGATTTCAGTCTGAGAAAACACTTTGAGAAGTTGTCCTTATTATTTTAGACAAAGCATGGAATGCCCTGGACTTAGCTTCCTTGTCTTAAAAATATGATTATACTAATCAGCCTTGCTCTTGCTCTCAAATGGTTTAAGGGGTGCATTTCTTTTGTGGAGGGGGCTATAAAAATGTGTGCTTGACCCAACCAGACTACTTGTTATGCAGTTCCTTGGCTTCCAAACTGCCTATTGCAATCCCTGCTGAGCGTCGGACACTCAATGGTTAGCTTTGAAATAAAATTGAACGATAATTGCAGGAGAAAAGAAACAAGATATCCATAAAGACTCAATGATGAAATGTGAAGCAGTCTTGGAGGAGGTAGAGGAGACAAGGTCAGGGATGCAGAGACTCATGAAGTGACATTGCCTTGAATGTTGCTCATGGAGACTTAGAAGTTTGCTTCTGAACCTAAGTAAACTAGGAAACAAATACACTTAATGATTGACAATGACTTGACTGTCACGAGTGCAGTTGACTTTGTCCAATTCTCTCCATGACCTCCATGGTTAGTAATCTACAACAAGGTTATCCGGGGAAACTTTCTTCAGTGATAGCAAAGGCTATCTACTTTGGTGACTTGCATAACACCTTCTGGCACCATAAAAGCAAGTCCTAAAGAAGGAGGCTTTCAGGTCAAATCCATCTCAGGGGCCTCCAGGTTCTGTTTCTGAAAATCATGGTGTCTCCAGCAATAGAGACTTAAGTTCTGCCTGTGTGTAGGCAACCAAGGACAATAGCAAGAGGCTCTATGTTCTGGGAGTCTCTTGAACATCCCTGATCAACAACTCAACAGGGGGCTTTTCATGTCTGGCATTGTGCTTTTAATCCCAGTCTCAATGGATTCATTTACAAAACACTCTCTCAGTTTGGGCTCAAGGAAGACTCTGGAAGATGGGATTTGAAGGACCACTAGGGGCCTCAGGAGATTCCTGAGAGACCCTGTCTCCTGGAAGTGTCAGAGGCTAGACCAATGAAGCCTCACTAGTATAAATGCTGAAATAGGAGCTGAACAAGAACTACAATAAACATGCCAATGTGGATGGAGAAAGCCCACAAAACTTTAACCATACACAAAGAACTTCAGGCATATAAGGAGTAGTGAGAGAGAGAAATAATCTTTCTCATGCGAAAGCTTATCACTTGGCTATCCAATACCAAATAGTCAGGCCATGAATTTGAACAAGAGCAATGAAGTTTATGTGGGAAGGATGAGAGGAAGAAAAGAATGGGGAGACATGATGTCTATAATCTAAAAAATACTATAATCTAAAAAATAAAAGATTAAACAGTAAGCTATATGGTAAAAGTAAATTAAAGAAATAAATGACTACCAACATGTACCTTATCCAATATGGCAGCTACAAATAGTATTCTTTCTTTACATAAGAAAATTCTAATAACTGGAATTGCAAAGACTATTGATTTATGATAGGCATGTTTTGTATAGTGGCTCCTTAGCAAAAGTCTAAAGAAATGAAGTCAGCACAAACCAGTCTCTACGCCGGGGTTACACAAATCTTCTCACTACTTTAATTAGGCTAAAAAAAAAAACTCAACAGAAATAAACTCATAATTTTATGTAAATTAAATTAATGTAGAGTTCAACACAATGGTCCCATGATTGAAGAGCACTCTATTAAATACCATAGGTCTTTAACTTATATACTGAGCAAATGATCCTATTTATTACTGGGATTCTGAGACAGCATTGTGGCTAATACTACAATGTGCCCCAAGAAGAATCAACATAAGGAGAATTCAATTGTCAAAACTAAACTTGTGTTTCCACAGGCTCAGATTTAGAGCATCTCTTTGGTAAATCCTGTGCAGTCTCACCAGAAGAGGGAAGTGAGTCTTGGGTCCTGTCCCACTTTACTTCCTTTTATAAAGGAAGAAACAGGAAGATGTTAGGTTTACATATTGGGTAGGAGGATGTATATGTTTGCTTTTAGGGCTCCTCTGTTACCTCCTGTCTCGTGTGAATCTTTCCAGCTTGCTTTCCTCCTGCTTCTTCTGTTTGGTTGCATTTCCTGATCTCCTGATTGAAAAATGTATACTTCTGGATTTGGATTGTCAGGAAGATGTGTTTATAAAAGTCTAGGCATGTATATATGTGGTTTACACACTTTAATTAAAAGGATTACTCCAGATAGATCAGCGTAACCTTTTAAAAAAGACATTAGCCAAAGATTTAAATGAAGGAAAGATCATTGTAAACTTAAGAATTGCAATGTTAAAAACAATCTAAATCTCAAAATCAGATTTATTTGTATCCTAAGAGTTTGTTGAGCACAAAGTAGCTGCAGTTGCAAAAATGCAGATTACTGATGTGGCCAGTGACCAGCTAGAGTTAAAGAAAAAACAATTCTGGAAACTCTCTGGTCCCCCTGGCTCCCCCGGTTCCCTGCTCCCTGGTAAAGAAGAAGATTACACAAGCCCCACCTACTGGACAACATAGGAATAGCATCCAAGAGCCTAATTTTAGTCTGTCATTTACTCTTTTTTTTTTTCCTGCTTATTCTTTTTTTAATTTATTTATTCGATATATTCTTTATTTACATTTCAAATGATTTCCCCTTTTCTGGCTCCCCACTTCCCGAAAGTCCCATAAGCCCTCTTACCACCCCCTTTTCCCCCCATCCACCCCATTTTCACTTCCCTGTTCTGTTATTGCCCTATACTGCTGCACTGAGTCTTTCCAGAACCAGGGGCCACTCCTCCGTTCTTAAACGAAAGTAATAATAATTATTTCAATCTTAGTATACTATTTTAAAGTTATATATCCAAAGATATTTAAAAGTAATTCCCTCTAAAATTTGAAATAAAGGCTTAATGAATAACTGAACTCTGACTTTCCAGATTTTAGAAGTTGTGCTGTGTCAGATCTTATAACATTGTGTTTGATATAACAAAGTGACAAAATCCTAAGCCACATCTTAACATCATGATTTTCTTTTAAGCTTGCATCTGAATACAGATATTTCAATAATATAATTTAATTCCATTTAATCCTTAAAAGAAATGCTTGATAAATATAACCCTTAACTTCAAGAAGTGTCCTGTTTGAATATCTAGGGGAAAGTAGAGATGTGTATCCTTTTATTTAGCTCAAGAAAAAGAGCCTTACTCATTTTAATCCAGAATCAGGAACGAGTGGCCATGCTGAGCTGTTTGGGCATGGGAGGCAGGATGAAAATTTTCATAAAGGTTAGTAGAGAGAGAAGTCATATTACCGGTTAATATATATGAACACCTTTAAGGCATGAAGAAATACCCTCTACTGTTACAGTCCATAAAGCAAAAATTCTGTACCACCACAGAAAGTATCAGTGACCTGTAAAGTGCTTCAGGGATGGAGTTGGGGAGTTATCGGGACTGGATTTCAAGCTGTACATAAACATCCATAAGTCTGGCATGGTTGGTAGGTTGAAGGCACAATCATTAAACCGCCATTTTTGTTTAATGCCATAAGCTAACCACTTCACACTGTCAAAAACCTATTGGGTGTAACTGACTCGGAGCCTGGAGGATTCTAATGGGAGGCGGCCATGTTTCTTTGGGTTCATTCTCCTAGTGCCTGTGTTCATGTAACCAGCTTCATATGAAAGGGGTAAATGGTCATAGCACATACCATATCGTCATTATTTGCTAATAGGTTATGAAACAATCATAGAGATTCGGAGGCCTAGCAGGAACGCTGCCTTTGTAAACTCCACTGGTTTCAGCAGAACATCGCTGCTGTCCTTGAGCGGAACAAAATGGATTTCATGACCTTCGCCACCCTGTGAATTTAACGAAGTTAAATCATTGAGAGAATGACTTGCTAAGGTAGCATCCTGCGTTTCATACTCTACCAACAGGAGGGGTTAAATTCCTCAGCCTGCACTGCTGTGGTGTGGTTGTCACGCACAGCTCTCCCTTTCCAAAACCCTCAAAACAACTTAGAACGCCACGTAGCATATGTGCTGGAATAATTGGGCATACTACAGTACTTTCTGTTGGACAGTCCCTTTGGAACAGACAAAAGCTATAAAATTCAGCATTTTGCATTTACCCTACTTTGAGTTTTGGGCGTTTTAAAGAGCATAACTATAATATCACTTGACAACTTGGCAAGCTCAGGACTGAATAACGGGCACTTTGGGGTAGGCAGTCTTATGCTTTCTCAGTTGCTGTCTCTTTGAGACATCTGTTGGGATCTGGAAATCAAAGCAATGGAATAAATGCACAACTCTCGAATCGTGAAAATTAAATAAAGCAAGAGACTTAAAGGTATAACTTAAAATATATTTTTACAAAGTATATTTTATATAACACCCCCTCCCTTAGTTTTAAATTTTTGGCTCACCTTTAAAATCCAAAAGATAATCACTTAGTATTTTATTAATTAGCATTCTTATCTCTGGTCTATTCTTATGGCTGAAAAGAATCTCTCTATCTTGAGTTTCCACATTCATCTAAGGCATGTACACCTAGATACCACCATACGGTTTGCATGAAGCAGACACATGATCAGACATGAACAAAGAAAGGAAAATTGTTTGTAGAGTAAGTGCAGGACGGCTTAAGCCCACTTGGGGCATTTATTTTTCTTGCCATTGTTGGTTAATTTTTATTTAATTGTTTATTCTCTTAGGGCAAGGAAAATGGTTGGGTCTTAAAATAACCTCTCTAAACCTCTAGACAGATACACAGAAGTAGAAACAAACACGTATGCACATACACAGCCACACATGCACATACATGCAGAGAGAGAGGAAGGGAGAGATGGGGGAGAGAGGAAAGGAGGGAGGGAAGAAAGGAGGGAGGGAGAGAGGGAGGGAGGAAGGGTGGGAGGGAGGAAGAGCACTCAAATCTACAAGATGATCTTGCAGAATGCAGACAACAAAATGGATTCTTGTAATCAAGGAATAAACATATTTTTTCTGATATGCTAATTCCAATGAATCCTTATTATATGCCTGTGCATTTAGTTAAAACTTAAAGCATGAAAAACAAGAATAAACAATCACTGAACACCCAGCCTGGGAATCCAGGATGCTGTTGGTTGCTTTCAGTGACTTAAAGGACTGGCCAGTGCTTAAGCTAACTGTTATGCACTGTAATCTGCTTACGTTTATGTGTCAAAGGAAATGCCTAAGCGGGATGCTTAAATTTTCTAAAGCTTTGTTTTGTTTATCAGATATATATGTATGAATACACAGCATAATCAGTTTTACATTATGTTTGCATGCCTGTGTGTGAGACACACACACACACACACACACACACACACACACAGAGCAAGGAGAGAGTTATGGCCCTCACCCACTGCCACACCATGTATTGATAAGATGGGATTTAGACAGTGTCATGGCCATTATCAGGAAATATATACTCAGTAAAAATATTAAAAGTTAATGTATATAATTAAAATTGTTTTTATCCTCAAACAGTTATTATTTCCATACAGGGGCTTTTTGTTCACCCACACTTCTACAAACTGGAAAAACTATTTCACTCCTTTAAAATAAGATAACAGAGCAACATGGCTATGTATGAAGTGACAGGCTTTAGCATTTGCCTCTTCTTTATATGATACAGCACAAATAATCCAAGATCTCATAATCTAGAGATGTGATTAATCTCCTGAAGTCAGAGACTTTCATGTTTTTTGTGAATATTTGGTTCTTCTTGCCATGGTTTTGCATGTATTTATTCTAGAAGGTTCCTATTCAGATACGTCCCACCCATCTCAATCACATCTTAATCCCAATGTACAGAAAAAGGTTGATGTCCTTAAGAGGGCAAGTATTTCCCAGGCATTACCTGCTGAGACATGTTAGCAGGGAAGAACATGGACCCTTCATTCATCCACCCATGTATCCATTCATGTCTTTTACAATCACTGCAACTGTGAAGGAGCATAGGATTCTTCTAGACCAGTGGTCCTCAATCTTCCTAATGCTGAGACCCTTTAATACAGTCCCTCACATTGTGCTGACCCTCAGCCATAACATTATTTGCATTGCTATGTCATAACTGTAATTTTGCTATTGCTTTGAGTCATAGGTAAACATTTTAGACAATAGCGGTTTGTCAAAGGGGCTGTGAGCCCACAGGATGTGAACCTCTGCTCTTGAGAAGCCAGAACAAGGTGAGAGGTGTCAACATTCATAGTTACTCTAAGGAGAAGGCAGACATTTCACCTTGGTTCTTCTGCACATCTCTCACTACTTAATACACCTGGGCCATCGAAGGAGAGGAGGATGACTCTTGCAGGTATGCAGAGTTCAACTATTTAAGGAGTCTTTAGCTTATCTGATGTTGGTAACTCCGTGAAGACATTTGTTCTCAGTGCTTAATGGGCCAGAAATGTTGGCATTAGTTAGACACAGGTGAAGCTGCCTTCAGGCTTAACCCCTCAGAACTCATTCTACTCATTTCCCATTTTCAGTGTTGCCATTTTATGCTGAGAGAGAGAGAGAGAGAGAGAGAGAGAGAGAGAGAGAGAGAGAGAGAGAGAGAGAGAGAGAGAGAGATTGAGAGAGAGAGAGAGAGAAACAATGTTTATAGTTTCCACTTTTCACAAATCTGCCTTCCAAACTAGACCTAAGCTGCTTCTTCATGGTTTTGTTTGTGTATTTCCCTGCATTGGGAAGCTGCTGGATTTTTTGCAGCAGATTTTCTAATAGCCAAACTAGAGGTTCTCAACTAGATTCCTTCTTAGAAGTTTGGGTAGATTCAGAGAAATATTCTCAAGTTTCTACCCTAAAGTTTTTATGTTTCAGTTGTTTAGTCCACAGCCTTAAAAATACATATGAATAGGGCCAGGGAGATGGCTCAACGGGGAAGTGTGCTTGCTAGTGTGCAAGTCTGACAACCTTAGTTCAATTCCCCGGACCTACAGAGTAAGAGGGGAAAACTGACCTTACTAGCTGTCCTCTGACCACCAAGGTTGTGCAAAAGTACCCAAACTCATAGGCACCAACCAAATAAATAGTGTGTTTAAAAAGTGTGCTTATTTACACATATACAAATGTCCATATCCACTCACTCCAACAGAGCCTGCTAAGTTGGTTCACACATGGAGCATCAAACAAAAGAAAATTGTAATTAAAAGTAATTGTGGGGGACTTCTACCTTCTCAGAGGTGAATGGGGAAGAGAGGAAGACCCAAGTGACAGGGATTAGGAGGAGGGGGCTTCCATCAGGATTAAAAGGGAATAAATAAATTAATAAAAAGGGTGGTCTTTTCTAAAATACATTTTCCAGTTAGCATACTAAGCAAAAGGGGCCATAGATGCTTATGACTATATTTTGATCCTCCAGATACTCTCTCTTGTCTCTCCCCCTTCCTCCTCCAGGTCTTGTCCCTCCCTTCAGACAGTCCCCACTCTGTTTTCATATCTAAGTCTATATACCACTTAGGAGAGAAACATGGGATATTTTTCATTGTTTCCATTTTATTATTCTCTTTCTCTCTCCCTTCCTCAGAGGCACCCTCCTCTCCCAGAAAAAAAGTGCTTCTTCTAATTTCATACCATGTATATTTAAATATAAATATTTAAACAGTATTTAAAGATTCTAGCATATTCAAATATTTAAATATGTTCAAATATAAATGACTAAATATATGCATTATGGAGTGCATTTAGATAGTTATGTACCCTGGATTTAAATGTATTGAAGCCAGATTCTACACATGAGAGAAAACATATGATATCTGTCTTTCTGCATCTCGCTTATTTCAGTTAGCCTAATATTCCCCAGTGCCATTCTTTTTTTTTTTTAAATGTCATAATTTTCTCTACAGGTGAATAAAAGTCAATCTCTGTGTGTGTGTATGTTCCTGTGTGTGGTGTGTTCCTCTTTGTGTGTTGGGGGGGTGAGTGTGTGTGTGTGTGTGAGTGTGTGTGTGTGTGTATATGTGGGGGAGGTGAGTGTGTGTGTGTGTTTGTATGTGTGTGTGTGAGTGTGTGTGTGTGTGTGTGTGTATATGTGTGGGGGGGTGAGTGTGTGTGTGTGTGTGTGTGTGTGTGTCCCATTTTCCTTATCCATTCATCCCAGCCAGGATCATCCCAGAACTTTACTGCTGAAAATAATGTTGCCATAATCACCAATGTGCAAAGAATCTTAGGGGACATGCTGCCCTTGACACCTTTGTGTACAGTGAGTTCCTGGACAGCCAGGGCCACATGGAGAAGCCTTGCCTTGAAAACAAATAAGCAAACAACAACAAAATGTAATTAGAGATTATTTAAAAGACTATGCGATGGTTTGACTAGGAGTGGCTTGCATAGGCTCATATATTAGAATGCCTGGTCTCTAGGGAACTGCACTACTTGAAAGGAGGTGGGCCTTGTTGGAGTAGGTGTGGCTTGTTGGAAGAAGCCAGCCATTGAGGGTGGGCTTGGGGTTTCAAGTGCTCATGCCACGCCCAGTGTCTCTCTTGCTCTGCTGCCTGTGGATCAGGATGTAGAACTCTTGGCCCCTCTAGCACCGTGTCTGCCTGCATGCTACTATGCTTCCCACCATAAACATGGCAGACTAAAACGCTGAATTGTAAGCCAGGCCTAATTCAATGCTTTCCTTTATAAGAGTTGTCCTGGTCATAGTGTCTCTTCACAGCAATGGAACACTGACTAAGACAGAGTGAAAAGACCATTCTTTCATTACATGACAAAATATTAGTCACCATTTATTGATATCATTTTATAATATGTGTAAAATGAATTTATATAAATATTTAATTTATATTTAAAACATCATTAAACCTACGTTTTAAAATCACTTAATCAATTATAAAAAGTTCTGAATTTTTTGAATCACTTAAGTGGTATGTGTTTTATCCAGACATTACTGAATTACTTAGGTAGTACGTGTTTTTATTTATACATTATCATTTTCTTCTTCTGAAAGGTCTATATGGTATAATGTCTTTCCATGCTTGTTAATAACATCTTTGTACATATAAAGCCAATCATAGCAGGACAACATGCATGGTTCTGAAACTACATACATACTGCATGTTATTTTCACCACACAGCAGAATCTCTGATTAAACATTAAAATTTGACAGCATAACTCAGCACCACCACCTGCTGATAGAAAATGAAAATTCAACTTAAGTGTTTTCGTTCTGGAAATGAGTACTCAAAGCTAGATGTTAGTTAGACTAAATGTGGGAATAAACACCACAGTCACCTTGACTGCTCAGAATTTAAATCTTAAATAATTGATTTTTCTGAATGTGTGTCCTGATTTTACAGTCACACTACTGAATCAGAGGATCCAATGAGAAGCAAATGAGGAAAGCCGGGTATGATGACAGCATTTGCTTGAGCACCATGCAGAGGACACATTTCTCTACTATAGTATCACTACACAAATACAACGCTTTCAATAAAAGCAGAGAAGACAGAAGGAAATTAGAACTGTTTATACCGTAGTCTGGTAATATATATTAGTCAAGAATTATCCATGTTTCTTAAACTATACATATTTCTTGCGTGTGTAGTTACCACAATAAATGCTTTTGATGGAATGCAGACAGAAAATGGGGGCATCTTAGTCTGGGTCTTAATTCTAACCATTCCACTAGCTAGCACTAGGTAGCCCAATCACTTCTCTTGAGTTTCAGGCTATACATTTTCTAAGTTGAAGCATCTTCATGGGCCTTGTAGGATTTTACAAGACAATGAACTAGCAAATGTCAAACACTCTGAGTAGATATTAGACACTGAAAAGTGTGCCTTCTCCAACTATATTCGGGTTTTTTTTTTTTTTTTTGACTTCACAAATTTTAGATATAGGAAAACAATTGAAGCCTATCATTCTAGCCGCCCACATATTCTGGGACGTGTGTCTTTCCATTGGAGAATGGTAGTTACCAGGGGATGTGCTCTGAAAGAATGGTAACTCACCTCCTCCCAGCAGGAAAAGGAAAAAAAGTGGGAGCATAAAGCAGGCTCAGTAGGGACAAAGGCAAATGTCTGGGGAGGGGGCCAGTGTGAAGCTTACGCTGCTTTGATTTTCTAAGTGGATAGTTATTAGCATTCATTTTGGCATTGTGATTGGGTTCACTGGTTTAAATTCATTTATGACCCTTCTTCAGAGTCTATCGTATGTTCATATGTACCCTGGTTAGCAGAAAACTGTCACTCAAATTCCATGTTTGAAGAGTTCAGACAAAAATCACAGAACGAGCTGATGTCAGGGAGATCAGAAGGCAGAAAGATACCATATCTTTGAAATACATGGACGACTACAACTTTAGTCACATGCTTTTAAAGAACCAGCTTTTGTCTCTCTTTGTTTTTCTGGTGAAACTCATACACCAGCCTACTGAAAAGAGTAATTTCCAAAATTTCATAAAAGATTTTTTAGTTCTAAAAGGCATATATACACTTACTGGTGTTGAGAAAAAAAATTGTTAGAGCAGGTTCACCAACCACTATTAAGTCTATGGTAGAAAAATCAAATGCACCTACATTATGAACCCCTTTGATGCTACATAAAATGGTATAATGAATTGGTAAATGTTAAGCAGATGAATGGATTGACACAAAGCTATTCAAATTAATGAGGAGAGTTCAAATCTTTACCAAGAAAGAGAATATAACCCTTATAATAAAAGCAGATAGGATAGGAAGAAATTAGTGGTTTACAACCTAGTCTAGTAATATACATTAGTTAAGAATTATCAATATGCTGTAATTCAAAAGAAGTATAATGATAAACAGGGCAAGTATACATCCTCAGAATACATCTCAGTGAAATAGTTATTAAATCCAAATGGAGAAAATGGTGAACATTCTATTGGAGACAAGCTAGGGATACTACCTTACCCTTGGACAAAGCTAAGCAAGTCTCACCAGAAAATCACCATACACCATAAAAGGCATACAATTCCTGCTGTATTCCAAAGGCAGTATGGATTTGTTTCTCTGCTGCTGGGTAAAACATATGAACAAAAGCAACTTGGAGAGGAAAGGGCTTATCTCATTTACTGGTTAGAGCCCATCTTCAAGGAAGTCAGGACAGAAACTCAAGGTAGGAACCATGAGGCAGGAACCAAGGGAGGGAACATGGATGAACACTGCTTACTGTCCTTATCATTCTGGCTTGCTAAGACAGCTTTTTAATACAGCACGGACATGCCTATCTCAGAATGGTACCGCCCACAGTGGGCTGGGCCATGTACAGCAGTTAGCAATCAAGAAAATGCCCCACAGAACAATCTGATGGCGGGGAAAGGAGCTACATTTTGCAGATCAGTAAAACTTCCCAATGTTTGTGTCATAGAATTAATAATATAAATCTGTTTATGCATTGAATAAGTATTATTTAAAGGAGAATGGGAATTAAGTGGAAATTTAGGACAAACTGTGTATTTAATGGGTGCATTCTTTTGTCCTATAATCCCCATTAAAGCAAGAAGCAAAGTATTTTGGGGCAATTATTCAGATAACTCTAATATCATTTCTGACAAACAGATGCTTCATAACCACATTATTCAACTATTCTTCACATAAAATAATTACATATACTTAATGTTGGCATTTAGGCTCTGTTCCACAGTTGCCTGGCAACAGCCAGGTGTGCCTGATTCACGATAAAAGGTGCTGCTTGGCCTTCCTCTCTCTCTTGCCCTGCCCTCTTGCTCCTTACCCCTTCTCTCTCCGATTTAGTCCCCATCTCTCTTCACGTGTTCATAGTTTGCCTCCTCTCCTCTCCCTCTCCTCCCCGTCTCCTCTTCCTCTCCCTCTCCCTCTCCCCTCCCTATGCCTCTCCCTCTCCCCTCCCTTTCCCCTCAGTCTCTCCCTCTCCCTTCCCTTTCCCCTTCCTCTCCTCTCCCTTCCCTTTCCCCTCCCTCTCCTTTCCCTCCCCTTCCCTCCCCTCCCCTCCCTCCATCACTGTCTCTGTCTCTGTCTCTGTCTCTGTCTCTCTCTCTCTGCCTTTCTTTCTCTCTCCATGCTACCTCAATTACCCTCCCCATGCCCTGAATAAATTCTACCCTATATCATTGTGTAGAATTAACATTTGCCATAAACAAATGCACATGTAAACCTCCAAATGCACATGTATACCTCCAAATGCACATGTAAACCTCCACATCGATGAATGCTATTCCAAAATCAAAAAAACTGAAACAGCATAGACCCCCTCTCATGCCTTTTTAATCTCCCCCTTGATCCTTTCCTCAGTCTTTATCAGATAATTTTTTAGGCAGTGAAAATTCAGTGATTCATGACAGCTCATAGTATTAAGTATAAGCAACTGCTTATTTTTCGGTCTTTAACAATGTATATGCATCACCCCCTCTAAGGCACCATGAGAGCCCCCTAGAAAAGAAAACAAGAAGGATGTAAGGACAGGAGGACAGGAAAAGAAGACTGCAAGACTCTATATTCTAGGCCTGATATTACCATTATAGACATGAGATTACAGCGCTTGCACAAGACTGGGTTGTCAAGAGTTACATGGGGGCCAGGCATGGGGAAAACATGGGACCTATGGAGAATTATTGGCTACTGATGGATTCTATGACAGGCATGTCATTGTCTTTGGCTGTGTAACTATTTTTAAGCCTTCCATGTTACAGTAGATAATTGCATGCCTGTGCTCATGCAGTAGGCCCCAGTTAAATGTGGTCGGTAACAAAGCAAAACAAAATGGCATAAATGTGGGAAAGGAACCTGAAGGGGAGAGGATAAGAGAGAACTGATAGTGGGAGAGACAGGTAAGAAAGGACTGGATCAGAATATATTGTACACCTGTATGAAATTACCTAATAATAAATTTTAAAAGTTGATATTATTCAGTCCTTAGGTAGTAATATTTACTTTAATACTAAAAGCAATTAAATGACGCATTACTTCTGTCTTACTAGTTGAAATGCCTTCTGATCCTTTTCTGTGTCCTCTCCTCTCCTCTCCTCCCCTCTCCCTCTCCTCCTCTCTCCCTCTGATCCTTTTCTGTGGAAACAAGAAGATGGATCTGTATTAAACAAGATTAATTAGACTAGCCATTGGTGTTGAGGGTTGGGCTGGTGCTGCTGTGTATTCAAATGCTAATACTGCCCTCCAAGATCTAGTTGTCCCCAAACAAGCAAAATCCTCATGTGCCCCATGTCTTATTATGTAACCCTGTTCCCCAATTTAAAGTTAGTTGGTTAATAAAACCTAAAGCCTGTGATTGGGTATTAGAGAAAAGCGGGACTTGGTGATTGAATGAGGGGTCTCCAGAGAGACCAGGGGGAGATGGAGAGAGAGAGAGGCCACCCTGAGAGGAGAGGGACCCTGAGTACATGCCTGGAGAAATGGACCCTGAGAGCGAACTGTTGAAGCAAGAATAACCTGGGTAAGAATCAAACAGCAAGTCACAAGGGACATGTGGCTGAGATGTAAATTCGAATAGCGCAAAATCCGCCCAATCTGAGTTTACAGCTTGTAAATAGAATACCAGGATTTTGTGACTTTGATTTTGTGTCTTCTATACAGGCTAGTTAAAACAAATAATTCATTTACACATCTGTTTCTTTTTATAAATTTCTGGGTAAAGCATTCATTCTTTAGTTTTTAAATAATATAGTAGCTATTTCTTCTTATGCATGTCTTCTACCAACTTATGTATGTATCTCCCACTCTGATTTTGCTAGCAGATATCATCAGAAATAGACAGTAGATTTAATTACATGCATTACTTGAAATGTCCATTTGCTTTATCTAGTTTAATTTGTAATATGAAAAGTTAAACTGGTTTTACGTAATAAAATAGTCTACATTTCTAAGATAAATTTAGTCTTGATAAATTAGCAGAACTGAAAACATACCCAAACCAAAGTTCATAAAAGAACACCACCTAGCAATAACTTTAATAGACATATGTGAAAATTCTTAACCACATTTTAACAAATTTAGTCCAGCAAAAGTTAACAGACAAGACCCAAAGTTCAAGAGCAATAGTGGAAAGACGGAAAGAACCCGAGAAAGGACACAGATAATTAGGTTTGTGAATTATGAGTAGTTTTTAGATTGATCCACTTTCTACATCGGAGTCATGATAAAATGTGGTTTTTACTTGTTTGGGTGAAATTTCTTAGTCTTTACTGGCATTTGTTTTCATAAGTCCGATAATTTAAAATTATTGTAAGGCATTTCTGTATTTTGGAACCATGAATTCTTGCTGGGGGCCATACAAGAGAGACAACAAACAGCTTTAACTCATGGAATGCAACCCACTGGTTAGCACGATCATCATGGGTGTGCCTTGGAGAGGCCAAGCCCCGAGGACTATGTGTCCTGAGGACTTTAAGCTGTTGTGCAGTGTAACTGCTTATATTCCTTGCATCCCTCCTAATACATGAATTTTATGAAAACTCTCAAAGGGGCTTCCACCTCCTCACTGGGCAGTATTTTTGGCACTTGCAATAAGAGTGCTTGGTCTTTTTAAGCAAAGCAAATCTGCTGCTGGAACAGATTAAGGATTCAATCACCGCCCTTGAAAAAAAAAAAAAAAACAGAAATGTAGCTTGTTAGCAGTGATCACCACCCTTGGAAAGAATTTGGAGATGGAGATTGTTAGTAAAGTTAAAATTAAGATGTTTTTGTTACTGGCTCTGATGTAGAGAATCTTAGGGAACAATCTGAAGTTCAGAAAGGCCCACTATTAATGTTGAGCTAAGGAAATTTTTAGGTCAGGGAACAACAATGACAGCCCAACCAGCACTAGCTGACCTGCCTCTCTTGCTAAAGCTAGGCTGGTGATAAAGACTAGGATTAACCTCTTGTACCCATTTTTGCCCTTGGCTTCCTTATATAATTTAACAAGAAAAAATGTTAATGAGTAGATGGACAACCTGAGGATTTAAAGTATAAATTACTGATCATTTTTATGTAGACATTTAGATTTATGACTTTTTTAAGATTTTTGTTGTCCTCTGAGAGACTCCACCCAGCAGCTGACTCAGACAGATACAGACATCCACAGCCAAACAGTGGATGGAGCTCGAGAATTCTCATGGAAGAACTGGAGGAAGAAGTACAGGACCCAAGGGGATAGGAACTCCACAATAAGACTAATAGAGCCACCTAACCTGGATCCTTGGTGCCCTCAGAGTCTGAACCACCAACCAAAAGACATACATAGGATAGACCTAGGCCTTCCTGTACATATGTAGCAGATGTACAGATTGTCCTTCATGTTGGTCCTGAACAACTCGAATGGTGGCTATCCCAAAAGCCATTGCCTGAATTTGCCATGTTCTTCTAGTTGGGCTGCCTTGTCTGGCATCAGTGGGAGTAGTGGGAGAAACCTTGCAGAGACTTGAAGTGCCTTGGTGGAGTGATACTCAAGGGGGCCCCATCTACTCAGAGGAGAAGGGGGTGGGGGAAAGGATTGTGGAGGGGTAATGTCCAGAGGGGGCAGTGAGAAGGATGTAAGTGAATAAGTAAAACAAAATTCGTTCTAAAAAAGGAAAAATTAGAAAAAGAAAATCTAGAAGTCTAAACTCAATATCCATATGGAAAAATCAGTAAATCATAGAAAATGGTTACGTCATCAGCATATAACACAATCTTCTCTAAGGAAATGTTATATCTCTGCAAAATCTAATAAAGGTGGCTCCGTGGGACCAGAGTGGGGGTGGGGTGGGCATGGTGGAGCACCCTGAGCTCACCCACAATAGAGTAACTGAAAGTGATCCCAGTGAGGTTCCAATATAGATGGTGTAGCAGAAGCCAGAGACCTCAAACCAGATCCAGGACTCATTGCAATGAACTCTTGCAAGTAAAGAAATGTAGACACACGGTGACACACTACAGCTTCCACGATGAGACCTTTTTGTCCTGGGGGGGAGGTTAGACTGTAAGGGCAAGGAGGTACAAAGGGATATGGATCAGTAGGCTTGGAGGGCATGATGTGAAACTCACAAAAAAATCAATTAAAAGTTAAATAAAATATTTAAAAATAGATTTTATAAATCTATTTTTAAATATAAATAATAAAATAAATGATCCTTTCTGTGTAACCTCAAATTGCAGCCTGCTAGTAAGGAAAATTGGCTGAGAAAGTGACTTTGCTTGTGTCCACTTTGCCAGTCTCTATCAAGTGGCTTAGTGGCAAATGTATGTGGAATTATATGTTTTTTTTTACCTACAATATGTAAAATTATTTATGTAAAGATACTGAGGAACATACTGTGATTTTTTTCTAATCATTTGCTAGAAGAAAAATAGAATATACTCACATTGTAATTTTTATATTGCTTGAGAGAGTTCACTGGGGTGCATAAGTTGTGGGAACTTTGCTCCATATATCAACATATGTATGTATATTTATATGTATGTAAAATGGTTGGAGCTTCCATCCATCCACCAAATGTGTATGTGTGTGTGTGTACCTATGTCTGTGTGTGTTTCTGTGTGTATCTGTGTATGTGTGTGTGTGTGTGCCTATGTCTGTGTGTGTGCCTGTGTGTATCTGTGTATGTGTGTGTGTGCCTATGTCTGTGTGTGTGCCTGTGTCTGTGTGTATATGTACCTATGTCTGTGTGTGTGTATTTGTGTGTCTGTGTGTGTGTCTGTGTGTATCTGTATATGTGTGTGTCTGTGTGTATCTGTGTGTGTGCCCATGTCTGTGTGTGTGTCTGTGTGTATGCACCTGTGTCTCTGTGTGTATGCCTGTGTCTATGTGTGTGTATCTGTGTGTGTCTGTGTGTTGTATGTCTGTGTGTGCATGTCTGTGTGTGTGTCTGTGTGTGTCTCTGTGTGTGCCTGTGTCTATGTGCATGTGTGTCTCTGTGTGTGCCTATGTCTGTGTGTGTCTGTGTGTGGGTCTGTGTGTATGCACCTGTGTCTATGTGTGTGTATTTGTGTGTGTCTGTGTGTTGCATGTCTCTGTGTGTGTCTGTGTGTGTGCCTGTGTCTGTGTGCATGTGTGTCTGTGTGTGTGTGCCTATGTCTGTGTCTGTATGTGTGTGTCCCACCCCCCTTTTCACCAGCCTCAGAGAGTATGTTGGTTGTCAGAGGAAGCTTGTTCCTGGCCTCAGAGAATCAAGCTTTGCTCCCTCAAAGAATAGAATAAAAATTTCCTATGAATTCTTTATTTAGAATTCATAGAAAATTTTTATTATCAACTGAAGAATACTGGCTGAGAAGCACCTAAAGAAATGTTCAACATTTTTAGTCAGCAGGGAAATGCAAATCAAAACAACCCTGAGATTCCACCTCACACCAGTCAGAATGGCTAAGATCAAAAACTCAGGGGGCAGAAAATGCTGGAGAGGATGTGGAGAAAGAGGAATACTCCTCCACTGTTGGTAGGATTGCAAGCTGGTACAACCACTCTGGAAATCAGTCTGGCGGTTCCTCAGAAAATTGGGCATAGTACTACCTGAGGACCCAGCTATACCACTCCTGGGCATATACCCAGAAGATGCTCTAACAAGTAATAAGGACACTCCACTATGTTTATAGCAACCTTATTTATAGCCAGAAGCTGTAAATAACCCAGATGTCCCTCAACAGAGGAATGGATACAGAAAATGTGATACATTTACACAATGGAGTACTACTCAGTTATTAAAAACAATGAATTCATGAAATTTTAGGCAAATGGATGGACTAGAAAATATCATCCTGAGTGAGGTAACCCAGTCACAAAAGAATACACATGGTATGCAATCGCTGATAAGTGGATATTAGATATTAGCCCAAAAACTCGAAATACTGAAGATACAACTCACCGACCACATGAAGCTCAAGATGAAGGAAGACCAAAGTGTGGATACTTTGATCCTTATTGGAACGTGGATCAAAACACCCATGGCTCACAGCCAACCCATAGAATGAGAATAGGGTCCCCAAAGGAGCAGCTAGAGAGACAACCCAAGGAGCTGAAGAGGTTTGCAGCTCCGCAGGAGGAACAATTGTATGTACCAACCAGAACCCCCAGAGCTCCCAGGGACTAAACCGCCAACCAAAGAGTACACATGGAGGAACCCATGACTCCAGCTACATATGTAGCAGAAGATGACCAGTTCAGACATCAATGAGAGGAGGGGCCATTGGTCCTGTGAAGGCTCAATTTCCCAGGGTAGGGGAATGCAAGTTAGGAAACTGGGGGGGGAGGGGGCATAGGGGGCTTTCAGTGGGGTGATGTGGAAAGGGGTTAATATTTGAATTGTAAATAAAGCAAATATCTAATAAAACATTTTCCTATGAAGGAAATAAATTGATTTTCTGCTGTATACTTATTGGCATCTGCTGCTGATAGTTATGATTGCATGGTGCTTGGGTAGTAGAACCATCTGAATGAAGCTGGTGTTACTGAATAAATGTTTATATTCCCAGAAATGTATGCATTGAAATCCTAAGCCCAATATCATGGTGTTTGGAGGTGGGGCCTTTGTGGCATGATTAAGTCATAATGATGGAACACCCATGAGTGGGATTCAGGGTCCTATAATAAAAGAGATGGGGGACTGCATACTTGTATGGTGAGCCCCCACTTTCCACTATGTAAAAGTGAAAAGATAGATCTGTAACTAAAGGGTAACCTTAGCCACAGTGTTGGTCAACCATTACCTTGATCTTTTCTGGCCTGAAGAATACTGGCAAACATTTTTTTCCATTCCACTTATAATTTAACATGGTAGCATTAACCTATTAGGACAGACTATTCTGAAAAACACCTTTATGAGTAAACAGTTCAGCTAACACTGGATTACCCTGGAAATGAACTCAATGTAAAAAACAAAGAGACCCTTCCTTGCCTTTTAGGACAGAAAACATCAAACATGACTTTCATTTTAAAATATGAATTATTTGTTAAATCATCATAATTCCATTTATTACACTGATACACTGGGTAAATATATTTTATTATAAGAGATTTGATTAAAATATTTCATTAGCTAATATATACAATAGCTTGTATTGTTTATCTCTTTAGAATGTATAAACTGTGGCATCATTCTGGGCACTGGAGATCCATCTGTGATATACATATGTATATGTATAATGTGATGTTAAATGACATTATGAAAAATTATCAAAGCAGAAGTTTAGAAGCAGATTGAGCTTTTACTCTTTAAATATATGCATATAATAATACCTTTAGCAAATATCTATAAGGTAGGTAACCTATTTGCTAAGGTGACAATTGAAGAATCATCTAAATAAAATAATGAGTGGGATTATCTACAAGAAGGCTTCGCTAGGAATGGACAATAGCATATGTCAAAATCCCATAGCAACTGTATGCTTTGATAATATTTTAAAAATGGCCAATGTGCTTGAGAAGAGTAGAAATTAGATTCAGAGAATGCTAGGAATAAGTTTCAGAAAATGATAACCCCCATTTTCAGTTATTTTAGATCTTGAAATTAAAATAAGTGGCTCTCTTCAGTGCCTTTTCACAAATACCTTAGGAATTTGAAATGTCTCTCATGTGATATCATCTAATATCAAATAAAATTTTAGTTGTAATCCCAGGAGGGATGTTTGCTGGTTTTATTCCTAATTTTGCTTTCCTTTTTTAATGTCTCTGTTGATACTTCTGTCTGGGAAAGTCAGTTCCAAGAACAGTTAGGAAAACTCAACTACCTCCTCTCTCCAGAGTCCAACCATAAAATTTCTAAAGCACACTTATATGTCATCTGCCCATTATGCTCTCAAAGTTATAAAAAGATGTGAAGAAACAGCTTCCATTTTATCATGACACAGACCAGAGTTGTGCTGAGAAAGCTTTCTGGGTTCCAGCTTAGAATTGTTAGCTATATTTACCAGTGAATGAAGGAACACGAGAATATCTGTGTGATCCTGATACCTTACTGTGCATAAAGCCTTAGTAGGAAGAAACATTGATGAGAATGTTCTACTTAAAAAAGATGTCTCTCTATAAAATATTGTCAGCTTGGTTCTGTTTGTGAGAGCTGTTATAACACTGTGCATGTAAAAATGAAGCAAGAGTCACTGAGACTACTTAGTTTGGTTGTTAGAGTGCTGTGGACTTACAAGGCAGACACAAAAGTGATGCAAACACTTACACATACGATTTTGATAAAACTAAGATTTTTTTTCCAGAATGATGAATTCTGTTTCTTCTCTAAATCTATTAAAATGTTCATAGCCATATGTGAGACTGTTTATATAGATTTCCTATCCATTGTAAATGCATGCTTTCTGTTCAATGTCATGCCAAGTCATACTATGGACCTTTCTTCTCTTACAAAATCGAGGGATGAGACCATCTTTGTCCTGGTGTGGATTCAGAAGCATCCAGGAAAAAGCAAGAACTTCAAAAAAGCAATAGATATGATTAGGGAATCAAGTCAAGATTCCATTCAGAGATGGTGGCAGCAAAATAAATAGGGGAATAAGGTTAATTCCTTGGTGGTTAGAGCGAATTCCATTGCTGGATTTTCTGCATGAAGAATTCCTATCTTCTGGCACAAGTTCCATGTGCATACTCTCAGCAAAAGGCTAATTATAAGTACATGAGGAATGAAAGTCACTCCACAACAATGAGGTAACATGGAAGGCTAGTAGTGGATCTGTCATAGAAATGGACAACTCCTCTTAAGACTTTCCTTAGCGGGCGGCGGCTGCGGCGGCGGTAGCAGTGGCTGCTCCAGCTGAAGGGCCATCAGCGGTGGAACCAAGGCGACACAGGGTCCAGTTAGGCCCTGCGCCCACGACCACTGACCTTCGCTGACCAGCTGGGCGGCAAGCAACTGCGGTTCTGCGGAGCCTTTCGCTGCACGGAAGCCACTTCAGAACTCGGCTGCCCGCCAGTCAGGAGAGACTCACCGCCATCTTGATCCCGGGCTCCAGAGATCGGTCAGACTGAGGTACACAAACATAATCCTAGGCCCAACACCGCAGGGGTCTGAGCCAGACGGGCGTTGGCCTGCACCCAGGCCCTGGGCTGTTCGAGTGGCCATTGGGGTGCCAACCCAGCCAGGAGTTTTTTTTTTTTTTTTTGCCCCGGCCGGTGCACGCGCCGCCATTTTGCCTACAGGAGCCAGAGTGCTCGGGAGGGCAGAGACTGCTAACAAGCGTAGCCTGAGGCTAACAAAACGGGGGTCTAGGCCCCAAAAGGCACAGGACTGACCCCAAGAACTGGGCGGCTTGGTGGGCCATCTGTGTGTCAACCCGCCCAGGAGGTTATTAGCACAACAGACTCTCCCGGTGCTTTCGGGGAGCGCGGACGCGCACGCCCGCCATCCGGGTCACCTGGCGGACCCAAATAACAGACATAGCCCTAGGGGAACTTTGCTCGGACCTTGGCCTCCCAGGCGTTTGCCTGGACTCAGGGCCCAGGCGACAAGGCTAACCTAGTGTGCGCCAGCCCGGTTGGGGAAATCGGCTGCCCAGCGGAGTGAGCGGAGCACAGGGGAGGTCACAGCAACATTCACCTTCGGAGCTCCCTGGGGGTGCACACGGGTTCCACCTGGTCCACAGACACAATCTGGGGCAAGGCCTCAGGCAGAAGCCCCCAGCTCAACTCTCTCCGCTTCAGATCAGCCTGGGTGGCCGCCACATCTCCAGGTCCCTCAAGAGGCTAGTGGGGGCTTCCGGGCGGCCAGCTGGGAGAAGTCAGTGTGCTCCAATAAATCCTGCTGGCCCCAGCGGGAGCCTTCAGGTGCCTGCTTCGGGATCTGAACAGCCTGGACAACAGCACCCTGTCTATAGGCAGTGCAGAGTGTAAGCTGTGCACCAGAGGCCAACGGGGAAGGGGCAGCTTGCACTGGTGAGTCCAGCACTGACAAGACCAAGTAACACCAGTGAGAGCTAGATGGCAAAAGGCAAACGCAGAAACGTCACTAACAGAAATCAAGGCAATATGGCAACATCTGAACCAAATTCTCCTCTACCAGCAAGTCCTGGATACCCCATCACACCAGTAAAACAAGATTTGGATTTAAAATCACTGGTCATGATGCTGGTACAGGAACACATGAAGGACATTCAGGAGAAAATGGATCAAAAGTTAGAAGCCCTTGCAAGGGAAACACAAAAATCATTGAAAGAAATCCAGGAGAATACAAAAGCCAACAAGGAGGAAATGCAAAAAACACTTAAAGAAATACAGGAGAACTTTGCTCAACAGGCTGAGGTCATGAAAGACGAAACACAAAAATCTCTTAAAGAAATACAGGAGAACTTTGGTCAACAGGCTGAGCTCATGAAAGAGGAAACACAAAAATCTCTTAAAGAATTACAGGAAAACACAAACATGCAAGGGAAGGAGCTAAGCAAAACCATCCAGGATCTAAAATCAGAAGTAGAAACAACTAAGAAAACTCAAAGGGAGACAACTTTGGAGATAGAAAGCCTTGGGAAGAAATCAGGGGACAGAGATGCAAATATCAACAACAGAATACAAGAGATAGAAGAAAGAATCTCAGATGCTGAAGATTCCATAGAAACCATGGACTCAACAGTTAAAGAAAATGCAAAGTGCAAAAAGCTTGTAACCCAAAATATCCAGGAAATCCAGGACACAATGAGAAGACCAAACCTAAGGATTATAGGCATAGATGAGAGTGAAGATTTACAACTTAAAGGGCCAGCAAATATCTTCAATAAAATTATGGAAGAAAACTTCCCTAACCTAAAGAGAGAGATGCCCATGAATATACAAGAAGCCTACAGAACTCCAAACAGACTGGACCAGAACAGAAATACTTCCCGTCACATAATAATCAAAACACCAAATGTTCTAAACAAAGAAAGAATACTAAAGGCAGTAAGAGAAAAAGGCCAAGTAACATATAAAGGAAGACCTATCAGAATCACAGCAGACTTTTCACCTGAGACTATGAAGGCTAGAAGGTCCTGGGCAGATCTCATGCAGACTCTAAGAGAACACAAATGCCAACCAAAACTACTATATCCAGCAAAACTCTCAATCACCATAGATGGAGAAACTAAGATATTTCACGACAAAACCAAGTTCACCCAATATCTATCCACAAACCCAGCCCTAAAAAGGATAATAGGAGGACAACACCAATACAAGGAGGGAAACTCCACCCTGAAAAAAGCAAGATAGTAACCTTTCATCAAACCCAAAAGAAGTTAAGCAATCAAATTTAAAAAATAACGTCAAAAATGATAGGAAGTAACAATCACTATTCCTTAATATCTCTTAACATCAATGGACTCAATGCCCCAATAAAAAGACACAGACTAACTGACTGGATACGTAAACAGGACCCTACATTTTGCTGCTTACAGGAAACACACCTCAGGGTCAAAGACAAACACTACCTTAGAGTAAAAGGCTGGAAGACAATTTTACAAGCAAATGGTCTCAGGAAACAAGCTGGAGTAGCCATTTTAATATCAGATAAAATTGACTTTCAACCCAAAGTCATCAAAAGAGACTCTGAGGGACACTTCTTGCTGGTCAAAGGAAAAATACAACAAGAAGAACTCTCAATCCTGAACATCTATGCTCCAAATGCAAGGGCACCCTCTTTCATAAAAGAAACTTTATTAAAACTCAAAGCACACATTGCACCTAACACAATAATTGTGGGTGACTTCAACACTGCACTTTCCTCAATGGACCGATCAGGAAAACAGAAACTAAACAAGGACACAATGAAACTAATTGAAGCTTTGGACCAATTAGATTTAACTGATATATATAGAACATTCTATCCTAAAACAAAAGAATATACCTTTTTTTCAGCACCTCATGGTACCTTCTCCAAAATCGACCATATAATTGGTCACAAGACAGACCTCAACAAATATAAAAAGATAGAACTAATCCCATGCCTCCTATCTGATCACTATGGAATAAAAGTGGTCTTCAATAGCAACAGAAACAACAGAAAACCCACATACACGTGGAAATTGAACAATACTCTACTCAATGACACCTTGGTCAAGGAAGAAATAAAGAAAGAAATTAAAGACTTTTTAGAACACAATGAAAATGAAAACACAACATACCCAAATCTATGGGACACAATGAAAGCAGTGCTAAGAGGAAAACTCATAGCCCTGAGTGCCTCCAAAAAGAAAATGGAGAGAGCATACATTACCAACTTAATGACACACCTGAAAGCCCTAGAACAAAAAGAAGCTATTTCACCCAGGAGGAGTAGAAGGCAGGAAATCATCAAACTCAGGGCCGAAATCAATCAAGTAGAAACAAAGAGAACCATACAAAAAATCAACAAAACTAGGAGCTGGTTCTTTGAGAAAATCAACAAGATAGATAAACCCTTAGCCAGACTGACCAAAGGGCACAGAGAAAGTATCCAAATTAACAAACTTAGAAATGAAAAGGGAGACATAACAACGGAAACTGAGGAAATCCAAAAAATCATCAGATCCTACTACAAGAGCCTGTACTCAACACAACTGGAGAATCTGGAGGAAATGGACAATTTCCTTGACAGATACCAAATACCAAAATTAAATCAGGACCAACTAGACCATCTAAACAGTCCCATAAAGCCTAAAGAAATAGAAGGAGTCATAGAAAGTCTTCCAACCAAAAAAAGCACAGGACCAGATGGTTTCAGTGCAGAATTCTACCAGACCTTCAAAGAAGAGTTAACACCAATACTCTTCAAACTATTCCACAAAATAGAAACAGAAGGAACACTACCCAATTCCTTCTACGAAGCCACAATTACGCTGATACCAAAGCCACACAAAGATCCAACAAAGAAAGAGAACTTCAGACCAATTTCCCTTATGAACATCGATGCAAAAATACTCAACAAAATTCTTGCCAACCGAATCCAAGAACACATCAAAACGATCATCCACCATGATCAAGTAGGCTTTATCCCGGGAATGCAGGGTTGGTTCAATATACGGAAATCCATCAATACAATCCACTACATAAACAAACTCAAAGAACAAAACCACATGGTCATTTCATTGGATGCTGAAAAAGCATTTGACAAAATTCAGCATCCTTTCATGCTTAAAGTCTTGGAGAGAACAGGAATTCAAGGCCCATACCTAAACATAGTAAAAGCAATATACAGCAAACCGGTAGCCAGCATCAAACTAAATGGAGAGAAACTTGAAGCAATCCCACTGAAATCAGGGACCAGACAAGGCTGCCCCCTTTCTCCTTATCTTTTCAATATTGTACTTGAGGTACTAGCTCGGGCAATTCGACAACATAAGGAGGTCAAAGGGATACAAATTGGAAAGGAGGAAGTCAAACTATCATTATTTGCAGACGACATGATCGTCTACCTAAGTGACCCAAAGAACTCCACTAGAGAGCTCCTACAGCTGATAAACAACTTCAGCAAAGTGGCAGGTTACAAAATCAACTCAAGCAAATCAGTGGCCTTCCTATACTCAAAGGATAAGCAGGCTGAGAAAGAAATTAGGGAAATGACCCCCTTCACAATAGCCACAAACAGTATAAAGTATCTTGGGGTGACTCTTACCAAACATGCGAAAGATCTGTATGGCAAGAACTTCAAGACTCTGAAGAAGGAAATGGAAGAAGACCTCAAAAAATGGGAAAACCTCCCATGCTCATGGATCGGTAGAATCAATATAGTTAAAATGGCCATTTTGCCTAAAGCACTATACAGATTCAATGCAATACCCATCAAAATCCCAACTCAATTCTTCACAGAGTTAGAAAGAGCAATTATCAAATTCATCTGGAACAACAAAAAACCCAGGATAGCTAAAACTATTCTCAGCAACAAAAGAAAATCTGGGGGAATCAGTATCCCTGACCTCAAGCAATACTACAGAGCAATAGTGTTAAAAACTGCATGGTATTGGTACAGTGACAGGCAGGAGGATCAATGGAACAGGATTGAAGATCCAGAAATGAACCCACACACCTATGGCCACTTGATCCTCGACAAAGAGGCTGAAAACATCCAATGGAAAAAAGATAGCCTTTTCAACAAATGGTGCTGGTTCAACTGGAGGTCAGCATGCAGAAGAATGCGAATTGATCCATCCTTGTCTCCTTGTACTAAGCTCAAATCCAAATGGATCAAGGACCTCCACATAAAGCCAGACACTCTGAAGCTAATAGAAAAGAAACTGGGGAAGACCCTTGAGGACATCGGTACAGGGAGAAAGTTTCTGAACAGAACACCAATAGCGTATGCTCTAAGAGCAAGAATTGACAAATGGGACCTCATAAGGTTACAGAGTTTCTGTAAGGCAAAGGACACCATCAAGAGGACAGATCGGCAACCAACAAATTGGGAAAAGATCTTCACCAATCCTACATCAGATAGAGGGCTAATATCCAATATATATAAAGAACTCAAGAAGTTAGACTCCAGAAAACCGAACAACCCTATTAAAAAATGGGGTACAGAGTTAAACAAAGAATTCTCACCTGAAGAACTTCGGATGGCGGAGAAGCATCTTAAAAAATGCTCCACTTCATTAGTCATTAGGGAAATGCAAATCAAAACAACCCTAAGATTTCATCTTACACCAGTCAGAATGGCTAAGATTAAAAATTCAGGAGACAGCAGGTGTTGGAGAGGGTGCGGAGAAAGAGGAACACTCCTCCACTGCTGGTGGGGTTGCAAATTGGTACAACCACTCTGGAAAGCAGTCTGGCGGTTCCTCCGAAAACTGGGCACCTCACTTCCAGAAGATCCTGCTATACCACTCCTGGGCATATACCCAGAGGATTCCCCACCATGTAATAAGGATACATGCTCTACTATGTTCATAGCAGCCCTATTTATAATTGCCAGATGCTGGAAAGAACCCAGGTATCCCTCAACAGAAGAGTGGATGCAAAAAATGTGGTATATCTACACAATGGAGTACTATTCAGCCATTAGAAACAATGAATTCATGAAATTCTTAGGCAAATGGATGGAGCTAGAGAACATCATACTAAGTGAGGTAACCCAGACTCAAAAGGTGAATCATGGTATGTACTCACTAATAAGTGGTTATTAACCTAGAAAACTGGAATACCCAAAACATAATCCACACATCAAATGAGATACAAGAAGAAAGCAGGAGTGGTCCCTGGTTCTGGAAAGACTCAGTGAAACAGTATTTGGCAAAACCAGAACGGGGAACTGGGAAGGGGTGGGAGGGAGGACAGGGGAAGAGAAGGGGGCTTACGGGACTTTCGGGGAGTGGGGGGGGGCTAGAAAAGGGGAAATCATTTGAAATGTAAATAAATTATATCAAATAAAAAAAAGAGAAAAAAAAAAAAGACTTTCCTTAGCTATTACTTTACATATTCACTGCAAGAATAATTTGTTCAGTCATGATTTAGTTGGATAACAGTGTGCACAAATCCTTGCCTGTAAGTTACCAACACGACTAGGGAATATTTATATTGATGAGTGACGGAAAGGTCCTGGGCCAATAAGATGGCTCAGTGTGGGTAAGTAGCTATATGACAAGCCTGACAATCTGAATTGAAGTCAGTATAGAAGGAGAGAAGCAATTCCTGGACTTTGTCCTTTGATCTTTATGCACATGCAATGCTACAACACACACACACACACACAAACACATGCATGCACACACGCACACATGCACACATCATTATCATCATTATCATCTTCTTCATCATCATCATAATCATCATCATTGTTATCATTATCATAATAATAATCAAAGTTTACATTAAAAATTAGAACAGAATGTCTTTTGAATGCTCACCATCCACCACTCTCATCAGCAAGAGTGAATGTTTAAATTAGCTCCATTAAAAAAAAATGGCATAGACTCATGAGGCCTAACACACAGAATTTAAAAGAAAATAATATCAGTATGATCTCTCATTTAGCTGTAACAGTAGCTTGGAACAAGAAATCAAGTGTATGGGATATCGTGATGACTACTCACCCCTAGACTCACACAGCATCGTGTATTTCCTTGTGTGAAATTTATTTTAGCTTCTGCACTTGCAAGAACTTTATTTGACTTCTTATTATAGATAGTTCAGGTCTTAGTGAAAGTCAAGGACACAAACCATCAAACATTCCTTCCACAGTATAAGATATTTCTATCACCAAATATAACTCAGTGCCAATTTCTGCAAGACACATCCATTTCTACAAAATGCCCAATAAGCACTAAAGTTGGAAACACTCATAGATATTCAAGCTATTTCTCATCATTGGTTGGCAAAAGCCACAAAAGGTTGAAATGTTTGTTAAAAGTATTACTATTTAACAAAGTTAGAACCAACATCAATCATGTTCTGGCTTCAGTAGAGAGAAATATTTTATTTCTTTTTGTTGTTTAAAAATTGCTAATTTTTAAAACAGATCATTTCTCATAGTACGAAGGTATTCCTATTAAAGTGGAGGTAGGAGGTGACAGCAAAAATGTTGCTACATTTTTGATACATCTCCTGTTGTTGCTGCTATTCCCCTTATCCATAGCGCCTCCCAATAGTTTCCAATTGCTTCACTGGGCTTATTTTAAATATATATGGATGTATCCATTCCATGTGTGTCAATGTGCCCTGTTATTCTATTTCTAAGTGTTCTAGACTCTTATGTCTTACATAATTGTTGGTGTTAGATGGTCTAGACCAGCCTCAAACTTGCTATCCTCTGGTCTCAGCTCCCTGAGTACAGTGAATATTACAGCTATGGGACACTATGCTCAACTCTTCTTAGGATTTTCTAAAATCTTCCAAAGCTTCATATTGTTGCATAAATGAGTTACATAAATTGTACTAAAATCTGAGCTAAGTGTTTTGGACAATAGAATATTTCCAATAGATGCTTTGATTTAATAAAAATTCACTCAACTAACAAAGGTCTAGAAGACAATGAGCATAGTAAGAAATCTAGGGAGAGTTTGTCATGCAAGCCTTTGATCCTACGTTTGAATCTCAAAATCCATGTAAAACGTCAAGTGTGGCCATGTATACCTGCATCCTCAGGGCTGTAGGAGGCACAGACAGGGAGATCTTGTTGCAGTTTGCTGGATGGTAGCCTGCCACTGGGTACAATGAGAGACTCTGCCTCAAAGATAAAAAGAAGAGGGTGATAGAGAAGGTACCCAGTATTCTCCTCTGACCTCTATGTATGTATAGATGCAAGCTACACACACACACACACACACACACACAGAGAGAGAGAGAGAGAGAGAGAGAGAGAGAGAGAGAGAGAGAGAGAGAGAGAGAGAGAGAGAAGCTAGAAAGTGACAATGTGCATGGTATTTCTATACCGAATCCAGTGGGCCTCTACCCTGGTAGAGTTCTTATTCTATGAAGTCTTCAAAAACAGATTTTGTACTTTGTGACATCCTCACAGAAGCTCACAGAAGAATGTCACTTACTAATATCCTTGGCACTTGATTTATTCTATACATTATTTATTTGTTGATCAAAAAATCACCCGAGCCTTCATATCATTATTCTTCCAATGTTAAAATCCAGATAAATTTTGGAGGTATGGACTGGCTTTATTCAAGGCATGATCATTACTAACATTTGTTGAAAATTTCAATAGTTCTATAATAGTTACATAATTAATTTTTCATCTAATCTATTGAGAAAGGAAATAGTTCCTTTTCTAGCATTCTGGATGTATAAAAAGAGGACAAGACCAAGATTACACTTCTTTTTACAACACAGCACATATGAACTTTGAGTCAGAATCTATGTTTCTTCACCAGTAGGTCCTTCTGCACAATACTTTCTCACTATCCAAGAAAAGATGACCTACAAGTAAGTCATATAGGCCCTCTCTATTGCAAAAGGCAGCTACCCACAATATTGGAAATTGGAAATTCTGGGTGCTCATTAAATTCCACTGTGCGCAAAGCAAGTATTAGAGTATAATAATATTTGGCCTGTTGAGGAAATTGCAGAAACTTAAACGAATTTCTTTTCAAATAATTAAAAAAAGAGAAAATGGTCTTGGAAAATTTCCTAATTTGGAGGCTGGAAGACAAAGTTGATCTAATTAGGAAAGTGTGAAGAAAATATCCAAATGCTGCAAAATGTATGCCTTGTAATAGTCTGGAGGTAAACAAAGAAAATCTGTCTTGATGGTCTGAAATGAAAACATCTTAATTGTACAAAAATTGCCACCAACATTTTCACTCACAGAACAGACGTTTGGCCTAGGCTAGCTTGGATAGGAGCGAGACTGAGGAACAGACATGAAGATGGGGTATGTTGGGGAAGAGTGATCAAGGATGAGTTAACAAATGGAGTGGGCGAAAGAATTTCTATAGACACAGCTAAGAAGGCAAAGTAGAAGTTCTGACACCAAATGAGTGCCCTGTTCTGTGCCATCCCTTAATAGATTTCTCAACTGTGTTACCTCTTCTCCTTTCCTCCACACCATGGATGCATAGGTCTCCCTTGGCACCTATGTATGAAGAAGTACTTCATTAAAGTTAACAATTTACATAGTCAATGGTGGTGCTAGTAGTTACTATAAAGACATATATTATAACACCTATATTAACAGACTTGTATAGTTAGACTGTTATCCATTCATTTATTTCTAATTTTAGAAACATAAAAATCCCAAGTCTCCATTTAGTTACCCAAAACTAAAGACAGAAGTATCACATAGCAATGAGTGGCAGAACTGAGATTCTATGCTATGCCAATCTGCATGCTCTCTACTGTATTCAGTAAATCCCTCATACCACTGGACTCATCTCACACCCAAATAACGAGTCACATTATGACTAACATCTAAAGTCTGCAAGATAGCTATGGGCCTTTTTATATTATGAAAAAGCTAAGTATATAAAAAGTATGGCATCTATACAAAGTTATTATTCCTCTTAACAACAATGCTTGCACAAGTGAAAGTCAAATAACTTGCCACCACAAAGCCTTTGATTCCTAAATCACATCTCCAGTCTTGACTGTTGCTGTTCCAATGAGATTCTCAATGGCAATAGGACCTATGTCATTTGACTAAGGGAGAGACATCAGAAGGCTGCAATCCACATGCATAAATTCATCTGTTAGATGTGACATGTGGCAAAACACAGACACATGTTTGTGTTTTTTGAATTAATAAACTCATGCATTGAAATGAAATTTAGCATTTTTTCCATTGTTTCTAAGCTACTGTCTTATATCAAAAAACCTCAACCTGAATCTCAAATTTAATCATCAAATTATTGAAAAATACTCAGAATCCCTGACCATGAAACACTCTTCCTACATCGGACCCTCGGGGTTGAGATTACATACTTTCACCAGCATAATGGGCAAAACCATTAAAAATAATTCCTCAAAATATGCAATTCTATCTTTGATGATCTTTCTATTTCATACTTTAAATTTAATCTTGGGATTGGTAGGTATTTTGATTTACTTAGAAAAAGAAAATAATTTTCTGATTAGTTACTTTGATAAAGCTTTTCTCAAAATAACCTTAAACAAAAACAAAATAAAACAAAACAAAACAAAAAAACTTTTTTGAAATATTGACTAGGAATCATCCAATTTAAAAAGGAAAGAAAACCCCAGAGTTTGGCATATGTTTAGAGACACTAATTGTAGACTTGGGTTTCTCAGGGTTCCCTGAGAAGCAATAGAACAGTCTTTGCTTTGAGAGACTGAAATAATGATGCTAACAGCCCATAGTCACGGTAAGAAACTGGAATCAGAAAAAAGTGAGAAGGAATTCCAGGGTGAATGCCAACACACCAAGATAAAATGCAAAGAATGATTAATCCTTGCCTTCCATAAATGAGTTTTTCAGTTCTGCATGGAAAGAGTTGGCAAGGGAATCCGGCCTGCAGAAAGCCAGATTTTGCCACGTGTGTAAAGGTTGCTGAGAGAAGCAATTACAAAACCTTAATGGCAGTTCTTCTTAAATGTTTACTCTTAAATTTCATTCCTAAGCAACTAAAATGGGGACACTGCTGTCTGTTGCTAAAATGAAGGGGTTCCGGTAAAGTGCTGTAAAATCTCAGACCATTAACATTCATTGAGATGATGCTCCTGGGAATTCAGATACAACCTTGACCTTCTCAGTTGGAACAGTTAGAAGTCTTTGGCAGGCTTTGTGGAGACAACTGAAGGTTGTTTTCATGTCACTGTCATAAAGAATTCCACCTTTAGAGCTACTGATTTATTGAAAATAGCTCCATCCCATTATGAGCCTAATAAGTTGTATCTCTTGTATCCTATATTGATCTTCTCGATGGTGCAAAGAGGGTTGAAAAGGAGTGTGGGAACAAGATGAAGCTTCCTGTAAAGGGTTCTTCTGATGGAATGGGCAGGTCTGGTAGCCAATGGCAAGGGCAAAGGAGAGAAACCTCAATGGCGTTCATTTCTCAGCTGGGCTCTTGTTTCAACAAGTTTAAGTCACATGTTTTGGGAATGAACACTAAAATAAGTCTAACTTTACTCCTTAATATTATTCATCAAAAATATCCCAAACTATTCAGAATAATAATAGCTGTATCCAAGCTCATCATGTTGTCATGGGTTTTGCAATGAGGAGGAGATGAGGCTCAACTTGAAAACCAAGTTAGCATGATCTGCATCCAGAGGGAAGGTGTGGGAGGAAGATAAGAGAGGATTGAAAAGTATCTGGAAGAAAACTGAATAACAAGAACTGAGTAACATGGGGTTCTTACTAAATCATTACAACAGGATTCTTGCTGATAGTAATCCAAAGTCACCCAATGTAGAATCCTATCAGATAGCCCCACTGATTAAGGGTTGGAAACTCAGGCTACACTTTAAAATTTTGGTAAAATTGGGCATATAAAGATGAAGCTCAGAAGTCATGGTTTTATTGAAAAGGACATATAGATTAGTCTAATCAAAAAGACAAAGTGTCAACATCCCCCAAAGATGTATATTTATATATTTACTACTTCACAAAGCAGGATTCATTCATGTTATAGACACTGTGAAGATTTTTATATCATATTTTATATATCATTGTTTTATGCCATAAAATAATGTATTTCAGTGCTCCAAATTAAAGTACACATTCTAGATTTTTCTAGGGGCAGAGGGTAGGACATGTCTTCTTCTTCCACCTAAATGAGCAATGAACAAGATGATTTCAGTCCTAGATCAAGCAGAAAAATCTAGGCAAGTCACTTTATCTACAACTGCCTTTCGTGGAGTTTCTTTTTTCTTAGATCCTTTTGTTATTTACATTTCGAATGTTATCCCCTTTCCTGGTTTCCCCTCAGAAAACCCCCTTACCCATCTCTCCTTCCCCTGCTCACCAACCAGCCCACTCCCAATTCCCTGTCTCAGCATTCTCCTACACTGGAGCAATGAGACTTCACAGGACCAAGGGCCTCCTTTCTTCTTCTTGATGTCTGATGATGCCATCCTCTGCTGCATATGCATCTGGACCCAAGGGTCACTCAATGTGTACTCTTTGGTTGGTGATTTAGTCCCTGGGAACTTGGGGGTACTGGTTGGTACATATTATTGTTCCTCCTATGGGGCAGCAAACCCCTTCAGCTCCTTGGGTCCTTTCTCTAGCTCCTCCATTTCAGATCCTGTGCTTATTCCAATGGTTGGCTGAGAGAAAGCACTTCTGTATTTGTCAGGCACTGGCACAGCCTCTCAGGAGACAGCTATATCAGGCTCCCTTCAGCAAGCACTTGTTTGCATCCACAATAGTGTCTGGATTGGTAATTATATATGGGATGGATCTTCAGGTGGGGCAGTCTCTGGTTGGATTTTCCTTTAATCTCTACTCCACACTTGGTCTTAGAATCTCCTCCCATGGACATTTTGTTCCCCCTTCTAAAAAGACCAAAGTATCCACACTTTGGTCTTCCTTCTTCTTGAGCTTCATGTGGTCTGTGAAATATATCTTGGGTATTCCAAGCTTCTGGGCTATTATCCACTTATCAGTGAGTGCATACCATGTGAGTTCTTTTGTTATTGAGTTACCTCACTCAGGATATTTTCTACTTCCATCCATTTGCCTAAGAATTACATGAATTCATTGTTTTTAATAGCTGAGTAGTATTCCATTGTGTAAATGTGTACCACATTTTTCATATCCATTCCTCTGTTGAGAGACATCTGGGTTATTTCTAGCTTCTGGCTGTTATAAATAAGGCTGATATGAACATAGTGGAGCATGTGTCCTTATTACATGTTTGAGCATCTTCTGGGTATATGCCCAGGAGTGGTATAGCTGGATGATCAGGTAGTACTATGTTCAGTTTCCGAGGAACTGACAAACTGATTTCTAGAGTGGTTATACCAGCTTGCAATCCCACCAGCAGTGGAGGAGTGTTTCTCTTTCTACACATCCTTGCCAACATCTGTTGTCACTTAGCCATTTTGACTGGTGTGAGGTGAAATTTCAGGGTTGTTTCGATTTGCATTTCTCTGATGACTAAGGATGTTGAACAGTTCTTTAGGTGCTTCTCAGCCCTTCGAGTTTCCTCAGTTGAGAATTCTCTGTTTAGCTCTATTCCCCATTTTTAACAGGGTTATTTCGTTCTCTGGAGTTTAACTTCTTGAGTTCTTTGTATTTATTAGATATTAGCCCTTTATTGAATGTAGGATTGGTAAAGATCTTTCTCAATCTGTTGGTTGCCATTTTGTCCTATTGCCAGTGTCCTTTGCCTTACAGAAGCTTTGCACTTTTATGAAGTCCCATTTGTCAATTCTTGTTCTCAGGGCATAAGCTATTGGTGTTCTGTTCAGGAAATTTTCCCCTGTGCCCATGTGCTTGAGGCTCTTCCCTACTCTGCTTTCTATTAGTTTCAGTGTATCTGGTTTTATGTGGATGTCCTTGATCCACTTGGACTTGAGCTTTGTACAAGGAGATAAGAATGGATTGATTTGCATTCTTCTACATGCTAACTGCCAGTTGAACCAGCACCATTTGTTGGAAAAGTTTTTGTGGAGTTTTTAATGCTCCTTACAGGCACAAAGTCTGCCACAAATTGTCCTTGAGACGACCACCTTTCCCATGTATCTTGCTGGAGTGCTTAAGGGCTGCTGCGTCTCCCCAACATCATCTGCCTGCTGAGGGATCAGTGTCTACATAATCCTCATCATATGATGGCTAACATGCAGGCTCCAACTTATACATTAGCTAGTTATAACAAAAAGTCATAAAAACAGGGCTGGTGTTTTAAGACATAATATGTTAGCCCAGCTCATAAACAAGGGTGAATTCTCAGGCTCTGGCAGCAGTTTATCTGCATTTTTCTTCAGTCCTTTTATCCAAGGAAAGAAAGTGACATAAAAGTTTGGCCCACACTTGCACATACTTTCCAGTGCAGGGGAGGAATCCCATACAGGGCTGTACTTAAAATTAGGCAGTTTTATTACTAAGAGGAATAGCAGAAAAAGAAATTGTCTACATTAAGTTCAAATCCAGCAAACAAAAGTTAGAATGGAAATTTGCAATCTTTGCAAGTTTTTATTCTCTAAATGCTGGCTTCAGGTTCTGTCCGAATTCTTATCCCTCAGTTTAGTGACCTATATAGTTTAATGTAATTTGGAAACTGCATTACTATTAACAATCTTTGATACAGAAGCATCAATAACAAATGACACCTTTGTCGTTGGGATAGGTAGGTAATTGTTTTTTTCTTATTGTATTTTAAATTGGTGATAAAATGTAATTTTGATTTGCAGTTAGTACTCAGAGGTTTCTGTTCTCTATGGTTCACTGAGTTTTAGACTGTAAGCCACAGGCATAAATACCTTTCTGGTTTCTTCTCTCCTGTCCCTCAGATGTGCAGATGTGCTTCTTTTAGCTTAGGCCCAATATATTCTCTGTATGTGGTAGAATATTAGAAAACAAAACAGATATAAAGCACACACACACACACACACATATCAGAATGACTATTTCAATTTGAAATTTAGAAAACAAAGTATGTCCCAAATACAACATGATATTTACCTTCACTAAACATAGTTACATATTGGAAATTTAAAGTTAATTGCAAATCTTATGCTTAATGTGCTTCAGCTAGTAAGTTATTCTTCTAGAATACATCAGGCAGGTGTAGATAGAATAGATAGAATAGATAGATAGATAGATAGATAGATAGATAGATAGATAGATAGACAGGCAGACAGATCCATAGAATCAACTAGCCTGGCCTCACAGGGCCTGACTGAGACTGAATTGGACAGTCAGTTAGGCTGTCTGAGGCTAACTTAGGCCTCTGTATATGTTACAGTTGTGTAGCTTGGTGTTTTTGTAGGACTCCTAGCAGGGGCAACAGGGACTGTGCTGTCTCTGATTGTTTTGCCTGCTTTGGGAGCCCTTTTCCTCCTACTGGGTTGCCTTTTGCAGCTTTAATTTGAGAGGAGGTACCTAGTCTCCTTGCAAAATGATATGCCATGCTTGGTTACTATCCCTGGGAGGTCAGCCCTTTTCTGAAGGGAAATGGAGGAGGAGTGAAAGAGGAGGGGGAAGGCAGGGCGGGCCGAGGCTGTGAGGAGAAGATGGAGGAAAAACTGTAGTGGGCGTAATATATAAGAGAATAAATTAATAATCAAAATAAATAAAACAACACATCTTTAGCCACACTCCACAGGAATGACTGTAAGAAGGAGTGAAGCGGGGTTGAGACATAACCATTACACAACCTTTTACCCCTGAAAAGTTTATCAGAATTGTTCACAAACCAAACAACCTAACAAACAAAAAAAACCCACAACAAACTCCAAAAGCATACAGCATAGAAGTCATGAACAAAGTAAAACCAAGAGGGCAGGGGAGGAGGGAGCAAGGGAGGGAGGAGGGAAGGGAGGGAGAAGGAAGGGAGGAAGGGAGAGAGGGAGGGAGGAGGAGAGGGAGGGAGGGAGAGAGTTTTAAGGCTCTTATCAACAACTCTTAGGGTAAAATATAAAGGAAACCCAGTGAGAAACTACATACAGTTGAAAAGTACTAATGACCCCGTGCTGTATGAAGGCTGACAGAACCCAGGGCCTTCTGGCACAAGCATACAGTCTCAGCCACTCTGGAGCCTGGGGAACAAGGATTACAGGTTACCAACCCACAGTAAAAATTCTTGACCCAGAATTGTTTCTGTCTAAAAGAACTACAATGACAAAATAGAGCAGAGACTGAAGGAAAGGCTGCCCAGTGCCCAGTCCAGCTTGGGATCCATCTCAAGGCGGGGTGGGGCAGGGAAGAGCACCAAAGTTACTCTTTGGTGACACTGTTACTGATGCTATGATGTGCTTACAGACAGGAGCCTAGCATGGCTGCCTTCTGAGAAGCCCTACCAGCCAACCATTAGACTGATATGGGGGGAAGTGGGGCTCTGGAAGAATTAGGGGAAGGATTGAAGGAGCTGAAGGGAATGGCAACCCCACCCCACAGGAAGACCAACAGTGTCTACTCACACAGGCCCCTGGCAGCTCTAAGACACTAAACCACCAACCGAGGAGCCTACAGGGGCTGGTATGAGGCCCCAATACATTACAATATAGCAGAGGACTGGCTTATCCGGCCTCAGTAGAAAAGGATGTGCCTAATCCTGTCTACACTTGATGCCCCGGAGAAGGGGATGTCCAGGGCTTTGGGGCAGAGGGGGAGCATCCTCTCCATGCCAAAGGGGAGTGGGGAGGGGATGAAGAACTGTGGGAGGTGGAGTAGGAAGGGGGAAATGTCTGGAATGTAAATAAATAAATTAATTTTTTACAATAAGAAGTTTAGGATGTAACTGTGTGGTAAAATTCTTGCTTACTGTATGTGAGTTGCTCAGTTTAATCTCCATTCCAAATAATAATAATAATATAGTAGTAGTGATGAAGGCATTTTAAAGCTTTAATAATCATGACAGAATGTCACTGGTGAGGGAATGGGCAAACAGCAAAGATCAATAATTGAATACAGATGTGGATACTCAAAGCCAATCATCGAACTGAGCACAGGGTCCCCAGTGAAGGAGTTAGGGGAAGGACTGAAGGAGCTGAAGGGGTTTGCAGCCCCATAGGAAGAACAATATCAACCAACCAGACCCCCAGTGCTCCCAGGGACTAAACCACCAACCAAAGAGTACCCATGGCTCCAACTGCTTATGTAGCAGAGGATGGCCTTATCTGGCTCAATGAGAGGGGAGGCCCTTAGTCCTGTGGAGGCTTGATGCCCCAGTGTAGGGGAATGCTAGGGCACTGAGTCAGGATTGGGTGGGTGGGGAAGTACCCTAATAGAAGCAGGGGGAGGGGGCATGGAGAAGGTGATCAGCATTTGAAATGTAAATAAGTAAAATAACCAATAAAAAATAAAGAGAATCCAGATATAGACTGACATAAAAAAAGACATTCAACTCTGTCTGAGCTGAACAGATCAGACAGATGCTGTAGGGCATAGTGTACAAAACACAAAGAGGATGAGGAGAAAAGTTACCCAAAACAGCTGCAAAAGATTGTAGTGGATTTGCCTATGCCACTTGGATTCTAATGTTAATACCGACTCCTTAAGAGGTGGTTACCCCAGAGGAGTAGACAATCATGTACTCAATTGATGCCAGGTGAACCTTCTGATTAGTAAAAGCTTTTGATTGGGCAGTGGAGGAGAAAGGTGGGCCTGGAGGCTAGAGAGAGAGAGATGAAGGTTCTATGGAGGGAGAGAGAGAAGAAGGTGGAAAGAGGAGAAAGATATCATGGGTTAGGCAACAAGAAATCATGGCCATGTGGGCACGACAATTAGAGATGCTTGGACAGATTCCTGACCAAGAAGCAAGTTGGAGAGGAAAGGGTTTATTCACCTTATACTTCCATTTGCTGTTCATCACCCAAGGAAGTCAGGACAGGAACTCACAGAGGCAGGAACTTGGAGGCAGGAGCTGATGCAGAGGCCATGGAAGGGTGCTGCTTACTGGCTTGCTTCCCCTGGCTTTCTCAGCTTGCATTCTTATAGAACCCAGGATTACCAGCCCAGGGATGGCACCACCCACAATGGGCTCTACCCCCTTGATCACTAATGTGAAAATGCCTTACAGCTGGATCTCCTGGAGGCATTTCCTCAAGGAAGGCTCCTTTCTCTGTGATAACTCCACCTTGTGTCATGTTGATAAACAAAACCAGCCACTACAGTGGGGTAGAGGCCCTGGATTGAGATTGAATATTTTCTAAAGGAAAAGACACATCTAGAATGACTATTACTCAAAACATACTAAGAAACCCTAAAACTTGGTAATAAGAAAACAAATATTTTCTAACAGAAATATTTTTCATGTAAATCTTCAATTTTATCAGAACATGTTTGTAATTCCTCTTTCAATTAATTTAGTAATTTTTATGTCTACCACTTTATCTGCATTATTTTTCATGATAATCTTCAATTTTAACATGTTTTTCTATGTATTTCTTCTATTTTATCAGAACTATTTTCCATGGAAATCTCTGATTTTATCACAAAATATTTTTAATTCTACCTGCAATTAATTTAGAAAGGTATTTTATGTCTACCCTTTTATCTGTATAATTTTCTGTGAAATGGTCAATTTTAATAGTGTTTTTCAATATATTTCTTGGATTTTATCAGAAATATTTTCAATGTAAATCTTCAACTTTATCAGAAAATGTTTATAATTCCACTTTCAATCAGCTTAGGAATACTTTTATTCCTACCATTATTATATCTATATAAAATTTTCCATGATGATCTTCAATATTGACATGTTTTTCTACATTTTTCTACAATTTTATCAGGAATATTTTCCATGGAAATCTTCAATTCTATGATAAAATGTTTCTACTTCCTTTTTCAAAAACAGAAAGAAAGAAAGAAAGAAAGAAAGAAAGAAAGAAAGAAAGAAAGAAAGAAAGAAAGAAAGAAAGAAAAAGAAAACAAGGAACCCAATTAAAAAATGGCCCAAACCCCTTTGGGAAAGACAATGCCTATGCAACTCATTGAAGACCTAGATGCCCAGCTGGTGGCTACATAGAGCATTCACTTTTCTGTTCCAGCATCTTTTGTACAAGAATATATTCTGCATAACTTAAACAACAAGGCAGCCTTCGATCCTTGAAGTTACAATGGTGTACTGCCTATAAGATATGTTAAGGCAATGATGGCACAAAGGTAGTGGAGGTAACCAACCAAAACTGATTTGCCTAAGGCCCACTCCATGGGATGGAAGCCATATGCAATACTACCATCATAACCAAGAACCTGAAGGAAGATAGCCCAGAGACATAGGGAAATAAACAAACAAACAAATAACACTGGTCTAAAGAGGGGGCAGGTGATAAAATAACTCCTAACGATATTTGGCTATACTTTGGCAAATTAGGACTTTGTTTACCCATCATCAAAGAGGCTCCCTCCTACAGAAGATGGGAACAGATATAGGCACTGACATGAAGCAGAGTGGAAGACTTGGAACATTCAGCCCTGTATGGGGTGTCCTCATCAAACCCTTCCCTCAGAACTCTAGGAACCCATGAAGGATAAGGCTGAACGAATAGAAGAGCTATAGGGGATGGAGAACACCAAGAAAACAAGGCCCTGTAAACCAACAGGAGCAAAGCTTATGTGAACTCACAAAGTCTGAAGCAGCACCCGCAGGGCCTGCAAAACCTCACAGGTCCTCTGAGCATGCATAATGATTTCCTGTTTACTGTGTTTGTGAGACGCCAGAGTGTTCAAAGGAGTGGGTCTGTCATTCTGGTGCCATCTCTTGCGCTCTTTTCCTTATGGTAGTTTTTCTTATGGTATTTTTGTTTTATCTTTTTATATTTTTTTTAAAAACGTAAATGGATGAATGGATGAATGGATGGATGGATGAATGAATAAATGAAACCTAGCCACTAGAGTAAATGTAACAACTGAACTGTCATGATTACCTGCTGGGAGAAGGAAACTCAATTTTCTACATACAATACAGTGACACTGGTATATCAACAACTCCAGAACCAACATCATGTTTAGGACTAGATGACCAGCATAATCAACGCCACAGTTTGGGGGGGGTTTGTTTTGGGGGGTGTGTGTGTGTGTGTGTGTGTGTGTGTTTGTGTGTGTTGCGTGCCTTTATTTGGTTACATTTGGGGGTTTTTTGTGGCAGGGGGTATTTTGTTTTCTTAATTGGGGGGGGGGGTTGTTTTATACTGTGCTTTTTTTTTGAGAAAGAACATAAAGTTAGGTAGGCAGGGAGAACAAGAGGACCTTGGAAAAGGGCTTGGAGAAGGGGAATATGATCAAGTATATACTTACATTTTCAAATTGTTTTAAATAATAAAAAGTATAAGAAAGAAAGAAGAGGAAATGGGCAAAGGACCTGAACAAAGAGTTCACTAAAGATGTAAGCATGAGACATAGCATGAAAAGGCGCTGCTGCATGGCGTCCGAGTCCTGGTCCACTAAGAGTGCTCAAACAATGAGAGCAACTTGCAAAACACAAAAACATATGTGCCACTGCTTTGGAGGCTAGGAAATAGGATCATGGAGCCAGAATGATTAGACTCCGATGAGGCTTCCCCTGATTGCAAAAGGTGGACTTCCCAGCAGACAGGACCTACTTCCTAATACTATGTCTTGGGGGGGCGGGGGTTAAAATAAAATTTTATCCCATGAATTTGTGAGGGCACACACACAATAATGGTTTTAAAAGGTAGATGGGAACAAGACCATGAGATATGTACCCATGAAAATGGTCTGAATCCACCACACTGAGACTCCTAGAGCAGACAAGAACTTAAAAGGACCAGAATGCCCATTCACCACAGCTGAGGATGAAGAATTTTTCTGTCACTTTGAAAGCCAGTTTGGTTGGTTGTTGAAAAAAACAAAAACAAACAAACAAACAAAAATAAAACAAGCAGACTCTTAACAACAATTGCACTGCGACATTTAGCTTGAGAGGTTGAAAATCATGCCCAGACAGAAAGCTCTACACAGATATTTATAAATATTTATTTCTAGACTTCTATTCATTAGCAACAATCTCCAAGAGAGTGACATGATTGTTGCAATTGGCTAATCTACATTGACACATCTTAATCCTCAATGGGTAGTTCACATTATCTCTGCTCCTGCTTGTTTGCATTCTGTAGGCTTAGGTAGTGTATGCTGATGACTGGATTATATGACCATCCTGCTTTGAAGCCCCATAGAATATTTTAATTTCTATGAAAGTCCTCTCTGCCACATCCGTTCATTCATAACGTTGATATGATTGCTAAACTGTTTTAAATAAGTTATCAAACTGTTTCAAATAGCCACCAAGTCTTTGGAAGGTAAATGAATAAATGGTTGGATCCTTAACATTACTCAATGCTAAAAAAAAAAGAAGAGAGATGAATTCTCAAGTTTGAAGCAAACACAAGGGAAAACAAGTAGTCCGCTGTGCTAAGAGAAAGAGGCAAAACTGAAAAAGCTAAGCACAGTAGGATTCTAAATACATAACACACTGAAGAAGTAAATCCACAGAGACAGTGGAAAAGCTCTGTGATAACCAAGGCACCATGGACATAGGTATGAAATGGACATGGTGGAGAGGAAATTTAGGGAAAGGGAAATATTCTGTGGTACTTCAGTGTAGGACGCTCATCATGGGTCATAGGTACATACTGCCTATGCCCACAGAATGTATAGCTTCAAGAGTAGAGCTAACTGAGGATTAAGATGTGTCAGTGTAGATTAGTAAATCGCAGCAAATGTGTCACTCTCTTGGAGAGTGTTGATAACAAATAGAAAATGCTCATAAAATACAGAGGAATTTTAGTCCAGAAACATGGCTTCTCTGGGAAGAGATCACATATCTGGAAAAGATCTGATCCAGGGAGAATGTAGACATGCCACACACACACCTTTAATCCCTCTGGCTGGAATATAGTCATGACCTTAGTACACACCTTTGATTCCTCTGGCTTGAATACAGATATGCTTTTAGTGTACATGATTAATCCCAAACAATGATGTCTAAATGACACAAATTTGTTATAAATAAAGTGACAAATCAGAGAAAGATTTGGCAGAATTAGTCAGAAATAGGTTACTCTCAAGAGGACAGACAGGAAAGAGAGATGACGAGACTGCAGTGAGAGGAGAGCGAGTTCAGTTCAGTTCAGCTGAGTTCAGTTCAGAGCAGTTCGCCTCTTAGAGTTCTGAGGCAGTCTTTCCAAAGAGAGCAATTCAGTCAGAAGTCAAGAGAAGTCATTGTGAATCAGTCAGCTTGGAGAGGATTTCCAGTCAGAACATCTGAGTTGAAGCAGCCAGAAGAAGTTCAGCATGAGCTAGAAAGAGTGAGTTTATTCAGCAGTAAATGTCAGAAGCTGAAGCGTTCTAGGCCTAGGTTAGCAGACGGAGTCTGAGAGCTGAAGCCTTCAAGATCCGAGCTTGTACAGAGTCTACAAGATGGCAGGTCTAGGTCTAGGAATAGTTGGATAGAAACACCCTGGGCTCAGTCTACACAGCTGTCTACACAGCTTTGGTATGACTCTCATCTCATTCCTTTTTCTGAGAAAATAAAAGCAACATTTACATTTGCAATAGCCCACATATGTGAGAACATGCAGGTCAGCTGCTTATCATTAGGACCCACAGTTACCAATTCATTTAGAATTTGACGATTTACTAATAAAGACATGAATCAGATATTCAAGATATTATCAGTCAGTTCTTATAGCATACAGAGAAATCAAACCGGTGTGAAGCAATAAGACCACAATTTATATCCCAATTTCTTACACATTTTTTAAGCTTGAGATCTTTGTGTGTGGGTTCTTATTATATGTGTCTCATACAACAGAGATTTACAACTTATATCGAGCAGGGCCAAGACCCTTGAAGTCCTGAAAGGTTCAGAGGAAAGGAGGAGAAAAAAGAGGGTAATGGAGGATGAAATATTATCCAAATACTGAATACACATGTAAGGGATTGTGAAAAATAAGTCAAAATGTTGCTGAAAATCTTGAAGTTCACTAAACTATTGTAATATTAAGATAAATGCAGTTGATGCTACTAGGATTGTTTTTCTAAGATTTTTCCTTTTGATTGTGTTACTGATTTATTTGTCATTTTTACTAGAATGTAAATTCCACAGCACATGTGATCTTTTCTATGTTATTGAGTAATTTTCTTTTTCTTTTTCTTTTTTCTTTTATTTATTTATTTATTTGCTTGATCATCATTTGCCATATAGGAAATGCTTTGTGACTGATTTGCTATGTAAAGAAAGAGCATCCCCTTGGTACATGGTGGAATTGATGAGCAGAATCTTTAAGCACATTGCTCAAAGATAAAGTAAGTAACAAGTCTTAATTATCACCAATGAGCCTGCCAGAGTTATCAATCTGAGGACCTACCTCATATGTCTACCTTGTGCCCGAGGGACTGGCTCTGCTGCCAGGTTTCTGTAGTATAGACGAAGGTAACAATGGTTTGTCAAGCACCTAAAGACCAGCCAAGCCGAAGTTAAGAGAGCAGAGATGATACAATATACTAGAGCAGATGACATGGACCAACAGTTTCTAGTTCAGAAGTATTTCAACTCTCCATTAGAGGGCTCAAGCCTACTTCATGTCTAAGTTAATCATATAACAAATAATACTTTAATATGTGCCAAATATAGTCTACACATGCTTGCAGAAACAGAGGTAAACTTAAAAATTACTTTCTGATTCTTTCTCTCTGCCTTCTCCATCGCCCCAGCAGTCACTTGTACTTGAACCCTGTGACACTCTAAGGACTGGTTCCCTCTTACAATCTCAGGTTTGCCCAGTGGACCATGGTCCTAAGCTTCAGTTGCTTCAGAATAAGCAACCTTCCTAGAGCCAGGTTTGAGCTACAGAAAGCATTCAGTTCCTGGAGTGAGCCCCTGCCCCTGTGCTGGCCTCCCTTACAGCATTTGCCTCAAGAAGCGATGATCATGAGCACTGACTTGGTGGAATAGTCAACATATTAAAGTAAAAACGAATGCACTCAGTGCAAACAGGGTGCAGACCCTGTATGGTCTGGGAAAGAGAGGTGAACCACGCAGAACCAGGCCTTTCAAGGCCTGATATCTGGCATGTGCCTCTTACATATGAAACTTGCCACTTAGAGGTTTCGACTCAGATTTGCCTTTATAGGTCTTCATCACCAAGCAGAGTGTGGCCATAAAACTCTTCTGGCAAGATAGCTCATCAAGTAAGGGCACATATAAGGTTTCTGGTGGAAAGAGGTGAAAGCTACCAATTCCTATGCGTTGTCCACTATTGTCTAACCTCTCTCTCTCTCTCTCTCTCTCTCTCTCTCTCCTCTGTGTGTGTGTCTGTCTCTCTCTTTCATACACACACACACACACACACACATACATACACCACATGCATAAACAGAACACATCTAGCAATAGTTTTTAAAACTAAAAGCAAAGGCTTATTGTGCAAAACAGGAAGACCAGTGCTAGCTGGATGAGGACTCCATGTGGTGATTTCCTAGGGACTTACATCTACTTTACTCCAAGCCCCTTACTGGTTTTGGAGAGAGCTTGTCCACAGGACCACAGCCCTCACAGTCTAGCTAAAAAAGCAGTGGGTGAAGTTTTCTAGATTGACTGCCATCAACTGGGATCTTTAAGAACTGCACAGCCACATGGGGATCGGTAAACAACAGTTACGTGAAGACAGAGCAGAAACTTACTCTCCCTAATCTTAATTTGTTCAAGAGAATCTCCAAAGCAGAGGCCAGAGTAAGTACTGTGCTCTAAAAGTATCCCCGGTGATGCTTCCCATGGTAGTATCTGTTGGGTGGTAATATCTTCCTGCTGCGGTATCTGTTGGCACTGACTCTTCTCTCCTACTCTTTGTCTTTTTATCATTGTAAAATCAGGAGTCATTGACCCAGTCAGTGATCTTAGCCTTTATCTCCTTGAGTTTCTGTTCCATTGCCTGTACCAGGAGGTTACTAGTGCCTAATACGTGTTGTTGGATGGGCTAGAGACCCTGAACAGGTGCAGAACAATGTCTCTGGTTGTCAGGAATCAGTGATTATAACCACTAACCAATATTGCTGCTGTCAGGTTGGGACTTAACACAAGAGTCCACACATAACTCATGTTTGTATTCAGACTAAATTGGGGACCTGATCAGGAGCTTTTTTAAGAGCATGGCAACTTTTCCCTAGCTTCCAGAGCCTTCTTTGACTCACAGCGGATGTTTATCAGTGTTTCAACAGCAAAACAAACCTAGGCTTTGTTCAGAGTCCAGTGGGGTTCACAGTTACTCACTTTGAAATTGTACAACTGGTTGAGATGTCCTGGCACAAATATATCATAAGTTATACGAGCTTTAAGTGATCGGCATTTCTGGTGCTGGCTTTAAGGTGACTTCCCCTCCGCGCCCCCCCGCCCCCCCCTACACACACATACCTAGGGAGATTGGCAACCCAAAGCATTTTCTCCTTTAAGAAATCTAGGAAATGACAGCTACAAAGAAAGGTGGTAAGACAGTGTCACAAAAATGTCCTACAGAGAACCAGGCCAAGGCAAGGTTAGCCGTAGAGGTTTGGCACTGAGTTGAGCTGCAGCGCCATCTGGTGGACATGTGCGGTGCTGGCCAGGTGCAGCAATTCAATGAGAGGGTTTCTTAAGTTGAAGACAAGTCAAGGTTACCTTTCGTCACCTCTGTTGTGGATACCCAAGATATGAATCTAAGAAAATAGGTGATAGATTGTAATGTGACATAGGAGTAATGTATAGCCACCGGATTTGAGGCCATACTCAAACGTCTGAGTTTTCAGGCGGCTATGTAAGTGTTAATGAGCCTCAGTGATTTAATGTTTAAAATGAAACCCCCTTTTCCATTAATTGTTGTTACATACATGTATGTGTGTATGTATATGTGTGTATCCTTCATTTACTTCATTTATAATTAACATATGTTATATAAAGACGTGCGGGTTAAGTCCCAAAGGAACACCAGCAATATTGGTAATATATACCCATACCTATTCCTAAATGCACCCTCTCAGTCAGTGTAATGTCACAGGCATGCATGGTTGCAGGACTGACCGTTTGATTTCAGACCAATTGACCAAGTGACGAGCCCTTTCCGGGGGAAGGCCACCCTAGTCTCAGAATTCTTCACAAATTTGAGTGAGAGCAAGAAGGGCTACGAGACAGCGTTTGGGGGAAGGAGATGAAAGAAAGGTACACATTGTAGACTTTTATATCTCAAAAAATAAAAGTAATATAACATTGAACCCTGCTGTTGTCATAAGTATAAACTGAATGACTGTGCGAAAGGACCTAAAACAATATATTATTAAAGAGGAAAATAAATGTGATAAGTGTAGATATGGAAGCAGACACTATGACCTTCAGGCTACATATGAGATGTACTCTAATTTGGTCACAGCCTCATCCAGGCCCAGGCATATACTATAGAACACACAAAAGGTAAGACACCAAAGGTTTAGCCTTAGAGAAATATCAGTCCCATAACAAAGAAATATGTTAATTCTTGAAACAAACACAATGTGATAAAAGATTAGTTGAAGCCAAGCGGGGAGCGTACTTAGTTCTGTCACACAACGAGGAGACGTCCATATGATCTTGGCAGTGGAACATAAAACATAAATTTATTTGAATTGGGTCTTTCACAAACGTTACTCTGAGGACAGCCAGAGGAAATTCAGAATGTAGAAAATTAATACTGAGGAAGAAATGATTATAAAGAATCTTATCCCATCGTTAGAAAAATATCTCCTTTCCTCAAAAACCCATGGTTTGTGCCACACACAGTAAAGATTTATGTTCTCCCAGGAGATGTATTTTTCTGCTTATCAACAAAAACAGGAACATCTGCCTGGTAAGCAAACAACAGGTGACCATAGACGGTTTACAGAGCAGCACCTTCCCGGATTTAGAGGAATGGGGGATTTCCAAAATGCAATGAGAAGCTGGTTACATCCTTTATCATCATCATCATCATCATCATCATCATTACTATTATCATATAATTAATTATATTATTATATTATATATATTAAATATAATATATAATACTATATAGTAACAATATATTATTGCTATATATTATTTAATCTTTTTTTGCAGCCCAGTCATTATACAGCTCCTGGTCTAGCCTCTGACTGTTCCACATCCCATTCCTCCTCCATCTCACCCCACCAGACCTCCCCAATCCTTGGGACCTCGAGTCTCTCTAGGGTTAGGTGCATCTTCTCAGACCCAGCAGTCCTCTGCTGTATATGTGCCGGGGGCCTCATATCATCTGGTGTATGCTGCCTGGTTGGTGGCTCAGTGTCTGGGAGATCCCATGGGTCCAGGTTAGTTGAGACTTCTGGTCCTCCCATGAGGTCACCCCCCTCCCCAGCTTCTTCCAGCTTTTCACCAACTCAACCCCAGTGGTCCCTGGCTTTTGTCCATTGCTTGGGTGTAAGTATCTGCATCTGACTCTTTAGGCTGCTTGACGGGCCTCTCAGAGGGCAGCCATGCTAGGCGCCTGTCTGTAAGCACACCGTAGCATCAGTAATAGTGTCATGTCAGGCCTTAGAGCTTTCCCTTGAGCTGGATCCTAAATTTGGTCTGTCACTGGACCTCCTTTCCCCCAGGCTCCTCTCCATTTCTGGCCCTGCAGTTCTTTCAGACAGGAACAATTCTGGGTCAGAGTTCTGACTGTGGGTTAGCAACCCCCTCCCTCATTTAATGCTGTCTTTCTACTGGAGGTGGGCTCTGTGAGTTCCCTTTCCCCACTGTAGTGCATTTCATCTAAGTCCTGAGCATCTCTCATCTCCCAGGTCTCTGGTGCATCCTTGAGGGTCTTGCTACCTCCTACCTCCTGAGGTTGCCTGTTTCCATTCTTTCTGCTAACCCTCAGGGCTTGAGTCCTGTTCTAGACCCAATACCTGATAATGTTCCCCTTTTCCTCTCCCCTTACCCTCTCCCACACAGGTATCTACCCTGCCCCATGATGGCTTTCTTCTCTCTCCAAAGTGGGATCGAGGCACCCTCAATTGGGCCCTTCTGCTTATTAACCTTCTTAAGTTCTGTGGATTATATCCTGGGTATTCTGTACTTTGTTAGCTAATATCCAATTATTAGTGAGTACCTACCATGCATGTCCTTTTGGGTCTGAGTTACTGCACTCAGGATGATATTTTCTAGTTCCACCCATTTGCTTACAAAACTCAGGTGACAGCACATGTTGGACAGGATGTGGAGAAAGAGGAACACTCCTCCATTGCTGGTAGGATTGCAAGCTGCTACAACCACTCTGGAAATCAACCTGGAAATTCCTCAAAAAAGTAGAAATAAATCTACCTGAAGACCCAGCTATACCACTCTTGGGAATATACCCAAAAGATGCCCCACCGTGCCACAGGGGCATGGCACATGTTCCACTGTGTTCATAGCAGTCTTATCTGTGATAGCCAGAAGCTGGAAACAACCCCTATGTCTCACAATGGAAGAATGGGTACAGAAAATGTGGTCCATTGACACAATGGAACACTACTCAGCTATTAAGAACGAGGACATCATGAGTTTTCTAGGCAAATGCATGGAACTAGAAAATATTATTGTGAGCTGGCCACATCCTGAGACTTGTTCTGAGCCTCCCTGTCCACTTGCCCACTGCTCAACACTCTGGTAAACTCTAAAGCACGTGCCCTGATGTAACGCCTGCTGAGGTTGCCGCTTCTGCCTCTGAGTACTTTCTTCTCAGCCTCATTTTTTTTTGAGGTGATGATCATTCCAAGGGATCCCCACAACCCCATCCTCAACGCCTTCTGACTTCCAAGGCTGATACACAAACCTTCTCCATATGCTCCCTTGGCATCTCCTGCTATGGTATTGGGGCAGAATGGCTGATTCATTAATTGTGGGCAGAGCCCACACTACAAATTTTGCAGTGTAATAGTTCCCCACCAAAAATCTATTCCTTCATTGTTTCACATCTGGACTAGTCTTGTGACTTACTTACTAGAAGCACCCAAATGCTGAAGAAGACCAGTTTGCTTGTTTCAAGCTAGATCGTTGATATTACATCCTAAAATCAGGAATTTACCCAGTCCAAGCAAGAGGTGATCATTAATATCTCATTTTCTTTCCAGAAGCCGCCCTGGTGTCTGCCATATAGCATCTCTTAAGACAATGTATTAATATGTCTGTACATATATATATGTGTGTGTGTGTGTGTGTGTGTGTGTGTGTGCGCGCGCGCGCGCGCGCGCGGGTGTGTGTGTGTGTGTATATATACATATTACGTTAATACATATTAATGTCTGAATATACATACAGATATAGAAGGAGGAAGCCAGAGAGACAAAGAGAACATAAACCTTTGAATGTTTAAAAGCTCCAGTATCATCAAATAACATACTCTATCCTGATATCAAGTGGGAAAAATCGGCTTTGGGAAAAGTCTTTAGACAATGGTTGATATTAATCTTCACAGAGAGATTAAAAAGCACATCTCGAGATCAATTAGCTATTGATCACAATGTATGAATGGTCAATAGTAGATGCTCAGTTAGTACACTGTGAATTAACATATGAACCCTTACCAAATAATACCAATGGCATATTATAGGTAATATATACATAATAAATGCACATATTAAGCTGGATAATAATGTAAAATAAGTCAATGTCAGCATGAGTTGTTTAAGGTGCTGCATTGAGCAGTGGAATTAGCATAAACTTCATATCTAAGCAGCGTGACCTAACTGGTTTAGCTGTACAGGCTGTCTCACTTGCGGTCAGTCACCAGCCTCAGCACTCTCATGTGAGGAAGATAATAACAACTCTGGAGCGGAGCATCAAAGTAAATACAGTGGAAGAAACTTTCAAGGCCTGCCAAGGTCTGGCCTCAGCTTGAAGAGGGAAGGGGTGTCTGGAGCAGTGGAAAGAAGTCAAATCGTGGGTCCAAGGTGACCAGGGTTCTATCAAGGTGACCAGGGTTCTATCAAGGTGACCAGGGTTCTATCAAGGTGACCAGGGTTCTATCAAGGTGACCAGGGTTCTATCAAGGTGACCAGTGTTCTATCAAGGTGACCAGGGTTCTATCAAGGTGACCAGGGTTCTATCAAGGTGACCAGTGTTCTATCAAGGTGACCAGTGTTCTATCAAGGTGACCAGGGTTCTATCAAGGTGACCAGGGTTCTATCAAGGTGACCAGGGTTCTATCAAGGTGACCAGGGTTCTATCAAGGTGACCAGGGTTCTATCAAGGTGACCAGGGTTCTATCAAGGTGACCAGGGTTCTATCAAGGTGACCAGGGTTCTATCAAGGTGACCAGGGTTCTATCAAGGTGACCAGGGTTCTATCAAGGTGACCAGGGTTCTATCAAGGTGACCAGGGTTCTATCAAGGTGACACAGCTTTTCCAGTCTGCTTCTCCCTGTGTTCTGCTTTCTCTCTAGAGATTTTTGTGTCTATATTTTGCCTCTTTGCCATTGTAAGAGATCTCTCTGTCCATGCCCTGCTTCCTCTCTCTCTCTCTCTCTCTCTCTCTCTCTGTGTGTGTGTGTGTGTGTGTGTGTGTGTGTGTGTGTGTGTGTGCTCTCCAAGCAGCTCTCTTTTTTATTGTACAAAATTTCTCTAAATAGCTCATCTCCTAGAGAACACAGGTCTAGTCTTTTATTGTACATGTCAATCCAGTCATTTACTCCAGGTTCCTTTTATTATCTTATGAACCAGATTACCTGGACCCCAGCCCTTTGATTCTTAGGAGGCACCAAGCATATTTTTTTTTCTTAACATTGCAAAAGAATTCAGAGATCTGACTGTCTTTGTTAAGCACAGAGGATAAGCTTGTTGGGTGGGACCCTGCCCTGTAATTAGCATTTTTCCCACATCTGGGCCTAACCTTGCTCTGTCCTAGGCTGATCCTGAACTCAGGAATCTGTCTGCATTTGTAAGCATAAACAAAAATTGTAGCTGGGTGGTATCGCCTGTGATCACCACTCCCTAACTCTTTTTATATCTCCTTCCTTAGTAATTTTCTAACAAGTAGGCTCACAGCGTGCAACTGCTTTTGTTCCTTTAGATTCCTGAAGCCCCTCCTATAATTCATATTGCACCCTTACTTTTTGCATAGTTGAGAAATTATATATTTTCAAACTCATGTATTTAGAACTCTTTCCCAGAGCCTTAAGCGTTGTCCTGAAGGTCCCAGTGTTTTACCATTTTGCTGAGACATAGCCACATCCTGGACTCCCTGCTGCTTGTAATTACCATGGAGTCATTAACATTAAGAAGGAAGACATTCCTCAGAAGGAAAGAGCCCTCCACTGCCAGTGCATCCAAGAAACCTGTGCATTATGACACAAACTAGCCTTATACCCATCAACACTCCTGGAGGCTCACACAGTGTCCCTGACCCAGGGCAGGAGCCATGTCTCTCTGTCCCCACCAAGGCCATTCCAGGCTCAGCAAAGCCCAGGGCCGATGTACCATGCTCTTAATTAATGGTAACCACCAACTTGATTGAACGTTTGAATACTGTATGCTACATCAGAATATGGAGATACATTTAGGTCAGTCCTACATATGAAACAGAAGTAATCTGTAAGTAAGTTACATTCACCAAACAGCAGTAAAATAAACAAAAGAGCGCCCATTTTGAGAATGATTGAAATCTGTATCATGAACATTTCCAGGCATGCAAGAGTAATTCAAACTCCCACCACGAGGGGGCGATAAATACACACAAAAACTACCTTCTTGGATCCTGATTTTTTTTTTTTAATTTTTTTTTCTTTATTGATATATTTTTTATTTACATTTCAAAGGATTTCCCCTTTTCTGGGTCCCCACTCTCCGCAAGTCCCATAAGCCCTCTTCCCTCCCCCTGTTCCTCCATCTACCCCTTCCCACTTCCCTGTTTTAGATCCTGATTCTATTAAAAACAATTTTGTAAGTAAAAGAACAACTTTTTAAAAGTACAAAAAGAAATCAACGATTCAATGTTTTAATCTCTTAGTTAACTATAATTTCATCCCTCTCTGTCTCCATCTCTGAGTGTGAACATATCCTCTCTTTCCCACCTGTCTTTCATTCTCTCACAACAAAGCCTCTCCCTTTAATAGGTAATTTTTACAAGTAATCCCTATAGTAATTTTTACAAGGTGTGACTGTGCATTAGTAAAGACACAGAGCTTGGAGACCGACACATGGCTGAGCTGGGAAATTGACCTGTCCATGACAGGGCCCTTTAGTTTACAGAACACCATTCTTAAGGCCACTCTGCCGAGGTAATGGCTCCATTGTCTTGATTTCTCTCCAGATCCCGGGCAATGATGCTCTACTCCTTTTCAAGTGCCTTTCCTCAGTTATCTGTATCTTCTGCCATCACGTCCTCTTCCTCCTGGAATGTCAGGTCTTCATTATCAACTGGATCGGATTTAGAAAGTCCATGGATCTTCAAGACAGATTCCAGAATGGTTAAACTGAAGAGGAAAGATCTACTCTGAAGGAAGGAAGCACCATCCCTGGGATGGGTCTTACACTTCATCTTTACATTTTTAAAAAGGAGGACTAAGAGGGGAGGAAGAGGAGGAGGAAAACTAGCAAGCCTAGAAAAGTAATGCCCACCCACTGAATTTGATGTTCAGACAAAGATAATCTCTCCTCTCAGTTTCAAAGAGAACTTATTTTATCCACTATTTTCCAGATGCAAATGTCTGGGGACTACCAGTAGTGCCATGACAAAGCACCACATGTCAGAGGGTTTACACCACAGAAACTGATTTTCTCCCAGTTCTAGAGACCAGGAGTTGAAGATCAAGATGGTGGCAGGGCTGGGTCTTTCTGTGCTTTCATTCCTTTGCTTATAGATGGTGGCTACTCTTAGTTGTCAGCTTGACTGTATCTAGGATGAACTATAATCCAGAAATGGAGGGCATGCCTGCCAGAGATTTTTCTGCTTGGTTTGAAGTAGGTGAATCCACTTCTAGTCTGGACCATTGAGGTGGGAAGACATAGGCTTTTGATCCAGCTGGTCATTGTTGGATTATCTGGAATGCAGCCTATAATTCATTCCATATATACATTAGATACAGATACAGATGCAGATACAGATATAGATATAGACGATATAGATATAGATTCATTCTATATATCTTATGAGTCTAGAAATCCCTAAGACATCACCTTACCCTATATTTTTACAGGGCCTTTGCTGTGTACAGATCTATACCTCATATTATGAAGACACCTGTCATACTGGGTCAGTGGCCACCCTATTAAACCAGCCAGCACTTAGTGCTCAACAAAATAAACCAACTGGTGCTCGGTGTTCACCTGAATAAACCAATTGGTCCCATTGCTCACTGGAATAAACTAACCGGTTCTCAGTGCCCATCCTAATAAATCACCAGAGCTCAGTGCTCACCTGAATAAACAGGCAGTGTTCAGTGGCCTCCCTAATAAGCCCAGTGCTCAGTGCTGTGTGTGTGTGGTTAAGCATTTGCAATAGCAAACAGGAAGTTTTATGCAGCCAATTACTCTCATGTCACATTGAACAGCTGTGCCTGTGTTAGTTTCTAGAAGCCAGCATCCTACAGTACCACATTCAGTAATTCTTAGTACTGGGTTCAGAGTCATGCGTCCTCACCAGGCCTGCTCTTGGGCTAACGTCAGCCTACTCTTCAGTGGAAACATCTGTACAAGAATCTGAGGTGACCTGGAACCCACATTCTCTGCTTTTCCACCTTCTTCCCTGGTACTCAGGATTCCTAAACTCCCTCCTGATGTGCCCTTGAGCTTGCAATTGGTGCATGGAGAGGCCCCCTCTCAAACTAATCACACCGAGGCCATCTCAAACCCGAGGCCTGGCAAGAGATGCACAGGGCATGTAAAGGAACCAAGCAAAGAATAAAATACATCAGGACATCCCAGAGTCGGTCATCTGAGTCCATCACTTCACCCTGTACCCCAAATGAAGAGGCAGTCCTGGCTGTCTCTGTGCATTTTGTTCTCTGATGTTTTATCTATCGATTCTCAGTTCACTTACAAAGAGATTTCCCAAAGGTCCTTCCTTGGCGATGCTGTCTGGATAGACACCAGCTACTGACCATGGACAAGTGGAGCTGGGTAAGCCTACGCATGAACGTCAGTACCACCTCCTCCCTCCCTGGGACTTCTGACGGCTCATGTAAGCGTTGTAAGCTTCCTTCTAGAGGTCACACGAAGACAGTCTTGGCTTTCTGGTTCTCTGTATCATTATTCATTTTTCTCTCTCAGTCTGTATCAACAGGGTTCTTGGAAGAGTAAGGAAAGAGACAAGACAAATAGACTATGCAATTAATAATCAGAAGTTCTCTCTGATTGTCAGTGTGAATCCGCCCTCATAGAGTTGCTGGATGGGCCTTTTGAATTACACTATTATCTATCAGCTAAAGCACATGGCGGAGTATCTTGTACCAAGATGGCCATTCAGGAAAACATTCCCATATAAAGTAGTTTATCCAAAATACCTAGTACAAGTAGTCAGACAGAGTTGAACTTAAAGGAATAGTTCTCAGTGTTATATTGAAATTTTGAATTTATGAAATTCTTAGGCAAATGGATGGAGCTAGAAAATATCATCCTGAGTGAGGTAACCCAATCACATAAGAACACACATGGTATGCACTCACTTGTAAGTGGATATTAGCTCAAAAGCTCAGAATACCCAAGATACAATTCACAGACCACATGAAGCTCAAGAAGAAGGAAGTGTGGATACTTTGGTCCTTCTTAGAAGGGTGATCAAAATACCTATGGCTCATAGTCAACCAATGGACTGAGCACAGGGTCCCCAATGGAGGAGCTATAGAGAAAGGACCCAAGGAGCTGAAGGAGTTTGCAGCCCCATAGGAGGGACAATAATATGCACCAACCAGTATCCTCAGAGCTCCCAGGGGCTAAACCACCAACCAAAGAGTACATGGAGGGACCCATGGCTCCAGCTACGTATGTAGCAGAGGATGGCCTTTTCAGACATCAATGAGAGGTGAGGCCCTGGGTCCTGTAAAGAATTGATGCCCCAGTGTAGGGGAATGAATGTCAGGTCAGGAAATGGCGGGGGGGGGGGGGGGAAGTGGGGGGTAGTGGGGGGGGTGGGAGGGATGAGGGGGGTGGGGGTGGGGAAGTGGGGGGTAGTGGGGGGTTGGGGGGATGAGGGGGGTGGGGGTGGGGAAGTGGAGGGGTGGGGGGTGGGAGGGAGTGAGCAGGGGGAGGAGGATGGTATGGGGGTTTTCAGAGGGGAAACAAGGAAAGAGGATAACATTTGAAATGTAAATAAAGCTGATATCTAATAAAAATTAAAGAAAAAGAAAATGTGAGTCTTATAAGTAGATGGAGAGTTTCATGTGAATCTCTCAAAATTCTAGACCTCAATTCTTTCTTACAAGGAAGGTGATAGACAAACTCTATCGACCCTGTGGCTGTGTTAGATTAAAATGGGTTTCAATGAAGAGCATTAGTTTATGGAAACACTTCTTACCGTTCCTCCTTTTCTAACTAGTACTTTAAAACCTCCTATTCCCAAGTTCAGAAAGAGTCATGGCTACATGAAATGGACAACATGCCATTGTGAATCAAAAATTCCCCCCAATAAATCTAGATATTCAATATATATAGATGTGTCTTCTTGGGGGAACACAAATGGCTTACACAACGTGCTAACCTCTGTGGAAACACTGCAACAGAGTTCAGAGCTCAAAGCCCCTGCTTTTATGCAAGACTGAAATTGAATATCGATCAGAATGTCATCCAACTTCTTTAAAACTGAGAGCATTTCAAAGAGCCATGAGTCTTCAATCTTGCAAAGAATGAGATAACGGAAAATGGAAGTGTGTTCTTACTACAGCAAATTGTGTGCTGCTGTGCAGTTTCTATTGTATTTTGTCTAGACGAAAATATTCTCTTAACTATAAAACTGTACCTAAACATGAATCGGATCCCATTGCCCAATGCTGTTCAAAACTGCGTCATGTTAACTTTTGAGAGCAAATGGCAGGAAGCCTACATTAGTGCCTATGTGCATTTACTGCATTTATTTTAAGCATTTGTAATCAAGGATCTGTGTACATAAGTTTCGCATTAGTAAGAAAGCTGGAAACCCCACAGTTGGAAAGCTGGAAGCAGTCAGGGATGAGTAACAACTTTAACCCAATGGGTCACAGTGAACGCAATCAACACTAATAAAAGGCACTTCAGGTCTTAGGGGATTGGCCAAAGGTAGAGTGGCTCTGCCTACATGTTTGCCCTGGAGAACCTTAGCTCTCATCTTCATGCTCAGTCATGCAAAGACAAATAAACAGAAGAGCAACTAAAGATGGCATAAATTGGCTAGGCCAGCATTAAAATCTGCTGTTGGAAAGTCCTGCTGTTTGGGTATCTGCTTAGCATTATCAGACATCAGTGAGGATTGTTTAATCATAATAATGAATATATATATATATATATGCATATATATAAAACCTCTTTATAATATATGTAACCTCCTTATAAATGAGCACATATTAAGTTTATATAAGACTGAAAACAAATTATGCATGTCATTTACAGATGTAAGTTTTGTATATTCCTCAAGAACCTAACATATCTGGGGTATGAAAACATATCTGGGGTATGGAAGATCTATGATATTTTTTGGCTTTACACTTTTATTTAATGTTATTTCATAACGTGGAGAACTTTGTCATATAAAGGTAAAACCCTTAAAGCAATTGAGTTTGCTACCTTCCTTCCTTTCCCTCTTCTCCTCTCTCTCCATTTTCCTTTTCTTCCTCCTCTCCTTATTCTTTTTTTTTTTAATTTAGTCTAGGACTTTACCCCACGGAAGGTGCAGCCCTTATGCAGTGTAGATTGAACCTTTCTGGAATCACCCTCCGAGACACTCCCTGAGCTGCTGCCATGCCAGTTCAGTTGACAGTGAAGACCAGCCATCAAGGCTTGAAGAGGGAAAGTTCTCCAGAAAAGGATTTTGCTTTCCTACTCAAAGGACAGAAATAAGAGGTCACAATTCATGAAATTTGTAAGCAAATGTTTGGAACTAGAAAATATCATCCTAAGTGAGGTAACCCAATCACAAAAGAATATACATGGAATGCAATCACTGATAAGTGGATATTAACTAGCCCAGAAACTCTGAATACCCAAGACACAAGTAGCATATTAAATGACTCCCATGAAGAAGTAAGGAGAGGGCCCTGATCCTGGAAAGGCCTGATCTAGCATTGTAGGGGAGTACCAGGACAGAGAAAAAGGAGGGAGGTGATTGGAGAATGGGTGGAGAGAAGGCTTATGGGACATATGGGGAGAGGGGAACTGGGAAAGGAGAAAGCATTTGGAATATAAACAAAGAATTTAGAAAAAAAATGGTGGAAAAAATATGAACCAAGCAGTATCCCCAGAGATCCCAGGGACTAAACCACCATCCAAAGAGTACACATGGAGGGACCTGTGGCTCCAGCTGCATATGTTGCAGAGGATGGCCTTGTTGGACATCAATGAGAGAAGAGGCCTTTGGTCCTATGTAGGCTCAATGCCCCAGTGTAAGGAAATGCCAGGACTGGGAAGTGGGAGTCGATGGGTTAGTGAGCAGAGGGAGGGAAGACCAGATAAAGGGTTTTCAGATTGGAAAGGAAGAAAGGGGATAACATTTGAAATGTAAATAAAGAAAATATACAATAAAAAAGGGGAAAAATAAGGATAAAAAACATAAAATAACACATGCAAAAAATGCCCCATCCTCAAGGAACACACAAAACAAAAACAGCAATTTGGTTGGATTGCAAGGAACAGTAAGGAAATTAGATACCTAATTGCCTCCCATATTACCTAGGAAAATGAACCTAGGTAATATGGGAGGCAAAGTGTTAGAAGGCATTGTAAACCCTGTTGAAAGGTTTGAACATTGCTCTTAGAAAAAATAAAATCATTCAACAACAACAAAAAAAAAAAAAAAGAAAAGAAAAAAAAGAAGAGGTCACAATGAGCTGCAACAGTAGCAAACTAATGTTTTTTCTTTTTTTCTTTCCTTCCTTCCTTCCTAGGAGTAAGGGTGAAGTTGAAAGTCTAATAAAATTAACAGGAAACAAAAGATTCTTGTCTTTGAAAGTATGCCTTTTTACATGTTGCTAAAAGTAGATAAATGGTCACAAAGCATGGGAAAAACTGACTTTGAAACAAAATCTTGGTTGTGATAGAAGTTGAATAGACCTTTTTTCATAAGATACAATTTTTTCACCAATCTGACATAAACTTACATCATACTAAAAATAAATTATGGATGTCATTTATAGATGCAAGCTTTGTATGTTCATTAAGAACCTAACATATCCAGTGTATGAAAAGATGTATTTTTCCCTTGTCCATTTTTATTTAATGTTATTTCATAGCATGGAGAGCTTTGTCATATAAAGAACTATGTGTGCTGGTTACATACACATTTGAAACCAAAGAACAAAGTTTCTAATCAAAACCTCCGTCATACCAGGCTTATTTATATATAGCCTTGCATTATGCAGATTATAAAAGCATTTTCTATTAGAGACATAAATACTGAATATAATGTGCCAACAAACACAGCATTATAACATGGGCCTTATGATGATAATGTATAATGTACATAAACAACAATTAGTAATAAAATATAGATTGACATAACATTATTTACAAACACAGCATCTATTAGCAATAACTTCAAAATTTCATTCTGAGTGATACTTAATCACTCTAAGAGCAAATAGTCCCTTCCCACACTGTCAAAGTATATTTCATACAGAAGAAATCCCTGAAGCAAAAGTCAGTCCATGTGTACTAGTCATCCATTTTTTTTTAATTTAAAACATTCATATTAAGGTTGTCTACCAGAAAACAAGCACACAAACAAGCAAACACACAAACGAAACAGTTTGGAAATTTCCTGAGAACTTTTAAAATGCTGTTTTAACACTTTAGTTTCCATTTAAAGTCAATATATTAGCTATCTTTATTTGGTAAAAGTTATTATTGCTTTTTTCTCTATTAAAGGGAGATGTCAAAGTTTACCCAGATCCTGAATGTGACATTTTCCAGGTTGGTATCTCTTCTGATCCCCCATCACCCCCCAAAGCCCCCTGAAAACTGGCTTAAAAATCTTTGACAAACTAAATATCCATCATTTCTTGTGTGCCACAATCTTAAAAATCATATTTTTCAATTGTATACATGAGAGCATTCCTGAAAATTATGCCACAGCAAGAACCTAATAAGACAATATTAATATACATTATTTAAAGGTATTTTGATTATCACAAAGCATTTTTATTATCACTCATTATCTGTTACCACTTAAAAATTAATAAAATAAATATTTTCTAGAATTTGTGCATAAAGAAACTCCTTAATCCCTAATGTTTAGACCTCATTAAGAGAGAACTTATTACAAACTCATGTGTTCTAGACAGAGAGAGACACGGCCTCTAAAGTGCTTTAATGGGAATAGAATTTATGTTAAATAGGATTCATTTGGTCAATGTTCTGTTAAGTTACAATGTTAGTATCAGCTACACAAATCATGCCTTGTATCTCAACATGACATGTACATTCAAGGCAATGGGGAAGAAGGGATAGAAAGACACAGGAAATGACAAAATCAAAATTCAATATCATGTTTGAGATTGCCCAAGCTCACATTACCAAGTCACAAGGAAGATTTGATTTTTCCTCAACTGTGTTGCGATGTAAAGCTATCTCCCAGGAACCTATCGGGATCTATAGGACATAATCAAGTAGGAAGACTAAGTCTTACAAAGAAATGCTCTACTCGAAGTCCTGTACAAGGAACCTAGGAAATGGTGGCCCTGGAGTGAGAGTGGGGACAGTCGAGTTCTCATACCAGACTCTGGGGTGTGGGGCACTTCCTCCTAAGGCTATACCAAAACAAGCTGAAAGCAGAGATTTGTGGACAAGATAGTTTTACTCAACTACTTAATAGCTTAAGAAAATGGGCTAGAGATCAACTATCTCTCAGAAAAAGAGTTTGTCTGTTTTCCATTTTATTTTTATTTTGTTTATTGTATAGTTTCCCCTTTCCAGGTCTCCCCTTCAGAAACCCTTTATCCCACCCCCCTTCCTCCTGCCTCTTCTAGAGGGCTCTCCCATCCACCTGCTGCTTCCTTTCTTCCAGCCCTGGCATTCTCCTACACTGGAGCATCAAATACCCTCAGGCCCAAGGGCCTCTCCTCCCACAGATATGCAACAAGGTCATCCTCTGCCATGTATGTGGCCAGTGCCGTGGGTCCCTCCATGTGTATTCTTTGATTGGTGTTCTGCCCCCCCACCCCTGGAGCTCGGAGGGAGGGGGTAGTCTGGCCTGATAACACTGTTGCTCCCTCCATGGAGCTGCAAATCCCCTCAGCTCCTTCAGTCCCTTCTCCATCTCCTCCATCAGGGACACTGGCACTCAGTCCCCGCGAGCATCCTCCTCTGTATTTGTCAGGCTCTGGCAGAGCCTCTGAGGAGACAGGCTCCTGTCAGCAAGCATTTCCCAGCACCCACAATAGTTTCTGGGTTTGGTGGCTGTATATGGGATGGATCTCCACGTAGAACAGTCTCTGGATGGTCTTTCCTTCAGTCTCTGCTACACACTTTGTCTTCATATTTCCTCCTATGAGTATTTTGTTCACCCTTCTAAGAAGTACTGAAGCATCCACATATTGGTCTTCCTTCTCTTTAGGCTTCATATGGTCTGTGAATTGAATCTTGTGTATTCTGAACTTTTGGGCTAATATCCACTTATCAGTGAGTACATACTTTGTGTGTTCTTTTGTGACTGAGTTAATTCACTCAGGATGATATTTTCAAGTTCCATCCATTTGCCTGCAAATTTCATGAAGTCGTTGTTTTTAATAGCTGAATAGTATTCCATTGTGTAAACGTGCATTTACACAAAGTACATTTTCTGTATCCATTCCTCTGTTGAGGGTCATCTGGGTTCTTTCCAGCTTCTGGCTATTATAAATATGGCCACTATGAACATAGTGGAGCATGTGTCCTTATTATATATAAGAACATCTTCTGGGTATGTGCCCAGGAGTGATATAGCTGGGTTCTCAGGTAGGGCTATGTCTAGTTTTCTGAGAAACCACGAGACTGATTTCCACAGTAGGTGTACCAGTTTGCAATCCCACTAGCAATGGAGGAGTGTCCCCCATTCTCTACATCCTCACCAGCATCTGTTGTCCCCTGAGTTTTTGATCTTCGTCATTCTGACTGGTGTGAGGTAGAATCTCAGGGTTGTTTTGATTTGCATTTCCCTGATGACTAAGGATGTTAAATATTTCTTTAGGTGCTTCTCAGTCATTCGAGTTTCCTCAATGAGAATTCTCTGTTTAACTCTGTTCCCCATTTTTAATAGGGTTATTTGGTTCTCTGGAGTCTAACTTCTTGAGTTCTTTGTGTATGTTAGATATTAGCCCTCTATCAAATGTGAGATTGATAAAGAGATTTTCCCAATCTGTTGGATGGCATTTTGTCCTATTGATGGTGTCTTTTATCTTACAGAAGTTTTGCAAATTTATGAGGTCCCATTTGTTGATTCCTGACCTCAAGATGTACTACAGAGCAATAGTGTTAAAAAACTGCATGGTACTAGTATAGTGACAAGCAGGTAAAACAATGGAATAGAATTCAAGACCCAGAAATGAACCCACACACCTATGGTCACTTGATCTCCGACAAACAAAGTAAATCCATCCAGTGGGAAAAAAAAAGAGAGCATTTTGAGCAAATGGTCTTGGTTCAACTGGCAGCTAACACGTAGAAGAATGCAAATTGATCCATTCTTATCCCCATGCACAAAGCTCAGGTCCAAGTGGATCAAGGACCTCCACATAAAATCAGATACGCTGAATCTAATAGGAGAGAAAGTGGGGGAAAATCTTGAACACATGGGCACAGGGGCAAAGTTTCATTTTCCATTTTTAAAGAGGAAAATAGTCTCACGGTGGTTTTAAATGATATTAGGGGTCTTTCATTGGCTGCGACTCTTGCAAAAAGCCTGCAGGCCTAACCTAGGGTCATCCTGTTGACACACTAAATCTCCCTAGGACTTAGAGGACTTTGTGACAGAGAAAGGATGCTGGAGGAGGCAGGGCTTTTGGGGGTGGTGTGTGTGGGGGGGGGGTTGTTTACATGTGAGTAAAAGTCCAGTAAAGGGTGTACTGGCTGTTCCTTCCCGATGAGTCATGCCTCTGCTTTTATAAATTCACTTTTATTTTCTGTTGGTAAGTATTAGTCTGGTCTGTTGCAGCTACACTGAAGGGCTTTTTAGCACATTCAGTCAAAAGGTGGGCAGGGAAGGAGTCATTACAAGATCTAAGCTGAGTCCTTGTTGTGCAGTGAGAATGACAGGTCTTGGCTAGAGGGTAAAGCCAAAAAAGTTCAGTAACCTGGCTGGTGGTGAGAGAGAGAGATGAAAATAAATCTCTAAATCCCTGTCCTTCGTTGTGAAGATTCTTTCAGTGTGTGCTGAAAGGCCTCTACAGATGGATTGCACACAGACCCAGAAAACTGAGAAGAACATGAGTTAGTCTGTTTGCCAAGAAACAAGGCAGGCTCTTTAAGGGACATTACTCCTGTATATAGGGAAGAGAATCTGCCATCAGTTTACAAGGCTGTTCAGACATTTTCAATGTTTGTTTGTTTGTTCATTTGTTTTCTATATTTCAGTTCAAATTCTTTAGAGAAATGTATGAAAGATCCGGCAGCCAAAATCACCAACACATTTCCACTAATTCTTTCAGTTAGCCTAGAGTAGTAAATTTGGTTCATCACAGACCAGAATTGGGCATGCCCTGAAGCGTCTCTTTCCTCTGTTTAAAAAAAAAAGATGAGGCGAGAGAAAATCAGCTGCAACTGGTTGTAAAGAGGAGCTGACACAATCCTTTCCGTTAATGTTGTTTATAATAGCACAAAGGCCTGATGGCCACAAGTGGGCCTTGTGGTAGGAGGAAGAGCACTGGACAGAAACAATATTCAGTACAAGAAGGAGCCTTAAAAGAAAGAAGAGGCTTCCCATTAAAGGGGAGTGAGGGAGGAAGAGACCAGAGCCTCTTCTAAGAGCACCCTTTATCTCTAGACCAAACCCCAGAGCTGAGCAGTCTCCCTGGGTAGTCCCAAATCAACCACTAGAACAAAGAGTCAACTTGGTACAACCTTTATGCAGCAAAAAGTTTCGCAACATCTGATTTAGTTCAGCATAGTGTGTGTAACAAGGAACACGGGGAACTAAGTGCTATAGACTAAAAGATACCAAGTCACAGTACTGACTGCTTCTCAAATTGCTATCTCCAGGTAGAGTTCCAGGAAGGTGTGGCCCGCTTTGGGCTCTAAGGATTAGGCTTGAAAGTCCAGGCCATGTTCTAATACCTTTTGTCTTTCCAGTTTGAATATGTGTGCTATTACCTTAAGCTTGAACCCACTTTAATGTGGTTTTGAGAATGACCAAATAAACCACCTTGGCTCCTGTTCTCTGGAGGGTAGTGTTGTTTTAAAAATGATTCCTGGTGCTTTCATTTCTGGCCTTGCATACTAAGTCTCACTACTCTTCCATTTTCTGGCTGTGCTTTTGGCTTTTCACTCACTGAGAAGGGAATAAGCAGAAAGCTAGCAGATAAAGACATGGAGGAACAGAAAAGGAAGAGCATGCACAAAGCTCTCCTCTCTCCAGTGGCTTCAAGATCTGTTATCCAATCCCCAAATTCTTCTTTCAATGTCATTTCTAGCCTATATAGTTCTGTAGCCACTCTGTCCTATATAACTATGCTTGTCCTCAGGAGTGAAGGCAACTGAGATGTCACTGACTTAAAACCAATATTTAACATTGTTCTGTTCACTGCATGATTTAGACCTAAGCCTCTTTCACTGTGGAATCCTCATAGGTTGAACAATCTGAATCTGAGGAGTCGGACAGAACAGATTCAGCATTTTCCATTGATTTCCAAAAACTAACCATAACCAACTCTTCAAAGTCCTAGGTTTTTGGTTTTGTCTTGCTTTATTTTGTTTGTTTGTTTGTTTGTTTGTTTGTTTTTCCTCTCAAGTGGAACATCTTGTGAGATTACTACTTTGTAAACTTGTGGACTGGAATCTGCAGCGGTGCAGGGGGTGGGGCACAGTGTCTATGTTTCTCTTTACAGGGAACAGTCAAAACTCACAGGTGGCCACAACTGGGGACAACAAGGAGAACATCATCCGCTGCTCCTGAGTCACCTGGGGTTTTGATAACAGGAAGTGGGGCAAGTCTGCAAAAGAAGAGTGGCAGAGAAAGCTGAGTTGAGAGTGTGAAGTTAGGGACCCTCCAGAGACCTCTTTAAGTCCATAGCTAGGGAGGCAACAGCAAAGATAACCCAGAAACTTGCCATGAGCCCTAATCAATCTTCACAGGAGGCTGGAGTCTTGGTTAACCCAGGCTGTCCTGACGAGAAACACCACACCAAGATGACATAAATTTATTTTCTTGAAGCTCTGGAAGCCCAAAGTCAAAACCAAGAGGTTGGCATCTCTGAAGGCTTCCTGAGATTCTGAAGGAGCTCTAGTCTGATTCAGTGCCTGCTTAATGTAAGACAACCTTCTCCCTCTCATCTACTTGCCAATTTCTAGCAACCCTTTATTAAGAGGTAACTTCAGGGCTGAGAGAGGAAGAACTCAGTAAAGTGCTTGTCTTGCAAAACACTGGAACCTGAGTTTCACAGCCACAACCCACATCAAAAAGCCAGGTTTGGGAGCAGGCCTAGCCAGCTAGAAAACCTAGCTTAATTAGTGAATTCCGGACCAATGAATGACCCTTTCTTAAGAAACAAGTTCCCCTGTGCCTGAGGAACAGCAGTCAGAGTTGCCCATTGGCCTTCACATGCATGAGCATATCTGTGTGTGTGTGTGTGTGTGTGTGTGTGTGTATCCTCACTGCATGTACACACACATGAAAAGTTCTCTCTTCATGTTCAATTGCACAGTGGCATGAATATTTTGGGGACTACCATTTCAAAATAATTTTTATCCATCAATATCCAACTTGCTTTTAGTAAATTAATAATAGATAAATGATGGTAAAGGAAATTCTAACCCTATCTTACCAACAGTAAGCTGCAAACTCTTCAAGAGTAATGGCTGTCTTTAGTGTTGCTTTGTGCCCAGCATTTGCACTGTCAGGAACACAACGGCATCTCGACCAATCATTCCATAAAATATAAATGAATGGACGTGGGAATTACTTACATCCAGAGAATACCTTTTGGAAGAATATGCTTTCAAAGATTCCGCTGTACCAAGGCTAATTTAAAACACATAAACAAGAGAGTGAGCATTCATTTTGAAAGGACTAAGTGTCTGAAGCCATAATGTTGTTTATACTGATTTGATATATACACAGAATCGTTTTATAGGAACTCTGGCCAAGGTTATTGTACCTCGGGGAACTGCTATAAAATGTATAGCTGGGGTGGGGGGAGAAGAAGAAATGTAAGATGGGAAAGGAGGCATTGGGCAAGTTGTTCATTATCTAATAAACACAGAAAGGAATTGGAAAGCCTAAGAGCCTCCCAGACCCCTTAGTCCTGCTCTGTTAAAATTCAAAATCCACAGCAGTTTGGGAGGCAGAAGAAATAAAAGTAAGTGGTGCTTGCTCAGACTGTGCTAGGGCATCAGAAACATGGCCGGGGTTAGCTGTGTTCCCTCTGGACTCAGTGACCTTCAAGAGTCTTCCTCTTAAGACTTTAAAGGATCCTGCAACTCACTAGGCTATCTCCGAAACTCTACCTAGTCCCATCACATCAGGACTGCAGGGAACTTGATGAGTGAGCCCAGGTGGGCTATGTTTTACTGACTCAGATGCAATTAGACAAATACAGTGTCCCAGAATTCCCTGACATTTTACTAAAGGGACTATTGCCTCCCAAATCCTCACCCCTTCTTTTTCCAATATTTTTCTTTGATCTTTCACTAAATTTAAGTCAGTGAGGTAATAAGCCTCACTTTACCCAGGAGTCGTCCACTAATATTTTATGTTTCTATGAGCAGAGCAGCATTACCATTTAAACATTAATGGATGGATTGTGTATTTCACATTCATAAGCTGAAATTTTGTACTCCAAAGTGATGTTATGATAATAAGCCTTTCCTGTAATGATTAGTACCTTCATTAAGGAGGCCCCCAAGGACCTCCTTCACTCCAACAGTTATCTCAGAACAACACTGGAGCAGAAAAATAGTTGTCCATGATCTAAGAAGCATTAAGTCTCCAGAGACTGAAAATACCCATACCTAGGACATACCAGCTTTCAGAGCTAGAAAAGTAAACTGTGTGTATATATATATATATATATATATATATATATATATATATAGTTAATAAGCAACAGGGCTTACCTCTTTTTTTTTTTCTTTTTTAAGTGATAGCCCCAAATAAGTAAGGACAAGAGTTCTCCTGATGGATTTCCCCATGGTGAAATTTGTCCTTCACTACAGAGGCGAGCCTGACCTGTCAAGTTCATGTCCTGTCTAAACTCCAGTTATCATTGTGTGGAGATCAAATTTAGCCAGGATGTCAACAGTGAGGTGTAGGTAGTGGGCGAAATTACCTTCACACTCCATTGCTAGTCAGCTGCATTCAGCAACCAGACCAACAAGGACAATCCTTGCTCATACCTCTGTCAGGATAACTAGCATCAGCAGCATCTTCCATCTCTAAAGTGACCTGTTATAGACAGCTCCATTGACACCAGCTCAGAGGGTTTTAATTACCTGGCCCTTATATTTGGATCTAGTTTCATTACACAAACTGTGGAAGTTTTATAGAAGGATGTATAGAAGGATCTATACATCCTCCTCTCTTGTGGGAATAGACATACTTTCTCCCTGAGCCAAGTGCCTTGGTCAGATTCTCATAAGGTCAGATCATATTCATGATTCCTGACAATTCTAGGAAGTTATATTAAATTAGGGAAACTAAGAGGTAAAGAGAGAACTGATTACAATCTATTGGGATGAAGTTATTTGATCTCTCCTCTAGATCGCTTATTCCTAAATCTGTAAAATCAGTCCTAACAAGTCAAGGCCTAGACTGCAACGTAAAGTCTCATGCATTTCTCCTTGTTACCATGCAGAATGCCTACACAATGTATTGTCTTCACTCCAAAAGTGCTTTTATATCCAGTTTCTAATTGGTCTCTTATTTTGATACCAAATGGCTATGTTTATAGCAAAACTTGTCAGAGCTCAAGAAATTTGTGGTTGAGTTTTATGGACATTTGGTCCCAGACGTAAATGATGATGTGTCTATTTTGAAAGGATTAGTATTCCTCAATAACTGACCACAAAATACTGCATTTGCAATATTTGTGATAAAATCCATTATCAATTTTTCTGTTTCACTACTTATGTACGTTTAGTGTGGAGTAGTCTACCAAGCATCAAAATTCCTTCACCCATACTAGCCCCATTTCTCATGTCTGTCAATTTCTCACAGCTTCTTAGCTGTGAGGTTTTAGATACATCTGTAACAGAAGTCTTTTCTTTTAAAGTGTTACTGCTGAAGAACCAATACTCACTAGTTGTGCAGGCTGTGGCCACAGTCTTATGAAGCCTTTAAAATCTTCAATACATATTTGTGATTGTAATCAGGTAAAGCATAGCATTCACATTCCAGTAAGTCAAGAAGAAGGGAAGCTTGAGTCTGTTCTGGCCATTACTACCCATATCTAAGTGGAACAAACACTAGTTTAGGAAGCCCTTTCATACCAAACCTAAGTCATACCAAGGCAAACTATAGTTCTACTTTTAAAGATTCCACAGAACCCTGGGTGTTCTGTTGCAAAGAATATTATAAAAACAACCAGCCCATCCAGCTCCCCTGCTTCTACAGGGCCATCTCTCAGGTGGTCCTGCTGGCTTGCCAACTCTTTACCCCCAGCTGGGCCATCTGTCCATCGAGGTTGCCAGAATACCCCTCACTTCCAATCAATGCCACACACACCCCACGATCTGCCACCTCAACACCAAATTACCCAGTAGAATCAAGACTCTTAAAGCTTAATTAACCAATCAGATTTATGTATAAATAATATCACACTTTACAAGATGTCAATACAATAACTTTAGAGTCAATTGATGATGATTAAAGTTTTATCCCAACGTTTCTAACCTTGTGCAAACTTAGCTACTTGTGGCTGATAATTGCCACGTGCGTTCACATCTGCAGCCAGAGTTCTTCTTTTTTTCTCACCCTCTGCAACTCTTAGCTCCGCCCTGATTTCCCTGCTCAATTACATGTTCCCACTGTGCATTCTACTCCATTACCACAAAATATTGTTAAAAGATTTTTCATAGCCTTCTTTGAATACCTTTATGTTTAACATGAGTACTTCCAAGCATTCCTTGGTAGTTGTGTCAGTAGCCACCAATAAATCGTCACTTCGAAATGACAGAGGCTTTCAAAATGCATGAAAGAAGAGAATTACTATTGGAAGGTTCAACTATTACTAAGAGCCCTTGGACATTCTCTAGATTATGGTCTAGAAGCAAGACAACATTATGATGTTGGTTACTGATCACTTATTGGGCCTATTACTTAAGAGCTCTCTATTTTTCTGCTCATAAAAAAAACCATAATTGTATAACCAATATCATCCTCACCTACATTTGAATTATTATACACCTAATTGTAACACTTAGGACATGATTAGTGATTTGAGATGCCAGTGGAAAAGGATGCTTCTCAAGTTTTCACAAATTTGAACAGCTTACTAAAATCACATGCTTCTCAAACACGTTATTTTTCCCCACTGTTATTCTTTAGTTTTTCTTTCTGATGCAATGAATTCATATTTATGGAACATTGTCTTCTTGGTGTAAAAAGCAATAATTATAAATTATGGTATTTTATTAAAACAAAAAGAATCATTTGAATTTTATTCTTTTAGGGGCCAATAAGACTTCTCAGTGGTAAAGGCCTTGCTGCCAAGCCTGAGGACCTGAGTTTGATCCGGCATAGTGGAAAGAGAAAACTGACTCCACAGTTAGTCCTCCGCCCGTTACATCCACACACAGATCATGCATGCACTCATACATACATACATGCATACATGCATACATACATACATCTACAACAAAGAAATACAGTGCATTTTCTTCTTTTATTCTGAAGCCATCATAACATTTTCCAGTATCTACTGAGCATTATCCTGACATAAATGCAATTATTTTCCTATATAAGAAGTATATTTTAGAGTTTCTATGCAATGAGCAATATCATTTGATCTGTTTATATAATCCAGAAATAAAGATCAAGGCAGTATAAATGGCAGCTATATTCTCTACTTTTACTTTAAATTTTCCATATTCCACTCCCCCTCCCCCTTTTTGTCAAATCAGTCATATTCTGTTTCTCTTTATTTCTTAATTGTAAATATTGTAATGGCTTCTACCTGACCTGGAATGGTTGGTTGGTCACAGTAAAAAAATTGTTTATCTTCCTCTGAGTGAAAATTCCATTTAGATAGTTCGTTTTCAAATTCTTGTTGTTGTTTCCTGGTTTCACGGCAGCCTACACACCAAAATTTAGAATGTCAATCATCCTTGCATAATTTCTCCCCACCGCACTTAAATTTTCTATTAACCTCTCCCTGATTTAATGTCTAATTTCCTTATTCCATTTAAGATTCTGATATCCCATTAGGTTCTTGTTTTTTGAAGGCACTTGCCTTTGCCCATTGGTTCAAAATCTTCACGTTTTCAAGTTTTTGTACTAATCTAAGAAAGATGACCTATCCAACTGAGGACGATTCACAGGATCAAATAGGTCAAAGAACAAGGGATGAGCAGATATATAGCCAGGCACTGTTCAGTCGAGAATGCTATTTGTTTCTCTACACATTGGACCCAACAAAGGAAACAGAATTCGTACAGAAAATTCTTCTGGAGGGACACGAATTAATCAAATTGAAAAGGAAACTGTGAACGTGTCCTATGGAATGTTCAGAAGCAATCTATACACTTGTGCGTGCCGGTGAGTGCATTCCCCACCACCACCACCACCACACACACACACACACACACACACACACACACACACACACATAGTGTTTAGGAAAAGCTGCTGACGTTTCAGCTCAGTCTAAAAAAAGAGAAGGATCCCATGGATTTACTCTTAACTACACACTGGGAAGATCGGTCAAGAGCATGAAAGGGGGAGCAGCTCATGATGAACTTTAGAAATGTTCCCTTCCAGGAACCCGAGGGAGGGCTTGAAGCAAGACTCCTGGGAAGTGAAAAGCAAGCTGACGACAGCAGCTCTCATGACGGCCACCCTTCTTGACCATTTTACCCAACACGCAGGAAACCGTCACCCTTAAGCAAGTACCTATTTTGTCTTGATAGAACTAGTGTTTGTTCTGCTTTCTTGGTTCTGCAAAAGCGTTGGAATTAGTGCTTAAGTTCAGGAATTGCAACCATCTCTCTGCTAACATCACCACAGTTTAGAAGGCAGTTTTAATCCTTCCAAATAATATCACAGAGCACAAGATACCTTGGAGATATAGGAATCTACATTTTGCAGTTAACTTTAACTCCATTTCTTCCCTGGTCAGTTCAGGACCTGGAAGCACCCATTCCTTTCCTTCTCACCATTCCATAGAGATTGAGCCAAAGAACCTGCATATGTTTCCTCTCCCACGAGAGCTCCCACGGACAACAAAATGTACACCAGGAAGGTATAAAACTTGCCAAATGCTGGGTGGAGGGGTTAAATTTAAAAAAAAAATAATAACCTACCTATATTATTCCATTACCTTTTGCCTTCAAGGAGTCTATATATGTAAATCCAGAGACTGGGAGTTGAAAACACATTTAGAAAATTGTTATTATCATAGTATATTTATCTTTAAATCCGACAAGCATAAAAACAAATAAAACAAAAACAAAAAACAAACAAACACAAAATCCCAAATGAAAAAAACTTCCCAGATGATTAAGCCAAGAGCAAAAACACTCGGCCCAAAGGATAAGGGTCGAGAATCTAAAAAGTGTCATGAATTAATTTCTACTGGAGTTAAAGGTGGCTATGCCCACTGCCAAGAGATAAGATTCTTGCTGGGGCGCAGTTTTACCAGATACTTTGAATGTAGTAAGAATGAACATTAAACTAAATTGTTAGCAGCTGGTTGTCTATCTAGACCAAGCAAAGTCCCTGGGAGCTATTACAGAGGTTTTAGAAAGCTACCCTAGTGTGCCTCAAATTGTTGTTGGAGAGAGGGACCGCTTTCCCACATGCATTGTTACGGCTGTTCAAATTCACCTTCAGAAATGCAGGGGACATTTCTCCTCAACAGCAAAATCTTCATTACTGAAGGCAAGGCACACACCTTCCTTAAATCTGACGGTTCTCCGCAGTTCTGCTAGAACTTAATTTTTGTGCAAAATGTTCCCTGTCCTTAGTTACTTTCGTTATAGAAACCTCTCTCGGCAAAGCATGCCTGCATCTTTGAGTGGGATCCTAGCCCTTTCTCCCAGGAGCCTTTGTGGGATTTCTACAACTGCCCATCACCATGTTCAATGACATCTGCGTAGTTTGCAACAAAAAATAACCAGTCTGGAGATTAACAAAGAACAACAAATAAAGTCATATCCTCAAGCTTGGGGCAAATACATACTGGTCAAATCTACAGTCTAAAAGCTCTTTTAAGAACTAGAGAACATTCTTACTGTCTTTCTTTTTTAGGCCACCCCACCCCTTTCCTTTTGCAGGAAACAGTTTCCCTTCCTTCCATAAAATCGCTTTGTGATCTATATTTTGGGATCCTCTTAGCTTTTTCTCCTTTTTTGCCTTTTAAGTGTATGGCTAGGGGAAAATCAAACTTTACAGCCTGCCATTTTCCTGTTTGGCAACTTTCATTTCCTGGCTCTGTTAGATAATCTACAAATTATATGTTTTAATGCCTAAAATGCATTGAGGGAGGTAAAAAGAAAATACCCTCTCCCACTGAACAATAGGTTGGATATTCTGCAAACAGTGCTTTATCTAAATACCCCTCACAGAAATACCCCCCATGGAATATTTATAATTTTAGACGCCACATATAATGTGTATACACGTTGCAGTAATTATATACATATGTAAAGAGTAAGGGAGGGAGATGGCTATTATTTTAACTCTCATCCAGTCACTACTAAAATTTTTGTTAACCCAAGGTGAAAATCTACAAAAATTCCTTGTTAAACAACAACAAAAAGCATCGCATTCCTATTGAAACTCGTGTGTGTGTGTGTGTGTGTGTGTGTGTGTGTGTGTGTAATACCTCCTCACACTGTGAACTGCTTTTGGATCGAGCCTGAATACAATATATTTTAGGCTTTCCTCTTCCTAAAAGAGTAAATTCAGAGCTGGGGGAAACGCAGGTCCATTTCTGAGTTACTTGTTTACAAAAAGCACATGCTAATGTAACAGTGTATACGGAATTAAAGAGAAAATGTCAAACACGCCGTGACATCCAAAATACATTCAGCTGTTGCCTTTTACTATGGAGACTTTCATTCTGCAGCGGACTGCCTCCAAGACCCAGTGTTTTTGTGTGTTGGGTTAAAAATAGCCTGCCAAGCCTGACAACTAGATTCTGATTGGCCCGAAAGGGAGGCCGATCAGCCAATGAGAGCTTCTGGGAACAAAAGCAATTCTTTTGTGTGTGAGAGATGCTCAACCCACGTCAAAACAGCTTCGGGCTGTAGAAATGATTTGGGTAGAGATTTAACAAGGTAATAATGCATTTCAGCCCTCTGAAAGGTTTGAAGCGGAACAAAGCAGGGGGTGGGGGTGAGGGGAGCAGGGAAATCTACAAAAGAAATGGAGCCAGCGCTCGGCTTCTACCGATGAATCACGCTGGTGTTCGCGCTTCAAGCATTATTCCTTTTCCGTCCCCATCTCTCCGAGTCTTTTACTTACTTTTCAGGCATTTTTCTCATCCCAAACAAAAAGCCATCAAAGGCTTTTGACTAATGTGCAAGTTTCTTGTTATGATTCGTTGGTAAGGAGAAAGGAAAAAAACCCAACAGCAAAACTCCTCTCATTAAGTGTCACAAAGAGAAAAGACCCATGAGTTGTAGATGGTGAATAGAGAAGATCCTGAAACTTTGAGATTTAGATTCTGGGTATCAAACACAGCATACAAAAGTCCACACACTGATAGCTCTCCAGATAAGGAAAACAAAGAGAGACTTGATCGGAAACTGCTCTGAGTGCTGACCGCCTTGAAGGCATCAGGCCGCCAGGGGTCGCTGTTGCACAGTAGACGAATCTCTTCCATGTGGGCTTCCGATGGGTACTTCTAGTTTAAGACCAAACAGGGGTTGGTGAGCGTGGGGTGGCGCTGTCACTGTTTGAAATCCTTAAGCACAGCTTATGATCAACACTATGGGACAAAGCAACCGAAAACACAATTTACTATACAGGGAATTTAGTGCCATGGAGGACAAATGTTGCTGCAGTAACTTGGAACTGTGACTTAAGACAGGCTCTCCTAAACCACATCGCGATTTTAAGTTAGATTACAAAAGAGCCAATACAACAGTGTTACTGATGCGTTATAGTCTCCAACATTCATGCGCGAGTAACCTGTTTAATGTACCCAGTCCAGACGTGTTTTGGCAAAAGAATTTCGATAATACATGACTTACATATTAACCACAGAGAAAACTATCAGTTCAGCGCACAGTTTTCCTCTTGAGCATAGATTTCACAATACAGGATACATAAATGAAAATAATAAACCTTTACTCCTGGTGTGGCATCTAAGAAAAGCAAGCTTCTGAGAAAAAAATTGGAACAAAAGTTTTAGTCTAATTGGGCACGATAAACCAACAGTTCCCAAACATTTTCTGTTTGAGAGAAAGCATAATATATTTATTTATGAAGTATTATTCCAAAACACATATATGAGCCAGTAATGGATTTTTTTCCCACTCGTATTCATCTAGCAAACATACAAAACTAGAAGAGTCATGTGCCTTTCTTTTTCCTAATTACATTCAATGATAATACTTTGTACAGATAAAAGGAACTAAAAGACAATGAATAAAATCCACTTATTAATTATATTTCTAAACAACTACATTCCAAAAAGACTGTGTGTACATATGCAAACGGCTGCCTTAAGGACTATAAAACAACATATATATATAACAACACAACACATATATAAAACAACATATATATAACAACATATATATAAAACAACATATATAACTATACACACACACACACACACACATGTTTGTGCGATCATGTTGGCCAAACAGCAGCTACAGAAACTGAGAAACTGATCATTCAGTATGCAGGTATGATTGTTATAGAGAGCCCAGAAGATTTAATAGAAATGCCATGAGGTGGTTGCAGTGGAAGAATGTTAGGCCACCGTATGTATACTGCCTTCTTCTATCACTGGCCATGTTCCTTACTTGCTCAAGCCCAAGCCTTGCAGCTGCCCCAATGCCAAACCTATCTCATGAGGGAGCACCAGTCCCTAACCCTATTAAAGATACTTTGTTATGCTTCAGGCAGGAGCATGTTGTCCTCTGAGAGGCTCCACCTAGCAGCTGATTCAGACAGATACAGACACCCACAGCCAAACAGTAGCTGGAGCTTGGGGACTCTTATAGAAGAATAAGAGGAAGGATTGTGGGCCAGAAGGGTATCAACAAGAAGACCAACAGGGGCAACCAACTTTTGGGGCTCTCAGAATCTGAACTATCAACCAAAGAACATACATGGGCTAGACCTAGGCCACACATATGTAGCAGATGTGCAGTTTTGCCTTCATGTGGGTCCTCAACAACTAGAACAGAGGGATTGGGGTGCCTGCCCCAGAAGCTGTTGCCTGTAGGTGGGATATGTTCTTCTAGCTGAGCTGCCTTGACCGGCCTCAGTGAGAAGGGAACCACCTAGCATGGAAGAGACTTGAAGTCCCAGTGTGTGTGTGTGTGTGGGGGGGGTGTACTCAGAGGGGCCCCCACCAGCTCAGAGAAGAAAGGGGAGATGGGGAAGGATGTGGGAAGGGGTGACTGGGATGGGGGCAGTGAGCTGGATGTAAAGTGAGTAATTAAAAAAAATTAAAATAAAAAAACAGAGAGATGAGAAAAATGCAGGCAGCTGTCCTGCCCACACTGCTACACCTCTACCGCTAGAATCAGCAGTCTGAGGAGGCCGCCGTCCTTATCTGCCTAGAGTCACGCAATGCCATTTACAAGAAAGCAAGCTTACTTTTTCTACAGATGGCTGTTACTCTGATGAAGTCACTCATACTCACATCCATGAAATGTGTGTTTAAAGGTCCCTTCCATTTCCTTCCTGCTTCCCCTCCATTTCTTCCTGCTTCCCCTCCATTTCCTTTCTGCTTCCCCCATTTTCTTCCTGCTTCCCCTCCATTTCCTTCCTGCTTCCCCTCCATTTCCTTTCTGCTTCCCTCCATTTCTTTTCTGCTTCCCTCCATTTCCTTTCTGCTTCCCCCCATTTTCTTCCTGCTTCCCCTCCATTTCCTTCCTGCTTCCCCTCTATTTCCTTCCTACTTCCCCTCCATTTCCTTCCGGTTTCCCCTCCACATTCACGCATACTTTCCACTGCAGGGAATAGTAGACTGTCTGTCATGTTCCTCCCTCCAGACAGGAAGATGGAAGAGTAAGAGAATTACTTAGTCTTCACTGTGCTGTTCTATTAAATCCCCTGGGCTCTCTATAATTATACCTACATGCTGAATGATCAATTCCTCTAGCTGCTGTTAGGCCAACATGATTAAGCAAAGTTCATAAAACTCACAACAGTACTGAAGGGAACAGACTTCATTTTCTACTTATTGCAAGCTGAAAATTACACATGTACTTGCATTTGTGGCTTTGTTTTCTAGCAATCTTTAGCGATAATTAAGGGAAAACACAGATGGATTCACAAAAGTCAAGATGTATATTCTTCTAGAGCAGAGGTTCTCAAAGGGCTATAACCCATTTGGGGGTTGAATGACCCGTTCACGGGACTGCCTTAAGACTATCAGAAAACAAAGATATTTACATTATGATTCATAACAGTAGCAAAAACAGGGTTATATAGTAGCAATGAAAATAATTTTACAGTTGTGTGGGCAGGGAGGGGTCACTGCAACATGAGAAACTCTATTAAAGGATCACAGCATTAGGAAGGTTAAGACTACTGCTCTAGAGTCTCATTGGCTGTGAATTCCAGAGAAACAAAACCTGTGTCCCTTGAATGAATGAATGCAGGTGTGTCGGGAAGACTTCAGAGTTCACCCATGGATTCCATAGGGCCAGCACGGTGAGTACTGAATACAGAGGCCCATGTGCCCACTCCCAGGTTCTTAGTCCTGCAAAGGTTTCCTATTCCAGGAGACCACAAAACACATGGGAGCTGCCAGTCCTCATAGGGGTTTAGACGGCGAGGAAAATCAGATGTGACCAACATCATCTGGAAGATGACAACCTTTTTCCAGTTTTCAGAAAGATTTAAGAATCTCAATCTACAGGGCTATTTTGGGAAGGCTAGAGAAATCTGTGAGAGTTGTCTGGAAATGGGTCTCGGTGTTAATAGTAGGTTTGTTTAAAAAAACCAAAACCAAAACCAAAACCAAAAATAATGTCTTGCATATCTGAGCTTTAGGTGATACAAGAAGAAATACTTAATGTTTTCCAACAACGCTATGCATTATGGTACTTGAACTGCAGTGCAGCTTATGTTGGAGTTAAAACAAGTATTTACCACTTAGCTTGAACAAAGTAAGTCATTCTCATGTTATTCTTCATAACAGTCTGAGATTTGTCATTGTTTGAGCTTCATTTCATAAACATTTGAAAGAGTTTGTAAACTTGATGTTGAGAGTTTTGGCACAGATCATCAAGGCTCCCTATCCTTGGCCAAAACAAAATTGACAGTAGAAATACTTTCCTGGGTAGTTTTGTTATAAAATTCCCCTCTTGTCAGATTACCTCTATCATCCATGGTTATTGTTCATTCTGGAAACAACCTCCAGATCTGGAAAGAATGTAGACTTGGAAGTAGAGTTGGAGCTTAACTCTTGCATGAAGATTTGGGATTTTGCTAAATGTAGAAGCCAGGGAGAAATGGGTATAGATAAGAAGTTGTCTGGCCCCACAAACACCAGGTCAAACATGAACACGAGAGTCTACAGGCACTGCGTGGAGGGCTCTGATCATAAAGACCCAAAGCCTGCTCATTCCAAAAATAACAGAGCTGTGTAATTATTTAATTATGTAAACTATGTTTAAAAGATTGTAATTATAAAATTTATGGCTAGTAATCCAGAACACCTGGAAACACAACAAGAAATGAATGTGTGTCTGTCTGTCTCTCTCTGCTCTGTCTCTCTATGTCTCTGTCTGTATGTCTGTTTGTGTGTGTGTGTGTGTGTGTGTGTGTGTGTGTGTGTGTGTGTCTGTGTGCATGGGCAGAGTCAGAAATCAAGAGTTGTAGAAGCACCAGAAACTTACAGGAAATACTATTTATAATTTGTCTAGATTCTTAAGAACAAAGGGAAACTAACCACCAACAATTCAGGACCCCTAGAATGCCACAGACTACCAACTAGAATTATAACTCAAGGCCTATGTTAAGGGAGCAAAGGAATACAGACTAGCCAGGAACTAGAATTTACATTGCATAGAGCAGTACAAGTCCAATTCCAGATTTTCCAGAGTGGTCCTCATTTAGATCTCCTACCAGCGTGCCGTCATTGCCAGTACCCCTTCATTCTCCCACTACCCAACCTAAGTTGTAGCATCTCTCCACTGAGAGCAAATAATAAAATATCCATGGCATATGACTGATTCACCAGGTAATTCTAAACCTATGTAGAACTGTTGTTAGTCAAGTCCATATAGAAAACGATCTCTCGCACCTTGAGAAGTGCTCAACATCATTAGTCATTAGGGAAATGCAGATCAAAACAACCCTGAGATTTCACCTTACACCAGCCAGAATGGCTAAGGTCAAAAACTCAGGAGACAGCAGGCGTTGGCGAGGATGTGGAGAAAGAGAAACACTTCTCCACTGCTGGTGGGGCTGTAAGATGGTACAACCACTGTGGAAATCAGTCTGGCGGTTCCTCAGAAAATTGGACATGACACTTCTGGAGGACCCTGCTATACCTCTCCTGGGCATATACCCAAAGGATTCCCTGGCATGCAATAAAGACACGTGCTCCATTATGTTCATAGCAGCCTTATTTATAATAGCCAGAAGCTGGAAAGAACTCAGATGCCCCTCAAAGGAGGAATGGATACAGAAAATGTGGTATATTTACACAATGGAATACTACTCAGCAATTAGAAACAACGAATTCACAAAATTTTTAGGCAAATGGTTTGATCTGGAAAATATCATCCTAAGTGAGGTAACCCAATCACAAAAGAATACACATGGAATGCAATCTCTGATAAGTGGATATTAATTAGCCCAGAAGCTCTGAATACCCAAGGCACAAATTGCATAACAAATGACTCCCATGAAGAAGTATGGAGAGGGTCCTTATCCTGGAAAGGATTGATCTAGCATGGGAAGGGAATATAAGGACAGAGAAAAAGGAGGGAGGTGATTGGAGAAGGGATGGAGAGAAGAAGGTTTATGGGACATATGGGGAGGGGGGATCCGGGAAAGGGGAAATCATTTGGAATGAATAAATCATTAAACAAAGAATATAAAAAATAAAAATATTAAAAAAAAGAAAGAAAACGATCTCTCTGAGTATTTTGTATGATGACACTAGAGTTCACTTTTTTGCATACCCATCAGACCTGTGTGGTTTCTGAGTCACAGATTGCTCACATAGGGAAGTGATTATGTATGCCTGAAACACAAATGCAGTGACAAGGACATAAGGGCACTCAACTCACCTTGTGATTCTTGGGACCAAAAACTTTGAGATGGAGTAAGAATATAGGAATATTTTATTTTTCACTCTCTGTGTGTGCTGTACTTAAGAGTGAGTCCACAACCTTGTGCGTGATTTTTTAGCCCTCTAATGCAGATCTGCACCCTAGGCCTTATCAGTATTTCCTCCTGTTTGGAACATTGACATTTTGCTCTGCTGATTGTCTTTTTGCTGTACGGAGCTTTTTGTTTTGTAATGACCCATTTGCTAATTTTTGCTTCTGCTTCCAGTGCTGGGCCCCTATCCAGGAAAATAATTGTCTGTACCAATATCCTGAAATGTGTGTGCGCCACCCACCCTCCCACATTTCCTCTTATAATCTCAGAGATTAAGGTCTTTGATCAGCTGGGGATGATTGTGTATGGGGCGGAAGAGAACTTCTGGCCTTTAGCATGTGGCTATCCGGTTTTTTCCAGCATCCTTTGTGAAGTTTCCAAGCATCCTTTTATCCTTTGTAAAGTCTGTCCTTTCTCCTTCGAGTTTATGCTCCTGTATTGAGAGTCAGTGCGGTAGGTATGTGAAATTCTTTCTGGTTCTTCTTTTTCACTGGTCTTTGCATATGCTCTTATGCCCATAACTCAGCAATGTCTCCGTTGCTATGGCTCCGTAGTATATATTGAGCAATGAATTGTACAACTTGTGGTGCCTTTGTGTGTCCCAGTTTATTTTGTCCTCTTTTGGTATTTCGTGTTTCTATATAAATTTCATTATTGGTTTTCTCCAGTTCTATGATGAATAGTATTAGTCTTTTTCTTTTTAATTTGAACTCTTGTAACAAGAGGTTACAGGTAACCAAAGATGTATAGTTCTTAAAGAAGTAAAACAGGTTAACAAGAGGGAATGCAACTTAAAAATGAGTGAATGGTCGAGTAGACACTTCTTGAGGGTAGGAATACAAATGACCACTGAAAATTTCAATGCTGTCAGTTATAAGGAAAATGCAGATCTAAACTGGAGTTGTGCTACCATCTTACCCTGTTACACAAATGCTGTGACACTTCGGAACAAAGGGAAGTCTTACATGCTGTGCTGGGCAATATCAATGAACAAAGCCTCAACAGAAAATGGCATAAAGTTTCATTAAAGAAACACATAGAGCTGGGCGATGGTGGCACACGCCTGTAATCCCAGCACTCTGGGAGGCAGAGGCAGGTGGATTTCTGAGTTCGAGGCCAGCCTGGTCTACAGAGTGAGTTCCTGGACAGCCAGGGCTATACAGAGAAACCCTGTCTCAAAAAAACCAAATCCCCCAAAGAAAGAAAGAAAGAAAGAAAGAAAGAAAGAAAGAAAGAAAGAAAGAAAGAAAGAAAGAAAGAAAGAAAGAAAGAAAGAAAAAGAAAGAAAGAAAGAAAGAAAGAAAAAGAAAGAAAGACAGAAAGAAAGAAAGAAAGAAAGAAAGAAAGAAAGAAAGAAAGAAAGAAAGAAAGACAGAAAGACATAGAAAATAGATGTACCATAAAATCCAGAATCCAGATCTTCCTAACCTAGGTTTATATCTAGGAATTTAAGTCAGTATAAAAAAGGGTGAGTATATGTCCATATTTATGTCCACTGCTTACAACATTTATGACATGAAAACAGCCTAGGTATCCATCAGTAGATGAATAGGAAAACAAAATAAGGTGTATATGCACAAAAGAACATTATTCATACATGACGAATGACAAACTCCTTCACTTTGCAACAAAATGGATAAGGTTGGATAAACTAATGTTAAGCGGAACAAGAGAGACCCAGAAAAAGTCATGGAAAGATAAGATGTGAAAATATGTTTTAATCTGTAAAATTATTATATTGAATTAATTACATTACATAAAAACTAAAATATGTAATAATATGTACGATGTTTTAAAATATTAAAACAAATAAGAAACACATGAGTTAACACTAGCTTGAGTTAACACTAAACTGTAATGTTGTTAGGTAGGTTTCAGGTGATGACACCATTAGAGTTGCTGATGCAGTGTTTGTGATAGTCATACCAATTAAACAGAACGTACATGAGACCTAAAGAAATGGTGTGAACTCTGTCCAGTTCTACATGTGACCATGAAAATGCATAGGAAAGCTGTCATGCTTCTGGGAGGGCTCAGTTCCAAGGAGACAGACTACTATGTCACATGCATTGGAAAAGAAGGTCTTAGAGCTTTCTGTAGTTCACATTGCCTACTGCCTACTGGTGATGGACCTGGTAGACAAGGCTAGAACATCATCGTGGATAATTTCACATGGGAGACCTTGGGTAGTCCCAGAAGAGCTTTATTGATAGAGAATGTTTAAGTTAGAAGATAGAAGGATCAGATCAAGACTAGAGGAATGAATTTGAAGTAGGAGGAAGGAAGAGAGCGACTATAAAGCAATGAGGATTTGTAATAAAATATAGTAGGCCATGGGGAGGTGTGGGGCAGTGATTCTTAAGCATTTGATTTTAACAGGCTAATGGGAAATTAAAATTACACACTGAATGCAATCTCTAAGAGTAAAACATTTATAAACCAACTCAACACATGGAACAGTTTTGATAAAGCCTCCTGAATAACAATGAATTAAATAGTAATCCATTAATTAAACTATACTCTCCAACGTTTGTTTAATGTGAGGTCAGATAAGATACAGTTTCTCCTTGTTCAACCGCTGCGATTTTATTTCCTTCCCTTGGTCTTTCTGTCTTCTTTTGTTTCCTGGATCACCCTTTGGTCATACCACCTCCAACTGATAATCCTGTATCTAAAATTTAAATGTCTTTTTGCTGTCTATGAAACCAATAATTGGTATAGTTCTTGACCATGTGGAAAGTTCAGGTCATGATTGCTCGTGACCATATTTTATGAGAAATGTAGCTTGTAAGTATTCCTACCCACAAACCCATAATGTTTGGTTCCATTTTCAGAGTCTGCTGAGTTCTGTTCTGTGGCACCTTTCCAAAGTTGTAATTTCTTGGGAAAATGTGCTTAGTTTTGTAACCTTATCTTCCTCTTATTTAATTTCTTGATATAAAGAAATATCTATTTCCTCTTGTATACCACAATTAGATTGTATGCACATTACTCTCCTATTTTGACCCCTAGAATTATCTGGAACCATCTTCAAAGCAACTAGAGGAACTTCACTTGTGTCTCACAAGAACCATCCAAGTACCACACTATAACCACTTTTACTTCAGAACTGTGTGGTTTTGAGTTTTTAGTGCTTCAGCTTGTAACTGCCTGAACTCATTGGTGACGCCTTACTGTGAGGCCCTTGCATTAATTTAAACCTATTTTCCATTAAGACACAATGATTTCTGGGTCTGTGTATCCATATGTTATAGTTTGTAAACCCAGAAATAGATTTGTTTTTCCTCAAGGTAAATATTCAACACAAATATTGGGTTTGTTTTCTGGGCAAAGGTTTTTCTTTTCCAGCAAGTTCTCTGATGGTTACAGCTGATAGGAAACCTCAAAATATTTTGGGTTTAGTTCAGATAAGCATCTGTGACTTTGAATGTGATTCCAAACTTTTGAATCCATAAATTAAAAATGTATGAGCAAAAGGTTTATGCCAGATTTTTGCTCTCAGATACAATCAGCTCTAGCAACTGAACATGCAAATGACAAATACAGTATAAATTTGATGTCCTTACAGTCAGTCTAATGCTTATGACCAGGTCCTTTTCCAAGAGTTTATTTAAACTTTATTGAAACAGTGCTGCATCTGCTGTGGTACCTAAGTCAGTCTGGCAGTGCTTGACATGGAGTGTCTGAGTCTCCTAAAGACGTAGGTCTTGGGTTCTGAGAAGGAAAAGACCTTTGGTTTTTGTTTTTTGTTGTTGTTGTTGTTTTGTTATTCAATTATTAGTTGGTGATTTATTTTTGTTGTTGTTGCATAGTCTAAGTCATTCAGCAACAATCCTATAGCAACAGTGGGTGCTATTTCATCCACAGTTTTTGAGAACAAAGAGACACAGCAGCTGGTCAATATTTTAGTGTTGGGACAATATTCTCAACTGCGAGGTCTGAAAGGAGATAGGGGAGTGAATACAGAGAAGAAACTGTTTAAAACAAATATGGGCGCAAGAAGAGGCAAATGAGGAGTTGAGAAAAATTAGCTTCAAAGGAATTGGACTGATCCTTAATAAGATGGCTGTCCCCACCTTGGTCCTGTGCTCTAATTCCTGGTTTCTCTGTCGTCTTCCCTATATAGTTTTTCTTCTCATGCCTTCATTTCTTTCATTTCTACTGAAGACTATATTATTAAATGTGAATTGAATAATATATAGAGCAAAATTAGTGATGAATTGGGTTGTTAGAGTGGCAAACTATGCTGTATTACCCATGCCTAAAGTGTTTTTGGAACCACTGAATACTCTGATTTAAAATCAGGGAATTTCCTAAGAGCTTAGCCATCTTAGTCATTGCATGAAAGCAAAAGGCTCTCCATGAAGATAAACAGAAAGGAAGTGGTAATTAAATAGGAGCAGGGGTCATGGGAAATTCATGGGGGCTGTGCTCTAGGAAGGAGGCAAAGGCTTGAGCTCTGAATCCAAGTGCACTGAGAGGATTAAGCACACATCCCTTCTTGATCATGTCTTTGCTCACTTTCAAAGCAGTGTTCCCACATATTAATCTCAACCAAAATCTAAGTCAAGAGCTATCAGAGTGCAGAGAAAGGAAAGCTGGTTTTATCTGGTAAAAGCAGGTAGGAAAACTATTCTGTTAAAAAGTCAACTACTCTGTACAGAGGACAAAGATCCCCAGATTGTTCAGTAGCAGTTTTTGGTGGTTTTTCTTGTTTTGTGATGGAGGGAATAATATGGTTATCAAATTATATTTTATATGTCACTAATAAATAGCTTTTGAGATGATCAAATCTATATATGACTGGGAAAGGGGCTGAAACAGTCCATGAAGTCTTATTGTATCTATGATCTACTGTTCTCTAAGGACGCATTTGTTATAGTTGCATTACTGTCTGTATCGACGACAAATCATAAGTAACTGAACTTTTAGTTTTCATTTTAAGAAAATAAGAAGCTAAAAAAAATACAACAGTTTACCATGACAATTTTAAATAAGTACTTTGATCCAAGTAGATTTTTGAAAAGATAGGCAACAAATGGAATTTCCCAAGGCAGCAAAAATAATATTTGAAATATGCTATTGTGTTTCTAAGAATTCTTATTATGTATTTTAAACTGTTTATAGTGATCTATGTTTTAAGTATATAAATGCCTCCAAACATTCTTTATAAGAAATGCCTGAAGATAGAAATACCATAATATAACTGGTGTCTACTTAGAGAAAATTAATTTTAGAAAATCATTAAATAAACACTTCACTCTATAGGATTCGGTCAGAATATTATATTCTACACATTAAATTCAGGAAAGTAGGCTGCTCTTACCACATTAAATGCCTTTCCATGAATATTACCATTAAAATTCTATATTGTTACATATAGAAAAGACTAATTGGTCTTTTCTCTAGTGGTGCAGGCTGTAGTCACAGCTGAGGCAGGAGGATCATGATGAGTTCAAGACATGCTTAAGCTACAAAGTGCTTCCTGAGAGCCAGCCTGAGAAACATAGTGATATCCTGTCTCCTCAAAATAAAACGTAAGCAAATGTCTAGTACGTGTGTCACTCAGTAATATAGTGTTTCCTTGGTGTGTCTGAGGCCCCAGATTTAACTGACAGTGCTGAAAGGGAAAAGAAAAGAAGAACACTGAAGAAAAGGAAGGAAGCAAGGGGAGGAAAATGAAGAAAAAGGTGAAAATATTTTCTATATAAATATTTTTTTTACTTTTGACACTAAAATAAGAAGCAGAGGGTAAAAAGGCATAAAATAAAAATGAAATAGAGCACACTAGGGCCTAAGATCAGTGGAGCAGCTGGGACAGACGTCTTCCCACCACCATTTGCACCAGGGATCTAGGAGACTCCACAGCTTTCTGTGCATAGCCCATCAGGAGAGAATGATCTCCCAGCAGCGCTTTCACTTCTGAGAACAGAGTTGAGCTCTCCACCTTCTTTCTGGAGGGGATCAGCTAGGGGCACATAAGGCCTAAGAACAGTGGAGGACCTGGGACTAAAGTCTTCCCGCTGCCATTTGTACCAGGGAGCCAGGAAACTCCACAGTCTTCTGTGCATAGCATGCCTAGAGAGAGAGATCTCCCAGCAGTGCTTTCACTTCTGAGCTCAGAGGAGTAAGGACACAGGCTTACACGCTCACAGGAGGAATGAACTCCAGCCAGAGACAACAATACCAACTAGCACCAGATGGCAAAAGGCAAGCACAAAAACCCTACCAACAGAAACCAAGACCACATGGCAATAGCAGAACCCAGTTCTCCTACCACAGCAAGTCCCAGATCCCCAAACACACCAGAAAAGCAAGAGTTGGATTTAAAATCGTATCTCATGATGCTGAGAGAAGGCTTCAAGAAAGACTTAAATAACTCCCTTAAAGAAATAGAGGAGAACATTGGTCAACAGGTAAAAGTCCTTAAAGAGGGAACACAAAAATCTCTTAAAGAAATACAGGAGATCATGGGTCAACAGGCAGAAGCCCTTAGAGAAAAAACACAAAAATCCCTTAAAGAATTACAGGAAAACACAAACAATCAAGTGAAGGAACTGAACAAAATCATCAGGATCTAAAAGTGGAAGTAGAAACAGTAAAGAAATCACAAAGTGACACATCTCTGGGGATAGAAAACCTTGGAAAAAAATTCAGGAGTCATAGATACAAGCATCAACAACAGAATACAAGAGATAGAAGAAAGAGCCTCAGGTGCTGATGATAGCATAGAAAACATTGACTCAACAGTCAAAGAAAATGCACAATGCATAAAGCTGATAACCCAAAACATCCAGGAACTCCAGGACACAATGAGAAGACCAAACCTAAGGATTATAGGTATAGACAAGAGCAAGGATTTACATTTTAAAGGCCCAGTAAATATCTTCAACAAAATTGCTGAAGAAAACTTCCCTAACCGAGAGAAAGAGATGCCCATGAACATACAAGTAGCCTTCAGAACTCCAAACAGACTGGAGCCGAACAGAAACTCCTCCTGGCACATAATAATCAAAACACCAAATCACTAAACAAAGAAAGAATATTAAAAGCAGTAAGGGAAAAGGGGCAAGTAACTTATAAAGGCAGACCTATCAGAATCACACCAGACTTCTCACCAGAGATGATGAAATCTAGAAGATCCTGGGCAGACCTCATACAGACCCTAAGAGAACACAAATGCCAGCCCAGGCTGCTTTACCCAGAAAAACCCTCAATCATCATAGATGGAGAAACCAAGATATTCCATGATAAAACCAAATTTACACAATATTTGTGAACAAATCCAGCCCTACAAAGGATAATTGATAGAAAATGCCAACACAAGGAGGGAAACTACACCCTAGAAAAAGCAAGAAAGTAATTTTCTTCCAACAAACCCAAAAGAAGATACCCTCACACACATAAAAATAACATCAAAAATAACAGGAAGCAATAATCACTATTCCCTAATATCTCTTAACCACAATGGACTCAACTCTCCAATAAAAAGACATAGACTAACAGAAATATTTCTCATGAAAATCTTCAATTTTATCAGAAAACTCCCCTTTTAATTAATTTAGAATTGTTTTTTGTGTCTCCCATTTTATCTGCATTATTTTTCATGATAATCTTCAATTTTAATGTCTTTCTTCATACTTCCTCTATTTTTTCAGAAATGTTTTCAATGTAAATCTTTGATTTTATCACAAATGTTTCTAATTCCACCTTCAATTAATTTAGAGTTTTATATCTATCATTTTATATGTAAAATTTTCCATGAGATAGTCAATATTAACATGTTTGTCTATATATTTCTTAATTTTAGCAAAAATATTTTCCACGTAAATCTTCAATATTATCTGAAAATGTTTATAATTCCACCTTCAATCAACTTAGAATTATTTTTATGCCTATCATTTTATCTGTATAATTTCCATGATAATCTTTAATTTTGACATGTTTTTCTTATATATTTCTTCAATTTTATCAGAAATATTTTCCATGTAAATATTCAAGTTTATCAGAAAATGTTTATAATTCCACTTTCAATCAACTTAGGAATACTTTTATGCCTACCATTATTATATGTATATAAAATTTTCCATGATAATCTTTGATTTTAACATGTTTTTCTACATTTTCTACAATTTTATCAGAAATCTATGTAAATCTTCAATTCTATCATAAAATGTTTCTATCCCATATTTCAATCAATTTAGCAGTGCTTTGCATGTCTACCACTTTATTCTTTAATTTTCCATGAAAATTGTCAATTTTAATGTGTTTATCTGACATATTGTCCATGTAAATCTTTAATTTTATCATAAAGTGTTTTAACTTCCCTTTTCAATAAATAAAAAATGAAGTAAAATGGCGATCATATATAAATTTGATCATTTCAAAAACTATTCATTAGGATACATATGTATTTAAAATAGCAAAACAGTTTAAAAAATAAGAGTGCTTGGAAACATAGCAACACATTTCATCTCTAATCTTGGTTGTGTCTGTCTGTCTGTCTGTCTGTCTGTCTGTCTGTCTCTCTCTCTCTCTCTCTCTCTCTCTCTCTCTCTCTCTCTCTCTCCAGTCCCACATGGGAGAAGAAAGGAGCCATTTTTATATCACATTTCTTTTATAAACACAGTAGTTTTTTCCATGACCAATCATTTCCCAAATGTCTGATCTCATTATTCTGTCCCTATAGGGAATGAGTATGCTTGCTTCTTTTGGGAAAGTCATATACACCCAGACTGTAGTGTAGTCATTATCTATTTATAGCCCATCAATTGTTAACATGGACTCAGCTGGATCTTGCTCCTTGTATCTTGTTCTGGACTTTAGAATAAAGATGCAGATACTCCTTTTTTCATATTGGAGAGCAAAACTCAAGAACTGACAGAGTCTGAGGCCATTATTTGTTGGCACATGCCACATCACTCCATCACATCTCTGATGGCAATCATGGTGATTGTCCTGACAATGTAAGTACTCAGGCACTGGCCTGAGTTTATAGCCTTTCTCCACAAGGAGCTCCTTTGTGCTTCAGGAGTCAACTCAATGGCTACATGTCACTCCTCCTAGTGCTTCTATTCCAGACTTCAGTGTAGACATCCCGTATAATGCCCAGGCTAGAGCTTTCCAAATGCTATGCAGCCTGATATAATGTCATGGCCCACCCATATACCATTTTCATTGTGAAGTATACTAGTTTTTTTTTTTTCAGTGCAGAATACCAATTCTGCAGGTCATAGACTCCTGAGGTTTCTCAGTGGTAATACTTCCTGAATATTTGTACTTTATAATAGCTAAGCGATAAAAAGCAGGCATCTACTTCTGAAGTAATAAACTACAGACTATTTCTGGACAGAAGGGACTTGTCAAGTTTTCCGATGTGTGTCTACTTGATTCTCTTCTTTTAAAGACATTTGTTTTATTTTGTGTAGTATATATGTTTGCACTGTGTGCATACAGAAGCCAGTGGAGATCAGAAGAGGCATCAGATCCCCCCTCAAACTTGGGATACAGTTAGGAGCTACAGTGTGAACTCTGGGCTCCAAACTTGGGCCCTGAGTAAGATCAGTAAGACCTCTTGACCTCTGAGCCACAATTCATTCCTAATCTATTTTAATTTGTCTCTTAAGTCCTAATTTATCTTACATCCAAATTTATCCTAACTAAATTCCTAATTTATCTTCACAAATCATAAATTCAAAGAGTCATTGCTGGTGACTTTGCCAATAGGTTGGACATTTAGAAGCTGCAGTCCTTGAAGTGTCCTTGGATAGAACCATACTGTCGGGCTCAGACTTTGTCTCAGTCATTATAATAGACCTGTTAATGCACCATGGTAGCCGCTCTGACTGATATGAACTGGTTAAGGCTATTTTGAGCTGCATATGTAGCAAAGGATAGCCTTATCTGGCATCAATGGGAGAGGAGGCCTTTGGTCCTATGAAAACTTGATGCCCCAGTGTAGGGGAATGCTAGGGTGTTGAGGCAAAAGTGGGTGGGTGGGTCAAGGAGCACACTTATAGAAGCAGGGTGTAGTGGGTTGGGATAGAGAGATTTTGGAGGGGAAACTGGGAAGGGGGATAATATTTGAAATGTAAATAAATAAATAATCAATAAAAAAGGCTTTTAAAATATCAATTGGCCATTGCTGGTTTTGGTGGTAATTGTACTCTAATTAATATGTAATAAACATAATTTTATTATATTTGCCACTCTTCTACATCTATTAATATCTTTCTACATCCAATATCTTTTTATTTGACCTCCTAGTCCTTTTTGACCAGCTGACTTGTCTATTTTCCCTTTAACACATTCTATATGTGGATCTTAATCCAGGCCACTTCCTGTTCCTTTATAGACCAAATAAATAAAAGCATGATTTGAAGGTCTGAATATTTGGAAATGTTTTCTTTCACTAAGAAACAGTCATTGGTTCCCGCTAACATATAAGTGCCATTATTTCATTTTTAGGGATATTTTGCTATGCCAGTCATGGCTGTGGTACATATGCATCATTCTAAGTCGGGAAAAGGTTTCCTACAGAGCTTAAAGATATCCAGGAAGTTTTGTGTTTCCTTCCTTATAGGTGGGCTTCAAGGTGAGGAAATTTGTCTTTCTTAAAAAAAAAAAAAGATTGTTGTACATTTGTGTTATATGATACCACAAAGCTTGACAGAAAGGTAAGGTCTCTGACCTTATATGTGTCCAAAAATCTGACCCTTCTAGCTACTGGATTCTTTGTTTTCAACAACCTAAGTGTGATGGAACACAGAGACATACAATGGAGTCTCCAGCAGTTCTGATCTCTTTGAACTGTACTGTGGCAAATAGAAGCATATCTAACATACTCACTGGACAAGTGTGAGATGTAGTTTGCTGAGGAGTTCATGAACATGCGAACTATTTCTGTTCTTTTGTCAGATTTCTCCGGGTATAAAACTTCTTCTTTGTCCTTGCAATGTTATGGTCATTTCTGGTCATTGTGGCCTACTGATTAACAGCAGTTGTGTATACCATCTGGACTAAGATATTTCTTGAGATTTGCCATCATCTCCAAATTATGAGCATCTCAATTTATGTGAGTCTCCTACTGTGCACCCCTGAGAAAACTTCCTGATCAAAAAAATTAGTCATTCTTCATGGCTTCCCAGAATTATGCATCCTCTATGGTCTTCATGAAATATAGCCCTGGTGGTTCTCATTCATCACATCATCCATCCATCCCAACATGCCCTCTTCCCTGAACCTTCATTTGTTGTATCATCTTCACAATAGTTCATGTGTTTCAACTTCAGAGAACTTTCTTCAAGTTTCCAAAATTTCCCTAGCGTCTGATTTCTTGATATTATGGATTCTTTGCCACAGCATTAAATACCTTAGTCAATAACTTTTTTCTTGTCCTGTCCTAAGTTTTGGTTCTGGTAAGAAGGCAAGTATTGAGAAAATCCAGACTCGTGCATTCAATCTTGATAGCTTATAGTAGCTAATTCTTTTAAGTTTCGCATTAGAATATTTGTCATCCTTACCCAGCTCTTGTACTAAGATTTCACAATGATTTTAAGCCCTGAAACCAAGAAAAGAAGCCCCTGAAAGGTTGTACCATTTCGCTTGCAAGAAAGTGGGCTCTCCCAGTATCTCTCTGTCCATGAGCAGATACTCATGCTCTCAAACGGGAAGGAAGGACCATGTTCTGAAGAGTTTGGTGATGTACTGTTGTGTTATTCCCCCAAATGCCTCGATTTTGATCTCATCCCTCCAGTTTAAGAGCTCTGACCTTACTATATGAAGGAGTCCTCCCCTGAACATTTAAATGTCATTGTGCTACAATGGTCCTAAGTAACTAATGCCTAGTTACACTCTACCTGTGTCTAGTTTGCTTTGAAAAGAGAAGAAACACACCATGATATTTAATGAGACAGGGCATTCACCTCCAATAAGATGTAATTTAAAATCACCATTAGCAAAGATTTTATTAGTTGGACTATCATTCTAGAAAAGTTCTGTGCACACCCCAAAACCTGTATATAGGGATTCTTATTGTATTGCAGGGAGCAAATGATCTACTTTTAACACCTTAACATATTATTTAATAACAATATCATCTTAAGAATCAATCAACATAAATGAAGACTGCTTAGTTGTGTGTGTGTATTGTATATATGTGCATGTGTAAATAATACTATAAATAAACCACAAGGAAGCAAGGCAGACATAATATCCAATTGAAGCCTTTCCTATGATAGATGGGAAAATAGGCAAGAAGATAGGATAGGATAATGATCCAGAGCAAGGTAAGATACTCAGCCTCTAGGAGAAGAATGGCGAGCTGGTTTTTGAAGAGTCCCTTGCCTTGCTACCTCCCAACTGAGACCCTCTCATATGATTTCCAGGCTTGCTGGCCACTCAGGGTCTGGGAAACACAGAGCCATGCTTGCTTCAGTAGAGCATTTCATAAAGGCACCTGTGCCTTCAGGCTGTCATCTCCTATGTTCTCTTTGACAGATTTATTCTTGAAGGGATATTTCAGCAGCAAATCTCTATGGCTATTCTAAGGATTTCTGAGTGGCACAAAGGGAGTTCCACAATTTATTCCAACAGCTATTCCTGTCATCAGATCATGACATAACTTTAAAGACAGAAGATTAAAGAAACCACCAGTTTGTAATATTCAGTTTGTAATAAACTCTCCTTAGTCTTCCTCTCTCCTTATTATCTTTTAATATCCTTCTAGTTTTAGCTCCTGTTCCATCAAATGTATCTGACATTTTTATTTCTTGGAAATAAAATTTCTTCCACACAGCTGTGAATATTTTAATACAAAAGATACATTTTTTATTCACCTTTCTAGAGAGAAAAACCTATATCCTAAATAAAAACAGATTTAATATATGTGTACACACATACGCACACATACATACACATACATACACATATACACATACACACATGCATACACCCAAGCCCTCACACACAGCTAACTTCCACTAACAACTTCAGCAAGATATTGAGTCATGCTATATATGGTTAATAAGTACTCTGTTCACTTCCAGAGACTGTGGTATGTTAAGAGAGGGAAGTCTTATAATAATCTGCCCAATGTCTGTGCCTCTATCTCACAGCATAACAAATGCTATCTTGCTGATAAAGACAAATCCCCCTTTCTGTTTATTTCTTCTTGTTGTTAGTAGACTTTAATTTGCCAGGAAGCCAGGATGTTGAACTTTTTGAAAGCTAGCTGCTTACTTAATTATGTAAAGAGGTTTTTTATTTTTTCTGCCCATACTGCTAGCAGGCTTCCTGTTACTTCTTTTTTTTTTTTTTTTAAATATTTTTTATTCGATATATTTTTTATTTACATTTCAAATGATTTCCCCTTTTCTGGCCCCCCACTCCCGGAAAATCCCATCAGCACTCTTCCTTCTCCCTGTTCTTCCATCTACCCCTTCCCACTTCCTTGTTCTGGTATTGCCCTATACTGCTACACTGAGTCTTTCCAGAACCAGGCCACTCTTCCGTTCTTCTTAGACATCATTTGATGTGTGGATTATGTTTTGGATATTCCAATTTTCTAGGCTAATATCCACTTATTAGTGAGTGCATACCATGATTAATCTTTTGAGTCTGGGTTACCTCACTTAGTATGATGTTCTCCAGCTCCATCCATTTGTCTAAGAATTTTATGAATTCATTGTTTCTAATGGCTGAATAGTACTCCATTGTGTATATATACCATATTTTTGCATCCATTCTTCCTGTTTCTTTTTAGTGATAAATAATTTGGCACGTTATGAAAAATGTTCCCATTCAACTCTTCCTAGAGCAAGAATTCCATTCTGCGAATACAGCACCAGATAAATTCTCAACACTACATCCGATATCAACAATCAAATGTGACCACATCATGGTGTTTAAAAAGATTTTACCAGGATACACTGAAGATATTTAAGCTGGTTTTATTTCCATTCAAACACTTAAAGGATGCTTCTGGTAGAAGATGCTACTTTAGAGGTATAACTTGCTTCCTAAAAAATTAGTGGCCTTATACAAATGTTCAATGACTTCAATCCATAAAATAAATTTACTTTTATGGTCATGTGTTTGCTTAGGTGTCCACTATCACCAATAACTCAGCTAAATTTATATTTCATAAATATTAACTTGATTTAAGAATCAAAATATATAGAATATGTAGAAAAAAGGGTAGCTGGGAAATGTATATATGTATAACCACAGACGAAAATGTAAAAACTTGGAAACTCTGGCTCTGGTCCACTTCATTTTAAGCATTAACTTCACACCTTTACAGACACCATACATGGAGCAAGTTAGTAGATACTAACTCTTACTTTCCTTACATATTCCAAACATAGCTTTCAACCTAAAAGAGAATATGATTTGAAGTGTGTACATTTATATGAGTCCTCCATAACTAAATGCTGTTTTGGGCTGAGCAACAATAAAACCGTCCACTGATTCTATTTTGTGGAATAATTTGAAGAGTATTTGTTGGTTTCTGTACTCACCGCACTCACTCACTCGCGCGTGCAGCACCTCGCGCGGGGATGCGGTGGATCCGTGAGCCGCAATGAGACATGCTAGGCCAAATAGTTCCACATGGGACTTTATTTCCCAGGATAGCTAAAACTATTCTCAGCAACAAAAGAAATTCTGGGGGAATCAGTATCCCTGACCTCAAGCAATACTACAGAGCAATAGTGTTAAAAACTGCATGGTATTGGTACAGTGACAGGCAGGAGGATCAATGGAACAGGATTGAAGATCCAGAAATGAACCCACACATCTATGGCCACTTGATCCTCGACAAAGAGGCTGAAAACATCCAATGGAAAAAAGATAGCCTTTTCAACAAATGGTGCTGGTTCAACTGGAGGTCAGCATGCAGAAAAATGCGAATTGATCCATCCTTGTCTCCTTGTACTAAGCTCAAATCCAAATGGATCAAGGACCTCCACATAAAGCCAGACACTCTGAAGCTAATAGAAAAGAAACTGGGGAAGACCCTTGAGGACATCGGAACAGGGAGAAAGTTTCTGAACAGAACACCAATAGCGTATGCTCTAAGATCAAGAATTGACAAATGGGACCTCATAAAATTACAAAGTTTCTGTAAGGCAAAGGACACCATCAAGAGGACAAATCGGCAACCAACAAATTGGGAAAAGATCTTCACCAATCCTACATCAGATAGAGGGCTAATATCCAATATATATAAAGAACTCAAGAAGTTAGATTCCAGAAAACCAAACAACCCTATTAAAAAATGGGGTACAGAGTTAAACAAAGAATTCTCACCTGAAGAACTTCGGATGGCGGAGAAGCATCTTAAAAAATGTTCAACATCATTAGTCATTAAGGAAATGCAAATCAAAACAACCCTGAGATTTCACCTTACACCAGTCAGAATGGCTAAGATTAAAAATTCAGGAGATAGCAGGTGTTGGAGAGGGTGTGGAGAAAGAGGAACACTCCTCCACTGCTGGTGGGGTTGCAAATTGGTACAACCACTCTGGAAATCAGTCTGGCGGTTCCTCCGAAAACTGGGCACTTCACTTCCAGAAGATCCTGCTATACCACTCCTGGGCATATACCCAGAGGATTCCCCACCATGTAATAAGGATACATGCTCTACTATGTTCATAGCAGCCCTATTTATAATTGCCAGGTGTTGGAAAGAACCCAGGTATCCCTCAACAGAAGAGTGGATGCAAAAAATGTGGTATATCTACACAATGGAGTACTATTCAGCCATTAGAAACAACGAATTCATGAAATTCTTAGGTAAATGGATGGAGCTAGAGAACATCATACTGAGTGAGGTAACCCAGACTCAAAAGGTGAATCATGGTATGCACTCACTAATAAGTGGATATTAACCTAGAAACCTAGATTACCCAAAACATAATCCACACATCAAATGAGGTACGAGAAGAAAGGAAGAGTGGCCCCTTGTTCTGGAAAGACTCAATGAAGCAGTATTCAGCAAAACCAGAACGGGGAAGTGGGAAGGGGTGGGTGGGAGGACAGGGGGAGAGAAGGGGGCTTACGGGACTCTTTGGGAGTGGGGAAATCATTTGAAATGTAAATAAAAAATATATCGAATAAAAAAAAAAAGATAGGGAAGGGGTAGCGGGCGGGAAGGAAGGAGAGAAAGAGGGAAGAGAAAAAGGAAAAAGGAAAGAGGAAGAAGCGCTGCCCGGTTATATACCAGTGGTGACATAATTACAGGTAAAGGTAGGCTATGGAATTCTGGGTAAACGGCAGCTGTTGCCTTGGCAACAGACCTATACATTGCCAGCTTTGCAGGCCTCGGGTACCTACAGTATTGGTGTTAGGTCTTCGTTGAAGGTATGATAGAATTCTGAACTAAAACCATCTGGTTCATGCAGAAGAATGCGAATTGATCCATTCTTATCTCCTTGTACTAAGCTCAACTCCAAGTGGATCAAGGACCTCTGCATAAAACCAGACACACTGAAACTAAAAAAAAAAAAAAAAAAAAAAAGCTGGGGAAGACCCTTGAGGACATGGGCACAGGGGTAAAGTTTCTGAACAGAATACCAAATAGCTTATGCTCTAAGATCAAGAATTGACAAAAGGGACCTCATAAAATTACAAAGTTTCTGTAAAGCAAAAGACACCTTAAAAGGGACAAAATGGCAACGAACAAATTGGAAAAAGATCTTCACCAACTGTACATCCGACAGAGGGCTAATATCCAATATATACAAAGAACTGAAGAAGTTAGACTCCAGAGAGACAAATAACTATATTAAAAATGGGGTACAGAGCTAAACAAAGAATTTTCACCTGAAGAATTTCGAATGGCTGAGAAGCACCTTAAGAATTTCTCAGCATCATTAGTATAAGGAAAATGCAAATCAAAACAACCCTGAGATTTCACCTTACACCAGTCAGAATGGCTAAGATCAAAAACTCAGGAGACAGCAGGTATTGGTGAGGATGTGGGGAAAGAGAAACCCTCCTCCACTGCTGGTGGGAATGCAAGTTGGTACAACGACTCTGGAAACCAGTCTGGCAGTTCCTCAGAAAACTGGACATGACACTTCCAGAGGACCCTGCTATACCACTCGTGGGCATATTCCCAGAGAATTCCCTGGCATGCAATAAGGACACATGCTCCACTATGTTCATAGCAACCTTATTTATAATAGCCAGAAGCTGGAAAGAACCCAGATGTCCCTCAATGGAGGAATGGATACAGAAAATGTGGTATATTTACACAATGGAATACTACTCAGTAATTAAAAAACAATGAATTCATGAAGTTCTTAGGCAAATGGTTGGAACTGGAAAATATCATCCTAAGTGAGGTAACCCAATCACAAAAGAACACACATGGAATGCAGTCACTGATAAGTAGATATTAGCCCAGAAGCTCTGAGTACCCAAGACAGAATTCACATATCAAATGATTCCCAAGAAGAAGGAAGGAGTGATCCCTGGTCCTGGAAAGGCTTGATCCAGCATTGTAGGTGAGTACCACGACAGAGAAGAAGGAGGGGGTTGATTGGAGAATGGACAGAGGGACAAGGACTTACAGGACTTATGAGTAGGTGAACTATGAAAGGGAAAATCATTTGGAATGTAAACAAAGAATATAGAAAATAAAATAAAATAAAACGTCCACTGAAAACTACCCTCCTTCTGAAATATGAAATAAACTTTTCCCATTGATGTTCAATAATGTCAGTAGGAAGTTCAAGAGATGCTTTCCTTTATATGTGTCATGCTTTATCCAACTGTGGCATAAATGGGACTTGGTTCATGGCTGTTCATGCTCTTAGAAAGTATGTCGACTCTATAGGAGGTGGAAGATCATTAGAGAAAGTGAGTCACTGAAGGCTAAGCTTCCAGGCCACTAAGCTCAGCCCCACATGCTGTTCACTGTTTCTTGAGCATGCTTGCCAACCTCTGCTACTTCTCCCTTGCCCTCGGTTCCCATTGCCTGTTCCGTGTCATCCCCTCAGCCCCTCCGTGCAAGTTTGTATCTCTCTGGAGCTATAAGCCAAAGTAAACTCTTGTCTGTACATTGCTCTTCTCAGTGTAATTTATCCTAACAGACTCAAAACTAAGCAGTGGCTTTTCCAGGAATTCAAAACTAGAAATAACTCCAACTCAAGTCAACCTAAGTGGAAATAGAAAACAAGAAAAAAACAAAACAAAACAAAGTCAAAACCAAAACCAAAACCCAGACCAAAACCAATCAACTAAACAGACAGAAGTCACATTTAGAGTCTTCTAGTCTTGGTGAGCACACAATAATGTTGTATGTGGTTGAGAGTAGAATACAGCATTTTTTTAAAGACATCTTTGCAAATGCAATAACTGAGAGACTTAGTGTAGCTTTCTTAACTTTTTGAGTTGCACTTTCCTAATTCACTTAAAATATCAAAAATGCCACAGTTTTGAGGTTGTCTTAAACTAAAAATCAATTGTGACTATACAAATACAGGTTCTGTTCTGAACAGAGTACCAGTAAACTTTTAAAATTTCAAAGTATAACACATAATTACAGAATGTTATCTTTATTAATATAAATGTATGTCAGAATTATACACACATATGTCTATATATGTGTGTATGTATATATGTATGTATATATGTATATCCTAGCCTCCATTTCATAAATAGTTAATAGATTTTTGAACCAAATAATTGCTTTATGAATAAAACATGTATATACTTTTCAGAAAATGGTTCCTTGCTTTCAACATCCTATCAAAATATATCAAATCCTAGAAATGTTAAAACTAATTAGAATAGGAAATATCTTGCTATAAGCATGCTTGAGGAAATATATGGCAGAAGTCTGGGACCTATTGGGTGTTTAAATGATAACCAATTTTCATTAATATTGAGCTAGTGAAATAAACACATGTCTAAATTATTGTGCATATAATGGAAATAATAAAGAAACTCCCAGAAGCCATGGAAACATCTGAGTATCGCTGTATTGTATAAATTCTCTACCTAGTGCCATATTTGAAAGATTTTAGCAATATGAATCTGTGGCAACCGTTATTTACTTAAGAGTCTTGGCATGAGGATGGAAAAAGGATCCATGAAGGGCCTGTGGGCAGCCAGCTTGCTTACTCTGGGCATTTATTACATCTTGCTTCACGTGAAGGTCGCTGAGGGCGTAGGGCTCATTTAAGACAGCCGAAAAGCTTGGGAAAGGACTGAGGGTTGAATAACTGGAAAGAGTTTCTGTCACTTGAGACCAGGACAATTCCTCAGTGTAGTCATATCTCTTAGGGTTTCTAAGATGTGGCCTAATGTGAATGCTGGTTCCTATGGCTAAACTATAGGAATCACAATTTGATTTGGAGAAAAATATAGCATAATTATACAATGCTTATCCTCTTGACTCCCAAATGCTGATTGAAGCTTTATTTACACAAAGAACTGTGGCAGCGTGTGTGTCCTGTCAAAAGCATGAACTCCACCCCCTAATGCCAACCATAGAAAGCTTTGAACAAAAGAACAGACCATTGGGTCCTTTCCTTTGTTGAAGTTAAATGCCTAATGAATGTTCTAAGCCTCTCACTCCGGTGGACATTAGTTGCTCACTTTACTCCACTTAGTGGGATCCTGAGTCTATTCCAGAACCCATGTCCCAGTTCTTTCCCTGGACCTGCCATCAGCTCAAGTCTTTTTCCTATAAAGCTCTGGGATGCATGTTATTTCTAGGAGAAATGGCCCAGTGAACACTCAGGACCCAGTGGGTTTTTTTTTTTGCTTGGATTAACAACTCAGCGTAATTCCTTGGGTCCCCTCTAATTGGCTATTCTATAAGCATTCTGTTCAAATCACCTCGTGCCTCTATCGTGGGAATGACTCTTGCAGTTTTACAACTAAGAAATATTACACACAAACTGCAGGGGCAGCTGATAACATTTATATCTTCCCAGAGCACATATTAAATAGTCTCTTGCTGAGTTAAAGCAAATAAGTCCTGACTTTGCTATTTGCTGCTGCAAACATAAAACCTATGAATAAAGACAGCTAAAGTGGGCAGCAGAAAGGACATAGTTATTCATCAGATAGGCCTCTGCTTTGATGGATTCTGGATTGAAACTTAGAGAGCAACTCTATTTCATAGTGCTAAATCTGGTGACCTTAACCCTGGATTAACAGATAGCTCTAAATATATTTTTCTAAATATGTTATTACTTTCTTATCATCAACATTACTTTTCCCTTCTACTTATTATTCTCATCTTTATTTTTTCATTCACTTTTTTTTTCTATCGTGTTATCTGCTTCATAATGATTGGATATTGAAAGTTCTCTATGTACTCTGTATACAAGTCCTTTTAGTAGGCATCTGATACCTAAGTTTTTTCTACCAGTCTCTGGCTTGTCTTTTCTTTCTCCCATAAGACAATGGGACTTGGAACTTATGAATATTGGTGTCTTCCAAAAAAGTCTTTGCAATCTCTATGGTACAGAAGTTGGCAGCAAGAGCCAGAGGTACAATTCTTTGTGGTCCTTCTGGTAGAGCAAGGGTCTAGAGAAGTAAGCCATGGACACTGAATAAAACCCAGGTCAGGTCACATTATAGTCATTCTACCTAGAGTCACATCCTGTCATCATTTCGATAGATTCTGAGGATTTGATTGGCATTGGAGCACTGGGTATTTCGAGCAACCCTCTCTTTGTGTGCTTGTTGGGTGGGATAAGAACCAGTCTAATGGGGCGGACCAATTAGAAACCTATGAAATTGCAATTGAGCATATATGGTCAAAATAGTGAAGGTAAAATACTGGAAGATCTAAAACCCCATTTAGGCCCATTGCTATCTCAACACATAGTTGCCACATATATAAACAGACTCCAAAGTACAAAATTATATGAGATTGAGTTTTAAAGTAGAAGACAATAGTTACATCAGGAAACAATATTGATTATTATTATTTTCATATGTATGGTCCATGCAGAAGTCTAACATAAGATGGATCTTAGATAATGATAATTGTATAGTCATTACAGGTATGGTGTTGAATAAAAACTTACTTCTAGAACATTTTGGAAAGGTTGTGGATTTATAGTGTGGCTATTTTGATAGGGTAAATATGTTCTTTTTTAATTTTTCCATAAGAAACATTGTTTATATCTGTACAGCAGTATTCATTGGCATGATTACCATTACTCATCAATGAATAGGCACAACTATATACATTTATAGTTTTTCACTATGACTATGCTAATAATATTTATCTTCTAGAATATAAAGTAGTCTGGGGAAGCTTTGTCCATTGAGACATGCAACAAAACAGCAGTCTATTGATGAGAACAGCAAATGACATCTATTATACTAGATATCTTGGTAAGGCAAGAAGTGTTTAGACAGGTAGTTAAACCTTGCAGAGATTGGAGGATCTGACACCTGAAAATAGCCTTAAAATGTTGATAGTTGGTATCTGTGCCAAGACCCTACAAAATAATGCACAAATTGCTGCATCCAGACTTTCCAAAAATAAAGAATGTCTCCTGTATCATGATGACACACTGCACATCTTGAAATCCTTCCCCACACCACTTACTTCTTGTGAGGGCATGCTCCTTGTGCAGGGGTAACATCAGGGGGTATGAATCTTGGTAGCATGTCTGTTCTATGGGGTCATCAGCACAACAAGCCTTAACAGACCCAAGTGGTGCAAAGGTACAGTATGGAGTTATTAAGAAACAAAAGAGAAAGAAATCAGTATAGGTACCTGCCAACCTGGAGTAAGGCCAAACAGTCTAGCAGACTGTGGTGGTGCCACAGTGAGTTATGTCCTACACCACATAAATCAAAAGTGACTGTACTTACTGAGTTAGAAAGTGAAAATGGAGACCAAATAGAGCGACCAGCTCAGAAGAAAGTATTAGAAATGATGGTTTCCTCAATTAGTGACCTTTCTCTTTGCTTTGATACAATATCTGACAGAAAGGAAGCAGGGTTTATTTTGGTTCATGGATTGAGGAGAGTTTTAGTCTACCATGTCTGAGAAGGGGTTGTAACAGGGGAAGGCATGGCCTAGGATCCTCAAAGCAAAAAGATTCAGTCAGAATCAGAAGTTTTCTATGACCTTCAGAGGCCTGCCTCTACATACCTACTTTTTTGCCTGTGAGATCTCATGGACCAAAAGATCTACTGACTCCCCAAACAGAACCATGGGCTGGGCACCAAGTGATCAAGCATATGAAGCTGTGGAAGATATTTTAGATTCAAAACATATCACAATTCAATAGTCATAGTAAAGTAAGGCATTAAAATAGAAGTCTCTTTCTTCTCCTTGATTCCAGTAGGTAAAACATTATCAGCCCAAGAACTCAAGGGGTGGAAACAGAGGTGGTTCTAATTATCAGTAATGAGAGAGCACATGGTACTGGCTCTTCCTTCAAGTCACAGGACAGTCTTTCTATTGAAAAGTCTTAACAATGCCTTAATAAAAGTGATGCATTTGAAAAACCCTGTCTAAGAGAACATATTTACCTGGCAGAAAGTAATATTGAACTCCACACTTCTGTGCCCTGTGAATTCCTTACCACAAGACAAAAGTCAATATCAAGAAAGAGTAATTGACTCTCATCAGGAGGAGGATTTGGGGTGCTTTTACACAATGAGCTAAGGGTACCTTGTCAAATACTTCATCAAATGGTTTCCTAAATGGACAGAAGCAACTAACTGCCCTTGTTACGAAAGGTATGGTTCCCAAGGTTAAGATGCCTCGGGTTGCCAGTGTTGTTCAAGCTCTGAGGTCATCATCCAGAATGGAGAAGAATAGAATGAACACCATTGCTGACTGCTAGGAGGAGGAAAGAGGACGGTAGCTCATCCCATCAGCCTTTGGGTGTCTTCCCTCCAGATGACAGGTCCATGGAGACTGCTGAAGGAGCTTAGCGAGAAGCAGTTTTCGGGGTAGATTCTGTAGGTTGTAAAGCTGCCTGAACCACATTGTTCTTAAGAACAGTGCAATTAGTTCCCTGTCTCTGGCTGTCACATTGCAGGGATACACTTCAGCTTCTATCTGCTGGCTTTGCTTTCTCTCTGCTTGGTAAAAAAGTACTACAGATACATGTAACAGCAGAAAAGCAGACAGGCTGATTTATTATTAACATGAATTATACTGTATAATAGGTAATGGTTTGTCAGATTTCTGTGGTTCCTGTTAGCATATGAAAAACAATTTTCCCTTTCATGGTCTATTTGCTTCAAGACAAAGCTATTCATTTACATTTTATTTTATATTTCTTGTTATAAAATCAACAACAGAAAGAAAATACACATTTAATAAACCCCCTTTTTTCCGATATAGCTTTGCTGGGCAATCAACGGAAATGAAATTAATATCATAACGTCTCTGAAAGTGTAGTGTCCACATTTTGTTTATAAATTACATACATTGGACTACCCTGGCATTTGTAACAGTTATTTACTGGGCTACTAATCAACTTTAACCCTTGATCTTTCCTTAGTTATTTCATATGTTTTCAGTATTACAGAATTTTAGCCATTTTATTTGTGATATATATTTTGTCTGTTTGAATAAATTAACTTATTTATCCAGTAAACATGACCATATTATGCCCCTAATCCATGGAGTCTGATTCTTGTTTTTTAAAAACGTTAAATATGGTTCCAGTATAATTACTTAAACATATTTTTAAATAGTTTTTACCCTTGTTCATCTATAATCTGCACTTCTTTCTTCCTTTAGTTATTTAGCCATTGCCTCAGATGCTTACACTGTCTATCTTACTAGGTAACTTAGTGGAGTCTTAAAGTTATTAGTTAGTCTTAGGGTCCTCATCTTGGCTTACTTACGTATAATTATATTTTTAAAATTTGGTTTTTATATTAGTCATAGATAAACCTTTAAAATTAGATCATGTAAGAAATGCAGGCAGCATGAAAAAATAATTTTTTAAAAGATAAAACACATGCATACATTACATGATATAGCTAAGTAAAACTAGGAGAGATGGGGAGACATTTACTCTTGGAATGTGATTGAGCCCACTTGATTCAATAGTGCAAAATCGAAAGGGTTGAGTGACTGAGGGAATCAATGCTTGCATTTTATAAATTAACAACTGATGTGAATGCTTCAAGTGAAAAATCAATAGGAAGTTCTCTTATTGGCCTGAGCAACACTCTTTACCTTAACAGTTTTTAAATCTGCAGATAACTCATCTGATTAGAAGATTAACATGCCAAAGGAGTTGTTTTTCTTTGTCTAGAAAAGAAATAACCTTGGGAATACAGACTGACACACGTGCAATCTATCATTCTGTTGCATTGAGAATAGACTTGAAGCCCCTTACATCCACATATTCTAATTGTTAAGACTGAGAACTTAATCCACCTTGTCAATATGACTTATATGTTTGTTCAGGGAACATTTTGTGCAGGAAGATCAGAAGATAAATGAAAAATAATTTCACTCCAAGCTTCATGAAATTTGGACAAACCAGTTTAGGTAAATAATGTTCTCATCTATATAATGTTCTCTCAGGACAATAGATCACCTGACAGGCACATAACTCATCAGACAATATTTTACTGATCTGCCCAAAGATCCTTGCTTTAACCAGGCTCATAAACCTGCTGTAAATGGTCTCCTAATTCCTGCCTACAAAACGTCTACACTGCAACCCAGTAGATACCATACCCCAGTCTTTCAAACAAAAAACTGATCATCAAGGTTGTGTGAATATGCTATAGTCAGCCTAAGAATGAGGCTGGACTGAGTGTGTTGAGGTAAGGTGGCTGATGAGGTGAGACGCAGAATGTTTCTACCATCCCATAACTGCCACTCACTCCATCCACAGCCACCTTACTCAAATGCAGTCAATTCCACTCTGTCTTTGTGAGACAGAAAACATATGGAAATGAAAAAAAAAATTTCTTCTTTCCTTAGCAATGGTTTTCAATCTCCCTAATGCTGCAACCCTTTGATTGAATTGAACTTTTGTGGTTACTCCGAACCACAGAATTATTTTTGTTGCTACTCCACAATTTTGCTACTGTTATGATTCATAATATAAATATCTCTGTGTTTTCCTTTGATCTTAGGTAACCCCTGTAAAAGGTTGTTAAACCCCCACAGGGGTTGAGATTCCCTGGTTGAAAACCACAGATTTACAAGGTTCTCCTTTAGTTTGATTCAAGCTCATCAGAGTAAGAAGGTGCTATTAGTACAGACCTGTAAACTCTGAAACGTCATGACCATACTGGAGATCGAATACAAAGCACAAAATAATTCTGTCCAGACTGAGTGAGACCTGATGGATTACCTAATATTCCATAGTTTCAGGTACTTCATCTATAAAAGAATGGCAACAAAAATAATAATATGGACTGGTGAAAGAACCCAGTCAGGAATGCATTAGCTGTACAAACATTAGGATCTGACCTAGGATGCACAATATTCCCATAAAAGGTAAGGCATGGTGTTACACACCTTTAATTCTAGCACTACACTGGGGAGGCAGAAACAGATGGATCTCTGTGCGTTCAAGGCCAGTCTGGTCTACAAAGTGAGTCCAGGACAAATAGAGCTACACAGAGAAATCCTGCCTGAAAAACAAATAAATAGACAAACAAGAAGACATGCCAGTGTACAGTGTTAAGGAGGCAGAGACAGAAAGATTCCTGGACCTGACTGTCCCGTCAATCCTTTCACATGGCTAACCTTTACATTCAATGAGAATGGCTCAGAAAAGCAAGTGTCCAGTATCAGGATGACACCTGACAAGAACTTGTAAAATGTTCATACTCACAGATGCCCACACAAGTTTACAAAAGCACACACACGTGCACGCGCGCGCGTGCACGCGCACACACACACACACACACATGTGACATGCACACAGAAAATAATGATGATATTTTCTAATATAATATGGACACCAACCACATGGACTGCAACCAAGATCCTTTCTGAGTTTTAGCTCCAATTGTTTCTCTAGTGGACAGGATCAAAACCTAAGACTGACTGGTTTGGGATCTGATCATGACAGGCTTAGAATGCAAATGTGGAGATGGGAAGCTGATTGGAATTGGAAAAAGGTTGTGGCAGGAAATTGGTAGACTTGGAGAAGCAAAGAGTCTTAAAGAAATTCTAGAAATGCAATGTTTTCAATATTTCATAGTCCAGGAACAAGGAAGAGAGAGGAGGAAGCAAGAGAGGGTCAGAGGGAGAAGGGGGGAGAGGAGAGAAAGAGGAGGTGAGAGCTACAAAGTAGCCAAAAACCTAAGTTTGCCTGAAATGACACTCAACAAAAGCAACATACTCATCAAGATGAATGGATTTATTACTCATCAATACTTGCATAATGCCTTTTACCAAGCTATACCTCTCCTGTTGTAACAACACACTTGGGTCAACTATAATCCCTCACCTTAGCTGTCTAAGGCTTGGAAAACACCATGGTAGAAGGGACTGAGAGAATGGAAGAGAAGAGAAAAGTAGTGCTATGAAATCCTGGTTTCTGTACAATGTATACTACCACCAATAAAATTGTGTACACACACACACACACACATACACACACACACACACACACACACACACACACTTTCACTTCTCATTTGCCTCCTTTTGAGATTCCTCTTCTCCATGGTTGTAGAATAGTAGTTCTCTTTACTGCAATAAGTTCAATACATTGAACCCTGCTCACTCAGCGTGCTTTTGGAGTTCTTTGTATGATTTGACAGATGGAAGAGTCTTTGCCCTCAACACATCATAGTTTCCTCAATGCTCAAATGCACTCCACAAAGTAGGCAATATTATCTCCATCTTACAGAAAAAGAAATGGACTGCCCTAGAAACAAGAGAAGTGGTTTTTGTTGTTGTTGTTGTTTTTTTTTTTTTGTTTTTTGGTTTTTTTGCGAACCACATAGAAAGCATGAAAACATTTCAGCATTGGCAACCTAGGACAAAGCAAGGACGCCTAAGTTTTTGACTGACTTTCTTCTGTTATAGCAATAATCCAGGGGACATGATGATCACTAGGGAAATCTATGATAAATATGTCAGCAATGGGAAAATGTACATTTTTCAAATCCTTCAAATGCTTGAAATCAACAAAAAGCTGTGGTTGGAAATATTCAGAAACTGGTCACATATCACATTGAAGAATAATGTAAATGTCTAGAATACATGTTTATATCGGTTTATTTTTCTCTCTCCTTCCTCTTTTTCCCTCCCCTCTCTCACTCTCCTTTCTTTCGCTTGCTTTTGGCTTGGGAGGCAAGAGTCCCCCCGCCCAGGCTGCCCGGCCCTCACTATGTGCCTAACCTGCCCTTATGCTTCTGACAGCTTTCATGCTTTGGCTCTATAACTTTTAGGATTACAGCACTGTGCCCTCGGGCCAAGCATCGTCGATGTATTCTTCAATGGTACCTATCTCACACATAAAAATCTAATGAACTGCTTGGGGTGCTGGGGTGTGTGGCGAGGTGGGGGTAAGTGTCCTCTTCTAGACTTTGTTCTGTAATGAAAACTGAAGCAGCTTTTTATTCTATTTTTTTTTAAGGTCACTGTTTGAACCACAGTAAAACCTCAGTGGATCAGAGTTACATATGTGATCTGTATGAACCTTACTAGGAGTCACATGTCCTTTTCTGTGGAACAGACATGGTAATAATTTTGGCTTGTCACTACTAGTCAGAGTCAACAGAATGAACGTCTGTGGAATGTTCAACTATGCTCTAGATCACATCTGCTGACCCAGCCTCAGAGACTACCAAAGAAGAAGGTATTGAAAGGCCTTAAGAACCGGAGGTCAGAGAGGCACATTGAGAAGCAGTATCTTCTGGATATAACAGGACCACTATATTTATGAGCTCACGGGAACCTTGTTGTCTGCATAAGACTTTCACAAGATCAAGCCAGTCAACATTAGAGCATGGAGTGGGAAGGGGTTCATGAACCATAACTTCTATCTGAGGATATATGAACAATCGATGGTTCTTTTGGGAAAAAGATCATTTAAGAAAGCAGAGTATAAACCCTAGTATGGTGACCACACTCCAGTGGATGTCCATATCCCTGGAAATATGAGGGCAGCACAAATTGGAGCTACTAGGTTATTTTTTTTTTTTTTAAGGAGAGGACACCAAAACATGACGCTGGAAGTGGATCTGGGTAGATTTAGGAAGAGGAGCTGGCGGTGAATATAATTAAAGTATATTCTATGACATTCTCAAAGAATTAGTAAAAATGCTTGTGTTAAAAATAGCTTAGGTTTTGCCCTTCAGATGGCAGCTATCATTGTAGAACAGAATGATACAGGTACACGTAAGATGGACATGACTAGGCTGGCTTATATCCCTAAAACTCTATTTACAAAAGCAGCCAACAGCTGCTCTCAGCCAGCAGGCCTCAGTGTCCTGGTCATTATTTTAGGTTTGATTCTGAAAACATGCATAGGAACATGGTTCTAACTGTCCATGTCATAGTCCTGAAAGGCACCCATGTAGCACGGCTTCATCAGTTATGCCCCTGAGAGCTAATTATTTGGCCCAGACATAACATTTAATATTCTTCTGTGGCTTCTGTGTGCCCCCTACCTCCAAAGGCAGTAAGTATACTCTGGGTGGAAAACAAAAGAGGTAGCTACCGTTCTGTGTCTTCTGGGAAGCCTGTGGAGTAGCATCGCTGTTGCCAAGAGTGATCCTTCAGAGAAAGCCTTCTCTGAACAAGTTTGGGCAACAATTTCACTGAGGATGAAAGAGTTATTTCTGTCAAATTCAGCATGCAATCCAGTTTCATTATTTTAGGACATAAAATTGTTTCGTGATTAACTTTGTTTATACTTGGCAAAGCATCACTTCCTTTTCTGAGGAGGAAAAGAGACAAAAAAGCTCATAAAAACAATTTCAAAAAGCTTTCGACTTCAAACAGCTCTTACAAAACTGCATTTGGATGAGTCAAGTGCGGGGGAGTCAAAACCATATGGATTCCTCTCCTTTTAAAATAAACACCGACTTTCAAATTGAAGGAAATTTTCTTGAAAAAGTAGACTTTAGCTTCCACTGACTATAAATAGTAAAAAAAAAAAAAAAAGAAAGAAAAGAAAGAAAAAAAAGCAATTTCATGAAATTTGATAGACCCAAATCACAGCTGGGTTTCCCATCCTTAATTATTGTGTTTTCACTGTCTATCATGTAAAACAAACAGCTCCAGGAGTGGCCCACATTCAGCTATTTTTAAGGGCATGGAGACTTTCATTTATCTCTCAAGTAGTTTTTGCCCAAATCTTCAATTTGAAGTAAACTGCATTGTTACATTTGAAATGCCAGAGGGTTAAACACTTGCCAGTACTTATATTTGTATTTCATTTTTAAATATCTAGTCTAGAATTGATAAATTATTGGGAAATGCTAGCCATGAATCATGCTGAGTGCCTAAAGTCCCACAACTTAAGAGGTAGAGACAGATATAAAGTTTAAGGCCAACCTGAGCTATGTAGTAAGCTTGAGGTTAGCCTGGACTTTATAAGTGGATCCTGTCACAAAAGGAAGGAGGGGGCAGGGAGGGAGATAGAGACAGATAGGGAAGAAGATGAAGAGGAAGGAGGAGAAGGAAGTATTTGGGCAACAGAAAGAAGAGGAGGAAAGAATGAATGAAGGAAGGAAGGAAAGAAGCAAGGAAGGAAGAAAGGAGATGGAAAATGTTGAGATATGTCTGTAAACATGTTGTTTAAGATTTATTAAGATGTAAGACATATTGTTTAAGATTGTGTGTATATAATGTGGACCTCTTTGAATATCTGTGTATTGCTTTTGTACAAAAGACCATGGAAGTCAGAGGAAGGCATTAGATTCCTTAGAACTGGAGATACATGGTATTATTTGTGGCCATGTGGGTACAAGGAACTGAACCTGAGCCCTTAATGAAAGCAGCCAGTGCTTCTAATCATTGAGTCAGTCTCTGTCTATACACATTTCTGATACAATGATAATTCCTGGTTAGATTTTCATCTATTATTACATTTCATTAACAACCTAAGCAATGAAAGTTTGTCACCCTTAGGTAAATTAAGTGACCTACTTGGATGGATATGAATATTATCATCAAATAATGCAAACCAAATTTTCTTAATCATAGTCTTTATACAAATCAAGTCAACCAGACTTCCATTTGTTCCTTAATTCCTTTTTGAACACAAGAAGTTCTAAAACACAGAGGCATTGTTATCTTTTAGAAATGCTCCTGGAACAGAAGATGAAAGGTACCTTATGATAGATACTTTGTATCAGGAGGCAATAGTGATTGGAAAAGGAATCATCAGTCTCATGACTAGGGCTAGGTTTCGTAGCAAAAGGGCCATGCATTATGGTCCTAGAAAACTAGCAGATGTCTTCCTGAAATAAAACACAGATGCAGCATTCTATATAAAGAAAAGAGTATGTATGAAAATTTGAGAGCATGTAGAGTGCCCCTATGCAGCAAAAATATATATGAAAGGAAATAGAGACATAGTATAAGCTCAGAGCATACAGAGACCACTGCAAGTCAAGAGCTAACTCAGCCTTTCTTTTTTTAAACTTATTGTTATTTGTAGTGAAAGCAACAGTTTTGAGAGCTGATTTCCAGACTAGATTGTGAGGATGGGATGGGCAGGATGGGAGAACTTAAAAGTAAGGTACCTGGTTATAATTCTCCAGTGCACATTATAAACTCTCCTCTACTGCTGGTGGGATTGCAAGCTGGTACAACCACTCTGGAAATCAGTTTGGTGACTTCTCAGAAAATTGGACATAGCACTACCTGAGGACCCAGCCATACCACTCCTGGGCATATACCCAGAAGATGATCCAACATGTAATAAGCACACATGCTCCACAATATTCATAGGAGCCTTATTTATAATAACCAGGATCTGGAAAGAACCCAAATGTCCCTTAACAGAGGAATGGATACAGAAAATGTGCTATATTTATAATGGAGTATTATTCAGCTATTAAGAACAATGTATTCATGAAATTCTTAGGCAAATGGATGGAACTAGAAAATATCCTGAGTGAGGTAACCCAATCACAAAAGAACACACATGGTATACACTCACTGATAAGTGTATATTAGCTCAAAAGCTCAGAATACCCAAGATACAATTCACAGACAACATGAAGCTCAAGAAGAAGGGAGACGACCAAAGTGTGCGTGATTCGGTTCTTCTGAGAAGGGGAAAAAAATACTCAAAGGAGCAAATATGTAGATAAAGTGTAGAGCAGAGACTGAAGAATAGGCCATCCGAAGACTGTACCACAGGGGGATTCATCCCATATATGGTCACCAAACCTCGACACTGTCATGGATGCCAAGAAATGCTTGCTGGAAGGAGCATGATACGGTTGTCTCCTGAGAGGCCCTGCAAGATTGAAATGCCTCTTATTGTCAACTTGCACCTAAAAGTTTCTCACATCCCCACTCAATATTCCCTAGGTTGAAAGGGAAACTATAATATCTATATCTGTAGAGTCCAGATCACACATTTTAACCGTGGGTTTTCTGGAAGGAGAGATGGGTAAGGAACAGGTTGCAAGAGAAAACACATGGAGAGACACAAAAACAACACATGGCTTCTGGTTCAAGTTTCCATCTTTAATCTAATGCCTCTCTCCCAAGAAACAAAGGCAGACCAAGCCCCTCCCCTGAAGGCTGAAAACTGGTTCTTCTTGTTCTTCAGGAAGTGGGTGGTCAGGTTGCTGACTGCTACTCTTGAGAGCAGTGGGCAGGGGGAAGTCACATATATCTATATCTATATCTATATCTATATCTATATCTATATCTATATCTACATCTACATCTACACCTACACCTACACCTACACCTACACCTACACCTACACCTACACCTACACCTACACCTACATCTATATCTATCGATATATATGTATATATATATATATATATATATATATATACATGTGCACGCATGATGTTCACTACAGCATGTGTGTGCAAATGCATGTGCATACACACATGTTCTTCCCTAGAGATCAGAGGAGTATTGTATACCTTCAGACCTGACACATTTTATAGGTTCGTTTTCATTTTCCCTAATCAAATTCTTGAACATCTATCTAATCCTGTCTTGGTGTCCATTTCTTGGAAATCTGGAATGTTGTAACCCAAGAATCTTATGGGAATTATCTGCTACTGTAAATACTTACCAAGTACAAACCTTCTGAAATCAATGTTGTGAACCATCTCCAAATGCCGAAACATCCAGCATGGGTTGACTCTGGTCTTCAAGTTCTTTTCATGGTGTCTTGTTCCTTCCTTCTATACCTACTCTGAAATCACCAGTGTTCTCAAATTCTGATCCACAAAAAGCTTCATTAATATTTTGTCTTACCTTTGAACTGACTTTTGCTTGATGCCTGCACCATGGCTTGAGGTCCATCTGAACGATTGTCCTTTCCCTAGAGTCTTTCTGTTTCTTAAGCAAGAGTGTTTCCATTCAACTGCTCAACCCACCGCATGCTCCTGACCAGACGACTTGATAGTGATAGGTCGTGGGTTCTTTTAAACATGAAAACCATAAATCAGCCAGATGAATGTAAAAATAAAAGGAGTAAATTTCAGAAATAGGACAATTGGGGTATGAACTTCAGATCTACCACTTAGTAGTTGTGTAGGTTCTCTGAGGTTTGTAAAATGAAGATAATAGGCCTTAAAGGACTGGAGCATCATGAAAATATAGTGTGAAAATTCATTAATTTTGCATGAACAAAAAAATGGAGCAGTGTGTAGTTTGAAAAAACCATGCTGCCACCTTTCCCAGGAGCTCTGATCTTACAAGCTCTGGTATCTCCTGGCTTCTTTTCTTCCTCCCCACTTAGCTCCGCCAAGCAGCTGGCTCTGACCAGGTTTCTCTTTCCTCCTGGCCTTTGCTCCTGGAGGGGTTGCATTACCAGCCCCATGAGAGACCTTTGAATCCGACGATAAAAACACACACACTCATATTTAAACTTTAGAACTTGCCTGCTAGCACAATTGCTGGGCACAAATACCTCCCACCTGAAAATGCATGCCCTTAACAATGTATTACCCCCATTTTTTCCTCCTGCTCTAAACTCAGTGGTCTGTTCCAAATCAGCCCCTGACAGACATCTCTGGCAGCCGATCCCTGCCCTGAGATCTTACATGATTGCTGCATGCTTTTCCTCCCAAAGCACGGCAGCAAACCCTTCTTTCTTTCCCTGCACCTCCCTTTTCCTCCTGGGACTCTGAAGTCCTACCTATACCTTCCTTCTAGCAATTGGCTCCAGGCCTTCTTTATTGACAGAATCAAGAACCAAATAGGGAACCAGACCTTAGTATCAGCACCTCCTACAGTCATGAATTATAAGATTAATCCAAATGTGAAGGTTCTTGTACATAGTACTAGTACATGCACACGTGCATGCACATGCACACACACAGAGACAGAAAGTGAGAGAGACAGAGACAGAGACAGGCAGACAGACAGACAGTCGGGAAACGGTGCAGAGGAATATAGGTAGATACATGATAGATAGATGGATAGAAAGAAAGATAGATGGATGGATAGATAGATAGATAGATAGATAGATAGATAGATAGATAGGCAGGCAGGCAGACAGACAGACAGACAGACAGATAGCTGACAGGCAGACAGACAGGCAGGCAAATTGTCCATGTACATCTTATTGTAAGGTAAATGATAAAATGGTGTTAGCTTGGCAAGTTCAAAATCAGCAGGGAAGGCTGGAAATGCCCAAGCAAGAGCTGAAGCCTCAGCCCCTGCATAGAATTCCTTTTTACAGTGAAAGCATCTGATGACTTGGATCAGGTCCACCCAACTTACTGAGAGTAACTCCTTTACGCACAACCAACTGAGTGCACATGTTAATTATATTTACAAAATACCAATGCAACCACACCAAGATTAGTGCTTAATCCTATAACTGTTCTGTGGTCAGTCTAGGTTAAACCAGAAGACTGATCATCATTTGCCATTAAACAGTTTATTTTTTAACCTATAAGTATGTTTATTCTTTTGAAGATCTAAACATAGAAACCTCTTTACCATAAAAGTCTCCCAGGACTTTTAGATCATCTCTCCAATCAAACTAGCAGTAGATAAGCATTTTAAAAAGGAAGATATTTTATTTTCTTGATATAGTGTAAGATTCACTTCTATGATAGGCAAGCCTACTGAATTCTTCCAGGCCATTCATTGCAGTGAAATACACAGAAAATCGTAGAAAGGATTTTATTGTTCTATAATACCCAGCAGGCAGTACAATTATCGAATATCTTAAATGATTAATAGGAAAAACTCTATTTCCTTCACTTTTGTACCTCATATTTTTTTTATTCTAGAGAAATATGTTTTTAATATTCATTTAATATTGATTAAATACCCAAGCCTTCCACATTAAAACTAAATTGAAAGCATGCTTTTTATGCAAGCGAATATTAAGCAATCTGTCAGTGAAAAAAACCCAAGTTAAAGAATCAATGCAGAAAGTTTTTAAAATAAATCAAATGCAAAATGAATGCACTACCCCCACTTTATTTATCAAGGAGAAATATTCTTGTGTTTTGTTTTCTTTACACAAAGTGGGGGTAATCTTAACTGGTGCCTATTTGCTACCTCTTTCTTTACCAAAATGCAGAGCCTGACTTCCTGGTCTCCTCTCAGATCCGGCCACAGGGTCATGAATGTGTATCCTGATACCTCTTGTTGACTTTTCCCCAGAGAGGTCCTAAGAATCTCTTTTGGTAGACCGCTATAGAGATGCCAAAGTCAGATTCCGCATTGATCATGGAATGGGAAATGTCCCCTAGACTTGATGCTATTTATTATTAACGAAGTGCCTCTGTCATGCTGCCTGGAAACTGATGCTCTCTATAGAAATGGTATCAGTCTTCGAGTCGCATGAACTCACTTTACTCGACAGCTGAAGCTTTTGTTTAGTGATGTTTTAGCTTTCTGCCTCATGAACCCTGTGCAGACTACTTGATCATCAAGAGCACACTGGCTTTATCTGATTCTTGCTTTTGTTAGGTCCCTTCTTACTCAACCACAAAATGTCAGGTTTGAACAATTTCATATACATTAGAGTCATGCCTCCATTTTAGGTGATTTTTGGATTGTAGCACCATTCTGAGCCCTGCTTTTTACCTTAAAATCTTTTTAAAACTTTTAAGCTATAAATAATTTCATTAGCTACTCAGAAGAAAATAGAAGATTGTTTTTCTAGTTCTAATCCTGCCCAGGATTTTTTCATATTTTGAGTAGGGGATAAGTTCATAAAAGTAAACTTGATAGTATGTCTATAAAATCTGATGTGAAGATCTATGACTTCAGAGGGGATATTCTAAGTATTTTTGTATACATAATCTTCAAATGATAATAGACAAAGATTAAAGTGTTAAAACAATGAAAAAATGTTATAGAATTCTGGTTTTTGCCTTCCTTTCTTTTCCTTCCTCCCTTCCTTCCTTCCTTCCTTTTTCTTCCTTCCTCTCTTTCTTTCTTTTTCTTTTTTTCTTTCTTTCTTTCTCTCTCTCTCTCTTTCTTTCTTTCTTTCTTTCTTTCTCTCTCTCTCTTTTTCTTTCTTTCTTTCTTTCTTTTTTTCTCTCGTGTGTATATGTCTATGTACAACAATTTTGCATTGTCTTTGCAGACAGGTAATGGGCATCAAATATCCTGGGACTACAATTACAGATGATTTTGAGCTGCATTTGGATGTTTGGGGTTGAACCCAGGTTCTTGCAATCAGTGATTTTAACCATTCAACCATCAATCTAGCACCAAACACTTCATCCTTTAAAACAATAAATTTCAGATGACAAGTTCTATTATCATGGTAAAGCCTTCTAGAGCTCCAAGAAATTAGAATCCTTGACTGAGCTGTCATTCTGAGATGACATAGATTAAGATCCAGATACTAAGAGTTTTCAATTAATTGTTGTATTATCATTCTCAAGGTATAACAGACACTTCTAATATTTATTATTTGACCTTATTAATTCGTTTTACTTCCTATATTGATTAGTTAAACCCATATCTGACTGCAGGAGTCTGGTCACTTAAATACTTGGAGAGATGTACTGATGAAATACAGACCTCATTTAGTTTACCTTCTGCATGAACCACAGGCACATTGTAGGGTGTAAGAAAAAAACTTCATGTTTCTGTTTTTTAAATTTGTGTTCAAATAATGGTACACTTGCATTCCCCAGAAATTATCCTAGTTCTGTCTGCAAGACTTCTCTTTTATTTAAATACTTTAATTTTAACAATTAATACTAAAATTAGCAATGTAAAGATGACTAAGACATAGGAGGAAGAGACTAAATGGGAACACAAATGTTGTTGGCAAAGGGAAAGTGTGTCTCTTTGGAGAACCCTACTTCAGAAGTCGGAGACGATCATCTCGTAAATATAATTGTGAAGTGCTTTTTTGTTGTTTTGTTTTGTTTTTTGGGTTTTTTTGAGACAGGGTTTCTCTGTGTAGCCCTGGCTGTCCTGGAGCTCACTTTGTAAACCAGGCTGGACTCGAACACAGAAATCCACCAGCCTCTGCCTCCCAAGTGCTGGGATTAATTGCTGCCCAGCAATTGTGAAGTTCTAAGCTCTCAAAACATATCCTGAAGTGACAGAAACGAATGGACAGATGTTCTTTGTATCATTTAATAAGAATATTCTGATACCTTGCTCTATACATTTATGTGATGACTGGGCACCTTCCCACACACATTCTGCTGCCAGAGCCCTACATTACCTTTGTAAATTAAGAATGTTTGACCCTCATCTGATAGAGAATTTTATATGTAGGAATATGGATGCATATTCTCTTTCAATTATGCTAAACTTAAAGACATATAAAATACTCCCTGTAAATATTACTACCAACAGCCCTATGCATCTTTACATATTTAAGCAGCATTTGAAGAAAGAAACAATATTCCTCATTGTTTGGTAATACTAAACAAACAAACAACATCAACAAAATAAACCCTCAAAACCTTGGCCATGCTTAAATTTTCACAATGTGTTGTTTGTTCTTTTGATGCCCAGTTGTCGTTTTTTTTTTAATTCTCTACATATTTTAGATTTTATCTCTCTATTGGATATGTAGTTGGTAAAACTATTTTTCCAATGTTTTGTACTTTAAATGATGGTGTCCTTTACACATAGAATCTTTTTAGTTTCAAGAGGTCCTATCTATTAGTTGTTATTCTTAGTGCTTGTGTTATGGGAACTTTGTTCAGAAAGTCTTTTTCTGTGAATTCAAGATAATTCTCTACTATTTCTTCTATCAGATTCAGTGTATCTGGCCTTCTGTTGAGGTCTTTGGTGCAAATCTCCAAGATTTTTTTGAGACTGTTACAGAGAGTTTTCTTTCCCTGATTTCTTTCTCAGTCTGTCATTTGTATATATGAAGGCTTCTGATTTTTGCATTTTAGTTTTATATCCTGCCACTTTGCAAAAAATGTTTATCAGCTTTATGAGTTTCCTGGTAGAATTTTTAGGGGCATTCACTTATACAGTCTCACACAGTCTTATCATCTATAAATAAAGATACTTTGACTTCTTCACTTCTTCCTTCCCTATTTGTACTCTCTTGATCTCCTTAAGTTGCCTTGCTCCTCTCACTAAGGCTGCACTTATATTGATTGCTAAATGCTTTATATATATGCGTGTGTATATATGTGTGTGTGTGTGTGTGTGTACTGTAGTATAGTTTTATAATATACAGAGTAATCGTCTATATATTAAAATACAGTACTATTTTGAACAGTACTTGAAGTACTTCAGTGAAACTGATAATTCATATTGGTGAAGAGGATATGGAGTAAGGGAAAAAATCATCCATAGCTTTTTGGAGTGAAAATGTATACAGCCACTATAGAAATCAGTATAGTTCATCAGAAAAAAAAATGGGACGATATCTACCTTGAAATCTAGTGATTGAGATTTAGCAATACCACTCTTAGCCACATACCCACAGGGCTGTACAACCTATTACAGACACACTTGCCCAACAGTGTTCACTTATACTTACTTATAGTAGCCAGAAATTGGAAACATCCTAGACACTTCTGAACAGAAGAATGGGTAAAGAAAATGTAGAACATTGTAATATTATCCAGCTATTAAATAGTGAAATTATCATAGAGTTAGAAAGAGCAATTCGCAAATTCATCTGGAATAACAAAAAACCCAGGATAGCTAAAACTATTCTCAACAACAAAAGAAATTCTGGGGGAATCTGTATCCCTGACCTCAAGCAATACTACCAAGCAATAGTGTTAAAAACTGCATGGTATTGTACAGTGACAGGCAGGCAGATCAATGGAACAGGATTGAAGATCCAGAAATGAACCCACACACCTATGGTAACTTGATTCTCGATAAAGGATCTGAAAACATCCAGTGGAAAAAAGACAGCCTTTTCAACAAATGGTGCTGGTTCAACTGGAGGTCAGCATGCAGAAGAATGCGAATTGATCTATCCTTGTCTCCTTGTACTAAGACCAACTCCAAATGGATCAAGGACCTCCACATAAAGCCAGACACTCTGAAACTAATAGAAAAGAAACTGGGGAAGACCCTTGAGGACATCGGTACAGGGGGAAAATTCCTGAACAGAACACCAATAGCGTATGCTCTAAGATTAAGAATTGACAAATGGGACCTCATAAAATTACAGTTTCTGTAAAGCAAAGGACACCATCAAAAGGACAAATCGGCAACCAACAAATTGGAAAAAGATCTTCACCAACGCTACATCAAATAGAGGGCTAATATCCAATATATACAAAGAACTCAAGAAGTTAGACTCCAGAAAACCAAATAACCCATTAAAAATGGAGTACAGAGTTAAACAAAGAATTCTAACCTGAAGAACGTTGGATGGCGGAGAAAGATCTTAAAAAATGCTCAACTTCATTAGTCATCAGGGAAATACAAATCAAAACAACCCTGAGATTTCACCTTACACCAATCAGAATGGCTAAGATTAAAACTCAGGAGACAGCAGGTGTTGGCGAGGATATGGAGAAAGAGGAATACTCCTCCACTGCTGGTGGGGTTGCAAATTGGTACAACCACTCTGGAAATCAGTCTGGCGGTTCCTCCGAAAACTGGGTACCTCACTTCCAGAAGATCCTGCTATACCACTCCTGGGCATATACCCAGAGGATTCCGCAGCATGTAATAAGGATATATGCTCCACTATGTTCATAGCAGATCTATTTATAATAGCCAGAAGCTGGAAAGAACCCAGGTATCCCTCAACAGAAGAATGGATGCAAAAACTTGGTATATATACACAATGGAGTACTATTCAGCCATTAGAAACAATGAATTCATGAAATTCTTAGACAAATGGATGGAGCTGGAGAACATCATACTAAGTGAGGTAACCCAGTCTCAAAAGATGAATCATGGTATTCACTCACTAATAAGTGGATATTAGCCTAGAAAACTGGAATACCCAAAACATAATCCACACATCAAATGAGGTACAAGAACAGAGTGGCCCCTGGTTCTAGAAAGACTCAGTGTAGCAGTATAGGGCAAAACCAGAACAGGGAATTGGGAAGGGGTGGGTGGGATAACAGGGGGAAGGAAGGGGGCTTATGTGACTTTCGGGGAGTGAGGGGCCAGAAAAGGGGAAATCATTTGAAATGTAAATAAAAAATATATCAAATTAAAGAAACAATAAAAAAAGAAAAAAGTGAAATTATCCAATTTGCTGGTACATGGATGTAATTAGAAAACAAAATGATTACAAGTGATATATTCTAAAACCCAAAGGCAAATATAGTATTTGCTTATATGTCAGCCTTAGCTGTTAAGTCTTAGATTGCCGGGCCACAGTTTATCATCAGTGGTTAGGTACAGAGTAAGGGACTAGAGGGAGGAGTGGAAATCTCTAGGAAGAGGGAATAGAATAGATTGCTATGGGTGGATGGTGGGTTGGGGGACATAAAACTGAAGGATCAAATGGGGAGTTGGTGAATCAAGGATACTGGAGGCAATACATAGATTAACATCTAAGGCATAGAGGTCATGCATGGGAAGGGTTTCATAGAAGCGTAAAGCACAAAAGTTTCGTAAAAACAATATATTCTATGATATGAAAAACATCTATTGATAAAAATAGAAAGGAAATGCAAATAAAATATTGTTAAAGGAAAAAAAGGTCTCCTAAAGTTGTAGTTGGGGGTTATCTGTGTTGTTCAAGGTAGTGGTTTCCCATCCATGACTTGTGTTTTCCATTCTTGTACATACACTAAAGAGAACCCATTGAGGAGCACACATGCATTAGAGAACACAAGCAGAGAGCCGTCATTTCAAAGCGAAGATTTAAGGGTTAGACTAAGCAGCTCTAATACAAAATGAAACGCTGCCTGTCACATTTTTATCTGGCGCATAGCCAGGCCCCTCCTTTATTCTTAGCTGGGTCTCCAGTTAAATCAGTTCCTTATGTGCAGGGTATGCTCAGCCCCTCTGCTCATCCTGCCCAGACACATAATGAATAATAAACAGTGCACTAATTCTGCCCAGAATAATACATCAGTATTCACAGTCGACACCGAAACCCCTCAGCATGCATGGACGTTTCATTTAAAGGAATATGAAAGGGTTGGGTTCTTTTTCATATTTTGGCTTACCTGATATGATCTGCAAATGTGGGTTCTTGGAAAGATTTTGCTTAGTCATATGGTAAACTAGTTGCAGGCCTGGGCAAGCACTGAGTTGTATCTTTGGATTCAGTCATGGGACAATGAAAACAAGCAAACAAAATTAACGGGAAAGCAAACAAACACATTGGGAAGATTCCCAAGACTGAATCTCTTAAAACAACCTGTGTGTGTGTGTGTGTGTGTGTGTGTGTGTGTGTGTGTGTGTGTGTGTGTAGGTATTGAAATTAGCATCTCTAATGGAACATTCTCACTGAATGAAGATGCCTTTAAGGAAAAAGGTTTAACAAACTTGGGTAACATTAAAAAAGGCTATAATCTTAAATTAAAACCCTAAATTCACTGTATGATTTCTGTGTTGCTCTCTTTGTACATTAACCCTATATAAGTTATTTAACAAAATATTCTCACTTTGAAGTCATCAAGTGGTCATCTGAGAAATTTTCTATATTTCTCTGCCATTTGGGGTATAAAACACACAGTCAAATATATTTAGAGTATTTATATACTGGAAATAAGATATGTGATATAGTCCCTATTGTGTCTGTCTCTGCCTCTTTCTCTGTCTTCATCTTGCTCTGCATTTGAGTGTATGTTATTGTGTATCTGTGTCTACATACATGTGGGTGTGAGTTTGAATGTGTTTGTGTATGCATGTGTGAATGTGTGTGTATTTATGTATATGTGAAAGTGTGTTCTGAATTTTCTGACCCTTGCAAAAATAACGGATGTGAGCACCTGTAGCTTTCACAGAGCTCTTAAAGAATTACATACTTAAAACAGGAACTTAAGTTGTAGATATGATATTCTCAGAGGTGATTTTGAAAACCAGTTTTTATGAAGGCTTAGTTCTTAATGGTTTGGGTAGGTCCACTGACATTTGATTTCAGTTCAATATTTTAACAGTAATAGCTATTAAAACATATTCAAATATTCTGTCTACTAAATCTTAATACATTCTAGACCACCAGCACATTGACTTTTGCTGCCAGGCTAATTTATTTTTGTGCACACTTTAACATAAAATCGTTCTTACCATCTCTGAAACTATATTTGAATTTAAGAGCATGTGTCAATAATTAAAATGGTTTTGTAGCTCAGTGCTGGTCCTGGTTTTTGTTGTTTTATATCCCATATCCGTGCATATTTGCACACACACACTGTAAGACCCTCCTATTTGTCTGCATTATACTATTTCATGGATTTGATTGTTTTGTGTGTTCATTGCTATTCTTAAAAAGAACAATTTGTAGAGCAGAGACTGAAGGAAAGGCTGTCCAGAGACTCTCCCACTGGGGATATATCCCATATATAGTCACCAAACCCTGACACTATTGTAGATGCTAAGAAATGCTTGCTGAAAGGAGCCTGATATGACTGTCTTCTGGGAGACCCAGCTAGAACCTTACAAATACAGAGGCAGATGCTCACAGCCAACCATTGGACTAAGCGTGGGGTCCCTAATGGAGAAGTTAGAGAAAGGACTATAGGAGCTGAAGGGGTTTTCAACCTCATAGGAAGAACAACAATATCAACCAACCACATCCCCCCAAGAGCTCGCAAAAACTAAGCCATCAACCAAGAGGTACACATGGTTCCAGCTGCATATGTAGCAGAGGATTGCCTTGTCAGACATCAATGGGTCTTTGTCCTATGAAGGCTCGATAGATACCCCAGTATAAAGAAATCAAGGCCAGGAAGGTGGTAGGGGGTGGGTACACCATCATAGAAGAAGAGGGGTGGAGGATGGGATAGGGACTATGGGAGGAGGGGGGAACTGGGAAACGGTATAACATATTAAATGTAAATAAAAAAGTATATCCAATACAAAAAGAACGACATTTTTGAAATTGCACTTATGTGTTCATCTGTGGGAATATCTTCTTCAGGATTCATCTTTCTTACAGCAATCTATGCTTTCTGTAGTAAAAGCTGGATGACATGGGTGCCTCCTTTATTCATCTCTGACACCGTGGAGAGTCCCAGTTTTGTGCAGGTCAATTGTCAATACCCTCTGCTACTGTAAGATTGTGACTCCACTCCAAAGATCAGTTTCATAGCTCTTCTCACCATCCTCCCTGCAGTTCACCGGGTCTTAGACACGGTGGATTGAATGCCCTGCTTAGGGCTGAGCAGTGGAACATTTTTTATCCTCAGCACTTCAAGCAGCTATGTGCCTGTGCATTCACTGCTGTCCATTGCAAAAACAAGCTTCTTCATTAAAGATGAGACTATTTTCTACAGGCACAACCACGAATATTTAGAATATATCTTACTGCTGTGTTCATTTAGCTAAATAGGTCATAGTAAGTTAGCTGCTAGGATATAAGACCTCTTAGCCATAGAATTTTAGTCTTTTTTTTTATTCGATATATTTTTTATATGACAATTTTTTTATTCGATATATTTTTCATTTACATTTCAAATGATTTCCCCTTTCCTAGCCCCCCACTCCCAAAAAGACCCGTAAGCCCCCTTCTCTCCCCCTGTCCTCCCACCCACCCCTTCCCACTTCCCTGTTCTGGTTTTGCTGAATACTGCTTCATTGAGTCTTTCCAGAACAAGGGGCCACTCTTCCTTTCTTCTTGTACCTCATTTGATGTGTAGATTATGTTTTGGGTAATCCAGGTTTCTAGGTTAATATCCACTTATTATTTTTTGATATACATTTCAAATGATTTCCCCTTTTCTGGCTTCCCACTCCCTGAGTGGGACTTTCGAGGAGAATTTTAGTCTTGTTTATGGTACTTGGCTTGCATGCCTTCTTGTGGAGTGGGCCTCAAAACCAATCAGAGAGTACTTGGTTACCTCCAGAGCAGTGATGCCACGATTGCCCCAGTCAGGTATTTATAATTCTCAGTTGAGTAAGACTACTGTTATCTTTTCTTTCTTGTCATTCTATAGTGGGTACTTTTGGCTACACCACTTTGGGTTCTCAGTGAGTTGCAGGTGTGCACCCACTCAGGTGCTATAGCAAAACTGCAGATAACACACACACACATACATGAACAGACGCATGCACGCGGGCACGCACGCGCGCGCGCACACACACACACACACACACAGACACATTAGCCCATTTATTGGCTCAATGGCTGGGCTCTTCTAGGCCTCCTGCAGATAGTGTGCCCTTACCTTTACTCCTTACTCAACATCTCTAAATCTGCCTTTACTTTAGTTGCCCAGTAACCTTCTGTGAAGCCATTGGTTTTACTGCCCAAGACACTTTCGGGCTGCCCTTCCATGGGGTCTTTCCTTTTCTGCCTACATTTTAGAAGATCTCCCCTGTAGCTTTGTTCCATCCCCCTGCCCAAGTATCTTGATTTTCCTCTTTCTCTCTCCTGGCCTGCAGAAACCTGAAAGTCCTGCCTCTTTCTTTCCACCCAGGCATTTACTGCTGGCCTCTTTATTCATTGATCAAGAACCAACTGGGGACAAGGACCTTCAGCATCAGCACTCACAGAAATCAAAGCATCAGAAGCACTTCTCTACATCAGTCTATATAGCAACTTCCAGCCCTAAGAAAGCTGGCTCAGTTCTAGATTCAAAATGGATGATAATGAAATTTTAAAAGCATTCAACATCATTAATAGTAAGAGAAATGTCTACATACTTCTATCTTGCCCCAGCAAAATGCCTATAAAAATAAAAAATATATATATCAAATAGCAAATACTGACAAAAAGTGTGGGGAAAAGAGAAAGTGATTCTCTTTTGTCTGGAGCATCAACTGGTGTATCCACTATGGGTCATTATTGTGAATCCTTAAATGCCTAAAATATAAAACTACTACATGATCCAGCTCTATCTCTCCTGGGTGTTTTCCCAAAGGACTTTATTTCATGCTGAAGTGATATTGATCATCCAAGGTCACTGCTGCCCTAACCACAGTAACTAGGGAATGAAATCAACAAAGATGGCCGTCCACTGAAGAACGGATAATGAAAATGTGATGCCCATTTGACTTTGGCTATGTAGAGGAATAAAATAAAGAAATACCCAGGGAAAATTAAACCCTGTGAGGCAATCCAGGCCAAGAAAGACACATGCTGTTCACATCTCTCATGTGAATGCTCCTACTCTCCGTTTGTGTTTCCCAACATTCTTTCATTCTGGGTTATAATCTGAATTTAAAAGATTTTTATTGTACTTACTTCCAACTTGAAATTTGATGGATGAACATCTCAACATCTGAGATTTTCCCCTTTTCTGCATTGTCAAGGATCAGTCAGAATAACCAGTAATAACATTTTCCATTATGACAGATGATTTTTATATTTTATCGTTTGCAAATTCCGAGTGATGAGATCCAAACTGAGATGAGAAGGAATTAACCTCGAGGTCACTGTGATGCAAATCAGAATATTCTACCTAGAGACAGATGGCCCAAGTGTCTTATTTATTTTGATTCTAACAATCTCTGAATAGTCTCTCTTACAGCAAATGAATGAAGCCCAGGTGGAGCTAACTGCTCATATTGATTAAAAACATGTGGCTTTTATCTGAAACTGTCATACTGTGAGGATAAAAGGTGACTATTGCCCATCATAAAATACCTCCAGGGATGTTTTATCAAGACATAAGAATGCCTAAAGTTTTAACCTTTGGACGGATAAAATTTACATACAAATTCCCCATGGACCTTCTAGAAAGATCTCTTAATTGTCAGAATTAGACCGGAGGTGGCTTTTGTTCTCCACTGACCAATGCAACAATTGTAATATAACTATACTTGAGAGCAAAGAATGCTAGCTGTCACACTCCAAGAATGGCATCAACAAAACTCAATAAGAATTCCAAACATAGTGCTGGCTTAGAATGGATTTTACCCCCTTATTTTCCTTATGTTATGCCTCTATGTGACTATCATGTCTATTTTTAAAAAAATATGCATCCATTTTTTCACATTAGAAGCTCAAATTATTTCATACACTATGCAAAGCCTTTGGATAACCATCAAACAGTGAGAAATAGGGGCTTTGTTGTTGTTGTTTTGGATGTTGTTATTTTTAAACGCAGAGGAAAGAAAAAGTATTCTAAGGGTCAGTACAAAGAGCAGCCCAATCACAGCAACTGGACCAATCTGTTCCACACTGGGGACTTTCAAAATGTTGTGTCTGATATGTTGATGAGGTAGTAGTAGTTTGTAGCATTTGTCGCTTCTCTGATGTTTACATTTTGTGTTAATCTTATAAATACCCAACTTGTCAGTGGAAATTAAAGCTAGCTCTGTGTTACTAAGGGACTTAGTACTTAATGTTTGAAGCCAAACCCATGAATTAAATTAAAAAATTGCAAGCACATTTAGGAATAGCACAGTTTAATTAAAATAAAAATATTTAGCTATGATCTAACAGAATAGTCTATATAATGTACATAGTATCCTTTGTAATTGCTCATCTGGGGATTAAAATAATTCCAAGTAATCCAAATTTCACATTCATCTTTCAGGAGAGAATTTTTCCTTCCGTCATTGTTTGAAAAAGTTCCATGTGTCTTTTTCATAGGGCTCTCTTTGGCTATGTATTCAATTCAGAAATAATTAAGAGAGCCTGAGAAGGTCAGACATTGATTTCCCAAGACAGGATTATGATCACTACTATAGCTGAAATATTTTATTTCTTTTTATGTTAGCACTAACTATAATTATGCACATTTGAATAAAGATATATAATATATATGTATTAAATAGCACAGTGGAAAAATAGATGATGTGCTACTGCTAATAAGAGCTAACAGTATTCACATGTCAAGCTTGAAAAGCAAAATGTGGCAGAAGTGCACACATACACACACACACATACATACACACATACACACACACACACACATGAGGAAGATGGATGGAAAGACTGGCTGACTGACTGAGGAAGAATCACAAAATAAGCTAGAGTGAAGCTTTAGCCCCAGATGTAGATGAACCAGCTGTTGTGTGTGAAGGTACCATTTCTTTTTAAGATTGAGATGGGACAGGAGGGATACAGAGGGAGTTATGGATGACAGATTCATGAGCACTGACTTCCTTCTGCCTTCTCAGCCTCCCTGTGCCTCCCTTTTTTCATCCACATCAGACAGTTCTGTAAGCCTCAATGCTTGCCTGTTGTCCCCTAGGCATCTGCCATGTGAGAATTCTATCCAAACTCAAGCTGAAAAGTGACATCCACCACAATGATTTCCTAACCCCTAGATCTATAATCCATATCACCTAAACTCTTATAAAGTATGTAAGTTACTTAGTCATACTCTAAATCTGCAATACCAAACACTTTTATGTTCATATACTAGCCCATATTATTTTTGCCAAAAGCTTTTTAAGTCAATTATTCTAATTTTAGATATTGCAAAATTGCCCTAGATATGTTAATAAGCTGCTGTAAGGGAATGCCTAGGAAATAATGGATTTCAATACAATCAACATCTACATTGTTTTATGTTTTGTGTTGAATTATATATCTTTTAAAGCGTTATTTATTTTTAATTTAATGTGAATTAGAGTTTTTCCTGAATGTATCTGTGCACATTACATACTTGTAAAGTTTGGAGTATCTTGCCACTTCTTCATGAGGAAACTCGATCTGGGTCAAAGCCAATAAATGTATTGAAGAAAACTCTAACAGAGCCCAGGGGGCACTGGACTCAAGTGTCCCGGGGTAGGCTAAACTACATGATCACTCTGGAATACTTACTAGTTTTCTTTCTAATAATTATCATCACATTGGCCTCAGTCTTTGTCCTACAAACTGCCTTGACCATTGATTCAGCTAATGAAAGTCACATGAAAGTACACGTGACTTCTCAGATGAAGGTTTAAAGGCTGTGTGTAGCTCCATTTTTACTTGTGCACTATATTATATTTGCTAGGAGCTCTGATCGCTCAAAGTGAGTCTCAGAATGGAGAAGACACATGGAGAGGTCATGGCTCTTCTGACATGTAACAGGAGTGACAGAGAACTACTTTGCTTGCTATCCCAGTTGTGGATTTCTTTCTAGAGCACAATGTCAACAAATCTAGCTGACACTGTGACCTTAAAAGCTCCCCATTTCTAGGCTAATATTCTTGGCATCATTTGATATGTGAATTGTGTCTTGGGTATTTCAAGTTTCTAGGCTAATATCCTTTTATCAGTGAGTGCATACCATGAGTGTTCTTTTGAGACTGGGTTACCTCACTTAGGATGATGCTCTCCAGTTCCATCCATTTGTCTAAGAATTTTATGAATTCATTGTTTCTAATGGCTGAATAGTACTCCATTGTGTAAATATACCACATTTTATGTATCCATTCCTCCACTGAAGGACATCTGGGTTCTTTCCAGCTTCTGGCTAGTATAAATAGGGCTGCTATGAACATAGTGGAGCATGTATCCTTATTACATGCTGGGGAATTCTCTGGGTATATGCCCAGGAGTGGTATAGCAGTATCCTCCGGAAGTGTCATTCCTAGTTTTCTGAAGAAACGTCAGACTGACTTCCAGAATGGTAGTACCAGCTTGCAACCCCACCAGCAGTGAGGATTGTTTCTCTTTCTCCACATCCTCGCCAGTACCTGTTTTCTCCTGAGGTTTTGATCTTAGCCATTCTGACTGGTATGAGGTGAAATATCAGGGTTGCTTTGATTTGCATTTCCCTGCTAACTAAGGATGTTGAACATTTCTTTAGGTGCTTCTCAGCTATTCTATATTCCTGAGGTGAAAATTCTTTGTTTAGCACTGTATCCCATTTTTAAGGGGGATATTTGGCTCTCTGGAGTCTACCTTCTTGAGTTCTTTGTATATCTTGGATATAAGCCCTCTGTTGGATGTAGTGTTAGTAAAGAAGGATATTAGCCTAGAAGCTTGGAATACCCAAGACACAATGCACATATCAAATGATGCTCAAGAAGAAGGAAGGAGTGGCCTCTGGTCCTGGAAAAGCTCAGGGCAGCAGTGTAGGAGAATACCAGGACAGGGAAGTGGGAAAAAGTGGATTGGGACTTTCAAGGAGGGGGGATCTAGGAAAGGGAAAATCACTTGAAATGTAAATAAAGAATATATCAAATTAAAAAATATAAATAAACATGTAGTGGATATGACTTTAAAATTCTACAAATGTAATCAGATACAAAGGTTTTGTTACATTTTAAAATTGACTGGTTTGGTCAATATTCAACTGTGCCATTTTAACTGAAAGGACAAAAAGTTTTAAATAAAACCTTTTGTAGAAATTTAATAATAATAATAATAATAATAGAACATGAGCCTAGAAACAAGAAATAAAAAGCTCCCCATTTAACAACCCAACAAATAATAACGATTTTATTTTCTACCCAAAATATATTAACAAAAAGAAAATCCATCATCAATTGAACAATGTTGTTTACCCCTTGTGGTATGAGAAAATACTTTTAATTTTCAAACTTCATAGAAAGACATTGCAATATAATCTAATATTTGCACTGCCAGATACTGATTTAGGGCTAAGTAATACTGGATGGAGCTCTTTAGTTTATGACTGTTTCTTTGGACAAGCAGATAAGGCAGAAAACTGTTGCCAGTTTCTGCAATGTTCCTGATGAATACAACAATGTGAATTTAATGCAGAGCACAGTTTTATCACTGTGCCATCAAGAACATTTTCCCCCATGTAAAATATGTTCTCTCTCATTACCACATAGAATCAAAGCTAAGGCATACAAGGGCATCTCTTTGATGTTTATTTCAAAGCATTTTAGAAAATTAATTACTGTAATATGCTGCAAAAATAATTTAAGTGCTGTCATCTCTCTTCCATGCCCAGAAAACTGGACACTTTTAGTATCTTTCCTCAGACCACACAGTAAGTCTTTCTCAGAGCTGCATTGACCTATGTATTTTCAGTGTGATTTTAAATCTCTTTATAATGTTTTAATGCAAACAGAATTGCATTTTTTTCACTTGCTGCATTTATCTTCTGCTTTGAGCTGACCCTTAGGGTCAGCAAGACAGAATCAAGTTATTTTAAGCACTTCCAAGTAGCCACTGTCTCTTCTATAAGTATTCTGGGCATTATATAGGCAAAAAGACAACATACTCAAGAGTATTTGGACAAATCCTCCTTGTCATCTATTGAATTGAGGCAGACAACAAGAACATACGGTTGGAAAAACAAAAGCATACATTCCCACAAAAGGAATGAGACATCTCCATCATAATACTCGAAACCCTACTCGTACAATCACCATGATGCCTGTCAACACTGCCTGATAGTTTACATTTTGAATGATAGCATAGTTATATGACCCAATTGGTCCACTAGACTGTGTGATTAGTGGCAGGTTAATAATTTTTTTTAATTTATTGATATATTTATTTACATTTCAAATGATTTCCCCTTTTCTGGATCCCCACTCCCCGAAAGTCCCATCAGTCCCCTTCCCTCCCCCTGTTTTCCCATCCAACCCTTCCCACTTCCCTGTTCTGATTTTGTTCTATACTGCTTCACTGAGTCTTTCCAGAACAAGGGGCCACTCCTCCGTTCTTCTTGTGCCTCATTTGATGTGTGGATTATGTTTTGGGTATTCCAGTTTTCTAGGTTAATATCCACTTATTAGTGAGTGCATACCATGATTCATCTTTTGAGTCTGGGTTACCTCACTTAGTATGATGTTCTCCAGCTCCATCCATTTGCCTAAGAATTTCATGAATTCATTGTTTCTACTCCATTGTGTAGATATAACACATTTTTTGCATCCACTCTTCTGTTGAGGGATACCTGGGTTCTTTCTAGCATCTGGCAATTATAAATAGGGCTGCTATGAACATAGTAGAACATATATCCTTATTACATGCTGGGGAATCTTTTGTGTATATGCCCAGGAGTGGTATAGCAGGATCTTCTGAAAGTGAGGTGCCCAGTTTTCGGAGGAACTGCCAGACTGATTTCCAGAGTGGTTGTACCAATTTGCAACCCCACCAGCAGTGGAGGAGTGTTCCTCTTTCTCCACATCCTCGCCAACACCTGCTGTCTCCTGAATTTTTAATCTTAGCCATTCTGACTGGTGTAAGGTGAAATCTCAGGGTTGTTTTGATTTGCATTTCCCTAATGACTAATGAATTCTCACCTGAAGAATTTCGGATGGCGGAGGTTAATAATTTTTAAAAAGTTAATTTAAGAGTCCAATGAATGAGCAGCTACTTAGGCAGGAACTTCTCAAGTGCCAGGATTATTTAAAGAAATCTGCATCCCTTTACAACAAGCTCTGAACTTCCCTTGTGAACTCTGTAATTTCTTCTAAATGATGACAATATAAACCTAGAGATACAGACCATTCTGCCTCAATCCAATTTCCCAATGTTAATGATGCTTTTTCCTAAGTATACTATATTATCTTTCAAAAAATCACCTACGTGATTGCATCTAATTATTAATTTGCTTAGTCACTTTATACTTTTTCTGCATCAGGGACCCTGGCTATCCAACTTTACTATGTACAAAACAATTATCTCCTTTACAAATTATAACAAACAGCATGGCTTGCTTTCAAATGCACTCTGGTTTCGAAACTAAACATTTCAAACTACCTGAATGTACAGAAAACAGTAAAAACAAGATTATATTTTTGAAATTAACACAATTTATTTTCTAATATTAAAATTCACTCCACTCTAATCAAGAAATAATATATAACTCTGGACTAAACAGTATTTTCCTTTTAATTCACAGGCATGAATAGATTTTTAATAAATTCATATTTATAAAATATTATTGGATATTTCAAGTAAATCGTGACCATAATCTTCTTGGTAAATCACACCCGCATTTCTCATTCTATTATATGAAATTATCACTTAAGTATAATATATGTAATGTATAAATTGGAAGAATGATGAATATAACAGAAGCTCTTGAATATTTTAAAATATGGGTAATATTTTAAAAATTGTCCTATCTAGCTCAAAAACACTTATATCCTTTTAATTTAAAATTTTAGTAACATACCAAACAAGGGAAAAGGTAAAATTATACTTAATTAATTCAAGGAAAATAGAACTGTTTTCAATCTCTATACCTTCCTGAGGGGAAACCTTTCTACTGTTTCTCAACTCTCATTAATTCTAGGGAACATCCCAAGTAAAAATATCATTTCTGGCTTTAGTTTTCCCATTTTGCTCATTTTGTACCAGACTATGTAAATTCTACCAGCATCATTATCAAAACCCAGAGGTGTACTAAAGTACTAGAGTCAGAGAAACTGCACATCTATATACAAAAAAGAAGTTCAAATTTACAGAAGGCTCCACCCACGAGGCCACAGGACTGCATACACCACAGCAGAAGAACAGTTGCTCTTTTCTGATCTGGACATCTGTTAAACTAAGCTAGAGACACTGACAGATAAAAAAAATTACATGTTGCTACATTATCATGTTTCAATTTTCATGATTTTTCTAAAATAGTCCATTACTATCCTTTTGTTCTCTCAAACATACCACTGTTTCATATTATGACAATGACTCCAGCTAACTATAAACTCATGTCCTGTAAATGTCACTTTGGAAAGATCTAGATAAAACATAATGCTTTCTTTGCTTCAACTAGCTCATGCCTGATTTATAAGCTTTTAAATAAAGAAAGAAAAAAGATATCCCAGCTTTTAGGAAAAGAGTCAAGGTGTTCACTACCCCACTGCTTTATCAATAGATGCTTGGAGAATTTATGCTGTTATTAACTTAGATTTGGTTTCCATATGTTATGCAGTGTATGGAGCTAGGAGAGCATCAAGAAAGGACTATAGGACAAAGACCCAGCAGTTGTGATGGATAAAATACTGGCCTATAAGTTGCAAATATATAATATTGTGTTTGTAGAAATCATCACTAGAATTCCATTTGTATTTGTAGGAACAGCTGCAGATAGGAGGATCTGAGTTCTATTGAAATATTCATATCTCCAAAGAATGGGACTTTCTAACACATACCTTTCAGCACACTATGAAGTGCCATTGTTTATCTCTGCAAACAAGTCTCACAACACGCTCTCTTGGGGAGAAAAAAAATCTGATATAAAATTCAATTTAAAAATAGACTGTGAACTCTGAGAAAGCAAACGAGAATTTTACCTGTGTGTGAGTATGCAGGCACACACAATTTTACTGAGGATACTGAGTTTTCAAAGGTTCAGGTAGATATTATTTTCATTTGTATACCTTTTAAATTGCCTTTCCATGATTCTCCAGGAAAGATGAATGTGGGAGATGATAACTATAGGATCCTCTATTCATCAAACATTACTCTATGGCAACTATGGGTTATATTCTAGAGATACAAAAAAGACATCAGCACCTGGTTTGTGGCTTCTGGATTCCCATAATTCATTTGAGAGAGACATATAGCATGCCAAATGTTATCTTCAAGAGTCTGTGAACTTTGCTAAAAGGGACAAGAAAAGTAATGATCTGTTCAACTCTGATTACTAAGGAATTAATTTTTAAATTATTTTCCCTCTACTCTGGACTTAACCTAAAAACTTGGCTATGCTAGGCATGTGTTCTTCCACTGAGATATGCTTTTTGCTAGACCTCTTTTTATTTTGAGACTGGGTTTCACAAAAACTTACTATATAGCTCAAACTTCCCTCTAACTTATGACTCCTTTACATCAGCCTCCAAAACAGGTAGGATTGCAAAGTGTGATATCTCATTCAAGTAAGAAGATAATTTGTTAGCTGTTTGCTTGTTGGTTTGCCTTTATGCCATAGCCCAGGGGTACTAGTGGAGATAACTCCAGGCAGAAGGACCAGAATGTGATTGTTGTGTAAATAACTTGGTGTGGCTGGAGAGGTACTCAGTGCTCAGAGGCTAAAGGAGTCATTGGCTCTTACATGTCACAGTGAAAGGACTAGGTAATCAGCCTTATGTTTCTGATAAGATTTGATGTGAACAAAATTGCTATGAAAGAAGAATAGCAGATAGATTATAAGATGACCAGAGGCTGGTGAATATCCTTTCCCAATTTGATGGTTGTCATTTTGTCCTTTTAACAGTGTTCTTTGCCTTCCAGAAACTTTGTAATTTTATGAGGTCCCATTTGTCAATTCTTGATCTTAAAGCATAAGCTATTGGTGATCTGTTCAGGAACTTTTCCCCTGTGTCCATGTCCTCAAGGGTCTTCCCCAGATTCTTTTCTATTAGTTTCAGTGTGTCTGGTTTTACATGGAGGTCCTTGATCCACTTGGAGTGAAATTTACTACATGGAGATAAGAATGGATCAATTCGCATTCTTCTGCATGCTGACCTCAATTGATCCAGCACCACTTGTTGAAAAGGCTATCTTTTTTCCACTGGATGTTTTTGGCTCCTTTGTCGAAGATCAAGTGACCATAGGTGTGTGGATTCATTTCTGGATCTTCAATTCTATTCCATTGGTCCACTTGTCTGTCACTGTGCCAATACCATGCAGTTTTTAACACTATTGCTCTGTAGTATTGCTTGAAGTCAGGGATACTGATTCCCCCAGAATTTCTTTTGTTGTTGAGAATAGTTTTAGCTATCCTGGGTTTCTTGTTATTCCAGATGAATTTGAGAATTGCTTTTTCTAATTCTGTGAAGAACTGAGTTGGGATTTTGGATAGAGGGCTAATATCCAATATATACAAAGAACTCAAGAAGTTAGACCCCAGGGAACCAAATAACCCTATTAAAAATGGGGTACAGATCTAAACAAAGAATTTTCACCTGAAGAAATTCGGATGGCCAAGAGGCACCTTACGAAGTGCTCAACATCATTAGTCATTAGGGAAATGCAGATCAAAACAACCCTGAGATTTCACCTTACACCAGTCAGAATGGCTAAGGTCAAAAACTCAGGAGACAGCAGGTGTTGGTGAGGATGTGGAGAAAGAAGAACACTCCTCCACTGCGGGTGGGGCTGTAAGATGGTACAACCACTGTGGAAATCAGTCTGGAGGTTCCTCAGAAAACTGGACATGAGACTTCCAGAGGACCCTGTTATACCTCTCCTGGGCATATACCCAAAGGATTCCCTGGCATGCAATAAAGACACATGCTCCATTATGTTCATAGGAGCCTTATTTATAATAGCCAGAAGCTGGAAAGAACTCAGATGCCCCTCAAAGGAGGAATGGATACAGAAAATGTGGTATATTTACACAATGGAATACTACTCAGCAATTAGAAACAACGAATTCACAAAATTTTTAGGCAAATGGTTTGATCTGGAAAATATCATCCTAAGTGAGGTAACCCAATCACAAAAGAATACACATGGAATGCAATCTCTGATAAGTGGATATTAATTAGCCCAGAAGCCCTGAATACCCAAGGCACAAATTGCATAACAAATGACTCCCATGAAGAAGTATGGAGAGGGTCCTGATCCTGGAAAGGATTGATCTAGCATTGGCAGGGAATATAAGGACAGAGAAAAAGGAGGGAGGTGATTGGAGAAGGGATGGAGAGAAGAAGGTTTATGGGACATATGGGGAGGGAGGATCCGGAAAAGGGGAAATCATTTAGAATGTAAACAAAGAATATAGAAAATAAAAATATTAACAAAAAAAGAAATGCTCAACATCATTAGTCAAAAAAAAAATGACCAGAGGCAGATATCCCTCTCTCCTTCCAATTCTTCTAACAAATTGAGCAGCAGATCCCGCTAATGGCCCAATCTACAATAATCTTTGTTTCTTTGTTTCTCTTTCTTTCTTTCTCTTTCTTTCTTTTTTTTCTTCCTTCCTTCTTTCTTTCTTTTCTTTCTTTCTTTCTTTCTTTCTTTCTTTCTTTCTTTCTTTCTTTCTTTCTTTCTTTCTTTCTTTCTTTCTTTCTTTCTTTCTTTCTTTCTCTTTCCTTCCTTACTTCTTTTCCTCTCTCTCTCTCTTTCTCTTTCTCTCTTGTTTCTGTACGTCTGTCTTTCTTTTTTATACTCTATTTACATTCAGCTTTACGTGGCATATATAAAACCACCTCTGTATATAGAAGTTACAAAGTCTTCTTCCTGAAGTTCCCTTCATTAACACTAGCAGACGGCTAATTTCAAAAATCTCAGTTAAGGTATCATAAGGTCCAGGAGAGCTGTAAATGACTTAATTAACACATTTCGTCCTCACTAGGATTCCAAGATCAAAACACTCAGGGAAAATAATTTGTAGATTCCTCTCTGACTTATTAAGGTGGCAAAAGAATGGAATGAGAAAACAGAACAATGCAGAGGGAGGCAGTTTAGATTTATAAAATATCATAAGAGATGGGCAGAGATGCAGGCAAGGAAACACACATAAGGATGTGTGACCCTGGGTAGGAGACTTGAACCGGGATCCCGAGCCATGGTCAAGTGGAACAGTGGGGTACCACCAAGTAAGATGAACAGAATATGGGAAGGGAATGAAGCTCTTAGCTAAGGATCTGAATCTCCTCTCTAGCTAAGACTCCAGAATCATATCATAAGTGACTTGATCTTCAGGAAAGATGCTTATGTAGAGACAATATTTCTTTTGACAGAGATGTCACAGGAATAAATATTAAAGGAGGAGTGTTGCTATTCATTATGTAAGTGTAAATGACCTTTGGGCTTAGCCTCACCCCTTTCTCAAATTGGCTTCTGAGAATCTCACAAACAAGATTATAAAGCTGGTTTACAGTTAAACTCCTGGATTGTCATCCTTGTAATCATGTAGTGAGGTTGCTTTTGATCCTTGTGATCTATGACTTTATCTTATCAGCCCGTAATTCTGTTCAAGGAACCTCAGCTGCCATAGTCTGTTCTCATTCCTGAAAAGAAGTAATACAGTTCCCTGGAAATTATTTAGTCAGTTGTGACTTCCCTGATGTAGACATGGCTGTTATGAGAAACTATGTTGAGAAGGCTATGCCTAAGTCTTGTGTGGAACCACTCTTTCCGAAATACTACCCACCTCCGACCATCTTTCTGTCTGTCTGTCTGTGTCTACGTCTGTCTCTGTCTCTCTCTGCTTGCGTATATATCATATCCACTCTAGAATTATTTTGTGTTTTTAGATTTAGTTTTATTTGCATACACTTGTGCATGTACTTTGCACCCACAGACTCATCCTGAAATTTGATCCCAGTTCCATCTGGGAGGAGGGATCTGAGAGAAGGGCCTAATGTCCACTCTGCAGTGTGGCGCTGCCTCTCCTGCAGCCACTCACAGGAGTCCTAGAAAATTTGAATTTTTATCTGATTCATGACTCACATGTTTCTTTTTTTTAAGTAAGGAAAATTACTTAATTCTCATGATCTATATATTTCTGGAGAGCCATGATGAAGAACTACAGAATTTCTAAGATTCCTTCAAGTGTTAAAATTCTCACATCCAACTACCTTACGGTTCTGTCCAAGGAGCTTGTAAGGTATATCCTCGGCTTTTACTTCATCTCACCACATCCTTCCATGAAGCGTCAAATATTTCCTCTCTGTCATGCAAAGAACTGCTTCACTGCTTTACAAATATTACCACCTCACACTTTATGTATGTGTGTGTGGAACATTAAATTCATTCTAAACAATTATTTCATTTGCTTATTAGTGTATGTGTGGGAAGCCATCCTGAGCTATTCGGACTAATGCTTACTCATGGCCCTAAGGTGGTGGCTGCTAAAATATAAGAACAATTAACTAGAGCCTTCTTGAGCTATCAGTGTGAGAAGATTCTGAGAATACCACAAGATGTTCCTGCCCTAACCACGGAATGTACCTGCCTGTGTTAACTCTGGGTGTCCTCTCCAGATGACCAGATGACCTCCCTCGCTTGCTTCCTGCTTCGACCCCTAGGGGTGTCTCTGCCCTTCCCTCCTTTGTCTGGTGTGAAGGTTATTTCCTTCTCTGTAAGTCTTAAAACCCACTTACCTCCCCGACATTAAATGAAGCCTTGACATAACCCAGACTGACTTATCTTTCTTAGGGTGCTTGGCCTCCTTCCTTCTCTCCCCCCTTTTTTGACCCTCAGGTAGTACCTCTTCGGGACCCTGGAATAACTGGACCTGCTGGACGGGTCATGTATGGACATGTGTGTCTGTGTCTGTGAACTTGCTTGCAAGTCAGAAGATAGCTTATGCAAGTTGGTTTTTGCCTTGTCACCATGTGGTTCCTGGAGATAGAAATTAAGTCCTCAGGTTTGGCTGCAAACACCTGTACACGCTGAGCCATCTCACCAGCCCTGAATTAATGGTTAAAACAAAATCATTGTGTGTGAAAGAACTTGCCTTTGTCTTTGATTCCAGAGAGAGTTTATTAACACTGGAACTTCTTTGACAGGAGGATTGATTTTATTTGTAGCGGGCCCTGGAGTCATGACTAAGTTTATACTGGTAATGTCAAACCCATAGTTTCTATGTAGGGACTGGCTGTCCCAGGAAGGTCAGTGTCCTTCATAAATATTTGGAGTACAGAGTCCTGTAACAACAGTGTGACTTCTAATCTAATCTCTGGCAAAAGGATATGGGCAGGAGATTGTGTTCAGTCATGTGGTCAAGGATTCCCTCAATCCTGCTTACACAATGAAGGGCAAATTGTATGGTAGAAAGGACAGTAAGCTTCCTTGAGCTTCCTGATTGGTAATCAAACATAGATGTGTGGAGTAAATATGAATGGGTCTTCAGGAGCCATCCTGAGGATATAGCAACTTCTCTTTGGGGAATCATCTCAGTTTCATTGTATGTGAATTTTGGTGGCTAAAGATTTCGTATTTGTCCTGGCTTAATTTTTTTATTTATTCTGTGTGAATTTCGGTGTCTGAAATTTGGTAAAAAACAAAACAAAGCAAACTATCATCATACACGAAGTATTTCACATATTCATTTTGTGAGTCTTTTGAGCAACTTATCAAATCTGAGGGGACATTGAGAGTCCCCTAACAGAGATCAAGTCACCAGCAAAACAGGAGATCTGAGCATCTCCAAACTTGTGGCTAGTGTCTGACAAGAAAGCAGTTTGATCAGAGGCTTCTAATTCGTGAAGTCTGTACAAAATCCATGTAGTTAACATAATGATTTCATTATAGAGGCTTTGGGCTTAGTGAATATTTTAGTAGAATACAACTGTTAAGAAGAATGTAAAGCTGTACTTGTTCAGAGAAATAAAGCACCACTGGTTCAACACGGCATGAAAGAGTTACATGACAGAAGCTGGGGACTCTTCATAGGAAAGAATTAGCACTACTGAGTTAGGGCAAGAAGGAAAACTTAAATAAGAGACATTGTCTTTTGTAACTATCAATAGAGGGGGGAGATGGAGAATAGTATTTGTAAGGAGAAGATCAGATATATTGTAATTTTTAAGAAGATGATAGCTGTTAAAAAGAAAATAGTAAATAGTAGTTTACACCAAGATTCATCAAGATATTGTAGTAAGTTCAACTCTGAGAAAAATTTAGAGTATAGTTTATTGGGCACCCACTAGGATTTTTGTTTTTTGTTTGTTTGTTTGTTTTTGTTTTTGTTTTTAATCCTGAAAAAGTTGGGTTCTCGAGAAATTCCATGACAAATTTCATTGAAATGAATTCATAAATAAATTGAGGTTTGTTCTATTGATAAGGAATGCTGGTACACCTGGGAGATGTGAGGGGGCTGTTTCTTACATCACATGTTATAAATTTTGATAAAACTAAATGATGCCAGACTAACTCACATGCCTTTACATGAGGTCAATTCTTTTGTAATGCAGACAGAATGCACACTGGGTTTTAAGGAGCTCTTTGCTTTGAAGCAAGGAAAAATCTATTTGCAGCATCCCAGGCTCATTTACAAGTGTGTTTGAAAAAGTACTTTGTTTTTCTAGACAGAAATGTTATGCTTTGCAAGGTGGGCTTTAATTTAGGAAAGAGGGCAATCCATTTGATATGATCACAATCTTGGGAAACTAGAGGCAAGAAGGTAGAGAAAGATGAATCACCCAAAGTTTTATCACATTCTACTAGAGTTTCAGAAGTTTGTCACATATTCAAAATAGCACTTCCTGACAAAAGCACCGAGTGCTCAGGTGAGTCACTTATCTGGGCCCAAAGCTGTCATTCTAGGCTCCTAGTGATTATCTCCTTGTGAGATGGGAGTGTTTTCTCTAAAAGAAAATGTCCCAGTGACTTGTGATAACCGTAGCTTAGCAGTGTGTGATCTGTCTATCAGATTGACGGTCATGCTATGACAACCCTCTTGTTCAGACAGCACTTAGGTAGCAAGCCTTGTACCTCAGTAAAATGCCTGTGCTAGCCATCTCCCTTCAGCCCTCAATATAGGCACTGTGTCACTGTCCACCATGAGAGGCAGGGGTACATTATAATAAGCTATTTTGAAATGTAACACATTCATGTGACTTCCATTACAATTGGTTGTTTTGTTTTATTATTAGTTATTAATATCACACTGTGATAAATTTGTCATTAAACTTTGCAATACAATGCAAAAACATAGTGTATAGCTACAGTTTCAAACATCTATTTAGGGTCTTAGAAGCCTACTTGGGGTCTTATGAAAAGGAGAGAAAGTTACCCTAACATTGAATTGCAATTTCTTGTTTAGTTTCTTCTTTCAAGATGTCTAATATAACCACATGTTTGCCCACTGATCAGATGTGGGGATGAGTTCATAGTGGTGACTTTCATATATCAGTTTTGCTGGATTAAAGGCTGGTAAACAGCCAGTAAGGAATGTCCACATGTAAGAATGTCTTTGGAAGAGACAAGAACCTTAACTGATGAGCTGAGTGGAGAAGATAGTCCTCGTGGCAGCTTCACCATCCAATTCACAGTGCTCAGTTAGAAACACAAAAGCAAAGGAAGGGTGAGCTTGCTATCTATTCATGAGCAGAAATGGGTATTTTCTCCTTCCCTTAGACATCAGTGGTCCAGGTCTTTGGGATAGTTTTGGGACCATGTGATCTGTTCTTATTTTTCTCAAGCTTTTAGCTCTCTTGAATTTCATGTTTCTTTAGGAAGTCTTATGCATCTCTTGACCTCTAGAACCATTCATTAAAGCATCTCTTCTTTTTAGTTATCTATCTATCTATCTATCTATCTATCATTTACCTACACATCCATCTCTCTATTAATATCATCTTATTGGTTCTTTCTAAACTCAACTCTTTGGCACAGTAGAAGCTAAATTTATGTAACAAAGAGATCTCAACACTGGGACTCAAGGAAAGTAGAAAATTAGAAGCTTCAAATGACCAAGCTGGATAGCTGAAACTAAGATTGTTCTTCTACAAAGAGACCCACAGCCTTTGCCCTTGACAAAGTAATTCAACTTCTTCTCTACTGCCCTCATTTGTTGCCCTTTCTTGCATTGTTGAATCTGGGTCACCTCTGCTATTGTTCCAGGTCCTGGTAAGTAGGACGAGATGGCAGAGGAAATTATGTTCTTTAAGGCTTAGAAATACTGCCTGCCATTTTGCTATCTTAGTTATCTGACATAATCATTGTGAGCCCATCCACAAAGGACTCTGGAATCATAAAATACCTAAGGACTTCAGAGATCTTACGTGACCACTGTGGGCATAATATGGTTGACTTTAATAATACAGCAATGTTGAGAGAAGGGGAACTCAGGAAATAGTAATAAAAAACAGATTGGTCATTTCAAAGTTAATACCCTTATAAGGACAAGGACAAGGATTAGCAATAGGAGAATAACTGAATGTTCACCATTAGTATATTTCAGGTGAAATCTCTGTGATAATGGTAAGCAGAGAAAATTTTACCATTCAATGATTAGGGCTGATGTAGTCCAGAAACTTGGTTTCCACCTGTCTCTAATTTCTAGTCAGATCAGGTGTTGTGTTTCTGTTTAGAGCCAGGAGAACTCATCAGAATCACTCCATTTGGATGTCTTCTAAGGCACCTTGTCCAAAATGTGCGCCTGGAACTTTCATTTCCCCAGCATCATTAACTAGTCATGTTTCTGTATTTACAGAGATGGCTCTTTCTGAAATCGGCCTGGGGAATAACAGCCTCAGTACTTGGGAATCCCTGGAGCCATGGCCGTTTACCTCTAACATTACCTATGAAGAAGTAAGTAAGCTAAAGCAGGAACCAGCTTTCAATCATCAGCTTCTTACCAGCTTGACTCACATGAAAACAGAATTGAAATCCCAGGGCTATAAAAGAGGAAGGCAGTTCTTCTCCGACTACTCAAATTGGGAAATAAAAAATACCCCCCCCCTTTTTTCTTTTTTTCACAAGATCCTCTGAGGTAAGCAGTGTACTCAAGGAGCTGAGGTCCAGACTGAGAAGATTGAGTACTTAATGAACTGAATGTGACCTTTTGACCCTCTCTAAGCTCTTCTAACTATGCAAAAGCCTCCAAGGAACAGCATGTCTTCAGTGTGTCTGCCTGCCTGTATCTCTGATTTCAACTTGCTTTGGTACCTACTGTGTATGTGTGTATATGTGTGTATTTCTTTTTAATTTTTGCCCAACACCCCCTCTTTTTCCATTCTCCCACATTTCCTCCTTCACTTTAAAAAAAAAAAAATGGTTCCAGGCCATTCCAAGGCATTCATTTCACACTGTCCTTTTCCTGACCTACCGGCCTTATAGGAAACTTAATGTCCATGTCAGAGAGAGTAAACTCTAAAAGTTCAGCCTCCTCTGCCTTGATGTGTCCCCTGATTAAAACATAAAGTTGGATTTATTTTCTTCAGCATTGCTGGTGGAGTCTCCATTTGAGGGAAAATGTATTATGGTGATTATCCACAGTACCAGAAGGCTCCAGTGAATGGCAACATTGTGCCTTGAGCTTATTGAATTGCAAACAGCCTTCTCAAAAATCAAGGCCTCCTCCTGATGCAAATCAGATGCTTACATAATGCTGTTTCCTCAGAGGTGACAGAGGCTCTAGGGATTAAGATGTCCCCTAGCTGTAGTGGTACAAAGCTTTGCTGTCTTCTTGCTTGAAGCAGAACACTTTGATGTGCTAACTGGATCGACACAACACATATCTAAGGATAGTGAATGCATCTATATATTTCTGGGAAGAAGTTATCCTAAATCTCTTTCCAAGGGATCTGAAGCTAGACTGTTTCTGATCTTTCCCTCTCCCTATTTTGTTTGCCGTATATTCCTACCAACACTTTCTATAAAATTCTTAGATATGTTTATTAAAAAAAAAAATTGGTTCTGGTCACAGTAAGAAGAAACTAACAAGCCAGCACATCTCCTTTGCTGGCTTTCACAGCTTAACATTAACTCATAGTATTGATTGTACAGATACAGTGCAGGATTGTTAATACAGACAGAATATTTAACCATTGGTCACTGAACCAGTGACCCAAGACATTTTGCATAAGGGCCAGATTTGAGTCTGCTGTGTTCTGTGCATGGCTGTACATGAAGAAAAATGCATACTTAGTTGACATGTGTGTCCTCAATAGCTGGCTTCTGGGTCAGAGCTCTGATGTATGGCATCTATCAAAGACTGATATACCATCCACTGTGGAGTCTACATAAAGCCAAGTCTATTTCCTACAAGATTTCCCTAGCCTTTCTTTTCTTTTTCTTTCTTCTCCAGTTTTCACCCTACCCTGTTTCATCCTTCCTTTTCTCATCTGCAATATTTCCTCTTTTTTCATATTTTCTCCAATTTTATAGACTAAGGACTTCTTTGGAATACCATTGTGTTTTATTCCTGTATCTGAGTTCTCGGTGCCTGACTATAAAGGGCTTTCAATAAACACTTATTAAATAAACAACTGGTGCTGAATGTCTAATATTACTTATGTATTCTCCTAGGAGACTGCTACAGGCCAACGCACAGCTGTCTTCTCCTTTGTCACTCTTACCAGCATCCCGATCACTTTGGACATAATCATCATCATTACCATATTGATTGCTTACTCTCCAATCCGTAAGTGTCATAATTACTACATTATTTAATTCTATATGACCTCGTTAGTACCCTCATCTGTAAAATGGAAACCATAATAGCACTTTCCCAACAAGCTTCCTGTCGGGATTGAAATGGAATGACATGTGGAGACTGTGTGGTGTGTTGCTTGAATACTAAAGAGTCTATACAAGCTACTTATTGGCATAATCATATCTTGAAGCCTTATCTGACACTTGAAAAATATAGGGCAGAGATGGTAGATCATTGGCTGAAGATCTCTCATCTGATAAGTGTCAGACACTGGAAACAAACCCTTAATTTTAACTTTATCAATCAAGCAACACTGGTGTCCCCTTTCCATGACCAGAGTCTAAAGCTTGAAGGCTACCAATTAGAAGTCAAAATCAGGGCAGGGTAAAAAAGCGGGGATGGATCTTCCCTCATAAACAATGAAAGAAGTAGAAAAAAATTCTCTTTGAAAGAGTCAATACTAACAAAGGATGTTACCTTTACCATGAACGCCTTCATCCCAGGCTCGGAGAAAAGTGCACCAATAGGCATATCAGAAATTTAACCATGACTGCACTGTTTCTGCTAGAGAATTATTATCTCATTTTATGATTTTGTACTTTGAAATCAAACATAAAGCCTTGAAGTGTTGGTAAATAGAATTTCAACGGTAATGTCTAAATAACAGAATGCGTTTGGAAAAAGAAAATAGCCTACCTGTGTCCTTTGTTGTCTTATCTTCTTTCCTGCTTTATGGCCTATGATTTTGCTTAAAGATTTTTTATTTTGCTTTGGGGGCAAATTATGAAGATGATTAAGAGGTAAATGAAATCCTGAGGATTTAGGTAAGCATTTGAAGGAAGAACCAAGAAATTAGCATTTAAAATATAATAAAAATTTTTTTTCCACTTAAAATGAAAGTTGACAAAAAAGAAATGAATAGAAAAGATTGAACCACTTTCTTAGAAGGAAGTATTTAAAGTATACAGCATGGCCATTGAACATGCCACAAAGACCCCAGTCCACTGAGTCTCATGTCATTGCTGAGGGGATGCACCTCATTTTACTGACAATTGCAAAATACATTCAGCCAATAGATGATGGATGATTTCCCATGTGTGCATATATGCATGTTGGTGCACATATCCTTGCATGCATAGGGAGGCTATCAGTGAAGGTCAGTGGTGTGCTTGAGCCACACTGCCCTACATTTCTAGGGGAATCCTGTGCTCACTGATTGCCTAGACTTGCTGAATAGCAAACTCAAGAAAGCCTCCTGTTTCCGCGCCCACTGTGTTCCATATGCCCAGCTAGAGGCATATGCTGGTGGCCATGCAAACCTTTTTATGTGAACACTAGATTTCCAAACTCAGGAGATTGTGTTGCTGGTCAATCCTCACCTCCCCAGCCCCAGCACATGCTTTCTTAGTATTTACATTTCTAAACATCAAATTCTTCAAAGACTTTTCAGATGTATTTAAACATAAATTGTGATACTATTGGTCTTGTCTCAGAACAGGAAAAAATAGAATGACACAAACTCGTCACTACTTAAAGTAATAAGACATGTGTTTGCTGTTACATAATCACAGGCATTCTGTAGGAACCCCCTTTACAGTCAACTTTAAGTTCTAGAGAGACTAATGATTTGAAATGCTATGTGGTTTCTTTTACATTGTGACTTTGAACAGATATTTCCATTCTTTTCCATAATTAGCTAGTTTTACACTCTGACACAGTCATCTTTGTTTCATAGGACTGCTCATATTTCAAGGGATCAAGCTCTGTCTGTATGGGTACATGTGTACCTGTGGGCTCGTGGGCCTGCTTTCGTGTGTGTGTGTGTGTGTGTGTGTGTGTGTGTGTGTGTGTGTGTGCATGTGTGTGTGTGTGTGCGCGCGCTCTCGCACTGTGTTGCTGTGGCTATAAGAGATCATGTGTCTTCCCCTATGACTCTCTGCCTTATTGTCTTGAGATATAGTCCATCGGTGAACAGAAGGCTACCTTTAGGTTATGCTCGCTGGCTGGCCAGAGAACTACCTAGATTAGCCTATTTTCACCAACAAATGCTGGGGTTACTGGTATGTGCAGCCATGCGTAGCTTTTAATCTGGATGCTAGGGATTTAAACTCAGGTTCTCATGCTTCTTATATACTGAGCCATCTCCCATGACCCTTAAGGACATATTTAAACGTGTTTACTAAATTTAATTGGTATGTATTATTTGTTAGTGCTGCTTTTAGTTTAGCATCTTTTGAGCAACATTTGAACCAGCACTGGTAGTTAAATTTCATTGCATTCATTTGTAAAGGATGCTGAGTTTTCCAGGCAATTCTTGATATAAATAAACAGGGGAAACATGTCTGTGTAAGATTTTGGCAGGCACGTGAGACTAATCTGCTTTATCTTAATATCACCCAATGAATCTTCATTACTTTATAAATAATCTTTGAGAAACATGAAATCCCCTTTTCTAATGCTGTGGCCAGCTTTCCTCAAGTATAAAATGAGAACATATTAGACCCACTGGTGGGATTTCTGCAAGGCTGAGATGAATACACTCTAAGAACCCAATCCCAGGAACATGTTGTGCACTGTGTTTGTTAGCGAGGATTAATGATGACCTTAGTCAATACTCAGAGCGCCTCATGTGCCTCCCAACGCACTCCCCAATCTCCTTCTGTCTTGGTTGAACTTTATCCTCTCCTTGTGGAATTCAGCTTTCCCCACCCAGCTCTAAATTGTTTTCCTCGAATACAGTGCTGAACTTCATGCTGACCATAGCCATTGTCACACTCACCTCTAACTGTAGAAGGAATTTCCTCCTGGGTTGCTAAGTATCACATGTTGTAACAATCTGTCCACCTCCACTGTAATACATCAGTTTTATAAGTTCTTTGAAGGCTGGATCGGGTCACCTTCAAGTCTTGGCTGTCCAAATTTGATGTTTGGTGAATAATGGGAAATTACTCATGCAAATTTTCAGCGAATGGACAGACTAAATAAGAGTATCTGCATAAATGGAAAATTTGATCAAGACCGTCACACAAAAAGTCACATTATTAGCTGGTTCAATTTCTTAAGTTAAAGTTTCAAAGCAATGGCTTCCAGTGAAATGACTTACTAAGGATTCAATGAAGACTTTCAGAAAAGACAAATATAAAAGCTTTCTAAAACAGATTCTTAGGCTGTGGTCCAGTCATCGTGGCTTAGAGCTTTGGCTAACAGCTACTTAAAACAGACTTCTTGTGGGTTTTCTGGCATGGCTAAGAGCCTCTGCTCCAAAGCAAGCTTGCCTTTTATGATGGGGTAGGTTGTACACTTTCACCCCTGCAGTTAGTTACACTTGACTCTTTAGAAGAAGTTTCTAAGTGATCTATTATTTCAGTTTAAATCGAGAGCACTCACTCTTTCAATGATTCGGCAAAGCTATGTAAATTTATTCTGAGATATTCCTATTTAAAAATTCTACCAGTTTAAAAGATTTCTTTTCTTTTCTTCCTAACAATTGCCATTTTATTTTTCCTATGCCAGGCCCTTAAAATAAGCATAAAAGATTTCCATATTTAAAATGTGCCCTTTCTATGAACCACACCAAAGTAAAAAGACCAAGTATGTGTAGGTGATTTCTTTCAGTGTGACTGCCTTCTTTTTATGTGAATAAGTGTGGTCTCACATGCCTAATTTCCTGACTTGTCCATATAACATAGGCAACGGTGTCAACATTCAGCTACTTTAAATGAATGCCAGCCACTAAGGTGCACATAATAAACATTTCTGTTTTCAATAACCATCTTATAAATGTTTCTCTACTCACTGTGCATATTAAAATGCCTCCCTTCCCACTCTCAAAGATGCCCTGTGTTGAAAAGTAGATAAACACTGAGTATCTGCTATGAATGCTGGCAAATGAAGACACATTACATAGACTGGTAGACTGCTATAAGGGAAATCTAATGAAAAGATCATTTCACATCGAGGTCTCTCCATCTTCAGTATACTCCAACCTTCATTCTGAAAAAAAAAAAAAAAGGTTAACCTCTGGGTGGTAAAAGAAAAACATCACAATTGAAATGCAGTTAGAAAACTAATTTGGATGGGGTGGAAGATGAGGGCATTCCCTTCAAGATTTGGATATAAATCATATGTTTCCTCCTTTAATTTTAGTTGGATAAGTTATAATTACAGTTAGTTGTAAATAAATGTTAGTAGTTATGATACTTCAGTGTTAATAAGAGCCCATTCTTATGGACAGAAAAGCAAAATATCATTTCTGTCATTTAAAGAGTGTTAAGTGCTTTGGTTTTGCTTTTGTCAGTCAATCATCAATCAATAGGAATGTGTAAAAAGAGAATGTGGAAACCCTTCTCTTGAATGTCACTTACAGAATAAATTTCTGGCATCGTGTTTATGTGAACAGATATGATGTACCTGTGCTAGTTTGTGTGCTTGCACATGTGTATGTGTGTGCCTTTGTGTGCACATGGGATGCAGCCTGTATAGAAACTGTAATGGCTTCCATAAATTTGGAAGAGCCTTTCTGCCAGGATGTAATGGATATAGTCACATCACTGAAGGGAGAAAAGAGATGCTCCTAATTGCCTATCACATTACTTTGGGAGCTAAATGGGTGTTACATTATTCAGGATTAAGGGATACATTTCTGAAGCAGCAAGCAAGATGGATGCCTCAGCATCTCTTCATTGGCTCTGACCACTGCTCATTGTTTGTCTTTTCATTGTTTGTCATTGCTTCTCTGAAGGATACCTTGGGTGCACGATGCTGTTTGCAGGCAATTTTTTGCTACAAAAAGGGATTAATTTTTTCCTGCCATTTCCATTTTCATCACCAATTTCCAACTGTCATGACAGTGAGCTTTGTTTTTACACGACACTCCACTCTTATTACTGTCTTCATCCCAAGAATGAAGGTCTATAATGAGAGCAAAGCCATAGCTGGCATTTGAGAGCTGTTGTAATTCACTCTCATGACAAAGGCAGTAATGAGAAATGACAGAGGCACAAAATGAATCCTTTCCGATTCCAGCTCCTTGGACGATAATGAAAACAGAAGATGCCACCAACTTTATTCATCTTTGTGACACCTATTGTGACAGGATTGAAGGCTGCAGCAACATACCCATGCGAGGCTGCAGCAGCTCCCAGCCTCACTCCTATTGGATGTGTGCTGAAACTTGGACCACCACCAGTCCTTGGATTCTAAACCTGGCAGGCTCTCAGGGGTTCCAGTATTTCTTTACTGTCCATGAGGCAAAGACACTGGCAGAGGAATAAGCACTTTAAAGCCTGGAATTATTTGTTTTACCCCTTATACAATCAGCTTAGCAAAGCCTGCAAAGGAAGTGGTGGGAAATGAAAGGAGATGATTTGAAAACAAAGCCGTATTCCGAAGCCCAAATTAAATTCTATGACTCTTCTGAAATATCTCAAGTTCAAGGTGTAGATGTGAAAGTCACCCATGCAAGGTTTTATCTAGACTCCAATGCCTCCCTGCCCTCTCCCACCTCCCTCTGTGTCTTCCCCTCTTCTCTCTCCTATTCCTAATGTACGGTTATGCCAGCATACAATATGAAACTAAATAAAGTTAATGCAATCTTCTCATTTCATGGATGAGTAAAGCGAAACAAGACGGGAAGCCACAGACCCACAACAACAGAGACAGTGCAGCCATGCCTCAGTCATATAATTTTCAATGTGAGGTTTCAAGTGCATATGATGTGATTGATAATACGGGGAATAGATGAGGGATAGGATACATGAGCAGACATAATGCACACACATGTATGTGCACATATATGTTAAATTCAGTGGAGAGGTACTCTTCCTGTTTCATCCTTAACATTTTAGTCTCTAACCAAACAAATAAACTCTGTTTCTCCATGAACTTTTTGTGAAATTCAGACAGCAGTGTAACATTTAGAAATCTTTTGTCTTTCTTCTGACTATCTATACATTTTTCACAGCTCTTAAAAAAAATAACAACCCCCCCAAACAAACAAACAAACAAACAAACAAAACATGCCATCATCTTCCTACCTTCTTTTAATGTTGAGTTTACCCCAAGGCTAGGATGTGTCAGTGAGATTAAGAGGGTTTCCACTCAGAATGATTTCCATGGGAGTTCTCTATTCCTGATTTTTTTTTTGTTCCTTTTCCTTCCTTGCCTGTTCTTCAGCTCTTTCCTTCTTACTTTTGTCAGCTCCACAAGAAGAGCCGCAGTATCATCTTCACTACTTTCCTCATCAAAAACCTCATCGTCATCTGTGAGAGGATCAACAGCATCAAGGATGGCAGCAGGAATCTGGTCTAACAGTTAGCTGGGCTTCCTGACCTTGAAGAGGAAGCTGAAGGGCTCTATTGTGTTATGTTTTTCATTTGCAGCATCTCTCTCTCTCTCTCCTCTCTCTCTCTCTCTCTCTCTCTCTTTCTCTCTCTCTCTCTCTCTCTCTCTCTGTCTCTCTCTCTCTGTCTCTCTCTGTCTCTCTGTCTCTCTGTCTCTCTGTCTCTCTGTCTCTGTCTCTCTCTCTGTCTCTCTCTCTTTCTCTCTCTCCCCTTTCCTCCCTTCTCCTCCCCTCCCCTCCCCTCTCCTCTTCTCTTCTGACATCACTGTTGTGAACCTCTGCAGAGGACATCCTGTGTCCACATCTTTGTGTGAGAGGGCAGGTCTCTGCTTGAATACTGCTTCAGAACTGGCTCAAATTCCCTTCTCTTCTTCTTCCACCTCTTGCAGGTTCAAAGGTTGGCCAGGCTGCTTTTGTTATCATGTATTTCCGGCGGGGGGGGGGGGGTGTCTGAGGCATCACTTTTGGAAGATCACCCATGAACCATTTTGGCCCCTAGCTCCAAGAAGTACCATACTTACAAGGAATATATTTTTCATTAATGTGACACAAAAAAAAAACTGAGAAAAAAAGACAGCTTAAAGAAGAAAGATTTACTTTGGCTCGTGCTTCCGAAATCAAGATGTGGCTGTTGGCTGTAATTTCCCCGGGCCTGAGGTGAATCAGAATGACATGGTGCAAGGCTATGGCAGTGGAAAAGCCTCTACTGTGTCCAGGCAGCAGAGAAGAAAAAGGAGGTTGTCAGGACTATACCCTACTTCCTAGAAATAGGCCCCACCTTCCACAGTCCCACTGCTTTCCAACAGTTCATCAATGAATGAGCTAACTGACTAAATGACTGACGAGCCCCCATAATCAAACATTTCTAAAATAATTAATATTCACTTCTTCCGTGTTCTGTTTCCTTCTATTCTGTCAGGAGCTAAGAAAGGAACATTATAGAATATCAACATCATCACCCCCTTACAGGAGAGCTCTGGCCTAATTCATGTCATATTATGGGCAATGTACCCTTTCAATGACTTCTTAAAATTCACCTTCCCCTTCTGACAATAATGTAAAATAGTTTATTTCTCTTCCTGACTGGGACCTCATCTAAGTCCTTTTAAGAATCTTTAATGGAGGCTACCTGTCTATATCAAAATATTTCATTGAAAAACCTAGTACATCCTGACCCTGACATGCCCTCTGCAGACCATTTATGCCCTTCCATTGTGATGCCTCCTGAAAAATATCCCTTCAGGATCATTCAGAAAAGGAGGAAGAGCCTTCACATATTAGAAGCACCTTAAAGTCAGAGGTACCCGCCGTATAGTATCGGGTGAGGTGGGTCATTTTTGAGTTGACCAGTGTCTAACAAGTATGGCAGAGAAATAAGATTCATCCATTCCATCCACATTCTCGCCTTCGTTAGCTTATTGTGATATTTGAATGCTTATGAAGAAGACTGTTTCTTCTTCTGAAGAAAGATGTATGACAATCACACTTTTACTGATTTTATACACATCCATTATCAATTTACTTTTTTCTATCTCTCATTGTTAGGAGTGATAATAGCTAGATCAGTTTTATCACTTGAAAGTGGATCTGTTGCATACCTTTGAGTACGTATCAATGCACCTTTTTCATTGGCTTAATTTTTAAACTTTAGGTTGCATTCCAAAGACCAAAATTTACTTTTTTAAAAAAAAGAAATACATCCCACATGATTGTGGCAATAATATATTTTCCTTATGGTGCCAATTTAATTTGTGTTTCTTTGAGGATTGGTGAAGAGAAGAATCATGGAGACAGCCGAAAATGTAAATGAAGAAGTGACTTCTGATACAGGAATTTAGCACATATCCATAAATGATTCAAACTCAAAATTTATAAAGGGAAAATGTGAGCAGTAGTAGTTTTAAAACAAAGCCTAGAGCAGTGTAAGAATTTAAAGGGCTTCATCTGCCTGACGATATGTGAAACACAGAACCCAATACACCCAATGTGTTTGCACTGAGCAACCACTAGAGCTTTAGATCCATCAGAGCTGGCCAATACTCACGCTCTTGGAAATAACTGTTATGTAAATGTCACGAGTCCTCTGGATGATGCTTATGCTGGAGCATTCGTGGTTCCAGAAGGAGCCAAGTCTCCAAGAGGTTTGGGAACTTTGTAGGCATATCATAAGTATGTTTTGATGTTCCTTCACCTATTCATAAGGCATTACTGAGATTATTTACATAAAACCAATCTTCTATGATGTAGTTTGATTACTTTGGGGAAAATGAAGGAGATACTCTGTTAACCAACTGTAATTTTATGAGTGAAAAATGTCTTGGATTTGTCAGTGTGGCTCTGTCATCAATCAGTGTCATGACTAACTTATATTTGAAACCGCATGAATACAAAGGTTTGTGTAAACGTTAACATGTTATTTTACTCTTTCGTAGTTTTCTCCTGACTTTCCTGTAATATAAGGCATGAAGGAACTAGATTCTTGTTTTATAGCCTATTTTGATGAGTTACTTTTATTACATTGAGAAGCTTGTAAACTACTGTGAGAAATACAAAATGGGACAAATGAATCGTAAAGGGTGTTCTCTTGTCTCTTATGCATTCAGTAGAGGAGCCCTACGAGGTGTTTAATGAGTTAAACTTTCAGACAAGATTGATTCAGGGGAGGGGAAATGCTAATTTAGATTCATAAATCTTTTAACTATAGATTCTTTTTGATTCCTTTAGGTGATTAGGTGACGTTGCCCAGGAAGAAAAATTCCAGAGCTGACAAAGTTAGTTCACATTCCCTTCCACACATTGCATGAAGTTGGGATCTGAGCATGTGATATATATATATATCATAATATGAGGTGATATATACACTAGATATCACCTGATTATCTTTGTTTAGTGACCAAATAATACTAAAAAAATAAAACCAACAGACACCCATTGCCAGACTCATCCTATACAAGAAATATCTCATTTGTGTTATATACTGTGGGGCTCTAAGTACCTGTTAAAACTTCCAGATATTTGACTCGAGCTCTGGCATGCATTCTTCAAAGCTTACGATGGAAAATACAAAGATAAAAGTCACCTCTGATATAACTGTTGGGTTGTCAGGTTCCCTATGGAAGCTATTTCTACAGTTCCCAATTACAACCTTCACATTTGGAAAACAGATGGCTTTGTGTATGTAATTCATTGTCACAAGAAATGCATGTTTGCTATAGAGTAAGGAGTATCAAATAGTTTTCTGTTCACATAAGCAACAATGAAAAAGTTATGTCAACCTAAAATGCTGTTGATATGTTCAGTAATCATTCAAGCTTCATAAGCTCAATATTCAAGAATATGAAAGATTATAGACTAAACACATAGAAGAAACATTAGGCACTTCTTTCTAAACCAATTTTTTTAGTGAAATTAAGTATCTGTAAGAAAACTTCATATCCATGCTTGATTTCTATATGTTTTCTATGTGTTGTATAAAAAATTTGATAGGAGATATGTGAAATATTTACGTACTTCCGATAAATTAATTGTATTCTTAGTGATTAAGCCATTCATAAAATTTGAAAGGACAGTTAGAAAATTCAATTACTGGTGAAAAAGTGAAATCATAGTTAGCACTTTGTCTTCCTGCTAAGGTAAATGCATTGTTCCTGCTATTCAGTTTTCTACGAGGACTGTGGCTTAAGGAAAATGCAGATACTGAAACTTGTTAGCAATTACTCTCCCTGACAGTCATGCGAAATGTAATTAAATGGTTTGAATTGTACAGGTGCTAAAAGGAAGCATATTGCAATATAAGCAAGTCATAATGTCAGAAAATTCAGTTTGGTATTAACATGTTATGATTTTAATTATGACATTACAGAGCTATAATGCTAGGTCTATTTCTAAGGAGAGGAGGTTATAAAAGTAGGTGGTTGTCAAAAATCTTCATCAGAGAGATGCTTTAGCATCATTTTCTTAAAGGAAATTTACCATTTAATTATAAAGGTAATACAACTACAACCAGGAAAACATGTAAAGGGGTGAAGAGAAAATTAATTGCCTATTACTTTAGCATCAAGTCACTGTTGTTATCGTTAGGTTAGAATGCCTTCCAAATTTTCTTCATATGATTTGATTAACTATTTTGTTTACAATTCTAATGTATGCATACCACATTTTGTACTTAGTCTTTTTACATCATGCTATGGGATATATTTAATAGGGTTTTATATTAAAAATGAGCCTAGTTGGTATTTCAGGGTAATTACTTGGTAACAGAGTGTAGTCAGCATGGCACAAGCCTCCACAGTCATCCAGAGGTAATTCCACGTTGCTGTGAGGTTTGAACCTGCTAGGTCATTTTCATCCCCTGGAACTATTTTGTGAGAAATCCTTTGCTCTGTGCTGAATGCTGACCACAAGACAAAGTCTCCATCAATTAAGGGTTGGAAAGAAGCCAGCCCTAAACCACTGGGGGGAGAATTTTTGCATCTCAGCTTCAACAAGGAGAGTTGGATAAAGAGAACAGATGACACAGGACACCTTAATTGCTGCCCATGGAGGCCAAAGGAGGTCATTTGAATCGAGGGAGATGAAAGCACTTCTTTCAAGGACACCTGAAGGCATGTTATGAAACCAAAGGCTGCAATAAAATTAAAATTACCCAGAAAACTAACTGTAATGCATGAAACATAAATGGGCATGGCTTGGTCTAACAGCACGTAGGAGGGATGACAACTCTCAGAGCAATTGTGTTCTTTGAGAGAAAAGGGGGAGCATATAATCAATCTCATGTCCACGTGAGTAGCAGCTATACATTAGGCTTAGTGAGAACAGTAATCTGGAATATAAACTACACTCAAGTCATTTTCTTTTCAAGAAAAAGGGTCAAATCCCATGAAAACTTTTATAAGGACTGAAACACTCTAAAGGTGCCAAATTGCTCCATTCATCATTCTGAAGCCACCAGAAATGAAAGATTAGGGAGCCATGGGGAATCCTACTGCTTAGAATGCCAGAGTCCTCATGATTCAAGGGCACAGGAAAAGGCACAAAATCTCTGTAGAATAGATTGAGAATTTACATCCTAATTTAAATCTTATGAACTCTTTGACCCTATAATGACACCTTTTTGAACATCTTTTTCCCTGTCCCAGTGGCTTCTCCTATAAGATTTCACCATCTTGGTAGTCTATAATATTTCTTCACTATGATTTAAAGTCAATTTAACCTAAGAAGGATGTGTATGTTTTCTTGAATGTGTGGCTTGATGTTATCACATCTGGAATATTCTCCTACAGTGCTTCTGCAGCAATTAGCTCTTTCATTAACCATTCCTGAGACACTGACCCCTGCATTTTGGTTGTTTTTTAGGCACTTTTCTAGGTGCCTTTTCTCTGATGCCTTGTGATAGATACTTTCCCTTGATCTTTCATCTAATTTACCTATTCTTTTATTCTTTCTCTTTTCTGCTACTAAATTACTATTAGCAAGCTCTTAATTTTTTGAGTATTTTCCATTGCACTCTGTGTATATGTATGTGGGAAGGGTGCCTATAGTCTCATTAAGTGTCTGCTAAAATTTCTATTCTTTCCTGGGTTTTCTGGAACTATATCAAGAATATGTTTATGCATCTTCTGTAGCTTCTGGTAACCAACATCGCCTCAACCCTTGATTTGTCTCAACCCTTTTGATTGTTCATTTTGTTCAATTGTTCCTGCATTTCGGAATACCTTTAATTGTTAATCTGATATTGAAAGCTCTGCTATCTGTGGTTAATGTTCTTTGTGGAATCTTTTCCCTTATGAGCCACTATAATCTAAGTATCTTTATAATGGGGCTGTAGCTATCTTTCCTGTAGTAACTATGTTGACTGTATTCCAGAGTCTTCCAAATACCTCACAGTATGATTTTCACATTTTAATAACTGCACTGGTAAGACAGCTCACTCAATAATGTGACATCATCATAATGGAGATCGGAACTCTAGATCTAGAAGAGAAATTAATCAAAGGAAACAATTAGAGATGTGGCAAGATTTAGATATATGGATAATCTACAAAACCAACAATTGGAAACCATCCATGAGAAATTGAAAGTAACCTATAGATCTGCTAATACCACATTATTTAAATAAATTATGATTTATCCACTTTGAATCATTAATGCTCTCAGCATTAAAGTCCCAGATGAGACCATAAATTTCCAATGTTATTAAGCTTCATGTCTGTGTGCTTTCTGTATTGAAATTTGTCTCACATGTACACACATATAAAGATTGGCCATAATTATCCCCAGCATCTCAGCACATGCCTTAAGTGATAAAAAGTGTGTACAAATATGGTGGTTGACTGTCTAAACTTGGAAAGAACCACAGTCATAGGTCTAGGTGACCACATTGCTTAGGAGAGCTTCAAAAATCAGAACTGCATCCACAGGACACTACTGTTGACATCTCATGGGCGGTGTGTTGTCTCTGGTCCCTCTGATAATACCAATATGTGATCTGAGATGCTACTGCTAGAAATAGTATCACTGCTGCTTTAGGAAAAGTAAAAGCTGCTTTGATCACTGTGGAAACTTGTTCCTGAGAGATTCTGTAATTGTTCCTTAATCACTATGACTCCTTTCTGAGACAGAGAAATATTTCTAAAACCAACTATTTGCAGGTAATTTATATAATGAGAGGGCCAATCTCATTTCCATGGGTGTCAACAAGCTTCTATGTGATTCAGGGTTATGTGCACATAAATTATGTAGTATTTGCTCCAATGAACCACCTGATACCAGCACTTTAAGGACACTCTCTCTCAGTGTTCTGTTCCTCTGTCCTGCCTTCTTAAAGGTAAACTTCCTGCCCTTTTCACCATCTTAACATGATTCCACATTTAATTCAATCTTCTCAACCCCTACATTTTTTTTTCAGGCAAAGCTCTATGCAAGCAGGGAACCATCAGAACCTCCACTTAGTCCAGGATCATGGTCTTGAATTTGGTGAATGCACCTACTTATTTTTCCTGCAATATTTAGCCATAAGCATTTCCTGTTGGAAAATTTGCACTCCCCTTTATGACAGTCATAAAGTTAACAACCCTTTTCACATACTTTGAATATTTGATTTGTTTACTGCTATACAAACTGTGACATAGCCTGAAGCATGTAGAATACTTTAGACACCTTAACAACATCTGCCCAGCTTTTGTTTTGTGAGTCTGATATTCTCTAAGGTTACCCAAGCTCTGTTTATGCTAATCTCTAACTCATGTGCTGTCATGTGACTTTCTTAGAAGATAATGACAGGGGAATCTCTGTTATTTTTAAACTCCTAAATTAGTTAATAAACATTTATTGACTTGACGGATAGGTATAACAATACTAAATTACTCTCTGGAGAGTCAAGTCCCAAGAGAAATTCATTCATGCCTTTAATTGAAATTTTATATAATCTATCACCAAATGATAGATTTTTCTTTTGCTTATATCCACCACTTTGAGGAAAAGGAAACTTCTCTTTCACTAGTTGCTGGGTGCCATTGAACAGCGAGGTTGTTTGTACAAGTCAAATACAACATTTCTGTACATAGTACACATGACCACATGGTAAGTGTTCATCTTTCCTCTGTCTATATAACTGCAAACTGTTGGACCTTTGTGCAATAATCCTAACCCTGAGCACTTGGTATTGGCTTATAGTTTAGTGAGAGCATTGGAGGCAAACCAAGAGAAATCAGATACATTCTTAAAATCCCATTTTCTCAGAACTTAAATGAAATCACATTTCTGAAATTATGGCAACTGGATATATGCTATGTAGAAATCACTTGTTCCTCCAACAAGCTGTCTGATTGAAATCTCTGCAGAAATCATAGCTTAGCCATCAGCAGCAGTAACAAACATATTTGAAGATAGAGTCCCTTGTGCCTCCTGAAAGAAGCTGAACAGAAAGTGGGGCAAATCTCTCAAATTTCTAATTCACAAAAGTTGTTCTACTTTTGCCAGCATTTGATACTGTCAGACTTTGAATTCTGCTTTTTTTGGTGGGGGGCTAGGGGGGTTGATAGTTATGATTCCTTTTTCTTTTGAAATGTTATGATAAATCAGTTACATCTCTTTCATGCAAACATTTATTAGGATTGTGTCTGGAAGTACATTTCATTTTAATACCATTTTACATAAACCAGTACACCTCAAATCAGTGAAGCCAATGGCATGAGTCTGAAGCTATAGGTCTGGGAACATTGGCTTTAGGCATAAACTGTGAAGTCCAAAGCCCAACGTGTCCAGAGTTCTTATGTTCACAGACAAAAGGGACACAGAACATAGTTAAAACAGTCTCCTTTACTAAATCTATTTTGGCTTTTATTTATCTCTCTAGTCAATTGGGTGGTACCTTATGGTACCATGGAGATGAGTCATTCCCATGCTTGTCCACTCAAACTTGTGTACTAATTTTCTTTCAAAATACCTCCTACTCCCACTCAACACATATTAATGCTTTATTAGGTGTCTAGTTATTCAATAATGAAGTTGGAATCATCTTACCAAAATTAAATTTCCAGGCCATGAACAAGGTATATTCTTTCACTTATTTATCTGGTCTTAACTGTTCAGTGAAAATTTGGCCACTGTTGTAGTTTCAATATATAGTTCAGTTCATGTGTTGAACACTTGGTTCTTGTAATGGTTAATTTTTTATTAACCATGATTTTATTATCATGGCACAATCTAGAATCATCTGAGTACCATAAAAATGAATTATTGCCTATAATTAGCTGGTCTAAGGGCATGTCTGTTGGAAGATAATCTTGATTATATTAATTGCTGTGGGAGGATCCACTTGTGAGCAGAACCACTTTTGGTTCTGGGATCTAGCAGCCCTATTTATTATAGCCAGAAGCTGGAAAGAACCCAGTTGTCCCTCAACGGAGGAATGGATACAGAAAATGTGGTATATATACACAATGGAGTACTATTCAGCCATTAGAAACAATGAATTCATAAAATTATTAGACAAATAGATGGAACTGGAGAACATCATCCTAAGTGAGGTAACCCAGTCTCAAAAGAACACTCATGGTATGTACTCACTGATAAGTGGATATTAGCCTAGAAGCTTGGAATACCCAAGACACAATGCACATATGAAATGATGCCCAAGAAGAAGGAAGGAGTGCCCCCCCCCAGTCCTGGAAAAGCCCAGTGCAGCAGTGTCAGGGAATACCAGGATAGGGAAGTGGGAAGGGGTAGATTGGGGAACAGGGGGAGGGAAGAGGGCTTATGGGACTTTCAGGAAGGGGGGATACAGGAAAGGGAAACTCACTTGAAATGTAAATAAAGAATATATGGAATAAAAAAAAGAAGAAGAAGAAAACTAGCTGAGTACCAGCATGAGCACATGTGTGGCTCTCTACTTCTTGAGGATGGATATAATATGATCAGTTGTCTCAAGCTGCTGCCACTGTGACGCCCCCACCGTGATTGACTGTGACCTAGAATGTGGAGCCAGGATAAAATTTCTAATCCCTTAAATTACAATTGTCATGTTATTTTATTATAGAAGTCAGTAAAGAAATTCAGACAATTCTCCACCAGCTAGATAGATCATGAGTGAGATGCTTCAGTATCCCCACTGGGGAAAGTGGGTCACTGGGCTACAATGCCACTGAAGAGCATTGTCCTGAACCCTTCTTTTTTCCTTTGATTTCTGGCTGTTGCCAAGTAAGCTACTTTGGTTTGTCAGGTCCGTTGCAGTGTTATCCTACCTCACCATAGCCAAGAATCAATGAATCCACATGAGAACGGGCTCAGATTTCTGAAACTAAAAACCCAAAACCATCTTTTAAGGTTTTTTCCAAGTATTTTTGTCAAGGTTATGAAAACTTGCATGACATACACTTTTTAGTTAAAAGTTATAATTGGAAATTTGATATCCATGGGGACCCATGGCTCCAGCTTCATATGTAGCAGAGGATGGCCTTTTCAAACATCAATAAAAGGAGAAGCCATTGGTTCTGTGGAAGCTAAATGCCCCAGAGTAGGGGAATGCCAGGTCAGGAACAGGGAAGGGGTTAGTGAGCAGGAGAAGGGGGAATGGTATAGGGGGATTCAGAGGGGAAATGAGGAAAGGGGATAACATCTGAAATGTAAATAAAGCAAATATCTAATAAAAAAAGAAAAAAGTTATAATTTGAAATTTGATACCTTGGGTGCTCTTTTAAAGATTAAATTTTATTGTACAAGTATTAATTAAAAATATCTACAGAAAGGAAAAATAAGCATATTGATTCATGCATATTTGCAATCTATCATAATTATACAATATTCAAAGAGATAAAAACCAAAATATAAACCACATCCCTAGGCACCTGTATCATTACCCATTCCAAATGTTCAAAATGGTATGATTTTCTTTGTCTAAAGCTTACAGAGATGAAACTATATAGTATGTACTTTGCTGTACTTGCCTTCTTTCTCTTAACTTATTTGTGAGAGTATTCATATTGTTTTCTAAACTTCACTAAAATGTAATTAAAAATAATTGTGCCATAATTCATTACTCTAAATGACTGCTAGAGATATTGACTTATCTTTTATATTTACCACTAAAAATGTTGCTATGAACATATATTTTTATAAAAATATTTTAAACATTATAACATAATGTGCACATGTACCTTTAGTGTCTTTAGTGTATATATGACCTCTCTCATTTGATTTTCTACACCTGTGAAAGCAGGAAGCCTTTCCAGCCGTCATTTAAGTTTCCAGTGCCATCTGCACCCCAGTGGATCTAAAACCCCAATTTTCATCATATTACCACTTGGTGTTTAATATCACTTCACAGTCTTGTGCTGACCGTTTCAGATTCAACAATTACCTTCAGGAGGTAAAAATCTTATATCTAATTATTTTCTATTACTTATGCATGAGTCTATCTTTTCTAATCTCAAACAAGAGGTTTAATAACTCTTCGGCTTTCTAAACCCTTAGGAAGAATATTTTCTTCATTTGTATACACTTTCCTCAGTTAGAATATTGCCTTGAACTTCTTAGACTATAATTACTAGAAACTAAACCTGTCCTAGAGAACTTGAGAGATTTTTACCAACAGAACAAGTTTTTCCCTGAAAAACATGTTGTTACATGTTCCATGCATTCAAACATATTTCAACTTAGTACTTGTGTGAAGAGTCCTTGTTTTCATGTATACCCACTACAAACCTCTTTCTTAAGCTATACAAAATTTTATATGTCCTATGGAGAGATGTAATAAGCAGAGAAAAGTTGCAAAATCTGACCCTAAAAATGGAAAACATTAAGGCCTTGCGTGGATGACTCCAGAAATATCTTAGAATTGTTGGAGGTGAATGAATATAACAACCCATATGGTTGCAGAATAAGAATCATGAACATGCTTGTGTTCAGGCTTGAATGAGGCAGAGAGAAAAGATTTCTCTTGCTGTTCATATACAACATCATGTGATGTGATAATAATGGGAAGAGATCTATGCATATTTCTGTAATCAGAATTCTGCTTCTGCATTTTTTCCTGGGGTATTCACTTTTTCTCTTAAACTAGGAAATGTTGTTTAAGGGCAGAAATGGAAGCACATATCTTCTCAGAGGAGTTAGCCTAAAGCAAGTCAATGAACAGTGAGAAAGATCTCAGCAATGAGGAACAAAGATCATCTGTGAGTCCTGTGAAACACTGCCAGGTAACTGATGGAGTGGACGAGGTCGAGGTGAGACTTCTGTCGTATCTATTGATTCTGTTTTCATCCTAAGATGCTTACATCTGCTCCATTTCCCTGAGCTGAGCTCTTGGGCTGGCAGTCGTATTAACTCTGATGCAGATGGACAGCTGTCATCAAAGAGACCAGAGATCATCTCCAGTGAGATCAGGGATTCTGTATGATTTTTGTTTACAGCTGAATGGTCTGTCATGGCTCATGTACCCCCCCCCCCCAAAAAAAAAATCTAGAGAAAAGAAAGACAGCAGAAAAAGAAAAAGACATTTGCGTTAAAAAGTCTCATGAGTATTTAAGCATCCAAACTAAGACTGGTGTTTAAAGGACCAAAAAAAAGAAAATCTATGTACTATAGACTATTATTGTGGAAACACATTCAGCCAAGTTACATGAATTTGCATACACTTAATGTTACTTGCTCTAACAAAGGAGTCCCATTCCGCAATCCCCAAATAAGCATGAACTATCACATCAGGCATTCTGTGATACTTTTCTGGTCATAACTGATGGGATTGTTCCCGGGTTTCAGCACCAATGAAGGGAGCATAAAAAGAGAGAGAGGGGTTTAGGGAGTGTGGCATGGCGGTGTGGGGGAAGAGGGTGCCCAGGCAGGCCCATGCCCAGGCACCTCTTCCCCCTGAGGGACCACATGCACACAGACATGGTATAGAATAGAGTTTATTCCGGGCAGAGGATGGGAGTTAGGCAGAGAGAGAGAGTAAAGAGAAGTGGAGGGAGGGGGTGGGAGGAGAGCCCAAGAGGGGCAGAGAGGTGAGAGTGCCAAGAGGCAAGAGCAATGAGAGAGAGAGAGGAGGGGCCAGTAGCCCCTTTTATAGTGGGCCAGGTCTATAGGTGTGGCATACCTGGCTGTTGCCAGGTAAGTGTGGGGTGCAGTGTAGACAGAATACTAACAATAACCACACAATGCTTAATTATACAATAAAATCAATATTTCAGAATATATTTTCTATGTTCAGATTTTGAAGCATGGGATTCTTTAAAGTCTAATGATTGATCGCTCGATGTCCACTCAAAAGCCCAGAAGCGCTCCTCTCCATATGAGCCTCTAACCCCTGACTTTGCCAACATACAGGCAAATAGCTATATCTAAACATCCTACCATCGTGATCTCGAGAAATAATATGGCCTGTTACATAACTGAGTAAAAATGTAAAACACGCTCCTAGGTTTCCAGGAGATATTTAAACACTGCCACCTGCACATCTGGTCTGTAAGCATCTTCTCTGGTCTTTAATCAGCAACACAAATGCCTTTGGCATTTGACTGAGAGGGACACCACAAATTGACTGCAAATAACCAGGTCTTTTCAAAAACTTTACTTGAACACAAGATGATTGAAAGAGACAAGCTAATTATCTACTCTTACATTTTCTTTGAGCTATAACTTACATTAAGAAATATAATCCAAAAACAATACTACTGAACAATATCAACATCCATCACCCTAAATCTAATTTTGTGCTAAGGGTATGCGATAAAAAGTCTTTACAAAGACATGTTTAGATGTATTGATTTAAACTATTTAAATACATTAGTAAAAGAACTTTGTTTTCAGGTATTGCCCAACTGTTATGCAAAAAAAATTATAATCATGCATGAAATAAATTTATCTTGGAAAGTAAATACAAACAGGGTAGTCTTTCTAAATTATGCTACTATGTATTACCTGGCACACAATTAAATTATACAATTTTATCTGCTTTTCCATTTGGTTGTTAGGAAGCCTCAGACATTCACTTATTCCTTAATCTGTACTTATTACAATTTACCTCTTTGATAATAAACAACAAAAACAAGACCCTGCTCAGTCCAGGAGCAACAAACAATGTGGTCTAGGCAAGGTTTTAGTGTGGCTCAGTTGGGAACACAGTATACAGAGAGAGATCAAGGCTGGGAAGATGGTTTCTTCTGTGGCTCCTGGAAACAGAGCTTAAGACATGAAAGTAGAAACTATTGGAGTTGCGATATTACTACTACTACTACTACTACTACTACTAGTAGTAGTAGTAGTACTAGTACTACTACTAATATAATATTGTAGAAGAGATTTGCATTTTAGATTCTTTGCTGTTGTTTTAAGGAAAAAGGAAATGGAGTCATGAAGGCGTGAATGACCCTCCTAGAAAAATTGTGGTCTGATTGTTACTAGTCAGAGACATGTATGATTGAAGGATGGACAAAAATGCAAGATGAGTTTTTCTGCTTAGGGTGCTTTGCATTGAGAAAGAGGGTAAAACATTTTATTATTTTCATATTTTAATAGAATTATGCATTCTGTATTTTCTTTATTAGTAAGTAGTATTCAATGTAAGGATATCATTCAAATAGTGATGGATTATCAGATATGTTCTGAGGGTAGTAAGAAATAAAATACTAAATATAAATATTGATATTGGAGATGGAGAGGTGGCTCAGACTATAGCAGACTACTCTGTCAGAGGACCTCAGCTTGGTCCTCTGCTCCTGCATACGGCACAGTCACCTGTAACTCAGATTCAAGAGATCCTATGCCACTTTATAGGTTGACAGGCAACTACATTCACACGTACATACATGTACAAACCACACAAACAGACATAACAATAAAAATCTTAAAATCTAAAAGATATGATGAAAAAGAAGCTTTAATAATATTGTCATAAAAATATAATAGCATTCCAAATAATAACTATCATAAGTAATGAGAGAGAGCAGCAAAGCAATGTGTCTATAGATTACTGGAAAGGCAATATTCAATGTATATTTATCTTAGTCAGGGTTTCTATTCCTGCACAAACATCATGACCAAGAAACAAGTTGGAGAGGAAAGGGTTTATTCAGCTTACACTTCTGCATTGCTGTTCATCACAAAAGGAAGTCAGGACTGGAACTTAAGCAGGGTTGGAAGCAGGAGCTGATGCGGAGGCCTTGGAGAGATGTTCCTTACTGGCTTGCTTCCCCCTGGCTTGCTTCCCCTGGCTTGCTCAGCCTGCTCTCTTATAGAACCCAAGAGCACCAGCCCAAAGGTGGTAACACCCACAAGGGGCCCTCCCCACCTGATCACTAATTGAGAAAATGCCCCAGAGCTGGATCTCATGGAGGCACTTCCCCAACTGAAGCTCCTTTCTCTGTGATAACTGCAGCCTGTGTTAAGTTGACACTCAAAACCAGCCAGTACAATATTTTATGTCTTATTTAGTCAACATAAACATATGGTTAATTATCATTTATCTCAGTGTTTTAGGGGATATTCTCAAACTGAGAAAAAATCAAATAGCTTTTTCAGTGATTCCAAGGTGACAAGTGTTCAAATTTGGATGGAAAAGCTGAACTCTGCAACCACAGGTCACTTCATTCCAGGGATACTGCCATCACGATAGTGACAAAAGACTACTTCACTCCCATTCTCATCGATTGATTGAGCATGCTATCAGAAACTGACAAAAAATGTTCCGTTAACATTCTGTAACATCAGCAATATGCATTTAGGAATCTAAATGAATGAATGAATAAATGAATGAATGATCAATTAAGCAGGCAAAGAGAAAATTCTCCAACCTAAAACCAGGTTGGGATGTATCAACAAGGGTCTTTAATATGAATCTAATTTTTTAAGGGATTCAACAGACACAGAATGAAAACGTGGGCAATAGTTTTCCCCTTTTCTTTCATTTAAAAAAATTATGAAGAGGCTGAAATGAATGAAATGTTTATGACAAAGCAATTCTTTCAGACACATTTTCTTCATTAGATTAATTGTTCATTATAGATAATGACTTATACCATTATCTTTAAAGTAGCCACCCAACCTAAGAGGTTGGCTTAGCACTTTGTAAAATCAATGTCTGAGAAGCATTCCAAGAAAGACAGGAGACTCCAAAGATTTTTGGATCTGGTAGATGGATTTGTTCAACTTCTAAAGCTTCTTTATTTTCATCACCAGAAAGTAATGCCATTGAATTTTTTTCTTTCCAGAACTCAAGCCTACAGACTGTTGAAGCTTTGGTCCTTTGCAGTGTAACTTGCTGTCATGACTATACTGCTCAGTCACTTGTAAATGTTCATGTATATTTCTATGTAGATGAAGCAAAATGAGAAATTGTCTCCAGAAGTAACCCTGTCCTCCCTTGGCACAATCCAGTTCAATCCAGTTGTACCTGGCTTTTCCAATATTTTCTCCAGATGGCTCTTCATGTATGTACCATGTTAACTGAGTTTAAAATATTTTCCAATTTTTTCTAAAATTCCTGTGTCTTTTGAATCTGAAGTTTAGATTTCAACTCTCAGATATATGAGCGGATCAGCCTAAGCTTTATCTGTTTATAAATGTAAATGTGAATATAATCATAACTATATATCTGATCACATTAGTAGGAATAACAATCCTATCTACCTCTCCTAATCAGGCAACTCTAATGTCTCTTTATGGTTTCTGTCATTCTGCATAAGAAGTCTTAGGTGATTTAGATTTGAACTCAGAGGTTGTCATCTTTGTTGTAACATAGCATGGGTCATTTTAGTATTTTAGCACTCCTTCTGGGCTCCCCAAAGCTAAAAATATTCTATGTGCCAAAGTACCACTGTAGTACTCCAAATTCCCTGTGATTCCCATCAAAACCACCTTCCTGTTCTGCTTCTGACACACTTTTGTTCCCATGCTTACAAATATGTGATTTGTAAACTTACCTGCTGCTATGACAGTCCTTGCATAGCCTTCATCGAGGTCACTCAAACACAAATCCTCAAATGGTTTTTCTCCAGCCTGGTTAATTCATCTTCAGGACACAAGTGTAAAGTGTGCCTCTAAACAAAGGCAGAGCAACAGCTGGGACCCTTATTTCAGTATCTCACATGCAGTGTTTTCTTTCTTTCATATTTTATAATCTTTAGAAGCAAGGAGCTTCTCCACAAAGCTGCACTCCAAGGATTTCTTGTATATACTATAAATTTCTTAATTATGGCGTTATTTATCCACTAAAGCCTATCTGTTTTACTTAAAGGCTATTAGATATGTTTCATATATAACCTAAAATTACTTAAGAAGGAGCACAAAATCATAAACATTTCCAAAAATATAAAGCTGTTTTGTTTTTTAATCTGAAATAGATAGGTTTTTCCCTCCTTATTTGGATGCATGATTGTGGCGAATTGCCCTCAAAGTTCCTGCTGAAAGCCATTAGATCCCATTACAGGGCCATCTGATGGAAAAATAATTATGTTACTGTAAGTTATATGATATTAGACAAGGCCTGATTAAACCATCAGCTCCCTAGAGTTTCTTCTGAGCCACTGCTGCTACAGTAATTCAATGGAAATGTAACAGCAACTATGTTTTGCAAAAATAAGGGGATATATTTGGATGGGAACTTTTTGATGCAAGTTAGATTTGAAATTACATTCTCTTCAGAATAGTAAACCAATATATCCAGGCAATGAAATTGAGTTGCAGATGTCTTAGGCAAACAGAAATCCTTTGTGTCGTTGTTGATGCCGCTTCCCACGGAATGCATTGGAGCAGAGCCCTGTTTGCAGCAGAACTCAAAACAATCTTACTGTTTAGAGATGAGACTTTGAGCATAGGCAAAACAAGGATTGGGCTTAGGAAGAATTAGGCTGGATCAAAAGCAGACGCCCCAAGAAATACATAGGCTGAGACCATGGAAATTGTAGTATTCAAGACAATTTTTCAAACTTAAACACCAATCATCGTGCCAGTTATGTGTCAGGCAGACCCCCATTCTCATTATGGGGTGCTGATCTCAGAATAAAGCCTGTAAGCTTTGCGAGTCCATTCTGAAAATGACATGCATTCCTTAAGACAGCTATGAGTTCCGTGTTCTTAGTGACTTGTTCTTGTTAGATTTCCAGAGTTCAGCAGCTCGCCCGGCTCCCACCTCACACACCAATTTTATCGTTACACATACATATGTACTGAACGGAACAATGGGAATTTCTCAAACTGATATTTATATGTGGTTTCTAATCTTTTGAATCGGCGAGGGGACCCTACATCTCTAATTATGATAGACTGTAAATGTTGACTCCTAAATCCCTTTGCTGTCTCAATAGGCAATACTCCCTTAGAGAAGTAAGTCAGAACGGTCCCTTGTACAGACTGTATAGAAGATACAGCAATGTATATATGCTCCAAAAACTCAAAAACCTATATAAAACAAGAAGAATCTTAAAACTGAGGTGAAGGGATATTTGAAAGGGAGGATCAGTAAATTCTAATCTTGGTTTAATCTCTTTTTTTTTAATTTTTTCTATTCGATATAATTTATTTACATTTCAAATGATTTCCCCTTTTCTAGCCCCCCACTCTCCGAAAGTCCCGTAAGCCCCCTTCTCTTCCCCTGTCCTCCCTCCCACCCCTTCCCACTTCCCCATTCTGGTTTTGCCGAATACTGTTTCACTGAGTCTTTCCAGAACCAGGGGCCACTCCTCCTTTCTTCTTGTATCTCATTTGATGTGTGGATTATGTTTTGGGTATTCCAGTTTTCTAGGTTAATAACCACTTATTAGTGAGTGCATACCATGATTCACCTTTTGAGTCTGGGTTACCTCACTTAGTATGATGTTCTCTAGCTCCATCCATTTGCCTAAGAATTTCATGAATTCATTGTTTCTAATGGCTGAATAGTACTCCATTGTGTAGATATACCACATTTTTTGCATCCACTCTTCTGTTGAGGGATACCTGGGTTCTTTCCAGCATCTGGCAATTATAAATAGGGCTGCTATGAACATAGTAGAGCATGTATCCTTATTACATGGTGGGGAATCCTCTGGATATATGCCCAGGAGTGGTATAGCAGGATCTTCTGGAAGTGAGGTGCCCAGTTTTCGGAGGAACCGCCAGACTGATTTCCAGAGTGGTTGTACCAATTTGCAACCCCACCAGCAGTGGAGGAGTGTTCCTCTTTCTCCACACCCTCTCTAACACCTGCTGTCTCCTGAATTTTTAATCTTAGCCATTCTGACTGGTGTAAGATGAAATCTTAGGGTTGTTTTGATTTGCATTTCCCTAATGACTAATGAAGTTGAGCATTTTTTTCAGATGCTTCTCCGCCATATGAAGTTCTTCAGGTGAGAATTCTTTGTTTAACTTTGTACCCCATTTTTTAATAGGGTTGTTCGGTTTTCTGGAGTCTAACTTCTTGAGTTCTTTATATATATTGGATATTAGCCCTCTATCTGATGTAGGATTGGTGAAGATCTTTTCCCAATTTGTTGGTTGCCGATCTGTCCTCTTGATGGTGTCCTTTGCCTTACAGAAACTCTGTAACCGGAATTCAAGGCCCATACCTAAACATAGTAAAAGCAATATACAGCAAACCGGTAGCCAGCATCGAACTAAATGGAGAGAAACTTGAAGCAATCCCACTGAAATCAGGGACCAGACAAGGCTGCCCCCTTTCTCCTTATCTTTTCAATATTGTACTTGAGGTACTAGCTCGGGCAATTCGACAACATAAGGAGGTCAAAGGGATACAAATTGGAAAGGAAGAAGTCAAACTATCATTATTTGCAGACGACATGATAGTCTACCTAAGTGACCCAAAAAACTCCACTAGAGAGCTCCTACAGCTGATAAACAACTTCAGCAAAGTGGCAGGTTATAAAATCAACTCAAGCAAATCAGTGGCCTTCCTATACTCAAAGGATAAGCAGGCTGAGAAAGAAATTAGGGAAATGACCCCCTTCACAATAGCCACAAACAGTATAAAGTATCTTGGGGTGACTCTTACCAAACATGTGAAAGATCTATATGACAAGAACTTCAAGACTCTGAAGAAGGAAATGGAAGAAGACCTCAAAAAATGGGAAAACCTCCCATGCTCATGGATCGGTAGAATCAATATAGTTAAAATGGCCATTTTGCCAAAAGCAATATACAGATTCAATGCAATACCCATCAAAATCCCAACTCAATTCTTCACAGAGTTAGAAAGAGCAATTATCAAATTCATCTGGAACAACAAAAAACCCAGGATAGCTAAAACTATTCTCAGCAACAAAAGAAAATCTGGGGGAATCAGTATCCCTGACCTCAAGCAATACTACAGAGCAATAGTGTTAAAAACTGCATGGTATTGGTACAGTGACAGGCAGGAGGATCAATGGAACAGGATTGAAGATCCAGAAATGAACCCACACACCTATGGCCACTTGATCCTCGACAAAGAGGCTGAAAACATCCAATGGAAAAAAGATAGCCTTTTCAACAAATGGTGCTGGTTCAACTGGAGGTCAGCATGCAGAAGAATGCGAATTGATCCATCCTTGTCTCCTTGTACTAAGCTCAAATCCAAATGGATCAAGGACCTCCACATAAAGCCAGACACTCTGAAGCTAATAGAAAAGAAACTGGGGAAGACCCTTGAGGACATCGGTACAGGGAGAAAGTTTCTGAACAGAACACCAATAACGTATGCTCTAAGAGCAAGAATTGGTTTAGTCTCTATGTGTTCAGTGCTGATTAAGTCCCCAAAACCTCTGACCAAAATGAGTTCTTGTTTCATTGCTCTGGTTAGAATAGGTCATGGCTGTGAATGCCCCCCCAACCCCCACCATGCAGGTATGTGGATCATCCACATACCATTGTAAAAACTGAGTTAATTCGGGCAACTTCTTGAGCATGTAACACCTTCCTGCCAGCATGCTTCTGGATTACCACACTACTTGAGATTAAACAAATTTAGACAATACCTTTTGAAAGAACAGACATCTGTGTTTTCTGTAACTTCCCTAAGCTACAGGTCACTCTCCTGATGCTTAACATGCACTGGCTAAGGATGCCCAAATAGAAACATACTGGGGACACTGCTGTGATACTTCCAAGAGAAAAGCCTCTGAAATCCTGACTTGTTATTCCAAATGTATGAAACTAGTATTGTTTCCCTGACGATAAATAAGCATCAAATTGAAAATTTATTTTTCTTGGTCATAAAATAGTATTCAGATGGGCATTATGCAAAAAATATGTTCATATTCTAATATAGTGCTTATTGTTTTTCTCTTATAATGCAAAGGGACTTGGCTACAAACAAATCCAGATCTTTTTTTAATCTGTAAAACTGAAATTTAAGCTGTTAGATACTTTTAAATATGTTTTTAAATATTTAATTTGGGGGATATTTGACCAAAATTTTAACACAGATTAAATGATACATAACATTCCTGAAGAACAGGGGATTCAAACATGACACAGTTGATCCATGCAACATTATAGACCAGATAGCTTATGCACAGAAAATAAATGTTCTGACATCTGCTGTGAGGTTTGTTTTTTTTTTTTTTTTATCTTAATAGTATTATGGTATGACTCTAAAAATTTCCATATATTTTAACATAACAATCACATTTATTTTAAATAATATTTTCCGTTTAGCCTCAACTAACAGGTACTAACAGGATCAGGGGTGATCTATTCCTTGTCTACTCAAGAATAATCTCAACTCTCAAGGCTAAATATTGTATCAAAGTCAAACAAGTACAAAAAAATTAATTAAGGAGTGGACACGAGATAAGGCATGGTAGTGTAAGAGTCACTGTAACAAGAATCATGTCCGTATTCATAGAAAGGAGGAGAGAACATCGGATGGATTGTGTGGTGTGGCATAAGGAGGGGGAGTGTGTGCAGAAAACCAAAATGAAAGGGAGCAGCTGAAAGTTACAGGAAAGGGAATATAAGCTTCGAGACGAACCATTTTCTGAGCTCACTTAGCTTAAGGTCAGGTTGCCCTGTATGTAATAGGAGTTTGTGAGCATATCATTCCAATCAAATTACTTTCCAGCATCTGATGTCCTAAGTAATAGACTTACCCTTAAAAAATAACTTCTAAATAAACTCAGTATGAAGAGGCAGAAATTGTGAGTGCATGAATGATGTCTAAGAGGACTCTTCTCTTGAGCTAGGAATGACTGTAGTGATAAGGGCTCAAGGATATCTGTTTTCATTTTTGAGATGATGAAGCAGCCCCACCATATGAACTTTCTAGAAAGAATGGTACTTAATGGATGCCAAAACTAGTAAATATATATCTAAGTATGTCAAAAAATCAATTTAAAAAGTTCCTCAGTTGTGGTAGAAATATGGACAAAATACAATGGCCACCACATTGGTTAGTCTCTTAATCGCATGCCATCTCTCAGAGGTGCCCGATAATCAAAGCTGGCAATGGGAAGCTCAAAGGCAATATATCTGCTATAACTAACTAGCAAATATATCAGTAATAATTAATTAGATAACAAAAATGTATAAATCATACTCTGTGTTATCCATAGAATCAAGAACACAGAGATATAAGAGACAGAAAACTGATCTTTAGGAAGAAAATAAAATAAATACCTTTTCTTGCCTGGTTGGCCATTTATTAAGTTATCAATAAATCTAATTTAACATAGATATTCATTCCACTTACTTTTTTTCTCTATGTAAGGTTGTTATTGTGTTAATTACTTCACGTTTAACTGTGAAGAAATACCTTGGGTGGGGAGGGGCAGCAATTTACAAAAGGAAGAACTTTTTTGGCTCATAATCTGAGGGCACAATCTATCACAGTGGGGAAGTCAGGGTGCAGAGGCTAGAAAAGACTGGCAACATTGTGTCCACAGCTAGGAAGTAGAAGATTTGTCATGTTCAGCCACTCTTTTCTTATGAAGTCTGGGTCTACGGCTCCTGGAAGAGTGCCATCCACCGTTAGGGTGGGCCTTCCCACCTCTGTTAAACAAAGGGACATATTTCCTCAGATATACATTGAAGCTTCTCTTTTCAGTGATTCCAGAGTCTGTCAAGTTAAGAACAAACCTTAGCCATAATAAAAATTAAAATATAACATAAAGATACTATTTAGGAAAAAAATCTGTATCATGTGCTAAAGTAGACAGATGAATGTCCTTAACCTATTTTTAGTAGCTCTAACAAAATATCTTACACTGAGTCGTTTCAATGAGCAGGTAACATTTTTTTTTTCAAAGATAGGGTTTTAGAATCTGCTGATGGATGTGACATTACGATGAGTCTCTGTACTGAATGTTCAGGGAGAAGAGAACAACATTGACTACCCTCTCTCTAGCTCTTTAGAATAACCTCAATCTAGTCTGTGACCTATAAATACTCTCCAGGAGGCTTGGATTTCCAAATCTAAATTCTGGAGAACACAAAACATTTGATCACTTATCTAGACTAATTTTTTTTCCAGAAATTGCCAATTTCAGAGCAATCAGAGAGCAGTGAAAGAAAGGGGTAGATGCTTATAAGATGTCACTGATGATATTTTCACACGCAAAAAAAAAAAAGAAGAAAATTGTTCTTTTTTTCATTTAATTATCTTTATTCACATGGCACTCATGTATATTTTACCTTACTTGTTTTTTTATTATTATTCACTTTATATCCTGCTCACTGCCCCCCTCCTGGCCACCCCCTCCCACTGGGCCTTCCTTCGTGTTTTGCTTCTTTGGGTCTGTTGAGTGTAGTATGGGTTTCCTGCATTTTATTGCTAATATCTACTTGTAAGTGAGCCCATGCCATCCCTTTTGGGACTGGGTTACCTCACTCATCATCATAGTCTCAAGTTCCATTCATTTGCCTTCAAAATTCCTGATGTCTTTGTTTTTTAATAGCTGAATAGTATTGCATTGTGTAGATGTACTGCATTTTCTGTATCCACTTTTAGTTGTGCAATGTCTAGGTTGTTTGCAGTTTCTGGCTGTTAAGAATAAAGCTGCTATTAACAGAGTTGAGCAAGTGTCCTTGTGGGATGGTAGAACATCTTTTGGGTGCAGGTCCAGGGGTGAGATAGCTGGGTCTTGAAGTATAATTATTCCCAGTATTCTGATAAACTACCATATTGATTTTCAATGTGTTCATACAAGTTTGCATACCCACCAATGATGGAAGAGTGTTCCACGTCCTCACCAGCATGTAAGATGGAATCTCAGAGATGCAAACCTGGATTCTTATTTGAACAACACAAGTATGTGGCCTTCATACTCGTGGTGATTTTATATATATATATATATATATATATATATATATATATATATATATATATATATATATATATATATATAATAGATTTACATATAAGTAAAAGATGGCTTTCTAGATTAAACTTAGAAGGCAGAAACTATAAAGCAAACAATGATTCACTGAAGCATCAAAACTGTGATTTCTGCTTAATGCTTTGAATAAAGCTTATATAGGAGACTGGGAAGGTATGTTTGACTATAGAAAACTAACAAGAAATTTAAGTTTCAAGGAGACTGCACATAGTGATGCACTGGCTACACTCTAGGTGTCTGTCTATTACTAGAAGTAAGTGCAAAAAATGACATGCTTTCATTTTCTAGAATATCACACAACAGCCCGAAGCAGTAGAATATATGCTCCTATAGCGAACAAGCAAGCAGAAAGTCAACAGACAACAAGATATAAAATATGGCTTAATATGCAGTTGGGATATTTGTCAAAATAAAAGTCCAGACTTGAAAAAATAAGTTTAAAAGTAAGCAGTAAGCCCACTAAAGTTATTAATTGTTAAGAAAGGAGAGGTACATAATGAAGAAAAATAAAACAATACATGTGCAAAAGTCATTAGAGTGCTTTGCGGAGGACAGTGATGAAAATTGTTTAATCAATCCCCGGGCCCCCAAATCCAACCAAACTTAACAAATCGAACAAATCAACAAACTTAAGAAAGTAATTTCAACCATACTGTAAAACAATATTCTACTTAAACATTATTGCCTTTGAGTTTTTGTGTGGCATGTGAGTATAACACATGTTTTCACTCTCTCTCTCTCTCTCTCTCTCTCTCTGTGTGTGTGTGTGTGTGTGTCTGTGTCTGTGTGTGTGTCTGTGTGTCTCTGTGTGTCTGTATTTGTGTGTAAGAACACAGTATTCACTGGAACAGTACAGTATTTGGCTAGTTTATGATAGAGGTTTAAAAATAATCACAGACTATAGGAAATACACAGACAACAGCATGAATACCAAGATTTAGCTACTGATAATTTTATGCTACCATCTTATGGAAAAGATAAGGAAGAACTAACTGAAGTATTCACCAAATTAACGCTTCATTTATTCTCATAAAATGTGGAAGTTACATATGTAAAAATATTTTCCAGATGCCTATAGCACAAAGTCTTGAGGAATCGTATTATTTTATATGTACTAAAATTAACTGTGTGTGTGTGTGTTTTCATGTGCATGTGTAATTTAAGACACATGAATTGTCAATGATCCTCTCAAGAAATATAGATGAAGAAAATTTCCAGTACCAGGCAGAGAAGCCTTCTTTTGAATGGCTGGTCAGGGTACTCCAAGTGGTTCCCGTAACAATATAGATTACTGCTGTAGAACTTGGTTACATGTCAGGGGTTACATTCTATGGGCTCCCATTGACACTACACTCTTGTGACCCATGACTCATATGATTCAAGTTGGAGCTGACATAAAATCCTCTTTCCTTTGGTCTATTTTCTAGAGTTCCAGAAAATAATATACAAAATGCCAGGAGAAAGAAGTGATAAAATTCCTATATCCATATGTAACACCTGTGAACACTGACAATTATCAGCATGGTAACATGTGGATAAAGGTAAAAAATGACATTACATGTTGGTCATAATTGGCAACTACCTAATTGTATGTAAGGTGCACTCAATGGAGGAAAATCATGCCTGGTCCTGGAAACCTCGCCAGATTCCTGAGGCCAGTTTGGCTATGGACCTTAAAAAGAACCTACCCCTGCTGCTTTACTAGGGCAGTATAATTCCTCAAGGCAGCAAAATAATATAACTCTTTAACTTTATACACACCAGTTTAGTATTTCCTTTGTTAGGTTGTTTAATAAAAGTATATGAGCAATAAATAGTATGAGTCAATATTACAATGTCTCATAAAACATGTCAAACTCATCAGTCTCTGATATGAATATGACATCAAAATCCTATACTTCAGTCATATGAGAAAATATTGAATAGAGGTGCTGAATGCAGAATTAACACTGCTAAATCTATTCTACTCCAGCCAGCAGCCTTCTTCAGTAGTTTACATAGTTTCAAAAGGAAAATATTTTCTTCTTCTTCTTCTTCTTCTTCTTCTTCTTCTTCTTCTTCTTCTTCTTCTTCTTCTTCTTCTTCTTCTTCTTCTTCTTCTTCTTTTCCTTTTTCTTTTTCTTCTTCTCCTCCTCCTCCTCATCCTCCTCCTCCTCCTCCTCTTCCTCCTCCTCCTCCTCTTCCTCCTCCTCCTCTTCCTCCTCCTCCTTCTCCTCTCCCTCCTCCTCCTTCTTCCTCCTCCTCCTCCTCCTCCTCCTCTTCTTCTTCTTCTATTTTACAAAAATAATTTATTAAACTGTTTATTTGAATAGATGAAAATTTCAAATAACAATCTGAATAAGGCATAGGTCTTGTGATGAATTCTATTGAATGACAGAGATTCTCCACACTGAATACTACATAACAGGATGTAGGCTGGACTTATGGATATGTATTCAATAAAAAGGAAGACCTCATTACCCTTATATTCCCTTAGATTTTGAAAGTATTAATTCTATTTAATCATTGATATCTTTTCTCCATCCTTTGTTTGTTTGGTGTTAAAGGTGTTTTTTTTAATAAATACATTCTGTCTCTTTGACTCTGTCCCTTGCTCGCTCTTTCTATATCCTGATATCAATGCAATTTCCCTCCTCTTCTCCCAGTTCCCTTCATCTCTCCTCTTCACCGCTATCCAATCCGACTGTTTCTCTTCAGAAAAGAGCTGGTCTCCAATGGCTATCCACCAACCATGACATATCAAGTAAGACTAGGTCCCCTGCCTTGCATTAAGACTGGACAAAGCCAGTCAGTAGGAGGAAAGGAACAGGAAGAGGAAATCTCTGGGGTAGTTCAGAAAATGGAGACAGGCATCTCTGGGATAAGCTAGAAACACTAATTTATGCAATGGAGTAGTAGTTGGCTGTTAAAGGCAATGATATTGATCTGCCATCTTCTCTCACAGACAGATCAGACAGGCAACACCAAGTACACAGAGATATCCCGATTTTAACATTGCTCCAGACAAAGCCCACCAGGCTTCTGCCTGCTGCTGGTGCCTGGGCAGCTTTGTGGGCCATCTGTGGGCCAGCCCTGTCCTGGGCCATTCGTCCTGCAGAGTGATCCTCACTTGGAAAGATCCCCCCCGCCCTCCACAGCATCTGCCATCTTTGCTACTGGATGGACCAGACAGAGCTAACCAGAGTATAACATTGCTTGGGGCAAGGCACACCAGGGCTCCAACTGTACCCAAGAATAGGGCAGCCCATGAGCAATCTGTGCCAGGGGAAACCCAGTCATCCAGTGGTGCAGAAATAGCCTTATAGGCTCCCAGGAGGTTCAAGCACCAGCCAGTGACAACAGGACCAACAAATGCCAGAGATAACCAGTTGGTAAAAAGCAAATGTAGGAACATACTAATAGAAATCAAGGCAACATAGCAACATCTGAAGCCAATTCTCCAACAACAGCAAATCCTGGATACCCCAACACACCAGAAAAACATGATTTGGATTTAAAAGTCACTTATCAGGATGCTATTAGAGGATTACAAGAAGGACATAAATAAATCTCTTAAAGAAATACAGGAGAACATGCAAAAGGAAGAAGCCCTTACAAAGGAAACATAAAAATCACTTAAAGAAATGCAGGAGAAATTGGGTCAATAGGCAGAAGTCATGAAAGAGGAAACACAAAAATCTCTTAAAGGAAAACAGACACACACACACACACATACACACACAAAAGCAAGTGAAGGAACTGAGCAAAACCATCCAGGATCTCAAAACAGAAGTAGAAACAACTAAGAAATCACAAAGGGAGACAACTTTGGAGATAGAAAACCTTGGGAAGAAATCAGGGGTCATAGATGCAAATATCAACAACAGAATACAAAAGATAGAAGAAAGAATTTCAGATGCCGAAGATATCATTGAAAGCATTGACTCAACAGTCAAAGAAAATGCAAAATGCAAAAACCTTGTAACCCAAAACATGCAGGAAATCCAGGACACAATGAGAAGACCAATCCTAAGGGTTATAGTTATACATGAGAGTAAAGAATTACAACTTAAAGGGCCAGAAAATATCTTCAACAAAATTATGGATGAAAACTTCCCTAACCTAAGGAGAGAGATGCCCATGAATATACAAGAAGCCTACAGAACTCCAAACAAGACTAGACCAGAACAGAAATACCTCCTGTCACACAATAATCAAAAACCCAAATGTACTAAACAAAAAAAGAATAATAAAAACAGTAAGAGAAAAAGGCCAAGTAACATATAAAGGAAGACCTATCAGAATGACACCAGATTTCTTATCAGAGACCATGAAAGCTAGAAGATTCTGGGCAGATCTCATACAGACTCTGAGAGAACACAAATGCCAGTCAAGACTACAATACCCAGTGAAACTCTAAATCACCATAGATGAAGAAACCAAGATATTCCATGATAAAACCAAATTTACACAATATCTTTCCACAAACCCAGCCCTACAAAGAATAATAGGTAGAAAACACCAATACAAGGAGGGAAACTACACCCTGGGAAAAGCAAGATAGTAACCTTCTTTTATCAAAGCCAAAAGAAGATAACCACTCAAATATAAAAATAACATTAAAAATAACAGGAAGTAATAATCACTATTCTTTAATATCTCTTAACATCAATGGACTCAATTCCCCAATAAAAAGACATAGACTAACAGACTGGATACATAAACAGGACCCTACATTTTGCTGCATACAGGAAACACACCTCAGTGTCAAAGACAAACACTACCTTAGGGTAAAAGGCTGGAAGACAATTTTACAAGCAAATGGTCTCAGGAAACAAGGCAGAGTAGCCATTCTAATATCAGATAAAATTGATTTTCAACCTAAAGTTATCAAAAGAGACACAGAAGGACACTTCTTACTGGTCAAACGGAAAATGCAAAAGAACTCTCAATTCTGAACATCTGTGCTCCAAATGCAAGGGCACCCTCATTTATAAAAGAAACTTTACTAATGCTCAAAGCATACATTGCACCTAACACAATAATTGTGGGTGTCTTCAACACTCCACTCTCTATAATGGACTGATCAGGAAAACAGAAACTAAACAGGGACACAGTGAAACTAATTGAAGCTTTGGACAAATTGGATTTCTCACACACACACACACAAACATGTATACATACACACACACACACACACACACACATATATATGTATATATAAACATTTCATCCTAAAGCAAAAGAATATACCTTTTTCTCAGCACCTCATGGTACCTTCTCCAAAATCGACCACAAGACAGACCTCAGCAGATATAACAAGATCAAACTAATCCCATGCCTCCTATCAGATTACTATGGAGTAAAGTGGTCTTCAATAGCAACAAAAACAACAGAAAGCCCACATACACATGGAAGCTGAACAATACTCTACTCAAGGATACCTTGGTCAAGGAAGAAATAAAGAAAGAAATCAAAGACATTTTTATAATTTAATAAAAATTAAGACACAAAATACCCAGATTTATGGGACACAGTGAAAGCAGTGCTAAGAGGAAAACCCATAGCCCTGAGTGCCTCCAAAAAGAAAATGGAGAGAGCATACACTAGCAGCTTAATGACATACCTGAAAGCCCTGGAACAAAAAGAAGCTATTTCACCCAGGAGGAGTAGAAGGCAGGAAATCATCAAACTCAGGGCTGAAATCAAACAAGTAGAAACAAAGAGAACCATACAAAGAATCAACAAAACCAGGAGGTGGTTATTTGAGAAAATCAACAAGATAGATAAACCCAGAGCCAGACTAACACAGAGACAGTACCAAATTAACAAAATTAGAAATGAAAAGGGAGATATAACAACCTAAACATCATCTAAATAGTCACATAACCACTAAAGAAATAGAAGTGGTCATTGAAAGTCTTCCAGCCAAAAAAAAAAAAAAAAAAAAAAAGCACGGGGCCACATGGTTTTAGTGCAGAATTCTATCAGACCGTCAAAGAAGACCTAACACCAATACTCTTCAAACTATTCCACAAAATAGAAACAGAAGGAACACTACCCAACTCGTTCTATGAAGCCACAATTATGCTGATACCAAAATTACAAAAAGATTCATTAAAGAAAGAGGACTTCAGACCAATTTCCCTTATGAATATCGATGCAAAAATACTCAATAAAATTCTTGCCAACGGAATCCAAGAACACATCAAAACGTTCATTCACTGTGATCAAGTAGGCTTCATCCCAGGGATGCAGGGATGGTCAATACATGGAAATTCATCGATGCAATCCACTTCATAAATAAACTCAAAGAAAAAAAACACATGGTCATTTCATTAGATGCTGAAAAAGTATTTGACAAAATTCAGCATCCTTTCTTGCAAAAAGTCTTGGAAAGAACAGGAATTTAAGGATCATATCTAAACATAGTAAAAGCAATATACAGCAAACTGGTAGCCAAAATCAAATTAAATGGAGAGAAACTTGAAGCAATCCCACTAAAATTGGGGACCAGACAGGGCTGCTCCCTCTCTCCATATATTTTCAATATAGTTCTTGAAGTTCTATATAGAGCAATTAGACAACATAAGGAGGTCAAAGGGATACAAATTGGAAAGGAAGAAGTCAAACTATCACTATTTGATAGATGATATGATAGTGTACTTAAGTGACTCAAAAAACTCCACCAGAGAACTCCTATAGCTGATAAAAAACTTCAGCAAAGTGGCTGGTTATAAAATCATCTCAAGCAAAAATATACTCAAAATATAATCAGGCTGAGAAAGATATTAGGGAAATGACACCCTTCACAATAGCCACAAACAATAGAAAGTATCTTGGTGTGACTCTAACCAAACAAGTGAAAGATCTATATGACAAGAACTTCAGGTCTCTGAAAAAGGAAATTTAAGAAGACCTTAAAAAATGGAAAAATCTTCCATGCTCATGGATTGGCAGGATTAATATAGTAAAAATCGCCATCTTGCCAAAAGCAATATACAGATTCATTTCAATACCCATCTAAATCCCAACTCAGTTTTTCTTAGAGTTAGAAAGGGTAATTCTCAAATTCATCTGGAATAACAAAAAACCCAGGATAGCAAAAACTATTCTCAACAGTAAAAGAACTTCTAAGGGAATCAGTATCCTGGACCTCAAGCAGTACTACAGAGCAATTGTGTTAAAAAAACAAAACAAAACTGCATGGTATTGGTACAGTGATAGGCAGGTAAATCAATGGAATAGAATTGAAGACCCAGAAATGAACCCACACACCTATGGTCCTTTGATCTTTGAGAAAAGAGCTACAATCATCCAGTGGAAAAAAAATAGCTTTTTCAACAAATGATGCTGGTTCAACTGGAAGTCAGAATGCAGAAGATTGGAAATCAATCCATTCTTATCTCCTTGTACTAAGTTCAACTCCAAATGGATCAAGGATCTCCACATAAAACCAGACACACTGAAACTAACAGAAAGGAAACTGGGGAAGAGCATTGAGCACATGGGCACAGGGAAAAATTTCCTGAACAGAACACCAATAGCTTATGCTCCAAGATCAAGAATTGACAAATGGGACCTCATAAAATTTCAACGTTTCTGTAAGGCAAAGAACACTGTCAAAAGGACAAAATGGCAGCCAACAAATTTGGAAAACATCTTCACCAACCCTACATCCAACAGAGAGCTAATATCCAATATATATATATAGAACTCAAGAAGTTAGACTCCAGAGATACAAATAACCCTATTAAAAATGGGATACAGAGATAAACAAAGAATTTTCACCTCAAGAACTTCGAATGGCTGAGAGATACCTTAAGAAATGTTCAACATCATTAGTCATTAGGGAAATGCAAATCAAAACAACCCTGAGATTTCACCTCACACCAGTCAGAATGGCAAAGATTAAAAACTCAGGGGACAGTAGGTGTTGGTGAGGATGTAGAGAAAAGGGAACACTCCTCCACTGCTGCTGGGATTTCAAACTGGTACAACCACTCTGGAAATCAGTCTGGAGGTTCCTCAGAAAACTGGACATGACACTTCTGGAGGACCATGCTATACCACTCCTGGGCATATACCCAGAGGATTTCCTGGCCTGCAACAAGGACACATGCTCCACTATGTTCATAGCAGCCTTATTTATAATAGCCAGAAGCTGGAAAGAACCCAGATGTCCCTCAATGGAAGAATGGATATAGAAAATGTATATTTACACAATGGAATACTACTCAGCAATTAAAAACAATGAATTCATGAAAGTATTTGGCAAATGTTTGGAACTGGAATATATCATCCAAGGTGAGATAAGTCATTCACAAAAGAACACACATGGAATCCAGTCACTGATAAGTGGATATTAGCTCGAAGGTCTGAATACCCAAGACACAACTCACATATCAAATCATTCCCAAGAAGAAGGAAGGAGAAGGCCCTATAAAGGTTTGAAGCAGCATTGTAGGGGATTACCAGGACAGAGAATTGGGAGGGGGTTGATTGGGGATCAGGCAGAGGGAAGAGGGCTTATGGGACTTATGGGGAGGGAAACCGGGAAAGGGAAAATCATTTGGAATGTAAAAAAAGAATATAGAAAATAAAAAAGAAAAAATGATATTGCGAAAATTTCAAGCAAATGAATATAACTAGAAAAAATGATGCTAAGTGCGGTGATCCAGACCCAGAAAGGCATACATGGGATTTACTCACTTATAAGTGTATATTAGCTATAATGGATAACCATGCTATACTCCACAGACCCAGGGAAGCTGAGTAACAAGGAGGGCTAGTGGGCAACTTTCATGAATCTCTCTGTGAATGGTAAATTGCATAGATATCAGAGGAATGGGTGAGTAAGGGGCAGGGAAAGAGAAGAAGAGACTAAGTGCACAGAGGAAGGACAGACAGAGATCTGGGAACGACCATTGGAATGGACCGGGATGGGGCATCCAGACAAGAGCTAGAAACCTTTGTTTTGTTTTGTTTTTGAGACATGTCCAAAACATGACATATACATCCCTGGATGACCTTGATGGAATTCACTACATAGATCAGGGTGGTTAGGAACTCACACAGATCTGCCTGTTCCTGCCACCTGAGTGCTGAGATTAAAGTGGCGTGTCTCCCCACCCAACAGAGTTGGACATTTTAATGAATAGACTTTCCTTAGGTGATAGAATTATAGGCCTAGAAGAAACATTAGGTATTTACTGAAAGTTCACCCTCCCCTTCACCCTGTCTCACAGATTCACGATGAGAAACGGGGGCATTGGCAACCATATATCTTGGACGGAGGTCACGAAGTTTTACTCACTTAGCTGAGATCACCCTACTGATGAAAGGCAGTCAGCAATAAATCTTATCTCACCATATCTTACCTCATAAAACCTGGTACCTTCCTTACCACCCTACTCTCTCGTGAGAAAGGAAGTAGAACAGAGCTTTCTATGGAAGCATCTCTTGCATTTCAGTCATTGATGTAATGTCTTTACTGAGTCACCATAGGAATCAGCACTTGTCCTATGCCCTGAAGTTTCCTGCTGTGCTCTGTCAGCTCTGCTCTGCAAAGGACCATGGGGCCTTCTTTGTACCAGCCCCCTCATACCTTCCCAACAGGGAACAGAATTCATGGCTCAGCTGAGCTCAGTGCTCTCACCTCTTTGACCAACCAAAGCACAGGCTAAATTAACAACTACCCACAAATGACACTCCAGCTGTTTCCAGTGGTTTTGTTTCTCCCAAAGGATTCAAAACTTCAAGGGTCATGGTAATTTACCACACAGGACACTTTGAGCATTCCTGGTGATATGTCAGAATTTTTAATACTAGTGACATTTTAATAAGAACCTTTTACTTTTCATGTCTCTTGTTTTAAGGTACTTCATTATAAACATCAATGTGAATGTTTTTTATTAATTCTTCTATTTTAAGCCCATATTTTTTTTTCTCAAAGAATGATGATCCCTTCAGAGATGCTAGTAAAGCCCTGCTGTGTACAGAAGGATGAAAGGGGCCCTTGTGAAAACTTGACATGAACTTCAGTTCTTGGATAGATGATGCAGCAACTCAGTCTCAACAGTCTAAACATATGGTAATGATGGGTAACATGTAAAACTGACATAGTTGAGCTCACATGCAAAACACGCTGCTCTATGTGGAGAAAGAACCCCTGTTCAGAGCCAGGGCAGTCAGGCAACCAGAGTTCATGTCCAGACACAAACAATAAATGATCCAAGAGCTCAATTCCTGCCAAGGAGAAAATCAAAAATACTCTGTCTGCCACTTGGGAGCTGAAGCCTTCTTTCTCAGTGAATTCTGAATCCTTCCTATATGGCAAAAAGCCAACAAGAGGCCTCTGCCAATGTTCAGGCACATGGAGAGTTGCAGGATGATGGGATGCTAAGATATGTCAGGCCTCGAACTGGGCCAGCCCTGTGGCTGTATTTGTATCTTTCCTCATCTTAGTAGTGATAAAAAATTAAATTACTAAATGAGAAGTTTTGGATAGGGCTCTTAAAGGAAGTTTGAGAGGATGAAAAGATAAAATGTAAACACAAAAATTAAACAGAGAAAGTAAAAATAAAACACCCTCCCTTCCTCCATACAGACTCTACAAATGAATGAAAACCAAAAATTAAAAGTAGGCTTCTTAAACCAATCAAAGAGAACAGCTACATTTAGATAAAATTGTATTTATAAAAATTTTATTTATAAGAGTCAGGTAAGAATGCAGGTCAGAATGGAACCTTGACCATTATAATCATCAGACTTTATCCCCACAAATACCTGGAAAATGTTTAACGTATAGTTTCAAAGATTTTCTACATGCATGGCTTAGGTTACAATGAGGCAAATTTATACCTCACAGGTATAAAGAAAGAAAGAACCAGGTCTAAAACCACACCTGCTAATAGAAGTTGATTGTCTCATGCCCATGCAGCACAAGACAAAAAATGAGTGTGTCAAATGCAGAAACTCAAAGAATTCAGTGTGAATCAAGGACTCCTAAACACACTGGTCCTTGAATAGACTGTGATATATTAGGAAGGAAACTTGCTCCGTAAGAAAAGAGTTGTGTCTGTCTTTGTCTTGGTGTATCGATGCAGTAATAGATGTGAAATATTCTTTGGCACTGTTTGTTTGTTTGTTTTATGCCATGCATTCATATTATCTGAAGAATCAGGAAAGCTTCAAGTAGACTATTTGACACTGTCAAGTTGATCGTATTTCCTATGTGCCTGAGAAAGGGAAATAGATGCAGTCTCTAGGTGGTGCATTTTTAATACAGGACTCAAGGAATGCCTGCAATAACCAAGTGAGAAAGATTTCACATAAAGAACTCAACAGGTAGACTAATATGGGGTTCTCTTCACAACCTAGTTATCAAATGATATTTTTATCTGTTGTTGACTACAAAATATGTGGCTGAGAAATTTGGAAACCCTGTAGATCTTTTGACAGTCATATCACATGTAACTGGAGAAGTAAACTCTATGAGTCTGAGGTTGACAGGCAGTATCATCTTAGGAAGATAAATGGACAAGGTACTTAAATAATAACTAACTGAAAATACATTGACTGGATCATTCAAATATCCTCAAAATCCAGTACTACATCCTTTCCACTATGAAGATGTTTGTGACATAGTTGCTTCCTTATCTGCATAGATACCCACCTTCAACTCTTATACTGATTTTTAACTTTCCATCATTAATATATGCTACTCAGTAAAAATAATCTGCCAAAGAACAAAAACTGAAAGTATGCCAACAGAAAGCAAAAATAATAAAATAGATTAATATATTAATGTTATCACGCCAAATTTAAAGAATTACTATTCAGCTAATTTCTCAATCATCTTATTATGGTTTTGATATTAAGTACCTATTCTATTCTGATTCAGAGAGATACATCTGTAAATACTGTATTTTTACAAAATTTATTTCTGCACAATTTGCTTTTATTAATTGCAAATGCAAAGATGCTCTTTCATTTCTCTACATATCAGATCCCCTCAACTGACCACTGATTATTAATTTTCCTCATTAAATGTTTTCCAAATTCCCTAACATTAAATTTTTAAATCGTCTTCATTTACACATTTAATACACGGTTGTATTAAATAACACACATCTATAGGTAACTTCTTAGGACCTTGAAGATGCAGTCCTAGGAGTGACAGAAAGTATCAAAGAAGAAAGCCCTCAAAATATGGCAACAAATGCTTCCTGTAGGAAAATCCATTTGATTGATAGGATAAAATCAATTGTGACTTTCTCAAACAAACCATGAAGATACTGCAATGATTATATTGGCTCCATTCATGAAGTTTTGAAGTAGTGGTGCAGTAGCAATTGTAACTTTGTCCAAGTTCACTGGATTATATTAAGCTGGGCTTTGGGGAAAAAAAGGAGAAAGAAATTGGGGCACTCATTCATTAATATGTATTATTCCTGATAAAAATGAGGCTCATTTAATCCATTTCATTAGATTTGCTGAAATACTTGAAAGAGTGACACATTTCTAAATTCTATTTAAAATATTAATGAAGCTTACAGTGAAAATGTTTTCTTTGTCTCATCTAAATCCTTCAGCTGCAAGTTAAGCTTCTTTTAGTCAGTTTGCTCTCTTCCTTGCTTAATTGAAGTTTACAAACAAGCTCATAATATAACTCCTAAGGACTTGCCTCTCCACTCATAGACCAGTGCCTTGCTCAGCCAGCTTCTGCATTGTGGATTTCCAGGGCACATTTCCGCTCACAAAGTTTGCAGGTGTGAATGAGAAAGAAATCCAAAGGAACTCAGATGGGCAAGACTGTGTTTGTAAAAGAGAATACAAATGGGCATAAATGTCTTGTAGGGAAAAAGTCATAACATTCTCCATGAACTTTCTAAGAAATGTTTTCTATTTTTCAAATGTCTTTCCTACATGGCATTTCAGCAAAAGGAACAAATGTAAAATACTGTGTTTGTGGACAAAATTTGAAAAAGATGTTGTCTCCAAGTAATACCTACTACTTGTTCATTGTAGAGATTCTATGAATATAGAAAGGTTCAAAACCTATAAACCTTGGTGAGGAAGAAGTTACCTTGCAAGGTCTCTGAAGTTTCTTTGAATATTTTTACATGATTAACATATGACTCTCTAAACCTGTGCAGAGATTGGTCCAGGACAGTAGGCTGCAGAGATCTAGAATTAGTTTATAAGGAGAGCAACTTTAAAAGTTTTTATACCTGGAAAATCAGATTTCACCACACAAATAAAATTTTTATTACCTTGAAAAATAATTCACAAATCTTAAGGGCAGAAGAACAAATAGTTTTTGCTGTTTGTCCTGTGGAGTCATAAAAATTGTACTCAAAGATGTCATCTCAAAAGTGATGTTCTTATAGTTTCATAAAAATTACTTTTTTATATGCTTACAACATCCAAGTTAGATAAAGATGCTGCTAAGTCTTATCATTTGATAACTCTGGATGTCAAATTTTCTTCTGCTCACTCAAGGATGAAAAACTGCAGAAGCATAGAAATCAAGTCACTTGACCATATCACGAAGCAGGGAAAAAACGATCCCAGATTAGAGTCCTGAAAAATGTGTCCTAAACTCATTCTGTAAGAACAAATTACATTTGAATAAAATTAAGGCCCCAGAAACATAATATTTCAGACTTTCATAATATTACCCAAGCATATTTAAGTAAAATTTTCCATCGATAAAAATATAAATTTCATAATAGAATTTCCTATTAGAGAGCTCTGTTTTGTAAGGGATGGGAATTGTTTCATTGTCAACATTCCAATACTTTAATTCTCATCATGTAAATTTACATAACAATTTTATTTCAGTTTCTCAAATTCTCAACATGACAAGAAAATTCTAGTACTACAAAAAATTTACACTAGACTGCAATTAAAAATACAGCTCTCTGTACTGGTGGCTTCAGAGGGCATAATATGTAGCTTTAGGAATATATTAGATATAAAGTCAAGAATATATATCATATTGAAAACATTTGGTTTATCTATTGATAAGAAAAATTAGTTATCCTAGTTTTACTCTTCTTAAAGAATGTAGTTGTAATATAACTCCTAAAGACATTCTGCTATGCTCAGATCGGTGCCTTGCTTAGCTGTCTTCAGAGATGCCTTCTTCTGCTGTAGGTGAGAACAAATACACAGACCCACACCAAGACATTAGGCAGAGTGAGAGACATTGGCACCTTCAGCCGTAAAGAAGATGTCTGCATCAAATCCCTCTGGGAACCCCAAGGAAGAGGAGACAGAAGCAGTATAAGAGTCAGAAAGGATTGGGGATACCAAGGAGACATAGTCCTCTAAATCAACTGAACAAAGCTCAGAGGAAATTTCAGAGAGCAAAGTAGCATGCACGGACCTGCCTGGTTCTGCTCCTGGTCCTCTCTGTATGTTATGGCTTCCAGTTCAGTTTTGTAATGGGATCCCTGAGTGTGAATGAGTGGGTCCTGCATCTTGTATCTGCTCATGGGCTCTTTCCCTGCTGTTTGATGGTCTTGTCCAAATCTGATATGTAGTTTTCGTTTTATAATATTAATTATTAATATTAATTACCTTGTGATCCCTTAAAAGCCTCTTCATTTTCTAGTGTGAGACAGAAAGGGAATGGATCCAGATGGGAGAGGAGGGGGGAAGGAATTTAGGAGGAGTAGAGGAATGGAAACCATAACCAGAATATATGTTAGGGAATAAAACCTATAGCTTTAAAAAACTGTTTGCTTGTTTGTTTGTCTGTTTTATGTGTAGGAGGGCTCTTTCTTCATGTATGCTAGCATTACAGAAAAGGGCATCAGATCCCATTATAGATGGTTGTGAGCCAACATGTGGTTGCTGGGAATTGAACTGAGGGCCTCTGGAAGAACAGCCAATGCTCTTAACCACTGAGCTAACTCTCCAGCCAAGAAATAAACAACAACAAATTATTTTCAATAAAAGGAGAATATGGCAAAAAGGAGAAAAGTCAGTTATGTTAATGAAACTAAGTATAAGAAAAAATGGTTTGTTGGTGACTTGAACAACTCACCTTTTTGAAAGTTATCATTGGAAGTATATAAACATATGTATACAATGATAACAGCCAACTCTAGCTCAAGCAGTAAGAAGAGCAGCCTACATCCTGTAATGAGATTACAGGTTGTTTCCATGTCAATGTCTTCACTAGGCATAAATGGTTTGAGATGCTTCACCACAGAGCTTCTAGAACTTGGGCACTAATAATGAGAACTGCATTCAGAACTTATATACAAAGCTATCAATTAAGGTATTATTATATATTACAAAATGTAGCACAGAACTCTGTGTTCTATGATGTGAAAATTAGAAATTATATTAAATGCCTTTTATAGACAATTATGTAGTATTTTAAAATTGTATTCTCACAAGTTCTTTATTGGTTTGATATAGAGTTGACTTTCAGAATACTTACAGGAAGGGATATATATATATATATATATATATATATATATATATATATATATATACACATAGACTTGTAAATGAAAAAATACTAAAATAATGGACATCCATAATAAAATGTGTTTGTGTGTTTATTAAAAACCATATACTGGTTCACTTTGCATCATACATCTGTTTAATATATGTACATATGTGTACATGTATATATGTGGATATGTTTTTCCAGCTCTACATATTTTATCAAAATTAACTTATGTTGTTCAGGAGGGTCACGTTATTAAGAGAGAGTTTCAGTAACAGAGCCATGAATACATTTTTCTTGGGCAGTCGATATCTGAAAGGAATACGTGTCTTTCAGCATATGTTCACATCTATGTTAGATGACAGTCATTTTGCCAATAAGACAGTGTTTGAACGGTTTCACAAGCCTGGGGTTTTCTGAAGCAAAAGATGTTGCAGATACTATGTTGGTTACACTTCTTTATTTTGCATCAAGTAACATGTATATATTGTAATCCTCCAGGAACCTAGAGCTAATATGCTGGTCATACTCTCTCAACAATAATCTCCTCTGAGGCTCTGTTTTTAGATCAATATATACATATACCATAGCCTTTAACATTTACCCACTTTTTGTTGTGTTTTGTTTTTAGTGTTGTTGTTGTTGTTGTTTTAACATTTGGAAGCTGAAGGTCTTGGAGGCTGAGATTTGCCCCTAAAACCATGGTGGGCAAGACCCAAATTTAGAAGTATGAACTCTTTTTGCTCATGCTGGGAGATACCGCTCTTTCTGAAGGGCCCATAGTTTATAAGCTGTACTTGCATTTTGTACTATAAATGCTACAATCATCTTGGTGTAAAGCCTTAGAAAAATTAACAGATAGGGATCCATTTATGAGGTAAAGTTGAGTTTTCTCTTGTTTCACACATGTAGAAAAGTAAAATATATTTATATCTAAATTACTGGTTACCCAAATCCATTGCATTTTACCTCTGTAATTACAGATAGAACTGAATAAAAATGTATTATAATAGTAATACATACTTATTTGCACCCACAATTTTATTCTTTATTTACAATAGAAACGTAGATAAAGGGTTGGAGAAAGGACTCAGCAGTTAAGAGTACTTGCTATTTTTACACCATGCCAGATTTGGTTGTGACCACCCATATGGTGACAGGCAATTGTCTGTAGCTCTTGTCCTAGGGAATTCAGTGTCCTTGTCTGGCCTCCAGGTATGCAGAGTGCACATACATACATGTAGCCACTTGTACATACACAGAAAAAATAAGTCTCCAAAACCTAAATTCAGTTAAATTCTAAACTACTGAATTAAAAAGGGAATTGGTACAAAAGATTGGCAGCGAGTGGAAATACACGATTACATCTATTAGGAATTAGCTTTGAAGGTATAAGCTTGTGTTACTATAAGCAGTTGGCTTCACTCCAGGTACTGCTCAAAGCTGTATTTATCACAACAAAAATCTGCCCTTACTGATTTTCAAACAATTGCTTTCTTTTCTTATACCAAAAACACACTGATAGGTGACACAGCCATGGATCTCTCAGTGTGAATGACTGCTTTAATATGTACCAAGCAGCAGTACCAGGCTGATTCCAGGAAGGTTGCTGCTGCAGGAGAAAGCCTTCTCTTGCCACTCCAGAATGTTATGCTAAAGGCTTTGAGAATTAAAAGGAAAACAAATGCCTTAAGCCCTTTCAAAAGGCTGTCCCAGAAAATAAAAGCCAAATGTTGACTCCCTAGAGCACAAGCAGGAGGTGCCTTTGGCAGAGCTTGAAATAGCTCTCTAATGGGGATCACTAGAAAAACTGGTTGAATGATGCTAAGTAGCTCTCTGAAGACTCAACAAACAAATTTAGGGTTATTTCATCGGCAGTGTCCATTCTAGAAGAGATAATGGCTGTGTACGCTTAAAAATATCTTGCATTACTTATTTAAAATATAATTTGGCATAGGCAGCTTTATGAATAAGTAAAATTAAGCCTCCAGTTCTGTTTCCATACCCTTTTAGTAGAACAAAACAAAACGAGGCATGACCCATCTCAACCAACAATGGCTTTCATTATCTTCTGTTCGAAAGTAGTGGCGTGGGAAAGCCAACCCACACAAGCATTGCTCTAGAGATCTAGATGTTTACTTGATGTAAAGTCTGGGCCTTGCATCAAAAGGTTTACATAATTGAAAACTAAAATGTCTGGATATCTATCAATAATGATGTCTCGAAGGTTCCCAGATACCTTTACTGTCTTGTGTTTTAATAGACATTTGGTTGCAGAGTTTTAAATACATTTGATAACTGATGAGCTTCAGATGACTGTGGTCCACGTTTTCTCACTGAAATATTCATTGAAATGGTTTGGGTAAGACTCCAAAGGAAGCTGCCCCAGCTTTGGAGCTGAGCGGGTTGCCAATCAGGAGTGAGAAGTCGGGCTCCCCTTGACCCTTCTGGTTTCTTTTCTCTCTTCTTTTGTCTCTTTGGATATAGGCAGTGCTAAAAGAACTGAAAGTTGAATTGACTCCAGTTATTAAATAAATATTTTTAAGGCTTCAGTGTTGAACGCTTTTCAGTTTGGTCTGTTTCCTTGATACATCCCACCTTGATAGTGAAGAGCTGAAAATTTTTTTTTCATTATTTGAAAATCAGTCTATAAGGCAGAGTGATTCAAATTTGAATAATTTTTTAACCAGAACTTGATAACACTAAATCTTTTTCATGCTTCTTATTTATTACAAGAGCATATTGAAATTAATGAGGTCAGATGGTAGCTCACCCATAGGCTTCTCTGCACAGGTTAGCAAATAATAAATTTGCTTTTATACTTATGGAAACTCTGACATTTTTTATAATGTCTCTTAAGAAATCTTAGGTGGGGAATGGGGGGATGGTTCAGTGAGCATAGCACTTCCTCCTCAAGCATAATGGTGTGAGTTTGGATCCCCAGGACACATGGAAACTGCTGTGGAGTACAGAGGTGTCCATTTGTAACCTCAGTGCTCAGAGGCAAGAGCAGCTGGATCCAACAGGCTTGCTGATGGCCTTCCAATGTAGCTGAATCATAGTGAATCAGTTCCCAAGTCACAGAGAGACCATGCACCAAAACCATGGTGGTGGGTAATTGAGGAAGACAATTGAGGTAAATGAGAGAATAAATAGAAAGGAAATCCTAGATGGAATTTACATCAATGGGGGAAACTGTGACATTAGTTGGCAGTTATAATTATAACTTTTCTGTTATGACTAGTGGGGCTTTTCTCATTTAATAAGACATCAGCCTTTGCTTGTTATGCCAATGCAAACATTACCCTATCTCCACTGTTCTTTCCTCTGTTTGATGACACAACAATGGCTTGTCCAGATGCAGATATAAAGCTCTTAGAAAGAAGGACCTGGGATATTACTCACTTTGTGGCTTTGTTTGGGGACAGCATTTAGAAGAAGGGTTGTTTAAATTCCTAGCATTGGAAGCTTCCTTTGGCTCTTTCTTTTCCTTTTTCTAATTTTCCCAGGAAATGAGAATAATTGTAGGAAGCTGGAAATAACAGTGGAATCAGCACAGGTTGCTGATTTTAGAGTGTGTTTTAAGCACTAAGATTCTGGTTTCACAGGAAAGCTTCGAAGCATAAAAATGGTAAGTGTCCTGGCACTTACGCCAGCTATGCAATGAGAAAGCTCGGGGACTCTGGGTATCCAGCCACACCTCTCTCTTCTGCGGAATCACAGGGCGATGTAGAATGCAATTTTAAAACCATCAGTTGTGAATTTTATGATAGATTAGTAGAATAAATGAAAAGATTGCTCTAAAAGTACTCTTTAAGTTAGGAAAGATTTTGTTTGTGACAGATGTTAGTTCTTATGCAATACATAAAAAATTTGGGTTAAATGGCTGAGCTATTTTGCCTGTGTTGGTTTTAGTAAGACTGGCCCCCCGATAGGCTCATGTACTTGGACACCTATTCCCCAGCTAGTGGACTTGTTTGTGAATAGTTAGGAAGAATAGCCTCGTTGAAAGAGGTATTATACCAGGGACATACTTTAGAGTTTCAAAGGGATCACACCATCACAGCATTCTCAGTCTTTCCTATCTGTCTGTCTTCTGTCTATCTATACATCTGTCTATCCATCTGTCTGTTCGTGTGTCTGACTGCCTATCCATCCACTTGTCTGTCCATCTGTCTGCCTGCCTGTCTGTCAATCTGCTTGTCTATTTGTCTCTTGGTTTCAAAATATGAGCTTTTAGGTACTACATGCTTACCGTCATGATAATCATGTACTCCTATGGAGCTATAAACCCCAAATTAACTAATAAAATGCTTTGGATGTGGTGTTTTATCACAAGAATGGTAAAGGCATAGATTAAATGTTGTAGAACTAAAAATAAATTTATAAAGGACGTAAATGAAAAAAATCTATGTTTGGATTGAGTATAGAAAAGAACAATAAACTAGATTAGTAGGTGGTCCCTAATTCAAACATTTGGCAGAACAAAGTATGTATTATAAAAACTACTCTGTATTTGAATTTTGGATATTTAGGTGTTTGCAAATAAGTCAATAGAAAAAATATTGACAGCTGGAGAAATGCCTCAGCAGTGAAAAGCACAGGATACTCTTTCAGAGTATTCCAAGCACCCACTTGGAAGTTTGCAACCATCTGTAACTCCAGTTCTGGAGATTCTAAAATTCCCTTCTGGCATCCATTACCAGTAGACATGCAAGTGATTGAGACATTCATTTGGCAAACTTGCATATACAGAGAGAGGAGGTGGGGAGGGGGGGAAGGAGGGGAGAGAGAGAGAGAGGGAGAGAGTAAGAGAGGGAGAGATAGAGGCAGAGACTGACAGAGACAGACAGAGACAGAGAGACAGAAAAACAGAGAGACAGACAGAGACACAGAGAAAGATTCAATAAAAGATGAAACCTTCTTTTAAAAGATGAATAAAAATTAGTGTAGTCATTGATATTAAGCAGAGTATTCACATTCTGTTCGTATGTTTAAGTCTAAGTCTTTACCATAAATATTTGATCCAAAATATTGATGGTAAAGACATTCATTATCAAATAGTCACTCTGTTTCTTCAGTTCTTTCAACTTCACTTTGGTGATTAGTACACAGTTAATTAGGTAAAACCATCTGCCTTTCTTTTTTTTTACATTTCTTTTTTTTTATTCGATATATTTTTTATTTTTGTTTCAAATGATTTCCCCTTTTCAGGGCCCCCACTCCCCGAAAGTCCCATAAGCCCTCTTCCCTTCCCCTGCTCTCCCATCCACCCCTTCCCACTTCCCTGTTCTGGTTTTGCCCTATACTGCTACACTGAGTCTTTCCAGAACCAGGGACCACTCCCCCATTCTTCTTGTACCTCACTTGATGCGTGGATTATGTTTTGGGTATTCCAATTTTCTAGGCTAATATCCACTTATTAGTGAGTGCATACTATGGTTGATCTTTTGAGACTGGGTTACCTCACTTAGTATGATGTTCTCCAGCTCCATCCATTTCTCTAAGAATTTCATGAATTCATTGTTTCTAATGGCTGCATAGTACTCCATTGTGTATATATACCACATTTTTTGCATCCATTCTTCTGTTGAGGGATACCTGGGTTCTTTCCAGCTTCTGGCTATATAAATAGGGCTGCTATGAACATAGTGGAGCACGTATCCTTATTACATGCTGGGGAATCCTCTAGGTATATGCCCAGAAGTGGTATAGCAGGATCCTCTGGAAGTGATGTGCCCAGTTTTCTGTGGAACCACCAGACTGATTTCCAGAGTGGTTGTACCAATTTGCAACCCCACTAGCAGTGTAGGAGTGTTCCTCTATCTCCACATCCTCTCCAACACCTGCTGTCTCCTGAATTTTTAATCTCAGCCATTCTGACTGGTGTGAGGTGAAATCTCAGGGTTGTTTTGATTTGCATTTCCCTAATGACTAATGAAGTCGAGCATTTTTTAAGATGCTTCTCACCCATCCAAAGTTCTTCAGGTGAAAATTCTTTGTTTAGCTCTGTACCCCATTTTTAATAGGGTTATTTGATTTTCTGAGGTCTAACTTCTTGAGTTCTTTGTATATATTGGATATTAGCCCTCTATCTGATGTAGGGTTGGTGAAGATCTTTTCCCAATTTGTTGGTTGCTGATTTGTCCTTTTGATGGTGTCCTTTGCTTTACAGAAACTTTGTAATTTTATGAGGTCCCTTTTGTCAATTCTTGATCTTAGAGCTTAAGCTATTGGTGTTCTGTTCAGGAACTTTCCCCCTGTTCTGATGTCCTCAAGGGTCTTCCCCAGTTTCTTTTCTATTAGCTTCAGAGTGTCTGGCTTTATGTGGAGGTCCTTGATCCATTTGGAGTTGAGCTTAGTACAAGGAGATAAGGATGGATCAATTCACATTCTTCTGCATGCTGACCTCCAGTTGAACCAGCACCATTTGTTGAAAAGGCTATCTTTTTTCCATTGGATGTTTTCAGCTCCTTTGTCGAGGATCAAGTGGCCATAGGTGTGTGGGTTCATTTCTGGATTTTCAATCCTGTTCCATTGATCTGCCTGCCTGTCACTGCACCAATACCATGCAGTTTTTAACACTACTGCTCTGTAGTATTACTTGAGGTCAGGGATACTGATTCCCCCAGAATTTCTTTTGTTGTTGAGAATAGTTTTAGCTCTCCTGGGTTTTTTGTTATTCCAGATGAATTTGAGAATTGCTCTTTCTAATTCTATGAAGAACTGATTTGGAATTTTGATGGGTATTGCATTGAATCTGTATATTGCTTTTGGCAAAATGGCCATTTTAACTATATTAATCCTGCTGACCCATGAGCATGTTAGATTTTTCCATTTTTTTGAGGTCTTCTTTCATTTCCTTCTTCAGAGTCTTAAAGTTCTTTTCATACAGATCTTTCACATATTTGGTAAGAGTCACCCCTGATTTCTTAAAGCCAAATATGGAACACGATAAAGCTACCTGGACTGAGTTCTAGGAAATCTTTCACTATTCATGAGAAACAGTTATTTTCTCTAATTCTTGGCTTACATTTTGATGTTTGTTTGTGATGGTCCTTCAGACAATGTCTCAGCTAATAGAGAATACAGTCTCTTTTATGTTGCAGTAAACATTTAGAAAGAGTAATAACTTTACTGAGAAGAGAGCCATATTTTATCAATTGTCATGTTTTACATTAGCTAATTTTTCATATGTTTGCTTGCCAATATGGATGTGTACCCACATGCATGTAGATTCCTGCAGAGGCCAGCAAAACTCCTCAGAACTGGAGTTACTGGAGAACAGGAGCTGTATAGAGTGAAGGAAGCTTTGAGAGAATGTGTGAATGGTATACAAAGCCCTCGTGAATGTGCATTGTTAATATGTGTTGGACCACGTCAAGAAGCAATGCAGTAAACCCATGGGAAGGCAAAGCCTCCCCCTTACCCAGATGAGGAACAGAGGAATGACAAAGCTTTATTCTGTAAAAATATGAATGTCAAAATGTGTAAATACCAGCAATCACAGCTTTCTTCCCAGAGAGAACCTGAGAGGACTTACCTACAGAGACTTCCTACCAACACTAGATAACCCTTTCTCCTCTGCTGTGCATAGTAGACTCACTGTGGTTCTGGGTAGCTGCCTTATTGATGGCACTCCATCAGAGTCTACACATCCCAGCCAACCTTAGACTTTCTGTGTCCACATGTCTGTCATTTCTTTAACATCTGTCCTTTCTTCGTTTCCTCACTGCCCTAAGCCAAGTCAAGGTGCCAAGTCATACTGGTCACCACACTTACCTATGTATCTGTGGGGAATTGAACCTGGCTATTCTGCAAGTACATCAAATACCCTTTATCACCGAGCCATATCTCCAGCCCACTTTTAATTTTTTATTTGCATTTTTATTTACTTAGCATTAGTTATTCTTAATAGCTACTATTAGTAGCCACATGGTTAAGTTTGGCCAAAGATCTATAAGAAATTGCTGTACACAAGAGAATCAAAGAACAGCAAGGTATTTCCATAATTATCAGGGAGGAAATGTATAAAACTACAAATGAATGGTACATGGATACAAATTATGAATAATGTCCAGAATCTCTATTCTTCCTCAATATTTCAATTATGCCATATAATTCCAATGAACATCATATCTCCACAATGAACTATTAGCTAGTAAATGTGACTTATATTTAATAACTTATGTGACATAAATTATTTCTTTTTTTAAATTTATTGATATATTTTTATTTACATTTCAAATGATTTCCCCTTTTCTGGACCCCCACTCCCCAAAAGTCCCATCAGCCCCCTTCCCTCCCCCTGTTTTCCCACCCAACCCTGCCCACTTCCCTGTTTTGGTTTTGCCCTATACTGCTTCACTGAGTCTTTCCAGAACAAGGGGCCACTCCTCCGTTCTTCTTGTACCTCATTTGATGTGTGGATTATGTTTTGGGTATTCCAGTTTCCTAGGTTAACACCCACTTATTAGTGAGTGCATATCATGATTCATCTTTTGAGTCTCACCTTACACCAGTCAGAATGGCTAAGATTAAAAATTCAGGAGACAGCAGATGTTGGGAGGATGTGGAGAAGAGGAACACTCCTACACTGCTGGTGGGGTTGCAAATTGGTACAACCACTCTGGAAATCAGTCTGGCGGTTCTTCAGAAAACTGGACACCTCACTTCCAGAAGATCCTGCTATACCACTCCTGGGCATATACCCAGAAGATTCCCCAGCATGTAATAAGTATAAATGTTTCACTGTGTTCATAGCAGCCCTATTTATAATTGCCAGAAGCTGGAAAGAACCCAGATATCCATCAACAGAAGAGTGGATGCAAAAAATGTGGTATATATACACAATGGAGTACTATTCAGCCATTAGAAACAATGAATTCATGAAATTCTTAGGCAAATGGATGGAGCTGGAGAACATCATACTAAGTGAGGTAACCCAGACTCAAAAGATGAATCATAAATTATTTCTTATTTTAACTTTAATCAATTAGAAGGTAAACTATTTGATTTTGAAGAAATTTATTTTATTATTTAGATATTTACTCACTTTTGTCTCTTCAACCTTTACAAATTATAAAATACAAATGACTCTGTAGTTGACTAAAATTAGTGTTTGGTTGTTCAAATAATTATGTACCTACACATATGGACTCACTGGTTCACCTTCTCATTTTCATATTGCAGCGATTATTCATCTAATTTCTACAGTTGAAATGACAAGATTTTCTCTTTTTAAAATTTTTTTTCATTTTATTTTGTTTAATTTTTGTACACTCCAGATTTTATTCCCCCCCCCCCGCCATGTCTACCCTCCGACTGTTCCACATTCCATACCTGCGCCCCACACCCCTGTCTCCAGGAGGATGCCCCCATGCCCCACCCCACCTGACCTCTAAATAAACTGGGGCCTTCAGTCTCTTGAGGGTTATGTGTATCATCTCTGATTTGACCCAAACCTGGCCGTCCTCTACTGTATATGTGTTGGGGAGTTCTTATCAGCTGGTGTATGCTGCCTGTTTGGTGGTCCAGTGTCTGAGAGATCTCAGGGGTCCAGATTAATTGACTGCTGGTCCACCTGTAGGGATGCCCTCCTCCTCAGCTTCTTTTAGACTTTCCCTAATTCAGCCACAAGAAGGATCAGCAGTTTATTTGTTTCTTTGTTTCTTTATTTCTTTGTTTGATATTTGCTTTATTTACATTTCAAATGTTAACCCCTTTCCACATTACCCCATCGAAAACCCCCTATCCCATAAGTCCATTGGTTGTGTACAAATATCTACATCTGACTCAGCTGCTTATTGGGTTTTCCAGAGTGAGGTCATGCTATGTCCATTTTTGTGAGCGCTCCATAGCCTCAGTAATAGTGTCAGGCCTTGGGACCTCCCCTTGAGTTGGATCCCACTCTGGGCCTGTCCCTGGGCCTTCTTATCCTCAGGCTCCTCTCCATCCATCCCTGTAATTCTTTCAGACAGGAGCAGTTATGACTCAGAGTTTTGACTGTGGGATGGTAACCCCTTCCCTTACTTGATGCCCTGTCTTCCTGTTGGAGGTGGGCTTTATAAATTCCCTCTCCCTTTTGTCATCTGAGATCCCCCCCTTTGATTCCTGAGAGTCTCTTACCTGCCAGGTCTCTGGTGCATTATGGAGCATGCCCACAACCTCCTACCTCCTGAGGTTGCCTCTTTCTATTCTTTCTGCTGGCCCTCAGGGCTTCAGTCCTTTTCCCTCACCCAATACCAGCTCATGTTCTGCTCTTCCCCCATGCTCCCTCAACCCCACCCCACCCCCTTCCACTCACTTTCCCTCCAAGGTCCCTCCCTCCCTCCTCGCTGGGGATTGCTTTCCCTCCCAAGTGGGACTGGGACATCCTCACTTGGGCCCTCAGCCTGTTGACTTTTTTGAGTTCTGTGGACTGTATCTTGGGTACTCTGTATGTTTTTATTTATTTTTTACTAATATCCACTTATTAGTGAGGACATATCATGCATGTCCTTTTGGGTCTGAATTACATCACCAGGATGATATTTTCTTATTCCATACAATTTGCCTACAAAACTCTGATGTTCACATTCTTAATAGCTGAGTAGAATTACATTGTGTAAATGAACCACATTTTCTGAATCCATTCCTCTGTCATGGGACATGTGAGTTGTTTCCAGCTTCTGGCTAACACAAACAAGGCTACTATGAACATAGGGGAACATGTGCCCTTGTGGCATGGAAGGGCATCTTTTGGGTATATTCCCAAAAGTGGTATTGCTGGGTCTTCAGGTAGATCTATTTCCAATTTTCTGAGGAACCTCCAGATTGATTTCCAGATTGGTTGTACCAGTTTGCAATCCCACCAGCAATGGAGAAGTATTTCTCTTTCTAGCCAACAGGTGTTGTCACCTGAGGTTGTGATCTTAGCCATTCTTTTTGGTGTAAGGTGGCATCTCAGGGTCATTTTAATTTGCATTTCTCTGATCACTCAGGACTTTGAACATTTCTTTAGGTGTTTCTCAGCCATTCAAGATTCCTGTGTTTTGAATTCTTTGTTTGGGTTTATACTCCATTTTTTTATTGGGTTGTTTTGATTTTTGATGGTTAGCTTCTTGAGTTCTTTATATTTTGGATATTAGTTCTCTATCAGATGTGGGGTTAGTAAAGACATTTTCCCAATCTGTAGGTTGCCTGTTTGTCTTATTGACTATTTCCTTTGCCTTACAGAAGCTTTCCAGTTTCATGAGTTTCCATTTATCAATTCTTGCTCTTAGAGCATGAGCCATTGGAGTTCTGTTTAGGAAATATCCCCCTAGGCCAATGAGTTCAAGGCTCTTTCCCACTTTCTCTTCTGTTAGATTCAGTGTGTCTGTTTTTATATTGCAGTCCTTGATCCAATTGGACTTGAGCTTTGTGCAAGGGGACAAAAATGGGTTTATTTTTGTTTTTCTACATACAGGCAGCCAGTTAGACCAGCACAATTTATTGAAGATACTTTCTTTTCTCCATTGTATATTTTTGGCGTCTTTGTCGAAGATCAAGTGTCTGCAAGTGGTTTTATTTCTGAGTCTTCAATTCTATTCCATTGATCAACATGGAATAGAAAACTGCAATGCAGTTTTTATCACTATTGCTCTGTAGTAAATCTTGAAGGTCAGGGATGGTGATTCCCTCAGCAGTGCTTTTATTATTTTTTGCTTTTCCAGATGAATCTGAAAATTGCTGTTTCCATGTCTTTGAAGAATTGTGTTGGGATTTTGATAGGAATTGCACTGAATCTGTAGATTGCCTTTGGTAGGATGGACATTTCTACTATATTAATTCTGCTAATCTGTGAGCATGGGATATCTCTCCATTTTCTGAGATCTTCTTAGATTTCTTTCTCAGTAGGTTGTTTTTAAGTTTCTCAGAACCCACAGGTACAGATGGTCATTAATAGCAATAAAAAGGCAAATTAGAATTATGCAAAAATCCTTTGGAAAACAATTCATTCTACTCTTACTCAAGGAAAGTGTGTTTAAAATCTAATGTGATCAGGCATCCTGTTGATACTAGTCACACTATAAAATGCTGCAGTTTTCAAATTATCTTCTTTAGGCAAGAAAACAGACTACATAATTAATTTTAATAAATAATAGCACTGAGTAGAATGTCAGCCTGTCAGGCTTATGTCCCAAATACTTTTAGTGATTTGACAGGTGATGACATTCAAAACTACAAGCTGCTAAGTTGCGTGTCTGCTACCTAATGATGACTGTTGACATGTTAGAAATCTTCTATGATCTAGAATAGTTGCATATATTAAAATCTCTGCAGGAATTGTACAACTATATCAGATATCCCAAGTACCATGTCATCAACATGCTAGAGTAGTCTTATGTAGTTTTCAATTAAGTGAGACTCTATGATGCAGTCAATAGAATAAACATTAAGATTAAATATACACGGGTTAAAATCTCACCCTGCTTTGTTATCAGTAAGAGTATCTCTTAATTTATGTATAAAATAATTATTTATAAAATGATAATGATTCATAGTAATTTTTAAAGAATGCTTCATAAAAGGCCAACAAAGCAGATTTGAAAATATTTCATTCATTTTGAAGTGCAAGCAAAAATCCAGGCTCTCCATTTGGAGTGAAAATAGTAGAGTAAGTAGGAGCTGGGTGCCAAGGTTAAACTTCCTGCATGGATTCTCAAAATCTGAGGAATAATGTGAGAGAAATGTGTTGGTTCAAGAACGAGGGGGCTAGCAATAGGACTTTGGAGAGAGGAGCACATGGAAATCAAAGTAGAAAAGCATCTAGTGAAGAAACCATGGAAGCATGTCCAGAGAAGGATGTGTGAGCAAAGAAAGGATGCCTTATATTAACACACACATACAGAGAGAGAGACAGACAGAGAGACAGAGAGACAGAGAGACAGAGAGACAGAGACAGAGACATCAGCATGCCACACAATTCTAATAGATACCCTCTCTACAGAAATACATCCTACAGATTTTTCCCAACCATGTGCATAACAACATGAGTGAAGGGTTACGTTGCAATTAGGGAAAGTGGTTCCCGTTCTTAAAGAATTCATCATCAGACATGAAAATTTACTTTAGAGACTGAACTCCCAGAAACACTTCAAGTAATGTACATAGTCAGGTTATACTGATTACACTTTAACTGCCCGTGTTTAACTGAAGTTCCAGAGAAACTTCAAGCAATAATGAGCATAATCAGGTTATGCTGGGTCAATCAGAAACCCATGGGGGAGGTGCATTTTCTTTGAATTTCTAGAGCAGCTGTGTGGTAAGTAAGTCATGATTCATATGATTCATTCTGTGTGAGCACATGTGTATATTTGTATGTTTGTGTGTATGCATGTGTGTGTGTTTCTGTATATGTACATTTGTGTGTGCATGAATGTGAATGTGTGTGCATGTATGTGTTTATGTATGTGAGTGTGTGTGTGCATCATGTGTGCATATATGTCTTCACATGTTTCTGCCTGTGCCTATGCATGTGCATATGTTTATGAGCGTGTGTATGTGTGTGTGTGTGTGTGTGTAGAGTATGGTTGTTTTGACTTAAGATTAACTCTGCTTCTTACAAAGAAACAACATCATCTTAGTTTCCAGAAGGTGGTTTGGAGTTTATTATCAACTATAGGACGCTGACATGTTAAGCATAAAGTGACTTGTTATTTCTTAATACACTAACATCGAATTTCAGTAAATTCTTTTTAAAAACTGAAAGCATGCATTTGGGTGAATTTTTAGGTATATATTTGTATTCACAGCATGAAAAGGAGCTTCATGATAAATGGCTTCATTTAAGGTGTAACTAGAAAACTTTTATGTAATCTCCAGGAGCCCATTTGCACTTGGCTTATCACTGGAAGCCCTTTGGAAAGTTATCCAGAGTCAAATGTCATCACTAGGAAGAATTAAGATCTTGTGAACACAACTGAGTTAGACTGACAGACTTCTTTCCTTGGTGTTCATTAGCATTGGTTTTCATCGTTTGCTTATATATATAAAAAGGCTCATAATTCAGGTCTCATTTAGACCAGAAAATGTCTGAGAGACACAGTGTCACAGCAGACCTCCCAGGTCTCTGTTTGGAATCTCGTAGACACCTCCTTCACTATATTCCTTGATCCATAGGCAGAGGAGTTGTGTTAAAGATGTTTTACTTGAGGCTTGAGTCTTTCATAATCTGCATTGTGTCCACTGTGGTTTTCTTTAATTAACTCTAATTTCTGTAAAGAGAATGGTTTTTGATGAAGGGTTAGAGCTATTCTTATCTATGGATAGATACATGTTAGAATGAAGTTAGGAATTGTGCTGGTCTACTAAAGTTTCAATAGCTGGCTAGGTCTCCAGGATCAGACATGATTCTTCTCCTGTTGGTGGCTCTCAAATCCAATTCCAATATAGTTGGTTGGCTTCAAGATATGAGTATCATCACAATTTCACCTTTAGAAAGTTTTTTTTTTGTATTTTGAAAAGATATGGAAGCTCTTTAGTGTCAGTAAGAGATACATTATAAAATTACTGCTAAGGAAACCTGAGAAATTTGAGAAATAGGAATGTAGACATTATTTGAATAAGGCAGGTACACCCAATGCCAACATTTTTATTTGAGCTATATTCTTCTTGACAGAGACTCCATCTCTGTCTCTCTCTGTCTCTGTCTCTCTGTCTCTGTATCTTTCTTTTTCTGTGTGTATATGTGCAAAAGTAATGGTGGAGCATGTGCATTTGTGATCATTGTTTAAGTTAATTTCATTAAGAATCCTGGCATCATTGTTTGAGAATTATTCATGTTACATAACTGCATACATATCAAAAAAACAATGTTCAGAGTATCAACCTGTCCTTTAAATTATTGTATCTATATCCATATATCAATGCAGCTTTCAGAACTTTCTAGAGAAGATCCTATAAATAGTTAATTCAGAAACTTACAACTGGTTGAAGTCCAAAGAATAAGTGTCAGTAGAGTGCCTAATCACACACAGAACACCTATATCACCACTGACACATTTGATGAGGCAGGATCAGAGCAAAACAGTGTCTTCTGGATAGGAAAGCAGTCATGGACTCACAGAACCTGTGTTTGCCTAAACAAAGCCTGCACAAGATCAAATCAGTAAACATTCTAACATTGAAGGAGAAGGGGATCACAAACTCCCTGTGCCTAATTGAGTAGTTTTGGAAAAATGATTAGGAAGAAAGAAAAGTCAGTTTCCTTTAAGAGTATGGCCCCTGATGGATCAGTCTAACATGCTCTAATTGGTGGTCTCACACTCACAAGAAACTGGTAGTATGTCGTGAGAATTGTGGTTTCTTTACAAACCCAATTATGTTTTGTGAATATACATAACATATATCACCTTCAGCAGCAGGTGATTATGATTTGCCTCATACATTAGCAGAGCTGTGATCTTTATCAACTGCAGATAGTTTAATTCTGAGAACTCTGGGGAGGCTAGAAATGAGGGAGCCCTGAGAGGGCCTTTAGAAGCTGCTGCTACCCCTGCTGCTGTCCCTGCTGCTCTTGGTTGTTGTGGTGGTTTGACAACAGGAAGAATTTGGAGATATTCTGGAGACAAAGATTGGACTTGCTCAAAAAACCTAATGCCCCTAATCAAAAAGAAGTAACCTAAAAAGGTCTATGTCCCCTTTCCCCCCAAAACCTTCTTTCTCTCCTACCTTCTGATGGAGTGTTGAAAGGGATTAGGGTGAAATAAGGGTTGGAATGGAGTTAGAGGTATGGGAACCCAATAAAATAGCTTAAAAATAGTGTTAACAGCAGTACAAAATGCACTTCGTTGTTTATTAAAAAATTAAGAAAAGGCTGGACAAGTAATTGGGACTGGTAAGTGATGGTAGGATCTGAGAAGAATTATAAGACAAAATTGAGGTTAACATGATCAAAATGTATATTAAATGCTCAAAAATAATAAAAGTAAATCATATTGATGAAAAATTCAATGGCCTCTACAGAAATCCTTCAAATAGACTTGACTAATATTTGCTTTGTGTTATGATCCTCACTAGAGGCAATCAATATTTCAAAAGATCAACTTTTTAGAATGAATTTTAAGAACTTGAAATAAAACAAAATAAACAATATCATGTTCTGCACAGAGAAAGACTTGATGCCAATCTCATACCACAAACTTGTGGCAATATTTGAATTCAGTAACAATAACCTGGAGTCCACACACACTGCAATTCTTTTTTACTACATCTTAGGGACCAAATTCTCAAAACAGCAAAATGAAAGTTTTGAACTCCCATAGTAATTTTCATGGGAAAGATAAAAACTGATTATTGAAGATCTGTGTCTCACCATAAGTCACTCTGCCTTTACCATTTCCTTCCTGGAGCCAATATAGTAATTTTAGTAGAAGCATCATCAAAAGATGGGTTCTACAGAGAAATGGAATCAGCAAGGGAACTACGGAGAAAATTAGATGGGCTGTTTTCACAGCTGCTCACCATAAATGCAATGATGGTTGGGTGAAGGAAATGGGAGACTCTCACAAATTAGGTAAGTCAGTTACAAACCATTCTTAACATACACTCATGAGATCTCTGTTGATACTCGTTAACTTTGAAAATAGGACAAATTAAAATGTATGCATTAAAAGCCAAAGAGATGGCTCAGCAAGGATAGATGTTAGCCACCCATGCCTTACGACTTGATTATGATCCTCAAAGGCCAAGGTAGAAGGAGAGAACTGACTTCCAAATGTTGTCCTCTACCTTTCAAATGAACACTATCACACCCAGACACCTGCACACAAGCACACATATTACACGCACTCATGGAATAATAATAATAAAGCCTACTTATTGCCAAAAGTAGGCAATGGAAATGACCAAAGTAGCCAATGGAAATGAGAGCTTACTTTGGCTCATGATCCCAGCCAGAGTCCATAATGGTGGTAGAGCCTAGCAGAAGGCAGTTGAGAAATGACATCTTTAGCCACAAACACGAAGCAGAAAGAGCAAACTGGAAATGGGTTGGGCTATAAATTCTCAAGACCCACCTTCAGAATGCACTTCCTCCAAAAAGACCATATCACCTCTTTTTATTGCTACCAATTGCAGACCAAGTGTTCCTTGAATCTATGGAGATATTTATCATTCAAACCAACACCTAATTTTGTTTTAAGAAGAACAAGGAGGAGGAGGGAGAGGAGGAAGAATTAATGCAACTTTGTGTTAGTATAACCTTCAATTAGGCTCTTGGAAGATTTAACTCCGAGGAATATATTGTAGGAGTTCAGAGAGCTACCTTGAGAATGTGTTTGGATTTCTAGTGTATGGCGTGTACATGTTACATAAGAGAATGTAGATAACAGTTAGTGTTACTGCCTAGAAATGGCAAGAGATAAGAATGGAGAGACAGAGCAAGGATTAACTTGTCCTATGTATAACCACTGAAAGTCACAAATGCATACATATGCATATATGCAGCTCACAAATATGTGCATATAAAAGAAGCATAGTCCTCATCAATATTTAGTGTTGCTTTTACTGTCCCTTAAATCCTAACTACAAACACAAGAGCAGCACTGTTACAAGTTTCTTGACAATCTCTTCCACAGCTCTTAACTAGGACTTGGCCCTCAGTGGCTTCGTCCTTAGGACATACAACTTAATACTGTAGCCAAAGCATTTCCCAATCATTTGGATTATGATAAAGTTGCTTTGTTTGAGTAGAGCAAATAGATAAAGATGAAAAAATTCAGAGTTGTTGTCACTAGGGATAAGACACAACTTCACCAGCAACATGACAACTATAATGAGCCATGGTGTGGCTGAGGTCATTGTATCATTTAACTTCCTACCCATCCCCGTACTTTTAGGGAACCACCATCTCTGTAGAAACAAATGCATATGTTTAGAATGATAAGGAATCTGGAAATAATGGAATAGACCTAAGTGTAATTCAAACACATATATCCAAGTTTGGAAAAGGCAGGATTTCTGAATACCATGGGAATAGAAAATGAGTAGAAAGAAATGAGTTTTTGCAAATACAGTGAATCCACTCTTACTTAACAGGGCCCTATGTACCAAGGCAACTGGGTTATGCACAACAATATAATCAACACCTTTAAGAAAACTCATATTGCAATATTCCTTCCCTGTCACACATGCTTCCCCCTAGAGAAGTTAAATTCCCCAAGTACCTTCACTGATTTATTCTTTAAGCAAGAGTGGCAGGATAAATAAATTGTATGTTACCAGCTGGCTCAGAAGTACCCATAGGGAGAAAACTATCGTCATTTAGAAAAATACTTTGGCATTCTCTTTTAGATGTGTGAGCCCTGAGGATATGATGTGGAAGGATGATACCGAGAACAAAAGGTTTAATTTTTATTCAAAAGTCCTAAAAGCTGTTTTTAAAAGAAATGAAACCGAAATGAATTTTTAAATGAGACAGAAAAGGCAGAACTCAATCCCTATATAGATAAAGATTGATGCAGATAGAATGTGATGAGAGGACTAAGAACAAGTTAACGTGATTAGAAACTAGAAACATTGAACTGTGGTCACAGACAAATTCCTAGTGGGTGACTGACAGCCAAAAGATTGTGCAGAAAAGAGCATCACTAAATAATGCTCTAAGTCTCTTCATGATAAAATCTACTGTAGCTAGACATTATTTATGTGTGTAGCCATTTTGGAGAAATAGGAGATGGATAGCACGATCTTGGTTAGCACAGGGAAAAGTTCTGAACAAGAGTAGGTATCAAGAAACTGAAGAAAAAGAGTTTGGTACAAAGGAGAGCTCTAGCAGACGTGGCCATGAGAATGTCACTGGAATGTTGTTGCAACCCTCATGTTTGCCATCAGGAAAGATTGGTTGCTGCAAGTTTTGATAAATATTGAGTAAGTGAAAACTTAGCTAGCACCAGTTAAATTAAGAGTGACTGGGACCGAAATGAATACTAGACTGAAACATTTCTCATCAGTTCACTGCTCAAATAAAGGAAAGAAGAAGAAAGGAAGAAAGGGTACAAGTACACCCAGGAAAGAAAACATACCAATTCAGAAGAAAAGAAAAGGTACAATGGCTGGAGCCAAGTAACAAGGCTAACATGGTAATATAAGAGTAAAAAGGGCCACAAATAGCAACTTGGGAAACATTTAGTTTTCTGTTTTCTTAATGTCCTTAGGATTGTTTATTCTTATGTTAGAGCAATCTAAAGGTTTCTATAAATTCATCTCAAGTTCAGTGACTACTATTTACTTGTCAGCATAATGAATACATCTGATATGAGACCCATAAGAGCTTAAGTCTGATTTAATGAACAGCTAAAGATAAAGCAAGAAAAATGAAAGTTATTCTTACAAAAAAGCAGGAATTAGTGAAATTTTCCTTAATGTGTATTCCTAGGAAATTAAATTCCTAGACTAATGTTTTAGAACTAGAGTTGTATTGTTAATTAATAGTTTAATAGACAGCAGAAGACAGAGATATGGACATTACATGGGGTAAGGAGTACATGTCAGGAAATCATATTACTCCTATGGAATAGGTTGTCCCCATTTAGAATCAAATGACTCTCTTGCCATTTGTAGAAAGCAGAACGCTTTCATGGGGCTATAATACCAGGCAAAAAGAATATACTATGCCCAAATAGGTGGGCAATATTGGAAGATCATAACCTAACAGTAGCAGAAGAACTCTATAAAAAGACTTATAACACAACTTCTTAAGAATATGAATTAACACCATATGTCTTGTGATGTGCTAAACATTCTTCATATGCTGTTTTAGTTCATGCAAAAATCTTATGGATACTACTTTTATTTAGATATGTATTTTTATTCATTTTAAATAAAGAAACTAAGGCTCAAGGTAGTTTCTAAGACTCTAGTTACCTGCCTAAGGTCACCTTGTAGTTTAGACACTGGACCATTGCTTGCCCTCGCTTAGGTATCTTAACCTGACCTTAAATCCTAGACCAAGTAATTCAGAATGCAATTCTAATAAATCCCTTAGTAATTAACATTCACTGTTGCACTATTTTCTTCACAAATCCTTCACTAGTTCAGACTCTTTGAAGTGTATTCATCTCAAAAACATAAAATATGCGGCAATGGCTTAGACACTGGTGGTAAGTGGAGGATAACAAAGGAATAAGAAATCTCCAAGAAAAAGCCCAGGAAATGGCTCATAAATATTGGAGGTGAATAAGGAGTTCACCCATCTTGCATTACGGAGGGAAAAAATTATCAAAATTTTCCTATAATAACTGTGTAAGACCAAAAATGAACCAAATGAACTCCTAGATCTTGATTGGCTTCAACCTCTGCAAAGGATGTAGAAGGTGCATGACTGAGTGTGATAAGGTCCATCCTTGCAGGAGAGAGGGCTTAAGAATGAAAATCTGGGCTTAGAAACAGAATCTGGGAAATAGTGGTACCAACCAGCCAGAGGTTGTCAAGGTGGTATAAGGCTAAAGTTCAGCTAAGGGTTTGTCTCTGAGATTTGTTTATATATCTTTGAGACTTAAGGACATATCTCACATATAAGCACAGGCAAATTCTGGAACTACTACCTGGTAATTCCATGGAAATGTAGTAACAATAAGCTACCATGCTTTTGAGCTAAACCTTCAAGGTATTTCATGGTAGAGGTCACAAATCCAATAGTTATTTACAATTAATTTTCTTTTTTAATATTTTTATTTTCTATATTCTTTGTTTACATTCCAAGTGATTTCCCCTTTCCAGGATCCCCTCTCCCCATATGTCCCATAAACCTTCTTCTCTCCATCCCTTCTCCAATAAAAATCTACTTTGAACTAAAATCTAAATGTAAACAGTATGACTTTCACTTGTCCTTTATTTCATATAAATTAATTAAGTGTTCCTTAAGACATTATTCATAATTGGTATCCCAATTTCTTCTAAGATAAACTGAAAACACTTCCCAGTCAGTCATTCATGAAGACAATGCATATATTCAGTGTAAAGGAAGTTACTGCAGATGTTGTGTCTAAGGACTAATGTATCACCTTTGGGCATATTTGTGAGCCATGTGACTTCATATTACAGCTTATTAAGTCTTTGATCCTTATTTTTCCTCCTTGATATGAGAATAATACTTGGTTCTCACGGTGGCTATATAGAACATCTCTGCTGTGCTTGGAATGAAGCAATATTCACTCCTTGTCAGTTGTTAAGAAAGGATTTTTAGCTTCCAGAATGTGAGTTTCAAATGTTAGCTTCAAGCATTAGGCCAGTTCCAAAAGCAAAGCATAATCCAAGCCTAAGACAAAAGTAGGGGATGTAGTATTCCAACTAATGAACCCCAAGAAAGTAATCCATGGGGTAGTTCTGATAAGCCAACTTGCTCTGGGAATCCCCTGTCTCTGACTTCCAAAGCTGAAATGATTAAAAAAAAAGCCTTCATGCTCAAAAAGCATTTATGTAGCCTCTGGGGATCTGAAAGCCAATTCGCATACATACCCCCAGAACCATTGCCTCAACCCCTCAATATGTAGTACTTTGGCTTCATTCCTGACAGATTCATTCCCCCTTATATATTTATCAGAATCATTGAGTAAGTACTGTCTGTTTTCACTCAGAAAAGTCTCGTTAAGAGAGTGAATGTCTTGTACTCAAACTGATCTTACTTGACTTAGATGGCACAGCAAGTGTGAGATTGTAGAAATAACTCTCCAGAGAGAGTAATCTCAGCTCTCTTCTTTCAAATTTACTTAAACTTCCAGAACTCTTTCAGATATAAATTATTTAAATAATGACCAATATATAGGTATTTAAATACTTATGATCCTGAAAAAGAAAAGGGAAAAAAAGAAAGAGGAATTAAAAGGAAAGTTAATATCAGTGTAATGAAATAAATTTATGTTGTGGCCATTCTTTGAGGGTTGGCTTAACCTCTATGAAGATATAAGGGAAAGTTCTGATACTGACAGAGCCCCGCTATAAACTGTAAGCCAAGTAATTAGCATCCATTCAATTCTGTATTAGAAATCTGATTTAACAACAACAAATAAGCAGAAATTATTGTCAAATAAATTATGTAGCAGAATACATATTAGTTGCGAAATTGTAGACAAATTCAACTTCTCTGAACCAATTTCTTTATCTTGGAAAAGCAAATATTGATGCTCTTATCAGAAGGATATTGTTGCTAATTCAACCTATACCATGTTGTCTCCATGTTTTAGAAGGGCCTACTGGGCTATATTCCTAACACAGTGAAGTCAAAAAGAAGCTATATTAGTCAAAGGTTAATCACTTGAAAGACACTTTCAGTCTATATACTGAGATTAAATCTCAAGACTATAGTGAGATCAAAATACAAGATACAGTCTGAAACTTAATAACAACAGCAACAACTAAAAATGGCGTTGTGATGGCTTGTAATGACTTGTCCAGATGTGTATACATTGTATGTTGTGTAACTGTTTCTTCAGACTATCCTGGAGAATGGAGCAAAACTTTTAAGACCCAGGAAGGGCAGAAACAAATAAGGCTCCGAAAAATAAAGGAAACTTAGAAGTTCCTGAAAGTTACAGACATTCACAAAGCTCTTCTCAAAGTTATATAAGCAGTAAATATTATTGCTGAGATGAGAAAATTCAAATCACCAGATCTGCCTTCAAGTTGGGCAAGGTTGGGCAAAGTACTGCAGGATTACAACGTTCATGAACTGCTGTCCTTGCTGGGTTGACCTTTTCCATGAAGTAGCTTCCTTGAAGGCATGCCAGTGAAGTTGCTGGTTTACTGACGTGGACTTGGATGGAGTCTTGTCTTGGGTTGTCAGTGCTTTACTAAGTATTTCCTCAGAAACTATTCCAGAGCAACATAATTCCTCAGACTATGTTAATGGAGCACAATTATTTTCATTTATTAAGATTATGTTACCTATTTTACTGTGGGTTTTGTTGTGATGCTGGGAATCAAATGCTGGATTTTGCTCATGATAACAAAACATTCCACACTGAAGTTGCATCTATTGCCTCAAGATGATTTTTAGAAAACTAGAAACCCACAAAAAAAATTAAATATGTCTAGTAGTCCACATATTGTTAAGAAATGTTTTCTGTTATTAACTAGAAAACTGGAGTTATAAAGAGAAAAATGATTTAATTAGCATCTATAATACACTGTGTGCCTTATCTGAGTCTCTCTAACAGCCAAAGGGAAGGTACAACCGCCTGGCTATTTGATAATGAAAGCAACTGGTGGGAAAAAAGTGTTTAAAATAATGTGTCAAAGTTCCAGCTTCTACTGTATATGCCAGGGTTCAAACTAAGGCCATTTGACTCCTAGATATGTACACAAATCAGTCATGCTGTGCTAAATAGGGAATTCATATGTTCACACATGACTAGAAATCAGAGATTCATGGGAACGCTTGGTAAGAAATAAAGTAAACCTGGATAAAGCCGATTTAGGAAACAGCCGTTTAAATGGCACTGACAGTACAGAAATTGTTTAATTTGAATGATTATGAACACAAGACCACTGCCATCCCCACTCCCACCTCCACCCCCACCTCCTGCCTTGCCTACATTCCGTGTTAGTTCAGCAAGGATTTTCAACCACTCTGTAAGTGATTTCAACATTTTCAAATGTTTCAGTGTTTCATTTGCTGACCACTTGGGAGGTCAACAATGTTAACTGAGCTTGAATTGTAAGCCTCAATTCTGACTTCCAGGATACAGAAGATACCCTTAGATGTGGTGGGAAAAAATTAAATTCTGCTTTCCACTGGATCATATACTTCGTTACAAAACAGGGCTATTGATGATGGGGGTGTTTCAAAAAAAAAAACAGAATAAAAGAAAACACAAAAAAACAAAACCAAGGTTCTCTATACAAGAATGCTTCATTTAACATGATAAAATGTTATTTTTGCATCTAGAGACCCATTTGTATCTCAGATGGAGATAATCTGAATTGTCCAGTCACTATCACCATGTCAAGCGTAATCGTCCATATTTGTCAGCGGTCACATTTTTCTTGCATTCTCCATCTTCAATATAGGCTTTTCCAATACATCTGGCCATCAGTTACAGGAGACTGACTCTTCAGCCCTTGAAATGGAGGCAGTTTAACTGAGAGGAGATGGGAGTTTAAAATACGCAAGACACATTAGAGGCACAATATGGTAAAATGATAGTTTTAAGTAGAAACCATTTCAATTGACTAAAATGTATTATTAAATATAATTTTACATCTTATAATATATGTAGGGAGAATACTAGAAAATTTAAAATTATATATATTGTTTACATGTTGGAGAGCACTGTTCTGGGTTAAATGCACAGTTAAGCAATAAAGTTTACATACATTCTGTAAGATATTTATGGGCACAGGTATTAAAATAGGGGATTATTTAAAACACATTTATACATATTACAACTTTCAGCAACTACATGGAATGACTAATTTAAGTGGACCTTTCAGTGGAGATTCACTATACTTGTTAAATGCTTGAAAGAGAAGAGCTAAAAATGGATTAATGAGAACAAAAAAATTCCAGGGCTTGGAAATACCCATGTTTAGAGAAAAAGAGACTACATTGACAAGAGCTCATCCTTCCACTGCCAGCTTTTGCAGAAGGGAGCTTCTGACTCCAGAGTTGCAAATGTGCAGAGAGAGACAGACAGAGGAGGAAGCCAAATGCAGCTACTTACGGGTTAAAGAGACAAATAGATAAAGCAGATGTTCTTTAAAAACAAAACCTGCTGTTCCCTGATGCTGAGAGATAAATGAGAGCTAATAGTTCACGAAGAGAAAGAGCTCTTGTAAGAAGGCCAGCCCTGCATATGGAAGCCGGAAAATGCTACCTTCTAGCAAAGGGCGTCGGCGGCATACAGGGAAGAGACCAGCCTTCGCCTCCGGACTAGAGTCATCCACTTGATATTTATCTGCTCACCAGAAACAAATATACCTCTTATAAAGAATGGTAAGCATGGTATCATTTTATACATAATGTTTAGAATTCCATAGAGAAAAAGTTCAGGTATGACAAAAAAATAAAACAGCAATAACAAAAACAGATAAACCAAACTATAAGAAAAAAATTAGGGGAAAAGCTAGTGGATGATACAAATACTGACAGAGATTCAGGGTTAAGGGAAACAGTTATTCTGGAACCAAAGAAATGGAAGAAAAGATTAAAAGTCTCAACAAAGAATCTTTTAAAATGTTAATCCTAATACTTATTTTAAAAATAAAATTGCCAGCTAGAGAGATGGCTGAGCGGTTCAGAGTACTGGATGCTCTTCAAGAGGTCCTGAGTTCAAGTCCCAGAAATCACATGGTGGCTGACAACTATCTACAGTGGGATCTGATACCTTCTTCTGGCATGCAGCGTGCAGATACATAAAAAAAAATAAATGTTAAACAAAATAAAATTGTCAATATGATGGTTATAATTGTAGATTAAACCTAAAAATAGGATAGTGATCAAGAAAATTAATTAGATTTTTAAAAGTATCTAAATTTTAATAACATAAATGTTGGAAAGTGGTTATTCAGAAGTTAATACAAGGTGTCCTTTCGACACACATATCACACCATGAGAATATTTAAAGTGTAGATACGTTTTTAAACATCTTTGAAATGATTCCTTTTAATTTTTTATGTGCAATGGAGTTTTGCTTGCATGTATGTCTGTGTGAGTGTCAGATCCCCTAGAGCTGGTGTAACAGAGAGTTGTGAGCTGCCATGTGAGTGCTGGGAGTTGAACCAGGGTCCTCTAGACGAATAGGCAGTATTCTGAACCTTTGAACCATCTCTCCAGCCCTGTGTGCAGATACTTTATTGGAGTTGGGAGCAGGAAGGTGGTCCAAAAACAGTAGACAAAACAATGATGAAGTTTCCCAAATCTGGTGAAGTATGAGTCACAATTTCCAAGAATTCTGTATATTCTAAGCATAGTAAGTATAGAGAAAGCTACCCCTAAGTTACCATGGTAATCTGGGGCACTAAAGAAATGAAGTGGAGCTAATACATAGAAATAGAAGTGAATGAATGACGCCAGAAAAATAGTTTATTCGAGTGTAAATTTCACAACTGTTTATTCATCTAAACTATCTAATATAGTGATGTGCTTTTCATATTATTACCAATTTATTTTTTTATTTTTTTTTGTGGGCCTGCCTACCTCAATTAACCTATCACGAAGCCCGTCACACGCATGTCCAGAGGCTCTGTTCCTAGGCAAGCTTAGGTTCTGACAAATTGACAACCAATATAAACTGTCACAGGGTTCATGGTGATTTGTTGTAGCATTCTTTTTTTTTTAAATTTATTGATATATTTATTTACATTTCAAATGATTTCCCCTTTTCTGGACCCCCACTCCCCTAAAGTCCCATCAGTCCCCTTCCCCCCCCCCCCCCCCGTCTTCCCACCGAACCCTTCCCACTTCCCTGTTCTGATTTTGTTCTATACTGCTTCACTGAGTCTTTCCAGAACAAGGGGCCACTCCTCCGTTCTTCTTGTACCTCATTTGATGTGTGGATTATGTTTTGGGTATTCCAGTTTTCTAGGTTAATATCCACTTATTAGTGAGTGCATACCATGATTCATCTTTTGAGTCTGGGTTACCTCACTTAGTATGATGATCTCCAGCTCCATCCATTTGCCTAAGAATTTCATGAATTCATTGTTTCTAATGGCTGAATAGTACTCCATTGTGTATATATACCACATTTTTTGCATCCACTCTTCTGTTGAGGGATACCTGGGTTCTTTCCAACTTCTGGCAATTATAAATAGGGCTGCTATGAACATAGTAGAACATGTATCCTTATTACATGCTGGGGAATCTTTTGGGTATATGCCCAGGAGTGGTATAAGAGGATCTTCTGGCAGTGAGGTGCCCAGTTTTCGGAGGAACCGCCAGACTGATTTCCAGAGTGGTTGTACCAATTTACAACCCCACCAGCAGTGTAGGAGTGTTCCTCTTTCTCCACATCCTTGCCAACACCTGCTGTCTCCTGAATTTTTAATCTTAGCCATTCTGACTGGTGTAAGGTGAAATCTCAGGGTTGTTTTGATTTGCATTTCCCTAATGACTAATGAAGTTGAGCATTTTTTAAGATGTTTCTCTGCCATCCGAAATTCTTCAGGTGAGAATTCTTTGTTTAACTCTATACCCCATTTTTTAATAGGGTTGTTTGGTTTTCTGAAGTCTAACTTCTTGAGTTCTTTATATATATTGGATATTAGCCCTCTATATTAGTCTGATGTAGGATTGGTGAAGATCTTTTCCCAGTTTGTTGGTTGCCGACCTGTCCTTTGGATGGTGTCCTTTGCCTTACAGAAACTTTGTAATTTTATGAGGTCCCATTTGTCAATTCTTGATCTTAGAGCATATGCTATTGGTGTTCTGTTCAGGAACTTTTCCCCTGTACCGATGTCCTCAAGGGTCTTCCCCAGTTTCTTTTCTATTAGCTTCAGAGTGTCTGGTTTTATGTGGAGGTCCTTGATCCATTTGGAGTTGAGCTTAGTACAAGGAGACAAGAACTTTTACAGCCGATAAACGACTTCAGCAAAGTGCTGCTTTGCTCTTTTTGTGCCTTTTACTCCACACACTTTAGATTTTATGTTTCCTAAGCTTTTCCTGTTAGAATGCAAAGTCCTTAATGTCTCCATTTCAAAAATGTATACAAGTTTAGGAATCCAAATTTCTCCTAAGTATTATTTTGATGTAAATGTTCTTATTTCATTTGTTAAAAACAAAACAATACTACTATAGTTTCAATTTGACCCAGTTGATTTAATTGTATTAAAATGAATTTCCGGTATTGATTTTCTCATGTTCTGTGATCTCAATCATTTTAATTATATAGAAAACGTTTTATGGCATATTCATGCACACACGTCCTTACTGTGTGCATATGATCTGAATACTTGCAATACTCCTAATATTCAGAAGTTGAAACTTAGTCCCTGCCCTCCCTGCCTCCCAGCCCACATGATGCCACCTGGAGGTAGGCCTCTCAGCAGAGATGGAGATAAAGTTCAAGAAGACAGAAAGAAATCATTTATTCATGAAATGAGGTGGAGTGTTTTGAGGTGAAATCAGTATCATATATTATTGACTCCAGAGAACCGGCTTGCTCTTTACTTGGTCTGAGAAAAAAAGTTATCCAATGCCACCATAAACCAGGAGATTCTTTTGACATGGAAAGAATCTTCCAGCATCTTCATCTTGGACTTCCTAGACTCCAGACTGTGAGAATTAAATCTTCATGGTTCACTGAGTATCGGGTTTATAAAGTTTTGTGACAGCAGCCTATTCGTGTCTTATTGTAGTATTCATTGTAATGTTTTACAAGTGTCAACTGAATACAATTATTTGCTAGTTTCTGTACTTGCTGTTTGTCAATTTACATTTTCAGTTTGGTGAAGAGGTCTTAACTGCTGTAATTATGTCTTTATTTCTTATTTAATTTCTACAAAAGTTTGCTTTGTGTGCTTTGAAACTCTTCCATGAAAACATTTTATAAGTGGTTTGTATTCTTAATATATTAACCATAAACCATGCTATAAAAATATATGACATAAAACACTGTGACATGATCATCTTTACGCCTAGTACTATTTTTAATATTACTGTGTGTGAGGGGGCCAGGAGAGGATGGTCGATCACTTAGAACTATAAGCTACCCAGTATGTGCATGCTACCCAGAACTCATGTTCTGCAGAAAAGAAGCAAGTGCCCCTAACCACTGAGCAATCCTTTGAGCTCTCTGTTTTTTAGTGTTTCATTCATTCCTTTGAACTGTTCTTTCTTCTATTTTTTTTCCTTTGCCTGGATTAAGCACTTTATCTGTTCCTATTCATCTTCTGTGGTAGCTCTGGTAGTCGTTCTGAATGGTGCCATCTCTGTGTTGAGCTTACCACAGTCTACCTTCAATAGCACTACACCACATGAAGTCGTGTGCCTTCTTGGCGTCTTTTCCCTTTGCTTCTCTTCCCACCTTAAGTTGCCTGCTCTACATTCTAGCACTCTGATCTGTGCTATTTCTTTGTTGTCCAAAGAAATAAATTCCAGGGATGTAGAAACCCTTTGAACATGTGGGTTCGCTTGGTTCTGAACCCTTTACCTGGTTAATCTTTGCACTGAAGCTACATTTGCATATATATTTGTAAACAGGGGTCAACTGAAACCCATAGGAGTGGTGAATTAGCAAACCTCATCAACATCAACCCACTTGGACTTTGCATGTGGAGGCCCTTGACTGAAAGTAGAAAAGGATTACAATATCCAAACGTGTTACTCAGCAATCCTGGCAGAATCAAGATCAAAAAAGAAAACAGCTATAAGATTTGCAATGCATCTATTTTAATAGAAAAGGATAAGTAGCTCTTTCTGGGATGAATAGTGTTTCAGAAAATAATATTACAAGAAGATACACCTGTTGATGATACAGTAATAACAGTGGCTATTTATTTATTGTAAATGGGCATTAAATGTGGCAGAAAATATTTGTTCCAACTGAAGGATCACATCTCTGACACCCTTGTCACATTGTTCTTCATTGCATTAGGCATGCTATAGGTAGTTGGAGAAGAAATTTCTGCTAATTGCAAAGTGAGTTAATAATTACCTAATTGTTAATTATCTAACAATTAGATAACGATTATCTAATTTTTTCATTTGTCAGTAAAATTTATCAATTAACAATTGGTTGACTGACAGATTGTTTCACAGTTTGTTGCACATGTAGGCCATTGCTTTTCACAGTATCAACCATGGAACTAAGATGCCTTCATATTCTGAATACAGTTTGAATGGCTAAAGCCTGTGTGACTTTCTGTCATTATAACTCAAGTTAGGAAAACTCTGAGTCAATGGATAGCAATTTTTACAAAATTTTAGTCCTGTTCGTGAATCTATTAAGCTCTTACCTATTTACCTACTTCTCATTTAGGAAAACTTGTTGGTCAAGACTTACATTACCTAATTTTATATATTGGATATTTTTCCATGCTACGCCCTCTGGGATAGAATATCACAAAATTGCAATTCCAATATCCCCCAAATAACAAGAAAACCTATCTATAATGTGGGCTCACATTCTTTTTCACATATCTGTGCATAAAGAAGTATCACAAAGCTGTGACTAGAAGACAGCTTCTGTAATGTGCTATGTAGACATACTATGTGTGAACCATCCACTCATTTAATTCAGAGTCATTAGGTCCTCTTCACCTAGGTTGTATTGATTCAATTATTAATACATGGTAGCATACATTTGCCAATGAACATGTCAAAGCAACTAGAAATACATATTTATTGTTGAAGCTAAGATCATGTCATCCCCTTAGAAACTACATTTAAGTATCAACTGAGGCTTCTTATACAAGTTGGCCATATAACTTTTTAATAAATCAAGACAATATGACTGAGGTAAAACTGAGATGTAACTGCAATGGAGAAATGTAATATGGCCATCATGCCACCAGCAAGGCAAGATTGATTACTTCAAGAAAGAGTATTAATCGCAAAGGAAATGTTGGTTTGTCTTGGAATTCTAAGGATGATACTGAAGTGAGATAAAATTGGACATCTTGAAGACAAGTAAAAAAAAGGCCTCTAAGGGTAATCTTTAGTAAGGCTGTAATTATAGATTAAGTTTTTGCACCTATAAGTCCCACTCCGAAAGTATCTATCAGCTAGCTATCCTCATAAACGTTATTCATTCTATACATCTCCAGAGAGAAAAAATACCAGTCTCTCCATAGTGAATTTGAGTTCTTTTCCCTGCTTGGAGTTCAAATCTGAGTCTCTCCTTCCCAATGGAAAAGGTACTTAGGATGGTTTGACAGAATATCTCAGTATCTCTTGAAAGCTAATCTATATTTCAATTTTATATCCCATGCAAAGGATACAATAAATACAAATCACCAATGCAGAAGACTGCATGTAAAATCAGTCTGACAGTGGTTCTTTGATATGCTGTGTTCTCTTCCCATCTATATACTGTCCAAATAGCTTCATTGTTGAGTTTTATATTAAGGGAGATTAGAGACAAATGACAGAATACAAAAATAATAACATTCTCTTATTTCTGAGAACACTGACCTATTCTTTCAAAATGAAAATTTGATCTGGCTCTGTCTCCAGCCTTCTGTTTAGAGATTAATACCCAGGAATGAAATGCGTAGCTGGATTACCCAAGTCCTTAACATCTTCCTAGGAACAGCTGATGACCTATACCTCGGGCATATTGTTCTTTTGGCTTGGAACTTCCTGTATTCTGAATTATGACTCTTTTCCCACTCAGTAATGTCTTAAGACATCCATTGTGATGTATTTCCTACAGCTTTCTGATAGGTCCTTCCTTCTTTCCGATGAAAGCAAACCTTCAATTCTAATAAAATCAATATTGGACTTTAGCATGATTAACATGACAAATGATATTCCTACTACTAACAACCTCTTTCAGAACCCAGATTATCTCTAATAGTTCCCATATCCTTTCCTCCATCAGCAAAGTAGTGCTATGATCTTACAGGAAATTAGAAGACCCAGAATCCTACAATGAGGTTGTCTAGTTTTCCCATATTTCAGTGCCTCCTTCTAAAATGAGAATTATGGCCAATGTAGTGCTTACTGTACCCCTCTTAAGATATAATTCCATCCTAAAGTCAAGTAATATAAACCAGAAATATTATTTTTAAAAAAGTATCAGTTAAAACATTCAAACTATCTTTTAATAAATGAATGACAGTAGCTACGAGGATCTGTAGACATTTAGTCAGAAGCTGCTGTCCTATATATGACTGCCTCCTTGTCTTCTGAGAAACATTTTTCATTCATAGATGCCTTTTATTAGTGTTCAGTCTCATGAATAAGCATTGGTGCATTTTTAGGATCAACTGTTACTTTTCTGGTCTCCAGGAAGAATGCTTACCAATACAAGACTTTGAGACTCAGGTCTTGGAGTTCTATAAAGCCTACACTTTTCAAGCCAAGTTCCTCTGCATGCTGGATTGGCTGTCTGTTTTAAATGCTCATGCTCACTTAGCAAGTTTCTTGCATGTTTGCCTCAGGAATATCGCATCATTAATTGTTAGTTAACCTCTCTGATTACTATGTAGGCTATGTTAACTATTAAGACAAACATGCCCAATTTACCTCAATGACAACTTATGGCCTCAGCAACACCAGTATGTTCCTACTTTCAGTAGCATAGAGACTGTGTTAATGCCTCCTTTACTTGTACATCTCAGGGTCGTAGAGAAAGGAGTAAGAGTTCTAATTCCTCATCAAGTCAGAAGCTGTAATGACGCCATATTACAATCATACATTTATCCTCAGCCCATTCTCCTTGTCCTTGCATTTCATCAAACACATTATACTCTAAGGATTTCTAATTGTCACTTCACTTAGGGAAATCCACAACTGGACATTGGTTTCTTCTGGTTACAGCCCCGTCAATCAATCTAAAAGTTCTGATAAATTCATCTATCCATGAGTTTATCCAGAACCTTGGTCGAGAAACTTCGTATATCATTCCCACACCTGTTGCAGGAAATATTAAAAAAAAGAACTGGCACATTCCCGTGTTTGTGCCAGCCCCTATGGCCCCTATGGCCCCTATGGCCCCTATGGTCATGCACTAACAGGCAATAGCCAACCTATTATTATCTCGTGGAGACCCTCTGGCCTGGAGCTCCTGAAATGCCTCCACCCAGGTTGCTAAGTTCCCCCTGGCAGGTTACTATGCTGCCAACCCCATGCTGCTAATCCTCAGGGCCTATGTGGTGAACCTCAGGCAAACTCATGCTTTGCCACTGTACCTCTCTTTCTTGAACCCAGACAAGCCATCATGGTGAAGGAAAACACAACACAAACTCAGTTCAGAAATGACAGTAACTCAATTGCTGGGTGAAGCAACTAAAATCATAATCTTGTAAGCCTTATTAAATCTAAATCCTCTGATGACTAATCCTGAAGGATCCGCCATTGAAACTGGGAGACACTCACAGCTACATCTTGTCCTCACACTCTCCTAGTCCAAAAGGGCCCTAACTCTCTCTTCCTTTGTTTCCTCCAGTCAACCCAGAAATCCTGCCTACTAGTCCAGTGATTGGCTTTATTCATTAGAGGATTGGTTCACAAGAAGTCATTAGGATACACAACTCCTTCTCTGCAGCCTCTCCCAGGAGAGCAGAATTAGCATCAAAATACAAACAGCACCAGGCTCATCCACAACACACACCTATCATTACGATCAGTTAATATGTTTTGCAATGTTCGTCTGGCTTTGTGTTTGTAGCTTGTTCCTCAAACTATCTGTTATTTCCCTTTGTAAATTAAGATGCACAAAATGGGGTCTTTTCATATGTTCTGTTCATTATGGCAATAAATCAGCATTTGTTGAATGTACAACAAGTTCATTTGACCTATAGGTCTTGGAATCATTTAATTTTGTGGAGAAAAGAGGAATTCACTCTTCTTGGTGTTGTCTCCTATAAAAGATTTATTCTACTTCACTAGACTTTGTGTGAATTATGTACTATATTTTCTCTGTAATTATAGTTGACAGAAATGTATATATAATATTTTTCATTCCTAGACATCACTTATTATTTATATGTGGTAGTCTTTAAGTAGTGTTTTAGTTTTTAGGTAGTATTCTAATAGCGTGGTTTCTATTCTCTAAGGCATATAAATGATCTAATATCTTCTTACTAAAGTAAAATTCAATATTAACATTTAGAGCAATCAATCTAGAAATGTAGATGACTCTCTCCAAGAGAAAGGCTTAGTGCTGAGAAACCCTTTCAACAAATTTCCCTGTGCCTATGTCAGGGATTTAGCAGAGCCCACCATACAACACAATAAATTGTATTTATTAATAGTACCAGTTATACTTCATCTTCTGTTCTGAAACCTCTTCAACTTTTAGGGCTAGAAAGGAAATCTATAGAAAGAAAATCTTGACCTAGTTAGTCAATTGCTCTTTAGACGGTCTTAGATGAAAGACATTACAACATTCCCATTTTATAGTTCTTTTGTTAAGTGAAATAAAAACTTGATGTAAAGCAAAAGGCTTTAAGTGCTCCTTTTACTGTTCCCTTTTCTACAACATTGAAGTCTACACTAGTGAGCTGGTAAAGATTTACCAGCAAACATGAAGCTGGCCCTATCTCCTTTCCATCACTTGGCAATGGGCCTGGGCTTCTCTAGGCTTTTTAGTATGATGGGGAATTATTTCTTAATTTCACTTTAGCTGAAACAAAGCACATAAAAAGCACACTAGTTCCTTAAAATATCATTGTTCACTTGCATCAAATAAATATGAGCCCCTCCATTACAACTTAGACAGCATTCCTCCCCCAACCCCCCGAAGCCTTCCTCTGGAATCATGCATGTCCGGAAGATAATAGCATCTTCAAAAGCATGATCTTCCATGAAATTCCTTTTTCGAATCATGAAAGCCCTCCCTGTAATTTCTCCTTGGATGAATTGCTTTTAATTACATTTCTTTTTTACCTCCAGTCTTATTGCCTGAATTAAACTTAGCACTGATATGGTGTTACAAGAAAGCCATATCATATTTATAACATTTCCATCCTGAGATTTTCTTCAAGAGAGACATTTTAATGGCATTGTTTCTTATTGCATTCTCTGCCACAAGTGGACATTTTCTGTTTATCCTGAAAGATTAGCATATACACATTCCGACCTGTGTGTCCTTAGCTCAAACTTAGAACACTTGGAGTAGAATGTCTTAAATTTTATGATACCCAAATAAATGAAAGGGACTATTTTAAACATAAGAAGTGGGAAGTTATTTTGTAGGATACACAATGGACGGAGATACATTACGTTTCTGTTACTGGGTAACAAAATATTACAACTTGAAGCAACATCTGTTCATTAGTTCATGTTTCTCTATTGCAGAGCTATGTCTGAGTCATGGGAGGGGCCAAACATCATAAAGCAGTGGTTCTCATACTGTGGGTCTCAACTTCTTTGGGGGTTACATATCAGATATCCTGCTTATCAGATATCTATACTATGATTTAAAGCAGTAGCAAAATTAGAGTTACAAAGTAGCCAAATAATAATCTTATGGTTGGAGCTCACTATCACATACAGAACTATATTAAAGGGTCTTAGCCTTAGTAACGTTGAGCTCCTTGATAAAGCATTTGTTATGATGCTACAGGGCTGATTTCTTGACTAGATGCATTAGAATCACCTTGAAGCTTATTTTTGTTGGCAGAACTCCGTTCTTTCCTCTTGTAAGACTGCTGTGTGTGTGTTTCCCTTCAGCTTACAGTCAAGGGAGACTGTCAGCTCCTAAAGATGCCTCATATTCTTTGTGTGGCCCGAGGCATCCTCTAACTTCAGGACAGTAATTGGTCCTCAGTTTCTTAAGCTTCTTTGGCATCCTTCATCTTTGTTAGATCCCTTGGCCATATCATGTGCATAATCACAAGAGTGATGTCTTCCCTAAACCAAGGTCCCATGTATACTCAAGGAAAGACTTCTGAGAATGAAGGTCATTGGACACCTCTGTGGAATTCTAGCCAACATGAGGCCTAAATACAAGCTTCTTAAGGATCACTGAATTCTCACTATGATTATATTTCTTTAAGGACTATCAAATTGACCATAAATTAATATTAGATCCTATCGGTATTCAGTTGTCTATTTAATATCAAACTGTAAATTTAGGTTTAGTTTTTAATACAACAAAAATAGAAATTAAAAATTAAACTATTCATTGATATAAAAAAATCAATAGACCGGGGGGGGGGGGGGGGGGTCAGTTTTTATATTTTCCGTATAAAGCGTTTCAATCTATTTAAATGACACTATTCTCATTCAGTCCTCCATAGAAATAAAGACCCTGACAGCAGAAGGAGCTAATGAATGCAATAGAATTTTCAACACCTTGTCATTTGCTGCCATCTCTGCCATCACCTCTGGCCCCAGGGAATTAGCTATTTGAAGAAAGGTCACAAGGCCTGAAATGGCATTGGAGCCTGCATGTGAAATGACACCATCTTGACTACTGATAAATGCGCTGGAAACGAGGAAAGTGAGTAATCACAGTTCAAAATAATAAATTTGAAAATGAAAGCAAAGTGAGAGGATTGCCATTATGCTAATAAAGATCCAGCCCTGCACCACTCCAACACCCTAAGATGCATTGACTAGAAAATACATAATTTTCAAGTAGGTTGGAAGTGCTTCAAAAATAAATTCCCAATTTCACTTATACCAATTATTCAGGTGTGTGTGCATGCATGTTCATTTTGGGAATTTATAAGAAGAAAGTTCAATACTTCAAATCAATTATTATAAACAATATGGACCCTCCCTCCTATCTCAAAATTAAGTTTCGCTACCATGCAGTGAGAATCTACTTGCAACCTGAAATCGTCTCGTTTGGACAAAATCAGTTAAATGTGGCAACAAGCAATTATCCTTACTGAAATGAAAAATAACCTCAAATAATGTTCACTGTTCTATTGGTCACATTTCTATAGACATTCTGTAGACAGTAGAGAGGTGTATGGGATCTTATAAATTGTTATTTACAAAATAATAAAAGCAATTTCACAATTATTGTCTTTGATGTTAAAGCATTTTTTCATATACCTCAGAATAAGGCACAGGAGAAAATTACTCTCAATCTCTGGGATAAATATGACAAGGCTCCAAAGGTAGGGACTGTTGGTACTTGTTCCTTAGAGCAGGATGAAGGTGCGGAAGGGTTTCTGATGACCAATTATTGCAGAGAAAGTGCTCAAAGCCTTCCTTCCTGAATCTTCAAGGGGTTGATCATTCTTTATGAAAGGTAAAAATCAGAGTGAAAAACATTTGGCAATTTCCAAATAGTAATAACTGGCAGAGTGGACATTTCTTGTATTTAGGACTTCTTACATAGTTAAGTCTAACCAGCCAAGGAGAAAACACAGGATGCACAGCAAAGCAGTGTAAAGATCCATTAGTCTTTCACCAGATGACAACCATCATTCTCTTTACGTGGAGATAACAAAGTTCTCAAACATCATTCACCTCACATCATCATTTCTTTAAAAACATCTGGAGTTTGTTTTATTCCTGCTACCCCACTAAATGAAACCTATTTCAACTCTTAGAAGAGAGAGCCCCTTTTCTCTAGAATAATAAATAACATGTGAGAGTTTTTTTCTGTGTGCGTGTGTGTGTGTGTGTGTGTGTGTGTGTGTATGTATGTGTGTGTGTGTGATATGTATAAATGTTTATGTGTGTGAGTGTGGGAACACACATACCACAGCTATATAGATGTCAGAGGACAATCTTGGGTGTGGATCTTAGCTTTCTACCTTGTTTGAGAAGAGTGTCTTTTTGTTCTTGTTTGTGTACACTAGACCAACAGGTCTTTGAGCTTCTTGGGATGATGCCCTTGTTTGTGCCTCGTAGCTCACCCTAGGAGCCCTGAGATTACAAATCGGTATTATTATGCCTGTACTTTGGTGGATTTTTATAAGAGTCTGCAAGATAAGAATTTATCAAAAGAACAAGTATTACTAAATTATATCTTGTACCTTTCCATATAAAACTCTGTAGTTATGAAATCTTAAATACTTGATAGTCATTTTGAGGGAAAAGTAAACATGTTGATACTGACATAATTATTTCAATTGAATAATAAAAAAAGCAAAATATAGAAAAGAGTGCATAGTATAGTATTCTTTATAAAATAATGTATTGTTGCTGTGTTCAGAAAGGCGAAGAATAAAAACCAGTAGAATTACATGACACAGGTCATCTCAGGCGTGGTTTTTAAAAAAGAGAGTAAAGGAGTTTTACTTTTTGTCACATATACTCTTACCACTTGTCCTTGTAGAGCCTGAATTCATGCCTTTATCTTAAAAATAGCATGGATAATAGTTATGTGTGTCTACACAACATATGGCTTGTTGTTGTGATGTTTATAGGCTTAGTAAAGTCATGTGTCTACATTCAGCATGTTTCTTAATGAATGCTGTCACCCTGTCATTGGGGACATTGATCAGACAGTTCAGTGTGACCTTTGGCTACCATTATTTAGTAAATAACTAATTTCACTAGTGACTGATAATATTTTATAAGAAACATAGTGGTTGTTGTACTGATTAGCATGTCTAAGAAATCACCTGGAACATTCAAAGAAATGTTAAGTATGCTTTAATATTTGATAGGTATTGACAATATAAAATTATGAGACTCTAAAATCTAAGGAAGAATTTTATTAGGAACATCATGGGATTATCTTTAAAATGGAATAATGATATAATAATCAAATATTGGGCTCACTTTAGTTCAATTTTATGAATGATTTTCTTTAAGCTCTTCATAAGAGGTGTTTCACCATATAATCACAGACCGTCTCAGTACATGTGTAAAAATTTGATTTATGCATTTTTGACCTTACATAGGAAACTGCCTTTGACATTTTTTGTCTAATTTTATTAGACCAGGAAAAAGCAATATCAAAAATAATAAAAATAGGAAACTCTGTATAAAACTAAGAATATAATGATTATGAAGAGTTCTTGTGGCTTCGTCAAAGTATGGCTCTCATATCACTCAATTAGGAACCCACTGAGCTACAGCAATGAAGGATCAGGCAAGATGTGGTCACTGGTGCAAAAGTGGTTGGAATCCACAGCGATAATCAACCAACTTATGGTTGGATCTAAGCTGGCTCCATAAGAGGAGAGCCATATCTGTCATTGTTACTGTGACCAAGAATTGGATATAGATAGATAGATAGACAGATAGATATATAGATAGATAGATAGAGATAGAGAGATAGATATAGAGAGATAGATATCTATTACTCAATACTACTATTCTGATAAGCGTACATAATATTAAAATGATTCCTAATGGCTTATTGCTATACCCATAGACTAGCATCTGTTTTGGCCCTCATCAAAAAGCATCCTGCAGATGATTATTTATGTAGAGACTCTAAACAGGTCAATGTGTAGAAAATAAGAGACAGTGGAGTGGTCTGCATTAAATGGAACATACCTATAACACCCTGTCCCCTAAGAGGCTCAGGGATGTTTGTGGATGAGGTGGCACAGAGATTATAAGAATCTGAGTGGTTAAACTCAAGCAAGCAGTGCTTCTGGACACAACATGTCAATTGTACATATGAACTCACAGTGACAGAATGAAAGAGACCTGTATATACACAAACCAGACAAAACCCCAGTAAGGGCTTTGAGGATAGATGAACATAAAATTTTCCTGCTAACTAAGGAGCTATTGACATTTTATAGCTACTGAGAGGGGGAGAATCAGTTTTCCTCAATGATGTGATCCATTATAGGTTCATCACAATAGAAGGCAGGCACCACTCCCAAGCAGAGGTAGGCAAAACAAACTGAGTAGAATGAATGGAAGGCAGAGGGGGAGGAAGAAAAAGATGAGAAGGAAGAGAAGGACGAGGAGACTCAAATATGAGAGGGTAAGAAGATAAAGATGAAAGAGGTATTTGAAAGGAGTTGAGTGAATACGATCAAATTTTATTATCTAAAATTATCAAAGAGTTAACAAATTCTCTTAAATTTAAAAATTCTCAAATTTTCATTGTCTTTCATTACCATCAAAAGATGCCAAACTCCTTGTCCTCCCAACCATGGTAGATTCACGATGTACACCTGTTAATTTCTTCATTTCCTCCTTTGGATATGCACCACACTAGCTGTCTTCTACTGAAGCATTTCCAGATCACCCCCTGGGCAAATTGAATGCCAAATTTAGGTACTGGGATAAAAGTAAACTCATATCTCTCCTGCTTTTAATCCTCAAAGGATGAAAGATTATTTTGTATTACACGTCTAAAATGTTGCCAACAAACATCTGAAAATTCATGTTTGTATCTTCTTTCATCACAAAAATTTATACCTTTAGAATTTACTTCTAAAAGTGTTCGTCTAGATCCCAACAATTTCACATGCATTTTTTCTCTTCTTCAAATTTTCTTCAGTCTCATCACTGCCATTCACCCCATTCAGGTTACTCTTGTTAGTTTTTACTTGGCTAACTCTAATTGATTCATGATGTCACTCTTACTACCATCATCTCTGTCCGGACTATCTATTCATTATCATTCTCTAGGGTTAGATGTAAATTCTTCATGCTTCCAAACACGAACCTTGAATGTGTATCTATTCTTACATGGATTCATTACAGCTATGCACATTTATGTAAATGCCTTTCTCCATATAACACGCAAGCATATTCACTGACTTTATGGATGACTAAATAAGTGAGGGAAAATATTTGTTCTGGTTTTTATGTATCTAAAATTTATGTGTCTGAAATCTGTGTTTATACAATACATTACATATGTATATATGCACATATGTGTATAAATTCTGTTCACATAATAAGGGGCTAATTTATGAACTAAAGAACCAAGCTGCATAAATTATGTCCACCTTGTAGTGGAACCCTATTAATTTATCTTTTTGATATTTCCATTGATGAGACCAAATTGCCAAAAGAAAGGGTGACATTGAACAATGCTCACCACTAAGTAGTCTTTATTTCATTGGAATTTAAGGTATTTTCAATGGGTTGCTAATCAAAGAGATGTATATTGATTGAGCACTATTTAATTATTTCCATCCTCATATGTCACATTAGCACTCTCCTATGCCATTCGCAATGTCCTCAAAGCAATGCAGTTGATGGATCATGGAAAATAAATCTAGTGTGGAACTACTGATAATTTGCTCTAGGTTTAAAAAAAAAATCCAGGCAAGCATCATTTGCAACTTCTAAACTGCTCAATGTAGTGTGTTGGCTTGTTGCTCTGTAGAAGGAGGGGGAGGAATCTGACAAGAGCCAAGATTCTTGACAGAAATATGCAAATCCAAAATCTAAGCCCCTTTAATCCGTCAGTTAATCTTAACAACAGCCTACTCTTCAGAACACTGAATATGCTTGCCTCTCTAATCACATTATCTTGTTTCTCTTTTGCAAACTTTGAAGTGAAAGAGAAATATGGGTAAATGAAAACATTGATAAAGCACAGTCGCCTGTCATGTTTCCAGTTTTCTGGGGGGCGGGGGGGGGGGGGGGAACACATGACTCAGAGCTGCAGGAGATCCAGTCTCCTACTGCACTGACACAGCTGCCCTTGAAAATGGAGTTAGCCCATGGCACAGTCCCTCCTGATGATGGAAACATCAGGTCTTTCAACAAATCCAGTCAATACGAAAGCAAGTGAGAGAGGTGAAGTCATTTTAGAAACTAAAATGAAGATGAGACTATTCAGTAAAGGAAAGACCTTTGAGTCTAGCCTTTGTTAGCTACCGATCATCTGTAAAATACATGAAGCAGTCATTTGTGGATAATCCAGACCTTCACTCAGGTTTCTACTCATGTGATAAGTCAATATGCTCAGCTCAGATTGGACTTTTTTCCTCCCCTAACAAATAGGTAATGGGGTGATAAGACCATCAGTGTGGTGGGGAAGCAGTGTTTTATCTGGGCCACTGGTTTCTGATCTCTAGCTGCTCTTTTCCAAACCCACATTAGTTTTTCTACTTTTGGATTAATTGCTGATCAGATCAATTTGCATCATATCCATCAGTGAATGAGTGTGGCTTGACTTTGCAGAGTGAAGCTCAGTTTCTGCGGTGGTCCTTTAGCATGGCACGAACTGCTTTTCAAATGGCGAGTGGACTCCTTGCTGCAGATGGCACGGTGCAGGTTCAGAGCCTGAGAACTCTGCTGGAATTCCCCTGTTGCTACTTATCTGACTTTTATTTCTACTTTTTGTTTATATTAATTGAAACCATTTTTTCATGCATATATTCTGATCATGGTCACTCTTCTGCCATTTCTCCCCCAGATCATTCCCACCAGATGATCCATCCAACTCCATACCATCTCTTTCTCTTTCTGTAGAAAAAACAGTTAAATACATAAAGAAAATGAAAATGCAAAAGAAACACACATGCAAAACTTATAAAAACACAAAATTGAAAATCATCATATACAAGCACAAGACTAGTGAGATTTAAAAAAAAATGCCTAAAACAAAGCAAGATGAGACAAAAATATTTACAAAAATACTATTGAGTTCATTTTGTGTTGGAGTTCTACTGTTGGACATGGGCCCTACCCTGAAGTGTGGTTTATAGTCTCAGTGAAGCTGCATTAGAGAAAACTAATTTTTCCTTTGCATATTGTTGTGAGTTGGATCTTTGCTGTCAATTGGTTAGTGTTGGAATTAATGTCCACCTCTCCATCTCAGTGCTGGGACCCTATCTAGCTTGCACCTGTGCCTTCTTCATTCACAGTGCTTCAATCTCTGTGAGTTCATATATGTGTCAGTCCTTTTGTGTCTAGAGGATGCTATTTCCTTGGCAGCATCTATCTCCACTAGCTTTTACAATCTTCCTTCCTCCTCTACTACATGGTTCCCTGAAGTTCTCATAGTTCCTTGAAGAAATCTCATGAAAGACTGAGTGTTCTAAGTTCTCCCAACTTTTCATTGTTCAGTTGTGGGTCTCTTTATTAATTCCCTTCTACTGTAAGAGGAGGCTGCTATGATGATGGATGGCCACTGATCTGTAGGTAAAATGAAATATTAGAAGTCATTTTATTTCTATATTCCTTTAGCAGAACCATAGTATGTGGCTTTCCCTTGGGCCCATGGCCTGTTTAGGCTGAGGCTCTTGATCACCCTCACAGTGTCAGGTATGAGTTCCATCTTATGGAGTGAGTCTTCAGTCCAATCAGAGAGTGGTTGGATACTCCCTCCTTTCTCCTCTGGAACCATGTAGGTACCTTCCAATACCATGAACACTAGTTAGGCACTTAGCTGGGCTAGTAAAACCTCTAGTTAGGCATCAGTGTGGCTTTTCTATATTCAGTGACATATTTAAGTATTGTCTTCAGGAATAGGGCCTTACCATCAGTTTGTGGAGAGCAACCAAAACCTTGGCAATAGCCTGAATTGTTTGAGGATTGTTTTAACCAACAACTCATTTAGATATTAGTGGGTTTTTTTTCCTATTGTAGGTGACCTTACTTCTATGGTACCACCTTATAACCACCATGAGTCACATGAAATGACTACGGTAGCGTGTTTCAGTGATCTTCTCTAGCTTCACTCATATCCATCAACCATACATATATAATCTAAATATGTGCCAAAGCAATATTTACAAATCTAAAAATGCTGCCAACCAATGGCTGCTAATAATGTTAAAGAATAAACAGAGTATTTGGACAACCTCATGATATCTCTCCAGATATTACTGATTATTTAAAAAAGAAATCGAGTAACTTTTTAGAAGAGAAACTAATCAGATACCTCTTTTACCAAATGGTCTTCATTGGTTAGCACACCATTGGGAACACAGAAAAATATTATATACAGGAGAAGAAGAAGAAAACAACCAAATTTGTGGCTGTTCGTAGATGGGGAGAGGTGTAGAATTTCAGTCTAATCACAAGAAACCATCAAACAAATACAATCTACAGAGTAAATGTTCAGTGTTCATCAAAATCCATTAAAGATAAGGATAGACTTGTCAGAGACTGGAGAGGCAAAGGAGACACGGGTTAAAATGCACAGATCTTAAACCATGGAAGGAAATAGTATGGGAGAAAATGTGAGAGTCAAGTAAAGCTTATAGACTTGTAAATTGATTCAGAATTCCACAAATGTTAATTTCCTTATTTGGAAATAAAATGGTTTGGGGCCTTAATATCAGAGGTATTCGGGTGGAGAGTATATGCTAACTACACTGTTAGTTTATGTAAAGCTAAAAATATTTCAAAGTAAAAAAGGTACAAATAAATTAAACATTAGCAATTGGCTGAAATTGTAATTTTCAACCCAAAGTGGGCAGGAGAACAAGGTTTAACTGCATAGCTTCTTCTCAAAACATTTAAAGTATTGAATACAGAGTCTGAAATTTAAAAATCCAAGCTTAAAATGCTGGTATAGGTCATTTAAATATCAAAGTAGCCTTTGTGACATTACCAGAGACAAAGATGGTAATTTGCAAGAGAATACATTTATCAAGAAGCCACATCAAAAAAATCCCACTAAATTTGTACACAGCTAATAAGAGAAAATGTAGAGAGCAAAAACCAAGAGAAAAACAAAAGAATCTAAAGAAGAAAAATAGTTTATACTTGTAACTTTTTAGAATAGTAAGTGCTATGGTTTAAATATGTCCCCAAAAGTATATATGTGACACATTTTCTTTCTGTAATATAACAGTGTTGGCCAACAGGAACTCTTAGAAGTGTTAGTTAATGAAAGTTCTGCTCTTATAAATGTCCTTGTCATCAAAGTGGCTCGGTTACCACAGGACTCCGGAAAGTCTCCTATCTCTGGAAAGTCTCCTATTTCCTTCTCACTAGGTCTCTGTAGCTCTCTTACATTCTACAATGGAATGGAACAATTAAGTTCTTGGCTTATGCCCAGCATTTAGAATCATAAGCTATTAGGGTTTTTTTTTTTAATCTTTATAAATTTCTAAGTCTCAGGTGTTCTCCTATAGTAACATACAATGAAATTGGCAAAGTAAAATGTAAGTAAAATGAAAACATATTAAACATGTAAAAATCACTGGTATTTTTTTAGAATTTAACATAGCATACACCTGTGAGGAATGATTTTGGGTAGCAAAGTACATACTGAAAATGCATGAGGATCTGACTTAGATCTCTAGCATCCATGTGAAAAGCCGTGCCCAGTGGCAGGCATCTGGAACCTCAGCCCTAGGGAGGAAGAGGCAGGTAAACCCATTACCCTCACTGGCCAACTAGCCTGGCATAACAGTAAGCGACAGAGTCGGTGAGAGGCCATTTCTCAAAACAGATAGACAAGGTAGACAACCGAGCATGACATCCAACATTAATCTCTGACCTCTGCCTCTTCATGCACATTCATGTGTTTTAACCTGTGTGATGCACATATATGTTCATGCACACACACACAGACACACACACACAAATCCTACACACATTACATATAGATATATGTAAGTTATACTTGTGTAAGTTATACTTATATTAGTATATATAAATTAATAGAAAGGCCTTCCTCTGGCTTCAAATTTTTAAGATATTCTTAGGGTATGAATGTAGTTTCTTAATTTTCTTATTCATTGACTACAAATGATTTTCAACAATATAGTCTCTGGCACAGTACTGGGAGGTAGAGGTAGTGTGCTTCAAACACTTAATGTGCTTTGAAAATTGACTTCTTTAATACTATATATTTCTAGACTAACCCGATGACTACCCCAATAAGCTGTTTTATAAGGTAGAGATGCATAAAGGAGAAAACAAGGGCGATGTGAAGACAGACACGTTATGACAAGTAGCAGTGATTCTTTTTTACTTTTGACATCATACATCACATGGAATTCTGCTTTCTTCCTGCACTTCCTGCTTGTCTCTTTTGGGGTCTCATTATTTGAGGGAATCAATCTAGAAAGATTCCTCTTCTGGTTGTTCACCCTCCACCTAAAATAAGCATCCAGCCTTTGCATTTCCAGTTTAAAGAAACTGACCAAAAGCATATTTAGTGTACTAGAAATGTAGACCGAGTTTTCCACTCCCACTTTTCCCCTCAGCATTGGTCAGTATGACCTGAGTATGTCAGGTGGCCTACTAGTCAGCTATTTCCTCCTCTCATCAACATATTGCAAATGATTTAGATCCGGGAATAAGAGCTTATTCCTGACCTTGGATTTCTGAAACCTATATGTATCACATGCATCAGTAAGTGTGAAAACTTGGTTTGTTTCTTACGGTTTTCTGTAATTTTCTTTTACATGGAACTGCTGTTCCATTATTGCAGCATGCGAACCTTCCCTATGGTCAGAGCACAGCTTCAGCTGCAGGCTCTTACTTCAGTATGGGAACTGAAAGGGCATGGGAGGGGAAGTGAGTTCCCCTCTGTCCTTCTGGCCAGTGTTTCCCGGGATTTTCATTATTCCTATCTGGCTGTTCTTCTGAGACACAGGCAGTTTCCATTACTGTGAGCCATGATTCTAACATAGATGCTTTAGACATACTACAAGTGGGGCCATCTGCCACACATTCTCTCAGTCATTGCTTCCTTGGGACTTGTTACCTTCTCAGTGATGCTAAAATACAGTCTTCTCCAATTTGGGGGACAAATGAACCCATCTCTTCTCATTTCACACTTCTTTATATCCAGCGTAGAGATCTCTTAGGTGGGCAATTACAGCGATTCTCCAGGTCTTCAGTGATCATCAGCAGATATCTGTCCATGAGGGCAAAAGGAACAGAAATGACAGATGGGGTAGGGAGGGGTTGGAAGCCCTGTAAGTATGGTGAAGAAGGCATATCAGGACCAGCTGGAGGGAGGCAGTTCAACTTTACCTGGGGTTATTCAAGGCTCATATAATTTGGGAGCATAGAGATAGGAACACCCAGGATGGGCAAAAGTCACTAGTGGAAGGTTTAGAGTACCAAAATGCCTCAGCAGCATGGAGAAGAATTTTGGGAATCGCAGATGTTAGCTGAATGGGTTATGGGGAGCAGGGGCCGGCAGAAAGGAGTTGAACCTATAACCTAACTAAGGCTATCATTCTGCAGATAGAGGTGGGTGTATATTGAACTCCTTACAACAGGTCAGAGAAGGAAAAGTCCTACCAAGAAAGGGAGTCCTCCTTTATGCCCAGAAGGCTCTCAGGTCAATGGTAAGACTTTGACCTTAATTAGCTGAGTCTTCCCACATTTTTGGTGGTCTAGTTGTTTACTCCTCGATATTCTGCTCATCTATTTACATTTTTGCTTCCAAGAGTTTAGCTATTTTGTAAACCAAGCTTTGGGAAGACTTGTAGAATGTCATAGATGCAGAGAGGGATGGTATTCTGGAGTGTTTCTCTACCATGTTTTTACTTGTCTCAGATGTCTGTTTTAATAGACAATGGTAAACATGTGACAATCATCAATATCTCTGCGCTGATATGGAGAAAGGTAAAATTTACTCTGCACTCGAAGAACTAACCTCCGATTAAATGAACTGGTGTTTGTTGGACATTTGCATTTGTAGAGCACTCTGGATAATGCACATGCACATCTAGAGAAATTTGCAATCTAGTGAAAAAGAAAGACTAGGCCATAAATAACAGTAATGTAAAATCTAAAATGATTAATCTGCTCTGGTGAGCCATAAACAAAGAGCTGTGAGAGCCCTGGAAGGGTAATTAATTTTAATCAAGGGGCTGGAGGGCATTAAACTTTACTGAGTCCCAGCCTACATAGAAAGCAAATGCAAACATCTCTGGGCATTTCCTCAGCTCTCTTGAGTACTCTGGGTGTTGGAATAGGAAACTGCTTGCTGTTTCTGCCACCCATGACTATGCCGTACTGTGTTTTAGAGGGTTCAGAGCTCCTAGGTAGGTTTTGCCTGGGCGGCTAACAGAGCCGAGGATAACAGTAAGAACATGTTCAGTGTGGTGGTGTTCCTATCTGTTTCTCTAACGTGTATTATCTAGATTCTTGCCTTCTTCGGGCAGTTGCAATGGCTGGGGTCTCTCATGCTTTTACTAGTGGTTCATCTTGTTTTGTTTTGCTTTCACCTGAGAAGCCAACTTTGTATTCTATGCTACTTTGCTCTTGACTTGTTCCTGCTAGATACATGTTGTTCATAAGTTCAAAACCTGAAGGGGTCAGCATGCTGGAAAAGGAAGCCAGGGCTTCCTTTAAAAGAAATTCAAAAGCTTGAATGTGTATTACTAAGTGAAGTAATCAAATACATATCCATATGCATATATATATAATTGTATGTACATATATACATGTGTGCATGTATGTGCATGTGTGTATGAGTCTGTGTGCATGTGTATGACTGTGTGTATATGAGTTTGTGTGTACATATGTGTGTGAGCATGTGTATGTGCATGAGTGTGTATGGGTGCATGTATGTGCTACACACAGTGCTTGATTTCAACTATGTGATATTTTGGAATACATAAATCCATGGAGACAATCAAATTAACCTGGTTGCTCCATTTTGGGAGGGGGAAGAAAAGGTGAACAGGTAAGATGCAGAAAATATTGGTGGTAACAAAATTAGTGATTGGGATATAAGTGTGGTCACATGTCATTATTCATCTATCCAAGCCCATAGATGTCACACTAGTAGTAGTGAACCCTAATGTAGGCGCTGCACTTTGAGAGATAATGATGTGTCCAATGTTGGCTCATCACTTGTACCAAATGTACCACTCTAGCTTGGGATGTTGATGGCTAAAGAGGCTGTATGGGAACAGAAAGTATATGGAAACTGAATTTTCCATTCAGTTTAGTAGGACCCCAGGACTGCTTTCAAAATTGAAGTCTATGTGGAAGGAGTTGGAAACAGGGATGTAGTTCAGTGGTAGAGGACTTACTTAATATACACAAGGGACCAGACTTGATCCCAAATAACACTAAGAACACTGAAAACACATGCATACACACACATATACACACACACACAAACAAACACACAAACACATAGAATCATACACATACATGCACATATGTATAGTCATACACACATACCCATATGCACATACATACTCATATATACATATATTCACACACATGCATATTCACACATATACTCATACATATGCTTATACACAGGCATATATACACATTCATTCACACTCTCATCCAGATGCACACACAGGCACACATACAAACACACTCTTACATGCACAATCATACATACATGCATATATACACACATACATACACACTCGCACACATACACACACACATTCTTGAACATACTAATACACACATACACACATACACACATATACACTCAGGCACATACATACACTCACACACCTTCACATACATGCACACTCACACACACATATACACACATGCACACACACTCACACACAGGAACATACTCATACTCACATACATGTACATATACACACTCAGGCACATCCATACACTCACACATACATATGCACACATGTACAGTTATACACACACTCATGCATACATATACATACATTATACATATACTTTCTTCACTCCTATCTCTTTTTTATTGTCCAGGACTACCTCTTTATCTGTTACCCTGGGTCTATAAGTAAATGAAAAAAATATGTGCCATCTTTTATTTCTTGTGATAAGCATTTGAACTGTGCCTTCATATTAAACTTCAAAGGGACGTAGCACAGATACAGAAAGGGCAAAAGGAAAAGAAACAAAGCAATAAAGGAACTATCATTAGCGATTGCTGTGAGCCATTTCAATGTTCCCTGTTTGTGTTATCAATCAAAGAAAAACTCTGCGAGTATTCTGGCTTATGTAAGATCACATAAAATGTGTGTTTATAATGATGAGAAAAGATAGTCTGTCTCCTCTCCAATCACCATGGTAACCTCTAAAAGCAAAGATTGTGTCTGATTAGGTTGCCCTTCTCTGGAAGAATTGACCAGAAAAAGAAACCCTTTGAAAAGTTTAAAGCAGAGACTGAGAGAATGCTGTGCTCCTTTCTTTTTGGCCACTCCCTGACTCCCCAAACAATAATAGTCATCCTAATTTTTGTATCCAGTTGCACAAAGGGTGGCCCTCTTGCCTCGGGAAGAATGCACCTCAGCTCTGTGCTTTGTGGGTATTGTCTGTACAGTTCCTCATCAGAATTCCAGACAGCCTTGTGATTGTTCATGAGGAAAGGCATCAAGAAGATCCCTGAAGAGAGAAATAAACAGGTGGAGGAAGAAATGGCTAGGCCTGTTCCAAGTAAGTGCTGACAGGAAAATTCAGATTTAATCATGCCAGTCTAAGAAGGTTCTGGAGGCCAGACAACCCCAAGAAGGTTGGCAGAGTGAAGGAGCTGGGAAATACTTCCTTGCCTGGATTATTGATGCTGACATGAAATTCCTGTTCCTTTTTCTTTTTCTTCCCCCTCTCCCCACTGAAGTTTTTTTTTTTTTGCAATAATAAAATTCTAGTATTCTTTGCAGTTATAAAATCTGTGTTTCCCTTCTCCAATGTTTTTATTGCTAAAACTAGTGCCTATAAAATGGACGGTAAATCAATTATTCTCTCCTCTGATCTAATTTCCTAAATAATACAGTAACTAGGTGCATTGGAGGCTTACTAATAGAAAGAGGATTACCAAGTAAAGGAGATACTATCTCCATTCCTATGTAACCGAGACAGTAAAAGTTTACTGGACACAATGGTCTGTAGAGATAGGCTTAGGCAGAATTCATGTAACTTCTGTAAAATATTTGCTAACCTTTTGATGCCTAATAAACCTGAAACCTGAGCACTATCAAATGTCATCAAAATCCCTTACAACTTATAAATATGAGGTCATTACCAACTTTAAAGAGGACAAAAAACATCTTTGCATTTGAATAAAAGATGACAAATAAAAGCGATTTTCCTCTTTTTATTGAAAGAAAATGGATTGTGGTTTGAATACACATGATTACTATGACAAATTTAGAAACATAAAACTACACAGACTCCACAGAGAGGTAGAGGTCCATGCAGGCCTGCAGTGCTCATTCTCCAGCATCACCAAAGCCAAAGGCAGGAAGTTATCCAGCCTCATACAGTAAGAACCAGATTAAAAAGTTAAGGTATCAGGGCTGGAGAGATGGCTCAGTGGTTAAGAGCACTGACTGCTCTTCCAAAGGCCCTGAGTTCAAATCCTGGCAACCACATGGTGGCTCACAGCCATCTGTAATGGGATCTGATGCCCTCTGCTGGTGTGTCTGAAGACATCAACAGTGTACTTAGAACAATAAATAAAGTTTTTAAAAATTAAAGAATCATAGAACGAGTTGGGTAGAGTTCCTTCTGTTTCTATTTTGTGGAATAGTTTGAAGAGTATTGGTGTTAGGTCTTCTATGAAGGTCTGATAGAACTCTGCACTGAAGCCATCTGGTCCCATAATTTTTTTGGTTGGGAGACTTTCTATGACCCTTTTTATTTCTTCAGGTGTTATGGGACTGTTTAGTTGATCTATTTGATCCTGATTTAGTTTTGGTGTCGGATATCTGTCTAGGAAACTGTCCATTTCCTCCAGATTCTCCAGTTGTGTTGAGTATAGGCTTTTGTAGTAGGATCTAATGATTTTTTGAATTTCCTCAGTTTCTGTTGTTATATCTCCCTTTTCATTTCTATGTTTGTTAATCTGGATACTGTCTCTGTGCCCTTTGGTTAGTCTGGCTAAGGGTTTATCTATCTAGTAAATTTTCTCAAAGAACCAGCTCCTGGTTTTGTTGATTCTTTGTATGGTTCTCTTTGTTTCTACTTGATTGATTTCGGCCCTGAGTTTGATGATTTCCTGCCTTCTATTCCTCCTGGGTGAAATAGCTTCTTTTTGTTCCAGGGCTTTCAGGTGTGTCATTAAGCTGGTAGTGTATGCTCTCTCCATTTTCTTTTTGGAGGCACTCAGGGCTATGAGTTTTCCTCTTAGCACTGCTTTCATTGTGTCCCATAGATTTGGGTATGTTGTGTATTCATTTTCATTGTGTTCTAAAAAGTCTTTAATTTCTTTCTTTATTTCTTCCTTGACCAAGGTATCATTGAGTAGAATACTGTTCAGTTTCCACGTGTATGTGGGTTTTCTGTTGTTTTTGTTGCTATTGAAGACCACTTTTACTCCATAGTGATCTGATAGGAGGCATGGGATTAGTTTGATCTTCTTATATTTGTTGAGGTCTGTCTTGTGACCAATTATATGGTCAATTTTGGAGAAGGTACCATGAGGTGCTGAGAAAAAAGTATATTCTTTTGCTTTAGGATAGAATGTTCTATATATATCTGTTAAATCTAATTGGTCCAAAGCTTCAATTAGTTTCATTGTGTCCCTGTTTAGTTTCTGTTTTCCTGATCGGTCCATTGAGGAAAGTGCAGTGTTGAAGTCACCCACAATTATTGTGTTAGGTGCAATGTGTGCTTTGAGCTTTAATAAAGTTTCTTTTACAAAAGAGGGTGCCCTTGCATTTGGAGCGTAGATGTTCAGGATTGAGAGTTCTTCTTGTTTTATTTTTCCTTTGACCAGCAAGAAGTGTCCCTCAGAGTCTCTTTTGATGACTTTGGACTGAAAGTCAATTTTATCTGACACTGTTAAAAGGAGAAAACGGCAACCATCAAATTGGGAAAGGATATTCACCAACCCCACATCTGATAGAGGGCTAATATCCAATATATACAAAGAACTCAAGAAGTTAGACCCCAGGGAACCAAATAACCCTATTAAAAATGGGGTACAGATCTTAACAAAGAATTTTCACCTGAAGAAATTCGGATGGCCGAGAGGCACCTTAAGAAGTGCTCAACATCATTAGTCATTAGGGAAATGCAGATCAAAACAACCCTGAGATTTCACCTTACACCAGTCAGAATGGCTAAAGTTAAAAACTCAGGAGACAGCAGGTGTTGGCAAGGATGTGGAGAAAAAGGAACACTCCTCCACTGTGGGTGGGGCTGTAAGATGGTACAGCCACTGTGGAAATCAGTCTGGAGGTTCCTCAGAAAACTGGACATGAGACTTCCAGAGGACCCCTGCTATACCTCTCCTGGGCATATACCCAAAGGATTCCCCTGGCATGCAATAAAGACACATGCTCCATTATGTTCATAGCAGCCTTATTTATAATAGCCAGAAGCTGTAAAGAACCCAGATGCCCCTCAAAGGAGGAATGGATACAGAAAATGTGGTATATTTACACAATGGAATACTACTCAGCAATTAGAAACAATGAATTCACAAAATTTTTAGGCAGATGGTTTGATCTGGAAAATATCATCCTAAGTCAGGTAACCCAATCACAAAAGAATACACATGGAATGCAATCTCTGATAAGTGGATATTAATTAGCCCAGAAGCCCTGAATACCCAAGGCACAAATTGCATAACAAAATGACTCCCATGAAGAAGTATGGAGAGGGTCCTGATCCTGGAAAGGATTGATCTAGCATGGGAAGAGAATATAAGGACAGAGAAAAAGGAGGGAGGTGATTGGAGAAGGGATGGAGAGAAGAAGGTTTATGGGATATATGGGGAGGGGGGATCCAGGAAAGGGGAAATCATTTCAAATGTAAACAAAGAATATAGAAAATAAAAATATTAAAAAAAGAGAAAACAAAATAAACAACAACAAAACCATAAAAAAATTAATGTATCTATCTAATATTTTTTGGTCCCAAACCAATAGCTAAAATATTCTTTTAGGGAATGAGTGTCCTATATGTATGTAGCAACAATTAAAGAAAAGAGAGGCCATCAATTTCAAAAAGACAAAGGAGACTGGAATTATCCAGAAGGTAGGTTTAAAGGGCAAAAAGGGAAGTAGGGGATGATGTGATTATATTGTAATCTACACAAAGAAAACAACAATTCTAAAAGTGTTGGAGTGAGGTGAGGATGTGAATGCATACGGATGCCCCAAAACAACTTTTGGGTGTCATTCTTAGGAACACTGCTCACCAGCTCTGAGAAAAGAACTCATGGCCTTGAAGCTCATCAATTGAGGCAATATGGCAGCCAGAGAGCTCCAGAAATCTCTGCCCCACCAGTATTGGGATTATCAGTGCCAAGCGCCTTATCTGCCAATTTTATACATATACTGGGTATCGAAATCAGGTTCCCACACTTTTTAGGCCAGTGACTTCACCTTCAGCCATCCTCCCAGTCCTAATATATTTTTGCATGATCATGTGGTAAACGCATGTTACTTTTGGACAAGATATATTTAGATGCTAGTTTTACAAGAACTTACTGTTTTCTGCAAACACTCCACAAAATATTTAGTCATATATATTCATATAGTCGTATCAGAGATGACTGGGCAGAGACAAGGGAAAAATTAGGTAACCTGCATAGGCTGAAACAACTGGTAAAGGCAATGTTATGGTCGATCCTAGAAGGTCTGACTTCAGAGGTCTGCTCTGTTAAACAAGAAACCATGCTATAAAGCATGGTTATCAGTGATGTATATGATGCATTGGGCCTATGGTGACTAAAAGGATGTATACACACGTATATCATAAACACACATCTGTGTACAGCTAGTCCTCATTGTCTGTAGACTCATCTACTTGTTAAAACTTGTGCCTTCAGAAACCAATACTGGGGGAGGTAGTGGGGAGGAGTTCTAGGTGAAGTAATGCATTACTGTATTTCAGCAACTCATTTTTTTAATAAATGAATGTCCTTTTCATGATCTATTGAGTGCTAGATTTTTCCTATTTTAATTGTGTCTTCTTGATGATTTTATTCCTTACAGCATTATCTGAGCGAAGTGTGAATTTGCTGTAGTGTTCCTACATGCATAAATATTGCTGTGTGCCTTGTCAAGGAAATGTGTGACAGAGGAGCTTTGTCCAGACTTGAATTATCATGCCATTGGCTGCAAGTTCGATGTTAATGAATCATAAGTAAGATGTCTTCACACATGAAACAAGATTATATATTGATCAGTAGGCAAGACCAGAGGCTCACAGAAACCTGCTTTTGTGTTCCCCAGAGGAACAGTGCTACAATAGATACGCACTCCATTTGGTGTTCACTAAGAACCTATATAGTTCCTAAAGTCCAGAGATTCAGATACACATGCATAATGTGGTGCTTCGAGTAAGAATGGTCACTTAGGCTCATATATTTGTATGCTTGGGCGGAGCACTCTTTGGAAAGGTTAGTGGAAGAAGGGTGTCATGGGGATGGCCTTGGAGGATTCAGAAGCCCAAGCCAGGCCCAGTCTCTCCCTCTCCCTGCTGCCTGTGGATTCAGATGTATAACTCTCAACTTCTCCAGCACCATGTCTGCCTCCACACCAACATGCTTCCTGCCATGATGGCAGTTCAGAATAAGCCTCTGACACCATAAGGAAAACCCAATGAATTGTTGTCCTTTTTAAGAGTTGCTATGGTCATGGTATCTCTTCACGGCAATGGAACACTGACTAAGTATATAATGTTTATTCTTATTTATATGTATGTTGTGTCAGGAAATATTTTTAATTCTTTATTTTACTTTTGAGACTGTAATATAGTTACTTCATTTTCTCTTTTCCTTATGTCCTCCAAACCCTCCCAAAGACCCAGCCTTTATGCCTTTAAATTCCAGGGGCTCTTTATCCATTAACAACTGATGTGTTTTAGATAGATAGATAGATAGATAGATAGATAGATAGATAGATAGATAGAGATTTAGATTGAGATAGATAGATAGATAGATAGATAGATAGATAGATAGAGATAGAGATAGATGACATAGTTATAGATACATAAAGACAACCTGCTCAGGCTGTATTATGTGACTTTCACACATAATTTTAGATGCTCAGACAAATTATAAGATAAAACTCTGTGCCGTGTGTGTGCGAGAGAGACGTTAAGAGATTAGAGACTAGAAAAAGGTGCAATATTTACTTATCACCTCATGGAACGTACCATATTTATTATCCACAAAATAATAGACAACTCTAAAAAAAATTAATGAAATAAAAAGAAAATGTTTAATGCTTCCCTTGCTCTCACCAACAATAATTTGAAGAAACAAACACTTCATTAATAATTGCTCAGGACTGCAGACACAACACACATTGGCTTCTTTTTACAAGTACATACATTAAAACTCCCCTCCCTTCTTCCTACAGCCTTTCACTCACCAGAGGCTCCCTGCACTGATGCAGATTTCTGAAAACAGACTTCTTGTCACCTAGGTTATCCCCTTGTCTTTCCAAAGTACCCACACTGCAGAGACAAATCTTGTCATTGTTCTGAAATGCAAAGCAGGAGCTTAGATGAGGGGATATCAAAAGGAAAAGAAACTTCCTGAAAGGTCTATTTGTTGCTGTGGTGGTGGTCGAAACTGTGTGTGTGTGTGTGTGTGTGTGTCTGTGTGTTTACATCTAAGCATGGCTATGAGTATTTCTGGAAAGGAAAAGTACTCTCTATTATAAACCACTTTTATGCCCTTTGTACATTTTATTAGTTTCTTATTTGACTGGAGAAAAGGACAAATATTTTAATTTTACCAGAGGAAATGGACTACCAGTGAGGAAACAGTAGCCTGACATCCAGCCCTCTGTATTCCCAGGATATAAGAATATGGCCCTTGCAATGCATCTGCTGTTTTCAGGAAATTCACTTCAACAGTGTTAAGACATTTTGTTTGCTTGTTTGCTTTAGGAAAAATATACATACTGATACTGGTATTGAGTTATTACAAAGGTGTTGTGCATTTAGAATTCCTGATGAAAATGGCTTCTAGTACTGCGTAATGTTATTAGTCTTAAGCTTTTCCAGTAAGACTTCTCCCCCCACCTGAGACTAAATTGCAATACCCACTGATTTCCTCTAGAGGGAGAATGGAACAGCAATCCACAAGAACAGTATTTATGAAAAACTGGGTCAATTAGAGTAGATTTTTTTTTTCATGAAAGAAAAACATGATTTTGCCAAAAGTTCCATAAACTGAAACACAGAATGGTTACTTGCAATAAGTGGCCTTCTCTGTGCAACCGAGTCACCCTTTGCAATATATAGGAATGTGGCCTCAGTTTGCTTTCAATATTAAATAACAGGGATTAAAAACCTTGGGCACATACATCATTTCACTCATTTTACCCACTATAAGTGATACAGATGTCTCTATTACATTACAAACGTATTAGCTTGTTAAAACATGTGTAAAGCTGTGCGTTTGAGTTGCAGTCTTTCTGAGTTAATGTGGATGCCTAGCTGTTGGAGCATACATGCACAGTGCCATAAGAAGGAAGACGTTTTACAGAATATCTACTCGGTACATGAAGACACGGCCCAGTACCTCACATCGTGATGACCTCTCTGTACCATTTCTCAGGGATAGGCAGCATTTGACTGACATGATGCAATCCTTTTAAGTTAAAAAAAGAAGAAAGAAAAAAACAAAAGCACTGTTTTAAGCATTTGTGTGGCTGGTCTGGAAGCTGCCATCGATGGTAGCCACCCAGTTACTACACATCCTGAAGGAATAAGCATTAAAGGGATCCACGATCAGCAGCTCCAAGAATAAAGGCTTCTAGGAGACAGCAATGGTGATAGGAAATCCTCCTGTTCATCCTCCTGTTCATCGACGTGGTACCCCGGCCCCAACCCACACCTTGATGATACAGTGACATCACTGGTCAGCAGCATTGGCCTATTTTCTGTACTGCTTATGGTGGATTGGACTGGATGGAAATAAACATCTTATATAACAGGCAGGCTGTGCTTTCTGTCTTTTTCCTCCCCCCTCCCAAGGAGATTTTCCCAGCGTGAATTCTGCCTGTACAATTAACATGGGCCAAATTTCAGCTGAAAAAATCTGCTAGGTTTTTAAGCAGATTAACAAATACAGCCCGTGGATGCTGTCCCCTATTCCTTCTCCTTTACATGCATGAACACACACACACACACACACAGAGAGAGAGAGAGAGCATCTCCACTTCTGCCTCCCACCATTGCCTCCAGCCCCCCTGTAATCAAAACAGCTTTGTATCAAGAGACAAGAAAAGCAAGCAAGTTAAATTGAAATTGGTCTTGGAACAGTTGAAACAAAATAAAAGATTGCAGATTAGAGCTATTGTCCCATCCCAGAGATACAAAGCAGACCCCCCTCTGTGCTTATTTTCTCGGCATTGAAACAGACAAACCAACGATTATGAAAGGATGCATCCTGCCCTAGTAGCCTTCAGCATCAAGAAGAATACAACCCTAGAACCAGACATGTGCAATTGTGACTTGTAATATTAACCAAGATTCCCTGAGCTTTGTCTCATAAATCGTGCTTTGTGTGGAACGGTTTATGAATCTTTGAACTTGAGCATTTTATTGTAGAGGCTGTTTCTGAAGAAATTATATACAAATGAGCCTTCAGTATGATTTTGCTGATTCCAGTACAATAAGTTGGAGACAGCAAAGAGCTAAGGGGCAGGGAGGGAGAAGGGGAGGGGGCAGGGGAAGGGGGAAGTGGTTGAAAAGCCTAGTGGAGACTCCTTTGAAATCAGCAAAGTGATTCTATGTTGGGAAGGAGGAGGTTAATTGACCTAGTAGCCTTAGTTGGTGAAAGCATTGTGCAGTCTTGATTCAATCAATCTTTGAACATTACATGTACGCCCAGTACACGGCAAATCCCAAAATAATCTGAATAATATGGAATTGAACTTGGCATTTGAGGATTTTTTTTTTTCACTGAACTTGTAGTCCAAGATCGGAACACAATTAGGAGCAAATTCAAGGGGTAGGTGATTTAAAAAGGGCCCGAAAGATTGCATATAGCAGAGGACCAGAAAATCTGCTGCGTGATTGTGTCTTCTAGAAGCTTCGTCCATGATATGCCAACAATATGGTTGCCCACACAAGGCCTGAAAGAAGACACCACCAACATATATAATACAATGGAAGAAGGACAACTCACAGGGACATATTGCACCCCTAGTCAAAAAATTACAGGCTACTAAAGGAATTTTGGAAGTGATAGAATCAGTCATGGCCAAGGATGGGCATGACTCCTAATGGGTTTCTAATACTGAGCAGCCATTCTTAAAACCATATGCATGCATGCAACACTAAACAGACCCAGAAGCTCCCACAAATACAAGTTTATTTTAGATATTTGCTCTATTTACATTTCAAATGGTATCCCCTTTCCTCTTTACCCTTCCCAAAACCCCCTATTCCATCCCCCCTCCCCCTGCTTACCAAGACCCCCCCCACTGACCTGGCATTCCCCTACACTGGAGCATTGAGCCCTCACAGGGTCAATAGCCTCTCCTCTCATTGATGTCAGAAAAGGCCATCCTCTGCTACATATGTAGCTGGACCCATGGGTCCCTCCACGTGTACTCTTTGGTTGGTGGTTTAGCCCCTGGGAGCCCTGGGGGTACTGGTTGGTACATATTATTGTTCCTCCTATGGGAAATATATCTTAATTTTTTTTAAAAAAAGAAAAAGATAACCTGTTTTTTCCTGTCTGGGAAAATAATGATTACTGCAATGTGCCCATCCTAAGCAGGAGACATTTTGAAGAGAGTAAATGTGACTCTCTCTGGTTTCTATTCACTCCTGCATATTCTACATGTTTGGTCAGCAAATTCAGTCCTGTGCAAGTGTATACCACACTTTTTATCCATTTGGAGATGTGTACCTGTGTGCAAAGGCAACTCACTGTTAAACAACATACACTACAATAGCATCTTTCTTCACCTTACAGCCATGACATCTGCCTTTCTGAAGGTAAGGGATCCACATTCATACTCAGGCCTGCAAACTCAGAAAGACAATGGAGGAGTAAAGTTTCATATTTAAGTGTCACCTCCAGTTTTTCCATCCAGAAGAAGCAAAATGATATTAGATCTACCTTTTGTCATCCTTAGTATCAAGACAATAATGCTTTTGTTCTTAATTAAAATATTTTTAATTTACATTTCAAAAGTGGCTCCTCTTCTCAGTCTCCCTTCCCTGAGTTCCTCCTCCCATCCCTACCAATGAAAGGGTGCTCCCTACCCACGCACCTCCCACCAGCATCCCTCTTCCCTGGGGTAACAATTTATCACAGGATTAAGAGCATCCTCTTCCACTGAGTTTATAAATAGCAGTCCTCTGCTACACAGGAGCCTGCCCAGGGACCTCGAACCAGCCCATGTATGCTCCCTGGTCATTGGTGGCTTAGTCCCTGGGAGCTCTGGGCGGTCCAGGTTAGCTGACACTGTTGATCTTCCTGTGGGGTTGCAATCCCCTTCAGCTCCTTCAATCCTTCTTCTAAATCTTCTATATTGGTCCCTGACCTCAATCCAATGGTTGGCTGTAAGTCTCATTCAGTTGCTGGTAGAGCCTCTCAGAGAGCAGCTATGTCAAGCTCTTGTCTGGATGTACAATATGGCCTCAGTAATAGTGCCAGAATTTGGCGTGTATGCACGGAATGGATCCCAAGTTGGGTTGGCCACTAATTGGCATTTCTTTCAGTCCCTGCTACATTTTTGACTCTACATTTCCTTTAGACAGGAACAAATCTAGGTAAAAGCTTTTTGAAGATGGCTTGGTGGTCCCCTGCCTCAACAGGGACCATGCCTATCTATCTGCTACTGGAGATAGTGTCTTACAGTTCCACTTCCCCACTGTTAGCCATATTGGCTCTCATCCCATTGAGTCCTGGTAACCTCTCACATTGCAGGTCTCTGGGACATTCTAGAAGTTCTCCCTGCCCCCAACCCCTACTGCTGATTATGTTAATTCATTTTCCTTGCCTTCTCGGAGTCCCTTCTATCTCTCCCAATACTTAATCCTGCCCCTCCTTTCCCCCTCTCCCCTTTACCACCCAGTTTTCTCCCTCCCTCTGCCTCCCATGATTACTTGATAATTTTGTTCTCCTTCTAAGTGGGCTTCAGGTATTCGCACTTGGGCATTTCTTCTTGTTAAGCTTCCTATAGTCTGTACGTTGTATCATGGGTATTCTGACTTTTTAGACTAATATCCACTTAGTCTTTTTGGGTCTGGATTACCTCACTCAGGATATTATCTACTTCGATCCATTTGCCTGCAAAATTCATTATTGAATAATGAATTCAATTGTTTTTGAGAGCTAAATAGTATTTCACTGTTTAAATGAACCTCATTTTCTATATCTATTCTTCAAATAGCCTCTGGCTATTACAAATAAGGCTGCTATGAACATAGTGAAGTATGTGCCCTTATAGTATGGAACATCCTTTTGGATATACGCCCAGGAGTGGTTCAAAATCTTTAATCACCAAGGAAATGCAAGTCAAAACAACCCTGAGATTCCACCCTCCACTAATCAGAATGGCTAAGATAAAAAACTCAAGCAACATTCTGGTGAAAATGTAGAGAAAGAGGACCACTCCTCCATTGCTGGTAGGATTGCAAGCTGGTACAACTAGTGTGGAAATCAATCTGGTGCTTCTTCAGAAAATTGAAGACCCAGACAATGATGCTTTAAAAATATTTTGAGGACAAAGCTAAAATTTCTAGTATAATTTAGGACAAATGGCTGGACATACAAGTATGCATATGTATGTATATATGTGACTTTGGATAATAAAAATCATATGCATTCATTTTTTAATTTCACACAAAAAATAAAGATTGAAATGTTTAGTATTTCCCAAGCAAGAGAAAAAGCTTTTTGACTTTTTATAATAGCTATTTATTTATAAGCTTAAGAAACGATGAAGACTATCTCGTTCTTTCATGCGCAAATACAGATATTTGCAGAGTGTATAGTGTTGAAATTAACTTTCAGCTGTTGAATCCAACAAATATTTTGGATGTCTATTTTGTGTTTAACAATACAAAAGGGAAATAAAAATCTTTTAGTGTTCATTATCATCAAACAGATTTTAGAAGTGTTAGGAAAAGATAAACTTAAAAAACAATAACAAGACATTTAGAAATTATATAAGACTGAATTTCTGTAAGCACTAAATGGAAATGTCAGTTAATTTGAAAGTTAATGTTTTTACATGCATTTCAAGGGTGGAGAAATAGCTACGTATAAAAATTTCTTTGGAAATATGCTTTCTTTGACTGTTTGACAAATATTTCAAAGTATTTTTGAGATTAGGGAAATCAAACCTCAGGCTTTTAATTGACAATTTAAAAGGAAAAAATGATAAATATTTTCAAATGAATATGACTATAAAGAGTCATATCTTTATACAGCAGTAACTTAGAAAAAAATTTTTATATCTATTTCTGTAAACTAAGAAAGTTGATTCATGGTGTTCTTTATGAGCTTTGTTTTGTTTTGTTTGTTTTTTAAGACAGGGTTTCTCTGTGTAGCCCAGGCTGGCCTCAAACTCAGAAATCCATCTGTCTCTGCCTCCCAAGTGCTGGGATTAAAGGCGTGTACCACCACCACCCACTTTATGAGTTTTGAATCACCAATGCTAAACATGTTGGTGAAAGTTTCCTGGTTTTATGGTTTAGAAATAGTTGCTACTTCTAAGTAAATTCAAGATGAAAGAAACTTATGTTTCATAGATTTTTGGATAGTGAAGAAGCAGCTCTTGTGTCTCTTTGTAGAATCCAGATGCTGGCTTCTCTTTTTATGAAATTTTATAATGTATCTATTATACCTCCCTAATTAAAGGCATACATGTGTAAATCATGTTTTGATACTCAATTGCTTTCCACTTTACCTAATTTGCAACATATTATTCATTGAAGTGGTCTTTTCCCAAACAGCTCAGTGTGCTGTGCTGTGCTGTGTAATGAAACAGCCCCACAAGGATTGTTTTGCTCATTGGTTAAGTCTGGGCATTCATAATGCTGAAGGGTTAAACTCAAGAGTTATGTACTTTTCTAAATACCCATTCAACTGTGTGGCTGAAAAGGTTGTTTTATTTTCTTATGCTTACAGAAAGTTTACATTTAAAATTTATTCAAGAAATATAAATATTTAAATATCTACTCACTTCCTTTTTACACATCTGCAATATGTCTGGAACCAAGCTGAGAAAGAGCTCTGCTCCAGTTCACATTCTGGAAGAACACAAATGAAAACTCTCTTCAAAAATGAGACATAGAGGTCTGGAACTCAGAAGATCCACGGTCCTTCTAGGAAGCAGTATAGTCAGAGTTCAAATACTAACTGGTTCTGTACTCTGCCCAGGTGAATGTCTAGGGCCAAAGAAATAATTCCTGTGGAACTTTGCATTGCTTTAGAGAATATGAATGCACAAGGCCAGTGCTGTCACACTGTAAAGCAATGCATGCTATGATGCAGAACTTTGTAAATGACCAGAAAGGGAAGTGTGAGTTTCATGAGTGACCTGGTCATGGAACTAACCCGTGACAACAATGTAAAAGAAGTGAGGCCAACCTGAGTGTCTTTACACAACAGAAATTAAAATGAAATTCTGGGAGGAGTTGGGGGAGGGGAAACATGATCAAACATATTCTATGTCTGAATTTATCTGGATTTAATTTGGTTGAAGGTTTTGCCTTTTTGCCACTAACATAGACACAAGACAAAGTATCTACTTATGATTATGGTGCGTTAAATAAGACCACAATTTTGTAAATGCATTATTCAATATCAGCTAGGGACAAGCAGGAAAAATGAAGGTACAGCCCTAACCCCTGAGGAACTTAGACCCATCCCCATGGTGATTATGTTCCAACAGAGAATGAGGTCAACACATTTCAAGGCTTTTTAGAGGTTGCTATTTATTTTGTAATTGAATAGATATCAGAACACAAAATTGCATCTCTCATTTGTCAATCTCTTAAACTTCTGCATTGCTGAGTCTGGGACTTGGCAACTCTGAGCTGCATTTTGCTGTCTCTGTGTTTCTATGCCATATCTCAGCTCTTGTTCACCTCCTGTTTAATTTACTAACTCTTCTTCATTATTTTTCAAAATAGTTACTAACTTTTCACTCATATATTCCTTGGGCAAACTGTAAGTATTTTTTCTCAGTCATCTTTCTTTTCCTCTGTCCAGGGACAATTAAATTATTGCTGATTTTTAATAATACCATATCTAATAGTTATCTTCATCTTCACCTGATACAAATTCTAATCTGAGACATAAGACAAAAATATGCAAATGGAAACCAAGTCACTTTTGGATTGATAAAGATTAAGACCACTGTAACCCCACATATCAGATGTCCTGCATGTAAAATACTTACATTATGATTCACAACAGTAGCAAAATCATAGTCATGAAGTAGCAACAAACCAGTTTTATGGTAATAAATAATTTTATGGTTGGGGGTTACCATGACATGAGGAACTGTATTAAAGGGGTACAGAATTGGGAAGGTTGGGAACCACTGGCTAAGAAGGGGATTGCAGCTTTAGATGGAAAAACATTAGTGTGGCTTCCTCACTCTTCAGGTCCTGGATTCATTCACCACATTTACACACCATAGCCTTGACTACTTTGCTACCAACAGACTCTGTAAACTTTGATCAGAAGGCCCTCTACTAAGGTTGGCCATTGGCTCCTTCTTCTTCCTGTTTCAAATTGTCATCTTATATAACATAATGTGTTATGGAGTTCACCTAACAAAATTAAAGACCAATATTAATCTACTCATATCAAAAGCTATAAAAACTCTCCTTTAAAACAATCACGATATGTGGATGCCCATGTATCATGAGTATAGCTCACTGCTACTCTATAATTTTCAGAGTAGTTAGATGAAAAGAACATTCAAGTTGAATTCTTCAATAAACCGAATTCAAATTGCAAGAAGGCCCACATGAAGTAAAACTTCATAGAAAGAGGAGTTCTTTCTTGTCCTTGTTTCTGGCTTGAGAAATTCTCCACACCTGGGCACACTTAGGCTCAGAGCTAGGATTCCAGCTTAGGCTATATGGATTGTTTGAGTGGACATAGCTCTTCTGCACCTCAAAATTCTGTGCCTCAGTTTTTAAGTGACAAGTTTTCATTTATTATTCATTTTTTCCTTTGAGTCATAGTGTACAAGTAAAGAAATTTATAGAGCCTAACTCTACAATTTGACCAGATTCGGCAACTATATAAACACAAATCTATATTAAACATTAGAATCTTTCTAGAATTCTTCAACATCAATGCACCACTTTCTACTGGATCCCTATCCATCTGGAGTCAACTGTCATTCTGCTTCTGCCCACCACACACCAATACCATCTGGCCTAAAAATACACGCATGTATGATTACAGCATTTGAAATCTCCAGTGGCTTTGTCTACTTATTCAGGGGAGGAGGGTAGCTAGAAATTGCTCTGTGTTGTTGAACTTATTAGTAATTTGTTCCTTTGTATTTCTGAGTGATGATATACTACATGAATAGATAATAGCTTGCTTGTCTGGTCTTCTGTTGTTCTTCTATTGATGAATACCAGTGTTCTTTCTGCAGTTTTGAATATGTATGTGCATAGGCATGTTTAGTTATTCCTTTGGAAATGTTTTTCTTGGGTGAATGCTTGAGATTGTGATACCTGGGTCATGAGATGGAAGAATGATTAATCTCACAAGAAACTATCAAACATGCTTCGACAGTACATGTGCCATTCAATGTTCCCATGGCAACAACTCCTCACCATTGTAATTCTACAGCCTTTTTTCATTTTCCTCTGCAGAGTAATATCTCACTCTGATTTTTGTTTCATTGTAATAACATGCAGATATCTGTTATTATTACAGCCCTACCACAACACTAATTTATTTTGAATAATACAGCTCCAATACCTAGAACAGATTTTAATCTTGGGGAAAATTATGAATTAATGATACTCTGCAATATTTTAAGGACAAAACAGAATCCCTTAGTATTTGAGTAAAGGAGAAGGCAGGTATAGAAAGTTGGCTTGTTTGTAGTATTTTCAATTGTATTTGATGAATGTGGATAACTTGTCTGCTTGTATATATTTATACCGTGTGCCTGCCAGATACTCTTGAAGGCCAGAAGTGTACATTGGATACCCTAGTACTTGGGTAACAGATAACTGTGAGCTTCCATTTAGTTACTCGGAACCTATGTCCTCTGAAAGAACAGCCAGTTCCCCTAACTTCTGAGCAATCTTTCAATTCATTGACATATTTGTAGCTTTGTTAGGATACCAGTCTAGTCTGCATATTATTTACATCTTCTGGACTTAACTGGAAGAAGTCTACAAGATGGAACTCAGCATATGCCTTAACATTGGTTATTTGAAAAGGGATGCCAGAGTTATAATATCGTTAAATTCTAAAAATTAACTTAAATTTTTGTTTTATTAATGACATCTTCCAGACAGGGGTTAAAAGGCCACCTTGTTTAAACATGATAGACATGAACGGGAATGTTGGGAAGAACAACATCAAAAAAGTGTATGTGCCTCAAGCCTAAAATTGGAAATTTTATTCCTATGTATAATATGAGACCCTGCTATTTGTCCCCAGTCACCCAAAAGAGAAACTAGGAGGTAAAGTCAAGTTGTGGATTTGAATGGAGAGAACCTGAACAGAAAATGCAGCTGGAGAGGTTTCTCGATCACACATGATCACCTAGGCAAAGTTGCTATTACAGCAGTCATAGACAGGGGACCAACTACAAACCCACTGGAAACAATTTGACAGTGTTGTACACGTGGTTCTGTTTTTGCAGGCATGTGGAGGCTTGTACCAAGTTTTCAAAAAAATCTACCAAAACCAGGCAATTTATGGCAGGGTTGAATTCTCTGAAAAGTGACCCTGAGAGGCAGTTGTATAATGCTGGGAAGCTGTAACCTAACCTGTAATGAAGACTCTGGGATGGTGAGAATGCCAGGACTGCATCCCAAGGAAGAACCTATGTGTACTGCAAGTGACAGAGGTGGAGGAGTGGGGCTACTCAATTGTATTGAACATAGTTGATGGCACCAAAGCCCCAGAAACCTGACATGATGGTGCTGAAATCTGGGCTTGCCCCGTTGGGCTTCACACTTTCTTTGAATTGTCTTTTCCTTACTATGCCTCTATTCCTTCTTTGGGAATGGGGATGTTTATTCTGGGATGTTGTATATTGAAAGTGTGTAATTTGATTTTTGTTTTATTTTATTGGGGCTTCTAGGTGAGATACTTCTTTCAAGCTCAAAATAAACATTGCACTTTTTTATTGTGTTTTAAACTGTTAACCTTTTGGAGACTTTTAGAAATTAAACACATTTTTCATTTTGAGATGAGCATGAGATTTAGGGATCAGGAGTTAAGTGATCTTTAGAACTTTGTTACACTCGTTTAATTATTTTATGAAGGCAGGGTTACATCATAGGGCATGCGTGAAAAGGCAGAGGACACCTTGCAGGCGTTGTTTCTTTCATTCTGCCATGCTTCTTTATAGGATAATATGCAGATCAGCAGGATTGGCAGCTAGCATCCTTACCTACTTTAACCCAGGGAGAAGTACTCACTCGACTAAGGAACTAATGTCTAGGAAATGTGTAGGAAGATGTTATAGCTGAAATCCCAGTCCAGGCTCTTGATTGTGATCCCCAATTAGTCTGGATCTGAGGATTCACTGAACTGCAAAGGCCTTTATGAGGACCTAATAGCCTCGGATGACAGTGGAGAACCTGCCTCTGAGTACTAAAACCACCATCATTTTGCCAACTCCGCTTAGTTGGATTCCTCTGATACCATCTGAAATTCCTCAGCCCTGTATGCAGCTCAACACAGGCATCTTTAGCACCTGAGTTCTTTCTGCACTCCAGTTGTGGTTGTAATGTTTTTGTTGGAAGAGCGTGTTTGCTTAGAACTCTGGCTTAATAGAAACATTTCACTTGGATAAGGTTGATTGAGATCGGAGATAATGTACCAAAGTCAATATAGCACTATCCCAAAGCTTTAAGGTTTTGGTAAAGCCACAGAAGTGCCAAGCATATTTGTACAATCATTTCAAAGCCACTAGTATCAAAATATCCTACTCTGAGTTCAAATTCAAAACCCCAAACCACACACTGCACTCATACCAATTACTCCTTCATTCAACATATATTTACTGCACCACCAACTTAATTTTTGAATGTTTCCCGACAACATAGAGATAAATTCAAGAATCTTAATGCTGATTTTGTTTTCTTCAAAAGTTAGAACTGACTAGTAAAAAGAGACATTTGAAAAAAATTAAAAAAAAAATCTCTGTAGCTGTAAAGTAGCTGCAGTTCTTAGACCAGTGTTTAGGGGAAAAAACTAAAGCATATAAGGACCTATGAGAGGAAGAAGGGTCAGGTCAGCTGTGGCCAAGCACGCCAATACATTCTTCTAAGATTTTCTAATCAGTTAACTACCCATAACTCTTAATACTCTGTGATAGGACTGTTAGAAAACCCTGAGAGTTATAGAGTATAGAAGTTATACTTTAATACAGACGTAGGCATCTTTAAAAAAGAAGTCCTAATACCCTTACAAATAATAACAGTGTTTTTTTCAACTCTCTTATCCTTCTTACACTCAAAGATTTTTCTTCAATTACCCATTGTTCCCTTGAACAAGCCAGGAACATTTTCAAAGCTTTGCAGAAACTTTTCTTTCTGGCTCCCTGATTCTCACAGTTATATTGCCTTGACCAGTGAGGATCAGCCATAAACCTTCTTAGTCTGAAAGGACTTCTCTTGTTCTGAATCCCCTCTTTAGAATAATTACTATCTTCTTAAAAATGGCAAAATCCTTGTAGTGAACTTTCCACCACAAGACTTCATATGACTTAAACTTACTTTCTCCAATCAGAGTTCTAGTCGTGTGTCTATTTTGTATCTAAATAATTAATGGCTTCTAAACAGTAAGGTAGTTCCCTAAGTTTCATCCCATGAATCCTCAGAGGACTGACAGATTTATTTCCTTACAACATAGCTCTAATCATATGTTCTGTGAATCTAAATCTTTAAAGACTTTTATAATACATGTCTGATTTTGTGGAATGTTTGCATACATAAATTTTGTTTTTCAAGATTTTATTTATTTATTTATTTATTTATTTATTTATTTATTTATTTATTTATTTATTTTAGCTTTACTTATTTATTTTATAGAGTTTGAATGAAAAACCTCAGAGCAGGCAAGTTGTAAATCTCAGCCTCTGTTCAGATGAAGAGAATAAGTACAAGAAGGGAAAAACATGACATGTCATTTGAGGTAAGCCATCATGGAGATGAGATATATTGAAGGGACACATAGGAGGTAGGGTGATGTGGTGATACTTTAGAGAAACAGAACAACAAAATCCAATCCCAAAGAATTTTAGTTAGGTTCGGTCAGCACCTAAAAGAGAGAACAAAAGAAAAGAATCCTATCTTTTCTAGCTAGTCAGGACTCAGACTGGTGAATTCAATAGAACCTTATGGCCTTTGTAGAGACTATAATAGAGATCTGGAATTCGGGGAAGAAAAACCAGCATCCCATTAAATGAAGCACCATTTCACTTATCTCTTTAACGTGGCTTCAGTGAGCCTATGCTCCTTAAAGCAACCCTGCCTTCCTGAGAAGTGGTCGCTTAGCTGTCATTCGACTTGCCAATCTCAAATGTTTGATCTTTTCCCAGGCCAGATGTTGCTTTATCTTGACTAAAAGGAACTCTAAACACTTTCACTTTTCTTTTCTCTCTTCAATTTGTTCGTATAATTTCCAAATTGAAAAGTTTGTTTCCCCAAGGTAGAGGGGATGAGGCCACTCAGACCCATTCCCAGAGGTCTTAAATTTAGAAAAGGATGGCAAAAGGAACATAGATGTTTGCAAAGTGGATGAATACGAAACACTACCTGAACCTCCTAGAGCAGCTCTGGTGAAGGTTGTGTGAACACTTTAGGGTCCACATCATTGATAAAATCTGAGGTTACCTCCAACAGGGCTAACAGGAGACTATGTGACATAACCATGCTATGTCATCCCGGTTGCGTATCTGAACTCTTTTACACTGCTTATATAAGCAAGGTTTGCTTCCCTCAACTGACTTCATGTTTTTTATTTGAGTTGTCTATTGAAATTAGTGATACTTCTCTTTTTTATTTCCATTTAAACTGGTTAAAACAGCTTACAGTGTTTACAAATAAAAGTTCCTCAGTGTGACCACATCTTCATTTTCAGAAATAAATCAATGACTTTCTGTTGTTCTTAAAACCAAAGTCAGGTGCTTTAAGTGGTACAAAAGGCCTCATGATATCTGAGCCAACTACAGTGCCAACCTGCTTTCTCAACTCTTCTCACTACACTCTTCACAGCCATGCACCCGCAAAGAGTCTCTGCTTCAGATCTGTAGCAAACTAAGCAAGCATCTAAACTGACCAGCATCTAAAAGAAAGAGCAAGAGAAAATATGAAAAAAGGAAAGAGTGATATCTTTTCTAGCTAGGACTCAGAATGGTGAAGCCATCAGAACCATCATGGTACTTGTGATGGTTTGTATATGCTTGGGCCAGGGAGTGGCACTATTAGGAGGTGTGGCTTTGTTGGCGTAGGTGTGAGTTTTAAGACTCATCCTAGCTGTCTGGAAATTAGTCTTCTACAAGCAGTCTTCAGATGAAGATCTAGAACTCTCAGCTCCTCCTGCACCATGCCTGCCTAGATGCTACCATGATCATACCTTGATGATAATGAACTGATCCACTGAACCTGTAAGCCAGCCCCAATTATATGTGCTTTATAAGTCTTGCCTTAGTCATGGTGTCTGTTCATAGCAGTAAAACCCTAACTGTGGGTATATTTCTCATTTTATGAAGAAAAAAGGACGTCTGGGTAACAAAATATATGCAAACATGCACAAAATTACACACACACACACACACACACACACACACATGCATCCTACTCCTCTGATATTAATTGCACACAAAATAAACCATATGAAAAGCCTGATATATCTCTTCTTGCCAAGTTTACAAGCACTTTTATTAACTCAATGGTCACATTTCTGAGATCAAACCTGAACTTCCCCCTCTTGGTAGCTTTTGAAATGGTGTTAAAATTCCCTTTTTTCCTAGAGAAATATTATTCAAAGTTTACTAGGAGAATTTACCACAATTTAGACTATTTAATCCACCTACTCTCCATTTCCAACCCCAACCTAGCCTACGCCACAGCAAATTCAATGACAAATTCATTGCAGGATCCTAGATACCTTTTCTAGGTCTGAAAGCAATTTCTGTCCCCTACTGTCAAATCTATAAGATGCCTTTTTATTTTTCCTTCGCCTAAACCCTTCCTGGTGTTTTTTTCAAAACTCTCATTCTTTCCTTGCACAAAAAAAAAAAAAAAAAGAAAAGAAAAGAAAAAGAAAAACAGAACAGGCTTTGTTCAGAATGGTTTAATTCTTTGGTCCCTTAAACACAATAGACTTCCTTATGACAAAGAATTAACCTACTGCTATGGCAATGCTAACCACGGTATTTTACACACAGCTACTGTTACCAATACAGATGATGTGAAAGCCACAGGAAATAAGGCTAAATCTGACAAAACCATAGACCTTAAAATTAACAGATGAAGATAGTTGAGAAAGTGTCTTTGTGGTCAGATAGAGTGTCTTTTAGATATATGCCCAAGAGTAGTATAGTTGGGTCTTGAGGTAGATTGGTATATTGCCTCCAAGTGTTCGGAGAAACTGCCATCTTGATTTCCATAGGGGCTGTACATTTGCACCCTTCATCAGCAATATAAGAGTGTTTCTTTGCTCCACAGTTTTGATGGCATGAGCTGCCCATTTTGTTGTTTATCTTAGTCATTCTGACAGGTGTAAGATGGAATCTTAGTCTTTTTGATTTGCGTTTCCCTGATGGCTAAGGATGTTGAACATTTGCTTCTCAGCAATTTGAGATTTCCCTATTGAGCATTATCTGTTTAAGTCTGCACCCAATTTTAAAATTTGAATTATTTGGTTTATTGATGTCTAGTTTCTTGAGTCCATTCTATATTTTGGATATTATGCATCTATAAGATGTGGATTTGGTGAAAATTGTTTCTCATTCTGGAGAGTGATATTTTGTCCTATTGACAGTGTCCTTTGCCTTATAGAAGCTGTTCTGTTTCAAGAAGTACCATTTATTAATTGCTGATCCTTGTGCCTAGAATATTAGCAACTGTTCAGGAAGTTGTTTCCTGTGCCAGTGCGGTCCACATTATTTCCCACTTTCTCTTCTATCATGTTCAATGTATCTGGTTTTATGTTTTTTAAGTTTTTGATCCACTTGGACTTAAGTTTTCTGCAGGGTGATAGATATGGATCTATTTGCACTCTTCTACATGGAGACATCCTGTTACACCAGCACTGTTTGTTGAAGAGCTTTTGTTTTTACATTGTGTCTTTCTGGCTATTTTTCCCACAAAAATCAATGTCCATAGGTCTGTGGATTTGTATCTAGATCACTCATTTGATTGTATTGATTAATATGTCTGATTTTAGTGTCAATACTATACAGATTTTATTAATATAGTGCTTAGTACAGCTTGACATACAGGACACAGAGATATGTCCACAAGTTCTTCTATCTTAAACGATAGAGGGAAGGGTTGGGATATATTTTATACAAAAACAATGAACTAGACTCAGGAACTGAGCACGTAGGCAGCTTTTGTCTGCCAGCCGGCCGGGCTCGGGGCCGTGTCCTGCCCAGGAAGCTGTGGAAGGAGAGAAGCCCCGCAGCCATATTTGCTGTCTGCAGGGACACAAAAGGATCACTAGGTACTGTAACACCCTGAGCCTTAGATTTCTGGTGGTGCAAACCACCAGGGGTCTGCCTGCACTCAGGAACTGAGCACATAGGCGGTTCATCTGCAAGCCAGTCCATCGCAGGACCTGTGTCCTATGTGAGAATCAACAGAGGGAGTGACCCCCACCACAACTTCTTCCCTCCATAATAGAGCAGACAGAGAACACCTGGTTGACCTTGACAACCTAAGTATAGCATTGCTTGAGGCAAGACTGAGAAGGGCTCCAAAGGCACAAAAGAGGAAGCCAGCATATCAATAATCTGTGCCAGAAGAAACCCAGTCATCCAGTGTTGCAGAGATAACCTTAAAAATCCACAGTAGGTTGAAGCACCAGCCAGTGACAATAAGACCATCTAACTCCTGGGAGAACCAGATGGCTAAAGGCAAACATAGGAACGTTACTAACAGAAACCAAGGCATTATGGCAGCATCTGAACCCAATTCTCCAACATTAGCAAGTCCTGGATAACCCAACACACCAGAAAAACAAGATTTGGATTTAAAATCACTGGTCATGATGCTGGTACAGTAACACATGAAGGACATACTTAAAAGAAATTCAGGAGAAAATGGATCAAAAATTAGAAGCCCTTACAAGGGAAACACAAAAATCATTGAAAGAAATTCAGGAGAATACAAAAGCTAATAAGGAGGAAACGCAAAAATCACTTAAAGAAATACAGGAGAACCTTGATCAACAGGCAGAAGTCATGAAAGAGGAAACACAAAAATCACTTAAAGAATTAGAGGAAAACACAAACAAGCAAATAACAGAACTGAGCAAAAATTTCCAGGATCTAAAAACAGAAGTAGAAACAACTAAGAAAGCAGAAAGGGAGACAACTTTGGAGATAGAAAACCTTGGGAAGAAATCAGGGACCATAGACGCAAATATCAACAACAGAATACAAGAGATAGAAGAAAGAATCTCAGATGCCGAAGATACCATAGATAACATGGACTCAACAGTTAAAGAAAATGCAAAATGCAAAAAGCTTGTAACCCAAAATATCCAGGACATCCAGGACACAACGAGAAAGCCAAATCTAAGGATTATAAATATTGATGAGAGTGAAGATTTACAACTTAAAGGGCCAGCAAATATCTTCAACAAAATTATGGAAGAAAACTTCCCTAACCTAAAGAGAGAGATGCCCATGAATATACAAGAAGCCTACAGAACTCCAAACAGACTGGACCAGAACAGAAATACTTCCCGTCACATAATAATCAAAACCCCAAATGTACTAAACAAAGAAAGAATACTTAGGGCAGTAAGAGAAAAAGGCCAAGTAACATATAAAGGAAGACCTATCAGAATTACACCAGATTTCTCACCAGAGACCATGAAAGATAGAAGATCCTGGGCGGAGCTCATGCAGACTCTAAGAGAACACAAATGCCAGCTGAGACTACTATACCCAGCGAATCTCTCAATTACTATAGATGGAGAAACCAAGATATTCCATGACAAAACCAAATTTACACAATATCTTTCTATAAACCCAGCCCTACAAAGGTTAATAGGGGGAAAGCACCAGTACAACGAGGGAAACTATACCCTGGCAAGAGCAGGATATTAAGCTTCTTTCATCAAACCCAAAGAGGATAACCACACACATATAAAATTAAAATCAAAAATGTTAGGAAGCAATAACCACTACTCCTTGATATCTCTTAACATCAATGGACTCAATTCCCCAATAAAAAGACATAGACTAACAGACTGGTTATGTAAACAGGACCCTACATTTTGCTGCATACAGGAAAAACACCTCAATGTCAAAGACAAAAACTACCTTAGAGTAAAAGGCTGGAAGACAATTTTACAAGCCAATGGTCCCAGGAAATAAGCCAGAGTTGCCATTCTAATTTCAGATAAAATTGACTTTCAACCTAATGTCATCAAAAGAGACATGGAAGGTCACTACTTGCTGGTCAAAGGAAAAATCCAACAAGAAGAACTCTCAATCCTGAACATCTATGCCCCAAATACAAGGGCGCCCTCATTCATAAAAGAAACTTTACTAAAGCTCAAAGTACACATTGCACCTAACACAATAATTGTGGGTGATTTCATCACTCCACTTTCACCAATGGACCGATCAGGAAAACAGAAACTAAACAGGGAGACAATGAAACTAATTGAAGCTTTGAACCAATTGGGGTTAACAGATATATATAGCAAAAAGCAAAAGAATATACCTTTTTCACAACACCTCATGGAACCTTCTCCAAAATAGATCATATAGTCGGTCACAAGACAGACCTCAACAAATATAAGAAGATTGAAACAATCCCATGCCTCTTATCAGATCACTATGGAGTAAAAGTGGTCTTTAGTAACAGTAAAAACAACAGAAAGCCCACATACACATGGAAACTGAACAATACTATACTCAATGATACCTTGGTCAAGGAAGAAATAAAGAAAGAAATCAAAGATTTCTTAAAATTTAATGAAAATGAAGACACAACATACACAAATCTATGGGACATAATGAAAGCAGTACTAAGAGGAAAACTCATAGCTTTGAGTGCCTCCAAAAAGAAACTTGAGAGAGCTTACCCTAGAAGATTAACGGAACCACTGAAAACCCTGGAACAAGAAGAAGCTAATTCACCCAGGAGGAGGAGAAGACAGGAAATCATCAAACTCAGGGCTGAAATCAATCAAGTAGAAACCAAGAGAACCATACAAAGAATCAACAAGATCAAAAGCTGGTTCTTTGAAAAAATCAACAAGATAGATAAACCCTTAGCCAGACTAACCAAAGGGCACAGAGAAAGTATGCAAATTAACAAAATTAGAAATGAAAATGGAGATATTACAACAGAAACCGAGGAAATTCAAAAAATCATCAGATCCTACTACAAAAATCTGTACTCAACACAACAGGAGAATCTGGAGGAAATGGACATTTTCTTAGACAGATACCAATTACCAAAATTAAACCAGGATCAAATAGACTATCTAAACAGACCCATAACCCCTAAAGAAATAGAAGAGGTCATAGATAGGCTTCCAACCAAAAAAAGCACAGGACCAGATGGTTTCAGTGCAGAATTCTATCAGAATTCTATCAAAGAAGACTTAACACCAATACTCTTCAAACTTTTCCACCAAATAGAAACAAAAGGAACACTACCCAACTCCTTCTTCAAAGCCACTATTACGCTGATACCAAAACCACACAAAGATCCAACTAAGAAAGAGAATTTCAGGCCAATTTCCCTTATGAATATCGATGCAAAAATACTAAATAAAATTCTTGCCCACCGAATCCAAGAACACATCAAAATGATCATCCACCATGATCAAGTAGGCTTCATCCCAGGGATGCGGGGATGGTTCAATATAAGGAAATCCATAAATGCTATCCACTTCATAAACAAAGGCAAAGAAAAAACCACATGATCATTTCATTAGATGCTGAAAAAGCATTTGACAAAATTCAGCATCCTTTCATGCTAAAAGTCTTGGAAAGGTCAGGAATTCAAGGCCCATATCTAAACATAGTAAAAGCAATATACAGCAAACGGGTAGCCAACATCAACCTAAATGGAGAGAAACTTGAAGCAATCCCACTAAAATCAGGGACTAGACAAGGCTGCCCCCTCTCTCCATATCTTTTCACTATAGTTCTTGAAGTCCTAGCTAGAGCAATTAGACAACTTAAGGAAGTCAAAGGCATACAAATTGGAAAGGAAGAAGTCAAACTATCACTATTTGCAGATGATATGATCTTATACTTAAGTGACCCTCAAAACTCTACTAGAGAACTCCTACAGCTGATAAACAACTTCAGCAAAGTGGCTAGCTACAAAATCAATGCAAGCAAATCAGTAGCCTTTATATATTCAAAGGATAAGCAGACTGAGAAAGAAATTAGGCAAATGACCCCCTTCACAATAGCTACAAACAGCATAAAGTATCTTGGGGTGACTCTAACCAAACAAGTGAAAGACCTATATGACAAGAACTTCAGATCTCTGAAGAAGGAAATCGAAGAAGATCTCAGAAAATGGAAAAACCTTCCATGGTCGTGGATTGGCAGGATTAATATAGTTAAAATGGCCATCTTGCCAAAGGCAATCTACAGATTCAATGCTATTCCCATAAAAATCCCAACCCAGTTCTTCATAGAGCTAGAAAGAGCAATTCTCAAATTCATCTGGAATAACAAAAAACCCAGGATAGCTAAAACTATTCTCAACAGTAAAAGAACTTCAGGGGGATTCAATATCCCAGACTTTAAACTCTACTACAGAGCGATAGTGATAAAAACTGCATGGTATTGGTACAATATCAGGCAAGCAGATCAATGGAATAGGATTGAAGATCCAGACATGAACCAACAAACCTATGGTCACTTGGTCTTCGACAAAGGAGCTAAAAGCATCCAGTGGAAAAAAGATAGTCTTTTCAACAAATGGTGCTGGTTCAATTGGAGGTCAGCATGCAGAAAATGTGCATCGATCCATTCTTATCTCCTTGTACCAAGCTCAACTCCAAGTGGATCAAGGACCTCCACATAAAACCCGACACACTGAAACTAATTGAAAAGAAACTGGGGAAGACTCTGGAGGACATGGGCACAGGGGAAAAGTTCCTGAATAGAACACCAATAGCTTAAGCTCTAAGATCAAGAATTGACAAATGGGACCTCATAAAACTACAAAGTTTCTGTAAGGCAAAGGACACCGTCAAAAGGACAAAACGTCAACCAACAGACTGGGAAAGGATCTTCACCAACCCTAAATCCGACAGAGGGCTAATATCTAATATATACAAAGAACTCAAGAAAGTAGAACCCAGAGAACCAAATAACCCCATTAAAAAGTGGGGTACAGATCTAAACAAAGAATTTTCACTTGAAGAACTTCGGAGAGCTGAGAAACACCTTAAGAAATGTTCAACATCATTAATCATTAGGAAAATGCAAATCAAAACAACCCTGAGATTTCACCTCACACCAGTCAGAATAGCTAAGGTCAAAAACTCAGGAGACAGCAGGTGTTGGCGGGGATGTGGAGAAAGAGGAACACTCCTCCACTGCTGGTGGGATTGCAAGATGGTGCAACCACTTTGGAAATCAGTCTGGCGGTTCCTCAGAAAACTGGGCATGTCACTTCCTGAGGACCCTGTTATACCACTACTGGGCATATATCCAGAGGATTCTTCAGCATGCAATAAGGACACATGCTCCACTATGTTCATAGCAGCCCTATTTGTAGTAGCCAGAAGCTGGAAAGAACCTAGATGTCCTTCAACGGAGGAATGGATACAAAAAATGTGGTATATTTACACAATGGAGTACTATTCAGCCATTAGAAACAATGAATTCATGAAATTCTTAGACAAATGGATGTAGCTGGAGAACATCATACTAAGTGAGGTAACCCAGTCTCAAAAGATCAATCATGGTATGCACTCACTGATAAGTGGATATTAGCCTAGAAACTTTGAATACCCAGGACATAATCCACAAATTAAATGATGTCCAAAAAGAATGGAGGAGTGGCCCCTGGTTCTGGAAAGACTCAGTGCAAGAGTATAGGGGAATTCCAGAACAAGGAAGTGGGAAGGGGTGGATGGAAGAATAGGGGGACAGAAGAGGGCTTATGGGACTTGCGGGGAGTGGGGACCCAGAAAAGGGGAAACCATTTACAATGTAAATAAAAAAAAATAAAATAAAATAGTTTCTCACACTAAAAAAAAAAAAACAATCAACTAACAAAATAAGCAAAAGATTCTGGAAGATTCTGGAAGGGGAAACTCAGAAGTCTTAAGAAATGCCTGAAATTTACCAGATATAAAAAGGCCCTCATTCCTTAAGGGTTTATAAACAATAAGAGCTGAAAAAGAGATGCTAAGATGCCTGAAGGAGACACCCTCCAACCTGTTCAGCAGCTTGTAAATCCTGCATTAACTGGAGGGTTTCGGGTTTCACGAGTTGTCACTTATGCTGGTGTGGGCTTTTGCTGATGCTACTACATTTGAGTTGTTCCTGCTCAGGAAAGTGACCACCCATGAACACTTCTCTAGCTAACCCCACTCAACTCATTGGTTCATCAGAAAATAAAGCTAATGGATGAAGAGCATAAAAAAGAAGCTGCAGTCTAAAGATTTGATGGTGCTGTCTGAGTCTGCTTCCCATCGAAACCCCACTTTTTCCAGTTTGCCATCCTCTCTCCCTTCATCCTTCTCTCTTTCTCTCATTTCTTATGTTCTGTTGGAGTATAAACAATGATGTTAGCATAACAGAACTTCTACTTGGTTTAATGGTGAGTTGGAAGGCTAGCCCTCCTCGGGACAGACTCTGATTACCATCTGTCCCCTCGACAGTCACAAACACACAGCTGCAAACACACAGCTTTTCTCTGTTTTGGAAGCCAGTTTTGATCTCTAGCCCACAAAAGCCTTGGATTCACTATGTAGCCTCTGTGACCTGGAACTTGCTGCAATCTCCCTGCCTTTGCTTGTTGAATGCTAAGACTACATGGCGATGCTCAACAATTTAGAGGATATTTGGTATTTAATATCACCTGGGTTTGTAAAACATTCTAAAGTTATTATACTGTTTTCAAGGATGCTTAAAGGAGTAAACCTCAAAAGATGCAATGCAAATAATATTAAAAAGGAATCAGATTGTTTTAGATTTAAGCCTGGTCCTTATCAGTCCTTTGTTTGTTCCTTTATTTTATTGCCAAACAACAACAAGGAAAACACCTGACAAATACTCAGCTGCCACAGATCTAGCCCCTGCTTCCTCATAGCTCCTTGTATTCTTACTGTTCTCATTCCTTCTTCCATCACAGCCCTTTGACCAAACTTGAATTGTTACTAGATCTTAACCAAACTTGTCCTCAATGTCAATCAAATTGTTTCCTTTATCTCCTGAAAGGGAAAGAAAAAAATATATATATATGCACATCTATCCATACATACATATATGTATGTGTATATATATGTATATATATATAAATATATACAGATATATGTATATATATGCATATACATATATATGTGAGAAAGATAGAAGATAGGTAGATAGATAGATAGACAGATAGATAGATAGATAGGCACATAAAACCAGTCCAATTTACCAAAACATGACCTTCATTTAACCTTCTCAGCTGATGAGTTCATAGCAACTCTATTCCGAGAATCATCCATATATTTTGCTACCTAAAGCAGAGCCATCCTCAGTATGGGATTACTTAAACTTAGATAAAATTAAACAAAATTTGAAAGTCAGCTGTTCCATCCTGCTGACCATATTTTTCCAGCGTATCGATAGTCATGTGTGGCCAGTGGCCGCCACCCTGGCATAAGTGAGATACTCTCTACCACAGCAGAAGCTTCTCATGGCTGAGCCTGAATTGATCTCCTTCAGCCCACGTGCAACACGTGAAACAGTGTGGCCTGAATTTGCATTCTTTTTTTGTGAATTTTTTTTATTCGATAAATTTTTTATTTACATTTGAAATGATTTCCCCTTTTTTAGACCCCCCACTCCCCGAAAGTCCAATCAGCCCCCTTCCCTCCCCCTGTTTTCCCACCCAACCCTTCCCACTTCCCTGTTCTGGTTTTGCCCTATACTGCTTCACTGAGTCTTTCCAGAACAAGGGGCCACTCCTCCGTTCTTCTTGTACCTCATTTGATGTGTGGATTATGTTTTGGGTATTCCAATTTTCTAGGTTAATATCCACTTATTAGTGAGTGCATACCATGATTCATCTTTTGTGTCTGGGTTACCTCACTTAGTATGATGTTCTCCAGCTCCATCCATTTGCCTAAGAATTTCATGAATTCATTATTTCTAATGGCTGAATAGTATTCCACTGTGTATATATACCACATTTTTTGCATCCACTCTTCTGTTGAGGGATACCTGGGTTCTTTCCAGCTTCTGGCAATTATAAATAGGGCTGCTATGAACATAGTAGAGCATGTATCCTTATTACATGCTGGGGAAACTTCCGGGTATATGCCCAGGAGTGGTATAGCAGGATCTTCTGGAAGTGAGGTGCCCAGTTTTCGGAGGAACCGCCAGACTGATTTCCAGAGTGGTTGTACCAATTTGCAACCCCACCAGCAGTGGAGGAGTGTTCCTCTTTCTCCACATCCTCTCCAACACCTACTGTCTCCTGAGTTTTTAATCTTAGCCATTCTGATTGGTGTAAGGTGAAATCTCAGGGTTGTTTTGATTTGCATTTCCCTAATGACTAATGAAGTTGAGCATTTTTTAAGATGCTTCTCCGCCATCTGAAGTTCTTCAGGTGAAAATTCTTTGTTTAACTCTGTACTCCATTTTTTAATAGGGTTATTTGGTTTTCTGTAGTCTAACTTCTTGAGTTCTTTATATATATTCGATATTAGCCCTCTATCTGATGTAGGGTTGGTGCAGATCTTTTCCCAATTTGTTGGTTGCTGTTTTGACCTATTGACAGTGTCCTTTGCCTTACAGAAACTTTGTAATTGTATGAGGTCCCATTTGTCAATTCTTGATCTTAGAGCATAAGCTACTGGTGTTCTGTTCAGGAACTTTCCCCCTATACCGATGTCCTCAAGGGTCTTCTTCCCCAGTTTCTTTTCTATTAGCTTCAGAGTGTCTGGCTTTATGTGGAGGTCCTTGATCCATTTGGAGTTGAGCTTAGAACAAGGAGACAAGGATGGATCAATTCACATTCTTCTGCATGCTGACCTCCAGTTGAACCAGCACCATTTGTTGAAAAGGCTATCTTTTTTCCATTGGATGTTTTCAGCCCCTTTGTTGAGGATCAAGTGGACATAGGTGTGTGGGTTCATTTCTGGCTCTAAAATCCTGTTCCATTGATCTGCCTGCCTGTCACTGTACCAATACCATGCAGTTTTTAACACTATTGCTCTGTAGATAAGCAGGCTGAGAAAGAAATTAGGGAAATGACCCCCTTCACAATAGCCACAAACAGCATAATGTACCTTGGGATGACTCTTACCAAACATGTGAAAGATCTGAATGACAAGAACTTAAAGACTATGAAGAAGGAAATGGAAGAAGACCTCAAAAAAATGGAAAAACCTCCCATGCTCATCGATCGCCAGGATTAATACAGTTAAAATGGCCATTTTGCCAAAAGCAATATACAGAATCAACGCAATACCCGTCAAAATCCCAACTCAATTCTTCACAGAGTTAGAAAGAGCAATCCTCAAATTCATCTGGAATAACAAAAAACCCAGGATAGCTAAAACTATTCTCAACAATAAAAGAAACTCTGGGGGTATCAGTATCCCTGACTTCAAGCAATACTGAATTTGCATTCTTAACCTCCTGATCAGGATCTACATTTCAGCCTCTGCCATCTGAATATTCACTCTTCCTGTTTGAATTCTTCATTTCATTTAAGCAGGTTTTCTTTCCCTCTGTCTGCTCTTTCCTGTGCTTGCTTTGCTCTGCCCCCGGGCTCTTTCTTATTCTTTTCCAAAAATATCTTGCAGAAGCTGTGACATTCACCACCAGGGTCATTTGAGTTAAAAGACAGAGGAGAATGTCCCTAAATACTGTGCAGATACTCTTCCCTCAGTGGCTTGCCTCCTCTCCTCTGAATAGTTAAAAGCATTTATCTCTGTGCCTCTTTGAGCACCTGGGGACCTTGCTTTATTATTAGACTGGGGTGTGTTATAATGGGAAAAGGCGCAGAATTCATATTCAAAAGATATGCCTTCCTCTCTCTCCCACTTCCTAACCACATGGCCTTGGGCAAAACACTCTAGCTTCTGCTTCTGTAAAACATAGTTAAAAATAGCACCATATTGATTTCCTTCACTGATATTTTGTTATTGTTTTTTTTTCCTATCTAAAGTTTAAATGCATGTTTGTGACTGTGTAAGTTTACATAGTATGGTGACCCTCATCCATATGTAAATGTATAATTTGCTATCATTTTATTATCATTCATAATAAAAATCTGCTTCAGACTGTATATTCTACCCATGCTATGCAGAAAGTAAATACAATTTGTTGAATTTGAACATGAGAATAAGTCTAATGGAGAAAAATTAAATGTATGTATCTATGTCTAAACATAATAATAATAATATATATTATTAGATATGTATAATTTTCTCTTCAGCTAAAGTTAAGCCCTTACATATTTGAGGTCTGAACTATGAAGAAGAAAATGTCTATATTTAGTGTAGTATTAATAATAAATTGTGTTCTTAGCTCTCAGTAACTAAAGCGTCAAGTAAAATTAATATATCCAAAAAACCACGTTCTTTTTTCCACTTTTTCCCATATTTTTTATACTAACTAGATGTGAAGAAAAACTGAATCCCAATTAGTTCCAAGTGTTGTATATTCTCATGGAATTCTTTAACCAGAAATAATAATTGGCATTGTAGGTTTTCTTTTCTTTTACTGAATTTTGAAAAGAGTAGATTTAAAGTCATGGGTTAAAATAATCCCATAACATCCACAATAGTGTCTGGGTTTTGTAACTGTACAAGGGATGGATCCCTAGGAGGGCAGTCTCTGGCTGGTCTTTCCCTCAGTCTCTGCTTTACATTTTGTCTCTGTATCTACTCCTATGGATATTGTGTTCACCTTTCTAAGAAGGCCCAAAGTAAACATACTTGGTTCTTCCTTCTTCTTGAGCTTCATTTGGTCTGTGAATTGTAACTTTGGTATTTCAGGCTTCTGAGCTAATATCCACTTATCAGTGAGTGCATACCATGAATAACATGTGTCTTCTTTTGTGATGGGTTATGTCACTAAAGACAATATTTTCTAGTTCCATCCATTTGCTTATGAATTTCATGAATTCATTGTTTTTAATAGCTGAGTAGTATTCCATTGTGTAAATGTACCACATTTTCTGTATCCATTCCTCTGTTGAGGGACTTCTAGGCTTTTTCCAGCTAGTGGCTATTAAAAATAAGGCTACTATGACCATAGTGGGGCATGTGTCCTTATTACATGCTGGGAAATCCTCTGGGTATATGCCCAGGAGTGGTATAGCAGGGTCCTCTGGCAGTATTATCCTCAATTTTCTGAGGAACCACCAAATTGATCTCCAGAGTGGTTGTACCAGCTTGCAATCCCACCAGCAGTGGAGGAGTGTTTCTTTTTCCACATCCTCCATAGCATCTGCTGTCACCTAAGTTTTTGATCTTAGCCATTCTGACTGGTGTGAGGTGAAATCTCAGGGTTGCTTTGGTTTGCATTTCCCGCATGACTAAGAATGTTGACCATTTCTTTAGGTGCTTCTCAGCCATTCAAAATTCCTCAGTTGAAAATTCTTTGTTTAGCTCTGTACCCCATTTTTAAAGGGGTTATTTGGTTCTCTGGAGTTTAAGTTCTTGAATTCTTTGTATATATTGGATATTAGCCCTCTGTCAGATGTAGGGCTGGTAAAAATCTTTTCCCAATTTGTTGGTTGCTGTTTTGACCTATTGACAGTGTCCTTTGCCTTACAGAAACTTTGTAATTGTATGAGGTCCCATTTGTCAATTCTTGATCTTAGAGCATAAGTTATTGGTGTTTTGTTCAGGAACTTTTTCCCTGTGCCCATGTGCTCAAGGCTCTTTCCCCACTTTCTTTGCCATTAGTTTCAGTGTGTCTGATTTTATGTGGAGGTCCTTTGTCCACTTGGACTTGAGCTTTGTACGAGAGATAAGAATGGATCAATTTGCATTTTTCTGCATGCTAACCACCAGTGAACCAGCACCATTTGTTAAAAATGCTGTCTTTTTTCCCCTGGAAGATTTTAGCTCCTTTGTCAAAGATCAAGTAACCATAGGTGTGTGGGTTCATTTCTGGGTCTTCAATTCTATTCCATTGATCTACCTGCCTGTCACTGAAACAATATCATGCAGTTTTTATCACTATTGCTCTGTAATAGTGCTTGAGGTTCGGGATACTGATTCCCCCATGCTCTGCCAGTGCGTGACAAATAAAGAGGGGGACACTATCAGCCAACCACTGAACTGAGCACAGGGTCCCTATTGGAGATCTAGAGAAAGGACCCAAGGAGCTGAAGGGGTTTGAAGCACCATAGGAGGAAAAACAATTTGAATCACCCAGTACCTCCAGATTTCCAAGTGACTAAACCACCAACCAAAGAGTACACATGGAGGGACCCATGGCTTCAGATGCATATGTAGCAGATGATGACCTTGTTGGACATCAAATGAAGGAGAGGCCCTTGGTTCTGAGAAGGCTAGATGCCCTGGAATAGGAGAATGCCAAATCAAGGAAGCTGGAGTGGTGGATTGGTGAACATGGGGAGGGGAGATGAGTTAGAGAATTTTCAGGGGGCGACCAGGAAAGGGACAACATTTGAAATGTAAATAAAGAATATATCTAATTTTAAAAGATACAGCAAAGACAAAATAATAATAATAATAATCCTAGATGTTCTTCCTCGGCTGTCACAGCTCTCCCAGGGTCACTGCAGACGGGCACAAGGGTGACAGGATGTGGGTGTTCTAACTCATCAATGGGGCCCAGCTCCATTGCAACAGAGCTCATGACATCTAAGTGGGAGTATGGCACGAAATGGAGAGAAACATTCAGATTACATTTTAAAAAAATCTATAAAATTTATGATTACAGTAGGCTCCCAGAGAACCCTTACAGGATTCAGCAATTTTTTTTTGTCTCACTTTCTCTTTTGGATTTTACGGCTGAAGACAATTTTAGAAGAGAGGAATGACTTTGTGATCTTGAGTGAGGTGTGGGGGGAGACTGACTATATTCAGCAGTTACCTTTTGACTTCATGGCTCTCAATCAAGACTCGGACCACTACTGTCTTGTTTGGGAGCACTCTTTCCTTTTGTTTGGGGAGTAATGCACTTTTTTTTTTAAATTCCCAGGAGAATTGAGACAAACCCTGAAATAGTTTGGTTTCTTGGAAGTAGTGATCCTAAAAATATCTTGGGACGGCTTGTCATGTTAGCAAATGAGTGAGTGTGGAGCAAATTAACTAGAGCATGGAGATGGGCTGGGGCCGGTCTCAGCAATCTGTTTAGCTCCAGGTAAACAGAATGTTCAGAAGGGAACTGGGAGAGCAATTTAGCCAAGCAACGATTTGCAGTTATTCCCATATGGCAAGAGAGAAACAAACATGCTCTGCCTCATAATTGTTCTATGATTTTTTTTTCTTCTTTTGTTATCCCACACAGCTTTAAAAAAGGATACAGAGTAAAGAGTCCATATCTGTGTACAGTTGTGTCCTTGCTTAGTGTACATGTGAGTGATTGTTAGGAGATATTTAAACAGATTGCACAAAAGGATAAAATGTCATATGAGGTGACATTCATATATTGTACATTGAAGTGATAATGACAACAGAAATTTAGCAACTTGCCTGAGGAATACATACATCCTACAGTGGCAGAAGGAGGTGGAAGGAGAATTAATTAGTTAATCGATATTACTAATCTATATTTACTGGGTACACAGATATTATATGTGTGCTTGTGTGTATACGCAGCTGGTTTGTACATATAATTATGTGATTTTGTCTACGAATATGTGATGATTTCAGATCTAGAGCTTTATCCCTATGTATTCATGAAAAATATTGGTAGCAAAATTACCTTTAACCACAATGGCAAACAATACTTCTGAAGATAAACAGTCCTCGCTACTGGAATAAAAAGAGGACGAGGAAGACATTTCAAAATTTCAACTTGTTACTCATGCAATGTACACTCATTTCCCTTCAGAACAAAACATTCTTTCTTCACCCAACTGCTTTGCTTTCAGTGATGTCCCCCATTCAGTTCATCTGACTTGTATTCAGCTGAACCCAGTTCCAACTTCCAGGAAGATAGTGTGATAAGAGACTAAATCAAACAGTCTATTCAGTGACATTAGAACGACGGTCATTTCAAAGATGAGCATTTACTTGGAACAATAAGTTTCATAACCAAGATTTGAACCAAACTGTTGCTATCAGAAAATGGTTCCTGATACCAGTTCTTAATTACCAGACTGTGAACCTGGCTATGAACTATGGTTCCTCGTAGTCATTTGCTACCAATGAGTGTGTACAGTGTGTACCAAGTGTGTACAGTGGTTTAGTGTGAAAGAGAATGGGATTAAGAGCCATTGGAATAACAGTAGCAGTGATCCTGCCAAAAATCTTCATTGGATGCTTTAGTTGCTACACCGGTTTTGAACTACTAGGAAAATATTGGACATTTCAATAACATAGGCTAGAGTGCATTAGAAATTTTTTTATAGTGGATATAAGCAGAAAAGAGCCAAAACATCTTCATTGGATGCTTTAGTAGGTGCAAAGCCTTTTATAATAATATTGGACACTTCAATACCTTAGCCTAGATGTAGATAACTGATTTGTTGTGATAAATGTAAGCTTGTATTCCTCTGTCTTCACTACTGGTAGGAAGGGAAACTACACAATCCTCACTACCAGAAAAAGAAGAAGAGGAATAAGGGGGGGAAAAGAGGTAAAAGAAGTAGAGGAGGAGGAAAAAGAAGAGGAAGAATGAGGAATAAGAGGAGGTAGAAGGAAGGGTAATAATTCGGGTGTTATTTCTTTTTTTTCTATTAGATAAATTTTTTATTTACTATTCAAATGTTGTCCCCTTTCCTGGTCCCCCACCCACCCAAAAATCCCCTAACCCATCCCAGCTGTCCCTGCTCATGAGTCCACCCACTCGCACTTTCCTATCTGCTGGCACTCCCCTATACTGATGCATTAAGACTTCTCAGGTCCAAAGGCCTCTCCTCCCTTTGATGTCCAACAGGGCCATCCTCTGCTGCCTATGCCTCTGGAGCCATGAGTCCCTCTATGTATACTCTTTGGTTCATGGTTTAGTCCCTCAGGTGTTATTTCAATGTATTACTAATGGAGCAGAAGTCATCATCTATCCTGAAGACTCACCTAATGACAAGTGAATCTTCAAAACAATAAAAGAAATCAACCATATCCCACAAGTTCAGTAGAAATAAGAAAAGAAAAGAAAAACCCTGCCAGTTTTTGCATCAGTCCAGACTTTAATTAATGAATAGTGCTTAGTGCTGGGTATATTAAAGCACTTTCTGAGATATGCCAGGTTACTAAGATTTTCAGCCTGTGTTTGAAGCATCTGCCTAGATCATCATGACCACATTTTTGAGTTTTGCACTTACCCTGAAGCCTCAGATGACTAATTAATTCTATTTTTCTTAAAATAATCATATCATGGAAACAATAGGTACCACACTGTATGTAGCTGAATGCTGCTCTGAAAACACCATCGCTTGGGGATTCAATGAGATGAAATATGGGAAGCTTTCAAGATATAGGACTTTTTTTTCTCTTATTTTTCCCTTAATCTATGAAACCAATGATCAGATAAACAGCTATTGAAATTCTGTTTTTGAAAATGGAGTGCCTATATATGTGGGGGTGGAGGTGCTTCATGCATGTGCATGTACATATGCATATGTATATATAAAGTTTGGGAGTATGTGTAAAAAGAAAATCTTTCTTGAATTTGTTTGACATAGAATAATCCACTGTGATACTCAAATGTCTGAAGCAATGGAGGCTCCAGAATTTAGATGCCCAATAAAACAAAAATCAGTCCTCATCCTTCGTTGTTGTACCAAGACTTTGCTTGCAAAACATGGAAGAAAGCAACACTCTTGCCTAAATATGTTTAAATATTTCCATGAATCCTCATTCTATGTCATTTGCTTGTTGTAGTTTTTGATAAAATCCACTGAAACCCCAAGAAGACAACACTCCACCACATGATCTCTCTGTTATTAGTGCATGACAGATATAGCTTGATTTTTTTTTATCAAATTGTAACTCTCAATAGTATAAGATTGTCTGAGTAATAGAAGTATTCGAACATACCTATCAGTTGCCACACAGTATACAATTGGCATGTTCTTAATTCATTAAAAATTAAATCTGTGGAGAGAGTGAGATAAATTCATTCATTTGAAGGTCGATAAGTTGAAATAACTGTTACTGAATGTTATTAGTAGATATATATATTTCTTATATATCTGCAAGCACAGGTTTCTCAAACTTGATACCAATCTAGAAAAGAAAAGCTAAATGATCAGCAAAAGACACATATTACAATATTCAGTCTCCAAATACATTCATGTGTAATTAACTATCAAACAAATTGAAAAATCTAAACAATTTGAGTGCCCACTATAGAAAAAAGTTTTTTGCTACTTCAAATAAATTAACTAAACCCCTGCCCGACACTGTATCAGACAGTCTTAGCACTGTCTCCAGACAGTAGACTGTGCCAGGCAAAGTCTTTGAGCCTTTGAGCCTTTGAGAAAGACCAGAAAGAATGCTTTACCAAGCTTTGGTTCTTCCCCCAATAATATCTATGTTGTAACAAATAACATCTTGTGCTCATCTGTCCCCTCACTACTGGAAGAAAGAGAAATAGCAGTTTCCACTACTGGAAGAAAGAGAAATAGCAGTTTCCACTGCTGGGAGGAGGAGCTAGAGGAGAAGGAGGAGGAGGAAGAAGAGAAGGAGAAGGAGGAGGAGGAGGAAGAGGTGGTGGTTGTGGAGGAGGAGGAAGAAAAGGTGGGGGGAGGTAAAGAAGGAGGAGGAGAAGGAAGTGGAAGTGGAATAGGAAGATGTGGAGGAGGTGGAAAAGAAGGAGGAGGAGGAGGAGGAAGAGGAGGAAGAGGAGGAGAAGGAGGAGAGGAAGATGACAACATTGCAAAAACCCTATAGATTTCCCCACCCCAAATTGTTCAGGCCTTTGAAGTTCATATGCCTACAGAATTTTTAAGAAATTATTTACATTGGTTTAAGTAAAATAAGTAGTAAGAAAAATGAAAGATATCAACATGTAACTTTAGGGGCAAGGACGGGGAGAGTCAGATAAATAAACCTGTGATTTAAAAACAACAGATTATCCTGTATTTTTTTCCTTAAAATTCCCAGTCCTAGTAGACCATGAATGCACAAAATAACTTCCAGTAAGACTTGTAGCGAGCTCTCAATTCTGGAATAAGCAAGGGGGTTCCAAAAGCATCAATAAAGGGACAGAAATGGGAGAGAATTGGATAGCACTGATGTTAGAATCACTTTTATATTTTTGAGGGTTTTATATAAGGAAGGGGATAGGAACTCCACAGAAGGACCAACAGAGTCAACTAACCTGGACACCTGGGGACTCTCAAAGACTGAACCTGAACCAGCAACAAAAGGGCATACATGAGCTGGACCTACCGCCCTCCTCCCCACCCCACCCCTGTACATATGTAGCAGATGTGCAGCTCAGTCATCATGTGGGTCTGGAACATCTGGAGTGAGGAGCATCCCTAATGCTGTTGCCTGTCTGTGGAATACATTATTCTAGCTGGGCGGCCTTGTCTGGCCTCAGTGAGACAGGATGCCCCTAGATTTGCAGAGACTTGAAGTGTCTGGATGGAGAGTTAACCGGGAAGGGAGCCTGCCTACTGAGAAGAGAGGAAAGGGGAGATGGGGGAGGGCATGTTAGTGGGGGAATGCGAGATGGGGCAGTGATCAGGATGTAAAGTGAATACAAAAATGTAAAAATATGCAAAAAGATAAGGAAAGAAAGAAATGAAATCAATTCACAAGATGGAGTTTGTGAGACAGAAAATAGCATCACTCAGCAAGCTGGCGACCAATACAGAGCCATGATGCATTGTAGCAAATAATCAAATAATTAAATATTTTAAGAAACATTAAATATATAATTAAATTATTTTAAGAAACATTTAAGAAAATAATTAAATTGTTTTAAGAAACATTAGGAAAACACTGAGTGGTTCATTTCCTGTCATGTCAAAACATGGCCATATTTCTTCCCACATATTGGAAAGGGCGGATCCCTAACACGCGTGATAGTTTCACAGGTCTTCCCTTTTCTCATCCAGAGCACACAAGTCAGTGCCTGAGAAGTAAGTACATGGGATTTCATATGACAGAACTTTATTTAGATTTGAACGTTTTCCCAATTAGCAGCTAAAATTTCAAGATGAACAGAGACTCCATTCCACATATAGAATTGGCACCAGGATCCAAAGGAAGTTGTTCAGGGTGAAATTTTATCTGTCATGAACATGGTGACTCCTGCTTTCTTTGTACTTGAATTTGCCTGCCATCCTCTAGTCCTGGATGCCTGCAAGCATGCTTCCGGGAAAAGCTTTGAGTTGCATTTTGCTTTGTTGGGACAATTGAAAAAGCAATTTAACACATATAATGAATTCAATGTTGATATGACTGATGGTTGTAATTTTACCTTAATTAAACCATTTCATATTTTAAATATTTTGGGATGTGATTGAGACTTTCTTGGATGTCTAGAAGGTACATATATTGTAGCTGATGTTTTCTCACTAACACCTGTATAAAAAGATTGTAACTACTTTATTTGGAATTTAGTTTTGACTGTGTGCAATATTAACACTGGGCAATAAATGTTCCTTTCCTCATTTCTCTCTTGCTTTATTCTTTCTCATTTTCCAGTTTTAATTACTGATATAATTTTACTTTAATATTTTCCTACTGTATTCAGCCCTCACATATCTTGTGAACTTTAACTTCTATCATTTTATTCCATAGTAATAACTTTGGAAATGTCAGAGGATTAATTTGACTTCCATGAATTCTCTCCCTTCTCTAACCTTCTGCTAGCCTTGAGATATCTTTAGAGTGTATTACGTATATATACCATTCCATCGAGATTAATCTTTTCCTTCTTTTGTCTTGTGTGTTTCCGTTCAACTTTCAGTTCATTTTCTGTAGCTCTTATAATGAAATACTGATACTCTGTGGTTGAAAGTGGCTCCTTTGCAAATATATTGTTGAGGGTATGGTGAAGATAATATTAGCAGGTATCCAGTCTGAGCTGTTTAAAATTGATTGGGTGTCAATGCACCTGCATAGAAACATATTTCAAATCTACCTTCTACTCAGGCCTACATTTATCTAGGGACACACTATTTTAGCAATCTGTTTGATGAAAAATTTCAGAGCAGAAGATTGGCCAGCAAGAAGGAAAAAATGATTATCGCTTCCAGTATGTCAGCATCCTCCTGCTCACACACAGCCAAAGCAGGCAACCTTTGTGACAGAAGAGCACACGCTCACTGTTTCAGGCTAGTCAGGTCTACAGTTCTTAGCTATCCCCTCCATTTACATATTCAATATGTATATCAATAATAGAACGTTTTGTAGCAAATAGAAATCCAATCATAGAAGAAAAACATTCAGTAGAGTGAGTGAGAGAGAGAGAGAGAGAGAGAGAGAGAGAGAGAGAGAGAGAGAGAGATGTAAATATTAAGTCTATTTCATTTAATGTCTTGGGGAATCATCTTGTGGGGAAAGGAAGGCATCAAAGAATAATATAGAGTAATTAGGAAGAATTTAATAATTGGAAAAAGAAACTTACCCAGATTCACTTAAAGCATTCCTTTTCAATAACAGAAAATCTATTGATGCATCAAGATTTTCTTTCAATTCACACTTGAACTACACTGTTAGCATCTTGAGTTCAGGCAAAGAATAAACTTGTATTGTTAATCTTGGTTAATAACTAACTCTCTTGTAGGCATACTGTGTACTAGGAAATACCTTAAGAAAACTCATTTTTATTTTATAATAATTCCATGTTATACATATTATGTAGTCAATATTTTTAAACTTGAGGAAGAAGAACTGACTAATTTTTTTTCCCAAGGGCACAGAATTGCTCTGGAGAGCTGGTATACAAAGCCAAGAGGTTAGGTTTGGAAAGACATGATGTTGCATTGATTATGATCATGCTTGCTTTGCAAAACCCAAAGAAAGTGAAATTCAGAAGTAGGCAGGATCAATAATCTCTATAGACAGGAGAAATGATTCATTAGCTAGAGGCAGGTACTCCATCAAAGAAGAGAAGCTTCGGTCAGAGTCATAGAGTACATGCACTTTTTTATTAGATATTTGCTTCATTTATATTTCAAAAGGTATCCCCTTTCTGCATTTTGAATTAAAATCTGATACTCTGTACCCAGAACTAGGTACATGGACAGGTGGCTTTTCATGAAGAACACCCCAGTTTCCTCATCTACAGTGACAGTAAGAACCTTCTTTAAAGGGCTCTACCAAGAACAAATGTGATAATATATGTAAATCACTTCACAGTGCTGGACACATGGCCGGCACCTAATAAATGATGGCTATTATATTATTATTATAGTCAAGTTTGAGTCATGATACCAGGGGAAGCCTGTGCCTGGTAAATTCAATTTTCTCCCTCAGTGAAGTCGCTCATGTTCCTAAGCTCCAGGAGTGCCTAATTCAGGACCGTGCGCTCAATAATTAATCACAGATTGTATTTTACTGCATTACCCAACATTGCTTTCCACTTTTAGCTGTTTCATAACTTCATGGAGAATTTGTCATTTTTTTATTAACAGAAATAAAACGTAAAGTAGGAAATGAAGAGAACATTCCTGGCTACCATTTCTAAATTAAAGAGTATTTCTCTTTCCATGGTAGATCAGATATCATTTTTTACAAAGTCGATCAAAATGCTACTAACAGTGGCAATTTCTGTAACCAGGGAGAAAAATACACCACAGGATAAGAGAAATTCTACAGGATGTGACAGGGGGCACAGGGCAGTCATAAGACTTACTGCAGAATCATCATATATGAAAAGGCAATGATACTTTTATTCAGAACAGAGTTAGCTTATTATAATTATTAATAGTTTATTTACCTATTTCACATGGTCTACATCACATTTTCTGCTTCCTACTTATTGGGCACACTCATTAGGTTATTTTTGAATTTTCTGAGGTTTAATCTCCATCAAGAAGGAACTCTACAGGGACAAGTGACCTATACCCCGAAAAATGGTGAGTCTATGTCCAATTTAATTTCTTTTCAAGCAGGAACCTGATAAAATTCTATCAATACTTCAAAATTCTAACACAATGGTATTTTACCAATGGAAATTGTACATTGGGTAATGAAGTTGAAAACCAAACTTACCTGCCTAAAATCAGACACACTTCCTCTGGAGTCTAGACCATAAGCCCACTGCCCACCAGTGGCTCCAACACTGAGCTATTTGTCTTGTGTTTCTGTAAGTACTCTATGCAACCTGCTTCAGGGTGCCTTCTCCATAGGATGCTTGCTTTGTTTTGAAGTTTCTTACTTTCTGCTCATAATAGGATGGTTTCTTCAAACTTCTCCCTGCCCCTCTTTACATGAAAGACCCTTCTTATCACTGGAGTCCTAACTCCATCCTGGCTAACATCCCACCTTGTCCAGCCAATCTGAACCCAAATTTGAGTTCAACCATCACACACTGGAACAAGTCTCCAACCATTTATTGATAAAGATCACTGTCTAAAATGAGTCCTTGGCTAAAATGTTAAATGCCACTCCCTACAAGACTAAGCATTATCAGAACAGTAAGAGGACAACAGGTCCCCAGTTTCCATGGGTTGGTAATGTAAAGATCAAAACAATACTAGATGGGAAGTAGTCAAGAAAAACAATTCACTGGGACTGAACACATACAGATTTGTTCTTACAATTACACCCTATTCAATTGAGCATAAATATATAATGCTTTTAATGTATCAGATATTATAACTCTGGATATTCTTAAAAAGTATATGTCTAAAGAGATATAGACAAGTTATCTGCAAATGAATGCTGTGGCACTTTGAATAAGATATTCAAGCATCTGTGAATTCTGATACTTTTTCCTGAAGCTAAGGATATTAGGGGAAGACTGCATCTGTTTTAAACACCATTAGATCATGAGGGCCAGGAAGAGTGGCTGATGTACTATAGATTCTTTAACCATGTTTGCTTCACTAGTTATGGAGTATTTGAAGCCTTTCTGCAGTGTTTGGAACACACACACACACACACACACACACACACACACACAATTTAATTGAAGAGCAAGTGGATCCATCTACTCTGGAATTTGTCTGCTTAAGTTTTCACACCCTCATACTGCCGCTTGTAGCTCTTCTTTATCTCATCAAAAATCACCTGTCTTGCAGCCTCCATGGGAGGACCCCACATTAAGGACTCTGAAGTGATCAGCTCTGTAAGCTCTCAGCAAAAGAGCTATCACTTTGCATTTCTTCTGTGTTCTGAAAGCTTTGCCATATACTAGTTTAAAACACAACGCCTGTCTAATGCATGTCTCCCTGCAATTAATGTACATCTGCTTTCTTCCAGGGTAAAGTAGTGCAAGTCAGCATGCTCCTGAGTGTGTGCAATTGTGTACTAGAGGGATCCGTGCCCAATGTCAATGGCACTTTTACTTTCTGCACCAAGTTTCCTATCTTTCCTTCATAAATATCTGAATTTCCCTAAAGAGCAGTGTTGGGAGAAACATGACCTCAGTCTATCCAGAAAAGTAGGAAAACGTTACATACTGAAAATATGTGTAATTGAGCCAACCTTGTGGTCATTGCCTATACTCTTTGCTGAGCTGAGACAGAAGCATTGAAGCTACCCTGGACTATATGATGCAGCTCTGTGTGAAGCATGTAAAAATGGGTCTGGGGAGATGGCTCATTTTCTAAGGAGTTTGCATTACAAGCATGGAAATTTGTGTTTTGATTTTCTCTGTCCACATAAATGTTGGTGTGTGCTTATGCATCTGAACCCCAATGCTATAGCAACAGAGACAGGTAGAATCTGGGGGCCTTTCCATCCAGTCAGTCTGGTTCAATCAGTAAGGTCCAGGTTCACTGATGTAATCTGTCTCACAAAGACAAAAGGGCAGACAGTCATTGAGAAAGACCCATATTGTCACAACATGAACTGTGGCCTCCATGTGCATATTTACAGACACGGGCTTCCTCCATCCGAATATGCATAAGGTAACATACACAAATTTAAAAGTATAATAAAATAAAATAATAAAGTTTAAAGTTTGTAATTATGAGTTAATCCTGTGAAGGAGAGAAGGACTATGATGAACATGGATCACAGCAATAATCAGTTTAGATATGGATTTTTGAGATGGTGAGAAAATTGGAACTACCATCTGAGCTGAAGTCACAGGCTGGGCAGTGATTGGGCAGAATCTGGAACGTGTGGCACATTTTAAGTCTAATAGAGAAGGGAGAGCTGGGATGGATGACTCAGTGGGTGAAGCATTTGCTATACAAGTGGGCAGACTAGAGCTCAGGTCCATAGAACAGATGGAAAGACAGAGGCAGTCATGGGAATGTGCAATTTTAGCACACATATTGTAAGCTGGTAGGCCTACTAGTCTGCTGTCCTTAGCAATAAACAACAGACTCTATCTCAAATAAGAGTGGAAAACGAGAGTCAAAACTGGAGGTTATTCTCCAAACTCCACATACATGTTATGGCATACACACGCACACACACACACATACACACACACACACACACACACACACACACACACTGTAGATGCATGCATGAATACATACATACATACATACATACATACATACATACATACATATAAAAATAACTAAAGACAAGAGGAAAATCTTAATGTGAGACAATGAGTTGGATGCACGTTAGAGATGAATGAGGTTTATAAAGAAACTGGGGCCTTTCAGCCATTTAGGACATTTTAATTATTTTATTTTTACTTACGTATACATGAGTTTATTTGCTTGTCTGCTCTGTGCATACAGATACACATGGAGGCCTCTTTAGCGTCAAACCCTCTGTTGCTGGAATTGCAAGCAGTGAGGCCTCTCCTGATAGTGCTAGAGACTGAATTCTGGTCTTCTGGAAGAACAGCAAGGATTCTTAACCATTAAACCATTTCTCCAGTCCAGGATTGAGAATATCATATTTCATAGAAATGAAATCCTCGACAATCTTATGTGTCTAAGCACTCAGATCACACATACATTTTTAGAAGCTTACTGTGGCTGCATTGCATTTGTTATGAAAAGAAAGGAAACAAGGGAAGTTTGCACTAGAATAAGATAGGAAAATATGTATTCAGTAAAGATATAGAAAGAGAGAGACAGAAAAGTAGGAGCATGTAGGGTTCTAAGAAATATTCCACTTTGCCTTGGGGCATCCATAGTTAGTGTGGAGTAGAGTGTATGTAGTGTGCTGCATATGAAAGCCTTTTAATCAAGAAATATGTGACTGAAAACATTCCTAGATAAATCCAATAACCATTCACTATAAAAAGAAATGTATCTGGAAACTGGACAAGTGATGGGTATGAATAAGTGTTAATCTTGGTGAACTCCAAGAAACATGGTAGAGTCCCGTTAAGTAGTTCATCTCATTGAAGAAGTTTTGCCTTATATATAAAATGTATTCTGACTGATGGTTTTCCCTAGTTTGTTATTATGGAGGAAATCTGCTTCTTTCTAATGCATCACTGCTACACAAACTGAACATGTATTCTCTGGCTGCCAGGGGCGAAGGGATAATTTCATTAAGCATGTACTCAGGATAGACACCAAGATACACACCTGCTAAGAAATGTAGCAGCTGTTCAGGAACTTTTCCCCTGTACCCATGTGTTTGGGACTTTCTCCCACTTTCTCTTCTATTAGATTCAGCATATCTGCTTTTATGTGGAGGTCCTTGGTCCACTTGGACTTGAGCTTAGTACAGGGAGATAAGAATGGATCAATTTGCATTCTTCTGCATGCTGACCTCCAGTTGACCCTGCACCATTTGTTGAAAATACTGTCTTTTTTCTGCTGGATGGTTTTAACTCCTTTGTCAAAGATCAAGTGACCAAAGGTGTGTGAGTTCATTTCTGGGTCTTCAATTCTATTACATTGGTCTGCCTGTCACTGTACCAATATTGGCTTATACTCTAAGATCAAGGATCAACAAATTGGACCTCATAAAACTGCAAAGCTTCTGTAAGACAAAGGACACTGTCAGTAGGAAAAAACAGCAACCAACAGATTGGGAAAATATCTTTACCAATCATACATCTGATAGAGGGTTAATGTTAATTATATATGAAGAACTCAAGAAGTTAGACGCCAGAGAACCAAATAACCCTATTAAAAATGGGGAACAAAGCTAAACAGAGAATTTTCAACTGAGGAAACCCAAAGGGCTGAGAAGTACCTAAAGAAATGTTCAATATCCTTAGTCATAAGGGAAATGCAAATCAAAACAACCTTGCAATTCCACCTCACACCAGTCAGAATGCCTAAGATCAAAAACTCAGGTGACAGCAGATGCTGGCGAGGATGTAGAGAAAGAGGAACACTTCTCCATTGTTGGTGAGATTGCAAGCTGGTACAACCACTCTGGAAATCAGTCTGGTGGTTCCTATGAAAATTGGACATAGTACTACCGGAGGACCCAGTTATACCACTCCTGGGCATACACCCAAAAGATTCTCCAACATATAACAAGGACACATGTTCTACCATGTTCATAGCAGCCTTATTTATAATAGCCAGAAGATGGAAAGAACCCAGATGTCCCTCAACAAAGGAATGCATACAGAAAATGTGGTACATTTACACAGTGGAGTACTACTCAGCTATGAAAAAACATGAATTCATGACCTATTCACCAAAAAATACACATGGTATACCCTCACTGATACGTAGATAATAGCCCAAAAGTTAGGAATATCCAAGATACAATTCCCAGACTACGTGAAGCTCAAAAAGAAGGAAGACCAAAGTGGTGGTGCTTCAGTCCTTCTTAGAAAGGGGAATAAAATACTCACAGGAGCAAATATGGAGACAAAATGCAGAGTAGAAACTGAGATTGTCCCGCCTGGGGATTCATCCCAGATACAGTCACCAAACTCTGACACTATTATGGGTGCTAAGAAAGGCTTACTCAAAGGAGCCTGATATGGCTGTCTCCTGAGAGGCCCTACCAGAGGGTTACAATTACAGAATCAGATGCTTGCAGTCAACCATTGCACTGAGTGTGGGTCCCCAAAGGAGGAGTTAGAGAAAGGATGGAAGGAGCTGAAGGAGGTTGCAATCTCATAGGAAGAACAACAATATCAACCAACCAGATCCCCCAGAGCTCCTAGGGACTAAGCCACCAACCAAGGAGTACGCATGGCTCTGGCTGCATATGTAGCAGAGAACTGTCTTGTCAGGCATCAATGTGAGGAGAGATTCTTGGTCCTATGAAGACTCAATATATGCCCCAGGGTAGGGAAATCAAGGGTGAGGAGGCAGGAGTGTTTTTATGAGGAGGAACACTCTCATAAAAACAGGGGAAGAGGGGATGGGATAGGGGTTTTCCAGGAAGTGGGGTGGGGGAACCAGATAAAGGGATAACACTTGATTTATTTTCTCATAATTATGAAGGATAAATGTCACTAATCAAGGTTCTGACTGGGTTTGGTGTCTGGGGATGACTTTCTTCCTGGATACCATAAAGTGAACTCCTCAAAGTTGGTGAAGTGAGAATGACTGTAACAGTAAGCACCAGAGGACAATGGAGAGAGAAAATGTCCACACTGATTTTCCTCCTTCTACCTATACAAACCCCAAGAAGCATACATGCGTCAGGGGATGGTCATAACTTCCCCTGTGAAGGGAGCAGAACAAGGGTATGCCATGGCAGGAAAACGAACCACAAGGAGCAGCAAGAGCACATGTGAATCAGAGAGGGTGACGGGAATCAGGGTGGGTGTAGTCTTGGTTCTCCGACTTGATTGAATCAACTAAATGAAATTCTAGGAAATCTGTGCAAGAGTTTCCAAGATTAACATAGAAAAGAAAATGCTCCCACAGAATGGGCAAGACCTTTTAGCTGTGAGCCCATTTATCAAGAGGGCTTTGGGAAAATTAGTGTGGCTTTCCCCTGCTCGCCTTGGCTTCTCAACAGTGCATGCACGTACTCTGCTGCTGCTGCTGCTGCTGCTGCTGCTGCTGCTGTGCTGCTGCTGTACCATTCTTCTCAGGCATCAGAATGTGCATAGCTCTAATGTGATTCAGAGAGTGATGGTTTTTCAGGAATCTTCTAGGCTTTCCATACAATGCTGGGACTGCTGGACCAGCCTCATAGCCGGAATGGTGACTGGGTTCTCAGCCCCTGTTGTTGGTAGAGACCCATTGCTGGACTACCCAGCCTTTGTTGTAGAAGAAAATCGAAAAATTCCCACTTGGCATATGTATTCATTCTGTAAGTCCTGCCCTGCAGAGATCTCTGACTAATGCTGTTGTTGAAGAAATACAGAGAGTAGCATCAGAATATTAAACTGAGACCATCACTGTAGTGAGTACAGAGAATGGAAGGCAGTGGACACGAGCTAGGTGGAGGAGGCCAGTCAGAGTGTGGAGTTGGGTACTAAATAAAAGCTGAAGCTCATGCAGAAAGAGTAAATATCAAGGACAACAATTATTGCTCACGAATCTAGCAAGAGGCATACTAAAACCTAATACCAGATAATCAAAATCCATTGTTATTAGTAACTGATCAGAGCACACTGCCAGCCATTGCAAAGGTAAATGATTGGCCCTAGGAGGCAACAGCATTCTCTCTGGATAGAGCTGGCGCTAATGTGCTGTAAAGGAACTTTGCTGAAAAAAAAAGTAAAATGCATAACAGGGGCAAATCCTAATAAAAAACAGTGTGTCCCTGCCTCACCCCCAAACCTTTCTATATTCTAATATTTATGCTCTGTCCTAAAAGCAAGAGTTTGCATTTATGTATGATACTACCTGGAAAGGTGTTACCTATCATAGAAACAGAGAAGAGTAACTATATTCAACTGGAAAAAGGCCAGATTTTTTTTTAAATATGGGATAAAATGGCTTACCAGTTTTCTGAAGTCAGAATAACCATAGACATACTAGAAGATTGCACACTTTGGGTTTTATGTTTAGATTTTATTTTGTCGGTTTTATTTTGAATCTCAAGGATAATTGAAGGAGAGTCTAAAACAAAATCCTCTCCCTCACCACCTCTGGGAAAACATAAGCTATAAATCTTGGCAACTCTCAGGAAGAGAAAGATGGTGAAAGAAAAGGGAGGAAAAGCCATACCATCTGAGCTAAGCCAGAATATAGGTCAGCCTCAGAGCAGATGAATAGCTATGTGGAGAAATAGGGGAGCTTTTGATATGACTCTGCATATCACATAGTTATATTACAATTTATAATACTAAGGTCATAGTTACAAATTAGAGATAAAAAGAGTTTTGTGGTTGTGGGTCACAACAACATGAGGAGCCCTATAAAGGCTCGCAGCATTGGGAAGGTTGAGAACCATTGCTCTACAGGAAAGGTGAAGCCCAAAATATACTTAGAGACAAAGAAGGAAAAGTCTCAGTTTTCTGACTAATTTAGAAACGGCGTCCAGCTCATGAAGCTGCTTGGCTAAGGCTCTGTAACCAACCATATTGTGGGCAGAGATCATAAAAAGGAAAAAGCACATTATCTCACTAGAGAGACATTCATTCCTACCCTGTCATCATACCCTTCTCCTCACTTAATATGAATCTCATTTCTGAGGAGTAGTCTCTCATTAAGGGGGGGAAACAATGGTATGCCACCACCAGTAGATAGATTCCATCATTAGTGTCACATTCCAATCCCTTTGTAGAGGCGACCCTAAAATCATTTAGAAAATGGCCTGGAAATGGGTACTAGATATAGCCCATTATCACCATAAAAAATTAAATCTAGAGTTCTAGTTCCAAACCTGTTCAGCTGAAGGAATTAATGTCTGGTCTGGAGTTTCTCTTCCCACCCTCACATACAGCCTCTAGGCAGAAGCGCTCATTTAGGAGATAAGAAATGAGAGCTTTCTTCTGGCATTCCTGGCCAGAGATCCAAAGACAGTTCTGCAAGTGTAGCTTTCAGAAGTCTCTTCTAAGGCTGCATAATCGGTTTCTATCTCCCGTTCTCAGCATTACCTTCTAGAAAAGATAACACTAAACGGATGCTTAAGGAATCTGGGAGTCAATCTATCTGACTTCCTAGAGCAGAATAGGAATGTTAGGTTGGAAATCAAAGTATCTTTTCAGGGCTTCTCCTCTTCGAGTCTGCCCCTGACGTGCGTCTCCAAGGCTCGACAAAAGGCTGATAAGCACAGGGTCTGGTTTCATGCACGTTGATAACTGTTGGGGTGACTAGAATCAGCCTTGAGGTACCTCTCAGGTGGCTTCAAAGATGAGGAAGACAGGAGATTTCACCATCACTGAACACCCAGGTTAAAACTTGCCTCTCATAGCCACGAAACCTGTGAAGGTGCTGTAGTCTTGAAATGGAGCCAAAATGGTTTGGAGAGCATTTTTCTTTCCAAGAAGAAAATCATTAATAAGAGTTGATTGTCTAAAGAGTATCTCTTACAAATTTAAGCCTAATGTCTAGAAAGTGCTGAGATAAATACATTGTTTTCATCTTTTTTTTTTCAAGACAGGGTTTCTCTGTATAGCCCTGGCTATCCTGGAACTTACTCTGGAGACCAGGCTGGCCTTGAACTCAGAAATCTGCCTGTCTCTGCCTCTCAAGTTCTGGGAATATTATTTCCATCTTTAATCATACTTTCCTGTTGAGTGTTTAAGAGTATGAAAGAAGCCAAAATTAACTACTTTACATTTGACTATAAATGGAGAGAGGCTTTGCCTCAGAGGTCACCAGGTTTGGAAAAAGCCTTTGGCTTCCTTAGTCTTTCTTTAACCAACTGTTCCATCTGTATGATATCAATGAATTTAACTTTGATGTTAGAAATGTTAGTGTGTGTGTGTGTGTGTGTGTGTGTGTGTGTGTGAAAGGGTGGAGGAAAAAAAAAGAGAGACTACTAATTTTTGTCTTTTATATGGATTATATATATTACTCAGATTTTTCTTAACTTGTCTAGTCTGTTTTCCCCCTAGCTTTATTTATTTCCATTCTGAAAACATCTAGTCATCACAAAAAAAATCTTATTGATAAAACTGTTACTGTATTATTTACTGGTTTCCTTTCATTATTATTAACCTTCTTGTGAATGGAGCAGTAACATTACTGCTGTTCTTACAGAGGTCCTGGGTTTGATTCAAAGCATGCACACCAGGTGCTTTATAACAACTTGTAACTTCTGTTTCAGGGAATCGGATGCCCCTCTTGCCAGGTCTCTGAGAATATGTATGTGCCCATGGTTTACATACAGACAGACAGATACATGCATATATACATAAAATTTATAAAAAGAAATTTTACTTTAATACCATGAAACATAATAACATTAGCAAATACATATACTAAAGAGTGGAATCCACACTATTTACAAAGTATAACATTACCTGTATAATACTGTTAAACTGTAAGACTATAAATTCTTAGGAAAACCTTATAGAAAAGGCAAAATGATCAAAAGTGTATTGTGTTTGTGTGGTGCCAAGAATGCTCTCTCATAACTCTGCATTTGGTCGGGAATAAGTGCATGCAATTATAGAGAGAAGTATCAGCTAAATAGCAAAACACCATCCAACTGATGTTTACAACATCCAGTAGAAATTAGTTAAGAAAGTTCTATTAAAACTGGGAAGCTGGAGTTACTGCCGGAAGACTTCCAGGCAGAGGGCTTTCCATGGATAAACTGTCCACCAACTGTTTTCATGACCAGCAACTTTGTATTATGATATAAACAATGCTAACCTCTGGTGGAAATGGTTAATGCTAGATCTGTTCTTAAGGTGCAATACCTTTATTCATGGGCTATTTTGTGATTATTCTTTCTCCCTGTGACTGAGTCAACTGGATTGATTCAGAGCAGGAGATTTTGGAGAAGACTTTGAGACATGCTTGGGTCTGAAGTGGGAGTACCAAACTTCACCTCCAGACCCACTGCTTAGTTTTCTTTCTTTGGGGATGGTAAACATCACGAGCAGGAGCAAAAGCAACTCTGGAAGCAAAGGATTCATTTCATATTATGGCTTACGTTTCTTCATTATTTCATAAATGAAGCCAGTGGCAAACTCAGGGCAGGAACTGAAGCAAAGGCCTTGAAGAAATGTGTTTTCCTGGCCCCCTTCTTGTGGCTTCTTCACCCTGATATCTTACACCATCCAAGACCATCTGCCCATAGGTGGTGTCACACACAGTACACTGAGGGCCTCACATCAATCATTAATCAAGAAAATGTTCCTCAGACTTTCCTACCAAATAAACTGATAGAGTAATTTTCTCAACTGAGCCTCCCTCTTCCCAGATGACTCTAGCAGTGGTCAAGTTAACAAAAATACAAACCCAGGACAGATAGCTTCTCAGTGACCTCAAACATTACATGATAATTTACAAATATAACAAATTTAAAATAAATATAAATCATTATAATATAATATAAATAATAAATATTATATAATGCAATATGCAGTGTATAATAAATATATAACATATTATATATAATATATGATAAAAATAAAATATTTCTCTTCTGTAAAACTGAAGAAGATACGGAGAATTACAGTTTCTGAGGGATCAAAAAACACAAAGAGAAGAAACTCAGAGAGTTCTATCAGAGATGGAACACTTGATTTTTGAGGGCAACATTCTGATACCTATGAACTTTATAATGACTTGGGTATGTAGCAGATCAAGCTAATAGAAATAAGAATCTGTCTTTACCTATCTCTGACTTGATATCTTTCCTCATTATGATTTGCTGAACAATTGCTTGAAAACCTATACTCATAATTGGTTAATAAATATCTGTAAGTGGAGACAGACAACCTGAATAACTTAATGAACACCGTACCTATTACAAAGACATAACAGTGTAGGTTAATATAATACTAAAATTGATATTTACCTCTACAGTGTATCCTTTAATCCTTTAACCTCGGCCAAATAAAGGTAATCTAGAAATGTCATGATACCCTCTGTAAGACAAGGGGAGCATATATTGGGACATCTTCCTTACCTCCTTTGTTTTCTTCCCCAGTGTGTCTTTGGGAGAGTCCCTCTACTGCTGGGTAACCTGGAGGGAAGCAAAGTCCTGTCCAAGTAATTGCTTTAACTGATGGGAGTCCTAATTTCTCATTTCAAACCCACCAGTTTCTTAGCCATATTAGTTTAAAGGTATTCTATCTACACTGGTTATATTAAAATCTAGCTTTTTATTCTTCCCCGACCTGTTCTTTACAGATTTTGTTGGAGAATTTTAATCTAGCAACATAACTGCTCTGGTAAGAGACCACATCCAAAGACCTTTGAAGTCTGTGTAATTTGGCTGGAGTTATTCCCAAACAATGAATTGAAAATTAATTTGTAGAAACAAGTAACCATATTTGAAAGTGACTGCCTAATTGAGGGACAAAGTGACAAATCTGAGAAAGATTTGACATAATGATTCAGAGATAGGATATGCCCAACTATCAGACAGGAAAGAGAGGTGACTTAAGAGAGTAGCACAGACAGACATACAGACAGATAGACAGACAGAGTAAGAGGTAGAGAGGGAGGGAGAGAGGCAGCTTTACTAGGACAGTTTTACAGAGATAGGTTACAGGTAAAGATAGAATAAACCAGAGATTAAAGAGCCAGAAGATTAGATTAGATTGGCAGAGTTAGCTTGAGGCTAAACAAAGCAATTCAGTCAGAAGCTGAAAAAAGCTAGTTTGAATCAGTCAGGAATTTGTAGAAGCAAGTAACCATATTTGAAAGTGACTGCCTAATTGAGGGACAGACAAAGTGACAAATCTGAGAAAGATTTGAAATAATGAGTCAGAGATAGGATATGCCCTATTTCTGAGTTGAACCATCTAGCCAGAGGTCATAAAGAGCTAGAAAGGGTGAGTTTATTCAACAGTAAGCCTCCAAAATGATTATTACATCTGGTGAATAAAAGTTACTTTTACAATCTTTATTCTTCCTAGTTTATGAATTAAGCTAATCATATTAGCATTACCCTGTCTTGCCCTCTTCCCACTTCCTGAAATTACACTATTTCTCCTAAGTAGGCTATCTTTTGTCTTCTTGTCTTTTGTGTGCATGTGTGTTTCTGTGTGAATTAAGGTGCTTTATTTGTGTTATTTACTGGAGTTTGGGCATCTCACTAGTGGCTGCACTATTAAAGAAAGTGTCTCTCCCTCCCTCAGTAATTACTAACTACCTAGAAATCTCGAGGATAAGCAAGGAAGGCATCATGAGCCTCACCTTCTCTCCATGTTGAATGTTGACAGGTCTAGTATTGTGTGGGTTTTATGAAAGCAATCACAGCTCCTAGACTTCAAGAGTGTATAGGCTGTGTTGTATCTAGAAGACAGCATTCTCCAACACCCCATACCCCTAATCTGACTTCATTCTTACTGGCTACTGCTTCAACATTCCTGAAATCTTGGGGAAGGTGATATGGATGTCCCACTTAGAGCTGAGCATTCCATGTTATGTCTCAGCATTTTGCTCAGTTGTGAGACTGTACGAGGATCACTGCTCACTATGAAAAGAAGTTTATTCAACAGAAAGCATCCTTTCATGCTTAAAGTCTTGGAAAGAACAGGAATTCAAGGCCCATACCTAAACATAATAAAAGCAATATACAGCAAACCAGTAACCAGCATCAAACTAAATGGAGAGAAACTTGAAGCAATCCCACTAAAATCAGGGACTAGACAGGGCTAACCCCTTTCTCCTTATCTTTTCAATATTGTACTTGAGGTACTAGTTCGCACAATTGGACAACATAAGGAGGTCAAAGGGATACAAATTGGAAAGGAAGAAGTCAAACTATCATTATTTGCAGATGATATGATAGTCTACCTAAGTGACCCCAAAAAAAACTCCACTAGGGAACTCCTACAGCTGATAAACAACTTTAGCAAAGTGGCAGGTTATAAAATCAACTCAAGCAAATCAGTGGCCTTCCTATACTCAAAGGATAAGCAGGCTAAGAAAGAAATTAGGGAAATGACACCCTTCACAATAGCCACAAACAGTATAAAGTACCTTGGGGTGACTCTTACCAAACATGTGAAAGATCTGTATGACAAGAACTTCAAGACTCTGAAGAAGGAAATAGAAGACCTCAAAAAATGGGAAAACCTCCCATGCTCATGGATCGGCAGGATCAATATAGTTAAAATGGCCATTTTGCCAAAAGCAATATACAGATTCAATGCAATACCCATCAAAATCCCAACTCAATTCCTCACAGAGTTAAAAAGAGCAATTTTCAAATTCATCTGGAATAACAAAAAACCCAGGATAACTAAAACTATTCTCAGCAACAAAAGAAATTCTGGGGGAATCAGTATCCCTGACCTCAAGCAATACTACAGAGCAATAGTGTTAAAAACTGCATGGTATTGGTACAGTGACATGCAGGCAGATCAATGGAACAGGATTGAAGATCCAGAAATGAACCCACACACCTATGGCCACTTGATCCTCCACAAAGAGGCTGAAAACATCCAGTGGAAAAAAGATAGCCTTTTCAACAAATGGTGCTGGTTCAACTGGAGGTCAGCATGCAGAAGAATGCGAATTGATCCATCCTTGTCTCCTTGTACTAAGCTCAAATCCAAATGGATCAAGGACCTCCACATAAAGCCAGACACTCTGAAGCTAATAGAAAGAAACTGGGGAAGACCCTTGAGGACATCGGTACAGGGAGAAAGTTTCTGAACAGAACACCAATAGTGTATGCTCTAAGATCAAGAATTGACAAATGGGACCTCATAAAATTACAAAGTTTCTGTGAGGCAAAGGACACCATCAAAAGGACAAATAGGCAACCAACAAATTGGGAAAAGATCTTCACCGATCCTACATCAGATAGAGGGCTAATACCCAATATATATAAAGAACTCAAGAAGTTACACTCCAGAAAACCGAACAACCCTATTAAAAAATGGGGTACAAAGTTAAACAAAGAATTCTCACCTGAAGAATTTCATATGGCGGAGAAGCATCTTAAAAAATGCTCAACTTCATTAGTCATTAGGGAAATGCAAATCAAAACAACCCTGAGATTTCACCTTACACCAGTCAGAATGGCTAAGATTAAAAATTCAGGAGACAGCAGGTGTTGGTGAGGATGTGGAGAAAGAAGAACACTCCTCCACTGCTGGTGGGGTTGCAAATTAGCACAACCACTCTGGAAATCAGTCTGGCAGTTCCTCCGAAAACTGGGCACCTCACTTCCAGAAGATCCTGCTATACCACTCCTGGGCATATACCCAAAAGATTCCCCAGCATGTAATAAGGATACATGCTCCACTGTGTTCATAGTAGCCCTATTTATAATTGCCAGAAGCTGGAAAGAACCCAGGTATCCCTCAACAGAAGAGTGGATGCAAAAAATGTGGTATATCTACGCAATGGAGTACTATTCAGCCATTAGAAACAATGAATCCATGAAATTCTTAGGCAAATGGATGGAGCTGGAGAACATCATACTAAGTGAGGTAACCCAGACTCAAAAGATGAATCATGGTATGCATTCACTAATAAGTTGATATTAACCTAGAAAACTGGAATTTCCAAAACATAATCCAAACATCAAATGAGGCACAAGAAGAATGGAGGAGTGGCCCCTTGTTCTGGAAAGACTCAGTGAAGCAGTACAGGGCAAAACCAGAACAGGGAAGTGGGAAGGGGTGGGTGGGAGGACAGGGGGAGAGAAGAGGGCTTATGGGACTTTCGGGGAGTGGGGGACTAGAAAAGGGGAAACCATTGGAAATGTAAATAAAAAATATATCGAATTAAAAAAAAAGAAAAGTCAGTCTGTTGGGTTGCCTTTATCAGTATACAAATTATTTGGAAATCAACATCAGTATACCACTTTTGGACTCATGGAAATCTGCTCATATGTAACTAGTACACTATGTTTAGATGTGGGTTTGTATGCCTACCAAAGGGTATATACCTGAGAGGACATGATATTAGGGTAGGTTTGCCTCATGTTTTTGTTGTTGAGTTTTTTTGTCTAGGACTACTGAATAAATCAGTTCTATGAGCAGTTAGAAGCACACTTCTTAATCTTCCAGCATGTACTGAAATATGAAATTAATATGTACTGATAAGAGTCAGCTGGGTATTTAAGTCTAATACAAAAGAGTTTACAAACAAAATCTATCAGTTATTGCTTAAAACATTTATATTTATTGTTAATCTCTTCTAGGCAATTTGACAAGTGCTGTTCATAACCAACAGAATGAATGTCAACTTCACGCAATTCAGTCATAGGTCAATGACTTTAAACAAATAATTTGAATGAAGGAGAAATGCAGGGTGCTGAGGCAGCTTACAAAGAGGTGATTTTAAAACGGACTTTTAAAGAATCTCTGTAGGAAATTGAGATTTCACATTAAAATCAACAGGGCTAGAATCATATGCCTCTATTTTACAGAGTTCATAATGTGAACAGCTGTGCTTTTATATGAAGATACCCATGGGGTAATCTAGAGGCCAAGGGATAAGTACAATGCACACTTCTGGAGCCTCGGTTTCACTTGACGATTTTGAAAAACAAACATTTTATATTAAAACAAATATAGATATGTTATGTGGTAGAACCGCATGCACGTTAAAGATAAAAGATGAAACTTCAAAGAAATTTCACACTGGCTGTGATTTTCTTTGAACCCTTAAACTCCCTAGAGGTGTGTGTGCACTTTTCCCTGCCTTTAGGGGCACCTTGTTAAAAAATTTACATTTATCAAAGAGTGTGTGGAATATATATATATAGTAAGATTTTTGTTTGGCGACTGAAAAAGCTGGATTGAATTGGCTAAGTATTGTCTGTGCCTCGGTTTCTTCAAGAATGATTGCCTTTCAACCTTGATGGACAGACCCAATCAGAAAACAAAGACCTTTTGCAAGTCAGTGTTTGCTGTAAAATGAGCACTCAGGAAATGTTAGATACCTCTTCCCAATGTCAATGGAATAAATAATTGTCTAGCAGCTTTTTGTTTAGACTCAACACAGCTAGCACTACAGAAGGAAAAACCGAAGAAAGCAGGTTTCAGAAAGCCCCGTGTTATGCTCCCATCTGTTTACCCATCAGCATAATAGCGACTATTATAACAGCTCACAAATGTGAGTGCGTGCGTGGTGAATCCAAAATGCTTCTAAACTGTAATTTAAGAGAAGAAAACAAACAAACCTACCCATGGCCCATATGCTGATAGAGTTTTACTCCATGTTGCTTTTTTTTAGCCATTTCCTGCTATAAGAGAAAGCAACCAAACATTATTAAGAAACAAAGAGGATAGCCTGTCCCTCTAAATATGCAGAGTATAGAATTCAAAAGTGACTGATAAATGCTAAAATAGCTATACAAATAGAAATGAGATTTTGATGGTTAGGGTGGTGAAGATATACCAGTAATGAGTCCTTTGACTGTCAATACACTATTGGCTGATACTTAGTATAAGTCTATCATTTAATGTTCTTTAATCTCTAGTGGATTTTTAGCTCTTCTTCAATGTCATAATACCAAATGAATGAGGTAACCCGAAAATTTTAACAAAATTAGCTGATTATATTGTGGTTTTGTTAAGTATAGAGTCACTTAGAGTAGTGTTCATTAAGATACCTTTTAATTTTTTCCAAATTCTTTTTATTTCCATTAACTAATTTATTAACTCTACATTGAAATCATAAACACAGTTCCCCCTCTCCTGCCAGTGCCCCCCTCATAAAGGCCCTTCCCCCATGCCCATCACCCTCCCCTTCTCCCAGGAGAAGGAGAAGGACTCCCTGGGTACCAACCTACCCTCCATATCAAGTCACTGCAGGACTAGGCAGATCATCTCCTAATGAGGCCAAACAAGGTAGCCCAGTTAGGAGAAGCAGACCCAGAGTCAGGCAACAGAGTCAGCGACAGTCCCAAGTCCAGTTATTGGGAGACCTACATGAAGAGCAAGCTGCACATCTGCTACATGTGTGCAGGAGCCTAGATCCAGTTCATGCTTGCTCTGTGTTCAGTGATTCAGTGTCTGGGAGCCCCCAGTGGTCCAGGTTAATTGATTCTGTTGGTCTTCCTGTAAAGTCCCTATTCCCACTGGGTCCCTCAATTTTTACCCTAATTCTTACACAAGACTTCCTGAGATCTGTTTAATGTTTGGCTCTAAGTCTCTGCATCTGTTTTAGTCAGCTGCTGGGGTGGAACCTCGCCGAGGATAGTTATGCTAGGATTCTGTCTGTAAGCATAACAGAGTATCATCAATAGTCTCAACAATCAGTTCTTCCCCATGGGCTAGGTCTCAAGTTGGGCCAGTCTTTGGTTGGCCATTCCCTCCATCTCTGCTCCATCTTTGTCCCTGCAGTTCTTGTAGGTAGGACACATTTTGGGACAATGATTTTGTGGGTGAGTTGGTGCCCTTATTCCTTCACTGGGAGTCTTACCTTGCTACAGAAAATGACCACTTCAGGCTCCATATCTCCTACTGCTAGAGTCTCAGCTAGGGTCCCATTCATAGAGTCCCTGGAGCCTCTGCCATCCCAAGTCTCTGGCATGTCCTAGAGAGTCCCTACCCATTTCTCTTCATCCTCCCAGCCCTCTCTCCCCAGCTGTCCCTAAATCTTACCCTCCGACCCTAATTCCTCTGCCCATGCCACCTCCCACTCAGTTCCCTCCTTCCATCTACCTCCAATGACTATTTTATTTCCCCTTCTGAGTGAGATTCAAGCATTTGCCCTTGTTACTTAGCTTCTCTGGGTATGTGGATTATAGGGTGGGTATCCTGTATTTAAACCAATTGAAAAAGGGGGTTACAGAGCTAAACAAAGAATTCTAAGTAGAGGAATGTTGAATGGCTAAAACACACTTAAAGCAATGTTCAATATCCTTAGTCATTAGGAAAATGCAAATCAAAACAACTCTGAGATTCTACCTTATCTGCAGCCGAATGGCTAAGGTAAAATTGCAAGCAACAGCACATGCTGGCAAGGATGTGAAACAAAGGGAACAATTCCTTCATAGCTGGTGGAGCTGAAAACTTATACAACCATTCCCGAAAGCAATTTGGCAATCTCTCAGAAAATTGGGAGTAGTTCTACCTCAAGACCCCACTATACCACTCCTGGGCATATGCCCAAAAAAGGCTCCACCATCCTACTTACTGCATTATATTCATAACAACTGCATTCCAAATAGTCAGAAACAGGCATCTCTCAAGCAAAGAAAGGATAAAGAAAATGTGGTTCATTTACACAGTGGAATACTACACCACCATTAAAAACAAGGACAGTATGAAAATTCCAGGCACATGCATGGAACTGAAAAATAACATCCTGAGTAATGTAACCCAGACCCAAAAGCACATGTATAGTGTGTTCTCAAATATAAGTTTATTTTTTCCAAATTCTTTACATCTAAAAGAAGAATTAAATAGCTTAACATTTTAAATATATCATAGTATATATAAAATCTAAAACATTTGTTACTTAAAATATGTTCTTGTCAATTCAAGAATTGTGACATGAATTTGAATCATTACATTAAAGGAGTATTTATCCAAATCCTCTGTTGTGAAGACAGAAAAGGTTCATTAGGGAAAATGGCTATGAGGGCCAAGATCTGCTTTTCTGTCTTGGAGAAGATCTTGGTTAGGTCAGCAGATATAAATAAGACAGGTCTCCCAATGTCCCTAAAGGAAGATGCTGAGAAATGATTACCAGTGTATAGAATTCTGCAAGCCCTTGACAGTATGGCTTCCTTCTTCAATAGTTCTCAAGATTGAAGCAGTAGAATGAAGGTCATCCCACTGTCAAAAGCACAAAGATTCCAGCTGCCTTAAAGGAAGACAGAATCTGTCTGGTACTGTTATCCAGTTTGTGAATTTCACATTTTCTTGAGTTTACTAATCATTGGCATTCCACCTTCTTAGATGTATGTAGGAATAAAATATACTCTACTTGGTAGCTTAGGTGGGAAGAGGCAGATTTTTTCAACTATGTGTGAAGTTAGAGCAAATACTTCATCTTCTCTTCACCTAGCTGATAGATGCTGATATAACTGCTAATATCTGCCTTATTCTAACTCCTAGTGGCCAGTCCTCTCCTTCTGTCCAGGATTCAAGGAAATCTGACATCTCTCTTCATGTTCGGTCAACTCCCATGCTTCTGTTGGACCACACAAATCCTGCAGCAGAGCCACCTGGTCCTTCCCTGATGTAAGCTTCCTCCTAAACCTTAGCTGAGCTTTTGAAGCAGTACAAAATGACTTGTCTTTTAAGGAAAACAAATCCTACAACTGTAGCTTATGGTACTGTTTCTCTATCAGTTCTTTTTGGGTATTTGTGAAGATCCATGCTTTTGATGATTTTGCTTTGCTTTTGGGCAAGCAGGGTTTTTATGATTCCCAGAAGTCTTAAATCAATTTGACAGCTTTAATTATCTGAAAGAAAGACTGTTTTTTCTTTCACCTTTAATCCTCCTTCTAGTACCCTCTACATTGTATGTGTTTATAGATAATAGATGCCTTTAGTATCGCTAAGATTCTTAGTGAATGAGTCTTTCTTCTCTGGCTTAAAAAAATAAATAAATACCAGACACTCGTGGTGTGATCTTCCATCCCTGTGTTTCCTAGACCCAAACTTACCTCTGTGAATAAACTTTAAGCATGCTCTCATTATGATACCTCAATTCCAAATCTATATCCTTTGGGATATCTGAACATGAACTCAGCACATTCCATTATAAATGGTAGAATCCAAGTCAATCAAATGGAAGAGGAACATCAATGAGTTGACAGAATCTAAAGGAAAAACAAGTCCTTAGAAATAACAATCCACAAATAACTGCTGGCTACAGAGGCAGGTGGACCTGACATTTCAGCAGTGGGATTTCCCCTGCACGTATTAGCACGCTATTGCATAACAAAAATAGATGCTGGGTTAGGTGTACTTATAACATCTGCCTGTAAGATTACAGTATTTTTTGACAAACTATATAATATACTTAATTACACCCTCAGCCATTTCACAAAGTTGGTGTTGAATTGGTCAGGGCTTTTCAAAGTGAACATAACATCTTAAGTATTGACCCTCAATTGCTGTCTTTGTTGTTATTGTTGTTGTTGTTGTAAGAATAAATACCATTTGTGTCTGTGATAAGCCATGTCACTCTGTCTCACCTTTAGAAAGCCCCTACTTCATACAACAGACTAATACTTTCAAGTGAAAGCTTTTTATTATTATGAAAGTTACGAAGTACTTGGATTCTAAAATAGCCACAGAACTAGCTCCAGAAATTCCTTCAAGGCTCTAGATTTTGGTTGTAAACCTTCAGTAGAATGCTGAATTAAATAAATGGCTGCCTGTGACATCAGTCTGCAGACTTCATAGAAAGTTTCACAAAGGTATTCAAGTAAAGAACTTGGGGAATAGTTCAGTGTTTATACGCTGGCCTAACGTGTATATGAATCTCTGGGGCTGATCACTAGATCTACAAGTACATGTGTGTGTGTGTGTGTGTGTGTGTGTGTGTGTGTGTGTGTGTGTGTGTGAGAGAGAGAGAGAGAGAGAGAGAGAGAGAGAGAGAGAGAGAGAGAACTAGATATGCAAGTGTGTGTGAGAGAGAGACAGAGGGTGGAGGAAGTCGAAGGAGGGAGGGACCAGCCCCAGCTGCAGCTATATATAGCTGACAGTTCTGATTTCACAGTAATGACTCTCTCACATCCCTAGTCTTCAGACCCTGAAATCCTCCAACCGGTGATAGGCAGGTCTCTGCATTCCCTGTTGCACTTTCCATGCCCCAGATGAAAGGTGCCTCTTTTCATTTGCATTTTCTTTTCATGTATTTTCTCACTGAGAGAAGAGCTCCTAAGATCAGCCAAAGCAAAATTGGGTCCTGCGAATTTGTAGATCCTGGCCTGTTCTCATTCATCTTTGGCAGCAGTAAACTTTCCAGTCTTTGTCCTAACATAGGTTGATCTGAAAGGCATGTGAAAAATTGACAGTCTTTTAAGACTGGTTGGGAATGTATTGAGCTGTAGTTCATTCTAACATCCACCCAACCATCTACTTTTCAGAATAATTTTGAGAGGAATTGTCCTTGATAGAAACTAACCCAGAATTGTGTGGAGTCCTGTATTAAACCGCACTTGATTTTACAAAGTGTCTTTTATAAATCTGAAATAATTTATTTATATTGAAATACAATAATATCAGAAATATAAATATTTCACAAATATTTATAATTACTTCCAGTGATAGTATTCATTCTTACAAGGTAGTTATAAAGGTTATCTTCATTTAACAAATATAATTTGTGATCCTACTTCATGTCAATTTCTGCAGTAGGCTTTGGAAATAGAAGTAAATAAAAACAAAGACCCTGTCTCTTGAAGCTTACATCCTATGGGGAGAGGAAAACCATTAAACAGATATATCCATAAGTAATGGCAAAGCTACAGAAAATGACATGTAATTTGTTAAATAAAAGTATATGAGGAGAGTTATACAATACCAGTGGTTAAATAAGTGTTTAAGAGAACATAATATAGGGCTGGAAAGATGGCTCTGAGGTCAAGAACACTTTCTGCTCTTCCAGGGGTCCTGAGTTCAATTCCCAGCAACCACATGGTTCACAACCATCTGTAATGAGATCTAGTGCCCTCTTCTGGCCTGCAGGCATACATGCAGGCAGAACACTGTAAAGAGAACATAACATTGCAAGAGAGGTAGGGAACTGGAAAGGTGCTGTCCAGGAAAGGGGTGTGGGGAGAAGGCTTTCTAGCCAGAGAACAGCTGGTGAAAAGGCTAAGGACAATGCTTGGCATACTGAAAGGTGATCTGCTTGGAGCAGGATGGGGAGAACCATGCCCAGAGAGATAACCAGAGAGAAATTAGCAGAGTCTAGACACTAAAAGGGTCCTGTACGGTGTCTGAAGGAGGAATTCTATTCTAATTGAAATAGGAAACCACTGAAGGGTTTCAATCAGGGGATTTCACAAACCAAGATCCTATTTTCTGCTGATTTAGAGCTGGTCGTAGAAAGGAGAGCAAAAACTGGGAGACAAATTGGACGCTATTGCCCAGGGATTTGAATAAATGACCGAGCAAATGGCTAAAGGTGCTGAGATTTACGACAGATAGCCTTCGGAGAGAGATTTTTCTGTTAGATTGGATTCAGGGAGAAGGAGCTGATGAGAAGAATCCTGAATGGCAATGATGTCAGCTTCTGGCTTAGAATATGTGTTAAACAGAGAGTTGCATCAGAAACTCTGTTGGAGACGTGTAGGAAGAAGTCTATTTGGAGGGCAGCGAGGACAGAGAGAAGCAGGTAAGTAAGGGGAGAAATAAAGACCTCTTAGAGAAGCTGTGTATGATAAACCTCCTGACCCTGTGCTGTCTGGGAGGTTGTGGGGAAAGAAATAAGAAACTGCACCTAGAAATCACCTTATGTATGTAAAAGTGACTGTTGAATCCACCCTCCCATCTGCCTGTAATATTTCAAACATTTTCTTTTTTTCTACCTAATTGACTTATTATTGTTATACAGATTCAGTAAATGTGCAACTTAAATCATAAAATTTTATTAAATATGGATTTCCCCCTGTTTCTTATGTCTGATTTTTCTCTACAGAATCTAGAGTTGATAGTGTAAGATATAATTTCATTTTCATACTCAGGAATATTTAACTCAATAGACTTCACTGAGTGCTACCTAACCACCAGCAACCTTTTTCCAATTTAGTCATCCTAGCCTATGTCTGTCATGCTAATTCCAGGAAAATTCAAATTTGAACAATTCAGAGGCAGTCATAAAGTGAAATCTTTTTTAAAAAACAATTTATATGAGAATAGTTTAAGGTCGGTGGTGCTACCACTAGTTACATATTTTTCTTTTGCATTTCTGTATTCATAAAATTAACATTAGAAAGTGACCTAGAAAAGAAGTGAGAAAAATACCAAACAGTTGCTGTCCATTCCGTCAAGAACACACAGGGGATTTTTCCCCCATCACTATGTAGCTTGCTATTGCTTGCAGTACACTAAATAAGCTTTTATTTTTTTACTAAAAATATCAAGTCACCATCAGGGTCACATCACAGCTATCCCAAGTAAGAAATTTGATGGCACTGTTACAGTAAGCTCTCCTGATTCATTTTGAAATACATTTTATTTCTGAGACAGGAAACTACAGCACAGGAAAGAGCGAGTGGCGTGTTACTGAGAGGCATCCAGAAGGTTATAATTACAGAAAGAACAATGGAATTCTCTGCTGATAAGCTGGGCAGGCATTTGTTAACAAAACATCTAGCCATGAATACAATTTTATTCACCTCCAAAATGTCAGGCTGTTTGGTCTTGGAAACTCTAGTGCTTGTTAATCATTTGAACCGTAAGATAACACGGTAATAAGGATTATATCGTTTCATTGGAAGGGAAAATGTTCTAAAGCCTTCTACTGGAAATTGACAGCTTGTGTTTAAAGCTATCTGACATGTAAAGTCTGAACATGGATCCCATTCTGCTCAAGTAGAGCCAGGCCTTGCTCTGTTTGAATGATTTTGCCTTTCAGATTTGCACTGTTTGATGTAAGGATTCTAGATTTTTTTTCAGTGTAATTCCTCCTCCTTGGGATGGACAAAGAGAATCTAAATTATTGGAAGTAATGTTATCAGAAATAGTCTGTCACACTCGGTTCACAGCCCGAGCCCCCACAGGCAGAGTGTGCCTGCGCCTGGTGTTTCTCAGGCTGCCTATCAGACTGTGAAAAGCATTTATGGAAGAGAGAGCACAAATGAAGGGAATGGGGATGCACTGGATAAACCTAGGGCAAAAGTGTGCACACAGCTGTCAAATGCATGCAAAGGGGGCCAGAAATTTCTGAGATGGTGGATGTAGACAACAGGCAAGGCTGCCTGGGAGCTCAGAGAGCAGGCTTTGGCTGCATCCAAGTGCTGCCCAAAGTAGCTGTGACCTTGGCTGTGAGGTTTAACACTTGTGAATCCTGCTTCTTCATCAATCTAATGAAGATAAGAATAGCATCTACCTCCTCCAATAATGTGAGGTGTAAACAAGTTAGTATGTTTGATGGATTTTAAATGGTAGCAGGCAAGCAGTTCCTCTTGGGAAATATTTACCTTTTATTTTAAGAGCATCCATGAGCCTACAAATTAGAGCATTTTGTTTGTTTGCTTGCTTGCTTGCTTTTACTTTAGGTTGAACAACCAGTCGCAATTACTCAAGAACACTCTTAGTACAAACACAGATACATAGACCCCCCTCCCCCACCACACACACACACACACACACACATACACATTTATAACCCTCACCCCAGATAAAAGCTATCAAATCATGGAATAAGGGAGAACAAGGAATGCATCTAAGGAGCGGTGTAGCACGCTTCAACTGAAAAGTAATAACCAGAGATTAAAGAACTCAGAGATTGCTCCAGAGTGGGCACAGAAGTGCCGAGTTCTTGAGGGCTTGCTATTGATTTCAGAAGAATTCGATATGGCAGAGTCCTAGCAAGTGAGTGGTAAGTTTGTGCAGGGCAATAAAGGCTTTGAAGGTAATAAGGATCCTGGACTCCTGCACACAGAAGGTACTAAGAGGTATTGTAATTATCTAAATGTGCGAACAGCTGCATTTCCTTAATCATAGCCCAGGCCCAGGGGCACCTGTGACTGCGACAATACCATCAGGTCTTCATTCTGCCATACCCGAAGCTTTCAGCAGGAAGTAGTTTTTAGCTATCTCCTGTCTACTACCTGTTTTGTCATGTTTTAGCTATGTTCAAAAAACATTTTCTTTTCTGAGAAAGCCTTTGAAACAAAAAGATAGCACTGAAAGTATAAACACAAGTTGCTAAGAAATCTATCCATTGGTAAAGTTTTGTTTTATCCCCACCCCCCTTCCCGAAGACCAAGCAAAGTTATGATCATAACTATTCTTCTACCTTTCTTCTTGGGTGACTCTGGTAAATTCAAGGTATATTAAAGAGTTGATTTCATATCTGAAATTATCCTAAATAATATCCTCAGCATTTACATGTAAATAGAAATGTTGTCGTGGATTATGACACAACATTTCTAACCCAGTGTACAACTATGTAGGCACTACTACACAGAAATCCCAGAAATGCATTGCTCCAGGAATCCCCAAAGACCAGCTGCAGGCTGGATGAGTTCTTATACAGAGTCCGAGGAACTCAGCTTCAGTCAGACTCTTGTCAAAGGTTAATTGTGTTGAAAGTGAGTCAGACTCACCTAGGGAATGGTACAAGGGTCAATTCAGAGGAACAGGCAAACCTACCAAGAAAGACCACCCAATTCAAACATTAGAAAAATTTGCTATTCCCTTATACAGCAAATTGCCGCCCAACACTATAGTTTGCAGACACCTATGAATTAACATCAGTGAGCACTGAGACGTTCAGAATCAAAGCAATAGCACCTAGTAGGAACTTCCTGCTGGGTCATCAATGAAGAAAGGCAGAGGACAATAATTCCAGAGAATAAGCCCACCCCTGAATGCGGTTTAGAATACTGTTTGGTGCCAAACCTAGAGAGCAGTTTGGGTCTCTTTTCTGCACATGAACCAGAGTTGATTTCTGGGCGTATTTTAAATGCTGACAAGAAAAGATTTTCCCGTTCCTGACTACCCTGAGGTTGACTTGTCTAATTAGACTGTGGCAGCAAGGTTTCGCAATATAACCACTGCCCAGAGATAAGTGCTCAGTTCAATGAGCGTAGCTCATCACCATCATCCACCACTATCACTGGTTTCACTTCCCCACTACGGAACCCTCATCCTCTGCCACATTTGAAAGAATCTAATGTATCAGTGAGGAAGATCAGAAAACCATTTATCAAAAGCATCCTTGCAAATGCCACAACATATGTGTGAGTGTCTACATCAGAAACGATGTTGTCTTGAAAATTTATCAGCTCTCAGTTTTCTTTGAATTAAGATAAAAAATGAAATAGAAGATGCCAACAGATTGTTCTTAATATCATTCTTTCTCAGGCATGGTATTGTCTATTACTAAACTATATCAATTTCAGTTCCTGCAGTAGTTCCCAGATCTCTAACCCTCTCCATGCCCTTCTGCCAGAATAGAACAAGCTTCTATGATAACCTTAAAATACACAAAGCCACAGTTCTAATTTGCCTTGGCAAACTCTATTCTGAAATTGTCTTTTCTATTATTTATCTCATAGATTGGGGCCATTTTTTAATGGTGACTTTTAAACTCAGATCGTTTCTAATATCTCCCGTGTATTAGTGACAATGATGCATCCATTTAGTAAGCAGATCCTGTCACGTCTGCCACAAGTGGATATGCCAACCTTCATGTCTTGGCTTCATGTTCTATGCCTCTTACTGTCTGCACACCAGAAAGACTATGAAAACTCACCTCCTGTTGACTGGCATCCTGGTAATCCCTCTTTTCATCTGCTTTGTTAAACATTTTTGATCCTTCTGAACTTGACTTGAAAGATGAACACCTTGCAAAGACATTCCCCAATTGTTTCTTCCTCCAAAAGAACACACACACACACACACACACACACACACCCAAACACACACATTCATGGGGTTACACTCCCCACCTAGATATTCTCTAGCATTTTATAGTTTTCCTTTCATGATGTGTATGAACCATAGTCCAGCAGTCTAAGCTGTGTGTTGCATAACACTATCTCTAGAACAAGCTACCTGAGGTCTGAGACTCCTGTGTTCTCTTGTCTACTCTAGTTATCTATCATGGTACTGTACACATCCTACATTTGGAACAGACAGACTGAGTAAATCCAAAGTCAGTTTCTCTTGATTTGCTGTGGCTCACACAATGTGATTTTCAATATCATTTGCCAGATGCATAGATGAATTTTGTATCTCTTTCCCCAAAGAGCCACTTATGCCAATGTGAACCAGACATCTAGGATGCACCTGTGGCTTCTCAGTCCTCATTTACTGGGACACAAAAGGCACAGTCCTTGCTTTTGATTGCCAGTCGTATTTTATTTAGGACAGGCTCATAGATGTTGAACTTTGAGTGCAGTCCTTATTTTCCTGTCTGTGCCGTCTTCCTGTTTATTCATTCAGAAGTGAGAGCTATCCAGAAACTCCCCTGCTGTTGGCTTGGGTTGAATTGGATTAAAATTTCAGAGTTTAGCTTTTATGTAAATGTGAATCATACATCAAAACAGAAATAACTATAAAGCAGCCGGGTTCACAAGCATTGAAATTTAAATGGCTTCTCCCTAGAGGGTCTATCTTATCAACAATTAGATAAAGTTGCAAAAATATAGATAAGCTGCTTCCTTTAATATCTTCTCTTCTTTCCTCTCCCCTCCCTCTTTCTTGTTCTTTCAGTGAAAAATGAAGCAAGTAACACACACTGAGCTTTTCCAGTTGAGTAATACTGCTTTGGCCAGCACTCTGAAAATCTCCATAGCTACCACCTATACCACCCTCCTTTGATTTGTAGGAACTAACTTGCATAGAATTCACCACATCCCCCAGATTCCTAAACGCTTTGGTGTTTCCCTGCAACTTTAGATCGCATTTTTTTTAATAGATGGAAATTAGCTAAATGCTAATTTAGTGCTTTTCATGCCTTTCATGCCTGCAAAAGTTTAGATATGTTATATTTCTAGCTAACCCATTTTTCAGTCATAGTAACATGAGATCCAAATGAAACACCAGAATTATTTACTGACTACCATGCGGCCATAGCTGTATCTAAGCACCTTGACTAACTTTCTCCCTCCATTGGTTCATATCCATCAGATTGTCTTGCTATGCTTAAGGCTGGAAAGTTACTTACAGTATAAACCATACTGTACTCCAAGCTATACTGTTACATTGGAAATGCCTGTAAATATCTGTGTAGGAAAGGGTTTGCCCCCATTCAAAGAAGTCTAACTCCATTGTCTTGTCCATTGGTGTCGGGAGGCCGTTATTAAACTCTAAGAATTTCTCAGGTCTGACAAATATCCCGTTACACAAGGTGGGCCTTGGAGACTACATCTGAGAGTTTATGTTGCTAAGGTGTCTCATGGTCATGTCTTTGCCCTTCCATGTGGTACCAGCTTGATCTGTAGAAAAAACTAGAAGCTATTCAGTCACATGAACAATCAATCCAGTCCTGTACTCCAAACTGCGAAACTCTAGGCTTGCAAGACTTTCTGGCTTTATCATTGGTTCGTGTTGCAGAACAGCATATATCAAGGAAAGATGTGCTTCAAGGAGAAGCCCTCCTAGACTCTGCCTCACAGAAGTCTTCCTTTTACTGGCTCTTATTTAACAATCATAAATTACAACAGTGGTGATAAAGGCTTCTAGTGAGTCTTATGAGGGTTCCCAGGGAGTTGTCTAGCCTGAGGGTGTTTTGGGAAACTCCTCCAATCTTAGACTATTAGAGATGAGAAGATGCACCTCTTGACTTTGCAGTTTCACTGATGTCATATGATATCTCAAAGAAAACAAAACCAAAAAGCAACAATGAAGGCATTTAGAACAAATATGGGAAAGTCTATAGTAGAGGCCACAAACCAAAGAAAGAAAAAATGCTTGATTGTACAAATTAAGAAATGGAGTGGTTGTCATATAACACCCACAATGAAATCTGAACTTTGTAGCCTTTTCCAAGGAATACTCTAAGTTCAAATATTTTCTTTTTTTATAAGACTAAGCATAAATTACTGATATGGAAAGAATAAATAAATGACTTACTGCCTGGGAAGTTGAAAAACTATATCTACTAGCATTTCCCCTCCAAGGTCTTGATCATACTTTCTCCTATAGTCTATTCCTATACACTTTCAGACTGTACAGATTACATATGATTTTCTTATCTCAATATTTTATGTGTTTGCCTTTCTTCCTGACATTATTATCTTTCTTCTGTATCAAATAACATATATTTATCTTTAAGGTACAAGTGAGATTAAACATAAATTGCCGTATGTTTTTGCCTCTCCTTTCACTAGATTTATTCCAAGTTGTGATTTAATTAATGCTTGCCAGATATGACTATATTCAAACATGAATTCGGTAGTCATGAGTATAAGTGTTTGTCTTCTGTATATATAATAAAATCTTTATATGTGCATATGTAATCAAACCTATTTTTATAGCAGCTTTATGTTCATAGCAAAATTAATCAGAAAATATAAAGGTTTACATTCTACTGCCTGACCACACAAATATAACCTCTGCCAATGTAACTAATCCAGAATGTAAGTAATCCAGAATACTATATATTCACTGTAGCCCATTCAAACATTATCACATGACATTAAGTGTCTGAGTTCAGAAGTCCTTTTCTGACCTAGCCACATCTCGACCCATTTGCATTTTGTCCTGTTTATTTGCAGTCTGTATGTTTTCCTTGCTGAAGTATAATAATAATAATCTATTTATGATTATTGCCTGTTTTGAAATTCAGGTTGTTCATTTTCTGCCTGCCAGTGTTTAGGAGTCCTTTGTGGTTACAACAGTGCCTTGAACTCTTAGTCATTAGCTATCACAGTGATTAATAAACACTAATAGATGAGCGGACTCATGGATAATTGAGCAGAATGCTGAGATTTCTAACAAGGAGGTCAACTGGATGTGAGTGGCCTGCTTGAACGTGGTTGGAGCCACAGATCTTCCTAGAAGAGGATCTTAAGCATTCATCAGAACACTGACACATGACAAATAGATACAACTGACCAAGGACTATCAGGAGAAAGTAGAGTTGGAGCTGAGATTCTGAACTTGTTGGATGAGTTTTTCACATCCCAAGCAATAATCCACACAATAAGGTCTTCTGTCTGAAAAATGAAAGCCAATTATGGCTGGTACTGTGTTAAAGTTGTATCCAGTGATGGTTTCAAACAAATGATAGAAAATTCCCAAGGAGCTTTCCAAGAGGCATTTGATATAAACAAGAAAGAGATACAGCCCACACTTTTATGTATCTGTGGCTGACTCTTAACTCTTAGGTATTTCCCTATGAAACTTTTAATGATCCTGAGCTTGCCTGCATACTGACTGCAATGACTTTCAATGGGACAATTACAGAACCTCATACAATGAATAGAGACTGGACAAAAACAACACCCTCATTATGCAGTTGTTTAGTGACAACTTAATGATGGGCATCAGACAATGCAGGAAAATAATGTGATACAGGAGACAGGACTGGAAGCTAAAGGCATCCAGTGGCCCCTCAAGAAAAACCTCATTACATCTCCATTTGCTGTGGAGGTATGAAACTATAGAACATTATAATTTACAGTTTTCTACATAACTCTTTGATGTCTGCCTTTGCCCTCTGGCCTCTGACATTTCTCTGGGAGTCCCTTTTGGAAGCAACTTGTCCCTGCTATTACTACATGTTTCTTTTAGTGGGGATCTGGAAGTGTTAGATTTAATGGGAAAGCAGTAAGTGTATCGAGGCTTAGGGTCATAGATTACAACCCTCTCCTATTCATATATTCTGGAGGTTAGGTAAATATGTGACAACAGGGACTTCACTTATGCATTCTTCATTTGCTGTTTGAGTTGGCGACTCCCCTTCCCTCCCTTGCCTAAACTCACTTACACTCTTTGCTTTCATAGCTCTAGTGTTCAGTTTACATTGTAAGAAAAGGAGTGTCTTGCTGCCATAATATAGGCATTGCTTTGAGCAAATGAAAATGTCTGTCCTTTTTTAATATACTAGAAAGAGAAAGCAAAGTACAGAAATCCAAGAAGAAAGGAGGAGTGGCCCCTGGTTCTGGAAAGACTCAGTGAAGCAGTATTCGGCAAAACCAGAACGGGGAAGTGGGAAGGGGTGGGTGGGAGGACAGGGGAAGAGAAGGGGGCTTAAGGGACTTTCGGGGAGAGGGGGGCTAGAAAAGGGGAAATCATTTGAAATGTAAATAAAAAATTATATCGAATAAAAAAAAAGAAAAAAAAGAAAAAGAAAGTTTAATACTTTTCCAAGCAGATTTGTGCACATGTGAGACTGTGTTTAGATTGTCCACTGATTTTTCTTTAGACAGTTGGGACACTATATTGTGTTTGTTCATCACTGAACAAACAGTACCCCACAGTACCTTATGGAAATATTGTGCTCTATTCAACAACAGAATAACATAAAATAAAGAGGTATTTTATTAAAACAAACACTAGAATGAATAAATGCCAGTTTCTGGGTGTATACTGGGATATTAATCCACTATGACGTAGGGACAGAGGAAAAAGCTCAAAGGATCACAGGCAAAAGCAGTGAGTGTCTAAGTCCTTTGATATGCATATATGACATGCATTAACCACATAAACCAGCAAAGCAAGGAGGGACCATGTACTGGCTGGTTTTGTGTGTCAACTTGACACACGCTGCAGTTATCACAGAGAAGGGAGCTTCAGTTGGGAAAGTGCCTCCATGAAATCCAGCTGTGGGGTATTTTCTCAATTAGTGATCAAGTAGGGAGGGCCCCTTGTGGGTGGTACCACCTTTGGGCTGGTGCTATTGGGTTCTATAAGAGAGCAGACTGAGCAAGCCAAGGGAAGCAAGCCAGTAAGAAACATCCCTCCATGGCCTCTACATCAGCTCCTGCTTCCTGACCTGCTTGAGTTCCAGTCCTGACTCCCTTTAGTGATGAACTGCAACGTGGAAGTGTAAGCTGAATAAACCCTTTCCTCCCCAACTTGCTTCTTGGTCATGATGTTTGTGCAGAAATAGAAACCCTGACTAAGACAAATTGGTACCAGCATAGTGGGGTATTCCTGTGACAACCTGACCATGTTTTGGGGAGGACTATAGAAGGACTTTGGAACTCTGAGCTAGCAAAGCCATTAAGGGCTTGGTGGTAAGTTCTGTAGGAGCTTGGAAGACAATGTTAAGAACAGTGCAAAAGATGGAGACCTGGCTTGTGAAATTTCAGAGGGAAGATTAAAGACGCTTACAGTGGCCATGTTTTGATTGTGAAGATTCTGCGGTTTTGGTTCGCTGGGGCTGAAGAATCAGCTGTGAGTAACAAGATACCAGAACCACTAAAGCAAACCTTTGTGTTACTGGGACTATTGATGCTGGTTACCTGGAGCTAAGAAATTAGCGATGATTAAGAAGAGACCAGCATCACTAAGATGAAATCTTCTTGGAAGTGTTTTCTGAGAACACAGAGAGTGTGTTCCAGAGATAGCCACAGTTGTATTTTGCGCTGTGGCTGGACTTGGTACTGTGTAAGAGTCACCCAGATGGTACTGGTTTTAAAGGCATGAAGGGGTCATAAAGAGCAGCTGAGGCTCTTGGCACAGTGAGAGGCCACAGAGGCCATTGGTGAAGGTGCAGCCTCAGTTGCAATTGATGGCCCAGGACTTGAAGAGGTCATGCATAGGAGCAGAGGCTTGTCACCCTGATGAGAGCCTATGAGAGGCTATTGGTGAAGCCTAATTACAGTGGAAGATAGCAGCATTTTGGAGATGCCAGTACCATGTGATGACCACCAAGAACAGCAGCAGCAGTGGAGTACATGCAGTTGGACCCTAGAAGACAAGCTGTGTGCTACAAAGGGCAGAGCTGAAGAAGTGACCCAAGCCCTTGGAGGAGCCCAGAAGATCATGAGTTGGATCCCAGACATTGAACCATTGGAGTTTGAGTTTTGCTTTTGGTTGTGACTGTGCCCTGATATGTTTACCTCTTGAAGGAAGAAAGTATTTTAGTGGAGCCCACAGTTGAGAGACTTTGAATTTTTAAAAGATTTTGAATTTTAAAGATATTGGACATTTTAAGGTGATTGAACTTTCAATATGTAAAGACTGTGGAACTTTTAAAGTAATTTAGATCTTAGGGATAAATAAGAAAGTAGGGGTTGAGGCTTAATAGTGATGTGTTTTTGTGTCAAGTCGACAAGGGGTCAATTTTACTGGCTGGTTTTGTGTGTCAACTTGACACAGGCTGGAGTTATCACAGAGAAAGGGGCTTCAGTTGGGAAAGTGCCTCCATGAGATCCAGCTGTGGGGCATTTTCTCAATTAGTGATCAAGTGGGGAGGGCCCCTTGTGGGTGGTACCACCTTTGGGCTGGTGCTCTTGGGTTCTATAAGAAAGCAGGCTGAGCAAGCCAGGGGAAGCAAGCCAGTAAGAAACATGGCTTCTGCATCAGCTCCTGCTTCCTGACCTACTTGAGTTCCAGTCCTGACTTCCTTTAGTGATGAACTTCAATGTGGAAGTGTAAGCTGAATAACCCTTTCCTCCCCAACTTGCTTCTTGGTCATGATGTTTGTGCAGGAATAGAAACCCTGACTAAGACAGACCATGAGGAAAGAGGGGCCTCTAGAGAATGGATCATAGGACTTAGGTGCTATGATGGGCAATAAGAAAAAGTGAGAAATTTGATTGCTGAGGGTCTGGGATGGAAATACAGAAGGAGAAAAAGGAAGAAGGACTAAATAAAACTTTATATTTGAGGGAAAAGGATATAGGAAAGCATTATTTTATGTTTAAAATACACATGTAATATATCTATTTATATAATGCACACACATATAATGCATATATATGTCTAAGTACATATATTTATATATACAAATGCCTACATATATATTCATTTAAATGAAATTACACTACTAGTAAAAACCTGGTGCCAATCTAAGAAACCTTCCTTTGCATTATTAGAGATTGGATTCTAAGAGACTCGAAATATATGCTGTCACTGTTGCCTCTGGTTGTCTCCTAGAACTTGAAGTTAAGACCCTCTTGCTGAAGAGACGTTTGCAGACACAAAGTTTGGAGAAATGGAACTGGATTTATCCTGGAAGCCTGCTCTCTTAAGATGAGTTTTCATAGTATCTGACAGTGCTGTATAGGCTACCAATGAAGAATGACCTGTAGTTCCACTCAGCTGTAAAATCTAAGAACCACAGCAGTAACTAGCATGGCAGTATATCCCCAAGGGTATAATACTGACACTTATATCTTGGAGGAAACCAACAGCTATCTACTGAACTTCTGGCTTGCTCAGTAGAAAGTAATCCATGCCTGGTACTGTAAACCTAGCCAACTACTCATAGGTAGTAAGGTCATGGACCCTAGATGTGAACTTAATACTGTTACTTTTCTAAGCCAATATAACTTCTAGCTTCATTCTAAATACTTATCCTCATAACCACAGATAAGATAGCTCTTATTCTGCTTTACAGAAGCTTCTTTTTATAACAGAGACCACTACAGAAATATGTCACTGGTCAATATGGATAAAACAACTGACCATGGTGTTCCTGGTCCCAGTCAATACATGTATAAATCACCCCCTCCACCTAAAGCTCAGAAAACAGAAGGAAGTGGGATGGAAAGATTGGAAGAGCTGGAGGAACAAGACATCCACTGTGAAATGATGTCTTCTACATGACAGGAAAATTTTACCTGTGAAATCTCAATAATATGATCACATACAAAATACTCAAAAATGGCAATGCCAGCTGACCAAAGGAGATGGAGAAAAATCTCTCAAAGCGCCAACTAGATAAGAAAGTATAATCAATTAAAGGATGTTAAGAGAGAGATTGTCTTCTCCAGGCATGAGCTCTCTGATAGGTTTTCCAATCTCAAGTGGTCAGCACTAAACACATGTACATATAAGCGACAGTACATGAAATCAACTGGTTGTATTTATATATGCATTGTGTGTGTGTATGTGTATGTGTGTGTGTGTGTGTGTGTGTGTATGTGTGTTAATTAAAGAAAAATGGATTTTGAAGGAGGTGGAACATGGAAGAAGCTAGGGAAAGGAGGATTTAAAATGATTTAATTTTATTTTTTTAAAAAAAAAATACAGTACTCATGTGAAATCTTCAAAATGATTTTTAATTTACATTTACTAAAATGTGTGAGCAAATTTTCTCACAGATGGAAAATTTCTACTGACTCTGAACCTTGAGGAGCAGTGTGTGTGCCCTGAGGATTTCCTTATCGCTATCCATGCCGCTTTGTTTTAGGATAAAACTTACCATGCTGGAGACCCTCCGTCTGTGCTAATTTATCTGATTGTAGATTAGTGAATGCATTATGTCATTTTTATGATGGATTACTCCAAAGAAAAAAGTCTATCAGGTGGAAATAAAGTAAATTTAATTAGTCCCTCCAAGAAAGTCAGATGATCCAGAGAAAAGCCGTGTTTTAGAGAAGTTTCATTTGTGGTGAATAAAATTGCCTGCAAACAGCTGCTAGTTTTAGAAATCAAAGAGAAAGTTGCAATTAATGCATGTCATCTTAGATGATTTTTCATCATAGTTTTGTACAAGGAATGGGATTATATTATGGAATAAAACTAATCCTCTTAGGTTTTTTCCTTTTTAAAAAATGTAACATATCTGCTTTAGGCATACTAGTCTCATAAGACTCCCATTAATTTCTACCAGTGTTGGAGAACAGCCAACAGTGGGGGCGACTAATGAAGCCCTACCTTCTGTAATTAGCGATGCCATCTAACTTGGTTACTACTGTAGATTAGTTCTTAACTGAAATCGCTTATATGTGACTGCTATCGTTAATGAGAAAGGATATTAAATATGGATTATGTCTTTCATAGTCTAGCTAGCTGGACATCTTGGCCTTAATTCTCCCCATCTGTGACCCTTTACAATACATTAAGCACACCTTCTCAGCAGCAGCCCTATTACAGTTAATCACACTGAGGAAGAGATTGCCCTAAATGTATTATCAAGACCCTGACATTTACCAAATGCCTGACAGATAGGTCAGCGAACAAAGAGCCAAATCTTAGCTCCGTGTTTACCACAGACTTGGAATTTTCAAGCTAACAGCATCTCAGTCTTCCTGTACATCAGGAGAGGGTCTGTCATCCTCGCAGATTATTGTGACATACGTCTACATATTTTTTATAAACACTCTCCTACTTGATTTATTTACCTGTGTTGGAGATTTTAAGCAACTTTCTATTTATTTTTCTGTAATACACATATTCTTTCAGCAAAAAGCAACAGGCAATACTTATATTTGGAGTCCCAGGAAACAACATAAGGGTATAAACTCTTCAGAAGCAGTCAAATATCACATAAATGATCAGCTTAGCAACACATAGGATCCTCTGTAATAACAGTTTTCATTTAGGGGAACTCTATTGTCTCAAGTACAGAGTCTACAGATGATATAACCTTCCGGCATAAAAATAGTGATGCTAGTGGAATATATCAAATGTCTCAGGGTGAGAATGGTGCTTCTCGGATCCTTGAAACAGAAGTGTAAGCAAAAAGCATAGAAAGGAGGCAGGGATCAGGCGCCTGCAATGCTGAGGGTGTGGTTGATGGATGATCCTGTCTTAAAGATATGAGTCTAATATGTAGAAATAGGCTTTTGAGAAAAAATCCTTTACTCCCATTCATTTTTTGCTGGAATAACTGCTTGGATAATAAATCATTCCCAATAAACTAAGGGATAACTAATCAAAGAAAATGGTGGATGTGGTGGAACTGAAAAAGAACCTAAGGGTGAAATGTATAAACCTGTCCCTGGGTGGTGAACAGAGTTCTCCATTCCTTACTATTTACTAGCTCTCTACAGTAGCTTTACTCCGGCACAGCAATTCTCCAGTACAGAATAACTTATGTTTCCATTGTATGCTATCTATTAAACTGACATCCTTGACTCAAAAATTCTACTTCTAGCAGTTGTTATTTTTAATCATGAAGTGTATAAAAATATAAATACCACTATGAACCAGCCATACTGTATACATCAAAAATCTCAACTAACGCAGTCATTAGAGATGTAGATAAAAAGTAACATTATCACAGGTGGAGAAACTCACTTCCAATCATGTGGCTGTTATGCTGAATTTGAGAATGATTCATATTTTTGGGGTTTCATTCTGTGAATTTATATTATATGATTCTCCTGCATAATGTATGTTTTCTATTTTGTTATATTAGCTAAAATAAATAAATGTATTTTATTCATATCATTCCAAAAAGGTTAGGAGTATAAGTATTTGAGAGAACTCACAAGCTTTGCAAGCCTGATGATACTAGATTGAGCCATTTATTTAAATAAAATTTATTTTCACTAACAGTTTTCCTGACATTGCAGAAACGCTCATTGGTATATAGCCCTATAAAGTCTATTTTCAGTATCTATATGTCTATTGCAGACAAATACATGATTTCCATATGTACATCACACATCAACACATGCATTCCATATGAATATCACAGATCACCATATGAATTCCATAAGGATATCACAGCTAAACACATGATCTCCATATGCATATCACAGAAGAACACCATGAATTCCAGGAGCCCGTTATATGTTTCTCATCTCATGAAATGGTGAGACTCTTAAAGGAAGTACAGGAATAAAAATACAACCACAAAGCTAAGATACACAATTCCGAAAGGACGTTTTCCTCTTGATCATTATGGGGTGGAGAGTAATAATAAGAGTGAAATCATTTCTAGAGCACCGTGCTTCCAAATTGTTGACACTTTGGTGTTGTTACCAGTTGGTCCCCATGGCTGTGGCAGAATGAAGTCAATGATACTGTTCTCTTGTTTCTCTGCTGTACACATCCATAGCACCATGGAAACTCATTTTCATGCACATCTGACTTACTATGCTACAAAAGTTTGAAACCCAGGCATGTATTTAAATCCTTCACTTGGTCAGTGGTACACACAACATCTCTGACTCCTGGGGCACATAACTTGTCAACATCTTCCCACTAAATAAACTAGTTGCAGTAAATTACAAGAAATGCAACAAACATATTTTATCTATGAACTAAGATCAGCACTTGACCACCAAATTGAGAACTTGAGTTTTATGTCACTGTTTCAGGATGGATGAATATTCACAATAATCATCTAGACTAAGAAAGAGACTGAAATTCAGTTTCTTAGTCTTTACAAAATGGTGTCTTGATATATTTAGTATCAGTTCTTTAGATGAAGATCTAAGTAGTCCTACAAAAATTAGATATACACAGAAGTTCTTTACTTACAGCTTTGGATTTTCCTTGTTTATTTCTACATAAACTGTAGTGTCAATTAAATGCTTAAGAAATGACTAATATGAAGCCTCAATTTGATACTTGTGTGTTGTAAAATCTCAGTAATAGTTAAAGCACCTTTTTTTGACGATTTTTATACCAAAAATATTTAAAGCAGTGGTAAAGCATCCTATCGCTGAATTTATTTACAATTACCATTATGTGATATTAAGAGAAAGAATAGTGTTTGATTCTTTTGCTGGCATCAAATTCTCCACAGAAAAGATAGCCCCTAACTATCCCAGTACCCATCCATTTTTCTTCACATGTTATTTTATGTTCCCAGCATTTATACATTGCTTATCACATAATATATGCTCAATAAAGCTTTTGATGAATGAGTTATTAAATAAGGAAATATCTATTTATCAAAGTCATTTTAGTGGCTTCTTTTAGGAAATGCATCAAGCATAAGAATCACTTGGCTATAGTCTGGCATATAATCGTTCACTTACAATTTGAAACTGCAAAGCCACACAATATATTTCTTATTACGTGAGTGTTAAAGTGGCATGTGACACCAAATGGAGCCACTGCCATTGGAGAATGCCAGATGAGATGCTGCAAAGTGAAAATAAATGACACAGTGTCATTGAGCAATCAACACAACGTCCAAAGCACATTGCACAAGGCATGCATTTCAACTGCTAACTTAAGTCCAAAGGTGGAGGGAAGGGGAGAGAGAGAGAGAGAGAGAGAGAAGGGGGGAAGGGACGGAGGGAGGGATGGAGAGAGGTGGAGAGAGAGAGAGAGAGAGAGAGAGAGAGAGAGAGAGAGAGAGAGAGAGAGAGAGAGAGAGAGAGAGACGCACAGAGGATATAAGAACTCCTTCATTACTAATACTAGAAGTATGTGCTTCCACTAAAGCACGTCCTACTGGCGGCAGCAAACCAAAATATACATGACTATTTTCTTTATCTCTGTCCTCATTTTAACTTCTGGAAAAAGAAAAGAAAAGAAAAATGCCATGGCTACATTGGTAACAATAGATTTCACTGTGTTCCATCAAAACTGTTTATGATACAAAAACGATGGTAGAGTTCATCTAAAAATGTTACATTTTTGTGCGATTTAAAGTATAACTCAAGAGAAAGCCATAGAGTCCTGAATTCTTTAGTATTCATCAAGAGTGCAGCCAAGGCAGTATCTTTAGATTCTACCTCTTATTACAGAAAATTATTTGCTTAATTTCATTTTTACATGATGAAGTATACATATGCATATCCAAATATATATATTATGCATATATGCATATAAAGAAAACTGCTACACATCAAAGGGATTTTTTTTTCAGATAAGGAACACTGCTTTTAAAGTAGGAAGCAATGATCTAGAGAACCTAACTTGAGTATGGGCCATATTCAGCAGAAACAAAAGAAGTTACTGATGAAAAGTCTATAATGTAGGATGTTTTTTAAACTTAAATATTAGAGTGGCTGTAGGTGTTTCCTGTTTTTTCCTTTTTAAAATCTATTAATCTATCTATCTATCCATCTATCTATCACTCATCTATATTTTAGGTTCTTTTGATACAAGATCTCAGTATGTATCCTTGGCTGTCCTGGAAATATCACTATGCAGTCTAGGCTGTCCTCAAACTCACAGAGATCTGCCTGCCTCAGTCTCCTGAGTGCTGGAATTAAAGTGAGAAGTCCACTCACCCCACCCCCTGACTGAGAGTTACTATTTGAGTAGATGTTTAACTTTGTGATGGGATGTAAAGATGCTGACAAACTGAAATAAATGCGGCAAACATGCTTACAATAAATAGTTTGCAAACAGCTGTAACCATCCATACCCCCTTCCCCTAGAGCCTTGGGTGTATAGAACCTTCCCAGACGGAGTCTGCACTTGGCCAGAGGATTCTCCAGCATGTAATAAGGATATATGCTCCACTGTGTTCATAGCAGCCCTCTTTATAATAGCCAGAAGCTGGAAAGAACCCAGGTATCCCTCAACAGAAGAGCAGAGGCAAAAATTGTGGTATATATACACACTGGAGTACTATTCAGCCATTAGAAACAATGAATTCATGAAATTATTAGGCAAATGGATGGAGCTGGAGAACCTCATACTAAGTGAGGTAACCCAGTCTCAAAAGATCAATTATGGTATGCTAAGTGAATATTAGCCTGGAAAACTGGAATACCCAAAACATAATCCACACATCAAATGAGGTACAAGAAGAATGGAGGAGTGGCCCCTAGTTCTGGAAAGACTCAGTGTAGCAGTATAAGGCAAAACCAGAACAGGGAAGTGGGAAGGGATGGGTGGGAGAACAGGGGGAGGGAAGGGGGCTTATGTGACTTTCAGGGAGTGGGGGACCAGAAAAGGGGAAATCATTTGAAATGTAAATAAATAATATATCAAATAAAATAAAATAAATAAACACACACAAAAAAGAGTTGTTTTTTTTTATTTTTTTTAACCAATAATGAACATAACTTTAAAAGCAAGAAGAAATGATTTAGAAAGATTAACAAACATTGTAAGAGAAATGTTTGAGAAAAAGAGTATCCTGGGACAGAGAAGCTTCAAGATGATGCAAGAATCTCTGAGATTCCTGCATATTTTACATCATCTAGTGGCCCTGAGGTCACTTGGCTGAAGAGACAGTAGATGAATTTTAGACAGAGGTGGCAAAAAAAGGTGGGAAATATCCCACCAAAATTGCCAACTGTCTTTTTCCCTATTAACCTTTTAGTACCATGTGAATGCCTACGGGGACCTCCAATTTCTTGGCTTTTGAACACCAACTTTTCGAAGATACAATTAAGAGAGCAGTTTCCTAAATCTATTGATGTACTTTCTCTCCTTTCCTCATTTGGAATGAAAATACAATTGGTGTTTTGATTTACATGGTTAGAGATAATTAGAACATGCTTCTATTTAATCAAATCATTAAGACCCAGAGCCAGAGGGAACCCTTTTAAAGAAAACACCAGAAAAGACCCTTTTGGTGTTAAGGGAAATGAGACGTCATAAATGGTGCTTTGGCACCAAAATGTCTCCAGTTAAGAGTAAATATGAGCTGCCTCTTACCTAACTTTCAATCATTTGCCTCGGATTTCCACCTCAACTTATTCTGGGTTCTTAGATTTTTTTTTTCTCACCATGTGGTCCTCAGTTGCAATATGATGTTATGTATAGAATTCAACTCAAGCAGGTATGAGAATTGGATAGTTTAGAAATCTCAATATTTAGAATGAAAGTTTCTTCCTAACCTTATAGCCACTGCTGTAACATCAGGCAGTTTCATGATGTTTGTATTCCTAAATATGTAAGGAGAGTCAGTGATGCGCAAGTTCTGATGGCTGGAGTGTGGACAAGGTATGATGATTCAGACCTTCATGCAAAGCCATTATCACTTACTATAATAGCTAAAACCTCCTGGATAGAAAAATAATGCACATAGCCCCTCCCCTAATTCTTTAATCCTCTATAATTTTGTTCTGCTTTTCTCTATAGCATCTATTGTCTTACCCAATTCCTGATCCTGTCTAAGACTAGTTCTAGGAGGTCAGAAACCTTATCTCAATACTTCAAATGGGGCTTGATGCATTGAAAGAGACCACAAGATATTTAGATTGAATACAATCCTATCATCTTCAGTTATATAACATCATTTTCAAGTGTAGTGTCCAGAATCACAGATTTCAAAGTGTGGAGGGTGCTTCTTCGCAGTTGTTATATATTCCATTTACCGTGTGTGCCTCCACATATACTTCTGAGATGTCCCAATGTTTGTCATATTTTCATTGTGAAAAAGGAGAGTGCGTACAACTTTTATGGTATTCTTATCCTCCTTTGTTCCCTTCTTCTTTTCTCTCCCAGAATTCCCTGTCAGCTAAGGCCTTTATTATCAGCGGAAACCAGCATTCTTAATAACTCCATTTCCCAAAAGATAATATTGCTTCCAGACTGTCCTAGTTCCCAGCATACACAGAAGGCACCTAGTTCAAATAGAATCTTACCATTTTTTTATTGTCTTTTGGTATCTTGGAATCTAAGTGATGACTATAAGTTAACAATGACCCCACTGGACTTCTTTTTCTCAACTCCTGAGAGATATTGGGCAGAGCACTATTAGTTTCTGTCCAGAATCTATAATTAAATGATTGTTGTTATTAATCTAAAAAGATCTTAAAGTTTACTCATTCTAATTTCTTTTCTGGAGCTAGGGATAAATAGAACTATGGCAGCCAGAGAACATGATGTAAGTCTCTAAACAATGAGTGCTGATAGCTAAGTCTATATAAGTGTTCTAACACCAGTCTATACCTCAAGACCCAGAGATTTTTGAACTGTGTGTTGCGATATATCTCTGTTAGTTTCATGGAGTACATCATGACTCCTCCCTCTGTGTAACTAACAATACATTTACAAATAGGGAGGACTTGGTAGATGGGAAACCGTAATCAGAATATAGAGTGTAAGGAAAAACTATTTTCAATTAGAAAAAAATTAAAAGGTCACTTCAAAACAGATAGAGGAAATTGCCCAAAAGCAAGCAAAAAAGAGTACATCAGAAGTGTTGCAGTACTAGAATGCTCACATCTTGTCTTGGGGAAAAAAACAAGCAAACAGAGTACTTAAATGGGGCAAGTGAATACATAAGAAATCAGCAAGGAAGTCACCTCTTCCAAGACTAGGAAGATGTCTTAGGTCCCATAGGAAAGTAGAGAGAGAGCTGACTTGGGAAGGGAAAGGCCAGTAGAGGCTAGGATAAGTGAATAGGAACTAAAATGTCCACATAAACCACAGGAGAGCCAATACTGTGATTCATACACCTCACCAGATACATAGCGAGAAAGTCCTAGGATTTCCAGTAAGCAAGGTGCATGAGATCAGAAACTGGTGTGGCTGATCTTCCTACTGACATCCATTGTAAGAGTGAAACTATTTACTTTGGACATGTCATGACCATTAACCATCATGAAGCAGAGTTGCTATGGTAACCTACAGGCTATCTTAGTGAGAAGTTGTGACAAGCAAAAAGACAGACTGGGTGATAGCTAGGTCTAGCAATGATGTGTTACTGTTCACCTATGGAATAATTATGGAGCATTACTAGATTCGAACCTGGGACACCAACCTCTTCTCCCTCCTGCTACAAGCTATATGTGGTTTAGGAGGGGCACTAGAATATATAGGAGATGAAAATATTGACTGGAGATGGGACTCATCAGTAGTTCTTCAGATTTTCTATATTTTATCACTCATGGTGATAGTGGGATTACAAATTGAAGCAATTGCCTTTAAGTCACTCATGCTTCTATATATGATCCCTAACCTGTGATGCTCTGAACAAGCCTAATAAACTCATTAGGTCAGCAATCTAAACTTGGTTGGTCTTTGCCTTGACCCGGTGAATGTCCTCTCTTGAGAGAATAGACAAAGTATTGTATAAATTTTCTCATAATCATTGAATGCTATAATCATGCTTGTCTCTTCCATTTTCTCAAATGTCTACATAAAATGTTTTGGCAAAGGCATCATCCCAGGTCTACAAGCTCAGCACTAGATTTTTTCATCTGTCTCCATTTTGCTCTAAAGTCTTCAGTCCAATCTACTGTCAGACTCATCCGCAATACTATGGTAGCCTCATAACTATATTTTAGATGATCTGCATTTTTTTCATCTATATTCCCTATCTTACTGGAATCCAGGATTGCTGACCAACTCAAAATGTAAGCTAGATAATTTCATTCCTTTCCTTGTAGGATCTTTTCTTAAATCACTGAGAGTAATGTTTAATTGTGGTGTACTGGCCTATCATACTATTTAATCTGGCCCATAACTACTTATCTGAACTTATTTCCCATTATTCTTATTGCCCAGTACCTATATCCCATCATCACGTACACATGCTGTTTTATAATTCTTAAAAAATTACAGCTTCTACTCACAATATGTAACCATTTTAAAAAGCCTTCTCAGAAGGTATTTTCTCTAACTTTTTCTTAGCACCTTCTCTACCTTCAAACACCAACCTAAACCTTCATCGTTGGATATAAGCGAGACAGCAGTTATTTTCCACTGTACTCACAAACACTCACTGTGTACTTATTGCTTGGCTGTGTTTTCTTTTCAGTTGCAAGATCAATAAGAGCAGAGAACAAGCCAGGTGATGGTGGCACACACCTTTAATCCCAGCACTTGGGAGGCAGAGGCAGGTGGATTTCTTAGTTCAAGGCCAGCCTGGTCTACAGAGTGAGTTCCAGGACAGCCAGGGCTATACAGAGAAACCCTGTCTCGAAAAACCAAAAAAACCAAACAAACAAACAAACAAAAGCAGAGAACAGCTGTTGTCTTTTTCAGTGGCTCTTGTTCCTAGAACTCAGTGTGGTCCAATGTAGACAGCCAGCTTGATAACAAACAGCTGAACGGAGAGAGGATTGGTTGGGTTAATGAATGCTTGGATGTTTAGACCTTTGTCTGCGGACATTGCCTGAATTTGATCTGGCTTGTCATTTTCAGTGCTCTGGAGTGCTCACCAAGTACTTACTAAGAATGTGTCTGGAGGGGAAGGTAGAAAGTTGGAAGGAACTTCATGCTTTCTGAATATCCTTACATAGTGTGGAAACAGGCTGATGGAGATCTGTCTCCACATATCTCGTTAGGGAAACACAGTCTCGAAAATGAAAAGGATCCATGTATGGCAAGAAAGGACTCCTGTACGGCAAGTAAGAAAAGCAACAAAATATACTTGTTCTCCACTCATTCTGAAACTCTGCAGTAAGAAGCTGTAGTTACACGACATAATTGAGTAGAAAGTACAAACGCAAAAGAAAAAAAAAAGAAAGTACAAACGCTTTCTGTATTCATTTGACTCTTCTGCCAGCCTCCTATATAATCCTCTTCACCTAAATGGTATATCTGATGTAAAAGATGAACATTCCTCGGCTTCACAATCACCCCACACTCATAGTTTGCATTGGGATTTCATTTTCTTATATATTCTACTGATTAGACGAATATATAAAGATGGCATTTAAACATTTTTATTGTGTCCCTCAGAGTAATTATGCTGCTTAATTTAACCTTCCCATCAGTCCTTCATAACCACTGGTCTATTTGCTGTCTCTGCAGGTTTGCTTTTTTTTTTTTTTTTTTCAGAATATGATGGAGTTGGAAATACAATCCAAGTGGATTTATTATATACACTTCACTTGGTAAAATGTATTGAAATTACCCCATGACTTCATGGCTTGACGGTTCTGTTTCCCCCACCCCCTTAGCATTAATAGTCTATCAGGCTAATATATCACAATTTTATCCTCTTTCTTAAGGAATATTTATGTTTCCAAGATTTTTGTAATTACACCTAAAGACATAGGCAACATATACGAATAGTTGCTCTTTAATTTTATTTAGTGAGTGTGTGGGGTTCATTGTAAATTAACAAATAGTTGTTGTCTTTTTCGTTCAAAATGAGAGGCATTACAAATTTTGGTTATGCAAATACGTCATCAGCAAATTTAAGAATACAACTTCTTCTTATAGGCCTATAATCACAAACAATTTCTTTATTGACTTATTTGTAGATTTTTATGATTAAGCCTCTTCCTATATTTGATGGTGAGGCAACTCTTCTTCCCATAAAACATATTTAGAGAGGGGAAATTAAAACAGGATTTAAATATTTTTGAAATTTGATTTTAAAGAGTTATGACAGATATCTTAAACCTTCACTACTCTGCTGTAATCCCCTATGTTACCAATGACAACAGTGTAATTGTTACTAATAATAATTAACTATATTAACAGTATAATAATAATTATTACTATTGACTATATTGTTAATATCATTAACCATGACGACAATAGCTATTTACAAAATACTTAGGATTGCTGGACATGGTTCTAAGCACTGGACAGGTATGTATTCTTCAGTTACTAGAAGTAGTTAATTTATATTCATTATGTAGATGAAGAAATGGAGACTCCAAAATTTTAAGCTACTTTTCTAAAGTTTTGTATCTGGTAACTTTTTCGGAGTTACAGTTTGAAGCAAAATTCTGTTTTGAAGTCTTAGTAGTGACCCCAAATTCAATGAATAGCAAATTACATATACTCTACCTCTCAATGTTTAATTTGCATTCTGTATCTATATGATCTGTTTATATATCTTCTTTGCATCCTTTATTAAGCTATTTCTTAATATTACAATATTACATCAGCATAGCTAAAATAGTATCAGAAGTCTTCCTGATTGATCTGTTTATATATCTTCTTTGCATCCTTCATTAAGCTATTTCTTAATATTACAATATTACATCAGCATAGCTAAAATAGTATCAGAAGTCTTCTGGTTATTTAAAACTAAAAAGTTGTTTCTTTAGAGAAGGCAATGATAATTTAAAAACTAAACTTGCATGTGAGCAATTTAACCTATGTAAGTATATAGCCTTGAATTTTTCTGCCCTGCAAGAATAAAACCAAACGCTACTGGAAATTCCAGATTATCCACATTCTTTTTGGAGTGCACTTCTTGTTCTCTGCATCTTAGCTCCTAAATCACAGATGCTTGACAATTGCAGAACTGAGGATGCCCGAGCATTCTAGCTGCAGCATCTGGCCAAATTAAATCTCTTGAACACACTTCCACTCAGCGGTCTCTGTCAAGAGCATGTTGCGTCCAGCATTTGTCTCATTATTTTCAAATTGTGCTTTAGAAAATGCATCTGGGCATCTTGCAGCTCCTCACGAAGGGGAAAGATATAATTTGCAGGGCTGATGTAACACAGTGGGTGATGGGGCCACATTCTCTCCCAGTTTCAAAGGGCCATGGCAATAAAGCTTTTTACGAGTCTTGGTGAGGCTGTAAGGCAATGGCTGGTTTCCATCCTAGCAAAGAATATTGCTGCAGGTGGTTCTCATCAAAAATAAAGAACCTGAGATGGTTCAAGGTCAGGAAGGGGTGAATCTTACAGAAAAGAAGACACATTTTTAAGAATTTAATTGGGAATGGTTGAAAAGATAGAGCCCCTAAGAAGAAATGGAAGGTTATTTCCTTGTTCTTGATTCAGTAATAGAACAGAGTGTGAGGATGTTAGGGGAAGTTCAGGGTTTTGGCTGAGGCTGCAGGATAAACTGATTTCAAATAATCAAATACTCCCCCCAATTATTGTCATCTCCTTCAACCACATCTAGATCTCTTTTTATTATAAAATATGTTCACATAATTTCTAACACATTATGAGGCATTTAGTCTGAAATCAGCACTCTTCTGTTTCTAATCCAAAAGCAAAACATAAATAGACACAAGCTTATCTTTATCATGTAAACTGCAGGCATGAGACTCTACACAGTATTTGCCTCCTTACATATTATTCTTTGAAATAGTGGCAGGACTTTCAGATGGTAGGCTGTATATCAGATGGAGGTAAAGTATTTCAGTCTGCTACACATTGAATGAAGATGCAAAAATATCATTCTTAAATTATGCCCTGCACATGTAGCATGCATAATTTACCAAACGGGTGAATTTTCCTTTAAAGGTATGAATTTTTTTTCCAGTATGAAACATTATTTCTATCTAATGAGTGATTTGTGAAACTCCATTGTTGGTTCTGAGACATTAAATTCTCCAAACAACTAGCTTGTTAGTTTTCAACACATATTCCTTGGGCCAGTCCAGAAGTTTCTGACTTGCTTGTTCTAGAAAGAGACTGTTATCAATCTCGATTTATAACAAGTATCTTTGGACCCTGCCTAAGTGAAATGTCACCCAAACCAAACTAAATAATTTTACACAAGGGAAAAGAAGTCTTACTTCCACTGAATCCTAATACTTTCCACTCAATAAAGGAATTTCTTTATTGCCTATATGAATCTCTTCAGTTTAATATGATCATCATATTTTATTGATAGACTAGCTGAAGAGCTCACACAAGTTAAAACAAACAATAGAATAAAACTTTCTAGTAATGTGGATGAGATCAATATCCCTGATTTTTCTTGCTTAAGATTCATCATTCTAAGGTTCTAAAAATTATCAACACTAGAAATAAAGCAATTTTTTCATTCAGATTTTACTTTGAAGACAAAAATGAAATGCTGGGGTTTTTTGTTTTTTGGTTTTTGGTTTTTTAAAGCATTAGACTATCAACCTGTGACTCGACAGATACCAGTACCAAGGCAACTCTCATAAGGACAACATCTAATTGACGCTGGCTTACAGCGTTCAGCATTCAGAGGTCCAGTCCATTATCAAGGTAGGAACAGAGCAGCATCGAGGCAGGCATGGTGCAGAAGGAGCTGAGTGTTCTACATCTTCATCTGAAGGCGGCTAGCAGAAGACTGACTTCCAGGCAGCTAAGATGAGAGTTTTAAGCCCATATTCACAGTGACACACCTACTTCATCAAGGCCACTCTCCTAATAGTGCCACTCCCTAGGCCACGCATATACAAACCACCACAGTGGTTAAGAGCACATGCTGCTGTTACAGAGGACCCAAAGTCAGTTCCCAGAGTCCAAAGATGGTAATTACTTTTGTAGTAGAACTGATACCTCTGGCCTCTTTAGCCACATGCACTCATATGAACATGCCCACACACAGACAAATGCCCATACGTGTAAATAAAATATAAATGAACAATTAAATAATGTCTAAAAATAGGAACAAAGAGTTGTTGTACCTTGCTTGATTGGGTTACTGTTTTAAGACAAGGTCTTACTAGTTTGCTCTCAGAGGCCTGAGATTGTCTCTGCAAGCCTAGACTAGAAATTTGTGTTCTGCCTGCCTTAGCCTCCTGAGTTCAGAGATTATAGGCATACAACATCATAGTCAGCAAAATAAAATGGAACAGGGCAAATATTTGTGTTGGAAATTAGCCAATTCTTTTTGTGGGTTTAGTTTGGTTTGGATTGGATTGGGTTTTTGAGACATAATTTCTCTATGTAGCCCTGGCCATCCTGGAACTTGTTCTCTTCACCAGGCTGAACTGAAACTCAGAGATCCACCTGCCTCTTCCTAAGTTCTGCAATTAAAGGTGTGTGCCACTCCAGCCCAGCCAAATCAGCTATTTCTTTCCTCCATGCCTTTCAGTTCCTGAAATTAGCCACAGAGATAGAATGACTATACCTTCCACACCTTATGTTTATTGAGTGTATAGTTGCCAGACTTGGTGAACCTCTAAGAGGTTCTCCCCACCCCTACATCAGGTGGATCAGGTGGCAATTGCTCCCGTGTAATTACCATCCCCCACTGAGTACTGCTGGGCCTGATCTAATTAGGTGATCACGGCTAGAAAACAGAAGTTGAAATATGAGAAGGCCTACTGTGGAGGTTGCCACTTGGCAAGCTCAAGTCTGTTGCCACCCACAGTGCTTAGCTCATTGCTCTGCCACATGGAGCTGACTTCTGCCAAGAACCACTGATTTTGAAATCAGATCCAAAGCTCGAGAAAGGCAGACCTCTTAGCCCATAGCTTGACTTCATCTTGATCAGACCCTTACTGGAGAAAATGCAATGGTTTCACCTGGGCTTCTTTACTACAAAACCATGGAAAAAGACCTTGAAGCACTTAAATGTCTTTAAATGTTTATATATATATATATATACATATATATATATATATATACATATATGTGTGTATGTATATATATGTGTAATAATAAATATATTAATATAAAGACTTAAATGTCTTTAAATGTTTAGAAATATGTATATATGTTTATATATGTATATATGTGTATATAATAAAACACTAGCATAAATATTTTATGTATACAAATATATATTCTTTAAATGTTTTGTAAAACATTTATCTATAGAGCGATAGAGATATATATAGATTAACATTTTGATTGTCAGCATAGCCTTTAATGGCTAGAGCCAGGGAATGGTGCTGATTACTGGCTTCCTTTCCCTGGCTTGCTCAGCTTGCTTTCTTATAGAACCCAGGACTGACAGCTCAGGGATGGCATCACCCACCATGGGCCCTCTCACCCTTGGTCACTAATTGAGAAAATGCCTTACGGCTAGATCTCATGGAGACATTTGTTCAAAGGAGGCTCCTTTTTCTGTAATAACTCCAGCTTGTGTCAAGTTGACACATAACAACAGCCAGTACGAGTACCAAGTGGTCATACCTAAAATACATAGATATAACTAACATTATACAGATTGAACAGGTTTGTGTCCAAATATATGTTTGTGTGTGTGTGATACACACACACACACAGACACACACACACAAACAAACATATATATGGACACAATATATATGGACACAATAATTATATATATATAATTATTAATAAAAAAGACCATGAATTTGAAAGAGAGAAAGGAGGCATATATAGGAGGGTTGGGGGAGGTGAAGGGAGGAAAGTTCCTGTTTACCCTTTGTTAAGTCCTAGTTAAAGAATAAGCCCGGTTTGTGCTACAAACCTTGCAAACTAAGGTTTCTATTTACAATTCACCCAGGACAGGAAGCTTAAGAAGAAGGAGGACTTAAGTGAGGGTGCTATGGTTCCTCTGAGAAAGGGGACATAATACTCACAGGAGCAATAAGGGAAGCAATGTGTGGAGTAGAGTCTGAAGTAAAGACCACCCAGAGACTTCCCTACCTGGGGATTCATCCTATAAACAGTCACCAAACCCCGACACTAGGACCAGAAGAACTTGACACAGGCTGGAGTTATCACAGAGAAAGGAGGTTTAGTGGAGGAGGTGTCTCCATGAGATCCAGCTGTGGGGCATTTTCTCAATTAGGGATCAAGGATGGGAGGGACCCTTGTGGGTGGCACCATCCCTGGGCTGGTAGTCTTGGGTTCTATAAGAAAGCAAGCTGAGCAAGCCAGGGGAAGCAAGCCAGTAAGTAACATCCCTCCACGGCCTCTGCATCAGCTCCTGCTTCCTGACCTCCTTGAATTCCAGTCCTGACTTCCTTTGGTAATGAACAGCAATGTGGAAGTGTAAGCAGAATAAACCCTTTCTTCCCCAGCTTGCTTTCTGGTCATGATGTTTGTGCAGGACTAGAAACCCTAAGACAAGGCCAAATAAAATAACTATAGTCTGAGTTTCATGCATTTGTAAGCTAGTTAGGGATAAACATAAATTGGTTATACTTCAGGTAACCAACCATGTGGCAGACATAGGAAAATATAAATGGGCTAATTGAGTCAGGAGTTAGTCTGGAAACAAGCCTAGATTATGATCTAGGTATTTATTTATGAATAATAATTCTCTAAATCATTATTCAGGAACTGGGGCACAAGTTGAAAAGCCTATGGTTATAGTAACTTTTCTCCTTATGATTCTCAGGTTTAATAGTACCACAATTAGTATCACAGTAGGCTTTATTATGGTAGACCCAGTGTGGTCGGCACATAACTGCCAGTACTGCACAAAACAACAGAAATGTCTACATAGAATTTCAAGGGCAGCAGATAGAGGAAGGCTAGTATTTAGGAACTGGCTTAGGATACAATTCAATCATAGTAGTCAAGGAACACCTACCTATAGACAAAACCAAAATGATTGCAAGAAGGCAGACCATAAAGATTGGGTTTCGATTGCATCTAAAGATTTTCTGCCATGTGGTTGAAGCAGCTCACCCAAAGCAAGAACTGGAGTGTGTGGCGTCCAGGAAGTCCTTTGTGCATGCAGTTTCTGACTCTTCGCAGGAAGCTTCATGAGGAATTATATTGGAGAGATAATCAGCAGGTTTAGAAGAAGGATTTTCATGTTACTATGAACCAAAACAAATCGAATACACAAAACCAAAACGTTGGCAGAACTTAGTAACTTACATTGAAAAACACTTTTTTTTTCTGGGATATTTAAAACAATATAGAAAATTTTCATAGTGAGAGTGGGCGTGGATGACTAGATAAAGTCCTGATGGTGGAAATTTTAGTATTCAGAAAGACATAATGGTTTCCGAGAAATTTGGATTAGGCTGAGCTGAAGTTCCAACTGTTGCATCCTTAAAATATTTCTCAAGATTATTTAAAGTCACATTAAAAGACTGCCCATCTCATTATTTTTCCTAGTGATAAGTCACCAGAATTTAGCATTTTTTATCATAAAAAGTTAATATTTTTTACCTCAAATGTTGAAACTGCATAGTAAATGTTCTTTGACTCAAGTTATGATTAGAATAAATGCCAGGCTTTAAAATCAGGATCTTTCAAGATGGTTCAGTGAGTAAAGTGTAACCTGATGTTTGGAGTCTGGCCACCAGGACCCATGTGAAGGTAGATGGAGAGTCTCAACTTCACCAAGTTGTCTTTCTGGCACCATGATGTGACCCATGTGGGCCATTCACACATGAACCCATCTCACTCTTCACAGCCACAGCAACAAAGCCAAGAAAAAGAAACAAAAACTTATACAATGCTTCTTATACATTCTTCTTAATGGAATGGGCAAGGGTCAGTGATGAAAGCTGTAGACATGCCACATATAGCATATGTGTGCAGTTTTTGAATTATTTTATTTACTTACACTATGGGCATTGCACCCTCCCCAATCCCCTCAATTCCTCACCCCATTCCCCCCTCCCCCTGGCCTCTAAGAGAGGTATCTCCCTTCCCTGGGGCCTCAAGTCTCTTGAGGATCAGGTATGTCTTCTCCTACTGAGGCCAGACCAGGCGGTCCTCTGCTATATATGTACCAGCCCATGTATGCTTGCTTGGTGACTCAGTCTCTGGGAGCATCCAGGGGTTAGTTGAGTTAGTTGAGACTGCTGGTGTTCCTATGGGGTTGCCAGACCCTTCAGTTCCTTCAGTCCTTCTGCTAATTCCTCCATAGGGGTCCCTGACTTCAGTCCAATGATTGGTATCTGTGTCTGTTTTAAATGTGTTCATTTCTTCCCATCTTTCCTCTACCTTGTGCTAGTAGTACTGAATAGATGTATGCACCAAAGACTAAAACTGAGGAAATTTCTTCAGAATTCATTAACTGAAACATGCAAAATAAGGGGAAAAATGTTTTCAAATGAAACCCTCAGCTCTAATTAATCCCAAAGAGAGTGAGAGATTGCAGTGACATCAAACACAATTTCTTCTGTCCAGCCTCACTTTGTCTTCCTATGCTCATTTCCCGAGTCAGCTGAATTCAACAATTAGAGAAGGGTTATACAACCACACATTTAGGTTCCTCAGAAAACTGGACATGACACTTCCGGAGGACCCTGCTATACCACTCCTGGGCATATACCCAGAGGATTCCCCGGCATGCAATAAAGACACATGTTCCACTATGTTCATAGCAGCCTTATTTATAATAGCCAGAAGCTGGAAAGAACCCAGATGTCCCTCAATGGAGGAATGGATACAGAAAATGTGGTATATTTACACAATGGAATACTACTCAGCAATTAAAACAATGAATTCATGAAATTCTTAGGCAAATGATTGGAACTGGAAAATATCCTAAGTGAGGTAACCCAATCACAAAAGAATACACATGGAATGCAATCACTGATAAATGGATATTAATTAGCCCAGAAGCTCTGAATTCTCAAGACGTAATTAGCATATCAAATGATACCCAAGAAGAGCGAAAGAGAGGACTCTTCTGAAAAGAGTTGATCTAGCATTGTAGGGGAGTACCAGGACAGAGAAATGGGAGAGCGGGTGATTGGAAAATGGGTGGAGGGAAGAGGGTTTATGAGACCAATGGGGAGAGGGGAAGCAGGAAAGGGGAAAGCATTTGGAATGTAAACAAAGAATATAGAAAAAACATAAGGAGAAACTTGAAAAAGCAAAAAAAAAAGAATATTACTGATACAAAGAACTTTATAATTTTTGATTTTTACATGATCAAATCAACAATCTTAATCTTTCAGGTAGTGATCAGGAATACTTCAATTAGTAAGCTGATGATCAGATCCCTGATCTTTGGGACTAGTACTCTTTTTTTTTTATTCTTTATTTACATTTCAAATGTCCACTCTCCTGGTTGCCGCCCCCCCAACCAAAAGTCTCATAACACATCTCCCCTCTCCCTGTTCCCCGATCAACCCTCTCCTGCTTCCCTGTCCTGGTACTCTTAAATTGGCCACTGAGTGTACGCTTGGTTTTAATCCTTTACATTACATTTTACTGAGCCAATTAACAATGCTAACTTTTCCCTGTTCTAAATTGAAGCTTAGTTTGATAAACATATTATCCATAGAAAGTGGTTTTCATGTTAATACAGTAGACATTTATTGAATTTTCTTTACTCCAACAACTCTTAAAATGATCTGAGAAAAAATTTAATCTTTTTATACAAATAAATAGAAATGAACAATATTTAAAAAATGCTTTTTCTACTTTGGCCTAGAGGACACTTTGGACCAAGTTGTGGGATTGCCTTTCCTTGTGTTTAGCAGCAGCTCTAGCCAATATTCCACTCCTTGTGGCAACCACGAATGTCGTCAGTGTTGACATATGACCCACAGTTCCATCACCCACCTTCCATGGGACATAATTAACCTTTGCTGAGAACCCCTGCCGAAAGCTACTGTTTTTCAGAATTCGTAATGTACTGACAGAAGGACAGCAGAATACACTCTCTTAAAATATACCATTTGCCTATAAGGATTATTTTGAGCTGAAAAATATTTGAAAAAAGTATTAGGTGCAATAAATGGGAAGGCTGGAAGGCGGCTACCTTATCACTATGGATTGGGAATCAAGGTGGAGAGGTTTGCTTAGAAAAAACCCTGGCGAGCTGGCTTTATTTTCATGGGTACTTCTCAACAATTCACTCCCCTTTGTTATACTTTCACAATTCCTACTTCTTTTCATATAAGTAAACATATAATAAAGCTGTGTAAATCATATAGAATTTATAAATAGAAGCATATCTATATTATAATATAAATACAATTTATTAATACAAATATAACATACTATAAATATAATATATATTGTAACATAAATAACATATTTTAATATAACTATTCATATTATAAAAAAATAAAAAATTCAGCATGTAAATATTTAAATCTCTCATCTTCTTTAGGTCTTTCCTTCTTCAAAGGTACCAATGACATATAGCACTGAAATTAAACAAATGAACACATTCTTCCCCTCTTACGCCATCTGTGCCAATTCTATTTATAGCTGTACACCAAAACTGTGACAATGTACATAAAAATTTGCCTTCCTACATAAACAAGTTTAAGGACTTTAAAATTATAAATTTATTCAATCCTTAAAATAATCTTATAATGTAAATTTGATTTTTTAAATAATTTTATTAGATTTATTTATTTATTTTAAATGTAGTGAGTGGGTGCTTTATCTGCATCTATGTCTGTGTATGCATGCAGTGCTCAGGAAGGGCAGTAAAGGACAAAGAAGCCTCCAGAACTGGAGTTATAAATGGCTGTAATCCCCCATGTTAGAGCTGTGAGCCACACCCAGGACCTCTGCAAGAGCAGCAAGTATTCTTAACCAATAAGCCACCTCTTCAGCCCCATAAACCTTATTTTTATTCCCTATGTTATAAGCTGTGGCATTTTGTTTTGGCAAAGAAGATGTTTAGTTCTCTCTGTGTACACAGCTAGTGCATAATTACTAGATTGAAGATTTAGCCTTAGATAGCCCAGCATATTTTGTAGAAGAGTGGTACAATCATTTATTCCTTTAACAAATAGAATTTACTGAGAGTTTAATATGTGAGTATGAAGGAAAAAAATTGAATAATGTCTTCAACATGCTCAGAGTTTAATTAGAGAAGAGACTCACCACCAAGACATGGAGGCAGTCAGACGCATGAAACTAAGAAGAGGTAACCAGTCAAGTGGCTGATGTAGAATAATATATATGGGCTAATTTGAGTTGTAAGCTACTTGGAGAACAAGCCTAGCTTAGGGCCTAAACATTATTTAGTATATATAAGCCTCTGTGTCATTATTCAGGAACTGGGGCAGACAGAAAAGCCCAGACATTTACAAGGGAGCAAAGAATTTGCTTTGCAGCCCAACCCTGAGAACCAGAGCTCAGATCACCACCACACTTGATATGGCCATGCTGCATCTATTATGCCAGCAGCGGAGTCAGAGGAAGAGACCTATGAGTCTCTGAGATCTAATTGGCCAGCCAACTGAGCTAAAACATGAGTTCTTTGAGAAACCCCATCTCAAAATCATAAGTCAAAGAGTGGTGAGGACTTTGTCTCTAGTCTCCACATACTTGTAGAGTCTCCCTTACATATCACATGTTCGTTTTTCCCTTTTTAATTTATTTTTTATATTTATTCACTTTACTTCCTCCTCACTACCCACTTCCTGGTAACCCCCTTCCACAACCTCCCCCATCCCTCTCTCCTTTTCCTCTGAGCAAATGCCCCTCCCCCAAGTATTCACCCACTCTGGCACATCAAGGCTCTTGAAATTAGCCACTTCCTCTCCCTCTGAGACCAGCCAAGGCAGCCCAGCTAGAAGACCATATCCCACAGACAGGCAACAGCTTTTGTGATAGCTCCCACTCCAGTTGTTCAGGACCCACATGATGATCAAGATGATCAAGCTGCAAATCTGCTACATATGGGCAGGGAGGCTTAGGTCCAGCCCATCTCTGCTCATTGGTTGGTGGTTCAGACTCTGAGAGACCCAAGGGTCCAGGTTAGATGACTGTGTTGGTCTTCCTGTGGAGTTCCTACCCCCTTCTGAGCCTGCAATCCTTCCTCTTACTCTTCCATAAGAGTTCCCAAGCACCATTCCCTGTTTGGCTGTGGGTGTCTGCATCTGTCTGAGTCTGCTACTGGGTATTTTAATAATTCTGGGCATGTTACATCACCCATAGAGAATTTTATATGCTTGAAATATTGAAGTCTCATTCCTCAGAACCATTTTTACAGGCAATTTGATAGCTCCTCTTCAATTGAGAACAAAGAACTGCAATGACTAGTTTGAGATCAATTAGCAAAGCAATGATCAATGGAACAAAAGGCTCATCCCTGACACATTCACATTATTTTACCAATATTGGAAGAAAAATATTTTATCATTTGTTTTATCAAACCTAAGTAACAATTTGATTTGCCACATAAATCTATTTTCTTAGGTCTACTAAGTTCATAATAACCATAATTGTACTAAGAAAAGACCAGAAACTAATCTATTTTCTTGTTTTAATTACTTCTATGAACATTAAATGTAAATTTCTCTATGAGCTACCATTTGAAAATACTCATTCGAAGAATACAAGGGATAAAAGCAGCCCTTTGGTTCAGTTACATTTCCTTTCATAAGCTAAAAACACATATTTGAATAAAGACATGCTTCATTATAAATAGAGACCCACATTTGTATAAAATGCCTCAAGAAAAAGCTTTTCTGTTAAAATGGGTTGAACTTATGTGGTGGTTTGAGTATGCTTGGGCCAGGGAGTGGCACTATTAGGAGGTGTGGCCTTGTTGGAGTAGGTGTGGCCTTGTTGGAGTAGGTGTGTCACTGTGGGTGTGGGCTTTAAGACCCTGGTCCAAGCTGCCTGGAAGTCAGTATTTTGCTAATAGGCTTCAGATAAAGATGTAGAACTCTCTGCCCCTCCTGCATCATGCCTGCCTAGATGCTGCCATGTTCCTGCCTTAATGATAATGGACTGAACCTCTGAAGCAGGAAACTAAACCTCTGAAGCCAGCACCAACTAAATGCTGTCCTTATAAGACTTGCATTGGTCATGGTGTCTGTTCACAGCACTAAAATCCTAAGACACTTAGTTTGCTGAGTATCCTATGATAACCCTGAGAACTTCAGAAAGCATCAGCATGGAGGATGTGTTGAGAAAGAATCTAATGGTTTAACAGGTTGGAAAAAGAAGAAAGAAAGAAAAAGGAAAGGAAAAGACATGACTGCTCCAAGGTATGGTGGAGAAGAAAGTTTATAACAGATAAAAGGGAAAGCACAGCCAGAGGCAGAGCCAACAAGAAGACTCTAGAGTGGGCATGACCAGACTGAGCTGGCCTATATTGGGAGATGGGAAGCGCAAAAGTGAAGGAAGAGAGGGGAACCAGGTGCAGCAACCAGGAGGGCAAAGGTACAAAAGGGTGGGTAACCAAGATGTCTAGATTATTTAAAAAAAAAAAAATAGAGCCTCTTCGGGAAAGGTAGGCCAGCCCCTAAGTTGGAGAGTTCAGGAGAGAGGGTGGGTTATGACAGCCACAGGCTTTAACAGGTAGGAACTGTGGGATGCTGGGAGAAGCAGGAGGCCAGGTGCCATTTTGGTATGTTAAATAGGCACCTCAGCCATCAGTCCCAGGTGTGAAACTCAACAAAAGTGAGTCCTTTTTCATTTGAAAACTAGGCAATTGTGCCGTCAGCTGATGCTTATTGGTATTGTAAAAGCTTCTGTTTAACTGAAAGTTAATAATGCATTTTGTTATAAGCTCACAGGCAGTTTTTCCTCTAAAAGCATTTTCTTGTTCCGTGAGATGCACACTATTGCAATCCCAATTTACAGATGCAGACACTATGACATTAGAAAAATAAGTTCATTGATGCCTTACTACACAGCTGAAACTGACCTTCCAACTTGGGTCTTCTCACAAACGTATACAAGAAAAGATGGATTCAGTTGCCACAAAACTGCGTCCTGGCCCGTGTGCTATGGAATACATAAGAAAATTAGCCAAGAGTGAGCCAGAGAGAAAGGTGTCAAGAGCCTTCCTCCACAGGCTCTGCTCCTTCAGTGCTTGCCATTGACTTCTCTCAGTGAGAGACTGGCACCATAAATGGTCAATTCAACCCGTTCTTCCCCAACCTGCTTTTGTTAAGAAAGTGTTAGTGAAACATCAGAAAAGCAGACTGGGTAGTCTGATCACTTTCGAATATAGTCTAAAGCCCTTGCATTGGGGAAGCAAAAACCTTCTCTTTTATTGAGCTGTATCTGAAATACTGTTTTTGTTTTGCTTAAAAGAGCCATCTTTTCCATGGCATTGAACAGAGCTCTTCATTTTCTCCATTGAAAGGATTCCTTAGCATCATTTCAAGGGACCCAGTGCAATCGAATACTCCAGGTTGACCAGTTCTTCATATCAGATGAGACCGCAGAAGCTGTGAATAAACAGCCAAGGTGTATCTTACCTGTTAAGCTCAGTTTAGAGCATATGTAAGCACCATGCGTAAAGGCTTTTATTGATGCTCTCTTTTAAGACAATAGTTTAACATTTTAATGAACCTAGGCTTAAGCCAAGGCTGGCCGTGTCTTGATTTCATAATAGCCCAGTGCTGATTGAGTTCAAGAAAGAAGAGAAATCATCCATAATAGTCATTTTAGAAACATTTGATGGGACTTCCAAACCCTTCTAGGCACATTTACATGACCCTCACTTGCTCGGGGTGGAAAGGCGATTACTTTGTGGAGATGGTGCAGTCAAGTCTGTAAACAGTTATTACATTTCAATTAAAGCTGCATGAAACTCTACATATTTGGTCTGCAGGAAATTAATGCAAATCTTTTTTGATGTTTCAATTCACTAGGGCAAACTATCCCACACATTTGGCTCTGGGCATAACACTTAGACCCTTTCAAACATCAAAAGACTATTTTCCCAACGTAAAACATTTGACCCAGGGTTAAATTTTCCTAAAATACCGGTCTGTTCTTAAGTGCCCAAGTTTTCAAGCTACATGGAAGTTTTGCTAAAAGAAATCAACATAAGGTAGCTTTCTAGCAGATAACACATTTTCTGTAAAGCTTTTTATTGTTGAACATAAACTGACTGGATCAATTCATTGCCTTGGTTGAGAATCCATAAATCATTGACAGAAACTAGATTTTTTTATATTTTAGTTTTTTAATTTTTTGGTTATGGAAGGTTGAGAGGAAATGAAATAATGCACATTAAACACCTATCATATCCACAACACTTTTTTTGAACGGTTTTATTAAATTCACCCATTAAACACTGGGAGGTTGGGTTCCTCTTCATTTAGGGTAATAGAACTCAGATCGCTAAAAAGAAACTTTTTAAATTACAATTACGTAGGTGGGTGGTGCTACCACAAACGGATGCAAAACTCTCTTTTTCTGAAGCCCTTGGCGTGTCTGTCTTCCACCGAATGAAAATACAGGGACTGTGGTTCATGTTCACAACTTTTAAATGGTTTTGTTTGTTGTTGTTGTTGCTGTTGCTAGTTCTCTCAGGTGTTCTTCATGATAGCTGAGGTGGTTATCTACTCTTTGTATGAGTAACCCCCATTTCCCTCTGGAAAAAAACACACAAATAATACAAACAAATGATCAAGGAACTGTCCCCCCAACCCCGCCCTCTTTCTCTCAAGATGTGTTACATATGGTGGGGTGGGGGCTGGGCAGGCAGAGCAAGACTGCAGGCAGAAGAGAGGACTTCACACTTCCATCGCTTCCCATGAAAAATAACATATGGGCAGAACATTTATTTGAAAGAACAGATTTGTTTCTAGTTGCTCTCCAGCAGTTGAAAGAGAAAGAAAGAAAAAGAAAGCCTTTTAACAGCCATCTGAAAATACTCCCCCAAGGAAAGAAATAGAGTTGATCTTTTTACGGATTACAGATTTAACATGAACAAATCTGAGTCATAATGAGTCCACTGAAATGTATTCACGGCGCTCCTGCTGTCGTGATTCTACCTCTCTGCTAGGGATGCCACGCAGTCTGTGCTCAAGCTCATGTTTTATATTTTTGTAGAAAAGACATTTAAACATAATGTATTTTTTTTTAGCTCTTGTTCAAATGAATTCTCTATTCTATTCCTTACTTTACTTTTTTTCCACCTTCTCAACTTCCTGATACACATACCCCAAAAACCATTCCGGAGGATGAGAACAGGTTCCTGACCTCCACTATTTGTACTGCCAGTTTTGGTTGAGATCTGGACTGATTCACAACTCTTGGCTGTCAGATTCCTCAGGACCAGGGAGGTGGGGGAGGGGGGAGAGACATTGCCAGGAAACAAATTAAAAAGTTCATTTTAAAATTGTATCTACTCTTCAAGCTCCTGGTTTATAAAAGTATTCGCAGCTTATGTCTAGGCTAAGATTTAATCTAAACCACATGAAAATTTAGGGGGATTAGCCTCCTGGGAGTGTGCTAATTTTTAAAAACAGAAATCAAAAGGGAATGAGAAAACCTACAGGCATATTTTAAGAATATAAACGTTGAGGGGCTGGAGAGGTGGCCCAATGATCAAGAGCACTTTGTTGTCTTGGCTGAGGACCTAGGTTGGGCTCCCAGGGCTCCCAGGGTTCCCAGGGTGGCTCAAGGCCCTAGTTCCAATTATGAGAGCTACCTCCCTCTTCTTACCCCTGCAGGCACCAGGTAGGCAGGTATGTGACACATAGGTGCATGCAAAGGCAGTAAGTGAAGGCTTTCATTGATGCTCCCTTTTTACAACAATGTAGTTTCTTGTTTTACTGAACCCAGGCTTAAAAAATAAAGGTCTCTTCTGACCAAAGGCCAGCAGGGTCTTCATTTCATGATCGTCCAGTTCCCAAATGAAAAGACACCATTCGTGTCAATCACCTTCAGAACATCTGATGGGACTTCCAAACCCTTCTAGGTACATATACATTTATCCCCCATTTATGTGGGAAAACATACATACGAACAAGAGAAACACTAATACTCCTAGATCTTTTTAAAAGTTTTGTTGAAAGAAAGAATATATGTGAACTCTTCTCCTACACCCAGAGTAAGTGATCACAGAAATAGTCTCTGTGCTTGCCATCTGAGAGCCATTGCTCCTTTAGAGCTAAGAAAGCATTCATCAAACTCTGATGAGATCCTTCTCTCTCCCTGTCAAGATTTGTTCTTTTGTTGCTCATTGTTGGTGTCCGTACCTGAGGTTCCACCTTACCTTGCAATTGCTCCTTTAATTAGCTGTTTATCTGACCGTCTGAAGACCTTCCAGAAGATAGCCTTTTCAGTGAGAGCCAGTCTTAGGGAAGGCATAATGCAACTGAGGCCTGAGTAGTCAGGAAACACAAATGCTCATCAACACGCAAAGTGGGCTGGGGATAAATGCAAAATTATCAAGTCCTGTTGTTGAGAAAAATAAAGCAAATTTTTCTGTTTTATTGATTCAAAATTGATTTTTTTCATATAATATATTCTGATTGTGGTTTTCCCTTCCTCGACTCCCTTGCATCTTCCCCACCTCCCCTCCCACTCAAATCTCCTCTCTCTCTCTCTCTCTCTCTCTCTCTCTCTCTCTCTCTCTCTCTCTCTCTCTCTCTCACTTTCTTATTAGATATCGGGCATCTAGAAAATAATCCAATAAAATAAAAGGATAAAATCAAAATAAACAAACCAAATTAAGAGAAAAGACACAAAGCAAACAAAAGAAAAAAGGCCAAGGAAAAAGCACACAAAGGAACAGAGACAGAGACACATGCCTTGGCACACAGCTGATCCCCATAGAAACACAAAATCAGAAACCGAAACCGTACTTTATGCTCAGAAGACCTGTATGGTAAAAGGGGGGGGGAAAGACCTGCAAAATTGCTGTTGGGTTTGCTTTGTGTTGACCATTAAATTGCAGTAATTAAGGGAGATGGAAAGTACGTTTTTAGCATACCAATACCTTTACAGTTGGATGATTCTGGGTGGCTTTTCACAAATGCTGGCAGATTCTTATGAACGGATTCCTTCATAATTTTTTAAAAGTACATGTTGTTTTATTTTTCTTTTTATATTCCTCTCTCTCTCTCTCTCTTTCTCTCTCTCTCTCTAGTGTGTGTGTATGTGTGTGTGTATGTGTGTGTATGTGTGTGTGTGTTGACACTGGAGGTTTATGGAATCATTTTCAGACTCTTGTCTCTTGTGATGCAAGGTCTCTTACTGAGACCCTGATGTGTCTTGCTTTGGGGACTCTCCTGTCTCCATATTCTCGTGCTGGAATTTCAGAGCTTCAGGACACTTGGACCATTTACTTGTACATTTACATAGGTTCTGAATATCCAAACTCTATTCCTCACAGAGGAGTGACATGCCTTTTAACTCCTGAGTGAGCTCAGACCCCTAATCTCTCACATTGATGTTGTTGCTATTTCAGACTGCCCAGTCTTCCTTTGTGTGGCTCTTCTCCACACAAAGGCTAATCATGGCTTCGACACACTGAGGTATACCAAAAGGAAGCTCAAAAGTACATGTATGACTCTCTAGGTTCGCAAAGCTTCTTTAAGGCTATATCATGTAAGTCAAATGTGGACCTAGTACCCATCATATACAAATCAAACTCAGAAGTTCCTGTTCCAAAACATTTTCTAAAACAGTCGAAACTTCCTCTTTCCAGTCTCTCACACAAAGATGTTGGAAGTGGTGTCTGACTCTTGATAACGTAGAAAATCTTCTCAACTCAACTTTTGTTTTTTTATCTCTGGTGCATGAAGATCTTCCTCCATCTCTCCATTTACCATGTAGTTTCAGTCTATCATTGAATCATACCAAGCCCTGCCTAATTCTCTTGGGCTCGATCTTGCCCTATATTTCTCCATAAAGAAACATTGTGTTACATCTTTACTGAAAGCATTCTAAAAATCATCCATACTATGAATACACAGCCTTGATAATTGCTTTAGAAGTTCCACTTGTGATACCCTTCTACCTCTTAACTCTCTACTCTCTATCATCTGTGCCCCTGGCTGTCATTCCTCCGTCCTTTCTCTCTGTATTTCCACAAGCCATGCACACTCCTGGCTCAGTGGAATCCTCACTCTGGACACAGTGCCCTTCCTTCATTTACTCATGCAGGTATGTCAAGTCCTGTCCTTCATCAGCTGTCACGCTAATCCTTACAAGCTCACTGAAAGTGTAATCTCTCCAGTTCTTCCCAGCCCCTTCTTTGCTTGACTTTATCGGATAAACTGTAGAATTAGCTTATTGTGTTTCATCTCTGTTAGCTTTTGTTCAGAACTAGATCATCAGCTCTGTGAAAGCGGGACATTTGCTGAATTTACCAATCACTCTGCCCAGCATCTGAAACTGGAACTGGTGCATTAGGATGAATATTGATGAATAAAGAATTATAAATGCTTTTTCAGTGTGAGGGATATTTCTTAGTATGTTTCTCCCTAAATATCATAGTTGTTACAAGATTAAAAATTAAACTAAAACCCACTTAAAAATGGATAGTAGTTCTACAGACTAAATTTAACCAATATACACCAAATCTCTATATGGTACATTAGGGGATAATAATAAGCAAAGAATAATAAGCAAAGAATAGGAAACAGGAGCTCAAAATGTGAGGTAGATAAAAACTAGCTATTCCTATTGATTTGAAGGAAAATGAAAATGACTTGCTGGCCAGAGACCTGCCTTCTATCAGTAACTCCTTCCCCTCCATGTTCTATAGCATGTAATCAGAGTCTCTTACTTTCTCTGTAAAAAGAGTCTAATAAACCCTACCTCCATAAAACTGTCTTGAGAAGATAAAATGATATATAGTGCCTATATCGTATGTGGCATGTAGGAGCTGCCCTGTAATGAAGGCTGCCCTGCCTCTCTGTCTGCACACAGGTCCCAGAAGCAGATGCCCCCGCAACAATAAGCAATACTGGCATTCAGAACTTGGCTTTCAATGGCTGTTCTCTAATAAAAAGAGCCAGACTGATTGAAGAAGAGAAGAATATTTCCGGATTGGAGCAGGTAAAAAAAAAATCCAACAAGAATCTAGTGTATATATCACTAGAAAGTAAGGAAATGCTAACTAATGCACCATGTGCTAGAGGATGTGGATCATAGAGGGGACTGTGATTGTGTAGGGCCAAGGGATTCCTGGGAAATCTCTGTACCTTCTGCTCACTTCTATTTTGTATCAGAAATTATTTTAATAAATGAATAAACAGAACCTGTTCAGAGGTGGTAAGCAAAAGGATGGAGGCAACGTTTGTTTGTTACCAAAGGAATAAAGGCAGTCAACAAGACCTTCCACAGGCAAACCTGGAACCATTTGACCATGAAAGTAAATTATGTTAGCATTAAAGTTCTGCTGTACTTAAATGTCATCGTAAGTTAGCTTGAGAAAAGCCCAGGACATCAATCAAGTATATGTGTCTATGAGGGAGACCCCGGAAAGGACTTACCACAGGGAGAGGACCAATCCTGAGGTGAGCTGTGGGTGGTACCATTGCACAGCCTGCTTCCCCACATCAAATGGAGAATCCAGAAGTCCTGGCATGCTCTCTCTTGTTTCCTATTGTGTCCTTCTTCTACCTGAAGATCTACTTCATCAGGGACCCCAAACCAACCAAACCAAGGGCTGTGACTTGATAACCATTGAACCAGAATAAGACCCTCTCATTTCTCAAGTAGCCCATGTCAATAATTTTGACACGCTGGTAAAAAACTAATATAAGGTCAAATGTAGAACTAAAGATTTCTATTCCTATGTTTTTGTAACTAATCATCTCAGCTTGTAATTAAGTGGGGAGAGTAGAGTTCTTGAGAGAACAATCTATTGAGTACTCACAGACTTTGAAAAGACCTCAAGGACAACACCAGGACACTACAGGAACCACTGATGGATACTAAAGGCAAAGGGGAAGTTTTGTATCTGTGTATCTTATCCAAATGTGTGTTAATTCTTCTAGCAGTTCCAGCTTTGTAACCATATCTACAAAGTCCCTGAAATCCCTCCTTCTGAAAGACAGAGCTTTATTCACTTATCTACATAGGAGTCTTTTTAATGATTCCTCTTAAGGACAGGAATTTGAATGTTGAAAAACCATAGCCTTATAGTGAAGAAACCTGGTAAATAATGCTGTCACTGAGTAATTAGAAAGCCAGCAAGAGATATTCCTACAATGAGGAGCTAGTATTATTACATCTGTGACATTGTTCTTCAGCATCCATTGGTCCATTTATCAGGTGGAATTTTCAGATAAATGAAATTGATACATGTGCTACAAAATATTGGACCAAGCTCTTTATGAAAGCCAAAGATATAAACAAGAAGGAAAAAAAAATCTGCAAAGTAGTCATAAGGAAAACTACAAGCATATGGGTAGCTGATGAAAATGTATTATTTTACACTGTTACACTGGAATCTAAAATCAATAAAACACATCAAGAGAAACCCATGAGATCTGAATAAAATCTGTTGTTTTAGTTCATTGTAATGTATAAATTTTAGTTTTGCATTTTTCCTGACCACACTATGATTAGACAAGGTCTTATCACCAGGAAAAGATAATGAACCAGATAAAATTATGTTTTTATTATTCATTGTAATTCTTATTTAAAACTAAACTCATTAAAATATTTATTTTAAAGTCTCAAAATTTGCTCAGGATTAAAGAAGATGCTGCCTATGGAAAATATTTATAAATTTTATTGCACTATCTTATTCACTACTTATTATGTAACAGCAATGAAATGTAGTGTTTTACATGGGGATTGTGGTTATGAAGTGTCATCAACATGGAGGTAATTTGACCAGTCCCCCCGCCCCAGACCACTAAGCCAACGGAAACAAATATCCCCAATATAGACACAATAAATTGAACTGATAATAGGTAAAGCAGCTACCTAGATAACTATGACACTGTGTGCTCCTCAGCCTTTAGTCTTTGCCCCTTTGTGGAGTCCTCCAATAAAGACATACATACAGAAAATATCAGGGATGAGTTAATTCCACATTAACTGTAAAATAAAATCTTTAAACTCCTTCTTGACTCTTCTTTGTTTTGATGATAAATGTGGAAGAAAAGGTGTTTCAGGGATATTTGTACATAAGTCAAAACTATCAGAGCTATTAATAAATATTTGGGTGACAAGCTAGGTCAAGGAAGATGCTGAGGAATATGCTTTGCCACTGTACATTGATTAACCTGGAAGAAGTCAGCGACTGTCTTGAGAGGACAGTCAAGCTAACCATGTGGCAAGAAATGAAAGCTCTTGCCAACTGCCAGGACCATGTTAAAGTCCTTGGAAGCTGATTCCACAGATCCAGCATGATGATCCAGATGGTGTCATCTCCAGTGACATCCTGACTATAATCTTGGAAGTGACCCTGAGGTAGGATGACCCAGTTAAGTCACAGGTATCTTGTAGACTCAAAGAAACTACCAAACAATAAATGTTTATTGGTTTAAACTACTCACCAGTGGAACAATTACTATAGACTGGTAGCTAACATATAGAATACTCTTTGTAAAATTAACATATGTCTAAGATAAAGGCTTAGGGCTGTTAGTCCGATAATAGAAAATAGCTCAATGTTGTTCAGGCACAAGCTTCTTGTAAAATGCCACCTGCCTTTTGTTCTCTTTCTCTCTTCTGTTTTCATCTTATGGTAACCAAGACTCACTCAATATTTAAACGTAGGATTTTGCTGCCCCTATGTTTCTTTTCTTTGCTGGCCTCAATTTCCTATTCCTCCAGCCTCAGCTTGCCTTCTGCAGAGATTACAAGCATTCACTGCCACGCCTTGGCTTGCTATTTTTCTGAAGCACTTGTAGACCAAGGAACAAAGAAAACTTGGTACTAGAAGACCAAAGTTGGAGTCTTTGTGATTTAAAAAACAAAGCACCAGAGACAAACTTAACATGACATGCCAGATTGCTAAAGGACAATGCCTGTAGGATACTTTTGTCTTTGCTGGGGATCTTTGCAGGGTCGTGGTTTTACTTGTTCTGTCTAAGCATAAAAACATCAGTGGTCTGTTGGTGGAAACACTATTGAAAAGCTACATTTTTATGCACAAAGGGGAGACTGTGAACACAAAGGGCCCATGTTCAGGATAGAAATCTAGCTATGTCTTCGCCACTTCCAGTCATATGGTTTTAGGAGTCTGACAGTCTTTTATCTTTGTGTTGACTATGGTCATGTGAGGATTTGGATTCATGAAACATGTTGGCTAGCATCATGGATCTTCTCAAAGTTTCAGGACTGTTTCAAAAAACTGGGGCGTGTTATGAACATTGCTTCTTTTGAAGGAAACAACTCAGTCTCCACGCTTCGTTAACTCAGATAAATGATGTGAATATTCCAGGAGGATCCTCTGTTGAAGACAGCATCTAGGGAATGAAGGCGAACCACTCATTTTCCACATTGTCCATGCATTAAGCTTGTATCTGGAGCACAAGATCACATCTTTGTCTCGCCCGACAACTGCTGTTTTACAGGGAGGTTGAAGTTCTACGTTTTGTCCTCTATCACCTTTTTTCAGAATAGATACTTTAAAACCGCGAAGCAATTTAGTGTGCATCACCTGCTCTATTAGCCCAGGCCAACACTAATGACGTATTTTAATAGAAAAATGGGCAGTTGGGCACCTGAACTTTACCCTGTCGTGGATCATTTTTGGCAGCTGGGTTTTTATTCATCAGTTTGATTGAAGCCTCTTTCCTGAACGAAGCAAAGAGACTCTTCTTTGTTCAGGGTTTCCATAAAAGCGAAATGGCAGTCTGTGCAGGCAGGCTGCGATGCTTGAATACATTTATTTTCCCAGGCTTTGAGCCACAGCAGTGAGCAAACAGACTCTTACCGACATCTTTATAAAAACCATAGGAGAGAGCAAGTTTATAGGGTTAAATAACACTCATCTGATTTGACTTTGCCCAGCCCGGATTTAAGTCACTGAAACAGGCTTGTATTTTTAAAATTTGCCCATGTTATGCTTAACTCTTAGCCTTGGGCTATTTAAAAAATAAATCACTATGTATGTGTGTGTGTTTCTCTCTGTATATTTATACACATTGTTTATAATTTCAAAGGAGAAGGGCCTGTCTTTGTTGTTGTTGTCATTATTATTATTATTATTATTATTATCATCGTCATCATCATCATCATCATCATCATCATTAAATCCTTTCTCTTTACAGAGAATCGAGCTCAAAGGGTTTCCTTTTCCAGCTTCTTAACTTCTCTTCCAAGTATAATGATTCCAGACAGACGGAATAACTGACCAGTGATCCATCATATTTTTAATCATTTACAGTCTGATTCCTTCACTGTGGTGTCTGATACTTGGTTTTGAAGAATGTTTTCCTGGGGAAACACATTCAACCCAATAATTCAGAATAATAAATTGCCCATGTTCAGAGGCCTCAGACAGCCTGTATTATTTTGCCCTTATTGAAAATAATGAGTGATCTGGAACATTGCCCTTGACTCGGATTTAGAATTTAAGATAATAAATAGGATTTCAACATACTGGAATCGTATCTTCAAAAAAAAAAAAAAAAGCAAATGTATCAGGGTTGAAAGGGGATGAAAATGTAGGGGTACAGAGGGAGAAGTGTCAACAGTTGTACAGGCAGATCTTTGGGTTTGTTTTTGTCTATTTTTCAAGATGGAGAAAACTTCATGTCCCTTGACCCGTCCCAGATGCTCACTCAGCTGTAAGGTTATAGTTACAATAGGAAGCAAGCCATGCTTCCTGTTGTGTCTGTGATTGTTCACAATCACTCCAGAGAAATTTGTTTCTCCTATACAGCAGACGAGCTAACCCCTAAATGGTACTATCTGAAAGGCTAGATTGGAGGGTCACCAACCAGCGTTGATGGCATAGTTAAACATATATATATATATATATATATGTTTAATATATATATATTAAATATATTTAATATATATATATATATATATATATATTGCCTGAAAATGTTTTGCATGCATTTTGATGCAAGTTAATTATCACATGAAATTATAACACATTTGTTTAAATGCTAGTAGAAGGAAAAATATCTTTTCATGTATCCACACATATCCTCAAGTACACACAATACTCATATAGGAGTATTTTTGCCATAGAAATAATATGCTGTGTGTAGTGATTAGGTGATTTAGTTAGAACACTAACTAAAGTTAAGTGTTCTGAACTCCTACTTTGGTTAAGGCAGAGTTTATGACTTAATTTTATAATGATGTATGATAACACTGTATTGGGTTATGAACCATAAGGGTTAAAGCAGTTACTAACTTTTGATTCCTGGGGATTATGCCTTGAGAAACCGTCTGTGTCCTCTGAATTTCTGAAGCATTGGACAGACTGCAGCCTGTAGATTGCCACCTGTTTCAGTATGATTTATAAGATAAGGATGATTTTTTTATATGTCTGAATGTTTAAAAAAAAGTCAAGGAGGAATAATGTTTTATGACATATGAATTCGCATGAAATTTAAATTTCGTAGTTGATAAATAAAGTTTTATTGGAACACGGCCATGCCCATTTGTTTGCATACTATCTCTGTCTGCCTTTTTTGCTCCTTTCATGGTATAACTTGTAGGAAGAAGCCGTATGGCTCTTGCTGCCTGAAATAGTTGTCTGTGGAACTTTGGAGGAAAAAAATTTGTCTGCCCAACCTTGTAGCACTGTTGTGGGACTGGAGGTTACATAAGGAGTTTGGCAACAGGGATGCAGAGAGAAGACACATTGAGGAATCACCACCCATGAAAATCCATGTGTGGCTATACAGACAGAAGGATGGACAGACAGCCTAGGCATAATCACTTCCATTAACCAGGAAGTGTGTCGGTGTTGCAGTGTGACCTGTGACCCACAAGCAAGCAGACTGTTCTTCCCAATAGTGAATTCAGCATCCATTCTTCAAGTGAAATTCTCCCACAGGAAATATTTATTAGTTGTTGATATTATTCACTCCTTGGTGGGAATCACTCTGTAAATAAATAGAAGCATGTCAGCAATTCTAATGATGAAAAAAATGCATTCTAAAAGCAAGCCTCCTGCTCTGACACTAGGCAACTGAAGGAAAAATGATGGATAAGTCTGAATCTGCATTGCAAGATGGAACCGGAGTCCTGTTCCCTTTGTTCTTCCTAAGGAAGCCTCCCTTCAACAAGCTCCTCCTCTTTTAAGATCTACCTAGATATATGTTTTTAATTTTTCTAACAGTTCTATTAAAAAAAAACCTACCTAATGGTAGATAATTGCTACTAGAAACATTTTGTTTACTACTGTGAAAATTTCATCCAAGCATAGGTTTAGAGAAACATTGAGAAAACCTTGGGAGTATGGTGTCTCCTCTTCCTGTCACTGATGTGGGCACAGAGGCCACAGTGTTTAGATTTCTTGCTAAATAATTTCCTTTTAGCTCATCAGCCATGTTAATAGTGCCATGGATGCCTTATAAGTCGTGATGCATGACTTTTGGGGTTTATTCACAAGACTCAATGGCCTCCCATGAAATGGACACAGGGTTAGGTTCTGGGTAACCATCAATGATGCGTTGCATTGGTTTATACAGTTTAACAAAAGGAAGCCAATGAAAATTACATAAAAGAATTAAATAGAGAAACAATGAATTTATGAAATTCGTAGGCAAATGGATGGAGCTAGAGAACATCATACTAAGTGAGGTAACCAAGACTCAAAAGGTGAATCATGGTATGCACTCACTGATAAGTGGATATTAACCTAGAAAACTGGAATACCCCAAACATAATCCACACATCAAATGAGATACAAGAAGAAAGGAGGAGTGGCCCCTGGTTCTTGAAAGACTCAGTGAAGCAGTACAGGGCAAAACCAGAACGGGGAGGTGGGAAGGGGTGGGTGGGAGGACACGGGGAGAGAAGGGGGCTTAAGGGACTTTTGGGGGAGTGAGGGGGCTAGAAAAGGGGAAATCATTTGAAATGTAAATAAAAAATATATCGAATAAAAAAAAAGAATTAAATAGAGGATGTTTGGTGAAGGGGTGCAGGCATACTTGACACCAGGAATGGCTGCTCAGAGGGAGGCCTTTGTTTTGAAGTTGAGAGCTGAGCCACAGGGTGCAGTCAACTGGAAAACTGAGAGAAGAAGGGAGGTGAATGCTGCTGAAGTAAGGGCCTCGTCACAGGATGAGTGAGGCATTCTCTAGGAAATAAAAGGTGATCTGGCCAGTGAGGAGACTCAGGAGGTCAAGAAGCAAAACAATGAGATACCTCAAAGTCTCTGGAGTTGCTGGAATTCTCCTGACTCTTACTGGTTTGGAAACTGGGTGGTTCTGTTTTCAAGTTTCACTCCCAAAACCAGAATAGAGGCTGGACAGGCACAGGGAAGCATTACTGTAGAATCAACAAGGCTGGGTCTGCCTAGGAACTCTAGGCAATGGCTGAGGACACAGCATGCTGAAAATACCACCAGACTTTAGCACTTTAAGACAATGTATGTGAGGAGAAGATGAGGTTTGGAAAGAAACTGCTCTGCTTAAAAAACAGAATTCCTAAGACACAGTAAGGAATGAAATCTTTATAGGTTGAAAATTAAGTTTCTCATTTCAGGCTTTGGGGCAAACAGTTATAAAAGCACATAGCGTCAGGGCAAAGATCAAAGCTAGGACGCTCCCAGTAAAAATCCAGCCTCAGGGACCTGATCATATCTCACATTGTGTTGTGGCTTTAGAGCGAAGTAAGATGCTGTCTCAGAGACACTCTCATCTAGATAAAAGGCCTTCCTGCTCAGCTCAGATCTAAATGCAGAGTATCACAAAGAATGTTGCAGATATGAGTGGCTAATGGGACTGACTACAATAAGAATTTATAAGAGACTCCGAAAGCATTTAAGGTAATTGTAATTGTGGAAGCATGTAGCTTCAACTAATTTCAACAGAAACCCTTTATGTTTTGAACGAGATGTCTGGCTTTCCAAGGTTTATGAGCAGAAAGGCACTGTGAAAACCACTCAGCTGTGAACACAGGCAGTAGCTAATAAGGAAGATGACTCACCAAGAAATATGGAAAGCTGATTTTGTAAAATGAAAAAGAACCCCTTTCCCCTAAAGAAGCCTGGAAATAGGAGTTCAGTTGGATTTTACAGCTGTTCCCATCCCCTATTTGCCTATGGTATGGGTTGCAATTATAAGGCACTCAAAGAATTTTTTTTTCTTGCTTGCAAACCTTCAAATCAAGAGAAGCCATTCTCAGAACTGAGAAATTTTTCTCTGAGAAACCTCTTCTTACCTATTTGCTTCAAAAAATGTAAATAATAAAAAAATTATGAAAGTGTGAACCTAACTTTTTAAGGGATACAAATATTGGGGGTTTTAGGAAGGGGTAAGTTAGTCTGCATACAGAATAACTGTCAAACATTTTACCTTGAATCTATGAATCAAGGTTGAAATAAAAGAACATTTTAAAGAATCTGGAAAGAACCCAGGTATCCCTCAACAGAAGAGTGGATGCAAAAAATGTGGTATATCTACACAATGGAGTACTATTCAGCCATTAGAAACAATGAATTCATGAAATTCTTAGGCAAATGGATGGAGCTAGAGAATATCATACTAAGTGAGGTAACCCAGACTCAAAAGGTGAATCATGGTATGCACTCACTAATAAGTGGATATTAACCTAGAAAACTGGAATACCCAAAACATAATCCACACATCAAATGAGGTACAAGAAGAAAGGAGGAGTGGCCCCTGGTTCTGGAAAGACTCAGTGAAACAGTATTCAGCAAAACCAGAACGGGGAAGTGGGAAGGGGTGGGTGGGAGGACAGGGGAAGAGAAGGGGGCGTACGGGACTTTCGGGGAGTGGGGGGGGCTAGAAGAGGGGAAATCATTTGAAATGTAAATAAATTATATCGAATAAAAAAAAAAAAGTTAAAAAAAAAAAAAAAAAAGAATCTTCAAATCATGATTGTAAAACTACTGGAAGCAACCAAGACGCCACTCAAACTGATATTTAACAAACTGATAAGTAAACTGTAACATAACCAAGCAAAAGATTATTCTTCAACAATGAAAATAAGGTATAAGGGCATAGAAAGCTGTGGAAGAAATGTAAGTATATATTCATTCTGGTTTGGTTTCTGTGGATGGGATAAACCCCTTGTCCAAACACAATGTGGGACAGAAAATGGTTTCTCTGGCTTACAGGTTGCATGCAGTTCATCAAGAAAAACAGGCTGGATTTTTAAAGCGGGAACCTGGAAACATGAACTGAAGCACAGATCATGGAAGGAACATACTTACTTATTTTTTCCCTCTGTCTTGCTCATTTTCCATTTTTTACACAGCCAAGACTCACTCGCCTAGGAATGCCAGCATGCGCAGGGGCAAGGGCCCTCACTTCTCAGTTAAGAAGTGCCTCATCCACATGCCTACAGGCTCATCTAATTTAGACAATTCTTCAGTTGGGGTGTTCCTTCTTCCTCATGTGATTCTTGGTCATGTCACAATGATGACATCATTTAGGGAAAGAAATGAGACGCAAAAGACCATGTGATAGCAGCGAGATTGTTAGAGTGAGATAGGTTAAAACCAAGTTTGGCTGTGAAGCAATTATCTAATTGTCTTCCAACGTAGACCACTTTCTATTTCCACCAATCATAATTCAGTCCTTCACCCTTGCCAGCAATTGATGCCAATATTTTCTTTACTGTTTTCAATTCTTTGGGGGAGGGGACAGTCTGTGTATGATTATACCAGCTACGAAAAAAATAAAGTTTTACATCTTCCTTCTATTAGCATACGCTAAGTTTGCAAAATAATTGGTCTCATTACCATTTTATACATAGATTACTGTAATATATATACTTCCATTAACCTCCCCTTTTGTAGTAACAATTGTGATAACACATTTCCTATTGTCAAATAGTCTTTTACTTTCACTGAACTTTAAAATCTAGATTCTACAAATGATAAAAAAAAAATACAGTATTTCTCTTTTCTCAGTCTGATTTATTTTATTTGAACTGATGATCTCCAGTTTCACTCATTTCAGTGCCAATGACACAATTTCATTCTTTACGGCTGATTCCATGTGTAGTTTTTAAAAATTAATTATTTTACTTATTTACATCCTAAATGTCCCCCCCCCACTCCCAGTCCAGCCTCCCAAAGTTCTTTAGCCATCCTCCTCCCCTTTCGCCTCTGAGAGGGTGTTCCCTCCCCCAGGCCAGGTATCCCCCTTCCCTGGGGTATCAAGTCTCTACAGGATTAGGCGTATCCTCCCTCACTGAAGCCAGACAAGGCAGTCCATGCTACAGATGTGCTGGGGTCCTCGGACCAGCTGGTGTATGCTCTATCTGTATATTTTAAATTCTTTTTCTTCTCTTATTGTATACATTGGAACTTTTGCTATGATTTTGCATGAGTGGAAGAGACAGATTCTTTTACTGGAAGAAAGCATTTAATATCTTACAGCTAAATTTATCATAAAGTACAAGCTGTACATTAATGTTCTGCATCAAGTTGAGGAAACTTCCCTCTTCGGCCAGCTGTTGAGTGAATCATGAATGGATAGTAAGTAATTTAAAGGGGCATTTCTTATTGTAATGATAAGACAGTATGGAGATTTTTTTCTCTTCATCTTTTTTATGTGCTGGGTTCCTTTAACCGATTTCCAAACTAGTTTTGAACCAGCCTTAAATATATCATAAAATCCTTCCTAGCTGAGTTAGACAACTGGTTTTACATATTGTTGAATTTGACTTGCTATATTTTATTAAGTGTTTTATATCTGTATTCATGAACAATATTAGTTGTCATTGGGGATTTCCTTTACATTTCACTTTTTCTTTTTCTTTTTTTTTTTTTCTTTTCCTTTTTTTTTTTTTTTTTTTTTTTTTTTTTTTTTTTTTTTGAGACAGGGTTTCTCTGTGTAGCCCCGACTGTCCTGGAACTCACTTTGTAGACCAGGCTGGCCTCAAACTCAGAAATTCGCCTGTCTCTGCCTCCCAAGTGCTGGGATTAAAGGCATGCACCACCACCTCCCAGAAGCAATGTGCTTTTTTATGAGAGTAGTTAGGAATAGCTGTGCTCAGGGTCTGGTAACATCTACATGCTTTGGTCTTGAAATCTTTCTTGATTATTTGTTTACTATTTTCCCTTCATTCTTATTGTCACCTTCTTCCTTTTAAAACTATTTTTGGTTGGTATTTAGACCTACTGGACTTGAATACTGATGTCCGTGCCTTTTGAAACCTGGCCTAATTTTTATTTCATTATTTCCTATAGTCTCTGAGCATATCATAGATTTATTATCTAGCTCCTCTGATAAACATTTTATTTTCATTTTACTATTTCTAATTTTTAATAGCTTTGTATGACTAAGCAGACATTTCCTTTTTATACCTTCTTGTTGGATCCTGGGACTGAGAATTATTATATGAGAATATAAATTACAGTTTTAATTTTAGGTTTTATCTGACCTTTTTATTTTCTTGTCTTGTGTGTTTCTTTTAAAATTCTTCTCTTTGACTTTTAGGGGTTATTTTCATGGAAAGAGGCAGAGAAGAGCTTTCAAGAGTCAATGACATTGGATGGCCACTGATTTTCAAACTTAAATATTAAATGAAGATTGAGGTTTCCACCCAAGAGACATCTCTCAACAGTGATTTGAAGGCGAAGTGTCTTACATCCATCATGCCCTTTTCTCTCCTTGGAGAAAGTCATCAGTCTCTCATGTTGTCAAACAGTATGAAGGAGCTAGTGACTGTAGAGTTTAAATAGGGTAATTTCACTTAATCCTTTGTTGTGGGTTGGATGAGAATGCCCCCTTTAGGCTCCTATTTGAATACTTAGTCCCATGTTTGTGGAATGGATTGCAAAAGATTAGGGGGTGTGGCCTTGTTGGAGGAGGTGTGTCTCTGGCAGACTGGTTTCAGATTTCATCATTCTCTGTGTGTCCTCTTTCAGCCCTATGTCTGTGGATCAAGATGTGAGCTCTCAGCTGTTTCTGCCACCCACTGTGTGTTTTTGCACCATCATCATGGACTCTAAACCTTTAAAACCATAAGCCAATTAGATATTTTCTTCTGTAATTGTTGTTGTCATGTTGTTTTGTCACAGCAATAGAAACATAACCAAGGTATCCTGTGTGTTCAGTTTGACACTGATTTGCTCTATACTCTGTCCCTGAACCCATAGCCCTTTATACTGATTTGAGAATACGCCTGAAGTCTCCTGCCAGACTTACAATGTCTGGAACTGCTTGCTCAACTTTGGCACCAAATATCTTACCTGTGTCCAGAAAGAAACTACTGCCATTCTGATAGTAGATGCACCTCTTTCGTGCTTAATGAGATAACTCTTTAAAAGAGTGTCTGGAGGTATGGAAAGAGATTCAACTACAGTTATGGCCTTTCTCTCCAGTCAAAAAATGTGTGGCTTTGTCATCTGTATTAGCAAATCGGTCTACTTCCAATTTACTACAACTGGCAGCCATAAGAATCTACTAATATCTCCTTTTGAGTGTGTGTGTGTGTGTGTGTGTGTGTATAATTTTTTGTTCCCATTTCTTTTCTTTTCAAGTAAAAATTGAATGCATCTGTTTAATCAATTTTTTTATCTGTAAACCACTGAATCATTGCTAACATACAAAATAAAAATTTTAAATGTTTTCCTGTCTTACTACAGATAGACTAGGAACATATTTTTTACTATTCCAGATAAGTAGCTATTTTAAACAAAACCTATATTTAGTATAAGAATTCCTGATATTAAATACCAAATACCTAAACTATGTAATTTGTATGACTCTCACGCCCTAAAACTGACATAATCACTATTGTAAATATTTTCTAGTTGATAATACCAAAAGTTGATTTTTTTTGTAACATTATTTGAGACCTCATTCAAGTCCACGGTGGCCGAACTTAGAAATGCTGGCATCCATGTGTCAAGTTCACACATTATCCTCAATCTGTGAGTGTTCATCAGAGGGAAAAGCAGAAACATAAGTGATGCATTCATCAAGGTATCTTTAGTTCCTAGGCACTCAATTAAATTTTATCAATGTTATCTCAATGTTTAAACTTTCTTTCAATTAGGTGTCTACATTTTATGATGGAATTCCTCATTGAATACTGTGGCTATTTTCCAATTACTGTCACTGAAAGTACTGTCAGGGGCATGCCCTATTCAGAAGAGGGACTTCTCAAGAGCAATGAAGCCTACAGTTCAGCTGAGGTCTGCTTATCAAGATGAGAGGTCATTTACTGGAATTTCTGTTTCATATGTACAACCTTGGCTTGGATTCTACAGCAGTTAGGCCACTCAGATTTTACTTCTTGTGCCTGACCTCCAGAGTGGTCCTTATGTAACCTCAGCTGGGATAGCTTGCAGAGGATATTCTGCAGCATTACAATTGATATGTGTCCTGTTGCCCCATCCTTATACTCTCTGATCTTTTTTCGAAACATGGCCTCCCCTTAAGACTAGGAGTTCATTAAATTTTTCTTTAGCTGATAAAGGATGACTATTGCTTGAAACTTCATCAGTACAACAGATATCTAAATGCAGGGATGCAATTGTGACAGTTTTGGAAGGAATTGACAATATAAGCTTGATGACCCATTGAAAACTGTTGAGTGCTGCCTTTGTATATATTCTAGATCAGAAGAAAAGGGACCTTTTCACCATCTCCCTATGCTGCTCAACTTCCCAACACAGCTCTGATTTATATCTTAGTAACAAAAAACTGAAGGATCCTGGCACTTTAGGTCTAGGACAATTGCTTTGGATCACTATACGCTAGGAGGATCTCTTATCAATGCCAGTAAGAACAGATAGCAGTAACAGGAGCTTACAAGATGCTGGTAACATGGTAGCAAAGCAAGGAAAACCATTTGTCTCAAATTGGGTCATCTGCTCTTAGGTGGCAGAAGAGAAGACACTGACTGAAGCTTTCATCTGATCAAACCAAAACCCTGCCGTAATGCTTTGAAAGATTCCTCTTTGAGAAAGTCAAGACATGGTAGTTTACAAAGGAAATAAAGACTTAAAACTCTAAGTTTATGCTTATGTCTGAAGCACCACAAGGAAAGAAGAGATTCATTACAAGACGTTTCAATATATAACATTGTCTTTTATTTTATGTGTGTGCTTGCATGTGTGTTTATGTGCATGTTTGTAGGTGATTCATTCACATGTTTGTATTGGTATACACCTTCCAACTGAGGTATCTCTCCAGCTTTCCACAGAGTATTGTATTAATTCTAATGCACAATAAACTAAGAGACATGGAATTTATCTTCCTTTCTTCCTTCGTTCCTTCCTTCCTTCCTTTCTTCCTTTCTTTCTTTCTGTCTTTCCTTTTTTGTTGTTGTTGTTTTTGTTTCTTTACCAGGTATCAACCCTAAGACCTCATATATGTTAGACAAACATTCTACAATTGAACTATATCCTCAGTTCCCCCACCCATCTATCTTTCTATCTATCATCTATCTACCTATCTATCTATCTATCTATCTACCTATTATTTGTTTATCTATCTATCTATCTATCTATCCATTCATTCATTTTTTAAATTTTCCCCTTTGAGAGATTGGCCTTGTACCAGCTGTGGCATGTGGACAAGCTTTAATTTGTACGCTTTCTGCCTCAGACTTCTGACTAGCCACCAGACACTACAAGATAACAGTAAAAAGCACTGTGGCCTTGGTTTCCATGTAATTGTTACCTAGACAGGAAAGGGGACACAAGGAAATTCAAATGGTAAAATACTGGTTCATAACAGAAATGTTATGTGAACAGGGATCCAGACAACAATTTTTGGTACTAAATGTACCAACTGTCAGAAAAAGCTTATGTAATCTATAGAATAGCAAGGTACATATTTAAAGGATTTGTTTTATTGGTTTCTCCTTCTGTTCATCCATTGGCATCATTGTTCAATGGCATAACAATAAGGAATACATTAAACAGAACTTTATTTCAAATAGATGTATCATCTGTTTGTGCTATCCCAGATTGCACTATTGAATGCAATAGCAACTCTCTTCCAAAATGTAATCAGTTAAATAAGGTAATATAAATGTCCTCTATATCTTTACATTTATGTGAACATATTCATATCTGCATATTACTGTAAATATATTTATATACATTTTTTTCTGATCAAGCAAAAAACATTAAACATTACTGGCAGTTTTTGAAGGAATGAGAAGACAAGACAAAGAGTCCTGTCTGTGGGTTGAAAGATGTTCCTGTATTCTTAAGATATAGTCTCCTGAGACCATTTGCTTGTAAAATTGTCTTCCAGCCTTTTACTCTAAGCTAGTGTTTGTCTTTGACCCTGAGGTGTGTTTCCTGTATGCAGCAAAATGTAGGGCCCTGTTTACATATCCAATCAGTTAGTCTATGTCTTTTTATTGGGGCATCAAGTCCATTGATGTTAAGAGATATTAAGGAATAGTGATTATTACTTCCTGTCATTTTGATGTTATTTTTTAAATTTGATTGGTTAACTTCTTTTGGATTTGATGAGAGAAGGTTACTATCTTGCTTTTTCCAGGGTGAAGTTTCCCTCCTTGTATTGGTGTTTTCCTCCTATTATCCTTTGTAGAGCTGGGTTTGTGGATAGATATTGGGTAAACTTGGTTTTGTCATGGAATATCTTAGTTTCTCCATCTATGGTGATTGAGAGTTTTGCTGGGTATAGTAGTTTTGGCTGGCATTTGTGTTCTCTTAGAGTCTGAATGAGATCTGCCCAGGATCTTCTAGCTTTCATAGTCTCAGGTGAAAAGTCTGCTGTGATTCTGATAGGTCTTCCTTTATATGTTACTTGGCCTTTTACTCTTACTGCCTTTAATATTCTTTCTTTGTTTAGTACATTTGGTGTTTTGATTATTATGTGACAGGAGGTATTTCTGTTCTGGTCCAGTCAAGTGCTCAACATCATTAGTCATTAGGGAAATGCAAATCAAAACAACCCTGAGATTTCACCTTACACCAGTCCGAATGGCTAAGGTCAAAAACTCAGGAGACAACAGGTGTTGGCGAGGATGTGGAAAAGGAGAAACACTCCTCCACTGCTGGTGGGATTGCAAGATGGTACAACCACTTTGGAAATCAGTCTGGCATTTCCACAGAAAACTGACATGACACTTCCAGAGGATCCTGCTATACCACTCCTGGGCATATACCCAAAGGATTCCCCAGCATGCAATAAAGACACATGCTCCATTATGTTCATAGCAGCCTTATTTATAATAGCCAGAAGCTGGAAAGAACCCAGATGCCCCTCAAAGCAGGAATGGATACAGAAAATGTGGTATATTTACACAATGGAATACTACTCAGCAATTAGAAACAATGAATTCACAAAATTTTTAGACAAATGGTTTGATCTGGAAAATATCATCCTAAGTGAGGTAACCCAGTCACAAAAGAATACACATAGAATGCAATCTCTGACAAGTGGATATTAATTAGCCCAGAAGCCCTGAATACCCAAGGCACAAATCGCATAACAAATGACTCCCATGAAGAAGTATGGAGAAGGTCCTGATCCTGGAAAGGATTGATCTAGCATTGGAGGGGAATATAAGGACAGAGGAAAAAAAGGAGGGAGGTGATTGGAGAATGAATGGAGAGAAGAAGGTTTATGGGACATATGGGGAGGGTGGATCCGGGAAAGGGGAAATCAAATGTAAACAAAGAATATAGAAAATAAAAATATTAAAAAAAAAGACATAGTCATCTGGAATATTGAGGACATTCTATAGTATAAACAAGAAAATTTTTTAGCAACATAATGGACCAGATTTTAGGTGCCCTCAGACATTAGCATCTATAGTCTTGATTTTTGCCACTCACACTGTCTTTTGGTATTGTAGCTTGTGACTTTAAGGTAGATATTTAATATCTCTGGGGCTCCATACTTTGCCAGTATCATAGAGTTCAAGGTACCTCCCCAGGGTGTCCTGAATGAATTTCTCTGTTAATTGTCATTATTTCGGTGTGAAGCATATGTAAATTTCTGAGAATCCCTTGTTCTCTGAAAACTCATCAACAGTTCCTTCGAGGTTCTTTCCAGACAGATCAGACTTTCCTTGGACACTGTTTCCCCCAGTTTGTCCTACTGGAACCCAATGATGTTTATTAAGGGAAAGTGTTTGTTCCCTCAATGTCCGTGCTTGTTCTAGTAACTGTCAATCAAAACAGAATGTGTCAGACTTCTTTCCCTCCTGTTGTACTTACTACTGCTGTACCCATGACCTTGGCTTTGTGAAGACATCCATGTGTTCATTTCTGTAACCAATGAGCATGCTGGCTTGTGGAGAGAGAAATCACTGGTGGGACTAAAAATAATGAATTGCAGTCTATTCTTGTATATAGTGATCAAAATTATTGGAAGTCCAGAGAACCAAGAGACCAAGATGGTGCTGTGACCGGATAATCAGAAGTTGGAATGATGCAGGTTTCAGATCCCCTGAGCAAGAGAAAACATCTAGAAGCTAGAAAATGGATAAGCCTAGAGAACATGCAGAAATACAACCCTGTTGGTCTCCTAGAGTCCTCTGGGCCTTTAGAAGAGTGTGTGGTACCTAGGCTTTGCTTTATGCCACTGTGTTTGGGATGATTTGCTACAGCAACATCTGAAAGAAATATAGTTGGCTTTTTCTTTATTTTTCTTTTCTTTCTTCCTTAATTCCTTTTTATTTTTTTTCTTTTTGGTGTGTTGACTGACGGAGGGTGTCAGTCTAGCAGTATGGCAGCATTGATTTTTAAGTGGAGCCAAGAAATCACAGGTTAAAATAAAATGATGCTATAGGAAATCAACCAAATCACAAGTAGCTACTATGGCTTGTCCAGCTCTCAGAGCGATTAGCAAAAGAGGCCGCTTTAAGAGCTCCACGGATGTAGGAAATAATAAAAATCAAGGCAAAAATAGTACCTAAGACATTTATCAGCTAAGGAAATTGGAAAGGGTAAAATGGTACCCTAGAGCCTGTGAGCTCCTAATTTTTAGAAATTACCTTATTTTTCATTTGTTTCTAAGATTCTTCGCTTGTTTGCTCTTTTTACTATGCAGAAATTCTATTAGAATGTGGCACCCATATCTCACTGGACAGCAGCTCTGGAGGTGTGTATCCTTAATACTCAGTCCCTTAGTAAGGCAATTGTAGCTAAGATGGAAAAACTGACTTAACTGGGTCAACCAGCTGTTAAATATTATAGCCCCACAATAGTCTTAACTAGAGCAATTTAAATAGCACTTTTGAAATTTCAGTTATTTTCTTGTCTTTGTGAATTCCTTCCTCTCCTTTTTCTTTTCTTAGTTTCTTTACTTTTCTGTATATGTGTGTGTGTGTGTGTGTTTCCAGTGTCAGACACAATTATTGTCATATAAGAAACAATTTTCTGGTGAAATAAATACATGACATTACTAGTTTGTATTTAATTCTTCCTTTGAGGGGTGACCAATCTGGTGGTTGGGAACTCGCTACAGTATGCTATCTAGTAATTACCAAATAATCCTTTGACCTTCATTTCATGAGGTCTATGGAAATATAAAAAGACCTTGTTACGACTATGGCTTTAATGAATCACCTAGTGACAAAATTTGTGGCTATTCTGTTTCAAATAGATTTTTGGTGGTCACTTTTGAGCTAAACAATGTGATAGCAGGCAGTCTGAGAATTAACAGAAGTGCTTCAATAATGTGACAAGAAGTTCACAAGACTTAAATATTTAATCAAAAACATTCAGTGAAAGTGGAATTGCTCCTGAAAGTCAGACCACATTTTGGCAGATTAACTGGACAGACTCCACAAACATTTGTCTAAGCCATTATCTGGAAAATCACTTTCAACCCTAATACAATGAAAATATATTGCCCATGTTAATAACAATGTCCCATCTGTTTAAGTATTTTACAACCTACTGAAAGCCATACCTGCAGAGAGCCTTCTGGCTCTGAATTCACAAACAGTTGCTAGTTAAATGTATGTGGTGGTATTACTGGTAAACAGGCCCTGTGAGCTTTGTTTTAAAAGACCTCATTGGTTCTATGAAGGAGCCTTTCAAAATAAACCACCCTTAATCAGTCAGGGGCAGATTTTATAAGGGTGGAGGACTATCCCTAGCTGATGTGAAGGCTGATGTGAATGTCAGCAGACTAAGCAACTGGTACTTGATAAAGTAAAACCCACTCATAAGCAATGACTGTTTAAACACTCACTCATGGAGAACATCTTTTAACCATCTCGTTATTCAGTGAAACAAAACTCTGAAAGGAGGTAGAGAGGTTCTGGGCCACTATTTCAATATTAGCAAAGAATAAGTAGGTATTTCTTTGCTCATTGAGTAGAGAGAAGGACACAGAAGTATTCAACGTCAACGTCGTAGCAATCTGAGAATAAACAAATCGCCAAAAGATCGAAAAGATGTGTTCATCAAATGATGGGAAGTAATAATGCATTACAATGGTTAATTTAATTTTACATTATAAAAACCATGCTGTAATTTTGTGAGAAGAAAGAAATGAGGCAATGTGTACATGTCTGATTTCCAGCAAGCATAGTTGAATTTTAACAATAGCATTCAGCTTAAAGAACATTCAGAAATATATGGTGTGAATCTGGCAACTGTGATTGTTAGCATGTTTGAAGTCACCTTCCTTTGACAGATGAGAAAGCTGAGTTCTAAGTGGTGGGTTTGATGCCTGAAAGTCACACAAATTCCAAAACCATGGCAAAGATTCACTCCCATACCCACTGAATGTACTTTAAGATCACTGTCTCCCTTGTCTTGATTATGTAAAGAAGAAATTAGAATGCAAGAACATGTACTTCTGCCAATTATATTAATCAGAAGAAATTACCTACAGACTATATCTCATCAAGTAATAAATACCTTAATAAGTATAAATTCTTAAAATGCTACATAGAACTCCAAAACCACTGAAGGAATCTTTTAGCTATGAAATTGTGTTTGCTGTGATAATTGGCTATATTCTTGTGGTAGAATCAGAGCTGAGTAATAAAATGGTTGCCTCTTAAGTGTAGAGGAGAACTGGGAAAGAGATAGGTTGTGTCAAATCATGGTGTGTTAGCAAAGTTATGTTGCTATGTAAGTCCTCTTTATTTCATTCATATTGAATTTTAGTTTTGGCTGAGTGTTTTGGAGATTGCTTATACAGCAATGTGGATATTTTTAAACATGATTGAACTGCAATCAAAAATTACTAAAATGGCAAAAAAGAATTTAAAATCATTTATTCTTCCCCATATAGCCTTCTTTACCTGAAGACTCTTTTTAAAAATATCTTTGGGAACTCAACTACTGTTAATGCTTCTAAATGGAAATATTATGTTTTTTTTTAAATTATTATATAGTTATACATCTTAATTAGTGTATAATTATGTATAATGGTATTATTTTAAAACAGGGAAACAATGGCCCCACTGGACACCAGAGACTAATAAACAAAAAGCCCAGGGCTGTGACTTGGTTACTTCTTTTGCTGTTATTGGCCATTGATGTCCCTTAGACCTTCAAATATTATAGATTATTGCTAGTGCTCTTAGTTAATATTATAGGCTATTGTCAGTGCTTCCATGAACTTGAAAGTAAAAGCTTATAGCTGAAGACACCACATAATTTAATAGCAGAATATGGGAAAATTTTCTAATTTTGTTCTAATTTGATGTCATTCTAATAATGACATGGAAGTTTCATCCCTACAGATAAGTTTTCAAAGTACTGGAAGGTGTGAAGAAGAAATATAATCATCAGCATTACCCAGTTGAGAACCCTGCAAACTATAATGACTGGCCTACCACCACTGCAATACTGGCATTCACAACATGGGAATAACCAACTACTTTCTGATTGGATTTAAGTTTTTCTTCATAGGATGAAATCTACACCTTGGCATCATCATTTTGGCCAAGAATCTATGGCTAAACAAGTCATAAGCCCTAGGGAAGAACCTATTACTACAATTTTTGCTAATATTAAACCAACTCCATATGACTTGTAATTATATTCATAGATGAATGCCTCTCTCAATGCCCCTAGAGAAGCTTCTATTTGCAGTAGACGGTGACTAACATAGAGACCCACAACCGGCCAAAGTGCAAAATAGACTAATGTGAAGATGTAAATTGAACAAGTATACTGTACATGCCTTCCAAGGATCAGGGATCATTGCAAAAGAGGATTAAAAAAATAAGAGTGTAAGAATTAGAGGCAGTGGATGCCTCAAAGGAAACACTATCTTCAGAATATAGCAAGACAATTGCACATGTGAGCTTATGTCATCAGCTGTGACAGCATGCACATTCAGGCCCAAGCCGGGCCAATTTCTAGCATGGAAAAGAAAATTGGGTACAAAAATGCCTTCCCTAGTCTTAGACCTATTGGTAATTGTTAGGGACTAAAAGAGGGATTGTAAGTTCTCTCTAACACTGTAGCCCCTGGTAAGTCAACAATGTTCTGATAGAAAGACACACACACACATCCAAAAATGCTTTGGCAGCACAGATGGGTGGATTAGTTTCTTTTTAAAGGACATGAGGTTGAGTGGATGAGCGTTGGATCTGGTAAAAGTTTCACTATGACCCAAACACATTAAACAAAGTTTCCGAAGAACTAATATTAAAAACATAATAATTTAAAATTGACATCGAACCACAGCTACATTTTCCAGTCTTTCTGGAGCTATTTACCCCTAAGATTTTTATAGCAATATTCATTTATCTATTTTTTTAAAATGTCTTAATTGTGATATGTTTTTATATATGGTTTACAAACATTGTCATTTTGAAAAAAACATCCTAAAAATAAGAGGAAAAACAAACTATTAGAAACATAGTCTGATACCCCAGATTGTCTATCATTTTTAAACCATAGTTAAAATATTTGTAACACTATCATATGCTACTTTGGAATTGAAATTTCAATTCTGGAGGGAGTAGCAACGTAAGACTTCAACAAGAGAGGGGAAGGGAGAGGATACTCAAAGGTTCATGTGCTGTTTAACTCCAAACATCTAAGAATACTCACAGACAAGAAAATGCCCCGTTTCATTTGTTCCCCCAAATGAGCAGTGAAGTCCCTGGAGTAAACAGAAATAGTACAGCCTGAATATTAAGATGAAAAATAAATGTTTAAATAAGGGAAAATTGAATTTAAATGATCTAGAAGAGAAAGAAAGTGTGAGGCATAGTAATATCTTATGCTTCAGAAATTTAGTATAATGAGTCCTGGAATGTTGTTTGGCCCAGGGGCATAGTGCAGTTGGCAGAATGCTCACTTAGTGTGCACAAAATCCTTGGTTGAATGTCTAGCCTCTCACAAACTCAGTGTGGTGTCAAAGGTTCTGACCTCAGTACTTGGGGAGTAGAAGAAAGAATCAGAAGTCTAAGGACATCTTCCCTATATATCCTGTCTTTCAAAACAAACAAACAAACAAACAAATTGCTGATTTCATTGAGGATAACTTTCAGTAAAATGTGGCCAGATGCTGAGAAGCTAGGTGGAGAACTTGGAAGACATGAGGAAGTGGAGTGGAACATTATCCTTCCGAGATGGCCCAAGAAAGAGAATGAACAGAAATGTTATCTGTAGAGAGCAAGATCACAGACCTGGGGGATCCAGATCAGAGAATGGATGGAATTGGAGAGAAAGTGAAAGGTGCCATGGATCCAGGAGACTCTATTCCCTGATTTAAGAATAAACTTTAAGAGTGGATTTAGAACGAGCTTCAGTCCAGTCAGCTTTAATAGACTGCTTAGTATACTCTCCTTAAAAGAGAAAATTCTTTGTCTCAAATGCTACCTAGGTTCTTGCTCCATTTTTCCCATAGTATCCCCAGCATTAATGCAAAATGTCTGGGAGGGAAAGCCAGCAAGAGCACATTTGGACACACAGAAGCCTGTGTGGTAGAGGGCAGAAGCCACTTGGTTTAAACGAAAATAAGTGTCTATCACTGATCTCTCTGGAAAGCTGAAGGGAACATTCAGTGTAAGTTGACAGGGTTATGGACACTTTAAAAAATGATGTGAAGAATCCTTTTAAGACAATTGCATTAGACCCATTTGATCTTGGGACCTTCCTAGAATAAATGTGTTTCTTCATTTGTACCAATTACAAAGCCTTGCCTTGAGTAACTGTGTTGCATTCCTCAGTTCCATGATGGTCTTTAATCTGCCCTTGGAAATGCACCAAAGCACTACAAAGACCCAAAAGGGAATCGAATTATGTTCACACTGTAGGGTAGACTAAAGAAGGGCTGGAAAAAATGCCATGTTTCCAAAGCCCATTCTTTTAAATGCTAGCCTGGCCTAGAATTGCACACAGTGAGGCTTCTCTTCCCTTCCCTTCCCTCCCCTCCCCTCCCCACCCCTCCCCTCCCCTTCCCTTCCTTCCTTTATTTCTTTTTTAGAATATTCTCCATGACATTTAGATTTACTTTTGTCCCATAAATACTTTTCTTTTTCTGGGAGTATCTCACATCATTGAAGGTTACAGACCTCTGCCACACAAAGCATTATACTAAATAGCCTTACCTTTTCCCCACTCCCTCTTGTAAAACTGCCACAAATCGTATCGGCACTATTCTCCTCTGCCCACAAGATAATAAGCTGGCAAGTGGAGGAAGGATAAGTGTCAATCAGGGGGAGAAGAGGCTTTTGAAGGCATCACTTCACTTACCATGATTCCATTTGCAGAAGCCAGTGCCTTCTCCATGACAACTCTGAGTGTGCTCCCACTAATGCTCTTGCTTATCAGACAACGTGGTGCCTCCCCCGCACACCAGGGCACATTTCCATCACAGGCAAATAGAAATTCAGTCTCTTTGCAAGACAGGACAGAGACAAAGGGCAACAAGGAAATCCAGTGTGTCTGTAAAAGTGGAATATGTGTTCATATATGTAGTTTCATGTGCTCATGTGATTACAGCACAATGACCCATGTAATAGAAATGACACAGAGCTAGCCACATTGACTTCTAAAATCCATGTATCCGGGAGCTGAGGAGATGGCTCAGTTTGTAATATGCTCTCACCAGGCAAGTGTGAGACCCGAGTCTGGTCTCCAGAACCCACAGCAAAAGCCAGGCACATGTGTGTAGTCTCAGCACTGGAGAGGCAGAGACAAGAGAACCCCCTCGTGTCTTGAGGGCCATCCATATAGCCAAATTAGTGAGATTTATTAGGTCAATGAGAGATGTTGTCTCATCAAATAGGGTGGGAATTGTTAAGGTGATTGAGGGAGGCACCTGATATCAACCTCTGCCCTCTATGTGAATTCACATGTGCACACACACACACACACACACACACACACACACACACCTTCACAAAAAGGAATTCCACATTTGGGAGGATGACAGAAACTACCACTGGATCACAGCTTATTTTGTAAATCTTCCCAAGTACATTTGGTATTTGTAATAAATGTCAGCCAGCTTTTGATTCATCATGCTAGTCCAAAGAGCAGAAACATAACCAGCATCTATAAATTATGTTTTAATTTATATTGAAAGTATGGTTTTTAGTAGGCAAGTAGCTTGGTAACCGCAAACGACATAATATTCCAAACAAAAGAAAGGAGTTGTAGGCCAGCACCCTCACGGATGAACTTGGTAGGAGCTGATGCCTAAAGAGAAGGCTCCCATCAAAACATAAAGGATCATAGCTACAGAAACCAAGAGCAAGAAGGGATGGAGGGAGAGCTGTGCTTGCCACACTAGAAGGACCTAAGTTCAGTCATCAGGACAGATGTGAAAATGCTGTATATTGAAGCCTGAACTTGTCATCTTTGTAAGGGGAGATAGAGTCAGATCAGTCTTTAGAATTCACTGATCAACATCATTAGTCATTAGGGAAATGCAAATCAAAACAACCCTGAGATTTCACCTTACACCAGGCAGAATGGCTAAGATCAAAAACTCAGGAGACAGCAGGTGTTGGCGAGGATGTGGAGAAAGAGGAACACCCTATCCACTGCTGGTGGGGTTGCAAATTGGTACAACCACTCTGGAAATCAGTCTGGCGGTTCCTCAGAAAACTGGGCCTGTCACTTCTGGAGGATCCTGCTATACCACTCCTGGGCATATACCCAGAGGATTCTCTAGCACGTAATAAGCTATGTTCATAGCAGCCCTATTTATAATAGCCAGAAGCTGGAAAGAACCCAGGTATCCCTCAATGGAGGAATGGATGCAAAAAATGTGGTATATATACACAATGGAGTACTATTCAGCCATTAGAAACAATGAATTCATGAAATTCTTAGGCAAATGGATGGAGCCGGAGAACATCATACTAAGTGAGGTAACCCAGTCTCAAAAGATCAATCATGGTATGCACTCACTAATAAGTGGATATTAGCCTAGAAAACTGGAATACCCCAAACATAATCCACACATCAAATGAGGTACAAGAAGAACGGAGGAGTGGCCTGGTTCTGGAAAGACTCAGTGCAGCAGTATAGGGGAATACCAGAATAGGAAAGTGGGAAGGGGTAAATGGGGGAACAGGGGGAAAGAAGAGGGCTTATGGGACTTTCGGGGAATGTGGAGTCAGAAAAGGGGAAATCATTTGAAATATAAATAAAAAATATATCGAATAAAAAAAAGAAAGAATTCACTGATCAGCCAGTTCAGCTGAACTGGAGAGTACAGGTTCCAGGAGAGATCCTGTCTCAATGCATAAAGTGAAAGGCTTCTAGAGGAAAACACCCAGTGTTTGTTTACCTTTGGCTTACACCCACACACACACACAGAGACAGACACACACACACTCACACAAAAACACACACAAACACACACATATACATACACACAGAGACACACTCACCCCCCACCCACACCCATTCACATATAGACACATATTCACACACACATATATATTCTGACAGCCACACTTATACGCACCCACACTCACGTATTCACACACAGACATACACACAGATACATCCTCATGCCCACAGAATAGTACCCACATGAACAACCTTATACATGTACACATTTGTATGTGTGTACATACCCACAGAGACACACAAACACTAAGAGAGTGAGCCTGGTACAGATAAATCAGAACAATACCCCACACAAGTCTGGGAATCCAAGTTTGGATCATTCGAACATACATAAAGCCTGAAGCATGTGTCTAACCCCTGTGCTCTTACCTTGAGATGGGAGGTAGAGACAAGGGAATTTTTGAGAGGCTTTAGGCAGGCTAGCCTGGCATGTGCAGCACGGGACTAGAGACCACATATTAAACAAAGTAAAAGGGAAGAAACAATACCTGACGTTGTCCTTTGACCTCCACATTCACAAATAGGAATGTACAACCATACACACACACACATACACACACACAGGGAGAGAGAGACAGAGAGACAGAGATAGAGAAACAGACAGAGAACACAGACAGAGAGAAGGGGGACCTCACAGCACTCCACCCCTGCTTGTGCAAGAGTCTCATTCTTGATTCTGTACTGATGGTCAATGACCCACACAGCTGAGAGGTTGTCTAGCTAATTGCTCCTTCCGTTTGCCCCATTTCATACTGTCCAGGAGGTCACAAGAAACAATAACACTACTGACTTCAAGCCTGTTTCCCTGCTGCTTTCAAGTCTCTTTGTGAAGCAAATACAGAAAGAGTTAGGCCAGGATGTCGACACAGTCCTTAATTAAGTAGAGTAGGTAATAACAGCAGCAAACATTTGAAAAACATTTGATATGTATTCTGTTGCCAAGAAACTGCCTCTCCCTATTTTAAACACATACCCTGGAAAAATCTAACTTGCCTAGACAATATTAAAAGAGATGGAGATGAAATGGATGTCCATTGAATTACTCATTGGATAATGTTATTTGCCCAAAGGTGATAAAACTAATCAAACAAAACGCAATGTATGAGAAATGCCTACTCTCAGCAACCCATCAAATCTTCTAGCTGTCTCTGCCTGTATTGGGAAATCATTTCCTGTAGTGACTTCCTGAAGATCGGAAGCTTAGCTTTCACAGACCTCATGCACATTTACAGGATTAAGTTAAATAATTTTACTCCAGTAACTTGGCATCGCATTCATACTAAAGATAAAATACTACTAACTGCAAAATTTTTAGCAACTCTGAAAATGTCACTTTGTTCTCTTTTATCAACACCCTTCAGAGGAATGAGCAAACTGTCATCTGATACTCAAAAAGGCTTTTTTCATTTTTCTGCTTCGAACATTTCAAGTTCGAACTTCCTGCTCTGTATAGCAATTATGCTTTTATATGTCTATATCCCCCCCAGAAGAAAACATATTAGTGTTAAAAATCATGGAATTTTATCACCCATGCCAAATAATTAACCTCAGTCATTTGCAGGAAAACGAATGGAAATGAAGATCACTGTGTTAAGTAAAATAAGTAAAATATAACTATGTGGAAAGAGAAGAAAAGAGGAAGGAAGAAAGGAAAAAGGAGGAGAAGGAGAGGGAGCAGCAGCAGAAGCAGCAGCAACAGAAGAAGAAGAAGCAGCAGGAGGAGGAGCAGAAGCAGCAGCAGCAGCAGCAGCAGAAGTAGAAGGAGCAGCAGCAGCAGCAGCAGAAATAGAAGGAGCAGGAGGAGCAGCAGCAGCAGCAGCAGCAGCAGCAGCAGCAGCCAAGGGAAGCAGAATCAAGGGAGGGCAGTAAGGGCACATGATCAAGTTATGTTTGTAGGAATGTATTAAAGTAATTTTTAACTAAGAGATGATCTTAGATATTCTTTACTTCTGTATTCCCATTGCTAATACTGTTTTACCTAAGATGTAATAGAGGCTTGTAAGCTTCGCAATGAATGAACGAGAGGACTGACTTTTTCTCGTACTCTGGGGTTACCCATACTGATGCACATTTAATATTTCTACTGGAATATCCATTAGGCATCCCAATCTACACTCTACAATCCACACAAAATGTTTCCATTTTCTTCCCCTGAAATCTATTTAATCTTTTTTTTTTCTCCTTAGGAAATAAGCACGTGATTACATACCACTGCTGAGGCCAAAACTGTTCAACTCTCCTACAGGGTACTGTTCTGAGTCTCAAAACTACTCGGCTGGCTGAGGGTTCTTCTCCACTGCCTGAAAAGCAGTCCTGCGTAGAAAAGAAGTGGAGGGACCCATGGCTCCAGCCGCATATGTAGCAGAGGATGGCTTTGTTGGGCATCAATGGGAGGAGAGGCCCTGGGTCCAGTGAAGGCTCTAGGCCCCAGTGCAGGGGAATTTGAGAACAGGGAGGTGTGGGTGGTCGGTGGGTGGGTGAGTGGGTGGGGCAACACCCTCATTCATAGAAGCAGGGGGAGGAGGGATGGGATGGGGGCCTGGGTGGGGCGGGAAAGAGGACAACATTTGAAATGTAAAGAAAATATCCAATAAAAGAAAGAAAGAAAATGACCAGTAAGAAATAATTTAAACAGAAGAGAAGAGAAGAAAAAAAAGGAGAGGAGGGGGGGAGGGGAGGGGAGGGGAGGGGAGGGGAGGGGAGGGGAGGGGAGGGGAGGGGAGGAGAGGAGAGGAGAGGAGAGGAGAGGAGAGGAGAGGAGAGGAGAGAAGAGAAGAGTTCTTCAAATGCTGGATTGTAACTGCTCTCATTTGACAACAGTAAGCAGGGGCCGTAGGCTATTAGAAACAACCCCAAGTAGCCCTCTCTACTGTCCCTCAGCAAGGCTCAGGTATCAGGATCCCTTGGCAATAGCTGATGTTTCTGCACTTGACTCCGACGTCTTGCGTGCTCTCTGGAACAATCCTTGTGAGCAGGCTATGCAGGCTGTCCTCTCCAGGTCCTTGCAGTCTTTTAACAGCTCACCATGTTCTTGCTACCTTTTTACTTCCCCTCTCCGTCTACAAGGCTATCCCCGAACTGCTCAGCTAGCCTCTTCTTTGGTTGTCGGTTGTCGGTTTGTCCAGCTGCTGGCTGCTCAGCCCTTTCCACAACTCACTAGCAGCTACTGGGATGACTTGGGATACCTACTCCGGCTACAAATGAGTTTGGCTGCGAGACGGGGGAATCGCCACCTTTGAAAGCTTGAGCTTCCAGTGAGCCTCCAACGGATCATTAGAAACTTAAGCTTAGCCTGGATGACGGAAGGCATCTGCTAAGGTTGGGAGCTCAGCGTGGAGACAGTATCATTACACACGATCTGCCACCAGAACTTGCCGTTTGATCAGGTTCGATGCTGGGAAGCCAGGAAGCCAGGAACAGAGTCGGGAAACAGACCAGACATAAGCACACTGATAAGAAGTCCAGCTATGGAACTGGTAGATGGGCAAGAGCCGCTGGGGCGCCTGAAGCTTTGCTTAGCTGTCCCCTCCTCTGCCATCTCCTCTCTCATCTCTGCTATTTTTCTTTCTTTTATTCAATCAGCTCTACTGCACTTCAAAAGCAGGCAAGACCACTTGATAGAAGCCTTCATTAGGACTGATGGAGGGACAGCAGAGAGAGAGAGAGAGAGAGAGAGAGAGAGAGAGAGAGAGAGACTCAGAAAGGCACTGCCAGCAGGCTCATGCCTGCCTGAGTCAGTCCAAACACATTGCTTAGATGGCCCAGGAGGGTATTTGGACCAACCACAGCCACTTGTTTGAAGCAATCAAAGTCTTGCCACTTAGCACCAATCACAGAAGTCTCTCTCCACAGGTGATAGTGCCCTTCCTGCTCAAGGTTCACGACCACCCAGTGTTCATCGGGGACTTGTGACAGTGAGTCATCTGCCATAAAACTGCTTCAAATAGACCTGGCTCTGCTGGGCTTTCAGGAGCTAGGACAATCAGCTATGGTCCCTGCACCATTGTCTCAGGGAATGCGCAGTTGGAGGCGCTGGCCTCAAGAGGATCCTGTTGACTATCATTAGGTTGACCATCCTTTGCCACAGGCAATTCAGACAGCAAGAAAGTTCAATATCTGCTCGCTTCATCCTTTGCTACAGGCAACTCAGACAGCAATCTGCTAGCTTTATACCAGATTTCCACATCTTAGTATATTTACAAGGGAAAAAGAACATCAGAAGAGCTTACAAATATGTATATTAAAAAAAAAAAAAACGCTGGCAAAATCTTGATAGTTTTTTAACAAACACCTGCCCAGCGCCCAGGGAGAGAAGCTTCCCCCCAGATGTGCCAAACTTAACGGTGAATCTGCCTGTGTCCAGAGTATGTCGTGTATCCATTTGCTTTTCTTTATCTCTGTTCCTGCAATCCTAATATAAAACCCATCACCTCCTTCCAGGCTAGCTGGATTCTACATCTGAACGTTCTCTCAAGCGAGGGCATGTGAGGTCACCAGCATGCCCTCTGGGTTGAGCATTTTTTGCTCCTTCTGTTTTCTCCAGCCTGTAGCTCCCTCGCATGCCCCGGCTGCCCTGGCTTCAGAGCTCCTGGGGCCCAGTTTATCCCATCACGCTACTTCATTCATGAGCCGTCTCCTTCAAGTAACCTATTTTCCCTGGAAATCTGCTTGTGTCAAGTTCCTTTACATCACTACAGTTTCCGCTTCCATCCACGATAACGTGTTCCTGAGCTCCTAGCATAAATCTTTCCAAGATTAGTCTGCATAACAACTAGCTCCCTGTTTATTGCATTCGAAGATGACAGTGAATTTGTGTTATTTCCTACACACCTACCTGCTTTCTTACTCTGGTCTTTATTTTGAAGTGCTTAATTTCCTTCATTTTAATTTTAAAAACCTTGAGTAGGTCGTTGCACATAAAATACTTTCAGCAAAGAGTCTTTAAGAATAAATAAGTCCTTGAACACAGAAAAAATAAAACAATTCCATGAATTTATAAATACGTGTGTGAACGAATGCATAAAATATTTTAATTTCTGGAAACGTATACTACCTTGATTATGTCGGTACTAATATGAAATATTTATTTTATGGGCCTTGAGCTCTCCACTTTTACAGCTTTTATATAGCAACTGTAATTAATAGTTTGATTAAAAACCTATGTTATAAGTATAGCAAAATCAAGAAAATCCCTGAGCATAGTGCTCCTGCTGCCATAATTCATGAGTAAATAAAACATTCTGATTGTATTAAGTTTGTGCTTGTTGTCCTGCCTTTCTCTTTCCTCCACAAAAAAAGTCTTTAGTGCAACAGAGCTCTTTCAGCCAGTTGCCTTCCCAAGTCAGTGTAGCCATTATGGAGTATTATAGCATAATTTATATATTTTCTTTTTTATTTCTTTATTTGACATATTCTTTATTTACATTTCATATGATTTCCCCTTTCCTGGATCCCCTGTCCCGAAAGTCCCATAAGCCCTCTTCCCTCCCCCTGTTCCCCAATCCACCCTTTCCCAAGTCCCTGTCCTGGTATTCCCTACACTGCTTCACTAAGCTTTTCCAGGACCAGGGGCCACTCCTTCCTTCTTCTTGGGCATCACTTGATATGTGAATTGTTTCTTGGGTATTCTTAGCTTCTGGGCTAATATCCGTGTATCAGTGAGTGCATACCATGTGTATTCTTTTGTGATTGGGTCACCTCACTCAGGATGACATTCTCCAGTTCCACCCACTTGCCTAAGAATTTCATGAATTCATATATTTTCAACTGATAAGAGTGGTCATATATTTGTTAAGGAAAGAACAACCCAAGTCGATACAACCGTACTTGATAAATCTATTCGATACATAATAAATAAATAATATGTTTTCTACAAATTATACTAGAATATCTTGGAAGAAAATCTCACAAATCTGATGAAGTGATTATTATAAAATTCAAACAAAAGTAATATTTTAAAAGGAAACAAATAGTATCTCTCGTGAAGGAAGGTATAAAGTTCTATGTTTGTGTAGTGATTTGAATAGATGTGGTCCTCATAGACCCACTCATATGTATGAATGCTTGGCCCGTAAGCCTTGGCACTAGTAGGAGGGGACAGTTTATTGGAGTATCTGTGGCTTTGTTGGAGGAAGTGTGTCACTGTGGAGGTCGACTTTGAAGTCTTATATATGCTGAAGCTACAGTGCATGTGACATACAGTCTCCTTCTGCATGGATCAAAAGATAGAACTCTTAGTTCTTACAGCACCATGCTTGCCTGCCTAGTGGGATGAAATAAAACCTTTCCTCCTCAAATTGCTTGCGGTTATCATAGCTATGACAGAAATAGAAACTCTAAGACAAGCTCTTAGTATAATGTTAGGAAATTGAATGCACCAAAATGTTAATAAGCGGCACACCATAGTCAAGGAGAGTTTATGTCAGTGGGAAGAGGTAGCCAAAAACCTGAGAGAAGTTAACCTGCATCATTATGTTAACTATCTGGACGATCTTTTAAAAATCTCATTAAGTAGAGAAAAGGACCAAAACTATTCTTTATTTTTAAATATATAATTCTCACCAGTCTAGAAATAAAATCTGTTTTTGCAACATAGTCAAAAAGGCCTGTAATTAACCACAGCTAACTTTATTAACTGTGAAGACTGGAATTACTCCCTAAGTTCATGAATAGCACGAGTGACACACTTCTTTAAGAAGGTGACACCTCCTAATCCTTCCTAAGTAGTGTCAGCAGACTCTCTGCTGACAAAGTATTCAAATATATGAGCCTATGGGGGGGGTCATTTTTATTCAATCACCACAATAATATCAGCATGAAGTTAATGAAATAAGTTAATGTAGTAAAAATGAGACTAGAAAAAAGACCTCTGTATTAGGCTAATTATAATGTTTATTATCAATCTAACTAGACTTAGAATCTTGAAGGAGACATGTTTCTGAGTATATCTGCAAGGATGTTACACACAAGCAGTAACTGATAAGAGAAAACTTACCCTGAATGTGAGTAGCACCACAGTTGGGACTGAGGATATAGATGGAATAACAATCAGGAGGAAGTGGGTAGAGCATCTGCACCTGTCTCCTGCATCCCAACCTACCAGAATATGGGTCTGCAGCTTTATCTAGCAGCCATGGCAACCACATCCATCACTCCAACCATGCTTTTCCTGCCATCATAGAAGATACCCTCCCACTGCAAATCAAAGCCTTTCTTCCTCATGCTGATCCTTGTCGGAAATCTGAACATAGAGATGAGGAAATTAGCTACTATAGATAGGTGGTATATCTATATATACAAGTAATGCCTATGTATGTATACATATATAAATATGTAAACAATTTTTAAAAAGAAGAAAGTCTAGTATAAGTTAGTTTATTAACATGTTTTCAAAGCATAAGATGGCTTGGTTCCCATATAGCATGAAATGAATTGCATACCTGCTTCCTACCACAAATGAAAATTGGAAATTATTTCAACACAGACCACAACTTATATGTGAGACTGAATGCTGTAAATCACCTACAAGAAAAAGATTTTGTGATTTGATATGAAGTAGAAGGCATATTTCTAAGCACTCATGGTACATTCCTTTTAGGGAGGAACAACTTTTTTTCAAATAGAGTAAACATATATTTTAAGACCACCCCTAGAAATAAATTATCAGAAATATTTGTGTCCAGTGTTCATAACTCTGTTGTGAGGTTTTCTAAGTTTGTTCAGATCATTATCACTACTGGGTTAAAGCTTGTTTCATATAGACTAAATACGAGAAAGAACTTGTTTATTGAGAATAAAGTTAATTGCCTTCCAACATATACTGCTAAGGTCATTTTGTTCAGCTTGGCTCCTTTAACACTGTAGAAATTCCCTCTACCTTCTTCTTTGTATCCGTGTATCCTCTCTGGTTCACTGTTTCTTCCAATGAGAACAACAGCAGGTAGGAAACATCATTCTGCGGTGTTTTGTGAGAATACCCAGGGATACTTCATTTTTCGACTCCATAGGAAATATCATTGAGGACAACAGCGTCACCAAGAAGCTGTGTGTTTGGTGATAGAAAATAAGGTTATATAGCTGCCATTTGGACACACTAAAACCTTAAAATAAATAGAAGCCAGCTGCTAAGGTTTAATTATGGGAGAGCAGGTAGTTGCAATTATAGAAGTAAGCAGCCAAGAAATGGGGACAGTGCTGAGGTACGGGATAGTTATATACACACAGTAGCCTATAGGTAAGAGAGATGGACACCCACAGGAGTGACTGATCTCCCCATACAATGAAAATAATCCCAGCCTGGGGGCTTAAAAGCTGATGGCATCCATCACAATAAAAACCATAACCCCTTCCCAGTCCTCAGTTCTGCTTTACAGTTTGGATCCCAAAAAGATTGGCTAAGGGGGAACTGAGAGCCTCAGGAAAAATACTACATTATAACTATTACATCAGCCATTTCTCTATGAAAATTACAAGCAGGGTTGAAAATTACAGTACAGTGGGGGGAAGGCAATACTCAGACATTACAAAGTACAATGGACACCAGATCTAAGTGCTAACAATGCGCTTGCCAGCAAGTTACTGTTGGAATGAGGAAATGTGGGAGCTGACTAATATTTTTTCAGTAGATTCAGCTTACATTGGGCCACTTGAGCTTGGTAGTCATCCATTGGGCTCAAGGGATACTTAGAACCAATGAGACTTAATGGCAGATTCACTGTATCAATTCCTTTGTCTAGTATTTTTTTAAAGTGCTGTCAGAAATAGATTATAAGAGCTTAAAATTCTCCACTTCCTAAGCTGGTCAGAAAGATAAGTACAAATGAAATAGTGTCTAGGAGTGGGGTAGAATTGGTGCCATTCTTAACAAATAACACTGCTGTATCTTCCTTTAATTCACGAGTTTCTTCTCTTCCAGAGATCTGGTGCTATAGCTGCTATGAAATCTTTCAGAAAGTCTTGTAGAAGAAATGAAAGCCTCAGTCTAAAGTGAACAGTCACTTATTTAGAGAGATTGCCTTCTCATGGTATATACAACATTGTGTAGGACAGTTCTATATAGTTTTCCACAACAGAGATGGAAGTGACCAGAAACCACATGAGTACTGTACCAATTTTCATGGTAGTACATCACCTCAAATAACTTCCTCTTGGTTATACTAGATGAGCCAGAAATATCAATGTGCAGGAGTGTTTGTTCCATAGGTTGGCATAGATGCAAGCATTCTCAATGAGTGAAGATTTTAATGCTATTTTGCAGGATGCTCCAATATCTGTAACAAAGAGAACTTGCAAATCCTACCACTAAAGACTAAGGTCTACTAAGCCATACTGCTGTTAGGCTTGAATTGGGTCCAGAGTAGTAAAAGACTTTGCGATAAGGCCAGGATACAGAGCAAACATGGAAGTATATTTGATAAAATATCGTATTCCCCATCTTAGATTTGGATTGAAATGACACTTCTGTTTTCTGTCCTGCATTAATTACTTGTGGGTCAATGCCCCCCCACACACACACATATGGTAATATTGATGGAAGGTGTAGAGAAGGGGAGTGTTGCAATTTATAAAACAACAACAACAACAAAACAAAACAAAGCAAATAACCTATCTTTATTCAATATGCCTGGTCCTCTGGACCTTTGAGGAAGTCTTATCCCGTCACAAAACAACTTTTATACCCCCAGAGGTCTGTAATACTAAATACATAGCCACACCAAAGGTTAAAGAAAGTCAAAAAATGTTTAATATATCCCCATACCAAATGTTACATTTATTTATTAATTAATGTTTTTCAGTTCATATATTCAACCGTAGCTAAATCAACCTTTCTTCTACTTAGAATAGCTTAGAATAGCAAAAGCAGTGTGTTGTTCTTGTTTGCCACTCTGCCAATTTGATCTGTATAGCTTAAACAGATCGATTCGTTTCTTCTCTTTCAATATCTGAAACTTCATAAAGAGCTCAGTGTGTACACATGTATATATGTATGTCCTTGTACATCCATGTAAATGCACATTCATTTTCTGTTTTCTTACTAGAGGTGATATACTACTATTCTCAGTATCATACAGAAAAGAAATAAGGACCAAAACTACCAACACCAGCAGCGAAACAACAAAGACTAATTAAGAATAGGCAATATGCTTGAATTCTGGCAGTATTTCAATTTTCAGTTCTTTGTTTATGATTCATATAATATTTTCCTTTAGATAAATTAATTAGTTGAATGTGTCAAGCTAGTTAAACTCACACTAAATATTTTCCCAAGAGAACCAAGTTGAAAGTGGGTGCTATTAAAACCTTCAAGTGAACAAAATCTGTCTTTAACAAGTCACACATTATTAATTGGAACTGGGTAGAGAGGCATATTTCTGGATGCTTGCCGAGAATAATTATGAGACCTTTTTTAATTGTAACAAGATGAGTTAATCAAGGAAAACTCCCTCAGCTTCCTCTGGCTGAAATTTGGAGTCTTAGCTATTAGCCAACTGACCTGCTCAGTTTCAAGTAGAAAGAGCAAAAGAGGTCTGGGAACATACTTAGATGACAGTTAACCCTTGAAATCTTTGCTTAATTTCACCATTTTAAATACACATAATATTTGATACCTAGAAAAATAGTACTGGCCACCTAGCTATGTAGATACTAGTCAAAGATGAAGCAGCACTAGTAAATATTTACTTCCCATATGGCTAAAACTGATCAAAATTGTATTGCCTCGTCAGTACATTTTAGTAATTTTCCTTGTACTTTAGATTTTAATCATGTTTTAATGTTTATGTTTTAATACTACAAAATTTGAATAAATTTTAAAATACAAATAACTTGAAAACAATTGAGTCATGGCCAGGATGAACTCATTGTCTGTGTAAAGGATATGTGAGTCCTTTTCCAACTCATACTTACTCAGCATCCATTCCCTCATCACATATATCTTTGTTTTGGTGACCAAAGGAATCGACTTCCCTACCTGGTACGTAGTCATCTCAACCTCCTACACATTAATTAGAGTCTCAGTTTTAAGATGTGCAACCTTGGGACTTCTAATACAAACACAGGGAAAATTGTAAACGTATTGATTCTGGTGTTCTCACTTACCTTCTGGTTGACCTTGTGTATGCATTGACTTTTGTTGCTGTATCAAAACAGCTGAGAGAACAACACAACAGAGGAAAACCCATTTGGGCTTATGATTTGGGAGGGCCAGGGGGTTGGCTCTATGGTGATTTGACTTCACCTTGCTTGGCTAATGGTGATGAAAAGTCAGGAAAGTGAAAGTATGCTGGATCAGAATTCTGCATCCCATTTTGGCTACCAAACAGAGGAGAGAAAGATCGAAAGGTGGAGGGATATAAGGGCTTGTTTCCAGGGACCAAATCTTCTACGTGCCCATTCAGTCATGAATGAATCAATGGATTAATTATTGAAGTTAGAGCTCCAGTGATCTAGTCACCTCTCAAAAAGCCCATCACTGACAATCAAGTCCTTGATAAATTAACCTTCGGGGATGTTTGCAGATTCAAAACACTTTGCCATTAACCTTCTCATTATTCAGATGAGTGATGAGCTCTTTTGCCTGTAGGTGCTGGAATCTATGAGACTCTGATTAAAGTCTTTAGGATCCATCCTCTCTCCACTCACTCACCCCCGGGGGTGGGGGTAGATTTTATTTAATATTAGTTGGTGATGGCCAATTTTGAAAAGAAAATATTTGCTACCAACCTTTAATCAGATCCAATGACAGGGGCTTTTTCAGTTTACCATAGCCAACACAGACGTAAGTAGCTCTAGAAAGAACCTAAGAGTGATTCAGGGTGGACCTGCTAATATTGACATTACTAATTTCCATTATTCTCCTAAAAACATCACTAAAAGACCCACTTTATTTCAAACAAACTTTCTTTCTATCCTATGATAGTTAATAGAGGTAAACCAACCATTTTTATACAATTGCCCCTTGGTATTTGTCTGTCATGGTTTTTAGCCCATCCATGGCTCAGTTTTCTGATCTGAAAAGTGGGATGTATAAATAAAATAGGCTACATGTAAAATAGCTGGACATATATCTACTGTTAGTGCTATTTCTTAAGCTATGTCAGGATGCTGAGTGTCATTCTTCTTTGGGAAATCTTCAGTAGATTCCTAGGAGATGGATAACAGATGACTTCCCTTTAACCATCTCTTCTCAATTGTCCTGCTAAGTTGAGAAAGAAAACTGATTCATTAAAGGATACATGTTTGGTTTTTTCCTTCAGTCTCTACTACACTCTTTGTCGCTGTAATTCTTTTAGACAGGAGCAATTCTGGGTTAAAATTTTGGAGATGGGTGGGTGGCCCTATCCCTCAACTGGGAGGTCAGGCCTAGCCACTGGATATGATCTCCACAGGTTTTTCCTCCCCTTTGTGGAGTATTTCAGCTAATGCCATTCATCCCGTGGGGTCCTGAGAGACTCTTGCTTTCCCGGCATCTGGGACTTTCTGGTTGCTACCCCAGTTCCCGATCCCCTGTTGCTACACACCTCTGTTCAATTTTCTGATCCTCTGTACATCTCTTCCACCTCCTCCCATACCTGATTCTTCTCCTCTTTTCTCCTCACCCCTTTCTCTTCCTCCCAAGTCCTTCCCACTCTCTACTTCTCTTGATTATTTTGCTCCCTCTTCTAAGTAGGACTAAAGCATCCACTCTTTGGTTTTCCTTCCTCTTGAGCTTCATGCTGTCCCTGAGTTGTATCATAGGTATTCCACGCTCTTTGCCTAATATCTACTTATCAGTGAATATATACCATGTGTGTTCTTTTGTGACTGGGTTACCTCAGTGAGGATTATGTTTTCTAGATCCATCCATTTGTCTGTGAATTTCATGAAGTCATTGTTTTTAATAGCTGACTAGTATTCCACTGTGCAAATGTACCACATTTTTCATATCCATTCCTCTGTTGAGGGAAATTTGGGTTATATCCAACTTTGGCTATTATAAATATGGCTGCTATGAACATAGTGGAGCATATGTCCTTATGACATGTTGGATCATGTCTTAGGGTTTCTATTCCTGCACAAAACACCATGATCAAGAAGCAAGTTGGGGGAGGAAAGGGCTTATTCAGCTTATACTTCCCACATTGTTGTTCATCACCAAAGGAAGTCAGGACTGGAACTCAAGCAGGTCAGGAAGCAGGAGCTGATGCAGAGGCCATAGAGGAATGTTACTTACTGGTTTGCTTCCCCTAGTTTATTCAGCTTACCTTCTTATAGGACCCATGACTACCAGCCCAGGGATGGCATCACCCACAATGGGCCCTTCCTACTTGATTGATCACTAATTAAGAAAATGCCTTACAGATGGATCTCATGGAAACATTTCCTCACCTGAAGTTCCTTTTTCTGTGATGACTCCATCTTGTGTCTAGTTTCACACAAAACAAGCTAGTACAAGTACCTTTTGGGTATATGCCCAGGAGTGGTATAGCTGGGTCCTTAGGTAGTACTATGTCCAATTTTCTGAGGAACCACCAGACTGATTTCCAGAGTGGTTTTACCAGCTTGCAATCCGACCAGTAATGGAGGAATGTTCCTCTTTCTTCACATCCTCGCCAGCATCTACTGTCACGAGAGTTTTTGATCTTGGCCATTCAGACTTGTGTGAGGTGGAATCTCAAGATCGTTTTGATTTGCATTTCCCTAATGACTAAGAATATTGAACATTTCTTTAGGTGCTTCCTGGGGGTCCGACCATTCCAGTTTTCTCAGTTGAGAATTTCAGAGACTGCTCACCTGGGGTTTCATTCCACATGCAGACACCAAACCCACACTATTGTGGATGTTAACAAGTGCTTGCTGACAGGAGCCTGATATAGCTGTCTTCTGAGAGGCTCTATCAGACCCTGACCAATACATAGGCAGGTACTCAGAGCCAACCATCAGACTGAGCACATGGACCCCAGTGAAAGAGTTAGAGAAAGGACTGAAGGAGCTGAAGGGGCCTTATCTGACATCATTGGGAAGGGAAGACCTTGATCCTGTGGAAGCTAGATGCCCCAGTGTAAAGAAATGCTAAGGTGGTGAAGTGGAAGTGGGTAGATGGGTGGGGAATCACCCTCATAGAAGCAGGGTAAAGGGGGATGGGAAGGGAGTTGCAGAGGGGAAACCAGAAAAGGGGATACCATTTGAAATGAAATTAAATATCTAATTAAAAATTATAATAAATAATAAAATTAAATTTAAAAGGCTACATGTTTGCTGGGCATCAAAACATGGTGAAACAAATGTGAACACAAGGAAGACGAGGTTTGGGCTAATCTAATCAAAAGATTAGAATGGAAGAAACATAAATAGCATCTACATCTGCATAGATGAAGTTTTAAATGAGCCTTTAAAAATGCTTCCGAAATTTCATCCACTCTCCACATAAGAAGAACTCGAAAGATAAAAGGACAAGCTAACGATTTACAAGTACAGTCTCCCAATTCTTAAGAGCCTTGGTGATTCTATTAGCACAGGCTTTGAAGCTGCTTACTATAAAGCACAGATGTTGTCTATGGATTTAACTTATGGTTGGAAAATATTCTAATAAAATTTATTTTGTTATACTACAGGGGAAGCCTGGCAACACATTAAAATAGTAAGATATTTTCAGGGCTTGGAGTTGTGGTACACACATGTAATTCTGGTACTCAAGAGACTGAGGCACAGGATTGCTGTGATTTGAGACAACTTGTGCCATACAAGTTGTGATTTGTAACCAGCCTAGGCTACAAAGTTAGACTCTGTCTCAAAATAAATGTAGTGTATTATATATAAATATGAATTACAATCTGACAATAGTAAAATACTGATATAGTCTAAGCAATCTAAGTCTTTGTACAATCATATGTCTTTAAGAAATGTCATTAGAACTGTGGGATGCTTATATACCACATCAACTTATTTGATTAAATATGCCAAGAGTTTTTTTTTTTTCTTTCAGGGCAAAAAGTCAAATGACAGACAGTACTGGTTACCATGGATAAAGAAAAATAAAAATAAAACATCATTGCAGGAAAACATGTAGTTATATCTGACAATTTACATTATGGTAAGCTAACAAATGTGAGAAGCAATCTTGGTATCTGCAGTACTTATGGTATAAGAAAAACACATACACTGTTGCTGGAATGTAAATAGAGTCTATTGGGAAGAAACGCAACATTTTTAATGTGTCTACTTTATTCTAACATCTGTGGTGGCTAAATCATTAAACACAATCATCACTTCATAATGCTCATATACAGAAAAACATCATATTATTTACCATAAAGACACAATTTTTTTCTTTTCTTAAAGTATATTTTTTCATAAAATACATTCTGAGAGTGTGGTTTTCTGTCCTCACACTCCTCACTGTTCCTCCCAGCACGCCCTCCTATCCGGATCCACCCCCTTTCTGTCTCTCATCAGAAAGCACATAGGCATCTAAGGAATAATAAAATTAAATTAATAAAAACCAACTTGAATATGACAAAACAACCAAATAAAAAAAGACCCAAAGAAAAAACATAGGAAATTCATATAGATACAGAGACACACACATTCACACACCCAGAAATCCCATAAAGACTCAAAACTGGAAGATAAGTGCAAAAGACCTGTAAAGTAAAACAAAACAAAACAAAACACACAGAGAGAAAGAAACCACCATGACTTAACCTCATGAGAAAAAGAACATCCTAATGCCATTGACTTCATTTTGTGGTGGTCATCTACTGCTGGGCATGGTTTTCTTTCCCTTAAGAGTTTATTCTACTAGTTTGACTCCATTGGAGAAAACTAATTTTTTTATTTTCAAGTGGCTACCACTGACACTGGCTTCTGGGTTACGGATCAAGCTGTGTGTGTCCACTTTGGCTTTCAACTCTAGGGCCCAATCTGATGCGGAGCCATGTTGTCCTTGTGTGTGCTGCCACAGTCTTTGTGGGTTCACATGGTTGACAGCCCTGCTGTGTCTAGAAGGCCTTGATTCTCTGGTGTTGTCCATCTGACTCTTAGAACTTTTCTGTCTCCTCTTCTGCCCAACTTCCTGAGCCATGAGGGAAGAGACTTCATGGAGACATCTCATTTAGGACTGAGTGTTCCAAGATCTCCTACTCTCAGTATATCGTCTGATTGGATCTCTATTCCTATCTCCTGCAGTAGGACATTCCTCTGATGATGGCTGAGCAACATGCAGATCTATGAGTATAGAGAATGTTGTTAGCAACTATGTTCCTTTAGAAGTACAATAGTGTACAGTTTTACACTAGTACTTTCTAGTCTCAGATTCTTGGCCACTCGAGCAGGATGTCATTTAAATAAGACAGTGGTTGGTTACTCCCACAAGTTTTGTGCCACTATTGCTCTAGTGTATTTTGCAAGCAGGTCACTCATATAGATCAAAGGTTTTATAGTTGGGGTTGGTGCTAACCTTTCTTACCTTTGGTACCATGCAGAGGACTTTTCAGTACCATAGGGGCACAAACTCTGTGTAGGCACCAACTCAACTCCTTCACATTCAATGAGCTGTGTAGATGATGTCTTCATTAGTAAGTCCCTATAGTCAATTTGTAGAGATCCATCAATAACCTTGGCAATAGCATCAGTTGTTTGGAGTCCCATGGGACCACTTTAGTTTAAACTCAATTAGATATAACCCACTTTTCAGTACTCAGAGCTTCATTTGGTAACAAGAGATGGTCAGTTGGGGCTATAATTTCCTATTATTTGGTGATTTCATTAAGAACACCTTCACATATGTAAAGATTATAGGAAGCTTCTACTGCATTGGATTTGCATAAGACCCTGAAAATAGCTCTTACCTTTTGATGTCCCTCCTTATATTCCCTCCCTAGCACACTCTTCCCTCTTGCTTCCTATTTGTTCTTTTCCTTCCAGTACTCCCATCCCCCATGCCTCCACCCATCCATAACTATCCATTCTATTTTGCTTTCTTAGGAAGATTCATCCCTTCTTCACTTGTTCTTTACTTTCTCCTAACCTCTGTGGATATAGATACATATATATATAAACATATTCATATATATGTTTATTTATTTATCAGTGACTTAACAGCTAACATTCATATATCACATTAATCTTTCTGGGTCTGAGGTACTTCATCCAGGGTGATTTATTTTTCTAGTTCTATACCGTTACCTAGGAATGTCATGATTTCATTTTTTAATGTCTGAGTAATATTGCCACTGTATAAACATACATTTTCCTTATATATTTCTTTGTTGGTGAACGTCTAAGCCATTTCATATTTCTGGGTATTATGAATAAAGCAGCAAAGCACATGCTTGAGCAAGTGTCTCTGTAGTAGGGTGAAACATCTTTTGGGTGATATAGTTGGATCTTGAGGTATATTGATTCCCATGTTTTCTCATAAACCACCAAACTTTTTCATAATGGTTGTTCAAGTTCTCCCTCCCATCAGCAACAAATGGTTGCTTCGCTTAAGCTACATGCTCACCAATACAAGCTGTCATTTGTTTGATTCATCTTGGCCATTCTGATGGGTAGAACATGGAATCTCAAAGGAGTTTTGATTTGCATTTCCCTGATAACTAAAGATTTTGAACATTTTAAGTATTTCTCAGCCATTTGAGTTTCCTGTCATGAGAATTCTCTATCCAGATCTATACCCCATTTTTAAAATCATATTGTTGTTTTCTTGATATCCAATTTTTTAAGATATATTTTATATCTTAACCTCCTATTAAATGCATAGTTGCTAAATATTTTCCCATTTTGTAGGCTGCCTTGGCAGTGTCCTTTGTCATGCAGAAGCATTTCAGTTTTATGAGGTCCCATTTATTAACTGTTGACCTTAGTTCCTATGCTAATGATGTTCTGTTCTAAATATCATTTCCTGTGCCAATGACTTCAAGACTTTCTCTTTTATCAGATTCTCTGTATCTGGCCTTTTGTTAAGGTCTTTGCTCCATTTAGAGTTGAGTTTTATAAAGGATGACAGGTAAGGATCTACTTGCAATTTTCTACATGTCGGCATCTAATTTGACCAGCATCATTGGTTGAAAATGCTATCTTTTTTTTCCCAATGTGAAATTGAACATATTTTTTGTTTGTCAATTATACCTTAATAAAACTGGTTCAGGATCTGGGGAGATGCTTAGCATACAAAATGCTGGCCACACAAGCACAAGGACCTCAGTTCAAATCCTTAGAAACTGCAAATTTATGGACAAATGCAGCGGTAAGCAATAAAAAAAGGTGACACGATATGACAATGATAACCAAGATTGCTCTCTGGCTTTTGCACATACACATTTATGTAACATGCATACATGCCTACATGCTCATCCCTTTCTCTGTCTCTGTCTCTCTCTCAACACACACACACACACACACACACACACACACACACACGCACACACGCAAGCATGCAAGCACTCAAGTTAAATAAACAAAATTTATAATCTGGGGAAGGAGATTGCTGAAAGCTGAAAATAATGATCATATGAAGTGCCTCTCATACGTAGGCTAAAAAAAAACCACACTGAGTCCATGTGGGCCTGAGTCTATTTACACATTATTTCAAATTAAAGAAGAGTAGCCTGAAGTATCTAAAGCAGTAATTTTTACAACAAAGGTTGCTTATTGTTTAAAGAAGGAACTGGATTAGCATACCAGAAGAGATTATCCCAAGCCACAAGGACCTCTGGAAGTATTTGCACTTGCCAAAACTGAATTTGCAGCCACTGTTTAAATCACATCTCAGCCGTGAGTCCAAGGTCTTCTGTGTTGAACTAACATTTTCAAATATTAAGAGCCTGCTGCCCACATTTAATCTCAGTGTCAAGATCATGACTCCCTTTCAGTACTTGAAGAGTCTCCTGATCTCTTCTCAGCTCTACTTTGCATTGTTGGTGTTTGCCATACATGAGCCAGGACATTTGCCACGTACTCATGAAAACATAAGTCATATGTAGACAATATTGCTAACCATAGTCTCCTATTCCTATTTCTTCCTGTCTGAAAGCTTGATCACAGCTTTGGAAACCAGCACAACCTTTCTCAGCATGATTAATTCCAGTTGTCTTATATACTTAAAGAATACCCAACATTCTCTCTTTCTCTGCACTCCCCCAAAAATCTTCATAGCTTCTTTGGCTGAAAATTTTTTTCTCATTTTTGTATCACAGTTCATTCTGCCAGGTCATTTTCACAATCTTCTCTCCAGAGAATTTTTTTCCCCACTCAATAAAAACCTAAAGAAAAAAAGAGCTGCCTCTTCTTTTCTGAATCAGTGCTGATGTGCACCTCAGACTGGGTGATTGACAAGCCACAGCAATGTACTATTCTCGGTACTATTCTGCCAGTAGCTGATGTTAATCATAAAGATGCTCTGAGAAGTACAGGCATCTTTACAATTGACCATGGATCCAGGTACGGCTGCATCCTCACAGATGGTGCTTTCTATGTATCCTCCTATGTATGGAGGAAGGCTTTGGAACAGACCCTTCAGGCATCTAACACAAGGTCACCAGTCACTTCAAAATGGTTTTACCTCCATGAACTAACCACTCCCTGAAAACTCTCTTTACCCAGATTGCAATCTGTTTCAATATATATAAATTTGGGGGATCCATAATTTCAAACCTTAGTGCCTACCACCTGCTTAGAAATATTTACCTACATTTATACAGTGATGCATATTTACATGTTAAGCATCTGTATCTCATATGGAATTTTTATGAGGGAGTGGCGTTTTGTTCTTTTGTTCATCTCAACATAACATACCAGAATAATATAAAGCCTATAACTGAAACTGAAAATATATATATTAATTTTATTAGCCCAACAATAAATCTTAAATCTGGTTATCTTTAGGTCATCATATAGCCCTTTCTAAGTGGAGATCCCTAGGGAAATATTCAGGCTGATATATGATATTGGAGCATCATAGAACTCTGACTTTTTCTTTGCTCCTGATTGCCCATCTAATTTATGAGGTGGGTAACTGTGGAAATTCTGTTGTGGAATGGAAAAGGCAGTCAATTCCCTGACCTTATACTTTTTAACCTCTGTAAGCCTACAATATATCAACAAGCAAGGCAAAGCAAGCATTCAAAAAATAAGAGTACGATGCTGACAACTTAGGTGACAAATGGTAAGTTCTACAAATAAGTATTAGAAGAAACTCTCCATGAATTTCTGCTTACTCTGGTCAGTGACCTATTTAAATAATCTTAAAGCTAATTCTAGATACACCTTACACTTTATGATATACTTCAGATTTTTTTCTTATCTGAAGTGGGTGCTGTCTTATAGCAGTATTAACTTCTATGTAAAAAAATATAACATTTTTTATTTTGCTTTATTAACTTTGACATGTAAACACAGACTTTTATTGTTTTAATGTGATTAAAACTATCCATGCATCTTAAGAAGATTATGATTGTTTGATCTTTCTATAGTATGTGCATGAATTGTTAAGTAAATTTGCCTTCAGATTATTCCAACATCTTTTTATCATCCCCATAGTACTTGGTTCAAAAAGTGGAGATGGTACAATTTTTTTGAGATTTTTATCTAGATACATCAATTTTAAGGTGTTTTGTACTCTTGAAACTTAATTTCAGAAAATAAAGGGGGATAGTTGAGAAATAATGAAAATGTGTGCCAAAACACAGATGTTAGATGGTAATAAGTGAAAGACAATCACAGCAGAAAAGGTAAATATGAATGAAAGATAGAATGCAGTTCTTAATAATGTGGCCCAAGAAAGTACCAAATAGATGGTGTGTTTCTGTTAAGCACAAAAATGAAATGCAGTGTACAGACGAGAGTCGGGACAATTACAGGGACTTTGCATAGTGAGAGGATATTGTAAATGCAAAATGGCCCCATAGATATGGACCTGGCACATCTGGGAACAGCTAGAATGTCTCTTGAAAAAGTAGTTATGCAGGTAGGGTAGGAAGGAAAACGTGATACACAATGAATGGGGAGGAGCAGGGAGAAGGTCAGGACTAGTAACTTGGATTTAATTCTAAGTGAGATCTAAGTTATTGCCTGAAGGTTTTGAGTAAAGAAATAGTGTGATCTCTTCCTTACCTATTAAGATGATGCATTTGTCTGTTATGTAAAAGTCATCATACCAGGAAGAGACTAAAATGAAGACAGCATACAGAAATGAAGATAGGTAAAATGAGTCAAGAGATAATTGTGCCCTTGAAGATGATACTATCATTGAAGAACAGCCAAATTTTAAAAGTACAGTCAAACAAATGCAGTAATAGAGCACTTGAGAGAAATGACCCAAAGTTACACAAAAGTTAATGGCCACCTCAATTAAATATGTTCTATTAATTTGTATTGGGAAGTGAACAAAAGGACCAGACAGATTGGACCATGGAAAAATTATCAGTTCAGTTTGGCCCATGTTATATTTAAATTGCATCTTGACCTTTGTATGAAAATAGTCATAAGCTATTAGACCTCTGTAACTGAGGCTTAGAGAAAAGGTCTGGGGGTGGACAGACAAAAGTTTGAAGATAAAAGTGACATTAAAAACTATGAGTGTATGAATTAGTAGATCAAGTGCTGACCACACAAACCTGAGGGTCAGAGTACAACCCTCAACATGCGAGAAAAGCCTGGGGATGGCAGTACTGTGGTCCTGCAATCTCAGTCCTGGGGAAGCACACACAACAGGATCCCTGGACGATGCTGGCTTGCTAATCATCTTGAATTACTGAGCTCAAGATTCACTGAGAGATCGAGTCTCATAAAACAAGGTCAAGAGCAATTGGGGGATACATCTAAAGCCAGACTCTTCCCTCCACATGCAGACACCCATAAGTATGCACCCACATGTGACTCCATCCACAAATAAACACAACATACACACACACACACACACACACACATACACACACCACAGGAAAATTCATGGTAATGGTGAGAGCAGATGAAACGACCAAAACAGTGTAAACTGATTCAGAAGAGAGAATAGATTTAACGGATGTAAGGAATGCTTCATCCTTTAGGATACAGGGAGATGAAGAAGGGAACATTAATAAAGATTTGAGGAGTGTCTTTAAATGTTAATAGATCACATATGTTTCTGACAGAATAACCCCTATATCAAAGTAATGCAAAAGTAACTCTGTTGACAGTTTCCCATGACCCCTGGATACATCTAAGAATGGGACAAGATCTGTGATTTTTGTTTTAGTAAACAAAGCTATGATTTTTGGAAATGGGTGTTAAATTTCTATTATGTGAGCTTTGTGCCCTCACTGTCTATTTCTGATGTCATTTTCTTATCTATATAGCACAGCTTAAATATCTACTATAAAATATCTTGGGCAGCCAATACACACAATGCATAGAGCTTGACTTGGCTTCTCAGGGGCCAGGCTGCTTATCTTGTCTTTGTGTGTTCATATTACCACTGCTTGATAGCAAAAGCCATTGTTCCCATACTAACACCAGATGATCATGGCATTTCTGTGTTTGCCCCGACATGGAGGTATGATGGCTATATAATCAAAGTCCCAAGCTCAAGGAATAGTTGAATATGTTTTCGTTTCATTACCTACAGTCACAAAAATCAAATCTATGGTTTCAGTCTCAACAACAAGGAAAGTTGATAAGAGCATCCAACTTAGTCCTCCCAGCTCTCGCTTGGTCTTGAAAACTGATGTTCTTCTAAAAGTTACTGAGAAAAAGCTAATAGTGCAAATGAATTCCAGACTAAGTCTACAGATAGCAGAACACAAAAGCATCTCACACGCGTTAACCAGTCCTTCCTGCAGTATCTCATATAGTCAAGGCTTCTGGGACTATCTTTTCTTTTTCAGAATATAATTACTTTCTTTATCAGTATAAAGAGTTAAGAGTAATAGCCAAACAAGTATGAAAGTTAATAAAAAAAATCATGTAGTGAGTAAATAGCACATAATCATTATTCATAAAAACTGAAATTAAAACATGTATTTTAGTTTATTAAATTCTAAACCAATGAGGTTCATGCTATTTTTACGTTTTTATTGGATATTTTCTTTATTTACATAAAGTTTTAAAAGCTGTGTGTGTGTTCATGCTGCAAAATGCTTTTGTCTTATATTTTGGTTTTTTTTTCCCTACTCAGTTTTCAGACAGCTAAAAATTGTAAGTTTACAGAACAAGATGTACTTTCAGTTCTTATTTTATGGCCTCATACCATGGCATGTCCTGTTATGAAAACAATTCTAAACTGTGCTTTATTATATTATATTGTACAATTTATATTCAGACGATGCTATCAGCACCAGGGAACAGACAAATTTAATAAAATAAGCACACACACACACACACACACACACACACACAATGTTCCTGTTGTCCTATTAGTTATTAAAAGGAAACTCTTCCCACGAGAAAACTCTTCAGTTTCTTCTTAAAACTCTCCTGCCTGCTTTGATGGGCTACGGAGATTAAGCTGACACACCACAGACCATAAAGACCTACCCAATACTGAGCTGGCAGGAGCCCTTAGAGACATCCAGATCAAGTCCTTCATTTTCTAGATGAATCCAAAGAGATGGAGCAAGAATAATTGATTCAGTCAGCTCAAGTCTAAGCTGTATGTAGACTCATGTTCTTCTAATACCCAAACTAAGAGGGCTTCACTTTTACCATTGCAAAGTATAGCAACCTTGTAGGTCAGCCAAGCATTGCCAGACATATACATATCATTCTGAAAATAGTTCTGAAGGCAGTAGCTTCTTCCATTTCGTAAAAGTAGAAGACACCATCTTGAGCGGGCAAGTAGTTTAGTTGCCATCTCTTCTGTTTTCATTATTTATATGACTCCGCCATTGTCAGCCCCTAGACAGAATGTTAAGTTCCGGGAAAGCAAGAGGAATGTCTATTGGAGGCATTGAGGAACTCTCTGGGCTTACAGTAAGTCTAATTCATAGAATTGCTCTAATAAGCATTTGTTAAGTTAAACAAAAGATAAAGGGAATGAGAAATTTTTTTATTCGATATATTCTTTATTTACATTTCATGTGATTTTCCCTTTCCTGGATCCCCCTGCCCGAAAGTACCATAAGCCCTCTTCCCTCCCTCTGTTCCCTAATCCACCCTTTCCTACTTCCCTGTCCTGGTGTTTCCCCGACACTGCTGCACTGAGATTTTCCAGGACTGGGAGCCACTCCTTCCTTCTTCTTGGTCATCATTTGATATGTGCATTGTGTCTTGAGTATTCCAAGCTTTTAGGCTAATATCCACTTATCAGTGAGTGCATACCATGATTCATCTTTTGAGACTGGGTTACCTCACTTAGTATGATGTTCTCCAGCTCCATCCATTTGTCTAAGAATTTCATGAATTCATTGTTTTTAATGGCTGATTTGTATATATACCACATTTTTTGTAACTATTCCTCAGTTGAGGGACATTGGGTTCTTTCCAGGTTCTGGCAATTATAAATAGGGCTGCTATGAACATAGTGAAGCATGTTTCCTTATTACATGCTGGGGAATCCTCTGGGTATATGCCCAGGAGTGGTATAGCAGGGTCCTCTGGAAGTAGGGAATGAGAAATTTTTATTAGCACATGCAACCTAGCCCTAGGACACACAAAAACCATACACAAACACACCGCATGTAACAACATAAGATGAAAGAGCATTAGAAAGTAACCTGTGATTTTTGCAGCTGTAGGGGAGGGGATGCATGAAATTGTTTAGTACTTATGAGAATTTAGTGAAGTTACAAAGTAATAAAAATGTAGCCAATAGAACAACATACTCTTTTAACTGCCCCCCAACCTTACTCCCCCCCAGTTCTACTTCCTCCCCACCCACCAGCCTGATCCTCCTACCCTCCCAATCCCCCAACCCCCTATGCTGACTGGACTTGGGTGTAACAGGATAGGGACCCAGAGAGTGAAGGCGGAGACAATAAAGCTCTCTGAAGTCCACATGGTGAATGAAATCTACGGTCAATATTTGGAATCTGGGAGAGAGCTAACATGGTGTAGATTCAGAGTAATGACAAAACAGGAAACACAAACTTTCACTCAGAGTCATAGAATAAATCCCGTGGACAAAGATTAAGTAAGAGGCTATTGATCACAGATGTGCTGTGATGCACAGCCGTAGCGGTTGTAGACAGTTATGAGAAGCAAGTTAAAGTGAAGAGAATGGGAGGAAAGAGAAGAGAGTAAAAGATAAAAATAAGGATAAAGAATAAAGCAGGAGATGAGTGGGGGGGGGGAGGAAGGAGCTGGAGAAGCAGAGAAGAGAAAGGAGAGAAGAGGAAAGGAAAAATGGAGGAGAGAAACTATTTAGAAACACTATACCCAGCATACACAGTTATTTAACCACATTTTTGTTTAATTTCCACAAAACTCTCCTCATTCAACCAAGAAAACCAAGGCAACATTGGGTTCAAAGGAGTTACGTTCACCTCCCAAATATCCTTAGGCAAAATAGAGACAAGATCCAGCTAGAGCAAATCAGCTCAGAAGTTCTCCCAGCACACACACATCTAATCCATTGAGTATAGTTGCTCTGTGCACTTCCTGTTTTGCTTTTATTTTTATGTAGACTAAAAACCTCAAAATAGCTTTGCCGATTAATATGGATAAAACCCATTACATAGTATATAGCACACTCACCCAACACCAGTATCCTACCAGGCTCACCCACAACTGCATCTTCACAGAACATCCTCTGGGAGGAAACTATTAGGCACAGATGTTTCACAGCCCTCTATGCAGAACATGGAATACAGAAACTCAGAAACATACTCGGGAGAAAAGTCCCCAAACATAAAACAACAGTACTGTTTTATTTGGGCATGCTTTGAGCTTGTATGGTGTTGAATGTTGGCAATCCCAGTCCCTAGCAAGCTATCCTAGTCTATATTGTAAAACTTCTCTCCAAACAAGCAGAAAGAAAGAATGGAAGGAAAGAGGGAGGGAGGGAGGGAAGGAAGAAGGGAAGGAAAGAGGGGAAAAGGAAAACAGGAAAGAAGAAGCAACAGAGGGAGAGACCCTACATAAGTGACTTATTCTCAAATAATCATCCTTCATATACATTTAAAATCAGTGGACCTTGAGAAATTCCTTTAGAATATTAATACATCCATGGAGAGGCTGGAAACCTTGTTTTCCCACTTGTTCGATGGCTCTGAGAGAATTTGTTGCATGCTCTATATCAACTGGATGCAACTCTCCAGTGTGCCTTGGAAATACAGAGCAGTAGCAGAAACCATTTAAGGCTCCTACTGGCAAGATGCTTAAAAGATTCCACAGTCATTGTAGAATTATTTCAAGAAGCTGTACCTGAGAGTTAAAGTCAGAAGTGGGGCTTTTTTTTGCAAAACTGGAACATTAGAAATTTCCCAGAAGCACAAAATTTGTTATTTACTTAGACTCCACTGAAACTTTAATACCAAAAATTTTACAGTGTGCTTCTGGCACTGTACATCTACCTCTTGATCTTCTGTCTATAATGCTTTCTTTGGTAAAGCCTTTTCCAATTTTCTAAGTATCACTAAATGTTTTCTTCTTGAGCTTCCATAGAACTCCTTAACTCCTTTCTACCAGGCTTTAGAGTATTATACTATTCAGCATTTTTGACAGTACCAAAGTAAAAAAGAATATGTGTGTGTGTGTGTGTGTGTGTGTGTGTGTGTAATATAGTATATATCCATACATGTTAAGTGCAGTTGTACACTTTTAAAAATATTTCAGTTAGTTGATTGTATATATGAAAATAATGAATGCACAGTTAGTAGTGTCTATGAAATAAGAATTAGTGCTTATAAGGTCGAAAATTCCCATATTCTTCTAAACTGGAAAACCAAGAAGATGTGTGTCTAAACTCAAGCTGAACATGATGGACGGCCTTCCAGGATTAGTCGGAAAGTCTGAGAAAATATGGATATCATACTGGAATCCACAATCCCAGAACCAAGAGGATCTGGTGTTCACCAGGAACATTTGGATACCCCAGTGAAGAAAATCAAGTTAGTTTCTTCCTCCTCTGCCTATAACTAGGAAATATGTGGAATAGACACATGCCTACATTGGAGACAAAAGATTTTCCTTCACCACTTGACATGTAAATACCAGGAAGATCCTCACAAATGCATCCAGAAATGATATTTCACCTGAGCATCACTCAGGCTAATTAACTATCATCATTCTGGGCTGGGGCAATGGTTTAGTTAACACAGTATTTGTGGTTCAGGCAAAAGGGCTTCCATTCTGATTCAGAGTGCCTGTAAAATTCTAGGCATGGTGATGCACACCCATCTACCTAGCACTGGGAAGGATATATGAGTGCCAGATTGATAAACTCTGGGTTCAGTGAGAGACCCTGCCTCAAAAAATAGAGGTGCAGAGCTGCAAAGATGTGCCATATAGATCTCTGGATTACATACACGCGCACACACACACACACACACACATGCATGCACACACATCAACATACACATGAACACATGCATACACACACATAAACAGACACACATTCAAACAATACATTCTGCATTTATTTATTCCCAATTTTCTGGTCAGCATTGAGACCTAAATTAAAATGGTTAACAGAGTGATTACTTTCAGGAACTTTTCTGATGGAGAAAAAGGAAACAGGGTCTAGAAAGCAGAGAAAGTAAATATGATAGCAATATATAGTATTAATCCTTCTCATATGTGGAGGAACTGAAGTAATCTGGTGGATATGCTGACATGTCTTGGATATGTTGACAACATCAAATCACATCCAGCTCTTAGGCCAACTTCTACAGCAATAGACCAATTCAGCTGGTAGGAGTAAGCCTTTAGAACCTTGCTTCACTTCTAGAAATCACAGAAATGCAGTAGTCAGCAGACTCTAACTTTCTTCCCCATGTAAGTACCAATGTTTTTTTGGTAGTTGCTATCCTTAACTCGCAAGTATCAAGACCAAATGATTAGCTGGACTTAATATTTTATTCAGGATTCTTGAATACTCATTTCCTGAATTCCATTTGATGGGGCTAGGGAGAACTCAATTCAGAAGAAGGGAGGAGCTGGGCAGTGGTGGCGCACGCCTTTCATCCTGGCACTTGGGAGGCAGAGGCAGGTGGATTTCTGAGTTCGAGGCTGGCCTGGTCTACAGAGTGAGTTCCAGGACAGCCAGGGCTACACAGAGAAACCCTGTCTTGAAAAACAAAGCAAACAAAACAAAACAAACAAACAAACAAAACAGAAGGGAGAAACAACACCTTCGTCCTATCCTAACAGCCTGAAAATAGCCTAATCATTATGTCAAGCTGCCAAATTCAAGTCTGGGAAACCTTGAACCTACCCACTTTATTCTCATCTTGACATTTGGGTGGAAGGTTGGCATAGAATTTCTTTTCCTTGTATCATTAGAATAGAAGACAACCACACGAGCATCCATTCATTCATTCATTCATTCATGCACTAATTCACTCATTCAGTGCCTGTGGCCATCGAGTTTATGAAGAACATTCATTCAAAGCTAGTGAAAAGTACCAATTCGCCCATTCTATTTCCATTTAAGGAGTCAAGAGCATCCGTTTGTTGCTAGTTAAGAACATCTCTCATTGTTATTCTGCATTTATACAACTGGGAAGCAACATAGACTCACTCATAGGGATCTCAATTTTGTTTCCACAGCTTATTTTATCATGAATAGTTTTTTTGTCTGTCGTAAAGTATATTATCTCACTTTAAGACAAGTAATACAGAATTGTTCTCATAAGACAATTTAGCAATGAATAAAAATGAGTGGAAAAAATTTCTCAGCAAATGAGCTAGTACTACATAAAGTTTACCTAGCCATATTGCTTATTACTTATCTATGTAAAATGACAACAATGATACATTGTTGATAAATGGAATAAAATTAGTTTGAGACACACTCTACGACTATAAGTAGCTTCCAATATAGGGCAACTACAACTGGAACTTTGGAGGTTCTCAAGCTTGAAATGATTGCAAAACTTTCTAGTATTTGATAAAAGAATGCCAGATTATAGGTAAATAAAATGCAATTTTTAGTCATAAAGATATATGTATGTGCATGTACATATATGCACATGATGTATATTTATATTGATAACAATATTCAAAAAGTTAAGATCTTAACATTTGATGGTGATAATAAAATGTAAATAATAGAAACACAAAAGACTGTATATCAAATATTATAATTCACTTGATTATTAAATAACACATTCTTCATTAAAAATAAGTCATGTGCATTTCCTATTCACTGATGTGCAATGTCATTTTCTCATTCCATCATTCTCTGCTTGATCACTCTTACATGAGCTCATGAGATGTCCAGGGAAGAGACAATGATAGCCAGGACATTAAAATGTAATCAAGATATGCAAATTCATTTCTAAAAGTGATTTGCTGGGAAAAAGAAATTAATCTAGGCATGGTCAAATAAACAATGTGTAATATGGATAATTAATCACCAAATTAGCAGCTGGAGTCCCTTGAGGAAATTATGTAAATTGAAAAGGCCCCCATCCACTGGCACAATTAGACCACTTAATGGTAAAACTCTCAATAAAATAACCCTTGGGACCATCACAAAACAAATAACCCATCAACCTTAGGATCCCAACTCCATTGCAATAGTTAATATTACTTAGTACTATTTCTTCTATGGTTGGCTTTATTAAAAAGGCAGCATCTTATTCTGCTAGAGAATACTGGAAGATTCCATATCATGAATGACATAAAGATGAGTTTCCTCTAAAACCTAGCTTCCCCTTCTCAATCAAATGTTTTATCAGTGAAGTGAAATATGTTGGAAATGAACAGTTTCATGAATGAGGAAAGACCAATTGTATATTTCCTCTCTGTAATGTCAAAGGCAAGAAAAACTTAATGTACCTTAAAAATGTGTGCCTTCTGGAGCCTCATGTTAACCAGTCATTAGGTCAGTACCAAAGAAAGCATTCTTTGAATCAGAATCAAGAAATGCTGTCACATCAGGAAAGAGTATTCATCTCTCAGAATTTTATAGTGTCATTCCATGCCTTCCCTGCACAAGTAGACACCATGAGATTGGATGTAACAATGCCTCCCACTAAATCCCAGTAAATGCATGGCTTTAACTCTACAGAGACACCAAAGATCCTTTAATAGGAATAAATATTTCTCACACCCAGAAAAGGCCTTATTATCATCATCATTATTATCATTATATATTGTAATTGCTTCTGAAAAGACTAGTCAGAGAGAACAAATTGTACTAGTGCTGTGGCTGCCGGTGGCTTAATTGTAGCTTTAATGCATTGTTGTCATTTATATGCCTGGCAATGTGGAGCTATGTACCCATTTCTGCCACCACTGCAGCAGACCTGAAGATTATAGTCTTTCTGAGTCTCCAGCTATCATTGGAGGTCATACCAACCAATATGTCCTGTGATGCACTCCAGACCCTACAGTCAGAATATAACTGCATTGGGAAACATGTAGCTGTAGCATATAATCCACTCAGCTGTGTCCCACCCAGAAAACCAGGCCTGTTATGATGGCAGGTGCTGTTCATGTCACCAGTGTTTGCTTCCTGGAGCTTTCAGGAGAGGATAGAACAACTCTGGAAGGCGACAAGTCATGTGACCGACAAGAACAAATTAATCAGAGCTTGAGCATAGATTTTTATCACTCTCTGTTGTTCCAAACTTAGAAGTTCAGTAATAGACAGGTGGAAACGGATTCTGCTCCTTGGTAAGAAAGGAATAATTAATGAAGGAGATAGACAGACATCATGAACTAGAATACTAAGGAATCCCATCTATTCAGTTGCCAAGGGAGACAACAATGAAAACTAAGGACTGAAACTTTAACATACTGTGCCCTTCATTTCCGTGGAAGGAAAAGCAGATGGTGATTTTAAACACTCACAGACAATGATGTAATATATTGTTTTCTACATCACAAATCTTCTATAAAATAGTCAAACTATAGGGTTTGCGGAGTATCTGGGTAGCAAAGTGCATCCAAGGGCCAGAGGAAAGTATTCCAGCCAGGTTAACTTTAATTGTCAACTCTACATACCAGGAGACATCTGGGAAGAACTCTCAATGAAGAGGTTGACCTGTTGTCTTAATTGTTGATTGATGTGGTAGGGCCCAGCCTACTGTGGGCAGTCCAATCCCTACACAGGTTGGCCTGAACTGTATAAGAGCTAGCCGAGAGCTAGTGAAACAGGAGTCCATTAAGCGTCATTCCTCCACGGTCCCTGCCTCCAGGTTCCTGTTTGAGTCCCTCTTCTAACGTCCATCAATGATAGTCAATAATCTGTACACTGAAATAAACCTTTCCAGTGCCAAGTTTTCCATTCCCATGGTGTTTATTGCTGCAGCAGAAAGCAAACTAGACATGCTCCAAGTCCCTGCAGACTAACTTGCTACAACTGGGACATTTCCAGTCCTTGCTTCACAGGTCTGTTCATCTGACTGTTCATTCTTAGCTTTTAAATCACCATCTGAAATAAACTGAAATTCACAGCAGACCATGTTCTCTAGGTTGTCGAAGCTATTTTAACAAATCACTGAACATAGGAAAGAGACAAACAACTGACCTGTTTCCAAGTCAGACAGAAGGTCCGAGTAGACTGTGGACACAATACTGCAGCTGTGCTTGTGAACTAAACGGCCATCTTGTGGGACTGAAGCCTTCTTTGAGCACACCTACTTGGTATTGCTCTGATCACAGAAGAGCCTGAAACCATTCCACACACATTTGGTACCAGATGTCTTTTCTGAGTGAGACTAGGAAGCAGCTTTGTAGTTCAGTGTAGTTATATATTATAAGTCATCTCCCCAGAGTTGACGACTAGTGTTCCATCAATCAGTGTGGATCACTGCATTGGTGCTTCATCTATTCTCTGAACCCATAGCAGCTGCAACTTTCTATACCAGATTTCTGTCCCCAAGTCATCATTATTATCCATTCCCAGTTATCTTTTAAAGCTTCTCCAAGTTCTATCTAATGTTTGGTTATGGGTCTCTGCATCTGTTTCCATCAGTTGCTGTATGAGGACTCTCAGAGGATGATTATGCTAGGTTCTTGTTCACAAGTGTAACAGAATATCATTAGGGATTATTTCATTGATTTTATTTTTAAAGAAAAGATATTGCCAGTTGTGTTTAGTTCTATCCTGGGCATCTGACTGTCCAGCCTTTGGTTTCTGGCTCTCTAGAGTCTGAGGTAGTTTCCCTCTCAAGACATGGGTCTAAATCTCGAATAGTTATTGGTTGGCCACTCCCATAATTCCTGCACCACCTTTTCCCCAGCACATCTTGCAGGCAGGACAAATTTCTTTGCAGTCAAAGGTTTTGTGATTGGGTTGGTGTTTCAATCCTTCCCCTGGAAGTCTCCCCCGGTTACAGGAAATGGCTGGTTTAGGCTCCGTATTCCCCATTACTAGGAGTCTTAGCTACAGTCACCCATGTTAATTTTGGGGAGTTTGCACTAGGTTTCTAGGTAGTCTCCAAGATGTATCTCAATTTCAATTGCCCTTCCCAGTACTTTTTCCCTCCATTCTCCTTGCACCATATATCTCCTGTCCCAGTTCCTACCTGCCCAGAGACTTCATGAGTATCTGTTCTATTTCCCTTTCTAAGTGGGGTTCATGTATCTCACTTTGAGTCTTCCTTGTGACTTAGCTTCTCTAGGTCTGCTCAGCCTTTTGGTTAAAATCATTTGTAGTACCTGTTCTTATTAATTCAGCTTTTTCTGTTTTGTTTGTTTTTATTTATTTCTTTTTGATTTTTGGTTTGGGTTTTGGTTTGGGGGTAACATTGTTTTGTTGGTTTTGGGGGTTTGGTTTTGGTTTGTTTGTTTGTTTGTTTGTTTTTGACAAGTACTTTCGCTGAACCTGGAACTGATTCTACAAGGCTGCTCAGTGTGCCCCACAGATGCTCCTCTATCTGCATCCCCAGATCTTGGATTACAGAGGTGCGGTAGCTGAAATAAGAATAGCCCCATTAGAAACAATGAATTCATGAAATTCTTAGGCAAATGGATGGAGCTAGAGAACATCATACTAAGTGAGGTAACCCAGACTCAAAAGGTGAATCATGGTATGCACTCACTAATAAGTGGATATTAACCTAGAAAACTGGAATACCCAAAACATAATCCACACATCAAATGAGGTACAAGAAGAAAGGAGGAGTGGCCCCTGGTTCTGGAAAGACTCAGTGAAACAGTATTCGGCAAAATCAGAACGGGGAAGTGGGAAGGGGTGGGTGGGAAGACAGGGGAAGAGAAGGGGGCTTACGGGACTTTCGGGGAGTGGGGGGGCTAGAAAAGTGGAAATCATTTGAAATGTAAATAAATTATATCGGATGAAAAAAAAAGAATAGCCCCAATAGGCTCATATACCTGAATGCTCGGTCATCAGGGAGTGGCACTGCTTGAGGATTGGGATGTATGGACTTGCTGGAGGAAGTGTGTCACTCCTCCAGATCTGGATGTAGAACTTTCAGCTACTACTCCAGTACTGTGTCTGCCTGTACGCTGCCATGCTCTCAACTGTGATGATAATGGATTAAACCAAAGAAACTGTAAGCAAACCCCAATTAAATTATCTCTTCTGTAAGTGTTGTTGTGGTCATGGTGTCTCTTCTCAACAATAGAACCCTGGATAAGAAAAGGAGTGTTATACCGATCTTGCCTTTATGTGGATAAGGATCTAAACTAATACCCTCATGCTTGGGCAACAGCCACTTGCTAACTGAACTACCTTCTCACCCCCAAAATGATTTCTTTCATCAAGTTCTCTTTGTTTCACATTGCAGAAATTCTATAGAGATAAGCAGCATGAACTATTCAGACATTAGACCCTTCTGCCAACATGACCTGTGTGCGTTCTCACTACATTTTCAACTCCACATACCTCAGATTTCCACAATGGCCCAGGATTGTGCATGTTAGACACACTCTCATATGTCCAGGTCACTCTGAACATGTGTGCCACTACCTATATCTGAGCTGACTCTAGATTTTTCGAACATGTATGTGTCTAGGTCCTCTAGATTTTAATCAAGAACTTTGGTCAAGGAGATGAGTTCCTGTTTCTGCCCCTTCTTGCCTCTATGAATTTGAATATGTTGTGTTCAAAACATGTGAGATTAGATGGTTTCTGATCACATTGCTCCTGCCAGAATCTGGACATTTAAAATCGTAACTCTGATCGTATTATTGATAAAACAACGATTAGACTATGTGAATCTTCTTCAAGAATGCTTCTTCAAGAATATCACAGTCTGATTCATGTTGGAGGTTTTGTTCATCTTATACAACAAAAGCAAATATGCTGTGATTTCAGACCCAATCTGTCATATCATCTCTCTGTGATAATGTAAAGTTGCAAAAGGCATGAGGCTTCACAAAGGTGCGCTATTACTATGATGTTTCCTTTGAACTTTTCTGACCTCTGGAACCTTGAATTCTCTCTAAACTAAGATATGAAATCCCTGGGCTTTGTGACATTTCTTTGATCATGGAAAAGAAAATAACACAAGGAATCCTATCTGAAGAAAGAATCAGAAACATCAAAGCAGGGAAGGAGAGCATGGGAGAATTGGTCAGACCCTTGTACATACTGATGGAAATTTTGTGTTGTTATAAAAATAGTGGTTTCATATTTCAGATAGTAGTATGATATTATTTCAGATGAAGGTCTAAATAAAGGCAGAGGAGAATCAAAGTAAACAAGAAGCTGTGTAGAAGAAAAAGGAAATCAGAATTTACATCAAATCTTAAATTAACCTTATCTCTTTTATTTTCTATTAGAGTAGGTTCATTATAAAATAATGGTAGATCTTTTTTTTTTACATCACCATATTTGTATTGTACTATGTCATATACCTTGACCATACAGATCTCCCTTACCTTCCTCTGTCATTGCTCCTCCCCCCTGGTTGTCTTCTTCAAATTGCCTTCTAATTTCATATGTATATAAATATGTATATAATCATATATAATCTAGTTTCACATATGAAGGCAGACACGCTTTTTGTCCTTCAGATTTTGATCTATTTTGCATAATATGATGATCCCCAGCTCCTCTCACTGTCTGCCAAGTGACATAATTTCATTCTTTGTTGTGACTGAATAAAACTAAAATGTGCATATACTATGCACTTTTTACCCCATTCATCCACTGATGGGCATCTAGACTAATCTCATAGACTATCATGAGTATTATTATAATAAAGATGGATGTGCAGCCATCTGTGTAGTGTGTGGAGCAGCAACCATTGTCTATATTCCCCAGAGTAGTAAAATTGGGTGTTATCCAATTCTGCATTCAGATTTTTGAGGCGCTGATTTTTATACTGATTCTATATTCTATACTGAGTTCTATACTAATTGTACTAGACTAGACAGTGGGACTATACATTTCCATCATCGGTGTATAAGTGTGCTTTCTTTTCACATCCTCCAAGTCTTATTAGACACCAAACACCATACAATATGCAGCCCAACAGGACTCTTATTTTCATGCCTTCACAAAACCAAAATTGTTTGTAGTAAATGTGAATTATAAATTTGTTTCAACAACATAATGTAAAGCAAATTAGAAACAAAGAACTACTTAATATTCTCACTAGCTACCTTTATTTGAGCTTGTATGAGACCTATCTTTACTCTTCAGGCTAATGGGGTCATATGTCCTTGTTACTAGGAACCATTAATAGAGAAAAGCTAAGCTATAATATCAATTTGGATGTTATTTATTTATTTATTTATTTTTGCCTCATGATGACAAATACAAAGTCTAATTATCTCATTTAATGGACTAAAACTAACAATGTTTTGATATCTAGAAAAAAGTCTTAAATAAGATGATTGTTGCAGAAGAATTATGTGTATATGTATATGTGTATGAGTATGTGTATGTGTATATGTGTGTGTGTGTGTGTGTGTGTATTTTTTTTAATGTGATTTTTTTCTCTCTTTCTTCTTACTAGCCTTACTTTGTTCTTGTGGGTTTGGTAATGTTATCAATATAGTTTTTAATTATTCTTCCTTCCTCCTTTCTTCTGAGATTTCCAATCATTTTCTCTTAACTGTCTCTAGTCACTAAACTTAGTAGTGCCTAATTAATGAATTGCGTCACTATGATTTCATTGGTGAACTGGAGAATGAAAGACAAACAGGAAAGTTTTAAAGATACCTGGGGTGTGGCACAGTGTTACAGGTGGGGCAGCTTTAGCCTCAACATTGATTCAATTCCTTGATGTCTACCACTCTCTGACAGCTTTGTCAGGAGGCATGAACTAGTAAACACCATGTTCTGGATGGAGGTTAAAAAGATGGACTAACTCTATTTAATATAGATTTTGTACACTTAATCCAAACATATTTTTTGCTAACAAAAATCAGGTTTGGCAAAGGGCAAAAAGCTTGTCTGCATTTCCAAATTGACTAGATGAAACCAGAGTCTACATGTTTTCGATCTGTTTATTGAACAGCCTGAATAGTGAACCCCAAATACTTTCACAGTTAATTCATACAGTGCCTCCTCTATTGTGAAAAAGGCCTAGAGTCTCCAAGGAGATGATCAATCGATAGGCCATGGAAATGGAGATCAATAGAAGAGCCATCTGGGATTGTGGCATACAAAGACTGTTTGCTTATTTTGTTTTGGCAAAGCACCCGAGATCAATCTTGAAATCAAATTTGCGCACTATGGCCCAAAAAATAAAATGTTTGATATTCTAGCTTTGGGGCAGTTGGTTTTCATAGCTTTTTAGGTCTCCCCTTTTGAATTTTAAAGTGTCAGCTATTGTATCACAATATTCAGGCCTCAATTAAACTTGATGGTGCCTCCCTATATTGCCTGCCACCTAACTGAACTTGTAGAAAGAAAAGTTAGGTTGCTGATGGAATGAAGAAACACGCGTTGCTAAGTCATGTGTTAAGCACAAAAGGAATACAGAAAAGATGCAGGATCATAAACTGGAACAAAACTAAAAAGTATAACTGCTAGATTACACAATTTGTATTGGCAGATTGTGTCATGCTTTACCTGTGAGAGAACCTCATGTGACTGAAAAAACAAATACCGAGTATCCCAACCCAAGAATGTTTATGATCTAAGCCAGTGGTTGCCAACCTTCCTAATGCTGGGAAGGGACCCTTTAATGGTGATCCCCAACCATCAGGTTATTTTCATTGCTACTTCACAACTGTTATTCTGTCACAGTTATGAATCATAATGTAAACATCTGCATTTTCTGATGGTCTTAGGCAGCAACTGTGAAAGGGTCATTTGACCCCAAGGAAGGGGTTGTAACCTACAGGTGGAGAATCAATAAAAGCATTCTTCTACCTATGTCCAGAGCCATGGGATAAAAAATTAATGTAGACCTTAACTATTGGGACATAATACCTGATAAGTTCATGCTCACACTGAAAGCCACACACCATGTCTCTAGTCCAGCAGTTATCTGTTTATCTGTATCTGTATAACTGCCAGTCTCTACAGCCCCCACATGTTTTCCAGGAACTTACCCCTGGAGACTTTTGCTTCAGGTGTGTTTGCAGCCCAGCTATCAGCTGTAGTGCACCTGCATGGGATACCAGCATGCTTTGCTTCTTCCTGGTGCTCCTTTGAAAAGTGACATGAGCACACTGGCAGCCGAGTCCACTCATTGTCTCTCCCTCTGATAATTAGTGTGCCCAGAGGGCTCTCCCTTCCTCAGCTGCCGAGGGTACAAGAATTATATTATAATTCTTTTATATTATATAAAATATAATATAAAAATATTATATTTTTGAATATAAGTGCTCATAAATCCTTTCTTCAGTTCAATCCTTTCTTCAGTTATTTGTCTCTACATTCCAAATTCCCAATGTTTGTCATCAAAGCAGCATTATTTTCTGACACTTATTTAAAAATCCAGAGGGCTTACAAGACCAGATTTTCCCTTTCCCTTCTTTTTTCTCTTTCAAATCCACCAAAATCACCTTGTTCTTTGTTTTGCAAAATCAAAATCTCTAAGTTGCTCTATGAATGGACATAGATATTGGCAAATGAAAGAAAATGTGTATTAAAAATTCTTTGGCCCAAGATGCAGCTCAGAGGTAGAGTAAGCGGCTGGTACGAGCCAAGTCCTTGGTTTGATCACTAGGCTGCAGTGCAGCTACTTTTACTAAGTTCATGTGAAAAGGTTTGCCTTTTCTCCAATAAGGAACTCTGAATTTTAAATAATGCTTTTAGCCACACCCACACCCCTCGAGTATTGACCTTAGAGGATAGACCCTCCACATGATGGATGTAAAGAGTCTCACTAAATTTCATTAGTGTTTTGTGATACAAGCAAGGAAGTACTAAGCTCTGGAAGCACAAAAACTAAACAATATTATACACGCAGTAAAAAGTGATGCATACTACCACCGAAGCACCAGAAGGCACCATGATTCCTCGATGATTTATTTGTATTTAAACAAAATTCATAGCTATACAGAGGACATGGATAGCATATTCAAAAATGCAATAAACTGTTTTGTGAAACAGTGACAATGACTACATTTTTGACTATGACTTATAAGGTTTCCTAGAACTGAGAAATACTGTATTATTTGAAAGTGAATCATACCAGAAATATTTTAATTGGGGGAAAATTGCTACATTTTCTCCTAAATAATGCTATTATACACGATCATTCTTCATAATATGTAGAGAACATAACATGTTCTCTAAACCATATTAAAAAACACTGTAGTTACTCTTTATCCATTGCCATGAATATGAATGTCATATGTAGAGTAGTAATGTTTTATTTCATAGTCATTCACTCAGACTCATCTAATGCACATAGCAGTGCACGAGGCTAGGCAAGAATATAAAAGTCATGAGCATTTTACTTAATGATCTCTTACCTCCTACCTCTTCCTTTCAGGAAGAGATTAGATATTACAATAATATCTTACTTCTTGGGAAAGTAGATGAGAAGACCCAAGTGACTGGTTTTTAATGGTATTTACCATTATTTACATCTCAGCTTTGAAGGACCTCCTGCCTGCTTTTGTGCTGCTGTTCCCCTAGCTCATGCCACAGCCTTCACTACTCAGCAGATGGATTCAGGTGGGTGATGCTTGCATTGGCTTTGGGGCAGGCCTTCTTACTGAAGTGTCACTCAGATACTTCTCCATGATGGAGAGATCCCGAAAAACCCATTGTAGCTTCAAAAGAGCCTAAGTCAAAATGCATTTCTTTCCCTTAGCCTACAGAAGGTCATACTGTAAGCAATGCAGAGCACTGCAGAAAGTTGGCTATTAAGCTCCAGGATCTCATGACGTACAGGGAGCTGAGGCTTGCTGCTCTGACCTAGGATCCTGAAGCCATATTACATAGGAAGGCAACATCCAGGAAAATAAACGTTCCATATTTGTAGAATTGTTTCCCATGGATGCTTGCCTATAATAAAATCAAAAGCCAGTATCAAGCCATTGGGACAAACAAAACAACACCACCATTAACAAAACAGTGATTCTGATTGGTGATATCTCATGTTATGCTGTTGTCTTGACTGCTCATAAAAGCATTTCTTTTCATTTCTATATATGCAATGGTAGAGATGCGCTCCTTCTCAGCATACTCAGTGATGAATCAGAGTGAGATTTCATGTTTTCTCACATAACATTCAATTTTCCTCCACTTTGCTTTCTTCCTCCTGTACTCATGGAGATCTAGGGCAAAGAGAGTGTGTTTCTTTTAGTGAGCTGAAATGATGTTCTTGATTTTATTCTGGATTTCTCTGGACTGTGACAACCAGTTACTGCTGGCGGGTAGAAGGCTTGGGCTTCACTTAACTAGTATGTATGATGTACTTGGGAGGTCCTGAAACTGTCAGAATCTAGCATCTGATAAGTAGCACTATCCTTAAAATTAATTACTTTTTGAAACTGAAATCTAATTACATCATTTTCTTTTTCCCTTTCTTTTCTCTGGTTCCTCCCACATACCATTCCTTGCCTCTTACTCTCATAAATTCATGACCTTTTGGGTTTTTCTTCAATTGTATATGTATGTGTATATATAAAATTGTATACATATAGGTATACAATTTTCTCAAGTCTCCAAAATGTCTCTTGTATGTATATGGTTATATGATTTCAGGGCTATATAATGAAAATTGACAATAGTTGTGAAGAAATTGAGACTGAAAGCAAAATTTAAAAAATGAGTTTTGTTCTTAAAAAGGAAAAGCTTAAATATTAATAATCTTTTTATCAATATAACTACTATAAAATTCTTCAAAGACTGTTATTTTTGTCCTTGTATGTAACTAACTTTTTTTCAAATCTTATTTTTAAGGATGGTTTTTAAATGTTTTAACCTTCCTTGTAACCCACCACCCACCAGAGGTAGTGAAAAAGAAAGGATACAGGGGAA